>NC_058521.1:416683662-417934912 GCF_904849725.1 Hordeum vulgare subsp. vulgare | reverse complement strand
GAAAAAGAGAGAAGGGACAATGCTACCACTTTTCCACACTTGTGCATATTAAGCGCCATGATCTTCATGGTTGAGATTCTCTCGTTTTGTCACCACCATATAGCTAGTGGGAAATTTTCATTATATAACTTGGCTTGTATATTCCAATGATAGGCTTCCTCAAAATTGCCTTAGGTCTTCGTGAGCAAGCAAGTTGGATGCACACCCACTAGTTTTCTTTAAGAGCTTTCACATACTCTTAGCTCTAGTGCATCATTTGTATGGCAATCCCTACTCATTCACATTGATATCTATTGATGAGGATCTTCTCCTTTTTTGTCTTGCAACCTCCACCACACTCCATACCATCTATAGTGCTATAACCATGGCTCACGCTCATGTATTGCGTGAGAGTTGAAAAGGTTTGAGAAAGTAAAGGTGTGAAACAATTACTTGGCCAATACCGGGGTTGTGCATGATTTAAATTCGTTGTGCAATGATGATAGAGCATAGCCAGACTATATGCTTTTGTAGGGATAACTTTCTTTTGGCCTTGTTATTTTGAAAGTTCATGATGACCTTGCTAGTTTGCTTGAATTATTACTGTTTCCACGTCAATAGCAAACTATTGTTTTGAATCTAATGGATCTGAACATTCACGTCACATAAGAGGAGTTACAAAGGACATCTATGCTAGGTATCATGAAAGCATCAAAAATTCATTCTTTATCACTTCCCTACTCGAGGACGAGCAGGAGTTAAGCTTGGGGATGTTTGATACGTCTCAAACGTATATATAATTTTTGATGGTTTCATGCTGTTATCTTGTCATCTTTGGATGTTTTATGTACCTTTTATATATTTTTGGGACTAACTTATTTATTCAGTGCCAAGTGCTAGTTCCTGTTTTTTCTGTGTTTTTGACTCTTTTCAGATCTGATTTTGGAACGGAGTCCAAACGGAATAAAATCCCCGAAATGATTTTTCCCGAACGGAAGAAGATCAGGGGGCCTGTCGGCCAAGCCAGGAGGGCTGCAGGGAGCCACCAGGGGGGAGGCGGCGGTGGGCAGGCTTGTGGCCTCCCTGGCGCCCCTGACCTAGATCTTGCGCCTATATATTCCCTAAAAATGAGAAAAAAAATCAGGGGAGCCTCGAAGCTTCCGTTTCCGCGAGATCTCATCTGGAGACCCTTCCCGGCGCCCTACCGGAGGGGACTTTGGAGTTGGAGGGCTTATTCATCATCATCATCGCCCCTCCAATGACTCGTGAGTAGTTCACTTTAGACCTACGAGTCCGTAGTTAGTATCTAGATGGCTTCTTCTCTCTCTTGGATCTTCAATACAAAGTTCTCCATGATCTTCATGGAGATCTATCCGATGTAATCTTCTTTGGCGGTGTGTTTGTCGAGATCCTATGAATTGTGCATTTGTGATCAGATTATCTATGATATATATTTGAGTCTTTGCTGATTTCTTATATGCATGATTTGATATCCTTGCAAGTCTCTCTGAGTCTTGGGTTTTGTTTGGCCAACTAGATCTATGATTCTTGCAATGGGAGAAGTGCTTGGTTTTGGGTTCTTAACATGTGGTGACCTTTCCCAGTGACAGTAGGGGCAGCAAGGCACACATTGAGTAGTTGCCATCAAGGGTAACAAGGTGGGCTCTGTCGTTGATATGAGATTGTTCATCTACATCATGTCATCTTGCTTAAGTCGTTACTCTGTTCTTTTGGACTTAATACACTAGATGCATGCTGGATAGCGGTTGACGTCTGGAGTAATGGTAGTAGATGCAGAAAGTATTGGTCTACTTGTTTTGGATGTGATGCCTATAGATATAATCATTTCCATAGATGACATCACGACTTTGCGCGGTTCTATCAATTGCTCGACAGTAATTTGTTCACCCACCGTCTACTTGCTTTCATGAGAGATGCCACTAGTAAACACTACGGGCCCCGGGTCTATTCACATCTATCGTTTACACCTCCGCTTTTACTTTGCTTTGTTACTTTGTTGCTTTCAGTCCTCGCTTTGCGAACAATCTATAAGGGATTGACAACCCCTTCATAGCGTTGGGAGCAGGTTCTTTTCGTTTGTGCACGCACTTTGATACTCCTTCACTGGATCGATACCTTGGTTCTCAAAATTGAAGGAAATACTTACCACCGCTGCGCTACATCACCCTTTCCGCTTTGAGGGAACACCAACGCAAGGCTCCAAGGCCACGGGGAAATCCTTTGCATATTTGCCTAGGAAGTCCCTAAATCCGTAGCAGAAGGATTCCTGGTGCCGTTGCTGAGGAGAATCAAGACAAGAACAGTCTCCCGTCAGCACGTGTTTCTGGCGCCGTTGGAAGGTCTTTTGTTGCAGTAGCAATAGCAAATAGAAAACATCAAGGAATTTATGGATTTTTTGATAATATAGTCTGAAAACAAAAGAGCAAATAAAGTAGAAAAGCAAATAACAAAGTAAAGATTGCAAATAGATGATGTGAAGTAGATCTAGGGGTCGTATGTTTCACTAGTGGCTTCTCTCGAGAAAAATAGCAAGCGGTGGGTAGAAAAATTACTATTGGGAAATTGATAGAAAAGCAAATAATTATGACGTTATTCATGACAATGATCGTGTATATAGGCGTCACATCCCAAATAATAGACCGACTTCTGCCTGCATCTACTTCTATTACTCCACACATCGACCTCACAGCATGCATCTAGTGTATTGAGTTCAGGGAGAAATGGAGTAATGCCTTAAGAACGATGACATGATGTAGACAGGATCTATTCATGTAGGAATAGACCCCTTCTTTTTTATCCTTAATGGCAACGCATGCGTGTCATGTCTCTTCTGTCACTAATATTTAGCACCACAAGATCGAAGCGATCACAAAGCACCTCTTCCAATTGCAAGATAGAAGATCAATTTGGTCATACAAAAACCATATGTCGGAGAAGAAATATGAGGCTATAATAATCAAGCATGAATATGTCTTCATATATCTGACCATAAACTCACAATTCATCGGATCCCAACAAACACACCGCAAAAGAAAGAGTTACATCATATGGATCAACAAGAGACCGTTGTATTGAGAAACAAAACGAGAGAGAAAGCCATCTAGCTACTGCCTACGGACCCATAGGTCTCATATGAACTACTCACGCATCATGGGAGGAACACCAATGGAGATGGTGAACCCCTCCATGATCGTGTTGTTCTCTGGAAAAGACTCTAGATTGGTTTTCATGGCTCTCAAACTTGCGGTGGCTGAAACGATTATTCGTCGACTCCTCTAGGGCTTATGGAATATTTGGGTATTTATAGAGCTCAGAAGCTGTGCGAAAGCTTCGGGAGGGCCCCACTAAACACTAGGCAGCGTCAGGGGCTCTAGCACACCGTGGTCTCTAGTGCCCCCCTGTGACTTGGCTGCTGCTCAATCTTGGACCCCAAGTTTCCTTCTAGTCCAAAAAAATCTCCATAAAGTTTTGTAGCAATTGGACCTCATTTGATATGGATTTTCTGCAAAGAAATAAACAACAAAAAGCAGTAACTCGCACTAGGCACTATGTTAATAGGTTAGTCCTTAAAAATGATATAAATTGATATAAAATGATTATAAAACATCCAAGAATGATAGCATAACATCATAGAACAATCAAAAATTATAGATACATTGGATACGTATCAGCATCCCCAAGCTTAATTCCTGCTCGTCCTCGAGTAGGAAAATGATAAAAACCGAATTTTTGACTGCGAAATGCTACCTCACATGTTTATAATTTTTTTTTCTTTCAGCATGGACATATGGACTTGTAGATGATGCATGGAAATAGTCTATAATTTTACATAAGGATTTAAATACTCAAGAATATCAACAAGCAACTAAGTCTTTCAAAATATCGATGCTAAAGAATTTTATCCCTAGCCCATCATGCTCTATCCTTGATCCATTCATGCAACATACTCAAATACTAACTACATCCAATGCTCAAGTGTGATAATAGTGTTCCTTAGTTGTGGATTTTTTAAGAGAAGATGGAGACTCAAATTCAAAAATAAAATTTTCATAAAGTAAATAAATAGGTACATCGTAGAGGGAAGTAGGGATTTGTAGAGGTGCAATTGCTTAAACTGAGAAACTTAAAGAAAATAATTTACGGTGGAATGCATTACCTATTAACGAGAACAACTAAGAGTTTCCAATATTCTCGATGCTAACAAATTATAGGCGATTCACAAACTAAAAATAAAGTTTGTTCCTTTTCCACCATTCTTTCACATTCCACGGCTAGCCATATCCACTGGGGGGGGGTCCATACCAACACTTTCCAGGGCATTTATTATTTGACAACATAAAATATATTGTTTTTCTTTTGGGAACTCGGCATCCCTATTACCACCATATTCTCGTGCAATGACAAGTAAATAAACACTTATCTTGACAATAACCTATTTTAGATGGAAGATACCGTGCACCCCTCGCTTCTTCATGAGCGGTACGGGCACACAAAACAGAATTTTGTTTTGAAAATTAGAGTTGGAACTTGCAAATTTACTTGGAATGGCATTGAAATAACGCATATGGGTAGGTACGGTGGACTCATTGGCACAACTTTGGGTTTAGGTTTTGCATGCACAACCAGCATTCCCGCGTAGCACAAGTGAAGGCTAGCAAATAGATTGAGAAGCGCCAACCAAGGAACAAAAATCATCATAAGTGAACATTAAACACAACTAACACTGAATAATGCAACACAAGTAGGATGTGATTTCATAGCAAAATTATTGACTTCATGTGCATGCACAGGGAATCACAAACCTTAATACCAATATTTTTACTAGAGCAAAATTACTCATCAACATAACTCATATATTACTCTCTTCATATAGCATGACTATTTTTTACTGTAAACTGTAGGGACCCCCCCACAACAATTCAACTTTATTATCAAAGAGAGTTACAAATTACATAGATTACAAGTGGTAATCAAAACTGGAAAATAGTAAGAGACTACATTACAATACCTCAAGGAGGCAAGAAACAGATCTATCTCAATAACTCATCTCTAAAGACATGTTTGATTCTATACTCCATTAGGGTAATATCATGGATGAATGCACTTCTCCATTTATTAAAGATAGGCCTCTCATGCCTGAAAACTTTAGCATTTCTTATTATCCAGATATTCCAATAAGCAACAAACACCACCTTAGTAAAGAAAGGTTTTGCTAAATCCCTTCTTGCTTGCAACACAATGTTGGTCATATCATCCCCATGTGGCCAGCTAATCTGAAGATAGTTCCAGACTCTCACACTGAAATTACTTTGAAAGAAGACGTGGTCTCTGGTTTCCCTAGTCATCAGAGGGCAAAGAGCATAGTTTACCCCATCATCCATATGCCAATACCTTCTGGCAACCATATCCTTGGCGTTAAGTCTGTCCATGATCAGCATCGAAGCAAACACTTTTATTTTTATTGTGCAGGATGATTTCCAGATCCAAAGCAACATATGATTGAAAGACAAGGTAGAATGCATGAAACAATAGAATATCTTAGTTTGAAGGCCTTGTTTATCCCCATGTAATACCAAATATCAGTTGCATCCAGATCTTTGCCGCGGGAAGTCATCATTGTCTGAATGTCCATATATTCACGATATGCCTGTTCAGACAAAGGTAGATGGAACATCACTGAGATATGTTGTCCTGGAAGGCTTTAGATACTGTCAGCTAGGGATCCTTCGCATAAGAGAAAATCCTTGGGAATCTTGCTTGCAAGGTATTCCTAGAACCCCTAAGCATCCATGTGTCACACCAAAACAGAGCTGGATCACCAGAATTGATTTGTACCCAGATTGTGTTTCTGAAATGATCCATCAGTTTGCATATATCTTTCCACCAAAAGGAACCACAACTATCAGTACCCTGCGGAACCTCCCATGATAACATGTACTCCAAATAAGAGATACACATGGTAAATCCATCTTATTCATAAACTTGTGCATATGTTTGAGCAACAGAGCAATATTCTAGACTCCCAAATTCAAGATCCCTAAGCCCCCTTGCTTTTGGGCCTACATATTAGGTCCCATGTTGCCAAGGATGGAGAAGGTTTATCTCTATGCTTTCTCCATAAACATTGTCTCTGGATTATCTCTAGCCGCTTTAAAATTCCAGGGGGTACTTGTTGGAAATTGTGGGGACCCCAACGTACGAGTCGAGATCGCCGTACTCAGTGATCCTAGAGATCAATGCTCACCGAACACAGATACCGAATAAATGAGTCTTACATCCGAGTACCGATTATTACAACACATGACCGAATGGTCAAATTCACAAACAAGGCCTAAGGCCAAATCATACTGATACATCTATTAGCGGAAATCATAGGGGCTAAGAGGGTGCCCATACCATCAAGCCTACACTGACACCCATTCTGACTCGGAAGCATCCTAGTTCGGAGGGGCATCTCCGAAGACGAACTCATCTCCAAACTCCGGTCCTTCCATGTCTGGTCAATAATATAACCAGTGGCAAGCCAATGAGTATTTTGGAATGTACTCGCAAACAGCCCATGATATGAACAATGAAAATGAAGGATAACAATATCATGTATCTTTGGTGTAAGTCATCTTGGTGGAATGATCATGAATATGCATCAAGTTAAAGAATTACTTTTGAAGAACAGGTTACAGATATCAATATATCTGTCGAGGTTTGAACCATCCGAGTTCACCCTATATGCCAAGTCACCAAACTTGGTCATATCATTACTTTCATAATAATACATTTTTATCACCACTCACACACGCTTGGTTTATGCGGAAACGACTCGACGTAGTTTAAGCAGGATTACCCAACTGTCCTTGACCGTGGACACGGCTATTCGAATAGTTTTACACTCTGCAGAGGTAGTACGCTGGACCCATGAGATCCGGGAAACTTCCGTGTCATCCATGACTCGCGGTATATATAACACCTGAGGTAAGTACCCGATCAATGCCTTTCCCCTCACGATACTAGATAAAGGGGTCCACTCGATTGGTACCCAGCCCACATGTTGTACGTCTTACGAGCACCAACTCTGGACAGTATCAACCATGCGGGGACCAACGGTGTGCCTGGAACTCATAAAAATGGCACAATCGTCCTACCTGACACGACCGCATCACGAGAGTGACCACACATCACTCCTTCCACTAGTAATGTGGCTCTTTGCTAGCACCGACCAGAGTAATTAACATAGCCTCGTCCCATAAGGGGTAACGTGGTCGTACTGGTAAGGTTGGGACGATCGACACATCATAAATCTAATCCCATTTCCGAAACCATACTCACTCAAAATAATTGGTGCACCACTTCACCAAAAGTGTCCACCTAACTCATCATCACCCTCGGGCATTAGTGGCACCCGATGGGGTTTTCATAAACTCATGGATTTATACCAACAACATGCTCATGCTATTTACTATAGCATTACTTGTCAACATGATAATAGCGTGATCCTCAAAAGGGTAGGATCTAGCTCAATGCATGTGCTTCGGAGGAGCCATCGGTAACATCATATCAAATGATTTACCGGCACTTATGATCATACGCAATAGAAATACTTGCTATTTTATCATGCAATATAACATATGCTCAGTCATGGTCAAAGGGATGCTTGCCTTGGTCTGCTAGGTATCCGGGGTCTTCGAGGTCTTCCGCTTCGATTCCCTCGTCACACGGATTTGCTATCGTCATAAAAAGAATAAATAAAAAATAGCTCACTCAAAAAACAGATCACAAAGTTATTTTAAAATTGTTCTATATTACTGATAAATCAAAGTTGTTATTTTGAAATTTTTTTGCCTTTGTTTCTAAAGAAGCAACATTTTTAAAATCAACCAAACACAAGCAAAACTATTGCAATTTAATCCTTTTTATTGTAAAACAGAATAGTTGTCTAAAGTTCCATTGGTCTCATTAAATACTACACATTTTTAGAAGAATAAGAGCGGAAAAATTATATTTTTACACTGGTTAAATATTTTTATAAAAATCTTAGAAGTCAGATTTAAAAAAAAAACGGGCTAAGTCCCTGGCCTGGCTCGGCCTGGAACTGGGCCGGCCCAAGGCCAGCCGACAGCCTGCCCAGGTGCGCACAACGTAAGGTTTGAACCTGACGTTCGGGGCCCTGCGGTCAGTGGCTGCGGGCAGCGCGGGGTAGGAGGTTGGGCCACCGACAGGTGGGGCACACCTATCGGGGTCGTCTCCTACCTCTGGCCAGAGAGGAGGAGGAGCACGCCGGCGAAGCTGCCGACGTTCTCAAGCCCCAACAAAGAAAAGAATGGGTTCGACTTGACGCCGCCTACCTGCTGGTGGTTGGAACATCGACGGAGAGGAAGGGTTTCGCTGGCGACGAGAAGGCCGCGGCGGAGGAGTTTCGGGAGGTGGTCGAAGAGGTAGCTAGGGGCACGCAAATGCTCGGGCGAGTTGGGGGAAAGCTTCCTGGGTTGAGGGGATCAGTTTGGTGGGTCGGGGGACGCAGGAGCCGTCGCGTAGCTAGAGATCGACCGGAGCTCCGAGGTGGAGGGGCCTCGGTCGATCTCGAGCACCGGGGCTCTGCTGGCTTTCTGGGGTTGCTAGGGAGGTGCTAGTGGTCGTGGTAAAGCTATCTGAGGGGTGCAGGAGCGAGGTGGAGGGCTATAAATAGGCCTGCGGAGGTGAGGCGATTCGGGAGCGCCGGTGACTTACCGTGGCACGCATGGGCGTGTTGGGAGGAGCTGGGGTCGAAAGCACGGTCTTAGGACATGGTTTTGGACCACCGGAACCATATGCAACAGAGGGAGAGAGAGAGGAGTCGAGCATCCATGGCCACGCAACCTTGGCCGGTTCTGGTGCGCGCTGGCATGCGTCGCACGAGCTCTAGCTTGGGAGAGGAGGGGGCCTGAGGGTTGCTTGACGCAGAGGAGTTGTCGGGGAATAGGTTGGACACCTCGGGGGAGGCTGGAACTGGCCGAGAGCGTCGGCCCTACCTCGGTGGCTTCCTGCAGCGCGCCCAGAGCGCAGTGTTGGCATGCCACGACATGCTGGCGTGCTCTGAGGCACTTTGGACGTGTCTAGCATGTCCTGGCACTAGCTGGGAGTGTGGCTAGCCGTTTGGGTCTCGTGGGAGCTTTGGTTGGTCAAGGGAGACAAGAAATACTGGTGCTGTCAGCCTTCTACTGAAGCTTAGATTGGTGTTTTTGGAATTTCCACTTTGAACCAGTGAGGGGCCAATTGACTGAGGTTAGGAATTGATACTGGCCACCTAATCTATGAGTTTGGAGAAAAGGGGTTGGGTTTAACTGTGGCTAAGAGGGCTTTCCCCCCTATCAGAAAGCGCTTGACAGTGGTTTGAGGGGTTGCACCCCACCACTGGTGTTGCAACTTAACAGGTTTGGGTTTGGTGCTAAAACATGGGGTTTCACCAAGTTTGACCCCCATTGGACAAGTTTAGCTTTGTAAACTTGAAAACACCACCATTTGACCAGATATGTTCCTTCCAAAGAGAGTGTGGGTAAATTTAGTCCCACAAATCCCATTTTTGGTGTGGAACCCTCATTTGAGGTATTGCACACTCCTGCAAAGTTTCAACATCATAGGACAAACTATGCTATGTAGAGTTGCCCTAACTCCAATCTGGACAAAAGGGGTTTTTGGGTTATTTGGGGTCCTTAATCACCTTGGATCAAGGTGATTCTTTATGGGGACACGAAATATGGCTTAGGGATACCACTGCAATTTTCTAGGATTTTATTGAGAATATTTCCTTTGGAAATATTTCAAAAGGTCAAAACAGACACATATGGTTTTCAGGTTTTACTCAAATAATATTAATATAAATAGGGGTTTAAAATCTTATGTATGGAAAATATATGTCCTTCTCATCATCTCCAAATTTAATCAGATTTTTCTAAGGCAGAAAAGTATTTTTCCATGTAGGAATTCCAATTCCGGCCTCAGAAATGGACATGCAAATAAATTAGGGAAACAATTCTAGAAATAATTATTTTGGGGGTTTTGGGTTATAAAAATAAATTAAAATCAGATCACCAACTTTGGGTAGAAGCAAATCTTGCCATCAAGGGCAAGTAGTGCAACTCAAAGTAGGGTTTGTAACTTAACCAGAATTAAGAATAGGGTTTTTGGAAACAACTCAATATTGAAAATGGGGGTTTTTATTATCACATGATCAAACACACAAGCATACAATGACAATCATGGCATTCACATCATTAGTTTGAAAAAAATTTAACAAGCTCAGATTTTTTCATAGAGAGAAAGTGATAGTAAAAACAGGGTGTGACAGACCTATCCCCCTTACAAGAATCTCGTCCCCGAGATTCCTAAGCTAGGTGCTAAAAGATCCGGAAACTCAGATCGGAGATAGTCTTCACGCTCCCATGTTGCTTCGGCTTCAGTGTGGTTACTCCACTGAACCTTGAAATACTTGATGGTGCGGCTTCTCGTGCAACGCTCAGCTTCATCCAGGATACGGATCGGCTTCTTGCGGTAGGTGAGATCTGGCTGAAGGTCGATGGCCAGATGGTCAATGTCCTTGTAAGGATCAGAAAGGTTTGGCGCTTGAAAAAACTTCCGGAGCTGCGACACGTGAAAGACGTTGTGCACACCCGAAAGTTTTGAAGGTAGTTCTAACTGATAAGCAACTTCTCCACGCCTTGCCGTGATCATAAAAGGACCAATGAACATTGGGGTGAGTTTCCCTTTAACATGAAAACGCTTGGTTCCCTTGGGAGGTGTGACACGGAGGTACACCCGGTCTCCTGGAATGAACTCCACATCCCTGCGTCGAGAATCCACATAGCTCTTTTGTCACGACTTAGTTGCTTTCAGATTTTCTTGGAGAAGTTGCACCTTCTCTTCAGCCTTGTGCAAAACTTCTGGCCCGAAAATCAGCCCTTCACCGGTTTCGGACCAGTTAAGCGGGGCCATCTGGAGACTGGACTGGTAGTTGTTGTTGTATGAAAACTCATTTAATGGCAGACAGTCTTCCCATTTGGCACCATGTGCCAAGATGCAAGCGTGGAGCATATCTTCGAGTATCTAGTTCACTCTTTCCGTTTGTCCGCCCGTTGGCGGGTGGAAAGCGGTGCAGAAAGAGAGCTTGGTTCCGAGGGCTTCTTAAAACTTCTTCGAAAACCTTGAGGTGAACTGCGTGCCTCGGTGAGATACAATCTCCTTGGGAATTCCGTGAAGGCTTACAATACGCTCAATATAGAGACTAGCCAACTTGTTCCCATGATCAGTGGTGTTGACTGGAATGAAATGGGCCACCTTGTTCAGATGGTCTATAATGACCCATATAGAGTCATCGCCTCTGCTTGACCTCGGTAGCCGGTAATAAAATCCATGCCTATCTTGTCCCACTTCCATTCTCGCACTTGGAGAGGTTGTAGCAATCCAGCAGGTCGCTGATGCTCAGCCTTGACTCGGTGGCATACGTCACGCTTTGCAGCATAAGATGCTATTTCCCTCTTCATCCCATGCCACCAAAATCTTTCTCGGAGATCTTGATACATCTTGGTACCACCGGGGTGAATAGAGTAGGGTGTATCATGTGCTTCCTGTAGGATCAAGTCCTTGAGTTCAGCCTTGTTGGGTATGTGATACGTCTCAAACGTATCTATAATTTTTGATGGTTTCACGCTGTTATCTTGTCATCTTTGGATGTTTTATGTACCTTTTATATCTTTTTTGGGACTAACTTATTAATTCAGTGCCAAGTGTCACTTCCTGTTTTTTCTGTGTTTTTGACTCTTTTCAGATCTGATTTTGGAACGGAGTCCAAACGGAATAAAATCCCTGAAATGATTTTTTCCCGAACAGGAGAAGATCAGGGGGCCCGTGGGCCAAGTCAGGAGGGCTGCAGGGAGCCCACAAGCCCCCACTCCGCCACCAGGGGGTAGGCGGCGGTGGGCAGGCTTGTGGCCTCCCTGGCGCCCCCCTGACCTAGATCTTGCGCTTATATATTCCCTAAAAGTCAGAAAAATATCAAGGCAGCCACGAAAATACTTTTTCGCCGCCGCAAGCTTCCGTTTCCGCGAGATCTCATCTGGAGACCCTTCCCGGCGCCCTGCCAGAAGGGACTTTGGAGTTGGAGGGCTTCTTGATCATCATCATCGCCCCTCCAGTGACTCGTGAGTAGTTCACTTCAGACCTACGGGTCCGTAGTTAGTAGCTAGATGGCTTCGTCTCTCTCTTGGATCTTCAATACAAAGTTCTCCATGATCTTCGTGGAGATCTATCCGATGTAATCTTCTTTGGCGGTGTGTTTGTCGAGATCTGATGAATTGTGGATTTGTGATCAGATTATCAATGATATATATTTGAGTCTTTGCTGATTTCTTATATGCATGATTTGATATCCTTGTAAGTCTCTCCGAGTCTTGTGTGTTGTTTGGCCAACTAGATTTATGATTCTTGCAATGGGAGAAGTGATTGGTTTTGGGTTCTTACCATGTGGTGACCTTTCCCAGTGACAGTAGGGGCAGCAAGGCACACATTGAGTAGTTGCCATCAAGGGTAACAAGGTGGGCTCTTTCATTGATATGAGATTGTCCATCTACATCATGTCATCTTGCTTAAGGCGTTACTCTGTTCTTTTGGACTTAATACACTAGATGCATGCTGGATAGTGGTCGACGTGTGGAGTAATAGTAGTAGATGCAGAAAGTATCGGTCTACTTATTTTGGACGTGATGCCTATAGATATAATAATTGTCATAGATGACGTCACGACGTTGCGCGGTTCTATAATTGCTCGACATTAATTTGTTCACCCACCTTCTACTTGATTTCGTGAGAGAAGCCACTAGTAAACACTATGGCCCCGGGGTCTATTCACATCTATCATTTACACCTCTGCTTTTACTTTGCTTTGTTACTTTGTTGCTTAAAGTTCTCACTTTGCGAACAATCTATAAGGGATTGACAACCCCTTCATAGCGTTGGGAGCAGGTTCTTTGTGTTTGTGTAGGCACTTGTGATACTCCTTCACTGGATCGATACCTTTGTTCTCAAAACTGAGGGAAATACTTACACCGCTGCGCTACATCACCCTTTCCATTTCGAGGGAGCACCAACGCAAGGCTCCAAGGCCACGGCAAATCCTTTGCATATTTGCCTAGGAAGTCCCTAAAGGCGTAGCCGTAGCATAAGGATTCCTGGTGTCGTTGGTGAGGAGAATCAAGATAAGAACAGTCTCCTGTCAGCACGTGTTTCTGGCGCCATTGGAAGGTCTTTTGTTGCAGTAGAAGAAGTATTTCTGGCATCGTTGCCGGGGAGGAGATATCTATCCAAGTAGGTCTCACAAACTCATCTCCTGCATTTACTTTTTTGCCAGTTGCCTCCGTTTTTCTTGCTCGCTTGTGTGCCATGTGCCTTCAATATGCCCGCATTTTCGCTTGCTGAAAATCTAGTGATATGGATCCTCATCCACTAGCTAATCTCTTTAAGAGACCCACTTATGTGGAACGAATTGCTAATGAGTTGAGGGCACTTGAGTAGCTTTATGGAGTTTTGCTTGAGATGCGTGAATCTGAAAATTGTGAGGAAGAAATTTATGAACAGATTCACGACGGCTCCTTGGATGAAAAGCATGATTGCAATGGTTTCACTATAAATCCTATTATTGACAATCATGCTAAAAATATGAAAACCCTAAGCTTGGGGATGCTAGTTTTGCTATGTCCCCTACTTGTTGCAATAATCATGATTGGGGTGATGATCTTTCTTATGATCTTGAAAATTTGTTTGAGCCTCATGATGAGTATGATATTTGCAACAATATTGATAGTGGGATTGGAGAAGTCATGACTTTATTTGATGATAACCCCACTATTTTTGAAGAGCGTCAACTTTGCATGCATGTGGATCATGAAAAGAATATCATATGTGATAGTTACATTGTTGAATTCGATTATGATCCCACATGTAATTGCTACGAGAGAGGAAAATATTGTGGTAGAAACTTTCATGTTACCAAATTACTTCTCCTTATGTGGAGATTGCTATTGTGTCTTTCTTCTTCCTTGCATATGGTAACTATTACTCCCTCTGTTCCTAAATATAAGACATTTTAGAGATTGTACTATTAACTACATACGGATGTACATAGACATATTTTAGAGTATAGATTCACTCATTTTGCTACGTATGTAGTCTTCTAGTGAAATCCCTAAAAGGTCTTATATTTTGAAACGGAGGGAGTAGTTGTCTTGACAATCTGTTTTCCTATAAAATGCCTATGCATAGGAAGTATGTTAGACTTATATGTGATTTTCACATGCTCTATGATGCTCTCGTTGTGCTTCAATTCTTGTCTTTTGTGTGAGCATCATTGAATTATCAATGCCTAGCTAAGGGCGTTAAATAATAGCACTTGTTGGGAGGCAACTCAACGAATCTATCCTTTTTCTTTCTGTTTTGTGTTTTCCACACTTTCATAATTTTGTTACGATTGTGTTTTTTGTGTTTCTTTTTGCGTTTGTGCCAAGCAAAACCGTTATGATTAGTCTTGGGGATGATCGTTTGGTCATGCTGGAAAAGACATAAACTTTCTGCTCACGAAAAGAATTTTCATGTTTTTTCTGCAAGAGGTTTTGAGTTGATTCTTTTTGCTGCTGATTTCGATGCAAATTCTTCAGACTGTCGTAATTTTTCAGAATTTTTTAAGTAACAGAAGTTTAAGAAATATACAGATTGCTACAGACTAGTCTGCTGTTAACAGATTCTGTTTTTGTTGTGTTGGTTGCTTATTCTGATGAAACTATGGATAGTATTGGGGGGTATTAGCCATGGTAGATTCAAAATACAGTAACCCAACGTCAGCATAAGTAGAATTTAAGTTTGCTACAGTAGCTAAGGAAGTGGTGGTTTGCTTCTCATACTAATCTTATCACGATTTCTGTTTAAGTTTTGTGTTGTGAAGTTTTCAAGTTTTGGGTGAAGTTCTTATGGATAAAGAGATAAAGAGTGGCAAGAGCTCAAGCTTGGGGATGACCAAGGCACCCCAAGAGATTCAAGGATGCCCTAAAAGACTAAGCTTGGGGATGCCCCGGGAAGGCATCCCCTCTCTCGTCTTCAATCCATCGGTAACGTTACTTGGGGCTATATTTTTATTCACCACATGTTATGTGTTTTTGCATGGAGCGTCATGTATCGTAGGAGTCTTTTATTTTTGTTGTGTCACAATTATCCTTTCTGCACACCTAGAGAGAGACATGCACTCACCGTGATTTTGTCGAGCTTCACTTATATCTTTTGATAGACAATTCAGCTCAAATGTGCTTCACTTATATCTTTTGAGCTAGATACTTTTGCTCTATGTGCTTCACTTATATCTTTTAGAGCACAGCGGTGCATGGCTTGGTAGTTGATCTATGCTTTGAAAGTAGTCTCAAAAGGGGTAGTTATCCAAAGAGATACGTAAACTTCCACCTTCATGGGCATTGAATAGTTAGAGAAGTTTGATTCCTCTCAATTAGTTTTGAGATATGGTTGTGGTAATATTGAAGTTATGCTAGTAAGGTCTTGTGGATCTAGAAATACTTGTGTTGAAGTTAGTGATTCCCGTAGCATGCACGTATGGTGAACCGCTATGTGATGAAATCTGAGAATGATTAGTCTATTGATTGTCATCCTTTGCGTTAAGGTCGGGATCGCGCGATGGTTCATACCTACCAACCCTTCCCCTAGGACTATGCGTTGAATGCGTTGTTTCATTACTAATAAAACTTTTGCAACAAGTATATGAGTCCATGGTTTAGATGCACTTTCACCTTCCACCATCACTATCTTCTTAGTGCCGTGCACCTTTCGCCGGTGCACAAAACCCACCATTAGCCTCCCTCAAAACAGCCACCATACCTACCTACTATGGTTTTTTCAAAGTCATTCCGAGATATATTGCCATGCAACTACCACCATGACATGTGCCATCACGTCTACATTTCCATTGCATGATAGTAAGATAGCTAGCATGATGTTTCCATTAATGTCTATGCCATGCTAGATCACTGCCACGGTACACTACCGAAGGCATTCCATATAGAGTCATAGTTGCTCTAAGTTTCGAGTGGAAAGTGTGATGATCATCATTGATGGAGCATTGTCCCATGTGAGGAAATAAAAGAGGCCAAAGAAGCCCACCAAAATAAAAAAAAGAGGCCAAAGAGCCCACCAAAAAATGAGAGAAAAAGGGAGAAGGGACAATACTACCACTTTTCCACACTTGTGCATATTAAGCACCATGATCTTCATGGTTGAGAGTCTCTCGTTCTGTCACCACCATATAGCTAGTGGGAAATTTTCATTATATAACTTGGCTTGTATATTCCAATGATAGGCTTCCTCAAAATTTCCTTAGGTCTTCGTGAGCAAGCAAGTTGGATGCACACCCACTAGTTTTCTTTAAGAGCTTTCACATACTCTTAGCTCTAGTGCATCATTTGTATGGCAATCCCTACTCATTCACATTGATATCTATTGATGAGCATCTCCACTGCTCATTGATGTGCCTAGTTAATGTGACTATCTTCTCCTTTTTTGTCTTGCAACCTCCACCACACTCCACACAATCTATAGTGCTATAACCATGGCTCACGCTCATGTATTGCGTGAGAGTTGAAAAGGTTTGAGAAAGTAAAGGTGTGAAACAATTACTTGGTCAATACCGGGATTGTGCATGATTTAAATTCGTTGTGCAATGATGATAGAGCATAGCCAGACTATATGCTTTTGTAAGGATAACTTTCTTTTGGCCTTGTTATTTTGAAAGTTCATGATTACCTTGCTAGTTTGCTTGAATTATTACTGTTTCCATGTCTATAGCAAACTATCGTTTTGAATCTAATGGATCTAAACATTCACGTCACATAAGAGGAGTTACAAAGGACATCTATGCTAGGTAGCATGAAAGCATCAAAAATTCATTCTTTATCACTTCCCTACTCCAGGACGAGCACGAGTTAAGCTTGGGGATGCTTGATACGTCTCAAACGTATCTATAATTTTTGATGGTTTCATGCTGTTATCTTGTCATCTTTGGATGTTTTATGTACCTTTTATATCTTTTTTGGGACTAACTTATTAATTCAGTGCCAAGTGCCAGTTCCTGTTTTTTCTGTGTTTTTGACTCTTTTCAGATCTGATTTTGGAACGGAGTCCAAACGGAATAAAATCCCTGAAATGATTTTTTCCCGAACGGAAGAAGATCAGGGGGCCTGTGGCCAAACCAGGAGGGCTGCGGGGAGCCCACAAGCCCCCACTCCGCCACCACGGGGAAGGCGGCGGTGGGCAGGCCTGTGGCCTCCCTGGCGCCCCCTGACCTAGATCTTGTGCCTATATATTCCCTAAAAATTCGAAAAAAATCAGGGGAGCCTCGAAAATAATTTTCCGCCACCGAAAGCTTCCGTTTATGCGAGATCTCATCTGGAGACCTTTCGCGGCGCCCTGCCGGAGGGGACTTTGGAGTTGGAGGGCTTCTTCATCATCATCATCGCCCCTCCAATGACTCGTGAGTAGTTCACTTCGGACCTACGGGTCCGTAGTTATTAGCTAGATGGCTTCTTCTCTCTCTTGGATCTTCAATACAAAGTTCTCCACGATCTTCATGGAGATCTATCCGATGTAATCTTCTTTGGTGGTGTGTTTGTCGAGATCCGATGAATTGTGGATTTGTGATCAGATTATCTATGATATATATTTGAGTCTTTGCTGATTTCTTATACGCATGATTTTATATCCTTGTAAGTCTCTTCGAGTCTTGGTTTTTTTTTTGGCCAACTAGATCTATGATTCTTGCAATGGGAGAAATGCTTGGTTTTGGGTTCTTACCATGTGGTGACCTTTCCCAGTGACAGTAGGGGCAGCAAGGCACACATTGAGTAGTTGCCATCAAGGGTAATAAGGTGGGCTCTGTCGTTGATATGAGATTGTCCATCTACATCATGTCATCTTGCTTAAGGCGTTACTCTGTTCTTTTGGACTTAATACACTAGATGCATGCTGGATAGCGGTCGACGTGTGGAGTAATAGTAGTAGATGCAGAAAGTATCGGTCTACTTGTTTTGGACGTGATGCCTATAGATATAATCATTGCCATAGATGACGTCACGACTTTGCGCAGTTCTATCAATTGCTCGACAGTAATTTGTTCACCCACCGTCTACTTGATTTCATGAGAGAAGCCACTGGTAAACACTATGCCCCCCGGGTCTATTCAGATCTATCGTTTACACCTCCGCTTTTACTTTGCTTTGTTACTTTGTTGCTTTCATTTCTCACTTTGCGAACAATCTATAAGGGATTGACAACCCCTTCATAGCGTTGGGAGCATGTTCTTTGTGTTTGTGCAGGCACTTGTGATACACCTTCACTGGACCGATACCTTGGTTCTCAAAACTGAGGGAAATACTTACCACCGCTGCGCTACATCACCCTTTCCACTTCGAGGGAACACCAGCGCAAGGCTCCAAGGCCACGGGGAAATCCTTTGCATATTTGCCTAGGAAGTCCCTAAAGGCGTAGCCGTAGAAGAAGGATTCCTGGTGCCGTTGCTGAGGAGAATCAAGACAAGTATAGTCTCTCGTCAGCACGTGTTTCTGGCGCCGTTGGAAGGTATTTTGTTGCAGTAGCAGTATGCATGTACGCTTCCCAAACCACACCGCTCTTTGTTCATCCACTGAGAATCCTGGGGTCTTCCCTTCTTGAATCTTCTTCTTGATGCCTTCAATGCTCTTATGGCCTTTGTGGGCTTCCTTGATATCGTCCTCTAGCGTTGGTTTGACTTCGAGGTTAGCCAAGAATCCTGGTTCTACTAGCTCCAAACTGAAGTTTTGCTATTCCTCATATAAGGCAGGTTGCCTTTCCTTGAGCATGACGTTCAAGGTGCTGGTCTTCCAGCTTAAGGCACCAGCCACTACATTGGCCTTACCGGGGTGATATTGAATGATGAGGTCGTAGTCTTTGATTAACTCCAACCATCTTCGTTGCCTCATATTTAATTCCCTTTGGCTGAAGATGTACTTCAGACTTTTGTGGTCAGTATATATTTCGCATCGCTTCCCCAGAAGGTAATGTCGCCATGTCTTCAGGGCATGCACTACAACTGCCAACTCAAGATCATGGGTGGCATAGTTCTCCTCATGCGGGCGCAGTTACCGTGACAGATACGCCACAACTCTGCCATCCTGCATTAAAATCCCACCAAGCCCGGTCTGGAGGCATCACAATACATCACAAACTCCTTGTTGATATCTGGAGTGGCCAATACCGGGGCGGTAGTTAGTCGCTTCTTCAATTCTTGGAAGCTTGCTCCACACTCCAGCGTCCATTCGAACTTCTTGCCTTTCTACAAGAGCTGAGTCATAGGTCGAGCGATGCGGGAGAATCCTTCTACGAACTTTCGGTAATATCCCCCGAGTCCGAGCAAGCTCCTGACTTCCTTCACATCAATTGGTCATTTCCAGTTGGTTACCGTAGTAATCTTCGAGGAATCAACTGCCAATCAACTTGCTGTCATGGTATGACCCAAGAATCCAACTTCGTTCAACCAAAATTAGCACTTGCTGAACTTGGCATAAAGCTGGTGCTCTCGAAGCTTCTCCAACACTAACCTCAAGTGTTGCTCATGCTCTTCTTTGGACTTGGAAAAGATTAATATGTCATCGATGAATACGACGACAAACTTGTCCAGGTATTCCATGAAGACCTTGTTCATGAGGTACATGAAGTAAGCTGGAGCATTAGTCAGTCCAAAAGACATGACGGTGCATTCGTACAGACTTTACCGGGTCGCGAACCCAGTCTTGGGTATGTCTTCGGGTCATATCCTCAATGGCTAATACCCAGATCGGAGATCGATCTTGGAGAATACCTTAGCTCCATTTAGCTGATCAAACAAGTCTTCAATCTTGGAGAGTGGATACTTGTTCTTATCGTGACCTCATTGAGAGAATGGTAATCGACGCAGAGTCTGATGGTTCCATCCTTCTTGGACACGAAGAGAATATGTGATCCCCAAGGTGGCGCACTCGCACGAATAAACCCTTTCCTGAGTTGCTCATCCAGTTGCTTCTTAAACTCCGCTAGCTCTTCGGATCCCATCCTGTAAGGCTTCTTATAGATAGGCCTCGATCCGGGCATGAGCTCAATTGTGAACTCGATGTCTCGGTTAGGAGGCATCCCTGGTAGCTCATCAGGAAAGACGTCCGGTTACTCACAGACTATTGGCACGCAATCGAGTTCTACCTTTGACAGGTTGTTAACCCGTGGTACTCGAGCGGGTACTAGCTCAGAGACATACTTGACTTTGACCCCTTAGTCGCTTGTCATGGTAATGGCCATGTTGGCACATTCCAAGATGCTTTGATGCTTGGCCAACCAATCCATGCCGAGAATTACTTCTAGGCCTTGTGACTTAAGCACAATGAGATTCGCTGAGAAGCTTGTCCCATTGATAACTATCCCGACCTTCCTACATCCTAGGTTGGTCCTCAATACTGCTCCCAGGGTTTGAATTGTCATATGCCCGCGAAGTAGGGTTGGTTTTAAACCACATTTTCCCGCAAATCTTTGTGTAACAAAAGACTGCGAAGCACCACAATTGAACAATACTGTTGTTGGGGTAGAGTCGACGAGGAACGTACGAAGAATGCAGTTCGGGTCTTCCTCCGCCTCTTCTATGGAAATATGATTAATCCGCCCCTTGTTGTGATACTGCCGATTGCGGGGAGCCTGATTCCTGCCTAGTGCCCCTTGGCCTGGATTTGGTGCATTGGGGCGCGGTGCGTCGGGCATCTTATTGGGACACCCCTGGAATGGTGCCCTGTTTGTCCACATCCAAAACAGGTAACTTGTGTGGGAAGATTGGTCTTGACTCCACTGTTGTTCGGCGGGTTGATTTCCGGCTTGGTGTTGACTTGCTACTAAGGCTGGTAGTTCTGGCGGAATGTTGGATACTTGTACTGTTGCTGCTGATAGTTGGGTCTTGCTGGAGCTGACTGCCATGGGCGTGGCTTCGGGTTACTCGGTCCTCCACTATCTATTAGCTTGTGCTTACGGTGTCGTCCATAGCACGACGCTTGTCTTCCAACATAAGGGCCTTATTAACCATATCGCTAAAGGTCCAGCATTCACAAACAACCAGTTGATACTGGAGTGACTGCTATAGTGTTGACGTCTTCAGGTGTGTATCTTGACACGAGGTTGAACTTCTGCAAATACTCCTTAACGGATCCACTTCTTTTCCTTAAGGCTCGGAATTCCCGCTTCTTAATGGTCATCATTCGAGGGGGAATGTGAGCAGCGCGGAATCCATCTTTGAACACAGCCCAAGTGATGACTTGCCCTGCTCGCATGATCTGAAATCCATCTCACCAAGCTCTGGCTGTGCCACCGAGACAGTGAGAAGCATAGAGGACCTTCTCATGATAATTAGTGCATTTAACCAGCATGAGGAGGTATTCGATAGTACGGATCCAGTCATCGGCATCCAATGGTTCAGTCGTCTTTGTGAATATGGGTGGCGTAGTTCGGACGAACTCAGAAAAAGTAGAGCGACAATTGCCATTCCCATTCTGCTGCGGGTTGTTCACCAAGGATTGAGCCAGATGCTAAATAGCGACATTGTTGGCTTGACGTTCCTCTCAAAGAGCTTGAAGGAACTAAGCCATAGTCAAGATTTCAAGAGGAGGCGGTGGAGGTGGAACATCGTCTTGCTGCTCGTGGTGATCTCCAGTTTGAGCTTCCCCTCCGGTTCCCTGCTGCTGACCCGAAGAGGTAGAGCCGGGGTTGCCGAAGGTGTTGTTGCGAGTAGAGTTCACCATCCTGTCAGGGGAGTAGACATGTCAATTTTCCGCACTAGCGGAATCATAAATGACGATGCTCTAGTAAAGAGGGGGTCTGGTGCTGTGCTAGTGCGAAATTTTTAAACCAAAGGTTTTTTGAAAGAGCTAATGCATTAGATTAAAACAGGCGATGTAGTCGCTCACGAGCTACCTAAGGCAGAGTGCGACTTGCATCCGACATGCTTACACAACACTCGTGGTTCATTGAACCGATACATGAACTCCTATGCTCGGGGAGTACTCCTAATTGCCTACGCTACTAATGCTAAGCGGCAGACTGCACGGTCTCATAGGCGGGTTCTGCGGGATCTTCGTCTTCATCTTCATCTTCATCTTCATCAGTGCTTCCCTTCTTTGAAGGGTAGGAGAAGGAAGCGGACCATCACGGCGTCTCTTCGTTGGCGAGGTAGCGAAGCGTTTGGTGTACTCTTCTGCAGTCAGGCGATGACTCCGAAGAGGAGTGGCCTGAAGTGGTGCTATTCCTCCTCGGAAAGCGAAACCAGGTGGTCCTTCGGGTGCTCCTTCCTTATTCACCTTGCGGTTCTTCATCTTCTCCGTGCGAAGGAGATCCTTGAGTTGGTGTAGCTCTTGGTGAATCTTAGTTCACTCTTTGATCAAAAGGTGTGTCAAAGTGTTAGAGGAGAGACTGAAGTAGGTTTGAAACATCAGTGGCGTCCTATCCTCGGATGATGGGTTGAGTGTCCAACTCCCGTCTATCCCGTCTTTAACGAAGGGTAGGTGACGAGTAGCTGGCTCGTCAACCATCTCGGGAAGGATGTCGCGGAGTCGAACGAGCGCCTCTTGTGTTGAGGTCTCCACTGCCAACATCAGATCTTCAATCTGTGGCCCTTCAATGAACCAACTAGTCGGGGAGTCGTTAGCCTTCACTATCACGTCCACGTGATATATCTTAGTGTCGGCGTTGACCCAGTGCTCGTGGTAGAGGAATATGGGCGTGCGGCTTACTTGGCACTTCTCGAGGATATCACTCAAAAGTAGAGGAAAGCCTGTCGTGGTTTTGTCACGGCAGATGTCCTCGTGAAAGGACTTAGTACTGGAGCCATTGCACCTTGGTGGCGACTCAAAGGGGTTAAGCGGGAGAGAGACGGCGATTTACCAAGGTTCGGCCCCTCGTGAGGAGGTAAACTCCTACGTCCTGCTTTGGTTTGTATTGATATGGTTTCGATTACAAGGAGGGCATAATTCGCCAAACCTAGCACTCGATGATTTCTAACCTGACCTCTCCTTCCGTGGGACTCGCCTTTATATACAGGTCGAACCCTTAGGGTTTACAAGGATACTTTCCTTTCTACAAATCGTGACCCCTATGGTCTCTAAGTCGCCGTCCTTCAAAGCTTGGAGACCTTCCAGAAATCATAAACCGCCATATGACCTTGATCTGGCCAGGCCAAGGCCCGAATCACTGTTTAGGTGAATCGCCTGATTTGGTAACCCGGCCCAACTAGGGCGGGTTATTAACAAATAATATCCCCAACATTAGGCCCCAGATTGACTTGAACTCTTTTCATGCCTATATTTCTGCTCAGTTAAAGGCGATTCATTCCTCATTTTTCTCCATACGTCTGAAATTGTAACCCGCCATCTGGCACTGAAAATCTTTAAGTCGCCAAACCATTTCTCGTTGGCATCTTCTTATCCCTCGAATTCTGGGAAGACTGACATAATCCCAACGGATCCTGGTGCATCATTATCCCAAAAATTTCAGAACGCCATTATGGCGAATCTTTTTATTCTCCAGCGGTTCCCGCTCACGGTGCCTCGATTCCAGCGCCCGTCCTGTTAAATAGATGGGGGGACTGGACTGGCGCTTCCCATCTACCAGTCTCGTCAATCTCCTCCCCATTATCACAGTGAGGAAGTCTCATCGCCGCCTGAGGGCTCCGCCGCTGACCGCACTTCCTGTCTTCGCCCGAGAGGCTTCGGCGCCGCCATATAGATCTTAGCCGTCGTCAAGCTTCGTGCCGCGGCCGCTCCGCTCCCCGCCATTGACCACTGCATCGTCGTCGAACACCTCGCCGCCCGCCAAAAACTCCGTCGCCGCCGAAGATCTCCTCGCTCGACAGGACCTCTGTGCTTCTCCAATAGCCTCCGTCGCCGTTGACCAGTTCCGTCCGAAAGCATCAGGTTAGGCCACCGCCCATTTAAGAATAGATCTACTCTTTGCTCGAATCTCCAACACTGCCATGTTCTTGATGTTCTTCGCGAGCATTTGTTGCCTGTCCTTGACTAATTAACACAAATGTCGACAAGATAGCCAATGCTTTGAATACCTTCATTTATCCGCTCCTACTTGCGAATCTAGAGTAATGTTTTGTCAAGCAAAGGACATGACCTTGTCCCGGTAGTAAATTGCGGCATCCAGCCATTTTTCTCATGTTTTTTCATCTGTCCGGTAGATCCATAATTTACCTACTGATTGCAAAAGGCTGTTTGTAGTTTTCACACTTTGCCGTTTTGAACGAACGTCTCCGACACCTTTAGGACGCAGCTCTCGTGAATAGCAAAACTTCGTAAGTCGCCATAGCAACCCAACTCGGCTTATTATGGCGGGTCAAATTTTTTCCTTCAGTCCGTAAACAAATTACTTGGCGAGTCAAATGAACTTATTTCACCCCTTACAGTAGATGTTCGAGGCTTGTAAATTCATCCGTACTTTACTTCTTTGTAGCATGGGCACCGTCTTCAAAAGTGACTGGCTTCCTACCAAAGTCAACGACACCATACTAGATGACTATGTGTAAACGGGCAACTTGGACCCTCAGAATGTTATCGGCTGGCGTACCGGGTTCGGAGAGGATCTCCCCAACCCCAAAGAAGGGGAGATAGTCGTTTTCGTTGAACACCTGTAGCGAGGTTTTAAGCCGCCCGGATCGAAGTTTCTTAGAGATGCCATGGCTTTCATGAACGTCCGCCTCCAGGATCTGGGACCTAACTCGATAAGTAACCTATGCCAATTCCAAGTGTTCTGTGAGGCTTATCTGCGGATTGAACCCTCAGTCCCCTTATTCTGGCACTTTTTCCACCTGAATCGCCAAACGGAATTTCACAATGGCCCCAGCCTGGAACTCGGCGGTGTCAATGTCAGCACCGCAGGGATAGCCCGTTTCCCTCACCCGCCATGCCAAGCCACCCCAAAGGTTGGGGCGGGTCTTGGTTCTATTGTCAAGAGACCTCACCTGCGGGCGAAAGCAAGCTTCTGGGCTATAGGAAAGATCGCCTTCCAACGAACTTCAAGCTTCCAGACAATCTCACCGAGGAGGAGGAATCAGACTTCATCCCAGTATTCTCCGAGTTAAGATCTTTGACCAACAACAGCCTTACTGGGGTTGACTCGATCCGCTGCTGGGTCGAATGGCACATCCTCCCTCTAAGTCGCCGGGACGGGCTAATGTGCGAATTTGATGGCACCTTAGATCATCCTCAATGTTATTTCCATACGGCTTTAATAGAGAAGGATATTGTCACCATCATCAAGAAGCTGACTGGCGAACCTGCGGGAAAATGCGGCCAAATCGGCCTCAAGCCTTTCTGCAAAATTAATCAGGCGCCCAAGGTGAGCAAATCTAACCCGCCTTTTTTTTACTTCTTATATTTCACTTGTATTGCGGCTTTTGTAACATATGCTATTTCAGAAAGGTGATAAATTTTGGTCCAAGAAACCCAAAAAGCCAGCCATGAAGCACGCTAAGCCGCCCCAAAGAAAACCAATGGCAAGGGCAAAGCTGCTGCGGCTGAGCCATCCAAAGTCGATGAGTCTCAAGTCGGCGATGCACTTTCGGAGGTAAAAACCTATCCTCTTTTCACTCGCCATCCATTACTGTTAACTTTGTATTTATATCTCTGCCTCTCTTGAATAGAATGAAGACAACGAAAGCCAGGAGGACTCTGTTGAGGTAATTTCTGTTTCCTCCGATTCATCTCCTTATCCACCTAAATCCGGCCAGGTGAATTTGTGGGAAAGTTCCCTTCTCACACCCAAATGCTTGTTTGGACTCAAATTTCCTACTGAAGAAAGCACAACATACTTCAAATCGGAAGACCCGAAGTCATTCTGGTGATCTGGTGTCCGGCTTACCAGTAACGAACAAGAGGAAAACAAATGAGGTACTCATGAATAACAATTCTTCATGTTTCTTTGGATCACGTCTGTAACCCGCTTATATTTTTGACGTATAATTCTTGCAGAACTCTCCTCCTACATCTGGTGACTCAATGATGTCGACACTTCCGCCAATGATTCGAGTCCCTATGTAAGCCTTTTGATAATCTTACTTTGAATCTGAAGGTAATAAACTTTCAGTTCCTTAATGCGCTTCTCCCCTCTTTTAGGGCACAGGCCAAGAAAAGGAAAGCCAGCGGACCAACTCCTGTCATAATTTCAGAACCCATCAAAGAGTTAGTGCCGATCCAAGATAACCCGGATCAAGGCGAGCCCGAAAATCAAATGGATCTTCCAAACTCGCCCAAGGAAACAATGGATGCCCCTAAGCCGCCAACTCCATTGATGACAGCAGAAGACCCGGATGCTGTAGTTATTACTAGTACTGGCTTCTCCAAACCGGCGGCAACGGTTTTGTCAAAGCATGTGGCATCCTCCTCTCAAACCATTCCTGAGTCTGGACTCTCCAAGGCTAAGCTTTCTGAATATGAAAATCTGGAGTTCAAAGAACTCTGCTCTGGTTTTGCAAGTCGCCTGGAGGCGAGTTATGAGATGGAGAAAAGCCTGTTGCGGATGCTAAAAAACAAACATGAGGTAAGCTTTGTTATATTGTATTACTCCCATTAACCCCCAAGGGCAGGGTCATCAGTAAAAAGATGAGCCAGGTCTTGATAAATTTAGGAAAAACTTTCGACCAGTAACCCCCAAGGGCCGGGTCATCAGTAAAAAGATGAGTCGGGTCTTGATAAATTTAGGAAAAACTTTCGACCAGTAACCCCCAAGGGTCGGGTCATCAGTAAAAAGATGAGCCGGGTCTTGATAAATTTAGGAAAAACTTTCGACCAGTAACCCCCAAGGGCCGGGTCATCAGTAAAAGGATGAGCCAAGTGTTGATATTGTATAATTTCATCTGAAAAGAAAAAATATACATTAGCCCCCAAGTGTCAGGAATATTGCTTGCAATAGTTCTGAGACTTGCCTCTTATTTTGTACTTTCAACAGGAAACTCTTGCTCAGTCTGAATCGACGCTTAGCGATTTAAAGAAAAACTTATCTAGTCACCAAGATGCCCGAGCTAAGTCGGAGGAGAAACATCAATTGGTCATGGCCGAGCTGGAGAAACTCAAAGCTGATTTGAAAAGAGCTCAAGCTGACCAAGATGTTGCAACGAAAAGAGCAGAGAAGGCTGGAGCCAAGCTGGCTACTGTGCAACAAGAATTGTCCGGCTTGAAGCGCCATATCTCAAACATGACGCAAGCCGTCTTTGGTAAACTTACTCAGACGTTTGATCCCTTTTTTTATATCAATCACTCTTATTTGTAAGTCGCTGATTATCGTGACCCCTTACACAGGTCCGAGAGCCGCCAACCTTCAGGATGACTGCGTGCTGATGCTGAAGGCGATTTACACGCTGACAGAGCAGTTGTACACCGGTAGTGTTCTAATTGTTAAAGCTGTGATGGGTGCCAAAGAGCCCATAACTTCCATAAAGAAGATGCTCGGCTGCCTATCTACGCTTCCCCCTCCGATTGGCGAGTTGACTCGGTCAGCCGCCCGGAAGGGGGTACTGACTGCGTTGAGTTGCTGCTTGGTGTATGCTCGAGAGATCAACCCGGAAGAGGTAGCGGCAGGCTTTCCTCAACTCAAAGATGACGGGTCAGAATTCGTCGAAGAGGACTATCAACATGTTGTCAAGGACTCCCGGCTGGCGGCAACCCAACTCGCAGCAAGTCTGGATTTATCAAAGTATCAGGCTGCTTATGACAGCAAAAACAAGAAGGTCAGCCCGCCATCCTTTGTGACGACCAGTTTAACTCCTCGGCGACCCAAGAACCCTTTTGACTTAGAAGCAGATCTGGCATCAATCCTGACCGATGAAAATGACTTTGCAGCTCTGGCCAAGTGTAACTGGGTACTAGGCGACTTGCAAATTGAAGTCGGCCAAAGCTCGCAGCAAAATGATCCGAAGGCACCAACAGAGTAAACTTCATCGATTTGGCCTGAGAGCCATGTAATAGGTCTTTTTCATAAGTCGGTACTGCTTTTGTGATACTCCCGAAAGAATCTTTATATCGGCCTTAAGGCGATTTGAAATATTTGATCCGCCATTTGAGAATCTGTTAAAATGCTTAATCCGCCATGGATGAAGTGACTTCAACCATCGACCTGACTTAAGCTTTGAAAACAACATATGTGAAACATAATAAATGATAACAAATATTTTTATGATGAATCAGGAAAAATATTTTGAAACTCTTGTGGCCATGCCATGAAGGAAAATAAAAACAGCAATTTCGTCGGCTCATAAGGTCGCGACAGGATGGGGCGAGTCAGAAAGCTCGAGCGCACACCCTAAATGATGGTTTCGTCGGCTCATAAGGTCGCGACAGGATGGGGCGAGTCAGAAAGCTCGAGCACACACCCTAAATGATGGTTTCGTCGGCTCATAAGGTCGCGATAGGATGGGGCGAGTCAGAAAGCTCGAGAACACACCCTAAGATGATGGTTTCGTCGGCTCATAAGGTCGCGACAGGATGGGGCGAGTCAGAAAGCTCGAGCACACACCCTAAGATGATGATGGTTTCGTCGGCTCATAAGGTCGCGACAGGATGGGGCGAGTCAGAAAGCTCGAGCACACACCCTAATTGCTGGTTTCGTCGGCTCATAAGGTCGCGACAGGATGGGGCGAGTCAGAAAGCTCGAGCACACACCCTAAATGATGATGGTTTCGTCGGCTCATAAGGTCGCGACAGGATGGGGCGAGTCAGAAAGCTCAAGCGCCACCCTAAGATGATGATGTTTTCGTCGGCTCATAAGGTCGCGACAGGATGGGGCGAGTCAGAAAGCTCGAGCACACACCCTAAATGATGATGGTTTCGTCGGCTCATAAGGTCGAGACAGGATGGGGCGAGTCAGAAATCTCAAGCGCCACCCTAAGATGATGATGTTTTCGTCGGCTCATAAGGTCGCGACACGATGGGGCGAGTCAGAAAGCTCAAGCGCCACTCTAAGATGATGGTTTCGTCGGCTCATAAGGTCGCGACAGGATGGGGCGAGTCAGAAAGCTTAAGCGCCACCCTAAATGATGATGTTTTCGTCGGCTCATAAGGTCGCGACAGGATGTGGCGAGTCAGAAAGCTCAAGCGCCACCCCAAGATGATGGTTTCGTCGGCTCATAAGGTCGCGACAGGATGGGGCGAGTCAGAAAGCTCAAGCGCCACCCTAAATGATGATGTTTTCGTCAGCTCATAAGGTCGCGACAGGATGGGGTGAGTCAGAAAGCTCAAGCGCTACCCTAAATGATGATGTTTTCGTCGGCTCATAAGGTCGCGACAGGATGGGGCGAGTCAGAAAGCTCAAGCGCCACCCTAAATGATGATTCTGTCGGCTCATAAGGTCGCAACAGGATGACAAAGTTGTTCTTTAATGAAGAAGCCCCCAAGTCGGGGAGTATTATTAACTTTTATTACTTCATAATGAAACTTAAAAACTTACAAAATGCAGAGCTTAAGAGCTCAAGTGTAATAAGGCCGCAGGTGGGAAATATTGCAGGGGCGAGTTGACTCAGCCTCCGTGGTTGGCCGGTTAGGCCGAAGATCCACTAGATAATAAGAGCCATTGCGAAGATTCTTGCTGACGACGAACGGTCCTTCCCAAGGCGGTGATAACTTATGCATGCCAACACGATCTTGTATCAACCGAAGAACCAAGTCGCCTTCCTGAAAGGTCCGACTCTTAACCCGGCGGTTGTGATAACGCCGTAGATCCTGCTGGTAGATAGCTGAACGGGCCGCAGCCAAGTCACGTGCCTCCTCTAAGGCGTCCAAAGAGTCTTGACGTGCCAGCTCATTGTCTTGTTCCACATATGCGGCGACTCTAGGTGAGTCATGCCTTATATCAGTAGGAAGAACGGCTTCTGCACCGTAGACCAGTAAGAAAGGGGTGAAACCTGTGGACCGGTTCGGGGTGGTCCGAATACTCCACAGTACTGAAGGTAATTCTTCAACCCAACACCCTGGGGTTTTCTCTAGGGGAACCATGAGTCGGGGCTTAATTCCTCGCAAAACCTCCTGATTCGCCCCCTCCGCCTGCCCATTAGATTGTGGGTGAGCGACTGCAGAAACATCAAGCCGGATATGCTCTCGACGGCAAAACTCCTGCATTGCCCCTTGGGACAAGTTAGTACCATTATCAGTAATGATACTGTGCGGATATCCAAACCGGAAAATCAGCTTTTTCAAGAATTTGACCGCTGTCTCCGCATCGCAAGCTCCAATAGGTTCCGCCTCAACCCACTTGGTCAACTTATCAACCGCCACCAGCAGATGGGTCTTCTTGTTAGAGGACATTTTAAAGGGGCCGACCATGTCAAGCCCCCAGACCGCAAAAGGCCAAGTGATGGGGATCATTATTAATTCTTGAGCCGGCACATGAGCCTGTCGCCCATAACGCTGGCATCCTTTGCACCGACGAACTATATCTTCTGCATCTGCATGAGCCGCCAGACAAAAGAAACCATGACGAAAAGCCTTTGACACCAAAGAGCGTGACCCGGCATGATGCCCACAGTCTCCGGAATGAATGTCATTTAAGATTATGCATCCTTCTTCGAAGGAAACGCATCGCTGAAAAACTCCAGAGGCGCTCCGTTTATATAACTCGCCATTGATGATGACCATGGATTTGCTGCGGCGAACGATTTGACGAGCCGAAACTTCGTCTGTTGGTAACTCGCCTCGGGCGAGATAAGCCAGATAAGGAAGGACCCAATCTGGCGTGACATGGAGAGCCGCCACGAGCTGAGACTCAGGATCTGGTATTGCCAACTCCTCTTCCGATGGTAGAATCACGGATGGTTTATGCAAAATATGGAGAAAAACATTGGGAGGAACTGGCTTTCGCTGGGAACCAAGTCGTGAGAGGGCGTCAGCTGCCTCGTTGAGGCGCCGATCAATGTGGTCCACCTGATAACCATGAAAATGACCCGCCACATCAGACACAACTCTTCTGTAAGCCGCCATCATGGGGTCCCGAGAATCCCAGGTACCCGAAACTTGCTGCGCCACCAAATCAGAGTCGCCAAAGCATCTAACTCGCGTTAAATTCATCTCCTTGGCGAGTCGCAAGCCGTGAAGCAAAGCTTCGTTTTCCGCCGCATTGTTAGTGCATGGAAACATGAGTCGGAGAACGTAGCAGAATTTATCTCCTTGAGGGGATACCAACACCACACCAGCCCCCGAGCCTTCCAGGTGCCTAGATCCATCAAAATAAATAGTCCAGTAAGTGAGATTAGGCCTGTCTTCCGGAGCCTGCAACTCCGTCCAGTTGTTGACGAAATCAACTAAAGCCTGAGACTTGATGGCTGTGCGGGGGGCACACTGTATGTGGTGCGGCCCAAGTTCAATTGCCCACTTGGCAATCTGCCCTGTTGCCTCCCGATTCTGGATGATGTCCCCAAGGAGAGCAGAGCTAACCACTGTGATAGGGTGTTCTTGGAAGTAATGCTTAAGTTTCCGACTCGCCATAAACACCCCATATACCAACTTCTGCCAGTGTGGGTACCGCTGCTTGGAAAGGGTTAGCACCTCGCTGATAAAATACACTGGGCGTTGCACTGGGTATTCCTTCCCTTCCTCCTTTCTTTCAACGACCACTGCCACACTTACTGCTTTGGAATTTTCCGCGATATACAGAAACATGGGCTCTTTTTCAGTCCGGGCGGCCAGGACCGGCGGGTTAACCAATTGGCGTTTCAGGGTTCCGAGCGCCTCGTCTACCTCATTCGTCCAAACAAACCGATCAGATTTCCTTAATAACTGATAAAGAGGAATCGCCTTCTCACCTAGGCGACTTACGAAATGACTTAGGGCCGCAATGCGACCCGCCAATCGTTGAACTTGATTAACATTCGCCGGCTTTCCAAGGGATGTAACTGCTTCGATCTTGTCCGGGTTAGCTTCAATGCGGCGCTCCGATACCAGGAAGCCCAGCAATTTCCCTGCAGGCACACCAAAAACACATTTGGTGGGTTTTAGCTTCATCTGATATACCCGTAGATTATCGAACGTTTCCTTGAGATCCTCCAGTAGTGTTTCCCCTGGCGGTTTTTGATCACAATATCATCGACATAGGCATGGACGTTGCGACCGATTTGGTTGCGGAGGCAATTCTGGATGCAGCGCTGATAAGTCGCCCCCGCACTCTTGAGTCCAAAAGGCATGGACACATAACAAAAAGCCCCGAAGGGGGTTATAAAGGTTGTTTTCTCTTGATCCTCCACGGCCATCTTGATTTGGTGATATCCTGAGTAGGCGTCCAGAAAGCACAATCGTTCGCATCCCGCCACCGAGTCAATGATCTGGTCGATGCGGGGAAGAGCGAAGGGATCTTTTGGACAAGCTCTGTTGAGGTCTGTGTAGTCAATGCACATACGAAAGGTACCGTTCTTCTTGAGTACCAAAACCGGGTTTGCCAGCCATTTGGGGTAAAAAACTTCCACGATGAATCCGGCGGCTAAAAGACGGGCAACCTCTTCCCCAATCGCCTTGCATCGCTCCTCATTAAATCTGCGAAGGTACTGCTAGATGGGTTTTGCCTTTGGGTCAACATTAAGATGGTGCTCAGCGAATTCTCTCGGCACACCAGGCATGTCAGAAGGTTTCCATGCGAAGATGTCCCGATTCTCACGGATGAATTCGATGAGCGCGCTTTCCTATTTGGGGTCCAGACCCGTCCCAATGGTGAACTGCTTGGATGAATCGCCAGGAACGAAATCGATTGTCTTAGTGTCATACGTTGGCTTGAGATTGAGGGGCGACTCATCATCTGTAGTCGGCTTCTTTAGGGGTCACATGTCCGCCGGGTCAACATTGGCCCGATGGTGTTTGAGCTCGTCTACAGCGCAGGCGACTTCCGCATAAGCCGCGTCCCCTTCTTCACATTCCTTTGCAATCCTTCTATCTCCATCAACCGTGATAGGTCCTTTGGGACTAGGCATTTTGAGCTTGAGGTAAACATAGCACGGGCGAACCATGAAGCGGGCGTAAGCCGGCCGCCCAAATAACGCATGGTAGGGGCTTTTTAATTTGACCACCTCGAAAATCAGTGACTCCGACCTGTAATTCTGCGCAGTTCCAAACGCTACAGTTAGCCTGACCCGGCCTATGGGGTAGGCCGACTTGCCCGGGACGATTCCGTGGAAAACCGTCGTTGAAGGCATCAGGTCCTTTTCCAATAGGTTCATCCTTTGGAAAGTGTCAAAATATAACATATTGAAGCTGCTGCCGTCGTCCATTAGCACTTTGGACAGGGTGTAACCCCCAACTTGGAGAGCCAAGACCAACGCTAAATCGCCTGGGTTGTCAACTCTTGGCGGGTGATTCTCCCTGCTCCATGTTATGGTTTGCTCCGACCAATGGAGGTATCTGGGAAGCGCCGGTTCAGATACACTGTACGCCCGGTGACTCACCTTCTTATCGCTCCTGCAAGCATTGGTGGTGAAAACATGATACTTCCCATTACTTAACTGTTTGGGGTTGCTGCGGAAACCCCCGTTATCATCCTGGCCCTGCGGAGCCCCCTGTGGGGGTGGCTGCTGGAAGGCTCCTGGCGGGTTATACCGCCGCTGGTGGTGTACCGGGTATTGTCCACCGCCTGGCTGTGGACCTCCCTGAGCCCCCTGTTCGGGAAAGCCGCCGAAGGGGTTCTGTCGTTGGTTGGGTGCGGCGAACTGCTCCTGGCGCTGGTCCGGGTCATCGTTTTGACTTTTCTTGATCGCCTCCGCCCGAAACTCCCGCATTACGAAGCAGTTCTCCTAGGAGTGAGTCGCCGGACCGTCTGCCGTGGCATGGTGCGGGCAAGGGCCTTTGAGTAGCTCTTCGTAGTTACGCGGCCTCTTCCCGCTAAACCCCCTGTTTTTCTTCTGGCGTTGGTTGCCGTTGTTGGCGTTGGTATTGGCGACTAAGTCCGAGGGCTCTTCTTGCGGTCTTCGCTTGCCATTGGCCCCTTGATTGTGGCGGTTACGTCCCTGGAACCGGGTATGGTTTTTGGATGACTCGCCCTTCTTGGGTGAATTAGCCTTACCGTCCTCACCAGGATCTTTGGTGTCATCTGCCTCAGCGTACCTAGTGAGGATGTCCATCAGCTCTCCCATGTCTTGGACCTTTCGCTTGAGTCGCCCCAATTTTTGCACCAAGGGTTCGTAATGGAAATTCTGCTCGAGGATCAGCACAGCTTGAGCCGCCGTAATACCATCTGACGAATGGATAATTTCTGCAACGTGCCGTGACCAATGGTGAGCCGACTCATCCGGGCGCTGAACACAGTGCTGTAGATCGACGATCGTCATGAGACGTTTGCAAGTTCCTCGGAAGTTTTTGATGAAACGCTCTTTTAACTCGGCCCAGGTCTGGATGGAGTTGGGAGGTATGTTTTTCAACCAAGTATGTGCTGACCCCTCAAGCATCATTGTGAAGTATCTGGCGCTAACCGCCTTGTTTACGTCGAGCATGTCCATGGCGATTTCATAACTCTCGATCCACGATGCCGGCTCAAGGTCCGGGGTGTAATTAGGCACCTTTCTTGGTCCCTTAAAATCTTTGGGCATCCTTTCGTTACGAAGGGCGGGGGCCAAGCATGGCACCCCTACTCGCCCTCCGCCCCCGACGAGGCGGGCCGGGGCGTCTTGGGTGTTCGGGAGATCCCGGCCCGGCGGGTTCTGATCAGGCGGGTTGTCTTGTGGGACGTGTCGCGGCCCGCTGTTTACGGCGGGCTGGTCCTCTGGCCGGCTCCTGGTGTAGCTTGCCTGGGGAGTGGAATGCAACCTCTCGAGGATGTGTGAGAACTGGGCGTTTTGAACCACCGCCGTCTTCAACATCTCGATGGCGTTCCTTGCTTCTATCTCGGCAGGAGTGTTGCCGTGAATCGGAAGAGATTCCAGATGGCGAGTTGCGGCAAGGACGTTGTCCACTGGGTTGGAAAAGTGGCCTTGAGGCGTCCAGAATCGGGGAATGTGATCCTCAGCCGGCTGACCCGGCGGGTTAGGCGGGCGACCCTGTCCTCCCCCCGGGGGTTCATGGAGTGTCGAACAGGTGGGTCCGGTTGAGATCATGGGGCAGGCGACCCTGGTGTCTCCGTTGATGGACGACGTAAGATGCGTGCTGCTGTCTTTCGAGCCGCCAGTTGTCAGTGTTTAAACGCATCCTTTTGGCCGCAATTTGAGCTTGCCGAGTCTCGATCCTAGCGGACTCCACCTCGGCATCCCGATGAGCCTTTGCCACTGCCTCTCTGAGTTTCGCCAGCTCCGCGTTTATCTCCTCCTGGTTTTATGGCGTGAGGGGAGTCGCCATCAGCCTTGTGATTTCTGCCGCTAAATCCACCAGGACTGCGGCCGGGCTTCTGGACGTCTCGCCAGCTCCATCACCTCCGGTGGGGTTTTTGTGTGGGTTGAGTCGCCCCCGCCATGTAAACGGCGATCTGACGGCGGGTTCGGTGAAGGACTTCGGAGTCCTTGGCCAGCGACAAGCCCTCGAGACAATCCCCATGTAAAGACCGGATTGAATCTGAATCACCCATGGATGATTCGTCGTCAGAGTTGACCGGTGTAGTTTCCTGAGTCGCCGAGCGCTCTGGCTCCTCCGATCCCTGCGTGAACCCCACAAAGACCGGGCAAGTCAGATTTGCCGTTATTACTGGCGGACGTACCTGGCCGGCTCGACGATGTCGGTGAAGATGTCCGGCTCAGGCACGGATGATCCGATCATGCCGATGAAGATGTTGATCTTGCCGAAGGGGACCCTGTAACCAGATTCAATCGAATCCGCTTCAGGCCCCCATCACTGGTTGTCGATGTAGGTTTTCCCGCGGCGGCTTCGGGTCATGAGCCCCGTCGCGTAACTCCCAAACCCTGGTAGGGCTCCCTTTGAGAACTCAACTCCACCGTGCGTAGGCCCCACGGTGGGCGCCAACTGTCGTGGTTTTGTCACGACAGATGTCCTCGTGAAAGGAGTTAGTACTGGAGCCATTGCACCTTGGTGGCGACTCAAAGGGGTTAAGCGGGAGAGAGACGACGATTTACCCAGGTTCGGCCCCTCGTGAGGAGGTAAAGGCCTACGTCCTGCTTTGGTTTGTATTGATATGGTTTCGATTACAAGGAGGGCGTAATTCGCCAAAACTAGCACTCGATGATTTCTAACCTGACCTCTCCTTCCCTGGGACTCGCCTTTATATACAGGTCGAACCCTTAGGGTTTACAAGGATACTTTCCTTTCTATAAATCGTGACCCGTGTGGTCTCTAAGTCACCGTACTTCAAAGCTTGGAGACCTTCCAGAAATCATAAACCGCCATATGACCTTGATCTGGCCAGGCCAAGGCCCAAATCACTGTTTCGGTGAATTGCCTGATTTGGTGACCCGGCCCAACTAGGGCGGGTTATTAACAGATAATAGCCCCAACAAAGCCCGTCTCCAGAAGCATCTCAGGTACGGCGGCCATCTACAAGATGTAGGGGAGAGGGTTAGAAAGTTTTAAGTGAGTGCAGAATCTCAGGTTAAGGTCTTTGTGCTCTAGTCGTCTTTTCTATCGTCCATGCTACCTAAGGCTTCCTATAGTCAGGACGGCTCTGATACCAGCTCTGTGGGCACCCCGACGTGCGAGTCGAGATCGCCGTGCTCAGTGATCCTAGAGATCAATGTTCACCGAACACAGATATCGAATAAGAGAGTCTTACATCCGAGTATCGGTTATTACAACACATGACCGAATTGTCAAGTTCACAAACAGGGCCTAAGGCCAAATCATACTGATATATCTATTAGCGGAAATCATAGGGGCTAAGCGGGTGCCCATGCCATCAAGCCTACACCGACAGGCATTCAGACTCAAAAGCGTTCTAATTCACAGGTGTGTCTCCGAAGACGTACTCATCTCTAAAATCCGGTCCTTTCAGGTCTGGTCAATAATATAACCAGTGGCAAGCCAATGCGTACTTTTGAATGTACTCGCAAACAGCCCATGATATGAACAATGAAAGTGAAGGGTAACAATATCATGTATCTTTGGTGTAACTCATCTTCGTGGAATGATCATAAATATGCATCAAGTTAAATAATTACTTTTGAAGAACAGGTTACAGATATCAATATATCTGTCGAGGGTTGAACCATCCTGGTTCACCCTATATGCCAAGTCACCAAACTTGGTCGTATCATTACTTTCATAATAATACATTTTGATCACCACTCACACACGCTTGGTTTATGCGGAAACAACTCGACGTAGTTTAAGCAGGATTACCCAAGTGTCCTTCACCGTGGACACGGCTATTCGGATATTTTTACACTCTACAGAGGTAGTACGCTAGACCCAAGATGTTAGAGCATATCTCTCCATATGTGGTTTTGGTAATTGATGACAATTCCTATGGACTAATGGTTGCCTTAAGTTATATTTGTAGGATTTGTCCATAGACACTTCTTGAAGTCCATCTGTTGGGTTCAAGGAGTTTATATGATGACCAAGGAGGTATTCAAGGTATTATCCAAAGAATGGTCATAGAGACACAAGGTTGATCAAGATCTCAGACAAAGAGTAAATCAAGATGATCAACACACAAAGCGTACAAGAATTACCGAGAGGGATCAAGTATTCCCATGGTACGGTAAGCATTGTGCATTACGTGTTTGTGTACTAACCCATGGTCTTCGTGAGAGTTCTATGTGGGGTTAGGTGTGATTCCATGGGCTTGTGTCTAGAGGAAGATCGCATACAACCCATGAAGGATGACGTCAAGTGGTGATTGTCATCAAGATTGCAGTGTGCAAGTTCAAGTGGATCAGCACGAAGATATCATGCTTGAAGGTTGCCATCCATTGTGGTGGCAATGGACTTGTGAAGATATGCTGAAGAGCGGCTCACCCTTGTTGTGCATGGGGGAGCAATTAACTAGTCTTCATCAAGCCAACGCAATCAAGAAGGTGGTCCATATTGAGGAAGCCAATATCATCGTCATCTAGCTCAAGAGGACGAGGTGCAAGGTATAGGTTTTCCCTTGATATGTTTTTTGTTTTAGGATAGATTGCCATACTGTCAAGGGGGGCTCTCAAGTGCGTAGCTTGATCATATCGTTCGTCGAGAGCTCAAACCATTTGCATTGTTGCATCATACTTCTTGGTTCTTGTTTGGTGTTTCTCTTTGTGAGTTTGAGAGCTTATGGTCATCTTCATGACAAGCTTGAGTTCATAAAAAACGGAGTCCATATGCATCTTCTATGATGTTTTCGATGTTGGGAGTTTTTACCGTTCTTATTCAAGGAAGGGTTCTCACCATTGTCTTATGGGCCTTTTCTCACTTGCTTCTTATTGGTATTTCTATCAAGATTGTGTTAGCCCATGTCGTTAGCTTTCCAACAAACTTGGTTTCATTGAATCCAGAGTCAGTATGCGAAAGATAAGGCTGTTTCAGTGGCGAGCGGTAGTACTGCTCTAGTCCTAGTGGTAGTACTGCCAGGGGCCTAGGGGTAGTACCGCCAGGGGCCTAGCGGTAGTACCGCCAGGGGCAGCGGTAATACCGCTCTGGGTGGGTATTAGTACCGCTTCGGGACGGTAGTACCTCTCTCTGAGCGGTTGTTCTCCGTCGGACTTTTTGCGAAGACTTTCTCTAGCGGTAGTACCGCCACGGCTAGCGGTAGTACCGCCAGGTCTAGCGGTAGTACCACCAGGGGCTAGCGGTAGTACTGTAAGTGCATCTAGTGCCCCTTAGTGATTTTGGTGGTTTGAAGACTTATAGGTTAAGTATCTAATGTGTTCTTGAGTGTATACATGATCGATAAATCGCTGAGGAGTTTGAAATATTCGATGAATATCGACCCCTAAAAATGTATATCTTCAGTTGAAGAAATTGGTCTGAAGCTCAAGAATTGAATCGCGAAGAATTTGCGATGAAATTGATATTCCTCATGAAGATATTGAAATTGATATTCCTCATGAAGATATTGAAATTGAGGAATTCGGTGTATCCTGAAGAAAATCAATCTGAAGACTTTGAAGCATGTAGATTTATCCTTTCTGTTTTATTTTCTTCACACTTGAGTAATCGGAACACCGTACTGTTAAAGGAGGTCGAGGTAACACATTGGAATGAATTTCCTCATGATGCTCAACCCAAGCCTAACCCTACCAAAAGCCTCAAGTGAGGAATATGAGAGACATGAGGACTCTCACAGTTGAGGGTCCCGACCGTTACTGATAGCCACACCACATCATTGGTCTTATCCACACCAACGGTCATATTATTTAAGGGCATTAATGTAAAATCATGTCGGGATGCTCCCAGGCTATAAATAGCCGCCCCCACAACCATTAGCTGGTTGGCTGCTCCGTTAGAAACTGACACTTGTCATAAGAGAAACCCAAATTCCTCAGAGTCTTCGAGAGTAATTCATCAGTGAGGAAATACCCCAAACACCAAACCACAAACCGAGAACCAAGTGATTGAGCATCACTGAAGAAGTTGTTCCTGTGTGGGACTGAAGCCTTTTACCTTTGAGGACTGTGCATCCTCCAGACGGTTAGGCGTCATTGTCTAGAGCAATCCAGCAGTCAATTGTGGATCGCGAGGTGACCAAGTTTGTGAGGGTTTGGAAGTCTGCCCTAAACATTTACCACGAGTGTTGGGCGAGGACTGTGTGTTCTTAGCCGAAGGAGAAGATGATTTGGATTGTGTGTCCCGGGACTGTGCGCCCTTTGGTTTCAATACGAAGCCGCTCCAAACCAGATGTACAACTGTCAAGCAGTTGGAACTGGGTCATCAACCATTGTCTTCTGTGTGAAACGTGTTCTATTTCCTCAACTATTAATATTCCTCAGATTGTGTTTTGATGATTTTCACTGTCTCTGTTTGAAGAATTTGCTGAAGACTTTCTCTCGAATTCCTCAACCCCAAATTCTTCACGCAATTTAATCCTCATCTGTTTTCTACGTGCCTGCATACTGTGCAAACTGTTTTCATATTCTTCATCCTGAAAAACTGCTTTAGTGATACTTTGCACTCCTGATCCTTTACTGTTTCCGCTGTAATTTAGTCATCAGTGAGGGATTTCCTGAAAAGGAATTTCCTCAGTGATGAAATTCTAAAAATCTCCTATTCACACCCCCTCTAGTCGATATAACGCACTTTCAATTGGTATCAGAGCAAGGCACTCCCTTGTTCTGTGTGATTTTGGTTCAACCACCTGGAGTTTTAGTTATGTCGACTTCAGGCATGATTAAGGTTACTACAGCATGTCCTACTTTTGAAGGAAAGGACTTTCCCTTCTGGAAGACCAAGATGCAGATGCATCTACAAGCTATTGACAATCATCTCTGGTATATTGTGGAACATGGCGTCCCTATCATCTCTGCTACTATCCCTGCCGTTGATGTGAAGAAATTCAAGCAACTTGACTCTCAAGCGAAGAATATCATCTGTGGCCATCTGAGCAAAGGCCAGTATGGCAGAGTGAGTGCTTTGGGCTCAGTGAAACTTATCTGGGAAAGGTTTTTCGCAATCTCTTCGCAATCTCTTCAATCGCTTCAAGAGGTTTGACATTGAAAGCTGCCAAGATACCATTGGTCGCCTCACTGACATATCAAATGAACTGCAAGCACTAGGAGCTCGAGACATTACTGATCACGAAGTTGTGAAGAAACTGCTAAGATCTTTGAATTCTTCATTTGATACTTTAGTTCTGATGATTCAAGAAAGACCAGACTACAAGATGCTTGATCTAGTTGATATACTCGAAAGACTCAATACTCATGAATCCCAACAAGAAGAAAAGAGAGATCTATATGGACCAAGTTATTCTAGACCACGTGCACTGAAGGCTAAAGCAATTTCCTCATCTGAAGAAGAATACTTGGATGGTAGCATTGGTGATCCTAAAGAATTTGGACAGGAGCTTGCAATGCTCGTGAGGAAATTCAAGAGGTTTACACGACGTGGCCAATTCGGTAAATCTTCAAGAAGAGATATGAGGAAATCAGAATCTTCATCTGAGGACTACAAGAAAAGAACCTGCCACAAATGCAAGAAATCAGGTCACTACCTTGCTGATTGTCCTCGTTGGGGAAAGGAATCGAAGAAGAAGAAATACAAGGATGAAAGTTCTGATGACTCGAAGAAAAAGAAGAAACCTTCAAAATCCTCATCTTCAAAGTCCTCATCGCACAAGAAGACTAGTTTCAGAAAGGCTCGAGCACTTATTGGCAAGGAAATGGATTCCGAGGCAGAATCCGAGGAATGTGATGAAGAGGAGGGTTCTGATGAAGACTCAGAATCCGGACAGGCTTCTCTTGCACTTGCAACCACATTCGTCAGCAAGTCAATCTTCAACCTTGAAGAAAATGATAACACCATCCACACTGATGACTATGCTGATGACATCGCTCCAACCTATTGCTTCATGGCAAAAGGTTCAAAGGTACCGAATGATGCTTCCTCCTCTGATTCAAGTGACTGTGAACCTGACGATTATAAAAAACCCAGTTACATTAACTTGCTCTCATTGCCACTAAACAACAAACTGCCCTGGAAAAGCTTCAGAAACTGCTAGATAGAAGCGATGATCTGTTGAATGATGAAATGAATCTTACCCAAATCCTCACTGAAGATATGAAAAGTCTTCAGTCTAGATTTGATAATCTTCAAGATCGTCATGATACACTCCTCGCTGATCATGAGAAACTTTCCTATGAATTTCTTCAAAGGAAGCTTGATTTAGAGAAGTTGAGGATTTCTCATGATGATCTTCGTATGGAAAATGATTCATTACTAGCTCAACAGATCATTGCTGCTCAAGCTGAATTCATTCCTCCATGTCTTAAATGCATTGAACGTGAAACTACTAATTCTTCACCAGAATCATCAAATGCTTCAATTGCTACAAATTCTTCAACTGCTCCTGTAGTGTCAAATTCCTCACTTGAGAAAAACACAAATGTCACTCATGAAAATGCAGGGCTGAAGGAATTGTATGTGACATGCATATACAAAAGTCTCAAAGGACATCAAACCCTTTGTGATGTGCTAAAAAAGAAGATCTTGAACAGGAACCCGAGGAAAGAAGGAATTGCCTTTGAGAGGAAATTGAATGCTGATGGATCTTATTGGAAACCTGAGCAGTATCCCAAAACGTCATGGGTTGCTGCTACTGGGCCTCCTTTTGATCCATCCAATCTAACAGGCTTTTCATGTGAATTATCCTATTCCTCAGATGAATCATTTGACTCCAACTATAAACTGTTCAAAAATCAATCTGGTGAAGTATTTGCTCGATATGTTGGAACTAACTGCAGGAATGGCCTCCCCTGAGGAAAATCTAGGTTCCCAAAAGTTGCCTTGAAAATCTTCAGGTGAATGTCCTCATGAAACCACCGATGAATAATTTGAACCCCAGATCAAATTCCTCAGGAGGACCAAAGTCTTCAAGAGGATCAAAATCCTCAACTGGTCAAAACTATGCTCGTACCCGTGCTAATGCTTCTAACATGCAGGGAAATTTCAAGGAATATGAATATGAGAGTTATTCTTCAAATCATTATGTTCATAAATCCTCAAACAAGTTCTCTGCATATTCATATGTGTACTTTAACCCCCCTACTGTTAAGATAAGTGCATTAGCTTCAATGCCCCCTTTCTCATATGGTGCTCGCACGATGATGAATGCTTTACCACCCCTTCAGATGTGGGTGGTGTAGAAATTGAACTAATCACTTCTGCAGGTTAGGTCTCCAAATGAAAATCATCATCTGAAGAATTTGGTGGAGACCCGAGGAAATGCTTGATAGGACGCAAGCTAATATTGATGAAATAGAAATATTTCACACATCCTTATAATTCTATTATGATGAAATTCCTATCTGATGAAATTGATATCATATTCTTCAAGTCTGAAGCATATGAGATGGTAAGCTGTACTAATTCATCAGCAGGATGACAAACCCAAGAGTACTGAGTGGGTTCTTGATAGTGGTTGCACACATCACATGACTGGTGATAAAAGCTTGCTGATGAATATGCCACTAACTCCATCACCCCTAAAGCAAATCGCATATGCTGACAAAGGTAAAAGCAAGGTATTGGGACTTGGCAAAGTGGCTATTTCCAAGGATAGGCATATGGACAAAGTGATGCTTGTTGAATCCCTTCGATTTAACCTCATGTCAGTCTCAATGCTTTGTGATCTTGATATGATTGTTATCTTTGGTAGATATAGATGTGTTGTCATCATGGAATCTGACAGATCCAAAGTCTTCGAAGGTGTCAGAAGAGGGGATTTGTACATTGTTGATTTCTCTACAAGTCCTCAACCAGCCACTTGCTTACTAGCAAAAACCTCAGAAGGGTGGTTGTGGCATCGAAGACTCGGTCATGCAGGCATGAGGAATTTGCACACACTCGCGAAGAAGAAGCATGTCATCAGCATCGAATCAGTCAAATTCCTCAAGGATCACCTCTGCGGTGCTTGTGAATGTGCGAAAATGACCAGATCCAAGCATCCCTCGAAGACTATCATGACCACTGCTCGTCCATTTGAATTGCTTCAGATGGATCTATTTGGACCTACTCATTATGCCACACTAAGAAATGCAACATCTTTATATGGCTTCGTCATAGTTGACGATTATTCTAGATATACATGGGTGCATATCATCTTGTATAAAACTGAAGTGCGGGAAGTCTTCAAACGATTTTCTTCAAGGGCCTCGACGAACTTCGGAATCAAGATCAAACACATCAGGAGTGCTAATGGAACAGAGTTCAAAAACACTGGTCTTGATAATTATCTTGATGAACTTGGTATTACTCAAGAATTGTATGCTCCTTACACTCCTCAACAGAATGGTGTCGTTGAAAGGAAGAACAGGACTCTGGTTGAGATGGCAAGAACCATGCTTGAAGAATATCAGACTCCTCGCCGCTTTTGCCCTGAAGCAATCAACACTGCATGCCATATCATCAACAGGGTATATCTTCACAAATTCCTCAAGAAAACCTCATATGAACTCCTCACAGACAAGAAACCCATTGTAAGTTATTTCAAAGTCTTCGGTGCAAAATGTTGGATTAGAGATCCTCACCATATCTCAAAATTTGCAGCTAAGGCACATAAGGGTTTTATGCTCGGTTATGGAAAGGACTCGCACACCTATCACAACAAGGTTGTTGAGACTGTAGATGTGCGGTTCGATGAATCTAATGGCTCGCAAAGAGAGCAATTGCCTTCTGATCCTGATAAGTTGTCTCCTAAGGAATCAATAAAGCTCAAAGCTACTGAAGACATTGTTCCCACTGAGGAAATTGATGAAGAAATCATTCCAATCACTGATGAAAATGAAGAAGATGCTCCTAAGGAAATTTCTCCAGAACCAATTCCTTAACCCAGATGAAATCGTCAACCAGCTCATCAGAGGATTGCAAATGAAGTGGAACTTGACAAAATCCTCAATGACATCAACGCGCCAGGTCCTCTAACTCGCTCAAAAGCTTCACACTTAGTTAACTTTTGTGGGCATTTCTCCTTTGTATCTATCACAGAACCTTCAAAAGTTGCTGAGGCTTTTCTGGAACCGGAGTGGATCCAAGCTATGCAAGACGAACTTCTTCAATTCAAGCTGAATGACATATGGGAGCTCGTCAAACGACCAGATCCTCGCAAGCACAATATCATCAGAACCAAGTGGATTTTCCGAAACAAGTAAGATGAGGATGGTCAAGTGGTGAGGAATAAGGCACGACTTGTAGCCCAAGGCTACACACAGGTTGAAGGAATAGATTTCGATGAAACTTTTGCACCTGTTGCTAGACTTGAAGCTATTCGAATACTACTTGCTTATGCTAATCATCATAACATCATCTTATATCAAATGGATGTGAAAAGTGCATTCCTCAATGGTAAGCTTGAGGGAGAAGTATATGTTGCTGAGCCCCCAGACAAGGTGTTCAGACTCAAAAAGGCGCTCTATGGTCAAGCAAGCCCCTTGGGCATGGTATGATACATTGAAGGAATTCCTCATAAAGAAAGGCTTCAAACCTGGTTCACTCGATTCAACTCTTTTCAGTAAATCCTATGATAATGAGCTATTTGTGTGCCAGATATATGTCGATGACATCATATTTGGCTGTACTGATAAACGATAAAGTGATGAATTTGCTTACATGATGAGTGAAGAATATCAGATGTCTATGAAGGGGGTTCTGAAATTCTTCTTAGGTCTTCAAATTCGTCAACAACGCAATGGAATCTTCATATCACAGGAGAAATACCTCAAGGATGTTCTGAGGAAATTCGACATGCATGAATGCAAAGGTGCCAAGACTCCAATGCCTACCAATGGCCAGCTCTGCACTGACGAAAATGGTAAAGAATTCGATCAACAGGCATATTGCTCTATGATTGGCTCTTTACTGTATTTATGTGCATCTAGGCCAGATATAATGCTTAGTGTTTGCATGTGTGCACGTTTTCAAGCAAAACCGAAGAAATCACACCATAAGGCTGTGAAGCATATTCTTCGATACTTAGCTCACACACCAACACTTGGATTATGGTACCCCAAGGGCTCAAATCTTCAACTTGTGGGATATTCTGATTCTCACTATGCCGGTGACCGTGTGGATGGCAAGTCAACCTCTGGCACATGTCATTTCCTCGGAAGATCACTAGTTTGTTGGTCCTCAAAGATGCAGAACTGCGTTTCACTCTCCACTGCCGAGGCTGAGTACATTGCTGCTGGTTCATGCTGTGCTCAATTGCTATGGATGAAGCAAACCCTCAAGGACTACAACATCAACATGAAGAATGTGCCTCTCTACTGTGACAATGAGAGTGCAATCAAGATTGCATACAACCCAGTACAACACTCGAAGACCAAGCACATCCAGATTCGTCATCATTTTCTTCGGGACATATCCTCATCGACCATGTGAAGACTGACGATCAACTGGCAGATATCTTCATTAAGCCCTTGGATGAGAAAAGGTTTTGCAAGTTGCGGCGTGAGCTAAATATCTTAGGATCTTCAAATGTTTTGTAAAAACATGCACACATCCTAACACTTATGCAAAATTGATGACTTAGATGTGCAACACACAATGAATCGATTTTCTTCAACTAATGAAGAATATCACTTTGAGTGTGAAGAAATCAACGAAGAAATTGATTCTCAGGGCCCTACTACAATTGTACGCGGCGTCTGTAGTCAACATTCTTATATGGTGGGTCACGCGACCACCCAACGTGAAATTCCTCAAGTTGAATTTCTTCAAAGCTGAATTTCGTCAAAATTTGATTTTCTTCAAAATAGTTGATCTTCAAAATCGTTTTTCTTCAAAACTGAAATTCATCATCATGACGCTTTATCACAAAATCCTCAAGTTATTCAAAATCTTCAAAAACAATTGATAATTTTTGTTTACCTAGATAGATTGTGATTTCAAGTCCTCAACAACATTCACTTATAGCTATTTCTTAAGTTTGATATTTCATCTAAGTGAATGTGATCGGACCCTACTTTCCCTCTCTGCTATTCTCACCCAGTCTTTTTAATTCTTCATATGCGTTCTACTTGAAACTTTGTTCGTAATCCTCACTGCGTCCTTGTCAGCTGATGATTTTGTAACAAAATCCTCAAAGCTACAAAAATGTTTCTTTTAATAAATAGCAACTGAACCCCACTTTCCTCGTTCGGATAACCACGATCTCCACGATCTCCACCGCTTCTGTCGTGAGCTACACATGTCCCGTGGAGACGTAGAGACAGGGGCCATTTGGTCCGATATTTTCGCGCCAACAGTTACAACCTGGCTATAAATATGTCCCCATCTCCCTCGGTAAAATCTTCTTCGTCCCATCGCCCTCCTGCTACAGCAAAGCTCCAAGCCCTAGTGCCAATGCTAAAAGTCTCGACGCCGGCGAAGAAGAGATTGACTACCTCGACCTCTCCGTCGTCGAAATCACGTCGGAACTGGACCATCTTCGTCCGTCGCTGTCGTAGCCGTCCTCTGCTGCCGAGTTAGGGCGCATTGGACTCGCACCGAAAGAGCATCTACTGCTACCTCTTCTCTGTTCTTCGTGCGCGCCATCTAGGGTAAATAAAAACCCTATTTTTACACCTAGTTCGATCTACTATTTTACCTTAGAGATGTGAAATCTGTTTTTCCTCAAGAATCCATCAGTTTCTTTTCCGAAACACTTCCTATCACCCAACTATTGATGAACTTCACTAAGCATCTAAAATTTTCACGAGATTCCTCAGTTGTGCGAATTTTCGGATTTGTACAACTCTGGAACCCAAGAACAGTATGCTTAGACGAATTCCTCAACCACTGTTCAAAATTCCTCAACTGTCAAATTTTTTTATTTCATCAAATCTGAGAACGCATATGACCTCTCCAAATTCCTCGCAACTATACTCTGTTCACAAGTACAAACATGTCAGCTGATGAATCTCTAGGTTCTCATCAACTTAACTCATTTGTAGCGTTTCTTTAAGAAAATCTGCAAGTTTCATCAGAATCCTCAAGAGTTCAATTTCCTAAGCAAAAGCCTCAACTGAAGAAAATGGAGGATGAAAGAAAGCAAAAGGGTGGCAAGAAACTCAAGCAGAACATTGCCATAGATATCCCTGAGGATATATACCTGGATTACTGCACTCCTGATGAACATGAATCTATGCCCAAGAGAAAGATCAGGCTTCAAAAGATAGAACGCCGATGGGCTAAGGAGTGGAAAGAGTACAGATTCGTCACTCCCAAATACGCGAAGAAATTCGCTCTGAAGCCTCCTGGCAAACAGGCTCCACTTGAGGATTATCATGAAGCACACCCCTCAAGCCTCAAGAAAATTGATGACTATCCTGAGGAAAAGTCGAAACACTTGTTAAAGCTTCAGAAGCAAGCAGAAGCAGTTGTGAGGAAGTTCAATGAAGAATCTGCTGCTGCTGCAACTGCCGCCACTTCCTCTGCAGCTGAGACTTCTGGTATGGCCATTCCTCAAATAAAGTCTGTGCCGCCAAAACCAAAGGCTTCAAAGCCTCAATAGAGAATGCCTCAGAAAACTGCACCAGCCTCAGCACCAAAACCCTCATTACCACCAAAGGCATCAAAGCCTGAACAGAAGCCAATAGTGAAGCAATTGCCTACTGTCTCCAGCTCCTCAGTCCCATCTGCTACAAGCTCCGAGACAAAGTCTTCACCGACTCCTCTGAAGACTAAGGTGACTGCTGGGAGAGGAAAAGACCAAGCCCAAGCAAAATCATCAAGGTTCCTTCTGCATCAAAAGGTAGTGATGAATTTGATGATGACACTCTGCAAGCCATCATCAGAAAAAAGCCAGAGAGGGTAGCTCAAGCCTCTGGCAGTTCCATTCCTCTGGCCATGGACCCAAAGGTCCTCCTCGATTACATCAACATCTGGTATGAGGACCCCAATACTCCAATTGATGATTTGAAGCTTCCCCCAGGCATCAGCCACATGGTGGCCACATTCATCAATGAGGCCAAGTGGAAGGAGCAGCAAGCCAAACAGGCCAAGGTTGCCAAGCTCAAGAAGGAGAAATTCCTCAGGCAGAATCTCCTCAACCTGACGCCTGATGCACTTGTGTCAACACAGGCTGAGTTGAAGACTTTGACAGACAAGTACTCTAAGCTTTCTGATCGTCAAAGACTCAAAAACAACTTCATCAAATTTGCCACTGACGTAGTTGATGATTACAACAAGAAGGCTGCCCCTCTAGTACCAACTCCTCAGCCTATGACTGAAGAACCAGCTGATGAAACTGCTCATGCTAAGGAAATCCCTCAAGGAAGCCGTGCTGATGAACCGGCTATTGAGGAAATCACCAAGGAAAATCTAGCTGATGACTCTGCTACAGCTGGTGAGACTGACCCTGCTACAGCTGGTGCTTCTATGCCAGCTGATGACTCTGCTCCAGCTGGTGCTTCTAAGCCAGCTGATACCTCTGCACCAGCTGATGAAATTGTCTCTGCTGAGAAAACACCTTCACCAAAAGCTTCAAAGGTGAATAAAATGACTCTGTCTGCATCACACGTGAAAAAGACCAGGGCTGCTGAAAAGGAAGCCAAGAAGAGAAAAGGTTCATCAGCAGAAGAATCCACTAAGGCCAAGCGCCTCAAAGCACTTGAAGAAAATGCTCCTCTGGATCTTGTGCCTCTCAATAGCGCTCCATCATATGAGATGATCCCCTTCGCAAGCGAAGACCAGGAGCAAGGGGCAGATGAGGAAATGAAAAATGTTGAATCTGAGGAACATATTGATGAGGAAATTCACATTGATGATAGTCCTCTGCCCTCCATTCCTCATGAAGAAACTACACAAGGATCAGGTGCACCAGCTAACGAATCTGGCTCCTCCACCAAGCAAGCTAAGGAAGAACAACGTGAAAATCCTCAGCCTGATGAAAGTCACAATCCTGAGCAAAATCCTCAACCTGAGGATCAGGCTGACCCAACTCCAACTCCTGAGCAAAACCCTCAAGTTGAGGCTCAGGATGAACCCATTCCTCCTCCAAAGAAAAACCCTCAACGGGAAGATCCGATTGACGGCATTCCTCAACCAGAGCATGTTCCTCAGCCTGAAGCTCAAGCTGATGAAATTCCTCACCCTGAGGACCATGCTGAGGAAAATGCACTAGATCCAGACAATGCCTTTGTTGTCCTCAACCCAGAATCTGCAATAGTTGTGTCCCCTCAAGTGAAGCTGCAAAATCTTCAGCCAATGCAGCGTCAACCTTTCTCCAAGCGACCAAAGTTTCAAAAGGAGTCCTTCTTTGAAGAACACATGTTCTTCATCGGAGAAAATCCCTATGACAAGCCTCGCATCAGGCATCTAAAGTTTTGGACAAGGACACAACTCAACTACTATGCATCTCTGTTGTGTGGAAGAAACAAGATTTTCCAGCACAGGCACATTCCTCACGTTGAGCTTGAAGAAACACCATGCTTTGCTCCAGTCCTCAATGTCCTTTTTGAAGGTGGACTCCTCCCAATGTGCTCGGAAATCTGTGATTGGAATAGTGAGCTCATTCTTCAATTCTATGCAACTCTTCACATCTCAGGAGATCCAACAGACATCAACACATGGGTGCTTGATTGGGTGATGCAAACCACACACTTCAAGGCTCCTGCCAATGAGCTGCTGCATGTACTAGTATCAATTCCCTCAGAGCAGGCAGTGAAGCTATATGATGAACGTGAGCTGGCTAACAAGCTGATGGATGTCCTCATGAAGCCTTTGGCTAAGGGGCAACCACCAAGAACAACCTTCCTGGTCCATGAGCTGAAATATGAACCCAGGACGGTTTACTGAATCCTCTGCAGCATTCTTGCGCCAATCAAGGGCCATGATGATGAAGAAGACGTCGTAGGCATCATGAAGAATATCCTCTTCAACATCACACATGGTATTCCCATCAACATTCATGATTTCATCTTGAGGATTTTGGCCGAAAATGCTATGGCTCCTTTTGACCACAAGATATGTGCTCCATGGATAATGAGATTCATCAGAACAAGGTCAGGCATCAATTATCACGCTGATTTCAACAACCATATCGGTTATATGCCTCCTATAGGGGTCAACAAGAAGACCTTCAAGCCGGTTGAAGGAAAAGGCAAGTCTGTCATTGATGAAGGCAGTCGGCCCCTTGATGGCTAGTTCAGAGAGCCCGAAGCTTATACCTCATGGGATGACACTGAGAGCCATCCTCCAAGTCCTGTTGCTCCTAGGGTGCTGAATACCAGAGAGCTTCTTCTCAGTCTTCACCAGAAGGTGGATCGGAATCACAAGTGGGTCAAACGCCAGTTCGGCGCCATTGTGAAAACCCTCAATGAAACGTAGAATGCTGTGAAGCTTAACCATCATTATCTTCATGAGGTTTTTGATCGCACCTGGGCTACACTGGCTCATTTGAAGACTCCAGTAGAACTTGAAGAATTGCAGTTTGTGCGGGACTTCGACTGGTCGTGGCCACCAAAGAAGAAATCTAGGCCAATTCCAGTTCCAAACCTTGAGGACAGTTCTTTTTCTTCATTCCGCACTGCTGAATCTGATGAAGATCAACAAGACACTAACAACGGTCCAAGGAGGAAGTCTTCTCCCAAGAATCCTCATGCGTCTTCCTCAACTGCCAAGGAGTGAAAGTCTTCACGGGCGTTAGTCCTCAGTTTGTCCATTTTTGTCACTTGATGACAATGGGGGAGAAACTTGAGAGTTAGTCTTCACGCGGGATATTTTGGGGGCTTATAAACTATATTTAAGTTACAAACTCTTGGCTCTTCTGAAGTGTTTTATATAATGAGTTGTAACTTAAGCCCGATGGTACTCTGCCGCTTTTGAACGTTTTTCTTCGCATGCTTATTCCTCAAACTTTTAATGCACGCATGCTGGAATTCGTTGGATACCATTTTTCATCATATGTCATGTGTATGCATGATTTACAAGACCCAGGGGGAGATCTCCATGATATCAATCATCAATGTGCATTTGCTGTGAAAAGCAAAATCCTCAAGATATGCACATCTTCAGGGGGAGTCTCTCTGAATCTTGATTTTAAATTCCTCAAATGAGTATTTACACTTCATATGTTTATTCCCGTTGAACACTTAACCTAATTGTCATCAACCACCAATAAGGGGAGATTGTAAGTGCATCTAGTGCCCCTTAGTGATTTTGGTGGTTTGAAGACTTATAGGTTAAGTATCTAATGTGTTCTTGAGTGTACACATGATCTATAAGTCGCTGAGGAGTTTGAAATATTCGATGAATATTGACCCCTAAAAATGTATATCTTCAGTTGAAGAAATTGGTCTGAAGCTGAAGAATTGAATCTCGAAGAATCTGCGATGAAATTGATATTCCTCATGAAGATATTGAAATTGAGGAATTCGGTGTGTCCTGAAGAAAATCAATCTGAAGACTTTGAAGCATGAAGATTTATCCTTTCTGTTTTATTTTCTTTCCACTTGAGTAATAGGAACACCGTACTATTAAAGGTGGTCGAGGTAACACATTGGAATGAATTTCCTCATGATGCTCAACCCAAGCCTAACCCTACCGAAAGCCTCAAGTGAGGAATATGAGAGACATGAGGACTCTCACAGTTGAGGGTCCCGACCGTTATCGATAGCCACACCACATCATTGGTCTTATCCACACCAACGGTCATATTATTTAAGGGCATTAATGTCAAATCATGTCGGGATGCTCCCAGGCTATAAATAGCCGCCCCCCACAACCATTAGCTGGTTGGCTGCTCCGTTAGAAACTGACACTTGTCATAAGAGCAACCCAAATTTCTCAGAGTCTTTGAGAGTAATTCATCAGTGAGGAAATACCCCAAACACCAAACCACAAACCGAGAACCAAGTGATTGAGCATCACTTAAGAAGTTGTTCCTATGTGGGACTGAAGCCTTTTACCTTTGAGGACTGTGCATCCTCCACACGGTTAGGCGTCATGGTCTAGAGCAATCCAACAGTCAATTGTGGATCGCCAGGTGACCAAGTTTGTGAGGGTTTGGAAGTCTGCCCTAAACATTTACCACGAGTGTTGCCCTAAACAGGTTCTATTTCCTGAACTCTTAATATTCCTCAGATTGCGTGTTGATGATTTTCACTGTCTCTGTTTGAAGAATTTGCTGAAGACTTTCTCTGAAATTCCTCAACCCCAAATTCTTCATGCAATTTAATCCTCATCTATTTTCTACGTGCCTGCATATTGTGCAAACTATTTTCTTATTCTTCATCCTGAAAAACTGTTGTAGTGATACTTTGCACTCCTGATCCTTTGCTGTTTCCGCTGTAAGTTCGTCATAAGTGAGGAATTTCCTCAAAAGGAATTTCCTCATTGATGAAATTCTAAAAATCTCCTATTCACCCCACTCTAGTCTATATAACGCACTTTCAAGTACCACTAGGGGCAGCGGTAGTACCGCTCGTCTTTGAGCGGTAGTACCGCTGGGGGCAGCGGTAGTACCGCTGTGCTCGGGATGTAAGTGGGGTTAACGGTCTAATTCTTTCCCCCACTATACAAAGGGGTCCTTCTTCCCCATTGGTGTTTTCTTATCGGTTGAGCTCATGTTCTACCCCCATTGTTAACCTTCTTAGAGCTTGCTTACTCTCAATCCCTCCAATGATTCTTGCTTGTTCTTGAGGGAAAAGAGAGAGGAGATCTAGATCCACATCTCCACCAATCACTTTCTCCTCTATGTGAGGGGAACCCCTTGGATCTAGATCTTGGAGTTATTTGTGAGCTCGTTGTTCTTCCTCTTATATTTCTCCATAGCTTTTGTTGTTGTGGAGGGATTTGAGTGTGAGGGACTTGTCCACTTCGTGTGTTCTTTCCATTGCATTAGTTGCATCCGTTTGAGTTCTCCACGGTGATACGTGAAAGTGAAGTTTGAGAAGCTTATTACCTTTGGTACTTAGTACCCTAGATATTGTTCTTCGTGGATGCTTTGGCGTCCTAGAAGCTTGGTGGTGTCTCGGAGCTCAACCATTGTGGTCTAAAGCTCCGGGAAAGCGTCGGGGTCTCCTATTAGGTTGTAGAGATTGTCTCGAGCAATTTGTACGGGTACCGGTGACCGCCCCCAAGGTTTGCCATTTGTACGGGTTGGGTGACCGCCCTCAAGGGTCCCTTAGTGGAATCACAACATCTTGCATTGTGTGAGGGTGTGAGGAGATTACGGTGGCCTTAGTGGCATCTTGGGGAGCATTGTGCCTCCACACAACTCGAACGGAGATTAGCATACGCAAGGGTGTGAACTTCGGGATACATCATCGTCTCCGCGTGCCTCGGTTATCTCTTACCAGAACCCTTTACTTATGCACTTTACTTTGTGATAGCCATATTGTTTATTGTCATATATCTTGCTATCACTTAGTTGTTTATCTTTCTTAGCATAAGTTGTTGGTGCACATAGATGAGCCTAGTTGTTTTAGGTTTTGTGCTTGACAAATTAAATGTTAGATTTATTCCGCATTTGTTCAGGACTAAACCGTAATTATTTTAAAGTGCCTATTCACCCCCCACCTCTAGGCGACATCCACGTCCTTTCAATTGGTATCAGAGCTAGGTCTCTCTTTATAGGTTTAACCACCAAGAGAGTAAGGATGTCGGCTAGGGGTTTAGGATTCACTGAGACTCCTAATTTCAATGGCACAAATTTTGATGTTTGGGTAATTCGCATGCTTAATCACTTCGGGTCTTGTACCCAAATTTAGAGCAAATTGTAGATATGGGGTTTTCTCCTCCAAAAGATTCTCAAAATATATCTTCAGAGGATGATAAAAACTCTTATCTCGATGCTCAAGCTTCTAATGTGCTTATTGATGCTTTGAGCAATGTAGTTATATTTCAACTCATGCCATTCCGGGATGCTCATGAGTTGTGGACAAAGCTTCAAGATAAATATGGTGCATCCAAGATTTGTGGGAATGATTGTTCTCCCTCCACCTCCGGTCGTGTGCTCTTCTTGACTTCATCTGCTTCACCTACATGTGGATTGCCACAAGAGGAAATTCATCACTCCATGGAACAAGATGTGGCCTTGAATGATGCTTCAAGGGATCCTACATCATCATCTATTGTTACTCACTTTTGCCTTATGGCTAAGGCTTCAAAGGTATCTCCTACTTTGAATCCCAATGTATCTCATGATGATGATGTTGATGATAATGAGGATGAGAATAATGATGAAGAGAGTGATATTATTGCATCCTTACAAATTAAGGGTGAAATGATGTTTAAATATCTTTATAAAAATAAACTTGCTTGTTCCAACTTCTTGGAAATCATGTCTGTTGCCACTGAGAGCAAGAAATACATTGAGGAGTTAGAAGCTCATCTCGAGGAGCATGAGGCCACCATTGAGACAATGGAAGGTCATGAGCATGATTATGCTAACGAGATCGCGGAGCTATCTCAAGCTCTTCAAAATGAACAAACCACCAAGGAATCTCTTGAGGAAACCTTTGTTATAGAATTATCTAGATTAAAGGAATCCCATGATAGAGCTCTCGAGGTGGCTATTGATTTTAGAACTAAGAACGATAAGCTTGAAGTTGCACATGCTAAACTCGTTGTGGACTATGAGCACCTCGAAAATGGCTCAAGGGCTATTAAGAGTTCGCTCATCGAACTCACCGAGCCTCATGCCCAACTTGAAGCTTCATATTCTAAAGAGCTTGCCAAGTTTCCTTCTCCTCTTATTGTTAATAATGATGCTTGTGCTGCTAACTCTAATTGTTGCGAAGCATCCATTTTTAAGTAGAATGTTGAGCTAAGGGCTCAACTTGAGTTGCTATCTAGAAATTATGGGAAATTGTAAGAAAGTCATGTAATGCTCACAAGCTCTCATGATGATGTTCTAGTATCCCATAATGTGCTAAAATTAGGTCATGAGGCTATTACTACCAAGGTAACATCGAGGGACCCTCATGTGGACACTAGCACTACTTCTAGTCAAAATGCTATATTGCCATGTGTTATTCCTCGTAATTCAGCTACTCATAATGTTGCTACATCTTGTGATGAATTACTTTCCATGCCTTGTTGCTCTAACAATGAAGCTTATACTTTCTCTAGTACTTGTGTTGATACTAACCATGTAGAGGAAATCAAAGAGCTCAAGGCCCAAGTCACTTCCTTGAAGAAAGACTTGGAAAAGAGTCATGAAGGAATGTCCACACTCAACAATGTCTTGTGTGGGCAAAATCCCCAAATGACAAAGATGGACTTGGATTCAACTCCAACAAGAAGAATAAGTCCAAAAGCTTCAAGAAGAAGGGCCAAGAACAAGTCAAGAATTCGGCCAAGATTATTTGCTTCAAGTAGAAAATTAAAGGGCACCATGTTAGATCTTGCCCACTAAAGAAGAAGCCCAAAAGTCACAAGCAACAAGGGAAGCGACCTCAAGTTCAATCACATACTCAACTACAAGTTGAAGAAAGGCCCCTTCCCAAGAAGACCCAAGCCAACACTCATGTTGAGAAATCAATAGGGAAGAAATTAAAGGCTAGATGTTGCTACTTATGTCATGAGAAGGGTCACTTCTCTTCTTCTTACATGAGAGGTAATTTATCCAACTCAATAATTATTGATGATATCTATTTTCTTGGGAAGTATAAGGTTGGCAATGTGTTTGCCAAGTCTGTTGGTACTCAAAGCGGTGTCAAGAAAAATACCATTTGGGTTGCCAAGCCTATTGTGACTAACATCTTAGGACCCAACGTGGTTGGGGACCAACAAGCTCAAACTTGATCAACAGGTGAATGTGGAAGACAATGGAGACTTGGATACATAATGAAGAATTAAGGGGTCTTCATCATTCATATTATCTCAAGCCAAGTCATTTGGATTATCGAGTTACTATCTTATATCCAATGTGCCTCCTTACGGTAACTTGTAATTAAACTGTTTACATTGTTAGTTGCTTGCCTCTTTGCATGTTGTGGTTTTGTACCTTGCATGTGTTTGTATATGTTGTTCTTCCAACTTGCTTATATTGAATAATCTAGTTTGTGTATGTTGGTTTGCATATCATATACATGTGACTCTTGTATTGAGCCTTTTTGCATCTTGTGTGTATCTTTGTTGGCTCTTGTGAGAGATTAATGGATTATCCCATTGTGGGGGAGTGATGCGCTTTGCACACCTCACAATCCTATACATGTGTATACATGGGGAATACCACTTAGTATTGATATTTCAAGATTATCTAGTTTCTATGTTGTCGAGACCCCGATCCTAAGCCATAGGAATCCAGCCTGTAACACATTGCATCCCTTTGCGATCTCACGCACGGTTATCCCCACGGCTGCCACCTTACCTTAGCCGGGACCGTTTGTGTCTTTTGACTCACGTATGCATTAGTGGCGCTAGCATTCAAATGTCAAAGAACCCGGGTCGACATATCTAGTCATAAACTCAAGTGGCTCGACTGTACAGAGACATGCATACATAACCCAGCAAAGCAGGTGTAGGTGAACAACGAGTGTAGATGAGTCGTAGCAAGCTACAAGGACTCCATTACACCGCGTGACATTTCCCCGAAGAGACAGACACAACAGCTAAGAAGGATACAAGCCAGTCAACCAATGTGTCCGGAGCAGTAGCGAACTACCAAGGGTCGGTGGAATCACAAAGGGGAATTTCTCTGTATAGAGAGCTACTAAGGCATACGACTAGGTGTCGAATCCCATACATATCACAGTGCATCACACGTACGCATGCCATACTAGATATGCATAGATACAACAATGGCATCACAACATAACCATACAACATCACGACATTTATTTAGAAGACTCGGAAGAGTCTTGCATAATATGTTCATACAAGCAGGGGTCACACGACCCGACACTCAAAGTCATACAATCAAAGTCATACAAACCAACAGAAGCATAAAACTACCTGAGTACAGACTGATGAAAGGATAAGGCATAAAGCCTGACTATCTATAGATCCCTTCTGAAAGGGGCGAGGTCCTAGCTGGGACACCAGCTACTCGTCATCATCGATGTCTAGAAAGAACCCACCTGTTGGCTCGTGGGTATCCTCTGCAACAATTATTAAGCAAACATGAGTACAAAAGTACTCAGCAAGTCTGTAGAACAGATCTATCTACTCATGCTCAGGTATCAACAAAGGGGTTGTGGTGTTTCATGCAGCAAGCCAGCTTTGACTCTTGGCTAGACTAAACTACGTTTTTAAAATAGTTTTAACAACTTTGATTTCTCGCACACGAGTCCACTAACTCCACAACAATACACCATCATGAAATCACTCCCGTCTTCCTACGGAAATGCCATCCATGACACTCACACTTATCTTGATACTTTTATGAGTAGCCATTAAAGTTATCTATGACCAACATATGTCTCCGACTAGTCCATATCCGCGGATGCGGCTATTCGAATAGATCATAACCCTGGAGGGGTGTACTTCTTCACACACGCTCTCGCCACTTATCGCCATGTGCACGTCATGCACCTCGGCAACCTTCAAGCGGAAGCCGAGCGAGGGAGTCGGCCACGACCGTTAACCATGCTAATACCTAGTCCAGGTTTATCGCCTATTTGAGAGTAACCCGCACGAAAGTCTGGCTGAGGTTTCCGCCACGGCCCCAAACGATGTGCGTAGGGTTCCCAAGCCCACCATCCGGGTGCCGCTTGGTACACCGTGCCACTACCTACCGCATCATAGCCCACCCCTAAGGTCAGCACTATGCACGGCCTCCAACATGACTACAAACACCAGAAACTACTTGCAACTCCTGGACCGGTACTAGGCGATTAATAAGTCGAGAGGGTCAATTAAGTATCCCAATGTGTGGTAGTATCTAGTCTTGGATTACATACACGGAACTCAGTTCCTAAGGACGGTTCCAATGAAACAACCCGCCATGTACTCCTACATAGCCTTTCATCGGTACCTTTACCAAATCAGGTTCCACACTTATTCCTTGTCACTAGAACACATTCATCCATTCCTGTTCATCACCCAGATGAAACAGACCTGACTCAACACTAGGCATAGCAAGCATAGCAGGAATAACACATCATAGCTCAAGCATCTACCAGGTATGCTAGGTTGCATGGTTTGGCTATTTACTGTGACAATGACAGGTCATGCAAAGGAATAGGCTCAACTACCGAAGTAAAACATTTGAAATAGTTTGTCCTAATGCAATAAGTGGGAGCAGGAGCAAGAACATGGGATGATATCAGGATGATCAAAAGGGTGCTTGCCTTGTTGCTTAGTAGAGGGATAATATCCGTCAGTCAGATATTCGAACGTATCCGGAGGGGCAGGGCCTACCGGAATAACAACATTCAATTAATAGCAATCATATGCAACAATCATGATCCATGATCATGGCATGAACTGAATTGTAGCATGGGTTAAAGTGGCTATCAAACTTATAGGATGATGCTGATTTGAGTTCAAATTAAAATATTAATTGAATTAACATATTTATCATAATCATCTAATTGATTTTACGTGATGTTGTTTCATAACTTTGTTTTTCATGCATGACAGTAGCAACATTGTGTTCATTGAATTTTTCTGATCAATTTGCATATATTATTTGTCAAATTTGGAGTTATAAACAATTTTCTACGAATTTCCAAAGTTTTGCACTTATTCTGGAATTTTACTAAATCAGAAATAGCATTTATTGCGTCATTATGACATCATCATGGTCAACTGGGTTGGCCGGTCAAACCTGACCAGAAGGGCCCACTGGTCAGTGGCTCGGGGCTAATCCCGCGCTGACCAGAGACTAAGTGGGGTTTGACCCACTATGGGGCCCACTCGTCAGTGGCACTGAGGGGGGGGGGGTTAGGTCCTAATGACCCCTCCACGTCGGCCCCCACCGGAAACTCGCCGGCGTTGCTCTAGATCGCGTTGGAGGCCTCAGACTCGGGATCTGAGGGCACTGGGATGAAGCCCAGGCTCGACCCCATCTAACAGAGGCATCGGGAGGGGCTGAGGGTGGCCGGAGGGCACCGACGACGAGCCACGGTGGCGGCCGGAGCTCGTCTCGATGACTACAGGGCTAGAGCGAAGGAAACAGAGGGGGAGATGGGGGAAATACTCCGAAGCTCACTGCGCTGTCGAGGGGAGGCTCAGGCTGCTCGGGGAGGCACTAGATCCGACGAATCGACGGTGGCTTGCTGGTGGCCGAAGGTGGAAGATGACGGTGACGAGGGTGAAACAGGGCTCGGGGGCTCTTCTCCTTTGGGAGGGACGTCCAGCTCGATGAGGCGGAGCGAATGGCGTGCTCAGAGGCGAGGGAAGACGGCCGGAGCAATGGCTAGCTCAAGCTCGAGCTCGCAGCAATGGCGGCCGAGAGAGAGAGAGACGCAGAGGGCGAGTGAGGAGGGGGAGAGGATGTGAACGGTTCTCGGGAGGCTTATCCTCCCTCTCCAGCGCATCAGGGCGAACCAGGCACGCACGTAGGTGCGTGGGCACGCCGTTAGAAGCGGCGGCCAGCTCCTGCTTTGACTGGCGAAGGAGGGAGACGACTGGGTGTTATTTGGAATATTTCCAAACCTAGATAAAGTTTTCAACATTTTATGAGAATTTGAATTATTTGAAATCAAATTATAATTGATTTCAGTGACTTTTATGTTTAAAATAAAATGACAGAAGTATTTTGAAAATATATTTCACCCTTGATATTTTGTTTCCAAGAATTATCAAAAAAGATGAACTTTTATGATGGCCATTTTGGGTTCATTGATTTGTCACCAAGTTTGAATTGTTTTGAAAATAGAGTTGCTAGAGTTTGGTTTTGTTTTCGTTTCTTTGCTTTTGACATCATTTCAGTTTCTAGGATGCAATGGAAAAGACATGAGCACAATCTTGCTAAACTCTATTAGGGATTCAGGGATGTGACAACTCACCCCCACTCAAAAGAATCTCGTCCCGAGATTTGGAAGTCATCGGGAAGAGCGCGGGATACTCAAGTCGAAGACGATCCTCTCTTTCCCATGTTGCCTCTTTTTCAGAATGATTTGCCCATTGAACTTTAAGAAACTTGAGGTTTCGACGTCGAGTGGTACGCTCAGCTTGATCAAGAATACAAACAGGGTATAATCGATATGTAAGGTTATCTTGGAGATCAAGCGTTTCGTGGTCCACTTCACAGATAGGATCCGAAAAGCAACGCCTGAGTTGAGAGACGTGGAAAACATCATGGACCTTGGAAATATGCGGAGGAAGTTCCAACTGGTAGGCAACTTCTCCTCGTTTGGCAAGAATGCGAAAAGGACCGATGTAACGAGGAGCCAACTTGCCCTTGATACCGAAACGATGGGTACCCTTCAGATGTGTAACCCGAAGGTAAGCCTTCTCGTCAACTTCAAAGGTCATAGCCTTATGATGATGATCATATTGGTTCTTTTGACGAGATTGGGTTGTTTTCAACTTTTCACGAATAATGCGAACTTGCTCTTCTGCTTCCTGGATCATATCCGGACCAAAGAGTTGCCTCTCTCCGGTTTTTGACCAATTAAGAGGTATTCGACATCTTCGTCCATAGAGAACTTCAAAAGAGGTGTTGCCCAAGCTTGATTGATAACTATTGTTATAAGAAAATTTGGCGAATGGAAGAAACTTCTCCCAATTCATACCGAACGATATAACACAAGCTCGGATTATATCTTCTAGGATTTGACTCACTCTTTCTACTTGACCACTTGATTGAGGATGGAAAGCAGTGCTAAAAGATAGGTGAGTCCCCATGGCATTCCAAAAACTTTCCCAGAAGCGAGAAGTAAAAATACTTGCACGGTCTGAGTTAATATCCAGAGGAACACCATGAAGAGACACTATTCAAGAGATATATAACTCTGCTAGCTGACTAGCTGTTATACTCTCACGAACTGGAAAAAATGAGCTTCTTTGCAAAGACGGTCAATGACCACAAAGATAGCATTATTTCATTTCTTGGTCTTGCGAAATCCAGTGATGAAATCCATACTGACTTTATCCCATTTCCATTCAGGAATAGCTAAAGGTTGAAGGGTGCCAGCAGGCCTTTGATGTTCTGCCTTAACTCGACGACAAACGTCGCAGTTAGCGACGAACTCAGCAATTTCTCTCTTCATCCTAGTCCACCAAAACCTCTGGCGTAGGTCCTGATACATCTTAGTACTACCAATATGAATGGTGAGAGGAGAATCATGAGCCTCCTTGAGGATCAACTGCCGCAGACGTTTTCTCTTAGGAACCACTAGACGGTTCTAAAAAACACGACACCTTGCTCATTGATAGCGAAATCCCTAGCGTTTCCACTAGCAATATTATCCTTGATCCGGGATATACCATTATCATATGTCCGCACAGCTATAATTTGATCCCCAAGAGTAGGTTTCGCCACCAGGTTAGAAAGGGATCCTTGAGGAACAATGTGAAGATTTAACCTCCGAAATTCCTCATAGAGATGTGGTTGACCTCGTTGTAGCATCATTTTGTTACAATAAGACTTACGACTTAGTGCATCAGCCATGACATTGGCCTTCCCCGGGGTGTAAGTTATCTCTAAGTCGTAATCTGTGATCAACTCAACCCATCGTCTTTGCCTGAGATTCAAATCCGGCTGGGTGAAGATATATTTCAGACTTTGGTGATGAGTGAATATTTCGCAACAATTACCAAGAAGGTAATGTCGCTAGGTTTTAAGTGCATGGACTACAGCTACAAGCTCGAGATCATGTGTGGGATAATTATCCTGATGTGGCCACAACTGTCGAGATGCGTATGCAGTCACATGACGATCCTGCATGAGAATGCAACCTAATCCTTGTCGCGAGGCATCGCAATAGATAACAAAGTCCTTAGAAACATCTGGTGGTAGCAACACAGGTGCGGAAGTCAGGCGTCTTTCCAGTTCCTAAAAACTATGGTCACACTATGGTGTCCACTCGAACTTATTATCTTTCTTGAGGAGTTCAATTAGAGGCTTTGCAACCTTGGAGAAATTCTCGACAAAGCGGCGACAATAGCTCGCTAGACCAAGAAAACTCCTAACTTGCTTAACCGATTCAGGTTGAGTCCAATCAAGGACGGCTTGAACTCTCTCGAGATTGACAACAATACCCTTACGAGAGATTACGTGGCCTAGATAGGTCACTTCTGGTAACCAAAATTCATATTTTGAAAACTTGGCATAAAGGCGATGCTCTCGAAATTTCATCAATACCAGCCTTAGATGCTCGGCATGTTCTTGTTTGTTCTTCGAGTAGATGAGAATACCATCGAGGTATACCACAACGAATTTATCCAAATACTCCATGAAGATTGAATTCATCAAGCGAGAGATGGTGGCTGGGGCATTGGTTAAACCGAAGGACATGGCGGTGTACTCGTGTTGGCCATAACGAGTGACAAAAGCCATTTTTGGAATGCCCCGTTTTTTATCTTGATTTGATGGTAACCCAACCTCAAATCCATTTTGGAGGAGACTGAAGATCCAACAAGCTAATCATAGAGATCATTGATCCTTGGGAGCGGATACTTGTTCTTTATGGTGACCAGGTTAACTCGTCGATAATCTACAACCATCCGATCCGTTCCATCTTTCTTCTTGACGAAGAGGACGGGACAAGCCCAAGGAGAAGAGCTAGGACGAATGAAACCTTTATTCAAGGCGTCATCTAGTTGCTTCTTAAGTTCGGCTAGCTCCAGGGGTGCCATCTTATAAGGTCTTCTAGATATTGGAACAGTTCCTCGAACAAGGTCTATCACAAACTATACATCCCTGTCAGGTGGAATTCCTGACAGTTCTTCGGGAAAAACATCCGAAAAGTCATGGACTACCGGAATGTCTTCAAGTTCTGGAAGAGGGTTGGCATTGAGGGAATAGAGTTGGCATTTGGAAACTCGAGTAGAGACATTGACTATCTCACCCGAGGGATGGGTAAGCTGAACATTTCTAGAATGGGTATCAATCTTGGCATAATGAGCCGACATCCAGTCCATACCCAAGATGATATTGATATCCGAAGATTTCAGGACTATCAAAGATGATAGAAAAACTAGCATGTCTACTAGGATTTCATTGGCATAGGTTATCCTAGAGGTTTGCCACTTACTACCATGGGTTTGGACAACCAATGGGATTGTCATATCACAAAAGGACATGTTATGCAACTGTGCATAACTTTCTGAAAAGAAGGAATGAGATGACCCAGTGTCAAAAAGAACAGACGCTGGGTGATGATTGAGAAGGAGTGTACCCAAAATGACGTTGGGATCCTGTGCAGCTTCTTCTGCTGAAACATAATTCACGCGGCCATGTGCAGGAGTTGGCTTCACATAGTAAGCTTTGCCCGACTTGCCTTGCCCAACGGACTTTCCAGGTTGCTTGGCACCTATATTCTAAGGACACTCTCGTGTGTAGTGCCCCGTTTCTCCACACTTGTAACAGATCACCTGATTGGCACGTGGTGTAGCATTACTAGCCGGACCACCATAGGTCTTTGCTGGAGGGTTGGTCTGATTCGCCAGAGGCACCACATAGGATGGCCTCGGGGTATATCTTGGTGGCAGAGAACTATTCAGAACCCACCGCCTGCATTTTGGAAACGCGGAACCAGATGAGGAGCCAGAGTCGCGGGAGTGCTTCTTCGTGGCTTCATAATCGGTATGACCAGTCTTGGCACTGATCGCCTTGTTGACACGAGCTTGAAATCTTGTACATTCGTGGAGGCGCAGGTCACGACGAAGTTCAGGGCTCACACCCTTGAGGAATCTTGCTTGCTTCTTGGCATCATTTGACACCTCTTCAGTTGCATAGCGAGCGAGATTACCGAACACGCGGCTATAAGCATCCATGGTCAACTTCCCTGGGTGAAGGCAATAATTCCTCTCCCTTACGGTCCATCAGACACTCTAGAATGTGGTGTGATATGTCTCCATCGTATCTACTTTTCCAAACTCTTTTGCCCTTGTTTTGGACTCTAATTTGCACGATTTGATTGGAACTAACGTGGACTGACGCTGTTTTCAGCAGAATTGCCTTGGTGTTATTTTTGTACAGAAATCAAAGTTCTCCAAACGTCTTGAAAATTTACGGAGATCATTTTCGGAAAATATGAAAAATATTTGCGCCAAGTTCCACATGAGGGGGTGGGCCAGCGGGCCACAAGCCCTGGCTCCGCCACCACCCCCCTGGTGGCGGTGGGCAAGCTTGTTGGGCCCACACAGCTCTGCCGCCCCCAACCTCACGTCTATAAGTTCACTTTCGTCCGAGAAAAAATAAACAAGAGAAGTTTTCGTCGGGTTTGCGATACGGAGGCGCCGCCACAACCTGTTCTTCATCTGGAGGGCAGATCTGGAGTCTGTCTTAGGCTCCGGAGAGGGGAAATCGCTGCCATCATCATCATCAACCTTCTTCCCTCTCCAATTCCATGAAGCTCTTCGTTGTTCGTGAGTAATCTATTCGTAGGCTCGCTAGGCGGTGATGAGTAGGATGAGATCTATGATGTAATCGAGTTAGTTTTGATGGGGATTGATCCCTAGTATCCATTATGTTCTGAGATTGATGTTGCTACTTATTTGCCATGCTTAATGCTTGTCACTAGGGCCCGAGTGCCATGATTTCAGATCTGAAATTATTATGTTGTCACCAATATATGTGTGTTTTAGATCCGATCTTGCAAGTTGTAGTTACCTATGTGTTATGATCCGGCAACCCCGGAGTGACAATAACTGGAACCACTCCCAGTGATGACCATAGTTTGAGGAGTTCATGTGTTCACCAAGTGCTAATGTGTTGGTCCGGATCTTTATTAGAAGGAGAACATTAATATCCCGTAGTTTCCTTTTGGACCTCGCTGCGACGGGAGGGATGGACAATAGATGTCATGCAAGTTCTTTTCCCTAAGCACGTATGACGACACACGGAATGCATGCCTACATCACATTGACGAACGGGATCTAGCCACATATCTCTCCGTGTTATAACTGTTGCATGATGAATATCATCCAAACAAATCACCGACCCATTGCCTACGAGTTTGTCCTACTGCTGCTGTTACTACTGTTGCTACTTCTGTTACTTGTCTTGCTCTCCTGCTATTACTACTGTTGCTACTGTTGTTACTTGTCTTTCTCTACTGCTACTGTTGCTACTACTGTCGCTTGCTACTATTGCTACTTGCTACTGCTATCACTACTGCTGTTCCTTGCCAATGCCATTACTCGCTACTTTGTTGTTACTACTTTGCTTGCAGATACTAATCTTTCAGGTGTGGTTGAAGCTGAAGAATTCAGCTGCTAATACTCGAGAGTATTCTCTCTCCTCCAGTTTGGCGATCAACAAAATTGGGTCAAATACTCTACCCTCGAAAACTGCTACGATCCCACGCGCTGGTGGGCCGTCAACAACATTCTTCTAGTTTCGATTGCTGGAGAGTGCTAGCAGCATTCTTCTAGTGCCATTGCAAGGGAAGGTCTGCTGTTATGGAGTCAGCATTTTGTTGGCGCCGTTGCAGGGGAAGCACAGCTGACATCATGGTGCAGACGAAAAGTTGCACTGAAGTCTACCCATGTGGTTGTTGGTCCGGCAGGACGCATAGCTTCAAAATTCTCCCACCACAGATTAGCGGGTCCTTCCAAAAAGTACACTGCAAAGGTCACCTTGTCGGCCTCAGAAACATTGGCAGAGCAAATCTTACGTGATGTACTGCACAACCAGTCATCAGCGTCGAGAGGATCGACGGAGTGACGGAACTTCGGGGGATTCAGCTTCACGAAGGCATTGAGGGAAACTGCATCATTCCTCGGCTCACGAGCCGTATTTTGCTCCATACGCTCTAGCAGACGGTTGGTCTCTCTTTTGTTTCTTTTCCCCTCAAGCATAACTTCCGCCAGAGAAGGCGGGTGAGGCAATTCCTCCTGCGATGCCTGACTACCTTCTCCCTGCTCATGGGCAAGGGCACGGTTCAGACTGGTGAACACCATCCTGGCAAACGAACTCACAGCTTACACTAATATCAACATGAATACTTGCTATGGATTAAGAATCCACTGAACACATGGAATGCGGAAATGAACATCCGAACAACATGGTAACAAGCAACTGCTATATATACACCATGGTTCATACACACCATTACATAGTTCAGTACAACCTCAACCAAAGAGCAAAGTACTGAAAATATGATACTACTCATCAGAGGCTTTCCAAATTTCCTATACATTATTTATCTATGCCTCCGGAACTCATCTCACGACATAAGCACACTCCACAAGACACAGGACTATGGAAGTACAACTACTACCATACTATTCTTTCACTCATGGTTCAGGCATCCGCATAAAACATCTCATAAAGTTTGTCTCCATAGCTTGGGAGCTCAACCTGCGGATCAGGAAAAACTCAAGCCTGCGACCCCTGGGAATCGTAAGGACACGGGTGTGGCCTTGGTCCCCTGACTGTGGTAGTAGAGGTCCCCTAAGAGGGGCGACTCCTCCTATAGCAGGCTAGTCAACATGAGCTGGAAGATGGGTCCTAACAGGGTTCAACATCTTCATATCTCCATACCCTGTCTGGACTACACGTGCAAGCTGTGTCAAAGCCGTCCACAGATGGGCACGTGTAGCATAGAGCTCCTTACGAAGGGCACGAGCATCCCTGTCTCTATTCTCTAACATCTCAGCGGTGGACTGCAGCGGCGGATCCTCCATAGAGGAATCAAAGTAGACCCCACTGAGGTATCCTTCTCCTGGCTGAGAGGCGGGAACATAGCCGAATTTTGAAGTCTGCAACAGTGCATGTCTGGCTCTCATGATGGTCAACATTGAATAGGCAGCATCTTGTACCGCCATGTCAACAGTAACCCCCAATCCATAAGACCAATGGATCGGTTCCTTGGCTCCAGGGTAATCTGGGAATACCCTAACAGAGCACAGGTACTGACTCTGGTTGAAATCCCGGTACTGCTCCTCCACTGTATACTCTGGCTACCAGCGGTAACCGGCTAATAACATCGTCCTGACCAGCATGGCCGTGTGACCGAGCACATCAATGCACCTGGTCAGACGGACCACCTGACGAGAAGGATGGCCAGGCATCTGAAAATAGAGAGTAATGCAAAAAAGCATTAGACCTCTGGAGAAACAATTGGGCAGCATAACGGTTGTAAATGCTCAAAAACAATTTTGAGACAATCCACAAAAGATAGGATAGCATAACCACTCAACTATCAAGTTCAATTCCATGGTCATCAAAACTTATTTTCTTTTCCTTGGAACAAAAGAAACTCGGAGTAACTCTCGACTCGTTGTCCTATAATCTACCGATTAGTAATACACGATCCTGAGAGAAAGATAAGTAACCTAGTTCTTAATCCCCGCAGAAAAGACGAGGATGACCAGAATAGAATGACTTGACAAGAGAAGCAAGAATGTTACGTTCCCTTCCACAAACAATTCCCTTATATATAACTAAAGCAATTCTAGATTCAACTTCGACCAGTTTGGCTTGGTAATCCTACAGTTAGTCAGGCTCTGATACCAACACTGTCGGGATCCCGATCCTAAGCCATAGGAATCCAGCCTGTAACACATTAAATCCCTTTGCGGTCTCACGCACGGTTATCCCCACGGCTGCCACCTTACCTTAGCCGGGACCATTTGCGCCTTTTGACTCACGTATGCATTAGAGTCGCTAGCATTCCAATATAAAAGAACCCAGGTCAACATATCTAGTCATAAACTCAAATGGCTCGACTGTATAGAGACATGCATACATAACCCAACAAAGCAGGTGTCGGTCAATAGTGAGTGTAGACGAGTCGTAGCAAGCTACAAGGACTCCATTACACCACGTGACATTTCCCTGAAGGGACACACACAGGCTAAGAAGGATATATGCCGGTCAACCAATGTGTACGGAGCAGTAGCGAACTACCAAGGCTTTGTGGAATCACAAAGGGGCATTTCTCTGTATAGAGAGCTAATAAGGCCTATGACTTGGTGTCGAATCCCATACATATCACAGTGCATCACACGTACGCATGACATACTAGATATGCATAGAAACAACAATGGCATCACAACATAACCATACAACATCACGACATTTATTTAGAAGACTCGGAAGAGTCTTGCATAATATGTTCATACAAGCAGGGGTCACACGACCCGACACTCAAAGTCATACAAACCAACGGAAGCATAAAATTGTCTGAGTACAAACAGATGAAAGGATAAGGCATAAAGCCTGACTATCTACAGATCCCTTTTGAAAGGGGCCAGGTCGTAGCTGGGTCACCAGCTACTCGTCATCATCGATGTCTAGAAAGAACTAATACATCTCTGGCGTATCTACTTTTCCGAACTCTTTTGCCCTTGTTTTGGACTCTAATTTGCATGATTTGAATGGAACTAACACGGACTGACGCTGTTTTCAGCAGAATTGCCATGGTGTTGTTTTTGTGCAGAAATAAAAGTTCTGGAATAGTCCTGAAAATTTACGAAGATTTTTTCTAGAATAAAAGAAAAATACCTGCGCAAAGATCCACCGGAGGAGGTGGACTAGTGGGCCACAAGCCCACAGGCCGCGGCCACCCCCTCTGGCCGCACCGTGAGGGCTTGTGGGGCCCACGTGGCTCCACCACCCCCAAACTCAGCTCTATATCTTCCGTCTCGCCCGGAAAAAATAAGAGAGAAGGTTTCATCGCGTTTTGCGATACGGAGGCGCCGCCACATCCTGTTCTTCATCTGGAGGGCAGATCTGAAGTCCGTTTCGGGCTTCGGAGAGGGGAAATCGTCGCTATCGTCATCATCAACCTTTCTCGATCGACAATTCCACGATGCTTTTCATCATTCGTGAGTAATCTCATCATAGGCTTGCTGGACGGGGATGAGTTGGATGAGATCTATCATGTAATCGAGTTAGTTTTTGACGGGGATTGATCCCTAGTATCCACTATGTTCTAGATTGATGTTGCTACTACTTGGCTATGCTTAATGCTTGTCACTAGGGCCCGAGTGCCATGATTTCAGATCTGAACCTACTATGTTGTCGCCAATATATGTGTGTTTTAGATCCTATCTTGCAAGTTGTAGTCACCTACTATGTGTTATGACCCGGCAACCCCGGGGTGACAATAGCCGGAACCACTCCCGAAGATGACCATAGTTTGAGGAATTCATGTATTCACCAAGTGTTAATGCGTTGGTTCGGTTCTTTATTAGAAGGAGAACGTTAATATCCCGTAGTTTCCATTAGGACCCCGCTGCCACGGGAGGGATGGACAATAGATGTCATGCAAGTTCTTTTCCCTAAGGACGTATGACTACATACGGAATACATGCCTACATTAGATTGACGAACGAGAGCTAGTCACATATCTCTCCGTGTTATAGCTGTTACTTGATGAATCACATCCGTCATACTCATCCATCACCGATCCACTGCCTACGAGTCTTTTACTACTAGTCCTCATTACATTACTTTGTCTAGGCTTGTCCCTTGCTACAAAAAGGATTGGGCCACTCTGTTGCTACTGTTGTTACTCTGTTGCTGCTGCTACTGCTGTTCCTTGCTACTTCACTGTTACTTGTTGCAAGACCTTTTCCAACACCGTTGCCGGGGAAGAATATTTCCCGTCCACAGGCAACTTACTGGCGCCATTGATACAACAGTTAGGAATAGTCTGCCGTCAACAGATCGTTTCTGGCACCGTTGCTATCATACTACTTTGCTACTGATACTTTGCTTGTAGACACTAATATTTCAGGTGTGGTTGAATCTGACAAACTCAGCTGCTAATACTTGAGAATATTCTTTCGCTTCTTCTTTGCCGAACCAACAAATTTGGATTGAATAATCTACCCTCGAAAACTGTTGTGATCCCCTACACCTGTGGGTTATCAAGGATTTTTCTGGCGTCGTTGCCGAGGAAGCACAGCTATATTCTCTGAGTCACTTGGGTTTTACGTTTGCTGATCACTATGAGGAATTCGAAAGATCCAAGAAGTAAAATCTTGCCTTCCACTACGAGGAGAGGTAAGGAATTGCCATCTATCTCTGCACTTGATTCACCTTCAGTTTTGAGTAAGTTTGCGACTTCGCCTCCTGCTAGAAATCTTGATTTGTCGCCTGTGCTTGATGATGCTACTTCTGCTGCCCATGATGCTTATGATGATGCTATGCTTGATACTATGCCTGATGATGCTATGCTTGATACTATGCCTGATGATGCTATGCTTGATACTATGCCTGATGATGCTATGCATGATACTATGCCTGATGATGCTATGCCTGATACTGCTTTGCCACTAGGTGCCCTTGATGCACATATTGCTAGAGTTGCCGCTAGACGTGATGATACTTCTGAAACTGCTGATGCTATTGAAGTAGAACCTACTATTTTTCCTGCTAGAACTAGCTCTCCTATGCCTGTTATGCCTGATACGCATTATGTTATGGAGGGAGAGATAGCTGAGGATTTTCTTGCGTGTAAGGATAGCTATGATGTTGAGAATCTACTGCGCAAGTGGAAAGAAAAATCTCTGAATGCTAGGATGAAATACGACCCGAAGTTTGCTACTTCGCCTATCTTTTAGACCGATAAGGATTATGAATTCTCTGTCGACCCTCAGTTAATCACTCTAGTCGAATCTGATCCTTTTCACGGTTATGAGTCTGAAACGGTTGTAGCCCATCTTACCAAACTGCACGATATAGCCACCCTATTCACTAGTGAGGAAAAGATCCGCCTCTACTACATGCTCAAGCTGTTACCTTTCTCGCTAAAGGATGATGCTAAGACTTGGTTCACTTCTCTTGCTCCTGGTTGTGTGCGTAGCCCCCAGGATACGATCTACTACTTCTCTGAAAAATATTTCCCTGCCCATAAGAAGCAAGCTGCCTTGCAGGAAATATACAACTTTGCTCAAGCTGAGGAAGAGAGTCTCCCACAAGCTTGGGGGAGGCTTATCCAGCTACTGAATGCTTTGCCTGATTACCCTCTTGAGAAGAATGAAATACTTGATATCTTCTATAATGGACTTACTGATGCTTCCAAAGACCACCTAGATAGTTGTGCCGGTAGTGTTTTTAGGGAACGAACTGTAGAACAAGCTCAGATTCTGTTGAATAATATCTTGTGCAATGAGAATGCTTGGACTATTCCCGAACCACCTCCTAAGCCAACTCCGAAGAAAATAGGTATTCTATTCCTCAGTCCTGAAGATATGCAAGAAGCCAAGAAATCTATGCGAGAGAAAGGCATTAAGTCTGAAGACGTCAAAAATCTACCATATATCAAAGAGATCCATGGTCTCGATAACTTGATAAAGGTAGTAGTAAATTCTCTGCGTAGGTTTGATGAGAGTTATATTCCTTTTGATAAACCTGCTAGCTTACGCCAGGATGAATTTGATAACTTCGTTGCCAAACAACAGAGTTTCAATGATTATGTTAGCAGACAATTGGAACAGAATGCTCGTATGCTTAGTCATTTAAGTGCTTGTGTGGACATAAATTTCAATGATCTTAAGCTTCTGAGTAAACATGCCTCTATGGTTACTACTCAGGTAGAACAAGTACTTAAAGCTCAAAATAACTTGGTCAATGAGTTGAATGACAATTCTGTCAGAGTCATTACTAGAGGCGGTAGAATGACCCAGGAACCTCTGTATCCTGAGGGTCATCCGAAGAGAATTGAACAAGATTCTCAAGGAGTTAGCACTCATGCACCTAGTCATCCTAGAAAGAGGAAGAAAGATGATATGAACCTGCACGCTAGAAACCCTGTTACTGCTACACCTGAGAGTCCAAACGATGTCTCTGTCTCTGATGCTGAAACACAATCTGGTGATGAACTTGAGCATAATGATAATATCAATAGTGATGTTCATGAAGATGCTCAACCTAGCAATGATAAGGATGTGGAGATTGAACCTAGTGTTGATCTTGATAACCCACAGCCTAAGAATAGAAGATACGATAAGAATGACTTCGCTGCTAGGAAGCACAGTAAAGAAAGGGAACCATGGGTTCAGAAACCTGTGCCCTTTCCTCCCAAACCATCCAAGAAAAATGATGATGATGATTTTGAGCGCTTCGTTGAAATGATCAGACCTGTCTTTCTGCAAATGCGTTTGACAGATATGCTCAAAATGTCTCTGTATGCTAAGTACATGAAAGTTATTGTGACTAATAAGAGGAGGATACCTGAGGTTGAGATTTCCAGCATGCTTGCCAATTACACTTTCAAGGGTGGAACTCCTAAGAAGCTAGGTGAACCCGGTGTGCCCACTATACCTTGCTCCATTAAAGGCAGCTACGTTAGAACTGCGTTATGCAATCTTGGAGCCGGTGTTTGTGTTATGCATCTCTCTCTTTATCATAGACATGAACTGGATAAGTTGACAACCATTGAAATCTCGCTGCAAATGGCCGACAAATCAACTGCTTTCCCTATCGGCATTTGCGAGGATGTGCCTGTTGTGGTTTCTAACACCACTATCTTAACAGACTTTGCTATCTTGGATATTCCCGAGGACGATGCCATGGCTGTCATCCTCGGAAGACTCTTTTAAACACTGCAGGGGCTGTTATAGATTGCAACAAAGGCAATGCCACTTTCCATGTCAACGGTAATGAGCATACGGTGCAGTTTCCGAAGAAACAATATCGAGTACATTGCGTCAATGCTATCGAAAAGACTTCATCAATTCTTATTGGGAGCTTTGAATGCCCTATTCCTTGTGTCAAGATGAAGTATGATTTGCTTGTTGGGGAGATACACATCCCCATTGAGGTGACCTAGTGACTATTCAAAAATTCTCCGTTCTCTTTCGCGATTCGAAAAGGTTTGTCGAGTAGACTTGATCAACCTCATTGGCGGATTTTCTTTCGATGACCATGAGATGGATGAATCGAGGAATCACAAACCTCTGTTCCAAGCTTTCACTTTAGATTGCTTAGAAGAAAAATGATAGATTTAGTTTAGTTTTCCCAGTTTTCTGTTTTAGCGTCCGGTAGAAAAGTACCCCGAAAATAAAAGTTCTCCGAACGCTCTGAAAATCAAGCATGGTTTTTTCTGGATTTTTTGAAAAATACTGGGACAAAGAGTCCGTCTCGGGGCCACACCAGTGGGCCACAAGCCCTTGGGGCGCGGGCACCCCCTGGCCGCGCCACACAGGCTTGTGGGGCCCACAGGCACCCCCTCCACTCATTCTTTTTCTCATCTGGTTCTCCTACCTCCAAAAAAAATCGTTTCGCAGCTCAAACCCGTGTTCTTGCTCCTCTTGCTGGGATTTTCGATCTCTTTGCTCAAATCACCATTCTTCGAACTGTTTTGGGGAATTACTCCTTGGTAAGTGACTCCTCCATTGGAGAATTAGTTTTTGCTCTAGTGCCTTATACTCCGCGTATTTTTGCTGCCTTGGTGACCATATACTTGAGCTTTGCATGCTAATTCTAGCTGGTCCCAAGTAGTTTTCATGTGTAATATGGTCTCTAGGCACTTGTGGGAGTAGTTGCTACTAGTTTAGTTGAACCTTGTTCACTTTTCCTTGGGGTCACTGAAAAATTCAGAAAAGGAAGATGTTCAGGAGAAATTTCATGGTGGTTCCTCAAGCAACAGAGGTCCCCGTCTTGCGATTCGGGAGCCTGATCCTTACCAACCTAGGGACGCGCAGGTTCAACCATGTGAATGGCCTTCTGATGAATTTATGATTGAGGCAGGCTTCAAAGATGAGTTTGATGCACTTGTTCAAAATGTCGGACTCGAAGAATTCATCTCCGATAAATGTGAACAGTATGTTGCTCTCACTGCCTCTTTTGTTCGTAGATTCAAATTTTCAGCTGGCCGTGAGCCATCGGTACTGTTTGATCTCTATGATAAATCGTATACCATGGATTTAGAGGATTTCAATAGAATTTGCAAGATACCTACGTGCGGTAGCCTCAATGATCGTCCTAAATCTTCGGTTAGAGATTTTTGCTCTGGTATTACAGTTGGAGAAACTAGAAACATAATGCAAGCTACCATGGGGAATATTCATTTTCCTGCCTTGCATTACTTTGCCCTCTTCATAGGCAGATGCATTAATGGCAAGATTGAGCATTGTCACCTCTGCGCACCCGACCTTAGTATCCTTAAGAGCGCAGTAATGAGTCACAAAAGCTTCAACATGGGAGCTATTATAGCAAGGAGGCTGAATAAGAATGCAATTGAAGGGGATTTCTTTTGTGGGATCTATGCCACTCGCACAGCAAATTTTCTTGGAGTACCCATCCGCGAAGGAGATCCCCCGCTCCATACAGCTTTCCTTGATCGCGTCGCTTTGACACACTACCAGTTCCTTGATATTTAACCGGCAGCGTGTTTTCCATATTACCCTTCCTGCTCCTGCCTTCTCTGACTTTCAGGTAAAACATAGATATTACATAACCAGAGGAGAGGCAGAGGAGTATGAGAGGGAGGCAAAGGCTGCTCGTCTCCGTGAGGCAGCTATTCAGGCAGTGGCTGCAGCGCTCCCGTATAACCCCGATTATGATTTTGGGTTTCGCCAGGACCATCCTTGGGAGTAGACCAAGTTAGGCCAAAAGCCTAAGCTTGGGGGAGTACGTGTTCTCACCGACTTTACATTTTTTCTTATGCTTTGACTTTGTTAGCCGGTGTTCACACTTTGCCACTCTATCATCCATGCTAGTTTATTTTCTTTTTCTCGTTTTCTTTTCGTGTGTCTGTCTAGTTTGAGAAAACCCAAAAAGATTTGCTTTTTCTTCTTTTTCTTGTTGGGAGCTTTCCCGTGTAAATAGTTTTCTTTTTCTTTGGGTCAAGGTAGAAGACCATGGTTACAATGTTTAGTGGCTCTTGCATGCATACCTGTTTAGCTTTCAAAGAGCCATATTACTTTGTCTTCTCCTTTGTGTTTGCCTGCATATTCCAGCTTTAGTACAATGCACGAGCACGCTTATTATTGTTCACATCGTTCGGTCGTGCAAGTGAAAGGCAATAATGACGATATATCATGAAGTGACTGAGCCTGGAAAAGCTGGTATGAACTCGATCTATTTTGTTTTTGTAAATATGACTAGCTCATCATGCCTGATTCAGCTTTGTTGTGAGAGAAACATGTTTGCAATGATAACTTGGAGATCATAGTTGCTTATGCCATGCTTACTTAGCTAGGAGCTTATAATGGTTTGTCTTGGTTGCCCACATGAATATTGAGATGACTATGATGTAGTATGATAGGATGGTATCCTCCTTTGAATGTTTCAAGTGGCTTGACTTGGCGCATGTTTACGCATGTAGTTGAAACAAATCAAAATAGCCTATATGATATTCATGTTCATGGTGATTTATGTCCTACTCATGCTTGCACTTAATTCTAGTTAATCACAATGCATTTTGATGACTGTTGTCACTCTCTAGTTGGTCGCTTCCCAGTCTTTTGCTAGCCTTCACTTTTACTAAGAGAGAATACTGCTTGTGCATCCACGTCCACAAAACCAAAGTTGTTCCATGTGAGTCCACCATACCTACCTATGTGCGGTATCTACCTGCCATTCCAAGTAAATTTGCACGTGCCACTCTCTAAACCTGCAAGAAATAATCTGTTTTGCATGCCCGAACCGCTCATGTGGTGACACGGGGCTATTGGTATCTACCATGCTAGGCGTGTTATCCTCGATATGAGTTTATTCACTATCATTCACGAGAAAGGGGCCGGTAATTGGAATTCCTAGTTCGATGCTAAAATCGAATAGATAATTGCAAACAAAACTCCCCCAGGATTGATGTTGGTATGGACGGTACCCGAGGATTTGCCTAGCCGTGGAGTGTGATTGATTGGTGGTGGGGGATTCAAAACTTTACTTTTCTGTTTGGGAACCGCCTATAGCATGTGTAGCATGGAAGATGTTGAGAACTCCTAGTCATTGCGTTGACAATTAAAGCATGCCACCCAAAATTATTATCTGTGTTTTAAAAAGCTTGAGATCTGGCACCTCTGCAAATCAATGCTTCCCTTTGCGAAGGGCCTGTCTATTTATGTTCCTGTTGAGTCATCCTCCTATTATAAAAGCACCAATTAGAGAGCACCTCTGTCATTTTTATGCTTCGCTTTTAACTGTGTTGAGTGTGACTATGACTGGATCCTTGTTCCCTTGAATTACAATTTTTAGTCAGCCCTTGGTCTTTGAAGGTGCTCTGCATTTATGTTTTGCGGTCTAAAAAAGAGCTAGCGAGATACCTTCTATTCGTACTGCTTCATGTTGTTTTGATTGAAGTGTTGACATTTGAGGCTTATTATTATTTGCTCGCTAGTTGATTAGGCCATTGATATGAGTTTACTGTGAGACCTAGATGTCATTTGCTTATGTGGTTTGCTTGTGATCTTGCTGAAACTCTGGATATGAGTTAGACATAGTTGCAACAACAAGATCAAACAGAGTTCGTCAAAGTTTTTCTTTTGTCTCTTTCAGTTTGTCAACTGAATTGCTTGAGGACAAGCAAGGCTTTAAGCTTGGGGGACTTGATACGTCTCCGTTGTACTACTTTTCTGAACTCTTTTACCCTTGTTTTGGACTCTAATTTGCACGATTTAAACGGAACTAACCCGGACTGACGCTGTTTTCAACAGAATTGCCATGGTGTTGTTTTTGTGTAGAAATAAAAGTTCTCGGAACGTCCTGAAAATTTACGGAGATTTTTTCTGGAATAAAAGAAAAATACATGCGCAAAGATCCACCGGAGGAGGTGGCCCAGTAGGCCACAAGCCCAGAGGCCACGACCACCCCCTGGTCGCGTCGTGAGAGCTTGTGGGGCCCACGTGGATCCACCGCCCCCAAACTCAGCTCTATATCTTCCGTCTCGCCCGGAAAAAAATCAGAGAGAAGGTTTCATTGCGTTTTGCGATACGGAGGCGCCGCCACATCCTGTTCTTCATCTGGAGGGCAGATCTGGAGTCCGTTTCGGGCTCCGGAGAGGAGAAATTGTCGCCATCATCATCATCAACCTTTCTCCATCGACAATTCCATGATCCTCTTCATCATTCGTGAGTAATCTCATCGTAGGCTTGCTGGACGGTGATGAGTTGGATGAGACCTATCATGTAATCGAGTTAGTTTTTGACGGGGATTGATCCCTAGTATCCACTATGTTCTAGATTGATGTTGCTACTACTTGGCTATGCTTAATTCTTGTCACAGGGCCCGAGTGCCATGATTTCAGATCTGAACCTATTATGTTGTCGCCAATATATGTGTGTTTTAGATACTATCTTGCAAGTTGTATTCACCTACTATGTGTTATGACCCGGCAACCCCGGAGTGACAATAGCCAGAACCAGTCCGGAGATGACCATAGTATGAGGAGTTCATGTATTCACCAAGTGTTAATGCGTTGGTCCGGTTATTTTTTAAAAGGAGAACCTTAATATGCTGTAGTTTCCATTAGGACCCCGCTGCTACGGGAGGGATGGACAATAGATGTCATGCAAGTTCTTTTCCCTAAGCACGTATGACTACATACGGAATACATGCCTACATTAGATTGACAAACGGGAGCTAGTCACATATCTCTCCGTGTTATAGCTATTACATGATGAATCACATCCATCATACTCATCCATCACCGATCCACTGCCTACTATTTATCATAATCATTTATTTGATTGGACCTGATGCTCTTTCGCAACTTTGTTTTTCATGCATGACAATAGCATCATTGTGTTCATTGAATTTTTTTGATCAATTTGCATATTATTTGTCAAATTTGGAGTTATAAACAATTTTCTTTGAATTTCCGAAGTTTTGCACTTATTCTGGAATTTTATTAAATCAGAAATAGCATTTATTGCGTCATTATGACATCATCATGGTCAACTGGGCTGGCCAGGTCAACCCTGACCAGAAGGGCCCACTGGTCAGTGGCTCGGGGCTAATCCCACGCTGACCAGAGACTAAGTGGGGTTTAACCCACTGTGGGGCCCACTGGTCAGTGGCACTGAGGGGGGATTAGGTCCTAATGACCCCTCCACGTCGGCCCCCACCGGAATCTCGCCGGCGGTGACCAAATCCACGGCGGATCCTCGCCGGAGTTGCTCTAGATCGCTCTGGAGGCCTCGGACTCGGGATCTGAGGGCACTGGGACGAAGCCCAGGCTTGACCCCATCTAACAGAGGCATTGGTTGGGGCTGAGGGTGGCCGGAGGGCACCGGCGACGAGCCACGGCGGCGGCCGGAGCTTGGCTCGATGACTACCGTGCTAGAGCGAAGGAAATAGAGGGGGAGATGGGGGAAATACTCTGGAGCTCACTGCAGTGTCGAGGGGAGGCTCAGGCTGCTCGGGGAGGCACTGGATCCGACGAATCGACTGTGACTTGCCGGCGGCCGAAGGTGGAAGACGACGGTGATGAGGGTGAAGCAAGGCTCGGGGGCTCTTCTCCTTTGGCAGGGACGTCCAGCTTGATGAGGCGGAGCGAATGGCGTGCTCAGAGGCGAGGGAAGACGGCCGGAGCGATGGCTAGCTCAAGCTCGAGCTGACAGCAATGGCAGACGAGAGAGAGATACACAGAGGGCGAGTGAGGAGGGGGAGAGGATGGGAACGGTTCTGGGGAGAGTTATCCTCCCTCTCCAGCGCATCACGGCGAACCAGGCACGCACATAGGTGCGTGGGCACACCGGGAGAAGCGGCGGCCATCTCCTGCTCCGACTGTCGAAGGAGCAAGACGTCAGAAGGGGAATGGGCTTGGGCCAGGTGAGTGAGGTATGGTTTTTTCCCATTTTTCTTTCCTCTCCAGTTTCTGTTTTATCTTTTCTGGTTTAGTTTATTTTATTTTTGGCTCCAAACTATTTCAAAAATAGTTTGAATGATACTGGGGTGTTATTTGGAATATTACCAAACCTAGATAAAGTTTTCAACATTTTATGAGAATTTGAATTATTTGAAATCGAATATATAATTGATTTCAGTGACTTTTATGTTTAAAATAAAATGCCAGAAGTATTTTGAAAATATATTTCACCCTTGATATTTTGTTTCCAAGAATTATCAGAAAAGATGAATTTTATGATGGCTATTTTGGGTTCATTGATTTGTCACCAAGTTTGAATTGTCTAGAAAATAGAGTTGCTAGAGTTTGCTTTTGTTTTCATTTCTTTTCTTTTGATTTCATTTCATTTTCTTGGATGCAATGGAAAATACATGAGCACAATCTTGCTAAACTCTATTAGGGATTCAAGGATGTGACATATGTGGTATGTCTTACTCATGAGAAATTCAAATTCTATATGGTCCGTTAATTATCTCTTGTTGGTTTTAATTTGCCACTTGTTAATATTGTTGGGTTATCACATTATGGGGGAGTAATATGCTTTGTTCATATTAAAAGCCTAAAAAATGTGTACATTTGAAGTATTGCAACTTAGTGTTGATATTGTAAATTATCTTGTTCCTAGGTGGCATGTTAGCTCTACAAGTGCCATTTGCTTGCGTTTTAGGGGTAAAGATGATGTTGGATATATTTGTGATCTACCAATGAGTATTATTTCCAAAATACATCTTGTCCTTGACAATTGGTATTCCCATCATGTGGTAGAAATTGCTAATCGTCTTTGAATTGGATTTTGTGTTTTGTTTGTCTTGCTTGCCTCTTGTGGATCTATTTTAACATGTCTAGTGTTTTTATAGATATAGAGAAAGTGATGATCCCATCTTGTGCATTTTGTATTTAAATGCAAATTCTATATAATGTACATCCCTTGGGGGAGCTATCCTATTTTCTTTAGAACACTCTCTTTATTCACCCATCATAAAATATTTTCATCCCCATCATAGAATATTTTGATCCCCATCAAGTCTTGCTCTTTATGATGCTTCATGCCATCATGAAAATTTGTCAAGGGTGTGATTTGTTGGAACCTAGCTCTGTTTTGGAAACTAGATACCTCGTGTTTATTTTCCTTCAATTGGTATCTTGTTTCCTTTTATTTGGCATGTGTCAATGGATATCTCATTCCTTGCGGTATCTTTAATTCATATCCTCCAAGTGATAGTTTTTCGTTTGGTATCTTATGATCACTTGATACCTTGTCTTTTGGTGTCTTATTAACTTTGTGTTGAGTTGATTCTTGAAAGCCTTGAGCATGCATATTTACTATATATATATATATATATATATATATATCTTCTTTTGCTTGCTTTCTTTCTTTGACCCAATATATAGGGCAAACTCCACTTTGTAATAAATTGTCTAAAGTGTGCATGAAATTCAAATTCATATCTATGTGCAGATATGTGTGTGGAGTTTGTCCTATGTATTGTTGGTTTTCTAACTCTTTGGTCCCAATTAGTTTGGGTACCATTTTGTTTGTTTGTTGTTCCAGGAACAATTGGAGATGCGTTGGATGCTCGGCTCACCTACAAGGAAGGTGTTGAGACCATGTGATTATTGGAGCCAAGTTAGGATGATCAACGAACAACTATGTACTACATAATTCCATTGTTGTCTCGGTAACAAGTATCTACTTCATGCATTCATTTCTTGCAAAGGCCCAGACCTATCTTTCTTGGCCAGGTTGCATCATGCTTGAATCTCTTGATTCGTTCTTGTAGTACTTGTTTCCTTTATCAAAGCATCCGAACGATGATGTCTTGTTGCTAGTTGGGATGTCTTTGATGTTCGTATGTTGGAAGTTCATATTGTACAATAAGAACATATTAGGCCATGTGCTATGCTTCCAAGCAAAGATCTTATTGATATATTTATGACTTCCTTTTGGATATATTGTTTGTTCCTTCTTGTAACCATTTCATGTGTACATCCTTCATTGTGTATATATATCATCATGATTGTCTTCTACTTAGAATCTTTTACACATGAGAGAAGTTACATCTCTAATTGATATCCTCTTTTCTTTCACGTCCTCCGTTGCATTTCCTTTTTCAGTTTTTGGTGGCTTAGTGAAAGGATTTGTCTTGAGTGCGTATCTTATATTCCTACATCTTGATGCACTCTTTGGCCGTGAAGATTATTTTTCCTCATGCTTGTCTTGATAAGGGTTTTGCCATTTCGATTGGTATCTCTCCTCTTCACAAGGTTCTTATTTCCTTTCTTCACCATGGGTTGTCACAAGCGTTGGTTCTTATTTTGTTTATTAGTAAGCCTGTGAACCCATTTTCTAGTGTGTGTGTGTGGCAATGATATGTCTTGGACTTTGTTTCTCATTTCATCAAGACTATGTTGATGAGTAATGCTCACCCTTATCTTAGTCTTCTCAAGTGCTTTGCCATGACTCACACACATTATTTTGGTTGAGCCTATTCTTAAGTTGCTTATTTTACATGTTGCTCAACCATTAGTTTTGTACAAGTGATATGCTTATTGTCTCATCTATCTTCTTGCACTCGTTGTGTGTTTTTATTAATTTTGGGGGAGCAACGATCCTATTTTGTGCACTTGTATCAAATAGAAAAATCTCTTATTAGTGCACAAATCATGGGGAGCTTCTCTAGTTTTGATAAAACACTCCGTTGCATTTATCATAATATCTTTTATTCATGTGGTTCGGAGGATCATATGATTGTTTGTTCCATCTGGTATCTTTTGATTGCTTGCCTCTATTTTTGTATGTCTTTGTGGCATACGATCATGTATTTGCAATCTTTGGGTCCTCAATATAGTTTGTTTTCCTTCAACTACTTATCACTGTATTTGCTTATTTCTTTGCACTCATTTGCTGAGAAGTACACACTTTTTGGAGGACCACCTACTATATTGGCTTTCTAAACTTTTCGTCCATTTTGGCAATCGATGCCAATGGGGGAGAAGCTAGAGAGTTTACTTTGGATATGTTTAGAGGGTTTTGCTTTTATTGCGTAAGCATTTACATCTTGCACGCATGCATTATTGCTTTGTATGTGTGTGCTTGGTTATGCTTATTTCCTTATATAAACTCTCTTGAAGTGGTTGTCATCAATTACCAAAATGGGGGAGATTGTTAGAGCATATCTCTCCATATGTGGTTTCGGTAATTGATGACAATTCCTATGGACTAATGGTTGCCTTAAGTTATATTTATAGGATTTGTCCATAGGCACTTCTTGAAGTCCATCTGTTGGGTACAAGGAGTTTATATGATGACCAAGGAGGTATTCAAGGTATTATCCAAAGAATGGTCATAGAGACACAAGGTTGATCAAAATCTCAGACAAAGAGTAAATCAATATGATCAACACACAAAGCGTACAAAATGTACCGAGAGGGATCAAGTGATCCCATGGTATGGTAAGCATTGTTCATTACGTGTTTGTGTACTAACCCATGGTCTTCGTGAGAGTTCTATGTGGGGTTAGGTGTGTTTCCATGGGCTTGCGTCTAGAGGAAGATCGCATACAACCCATGAAGGATGACGTCAAATGGTAATCGTCATCAAGATTGCGGTGTGCAAGTTCAAGTGGATCAGCACGAAGATATCATGCTTGAAGCTTGCCATCCATTGTGGTGGCAATGGACTTGTGAAGATATGCTGAAGAGCGGCTCACCCATGTTGTGCATGGGGGAGCAATCAACTAGTCTTCATCAAGCCTACGCAATCAAGAAGGTGGTCCGTATTGAGGAAGCCAATATCATCGTCATCTAGCTCAAGAGGACGAGGTGCAAGGTATAGGTTTTCCCTTGATAGGTTTTCTGTTTTAGGATAGATTGCCGTACTATCAAGGGGGGCTCTCAAGTGAGTAGCTTGATCGTATCGTTCGTTGAGAGCTTAAACCATTTGCATTGTTGCATCATACTTCTTGGTTCTTGTTTGGTGTTTCACTTTATGAGTTTGAGATCTTATGGTCATCTTCATGACAAGCTTGAGTTCATCGAAAATGGAGTCCATATGCATCTTCTATGATGTTTTCGATGTTGGGAGTTTTTATCGGTCTTATTCGAGGAAGGGTTCTCACCATTTTCTTATGGGCCTTTTCTCACTTGCTTCTTTTTTATATTTCTATCAAGATTGTGTCAGCCCATGTCGACATCTTTCCAACAAACTTGGTTTCGTTGAATTTGGAGTCCGTATGCGAAAGTTAAGGTTGTTTCAGTGGCGAGCGGTAGTACCGCTCCAGTCCTAGCGGTAGTACCGCCAGGGGCCTAGAGGTAGTACCGTCAGGGGCCTAGCGGTAGTACCACCAGGGGCAGCGGTAGTACCGCTCCGGGTGGGCTGTAGTACCTCTTCGGGACGGTAGTACCTCTCTCTGAGCGGTTGTTCTGCGTCGGACTTTTTGTGAAGACTTTCTCTAGCGGTATTACCTCCACGGGCTAGCGGTAAGTACCGCCAGGTCTAGCGGCAGTACCGCCAGGGGCTAGCGGTAGTACCGCCAGGGGCAGCGGTGGTACCGCTCCTCCCAGAGCGGTAGTACCGCTGGGGGCATCGGTAGTACCGCTGTGCTCGGGCTGTTAGTGGGGGTAACGGTCTGATTCTTTCCCCCACTATATAAAGGGGTCCTTCTTCCCCCTTGGTGTTTTCTTATCCGTTGAGCTCATGTTCTACCCCCATTGTTGACCTTCTTAGAGCTTGCTTAATCTCAATCCCTCCAATGATTCTTGCTCGTTCTTGAGGGAAAAGAGAGATGAGATCTAGATCCACATCTCCACCAATCACTTTCTCCTCTATGTGAGGGGAACCCCTTGGATCTAGATCTTGGAGTTCTTTGTGATCTCCTTGTTCTTCCTCTTATATTTCTCCATAGCTTTTGTTGTTGTGGAGGGATTTGAGTGTGAGGGACTTGTCCACTTCGTGTGTTCTTGCCATTGCATTCGTTGCATCGGTTTGAGTTCTCCACGGTGATACGTGGAAGTGAAGTTTGAGAAGCTTATTACCTTTGGTACTTAGTACCCTAGATATTGTTCTTCGTGGATGCTTTGGCGTCCTAGAAGCTTGGTGTTGTCTCGAAGCTATATCATTGTGGTCTAAAGCTCCGGGCAAGCGTCGGGGTCTCCAATTAGGTTGTGGAGATTGTCCCGAGCAATTTGTATGGGTACCAGTGAGCGCCCCCAAGGTTTGCCATTTGTACGGGTTCGGTGACCGCCCTCAAGGGTCCCTTAGTGGAATCACGACACCTTGCATTGTGCGAGGGCATGAGGAGATTATGGTGGCCTTAGTGGCATCTTGGGGAGCATTGTGCCTCCACACCGCTCCAACGGAGATTAGCATCCGCAAGGGTGTGAACTTCGGGATACATCATTGTCTCTGCGTGCCTCGGTTAGCTCTTACCCGAACCCTTTACTTATGCACTTTACTTTGTGATAGCCATATTGTTTATTGTCATATATCTTGCTATCACTTAGTTGTTTATCTTGCTTAGCATAAGTTGTTGGTGCACATAGATGAGCCTAGTTGTTTTAGGTTTTCTGCTTGACAAATTAAACCTTAGTTTTATTCCGCATTTGTTCAAGCCTAAACCGTAATTATTTTAAAGCGCCTATTCACCCCCCCCTCTAGGCGACATCCACGTCCTTCCACACGAGATCCGAGAAACTTCCGTATCATCCACGACTCGCGGTATATAACATACCCGAGGTAAGTACCTGATCAATGCCTTTCCCCTGACGATACTAGACAAAGAGGTCCACTCGATTGGTACCCAGCCTACATGTTGTACGTCTTACGAGCACCAATTCTGCACAGTTTCAACCATGCGGGGACCAATGGTGTGCCTGGAACTCATAAAAATGGCATAGTCGTCTTACCTGGCACGACCCCATCACGAGAGTGACCATACATCACTCCTGCCACTAGTAATGTGGCTCTTCGCTAGCACCGACCAGAGTAATTAACATTGCCTCATCCCATAAGGGGTAACATGGTCGTACTAGTAAGGTTGGGACGGTCGACACATCATAAATCTAATCCCATTTCCGAAACCACACTCATTGAAAATACCCGGTGCACCACTTCACCAAAAGTGGCCACCTAACTCATCATCACCCTCGGGCATTAGTGGCACCCGATGGGGTTTTTCATAAACTCATGGATTTATACCAACAACATGCTCATACTATTTACTCTAGCATTACTTGTCAACATGATAATAGTATGATCCTCAAAAGGGTAGGATCTAGCTCAATGCATGCGCTCTGGAGGAGCCATCGGTAACATCATATCAAATTATTTACCGACTCTTATGATCACATGCAACAAAAATACTTGCTATTTTATCATGCAATATAACATATGCTCAGTCATGGTCAAAGGGCTGCTTTCCTTGGTCTCCTAGGTATCCGGGGTCTTCGAGGTTTTCCGCTCCGATCATCGTAAAAAGAATAAATAAGAAATAGCTCACTCAGAAACAGATCACAAAGTTATTCTAAAAATGTTCTATATTACTGATAAATCTAAGTTTTTATTTTGAAAATATTTGCCTTTGTTTCTAAAGAAGGAACATTTTTAAAATCAACCAAACAGAAGCAAAACTATTCCAATTTAGTTCTTTTTATTATTGTAAAAGAGAATAGTTGTCTAAAAGTTCATCCATTGGTCTCATTAAATACTACACATTTTTAGAAGAATAACAACGGAAAAATTATATTTCTACACTGGTTAAATATTTTTATAAAAATCTTAGAAATCAGATTTTTAAAAATAAACAAAAATGGGCAAAGTCCCTCGCCTGGCTCGGCCTAGAACTCGGCCGGCCCAAGGCCAGCCGACAGCCTGCCCAAGCGCGCACGCCGTCAGGTTTGAACCTGACGTGCGGGGCCCAGCGGTCAGCGGCTGTGGGCAGCGCGGGGGAGGAGGCTGGGCCACACCTATCGGGGTCGTCTCCTACCTCTGGCCAGAGAGGAGGAGGAGCACGTCGGCGAGGCTGCCAACGTTCTCAAGCCCCAACAAGGACATGAATGGGTTCGACATGACGCCGCCTACCTGCTGGTGGTCGGAACAGCGACGAAGAGGCACGGGTTCGCCGGCGACGAGAAGGCTACGGTGGAGGATTTTTGGGAGGTAGTAGAGGAGGTAGCTAGGGGCACGGAAATGCTCGGACGAGTTGAAGGAAAGCTTCCTGGGGTTGAGGGGATCAGTTTGGTGGGTCGGGGACGCACGAGTCGTCCTGTAGCCGGAGATCGACCGGAGCTCCGAGGCGGAGGGGCCTTGGTCGATCTCGAGCACCGGGGCTCTACTCGCTTGCTGGGGTGGCTAGGGAGGTGCTAGTGGTCGTGGTGAAGCTGTCTGAGGGGTGCAGGAGCGAGGGGGAGGGCTATAAATAGGCCCGCGACGGTGAGCCGATTCGGGAGCGCCGGTGACTCACCATGGCGCGCATGGGGGTGTGCAGGGAGGAGCTGGGGTCGAAACCACAGTCTTAGGACGTGGTTTTGGACCACAAGTACCATCTGCAACAGAGGAAGAGAGAGAGGAGTCGAGCATCCATGGCCGCGCAACCTTGGCCGATTCTGTTGCGCGCGGGCACGCATCGCACGAGCTCTAGCGCGGGAGAGGAGGGGCCCTGAGTGTTGCTCGACGCGGAGGGGTTATGGTGGAAGAGGTTGGACACCCCGGGGGAGGCTGGAACTAGCCGAGAGCGTTGCCCCCACCTCGGTGGCTTCCTGCATCGCGCCCAAAGCGCAGTTTTGGCATGCCACGGCATGCTGGCGCACTCTGAGGCACTTTGCACGTGTCTAGCATGTCCTGGCACTGGCTGGGATTGTGGCTAGCCGTTTGGGTTTCGTGGGAGCTTCGGCTGGTCAAGGGAGACAAGAAATACTGATGACGTTAGCCTTGAACTGAAGCTTAGATTGGGGTTTTTAGCATTTCCACTTTGAACCAGTGACGAGCGAGTTGACTGGGGTTAGGCATTGATACTGGCCACCTAATCTATGAGTTTGGAGCAAAGGGGTAGGGTTTAGCTGTGGCTAAGAGGGCTTTTCCCCCTGTCAGAAGGTGCTCGACAGTGGTTTGAGGGGGTTGCACCCCACCACTGGTGTTGCAACTTAACAGGGTTCGGTTTGGTGCTAAAACATGGGGTTTCACAAAGTTTGAGCTCCATTGGACAAGTTTAGCTTTGTAAACTTGAAAACACCACCATTTGACCAAATATGTTCCTTCCAACGAGAGTTGGCAAATTTAGTCCCACAAATCCCATTATTGGTGTGGAACCCTCATTTGAGGTATTAGGCACTCCTGTAAAGTTTCAGCATCATAGGACAAACTTTGCTATGTAGAGTTGCTCTAACTCCAATCTGGACAGAAGGGGTTTTAGGGTTATTTGGGGTCCTTAATCACCTTCGATCAAGGTGATTCTTTATGGGGACACCAAATATGGCTTAGGGATACCACTGCTATTTTCTATGATTTTATGGAGAATATTTCCATTGGAAATATTTCAAAAGGTCAAAACAGACACATATGGTTTTTAGGGTTTTACTCAAATAATATTAATATAAATAGGGGTTAAAAATCTTATGTATGGAAAATATATGTCCTTCTGATCATCTCCAAATTTAATCAGATTTTTCTAAGGTAGTAAAGTATTTTTCCATGTAGGAATACTAATTCTGGCCATAGAAATGGACATGCAAATAAATTAGGAAAACATTTCTAAAAATAATTATTTTTGGGGTTTTGGGTTATAAAAATAAATTAAAATCACATCACCAACTTTGGGTAGAAGCAAATCTTGCCATCAAGGGCAAGTAGTGCAACTCAAAGTAGGGTTTGTAACTTAACCAGAATTAAGAATAGGGTTTTTGGAAACAACTCAATATTGAAAATGGGGGTTTTTATCATCACATGATCAAACACACAAGCATACAATGACAATCATGACATTCACATCATTAGTTTTAAAAACTTTTTATAAACTCAGATTTTTGCATACAAAGAAAGTGGTAGTAAAAACAAGGTCTCACAGAAATATGCCCTAGAGGCAATAATAAATTGGTTATTGTTATATTTCCTTCTTCATGATAATCGTTTATTATGCGTGCTAGAATTGTATTGATTGGGAACACAAATACATGTGTGGATACATAGACAACACACTGTCCCTAGTGAGCTTCTAATGGACCAGCTCATTGATCAAATATGGTCAAGGTTTCTTGACCATACACAAGTGTTGTCATTTCATAACGTGATCACATCATTAGGAGAATGATGTGATAGACAGGACCGAAACTAAGAACGTTGCACGTGATCGTCTCAGTTTATTGTTACATTTTTCTGCATGTCAAATATATGTTCCTATGACCATGAGATCATGCAAATCCCGGACACTGGAGGAATGCCTTGTGTGTATCAAACATCACAATGTAACTGGGTGAGTACAAAGGTGCTCTACAGGTATCTCCGAGGGTGTCTGTTGGGTTGGCGTGAATCGAGACTGGGATTTCTCACTCCTTATGACGGAGAGGTATCTCTAGGGCCCACTCGGTAATACAACATCACAAGAAGCTTGCAAGCAATGTAACTAAGGAGTTAGTCACGAGATCTTGTATTTCGGAACGAGTAAAGAGACTTGCCGGTAACGAAATTGAACTAATTATAGAGATACCGACGAACAAATCTCGGGCATGTAACATACCGATAGACAAAGGGAATAGTATACGGATTGATTGAATCCTTGACACTGTGGTTCGACCGATAAAGTTCTTCATAGAATATGTAGGAGAAAATATGGACATCCAGGTCACGCTATTTGTTATTGGCCGGAGACTGTCTCGGTCATGTCTGCATAGTTCTTGAACCCGCAAGGTTTGCACACTTAAGGTTTGGTGATGATTCGATATTAATGAGTTATGTGTGGTAGTAATCGAAAGTGGTTCAAAGTCACGGATGTGATCCCGGATGTCATGATGAGCTCCGGAATGGTCCGGAGGTAAATATTTATAAATGGGAAGTCATATTTTGGCTACGAAAAAGTTTTGGGGTTTTCCGGTATGGTACCGGGGAGCTTCTAGAAGGTTCCGAAAACTTCTGGAGGAGTCTGCAAGTCTACCAAGGGTTCCAAAAAGTCCCAAGGGTTTTCATGGGCTAAGGGGAGATGTTGTGGCCTTATTGGGCCAAGCGCACAAGTCCCTCAAGGCCCATGCAGTTGGGCAAGGTGGAAAGTCCACCTTTGTATGAAAGGGAAGGAAGGTGACTAGGATTCCACCTCTTCCCCTCTTGGCTACGCCCTAGAACTTAGGGAGGATGTTCCCCATGCCCCTCCACCTATATATAGAAAGGAGGAGGCGCCCCAAGAGGACACACGAAGCCCTTGGCGCCCCTCTGTCTCCCTAGATCGATTACTCCTCTAGTTTTTCCGGTAGTGCTTATGCGAAGCCTTGCCGAGACAACACCACCACCACCACCGTCATGCCGTCACGCTGCCGGGGAATTCATCTACCACTCCGCCCTGGCTTGCTGGATCGAGGAGGCGAGACATCATCGAGTTGTACGTGTGCTGAACGGGGAGGTGACATCCGTTCTGCACTTGAGTGGGAGTTCGCGGGAGGATCGTGATAGGATCGCGACGACGTTCGACTACATCAACCGCGTTTCTTAATGCTTCCGCTAAGCGATCTACAAGGGTACGTAGATACAGTCTCTCTTCTCGTAGATGTGCATCTCCTAGATTGATCTTGGAAAGCGTAGGACATTTTTTGTTTCCCATGCGACGTTCCCGAACAGTGGCATAATGCGCTAGGTCTAACCATAGATGACATCTCGAGTAGAACACAAAGGATTTTGTGGGTGTTGATATTCATATTGCTTCCCTCTATAGTATTTTATTGGGATGAAGTGGCCCGGACCAACCATACTCCTCCACGTACGAGAGACCAGTTCCATCGAGTGACATGCAACTTGTTGCATAAAGATGGTTGGCGGGTGTTTTTCTGTCCTACTTCAGTCGAATCGTATTCGACAGATGTGGTCTTTGGAGAAGGTTAAATAGCAACTTGTGTATCACCATTGTGCTTTTGCATAGTTAAGCATCGTTCTTGATAGATACCTATAGCAGCCACGTAAAACATGCAACAACAAATTAGAGGACATCTAACTTGTTTTTGTAGGGAATGTTGTGATATGATATGGCCAAAGACATGATGATATATATTTGATGTATGAGATGATCATGTTGTAATAGTTAATATCGACTTGCATGTCGATGCTATGGCAATCGGCACGAGACATCCGGTTATTTTTAATTATTTAGTGCTTAGTGATGCTTTACTTTATCGCTAAAATGGTAGCAATAGTAGTACAAGCATAGTTGGCGCGACGACCTCGATGGCAGCACAATGATGGAGATCATGATGATGGAGATCATGGTGTTGTGTCGGTGGCGATGGAGATCACGCTAGTGCTTTGGAGATGGAGATAAAAAAACACAAGATCATGGCCATAACATGTCACTTATGATATGCATGTGATGTTAATCCTTTTATTCAGCTTGTTTTTCTTAGGACGACGGTAGCATTATAAGGTGATCCATCACTAAAATTCCAAGATAAAATTGTGTTCTCCCTGAGTGTCCATAGTTGCGGAAGTTCGTCATTTTGAAACACCACGTGCACATACAGTTCGACGGTAGCATTATAAGCTTGATAGACTCTACGTTCACATACAACGGGTGCAAAACAGTTTTGCACACATGGAACACTCGGAATAAACATTACGAGCCTAGCATGTACAGACATGGCCTCGGAACACAAGAGACCGAAAGGTCGAACATGAGTCATATAGTAGATATGATTAACATTGAGATGTTCACCATTGAAGCCAACTCATCTCACGTGATTATAGGACTTGGGTTGGTGAATTTGGCTCATGTTTCACTCGAACAACCTGAGGGACATTGAGTTGAGTGAGAGTTCTTAAGTAATATGATTAATTGAACTCATTATCGTGAACATAGTCAAAATGTCTTTACAAAAGTATGTTGTAGATCACTAGCTCGCTCTGTAGCTCCCTGTTTTTTACGTTCCTAGAGAAAACTAAGTTGAAAGATGATAGTACCAATTATGCGGACTAGGTCCATAAACTGAGGATTGTCCTCATTGCTGCACAGAAGGCTTATGTCCTTAATGCAACACCCAATGTGCTACCCCCTATATGCCGGTTGTGGATGTTGCGAACATCTGACGGACACGTTTTGATGACTACACGATAGTTCATAGTGTCATGCTTTACGGCTTGGATTTGAGGCTCCAAACATTTTGAACGTCACACAACATATGAGATGTTGCAAGAGCTGAAATTGGGGTTTCAAGATCGTGCCGACGTTGAGAGGTATGAGACCTCTGACAAGTTCTTTGCCTACAAAGATGAAGGAGAATAGCTCAACCGGTGAGCATGTGCTCAGATTGTTTGGGTACTACAATTGCTTAAATCAAGTGGGAGTTAATCTTCGAGATGAGATAGTGATGGTTCGCCAAAGTCAGTGCCACCAAGCTAACGAAGCTTCATGATGAACTATAGCATATTAGTGATGAACAAGATGACCCCTGAGCTATTCGCAATGTTTGACACCACAAAAGTAGAAATCAAGTGCTGATGGTTAGTAAAACCACTAGTTTCGAGAAGGGAAAGGGCAAGAAGGGACACTTCATGAATGGCAAACTAGTTGCCGCTCCAGCGAATAAACCCAAGGTTGAACCCAAACCCGAGACTAAGTGCTTATATTATGAGGGGACCGATCACTGAAGAGGAACTGTCCTCGATACTTGGTAGATAAAAGGTTGGCAACGTCGACAAAGGTATATTCGACATACGTGTTATTGATGTGTACCTTACTATTACTCCTAGTAGCACCGGGGTATTAGATACCGGTTCAGTTGCTAAGTGTTAGTAACTTGAAATTAAAGCTACAGAATAAATGGATACTAGCTAACGGCAAGGTGACGATATGTGTTGGAAGTGATTCCAAGGTTGATGTGATCAACATCGCACGCTCCCTCTACCATCGGGATTAGTGTTGAACCTAAATAAATGTTATTTGGTGTTTGCATTGAGCATGAACATGATTAGATCGTGTTTATTGCAATACAATTATTCATTGAAGTCACAGAATAAAAGTTATTCTGTTTACATGAATAATACCTTCAATGGTCATGCACCAATGTGAATGGTTCATTGAATCTCGATAGCAGTGATATACATGTTCATAATGTTGATGCCAAAATATGCAAAATTAATAATGATAGTACCACATACTTGTAGCACTACCTCTAAAGTCATATTAGTGTAAAATGCATGAAGAAACTCCATGTTGATGGATCTTTGGACTCACTCGATTCTTCAATCGCTTGAGACATTCGAACCATGCCCCACGGGCAAGATGACTGAAAGCCTCGATGGTCAGCAAGATGGAACAGGCAAGTGACTTATTGGAAATAATAAATTTAGATGTATGTAGTGCAATAAACGTTGTAGCGCAATGGATATCGTTGGTTTCTAACTTTCACTTGAGATTTGAGTAGATATGAGGATATTTACTTAATGAAATACAAGTCTGAACCATTTGCAAAGTTCAAGCAATTTGAGAGTGAAGTTGAGAGTCATCATAACAAGAAGATAAATGTTATACGATGTGATTGTACACAAGAATATCAGAGTTACGAGTTTGTCAGACATTTAAGACAGTGTGGAAATTGTTTCACAACTCACGCTACCTGGAACACCACACTGTGATGATGTGTCCGTACGTCATAGACGTGCCCTATTGGATATGGTGCATTCTATGATGTCTCTTACCGATTTGCCACGATCATTTCGGGGTTATGCATTAGATACAACCACATTCACTTTAAATAGGGCACCATCAAAGTCTATTGAGACGACACCATATGAATTATTGTTTCGCAAGAAACCTAAGCTGGTTTTTCTTAAAGTTTGGGGCTGCGACGCTTATGTGAAAAAGTTTCAGCCTGATAAGCTCAAACCTAAAGCGGAAAAATGCGTCTTCATAGAATATCCTAAGGAAACAATTGGGTATACCTTCTATCTCAAGATCCAAGGGCAAAGTGTTTGTTGCTAAAACGGGTCCTTACTCGAGAAATAGTTTCTCTCAAAAGAATTGAGTGGGCGGAAGATAGAACTTGATGAGGTTGTAGAACCTTACTTTAACTAGAGAGTAGTGGAGAGCAGAAATATGTTTCTGTCTAGCCTACATCAGTTGAATAAGAAGCTAATGCTAATGGTCATGAAGCTTCGGATCAAGTTACTATCAAACCTCGTAGGTCGACAAGGGAACGCGCCGCTCTTGAGTGGTACGGTAACCATGTCTTAATAGTCATGTTGTTGGACAAAGATAAACCTATGCGCTATGGAGAAACGATGGTGGGACCGGAATCCAATAAATGGCTGGAGGCCATGAAATCCGAGATAGGATCCATGTATGTAAAACAAAGGGTGGACTTTGGAAGAACTACTTGATGGTCGTAAGGCTATTAAGTACTAATGGATCTTTAAAAGGAAGTCAGACGACGATGGTAAATGTCACCATTTAGAAAGATCAACTTGTCGCGAAGAGGTTTCGAAAAGTTCAAGGAGTTGACTACGATGAGACATTATGACCTGTAGCGATGTTAAAGTCTGTTGGAATTGTGTTAGCAGTTCCTGCATTTTTCAATTATGAAATCTGGTAGATGGATGCGAAAACATCGTTTCCTTGAGGAAAGGTTGTATGTGATACAACCATAATGTTTTGTCGATCCTAAGGATGCTAACAGGTATGCGAGCTCTAGCAATCCTTCTATGGAATGGAGCAAGCATCTCGGAGTTGAAATATATGCTTTGATGAGATGATCAAAGCTTTTGGGTTTATACAAAGGTTATGAGGAACTTGTATTTACAAGAAAGTGAGTGGCCGAATTTGTGATAAGTACATGTGGTTGACATATTATTGATTGGGAATGATCTATAATTTCTCGAAAGAATATAGGGTTGTTTGAAAGGAGTTTTTCAAAGGAAAACCACAATTAAGCTGCTTGAACATTGGGCATCAAGATCTATATAGATAGATTAAGACGCTTGGTAAAACTTTAAATGCCTTGACAATTTTTTTGAAGGAGATCAAAATGGATTAGTCAAAAGGGAGTTGTTGACTATATTGGAAGGTGTGAATTTGAGTAAGACTCAAAGCCCGACCATGGCATAAGAAAGAGAAAGGATGAAGGTCGTCCACTATGCCTTAGCCGTATGCTCTATAGTATGCCATGATGTGTACAACACCTGATGTGTGCCTTGCCATGAGTTTTCAAGGTGTACAAAGAGTGATCCAGGAATGAATCACTGAACAACGGTCAGAGTTATCCTTAGTAACTGCTGGACTAAGGAATTTTTCTTGATTATGGAGGTGATAAAAGAGTTCGTCATAAAGTATCGCTATGATGCAAGCTTTGACACTAATCCGAATGACTTTGAGTAGTAAACTGGATTCCTATAGTGGAGCGGTCAGTTGCAATTAATCCAAGTGGATCATAGTAGCACCATCTACAATATGACATAGAAATTTGTAAAGTGCACACGTATCAGAATGTTTCGGACCCGTTGACTAAAACCGCTCTCACAAGCAAACCATGATTAAATCCCGTAACTTATTGGGTGTGAATCACATGGTGATGCGAACTAGATTATTAACCCTAGTGCAAGTGGGAGACTGTTGGAAATATGCCCTAGAGGAAATAATAAATTGGTTATTGTTATATTTCCTTGTTCATGACAATCGTTTATTATCCATGCTACAATTGCATTGATTGGAAACTCAAATACATGTGTGGATACGTAGACAACACACTGTCCCTAGTGAGCCTCTAATGGACTAGCTCGTTGATGGTTAAGGTTTGCAGACCATAGACAAGTGTTGTCATTTGATAACTGGATCACATCATTAGGAGAATGATGTGATGGACAAGACCCAAACTATTAATGTAGCATGTGACCGTTTCAGTTTATTGTTACTGTTTTCTGCATGTCAAGTATATGTTCCGATGACCATGAGATCATGCAACTCCCGGACACCGATGGAATGCCTTGTGTGTATCAATCATCACAACGTAACTGGGTGTCTATACAGGTGTTGTACAGGTATCTCCGAGGATGTTTGTTGGGTTGGCGTGAATCGAGACTGGGATTTGTCACTCCGTATGACGGAGAGGTATCTCTAGGGCCCATTCGGTAATACAACATCACAAGATGCTTGCAAGCAATGTGACTAAGGAGTTAGTCAAGAGATCTTGTATTACAGACCCGAGTAAAAAGACTTGCCGGTAACGAGATTGAACTAGGTATAGGGATACCGACGATTGAATCTCGGGCAAGTAACATACCGATAGACAAAGGTAATAGTATACGAGATTGATTGAATCCTTGACATCATGGTTTGACCGATAAAGTTCTTCATAGAATATGTAGGAGCCAATATGGACATCGAGGTCCTACTATTGGTTATTGGCCGGAGAGTGTCTTGGTCATGTCTGCATAGTTCTCGAACCCGCGGAGTCTGCACACTAATGGTTTGGTGACGATTTTGTATTAATGAGTTATGTGTGGTAGTAACCAAAAGTTGTTCGGAGTCCCGGATGATATCCCGTACATAATGAGGAGCTCCGGAATGATACATAGGTAAATATTTATATAAGGGAAGTCATATTTTGGCTACCGGAAAAGTTTCGTGTTTTTCTGATATTGTACGGGAAAGCTTCTAGATGATTTCAGAGGAGTCCGGAAGTCCACCAAGGTTTCTACCACATCCCAAGGGTTTGCATGGGCTGAGGGGAGACATCATGGACTTATTGGGCCAAGCGCACTGCTAGCAGTCGCCGGCAACGGCGCCAGAAAAGAGCTGCTTCCAGTTGCTCAACAATTAGATATTGTTTTGCAATAGCCCACCAGCGGGTGGGATGGCGGCAGTTTTCGAGGGTAGAGTATTCAACCCAAATTTGTTGGTTCGCACAACTAGAAGTGAAAGAATATTCTCAAGTATTAGCAGCTGAATGTGTCAGATTCAACCACACCTGAAGGATTAGTATCTGCAAGCAAAGTATCAGCAACAAAGTAGTATGATAGCAACGGTGTTAGAAACGATCTGGTGACAAGGCAGACTATTCCTAACGGTTGTATCAATGGCGCCAGTAAGTTGCCCGTGGACGGGAAATAGTCTTTTTCCCTACAACGGTGCAAGAAAAAGTATTGTAGGAGGTAGCAGCAGTGTAACGAGTAACAGGAGTGGCAAGGAACAACAGTAGTAACAGCAATAGCAAGTAGCAACAGTAGTCAGTAACAACAGTGGCAAGTAGCAGCAGCAGCAAGTAACAGTAGTAGCAACAATAGTGCCAGCAACAGCAGGACAAAGCAAGTAAATGCAGCAGTGGGACAAACTCGTAGGCAATGGATCGGTGATTTGTTGGATGACATTCATCATGCAACAGTTATAACACGGAGAGATATGTGTCTAGCTCTCTTTCGTCAATGTGATGTAGGCATGCATTCAGTGTGTCGTCATACGTGCTTAGGGAAAAGAACTTGCATGACATCTATTGTCCATCCCTCCCGTTGCAGCGGGGTCCAAATGGATACTACGGGATATTAAGTTTCTCCTTTTAATAAAGAACCGGACCAACACATTAGCACTTGGTGACCACATGAACTCCTCAAACTATTGTCATCACCGGGAGTGGTTCCGGTTATTGTCACTCCGGGGTTGCCGGATCATAACACATAGTAGGTAACTACAACTTGCAAGATCGGATCTAAAATACACATATATTGGTGACAACATAATAATTTCAGATCTGAAATCATGGCACTCGGGCCCTAGTGACAAGCATTAAGCATGGCAAAGTAGTAGCAACATCAGTCTCAGAACATAGTGGATACTAGGGATCAATCCCCGTCAAAACTAACTCAGTTACATGATAGATCTCATCCTACTCATCACCGCCCAACGAGCCTACGAATAGATTACTCACGAAAGATGAAGAGCTTCATGGAATAAGAGAGGGAAGAAGGTTGATGCTAACGATGGCGACGATCTCCTTGATCCGGAGCCCAAAACAGACTCCAGATCTATACTCCAGATGAAGAACGGGATGTGGCGGCGCCTCTGGATCGAGAACGCGATGAAATCTTCTCTCTTGATTTTTTTCGGGGCGAAAGGGAATAAATAGCGCTGGAGTTGGGGGCGGTAGATCCACGTGGCCCCACAAGCTTGGTTGTCGCGGCCAGGGGGGCCGCGGCAACTGGGCTTGTGGACCACTGGCCCATCCCCTCTGGTGGATCTTTGCGCATGTATTTTTCATATTTTCCAGAAATATTCTCCGTAAATTTTCCGGACGTTCCGAGAACTTTCATTTCTGCACAAAAACAACACCATGGCAATTCTACTGAAAACATCGTCAGTCCGGGTTAGTTCCATTCAAATCATGCAAATTAGAGTCCAAAACAAGGGCAAAAGAGTTTGGAAAAGTAGATACGATGGAGATGTATCAACTCCCCCAACCTTAAAACCTTGCTTGTCCTCAAGCAACTTAGTTGACAAACTGAAAGAGAAAGAAAAAACTTTGACAAACTCTGTTTGATCTTGTTGCTGCAACTATGTCTAACTCATAACCAGAATTTCAGCAAGATCACAAGTTAATTGTAAGTGCATCTAGTGCCCCTTAGTGATTTTGGTGGTTTGAAGACTTATAGGTTAAGTATCTGATGTGTTCATGAGTGTACACAGGATCTATAAGTCGCTGAGGAGTTTGAAATATTCGATGAATATCGACCCCTAAAAATGTATATCTTCGGTTGATGAAATGGGTCTGAAGCTGAAGATTTGAATCGCGAAGAATTTGCGATGAAATTGATATTCCTCATGAAGATATTGAAATTGAGGAATTCGGTGTGTCCTGAAGAAAATCATTTTGAAGACTTTGAAGCATGAAGATTTACTCTTTCTGTTTTATTTTCTTCAAACTTCAGTAATAGGAACACCGTACTGTTAAAGGGGGTCGAGGTAACACATTGGAATGAATTTCCTCATGATGCTCAATCCAAGCCTAATCCTACCAAAAGCCTCAAGTGAGGAATGTGAGTGACATGAGGACTCTCACAGTTGAGGGTCCCGACCGTTTTGATAGCCACACCACATCATTGGTCTTATCCACAACAACGGTCATATTAGTTAAGGGCATTAATGTCAAATCATGTCGGGATGCTCCCAGGCTATAAATAGCCGCCCCCACAACCATTAGCTGGTTGGCTGCTCCATTAGAAACTGACACTTGTCATAAGAGCAACCCAAATTCCTGAGAGTCTTCGAGAGTAATTCATCAGTGAGGAAATACCCCAAACACCAAACCACAAACCGAAAACAAAGTGATTGAGCATCACTGAAGAAGTTGTTCCTGTGTGGGACTGAAGCCTTTTACCTTTGAGGATTGTGCATCCTCCAGACGGTTAGGCATCATGGTCTAGAGCAATCCAGCAGTCAATTGTGGATCGCCGGGTGACCAAGTTTGTGAGGGTTTGGAAGTCTGCCCTGAAGACTTACCACGAGTGTTGGGCGAGGACTGTGTGTTCTTAGCCCAAGGAGAATACGGTAGGGACTATGTGTCCCGGGACTGTATGTCTTTTGGTTTCAATACCAAGCTGCTCCAAACCAGATGTACAACTGTCACAGGAGTTGGAACTGGGTCATCAACTACTGTCTTCGCTGTGAAACGGGTTCTAATTCCTCAACTCTTTATATTCCTCAGATTATGTGTTGATGATTTTCACTGTCACTGTTTGAAGAATTTGCTGAAGACTTTGTCTGAAATTCCTCAACCCCAAATTCTTCACGCAAATTAATCCTCATCTGTTTTCTGCGTGCCTGCTTACTCTGCAATCTGTTTTCACATTCCTCATACTGAAAAACAGTTGTGGTGAAACTTTGCACTCCTGATCCTTTACTGTTTCCGCTGTAAGTTAGTCATCATTGAGGAATTTCCTCAAAAGGAATTTCCTCAGTGATGAAATTCTAAAAATCTCCTATTCACCCGCCCTCTAGTCGATATAATGCACTTTCAATTGGTATGAGAGCAAGGTACTCCCTTGTTCTGTGTGATTTTGGTTTAACCACGTGGAGTTTTAGTTATGTCGACTGCAGGCATGATTAAGGTTACTGCAGCATGTCCTACTTTCGAAGGAAAGAACTTTCCCTTCTGGAAGACCAAGATGCAAATGCATCTACAAGCTATTGACAATGATCTCTGGTATATTGTGGAACATGGTGTCCCCATCATCTCTGCTAGTATCTCTGCTGCTGATGTGAACAAAATCAAGCAACTTGATTCTCAAGCGAAGAATATCATCTGTGCCCATCTGAGCCCAGGCCAGTTTGGAAGAGTGAGTGCTTTGGGCTCAGCGACACTTATCTGGGAGAGACTGTGCAAAGTAAATGAAGGAGTATCAACCCAGCGTGTGTCGGGACCCCGATCCTAAGTCATAAGAACCCAGCCTGTAACACATCACATCACTTTGCGGCCTCACGCACGGTAAACTCCACGGCTGCCACCTTACCTTGGCCGGGACCGTTTGCGTCTTTTGGCTGACGTATATGAATATGTTGCTAGCATTCAAACGACAAAGAACCCGGGTCAACATGACTAGTTATAAACCCCAGCGGTACAACCGTACAGGGACAAGCATACATAACCCAGCAAAGCAGGTGTCGGTCATCAGCGTGTGTAGACGAGTCGTGGCAAGCTACAAGGACTCCATTACATCGTGTGACATTTCCCCGAGGGGACAGACACAGCAGCAAAGAAGGATACATGCTGGTCAATCAATGTGTCCCGAGCAGTAGCAAACTACCAAGGCTCGATGGAATCACAAAGAGGCATTTCCCTGTAAGGAGTACTACTAAAGGCAAACAACTAGGTGTCGAATCCCACACATATAATGCATTTCAAACATACACACATTATGCACGATATGTGTAGATACAACATGGCATCACAACATAACTCTATGACTCAAGCATTTATCAAAGACTCATAAAAGTCAACATAGTATGATATTACAAACAGGGGTCTCGTGACCCGACACTCAAGTCATACAAACAACAAGCGGAAGCAATTCATGTCTGGGTACAGACATCTACTAAAAGTGGCTGGAAGAGCCTGAAAAGCTACTACGACCCTACCAAAGGAGCCAGACCTCTGTCAGGGATTTCGAATCTATTCCGGTCAATATTGAACACATCGCGGTAGAACCTTTTAATGAGACTAAATCTTCTCTACAAAACATAAATAAAGCAACCGTGAGTACAAAAGTACTCAGCAAGTCTTACATCAGAACTATCTACATATGCATCATGTTTCAATGAAAGGATTGTGGGGTTTGATTGCAGCAAGCCAGCTTTGACTCTTGGCTAACCTGTACTACGACTACAAGCTCTTTCTTTGAGGTGGGATAGCGCACACGAGTCCACATATTCACCAACTCAATACACCACTATGGATCCACTCTCGTCTCCCTACGAGAAGGCCTTCCATAGCACTCACACTTATCTTGCATGTTTTAGAGTATCCATTTAATTTGTCTATGTAGCACGTAATGTTTCCAAGTAGTCCATAACCGAGGACGCGGCTATTCGAATAGATTGAATCACCCTGCAGGGGTATACTTCTTCACACATGCTCCCACCACTTACCACCATATGCACGTCATGCATCTCGGCAACCTTCAAGCGGAAGCACTGGCGTGGGTGTCGGCCACGACCGTTAACCACACAAGACCCTAGTCCAGGTTTATCGCCTATTTGAGACTGAACCCGCAAGGAAGTCCGGTCGAGGTTTCCTCTACGGCCCCAAACGATGCGCGCGGGGTTCCCAAGCCCACCATTCGGGTGCCACATGGTACATCGTGCCACTGTGTATCTACCGTAGTGAAGCCTACCCCGTTGGGCAGAGCTAAACACGGCCGCCAATACTTTTCCTACAAACACCAGAAACTAATTGCAACTCCTGGACAGAGATCTAGGCAATTAATAAGCCGAGCGGGGTCATATTTCAAGGCCCAATGCATGGTAGTATCTTGTCTTGGATAACACACACAGAACTCAGTTCTTAAGGACGGTCCCAATGAGACAACCCACCATGTACTCCTACATGGCCTCTCATCGCTAACTTTACCAAATCAGATTCACACCTTTACTCTCACACTGTAGAACATGATCACAACCATTCCGATTCGTCATCCAGATGGATCAGACCCGGCACGACTCTAAGCATAGCAGGCATTGTAAACAAGCATGGATGAGTAAGCACAACAAGGCTCAAGCAGTTGCTACTCATGCTAAGTGGTTTCAACTATTTACTGTGACAAAATCAGGTCATGCAGAGGAATGGGTTCAACTACCGATAACATGCACAGTTGAATCGTGTTTGTCCTAATGCAGTAAAAGAGAGCAGGAGCGAGAGAGTGGGTTTATTTCAATATGCTCAAGGGGGGTTTGCTTGCCTGACACGTCTGAAGATAGCAATGAGTCTTCATCAATGTCAACGATCATATCGTCGGAAACATCGTTTAGCGAGGGGGAACAACACCGGCAAACAAGAAAGAACAACAATTACTTCACGGAAATGCAACACTATGATGCATGCTCAAGACATGAAATGAAAGGTGGAAGGGCTAATGTGGCTATCATTTCTTAAGGTGAAGCTGGGTTTGAATTAGGATCCAAACATCACTTCAAGCCGGGTATTTCCCCGGGTAGCCTTTTAATTGATTTGACCTGATGCTCATAACAAATTGTTTCCACATGTATGGAGTTAGTATTTTGGGGTACTGATTTGCATTGACCAATGTTTGAGCATAGTAATTGAAGTGGAAATCAAATAAATATCAATTTCCAACTCCAAACTATTTATTAAATTTACCCTATTCATCATTTTTCCTATTTGGTGTTGTTAACTTTTTCAAACATGCATGAAAATGCCATAATCAGATTCCTTGGATTTTTCTGATACTTTTTCATATATAAATTATTTTCATCCGAGTTATATTTTAATTTCTATGATTTTTAGAAGTTCTAGTAATTTCCTGGATTAAATTAATAATTGATAATCAATTACTGCGTCAGCACTGCATCAGCATTGCGTCAGCAGTCAACTGGCTTGGTCAGAGTCAAACCTGACGTGTGGGGGCCACACGTTAGTGACTCAGTTAAATAACAGGGTTCTTTTTAGCTAACTAATGACTTAATTAGTAGTGGGGCTCGTCTGTCATTGGCTCTGGGTTAAACTAACATGTGATTAGATCTAAGCTAATCACCTGATGATGTGGACCCATCACTCAGTGGCTCACCAGCGAGGTTCAACGCCGGCGACCCCGCATGCGGCGGAGTCCACGACTCCGGCCATGGGAGCGACACAGGAGGCCACTAGGGCGTAGCCCGAGCTCGCCCGCATGCATTCCGGGGGTTTTGAGGGCGAGGGGGTCGCCGGAGACGACGACAGCAACGACGGGGCGGGGGCCGGAGCTCGGCCAGCTCGGGCTCGTCTCCAAAGGCTGCGGGAAGAGGAACTGGGGGCCGGGGCGGCACCTCCGGGCCCCTAGGAGCACGCCGGCAACCCCCAAACGGGCGAGAGAGAGAGGCTCTGCCGCGACGGCCATTGCCGACAGCACGGAGCTCGTGCTCCGGCGGCAAGAGGGAGATAGAGGAGGGAAGCTCGATGGGGAAGGAGGGGAATGGAGAGAGGGCCTCACTGTGGACCTCGTGGCACCGGTGGCGAGGTCGGGGGCGCGCCGGAGGCGGTGAATCGACGGAAGGGGGCCGGCGGCCGAAGGTGGGGAAGACAACGGCGATGGCGATGACAGGGGTCGTCTGGCTCGATTCCAATGGTGAGGAGGAGCGGGGCGTCGAGGCAGTTCTTCTGGGCTTCTTGGAGAGGCGAGGGACGGCCGGAGACCAGAGAGGCGAGCTCGAGCTCTAGCTCGGCAATGGAGGCAACGAGGGAAGCGGAGAGAGATGGGGAAACTGGAGAGAGGAGAGGAGGATGAGCTCGAGGGGGGGGGGGTCTGGGGCTTCCACGGCGAGGAGATAAGGACGGGGCGAGCAGGAGGTGGCCAGGGAACGTGGCGGTGCCCGGCGATGCGTCAGGCACGCAGCTGCTTCTCCTCCTGGCAGGAGGAGGAAGACAACGGTGCCCCTGGTGGGCTGGGCCGCAGGTGAGCACAAGATAAGTTTCTCTCTCTCTCTTTTCCTTTTTTTTTATTTTTATTTCTTTCTGGCATTTTAGGTTTAGGTTTTAAAGTAAAATGTTTGGATACTTTGTAAACCCTAAGTTAGTGTTATGTGACAGTGACAAAAATAAGCAATGCCACATAATAGTTTCAACATTTTGTAAAACTAAGAAGTAATGGAAATTGATTAATTAATTGATTTCAGTGGCTTTTGAGTTTGAAATAAAATGCCAAAAGTATTTTTAAAAAGAAAACCAATCCTAAATTGTGTTTTCCAAGATTTATCAAAAATGATGGACTTTTATGGAGGCCATTTTGGGTTCATTGATTTGTCACCACTTTGAATTGTTTTGCATATAGAGTTGCTAGGATTTTTCTCTTGTTTTTCCATTTCACTTCTAATGCAATAATGAAGATATGAGCACAACCTTGCTATTCATCAAAGGGGTATCTAGGGATGTGACAGCGTGATTCTCGTGTTGATGTTCTTCGCAATCTCTTCAATCGCTTCAAGAGGCTTGACAATGAAAGCTGCCAAGATACTTTTGATTGCCTCACTGACATATCAAATGAACTGCAAGCACTGGGATCTCGAGACATTACTGATCACGAAGTTGTGAAGAAACTGCTAAGATCTTTGGATTCTTAATTAGATACTTTAGTTCTGAAGATTCAAGAAAGACCAGACTACAAGATACTTGTTCCAGCTGATATACTCGAAAGACTCAATACTCATGAATTCCAGCAAGAAGAAAAGAAAGATCTATATGGACCAAGCTATTCTAGACCACGTGCACTGAAGGCTAGAGCAATTTCCTCATCTGATGAAGAAGACTTGGATGATAGCATTGGTGACCCTGAAGAATTTGGACAGGAGCTTGCAATGCTCGTGAGGAAATTCCAGAGGTTTACACGACGTGGCTAGTTCGGTAAATCTTCAAGAAGAGATATGAGGAAATCAGAATCTTCATCTGAGGACTACAAGAAAAGAACCTGCCACAAATGCAAGAAATCAGGTCACTACATTGTTGATTGTCCCCGTTGGGGAAAGGAATCAAAGAAGAAGAAATACAAGGATGACAGTTCTGATGACTCGAAGAAGAAGAAGAAATCTTCAAAATCCTCATCTTCGAAGCCCTCATCGCACAAGAAGACTAGTTTCAGAAAGGCTCGGGCATTTATCGGCAAGGAAATGGATTCTGAGGCAGAATGAGAGGAATGTGATGAAGAGGAGGGTTGTGATGAAGACTCAGAATCCGGACAGGCTAGTCTTGCACTTGCAACCACTTTCGTCAGCAAGTCAATCATCAACCTTGAAGACGATGATAAGACCATCCACACTGATGACTATGCTGATGACTTCGCTCCAACCTATTGCTTCATGGCAAAAGGTTCAAAGGTACTGAATGATGCTTCCTCCTCTAATTCAAGTAACTGTGAACCTGATGATTATAAAAAACCCAGTTACAGTAAACTTGCTATCATTGCCACTAAACAACAAACTGCCCTGGAAAAGCTTCCGAAACTGCTAGATAGAAGCGATGATCTGTTGAATGATGAAATGATTCTTACTCAAATCCTCACTGATGACATGAAAAGTCTTCAGTCTAAATTTGATTATCTTCAAGATCGTAATGTTACACTCCTCCCTGATCATGAGAAAATTTCCTATGAATTTCTTCAAAGGAAGCTTGATCTAGAGAAGTTGAGGATTTCTCATGATGGTCTTCGAATGGAAAATGATTCATTACTAGCTCAACACATCAGCGCTGCTCAAGCTGAATTCATTCCTCCATGTCTTAAATGCATTGAACGTGACATTGCTAATTCTTCACCAGAATCTTCAAATGCTTCAATTGCTACAAATTCTTCAACTGCTCCTGTAGTGTCAAATTCCTCACTTGAGGAAAACACAAATGTCACTCATGAAAATACAGGGCTGAAGGTATTGTATGTGACAGGCATATACAAAAGCCTCAAAGGACATCAAACCCTTTGTGATGTGCTCAAAAAGAAGATCTTGAGCAGGAACTCGAGGAAAGAAGGAATTGCCTTTGAGAGGAAATTGAATGCTGATGGATCTTATTGGAAACCTGAGTAGTATCCCAAAACCTCATGGGTTGCTGCTACTGGGCCTCCTTTTGATCCATCCAGTTTAACTGGTTTTTCATGTGAATTATCCTATTCCTCAGATGAGTCATTTGACTCCAACTATAAACTGTTCAAAAATCAATCTGGTGAAGTATTTGCTCGATATGTTGGAACTAACTGCAGGAATGGCCCTCCCTTGAGGAAAATCTGGGTTCCCAAAAATTTTCTTGAAAATCTTCAGGTGAACGTCCTCATCACATCACCCATGAAGAATTTGAACCCCAGATCAAATTCCTCAGGAGGACCAAAGTCTTCAAGAGGACCAAAATCCTCAACTGGTCAAAATTATGCTCGTACCCGTGCAAATGCTTCTAACATGCAGGGAAACTACAAGGAATATGAATATGAGCGTTACTCTTCAAATCATTATGTTCATAAATCCTCAAACCAGTTCTCTGTATATTCATATGAGTACTTTAACCCCCCTGCTGCTAAGAGAAGTGCATTAGCTTCAATGCCTCCTTTCTCATATGGTGCTCACAGGATGATGAATAATTTACCACCCCTTCAGATGTGGGTGGGAAGAAATTGAACTAATCACTTCTGCAGGTCAGGTCTCCAAACGAAAATCATCATCTGAAGAATTTGCTGGAGACCTGAGGAAATGCTTGATAGGACGCAGGCTAATATTGATGAAATAGAAATATTTCACACGTCCTTACACTAGTAGAAAATAGGGCTTTGGTTCGGGCCTTGCCATTAGTCCCGGTTCTTCACGAACCGGGACCCATGGGGGGCATTAGTCCCGGTTCATGAGCCCAGGGGGCCGGCCGGGGCCTCGTGGGCATTGGTCCCGGTTCGTGTGGACCCATTTGTCCCGGTTCTAGGCACAAACCGGGACCAATGGACCGCGCTCCTAGCCCACATCCATTGGTACCGGTTCATGCCTTGCACCAGTTTAGAAGGGGGGGGCTTTAGCCCCGGTTTATGCCATGAACCGGGAAAAATAATTTGCCTATATATACCCATCTCCGCGAAAGAGCACTCTGTTTTTTCTGGCCGGCGAGTGGAGGGCATTTGGGTGCTCTAGCTTACCTCCTATGCACATGAGGTGTTCGATGAAATGCCCGAGCCACACTAGTTAAGCTCTCTCCTCTTGAAGCTCGACCTCGGAGCTCCATTTTTCCTGAGATTTGTCTAGATTTAGCGGTCTGTCACGCCCCGTCCCAGTTTTCACCGCTGGGGCACGTCCATGTGTACGTCCGCAATGTCGTGTGCAAGCTCCTCCGCAGACAGTGAGGTAAGTCGATTTGGATTTTCAGTTGACATTGGATTTGGGGATTTCTCATCTAGGGTTTCGCGGGATGGGCCGTAATATGCGCCTTTCTGGCTCGTAGGTGGATGGTTGCAGGATTTTGTAGTTCCAATCCGAATTTTTCATTCCCAATCCCAGTTTCTGTTGGAATTATGCCCTAGAGGCAATAATAAATATAGTTATTGTTATAATTCCTGTATCAAGATAATCGTTTATTATCCATGCTATAATTGTATTGAATGAAGACTCATTTACATGTGTGGATACATAGACAAAACATTGTCCCTAGCAACCCTCTAGTTGGCTAGCCAGTTGATCAAAGATAGTCAGTGTCTTCTGATTATGAACAAGGTGTTGTTGCTTGATAACTGGATCACGTCATTAGGGGAATCACGTGATGGACTAGACCCAAACTAATAGACGTAGCATGTTGATCGTGTCATTTTGTTGCTACTGTTTTCTGCATGTCAAGTATTTGTTCCTATGACCATGAGATCATATAACTCACTAACACCGGAGGAATACTTTGTGTGTATCAAACGTCCCAACGTAACTGGGTGACTATAAAGATGCTCTACAGGTATCTCCGAAGGTGTTCGTTGAGTTAGTATGGATCAAGACCGGGATTTGTCACTCCGTGTGATGGAGAGGTATCTCGGGGCCCACTCGGTAATACAACATCACACACAAACCTTGCAAGCAATGTGACCTAGTGTAAGTTGCGGGATCTTGTATTACGGAACGAGTAAAGAGACTTGCCGGTAAACGAGATTGAAAAAGGTATGCGGATACTGACGATCGAATCTCGGGCAAGTAACATACCGAAGGACAAAGGGAATGACATACGGGATTATATGAATCCTTGGCACTGAGTTTCAAACGATAAGATCTTCGTAGAATATGTAGGATCCAATATGGGCATCCAGGTCCCGCTATTGGATATTGACCGAGGAGTCTCTCGGGTCATGTCTACATAGTTCTCGAACCCGCAGGGTCTGCACACTTAAGGTTCGACGTTGTTTTATGCGTATTTGAGTTATATGGTTGGTTACCGAATGTTGTTCGGAGTCCCGGATGAGATCACGAACGTCACGAGGGTTTCCGGAATGGTCCGGAAACGAAGATTGATATATAGGATGACCTCATTTGATTACCGGAAGGTTTTCGGAGTTACCGGGAATGACGAATGGGTTCCGGGAGTTCACCGGGGGGGCAACCCACCCCGGGGAAGCCCATAGGCCTTGGGGGTGGCACACCAGCCCTTAGTGGGCTGGTGGGACAGCCCAAGAAGGCCCTATGCGCCATAGGAAGAAAATCAAAGAGAAAAGAAAAAAATGGAGGAGGTGGGAAAGGAAAGAAGGACTCCACCCACCAAACCAAGTAGGACTCGGTTTGGGGGGGAGACTTTCCCCCCTTGGCTCGGCCAACCCCCTTGGGGCTCCTTGAGCCCCAAGGCAAGGCCCCCCCTCTCCCACCTATATATACGGAGGTTTTAGGTCTGATTTGAGACGACTTTTTCCATGGCAGCCCGACCACATACCTCCACGGTTTTTCCTCTAGATCGCGTTTCTGCGGAGCTCGGGCGGAGCCGTGCTGAGACAAGATCATCACCAACCTCCGGAGCGCCGTCACGCTGCCGGAGAACTCTTCTACCTCTCCGTCTCTCTTGCTGGATCAAGAAGGCCGAGATCATCGTCGAGCTGTACGTGTGCTGAACGCGGAGGTGCCGTCCGTTCGGTACTAGATCGTGGGACTGATCACGGGATTGTTCGCGGGGCGGATTGAGGGACGTGAGGACGTTCCACTACATCAACCGCGTTCACTAACGCTTCTGCTGTGCGGTCTACAAGGGTACGTAGATCACTCATCCCCTCTCGTAGATGGACATCACCATGATAGGTCTTCATGCTCCTAGGAAATTTTTTCTTTCCCATGCGACGTTCCCCAACAGTTTCTACGGCCTTGAGGAGCGCTCGAATCACCGTTGCCCGGGGCATGGGCTAATTCCTGCTCGCCGTGTTTCTTGGGGTGGAGCAAGCACGGGAGGAAGGTTTTTGGGTTGTCCACTCGATGTAATTCCTCAAAACATCATTTGGTACTCTATTTTCATCGATTTATTGCAAAGTTATGAATTTCACCTAATTATGTGAACTCTGATTTAACAGCTTCCTGATGAGTGTGATTGGGTTGTTTGGATTGACCCCCCCCTCCCACTGAGCTAGTGGGGCAAGCTTTTGAGGAGCTCGATGGTGGCCTTGAACGTAGTTGGATCAAAGCTAGTAGGATGGAGAAGAAGGTTATGGATCTGAACAATGAAAAAAAGAAAATGCAATTGAAGTTGCAGAAAAGGAATGAGCTCATGGAAACAATGGGTTTTCTCTTTGTTCTTGGCATCATCATTGTGGCTAGTTTAGTTTCTATTTGATCTAAGCAAACCAATAAAATGGCAGTGTGTGTGTTATGTTTCTGCTAGTGTGTTGTGCCTTAGATGTAATTCTATCATTTGTGCATTGTTGCGAACTTGAACAAATGTAATGTTGTGCCCTAGATGTAATGGATATCATGTGTTGTGTTAAAATTGTCACCACTGCCAACTTGGAACCTTTTCAGAGTTTATTTCAAATGCTTTTCAATTTTATGGTCTTATAGCTCAAAATAATCAGTAAATGCAGGAAAAATAACAAATGATGTCAGAAAGGGTTGTAAATTGTTGATGTGGCTTTGAATGGTGCATTTTGAACAAAGAAAAACTATGGAGTTCAAATAAGTTCAAAAAAATGAAATCCCTTTGTAACAGACGAGTTTCCGTATGAAACCTTAATACTTCGAAAGATATTGTCTGTTTTGTACACGAAGTGCATCAAGTTTTTGCCGTAACCCTCTCAAGTTTCTCGCACATGCTGTGTGGGTGAAATGATGATACCATGCCAACTTGGAACCTTTTCAGAGTTCATTTCAAATGCTTTTCAATTTCATGGTCTTATAGCTCAAAATAATCAGTAAATGCATGAAAAGTAACAAATGATGTCAGAAAGGGTTGTAAATTGTTGATGTGGCTTTGAATGGTGCATTTTGAACACAGAAAAACTATTTAGTTCAAATAAGTTAAAAAATTGAAATCCCTTTGTAAAAGATGAGTTTCCGTATGAAACCTTGATACTTCGAAAGAGATTGTCCATTTTGTACACGAAGTGCATCCAGTTTTTGCCATAACCCTCTCCACTTTCTCGCACATGCTATGTGGGTGAAATGATGATACCATGCCAACTTGGAACCTTTTCAGAGTTCATTTCAAATGCTTTTCAATTTCATTGTTTTATAGCTCAAGATAATCAGTAAATGCATGAAAAATAACAAATGATGTCAGAAAGGGTTGTAAATTGTTGATGTGGCTTTGAATGGTGCATTTTGAACACAGAAAAACTATGGAGTTCAAATAAGTTAAAAAAATGAAATCCCTTTGTAATAGACGAGTTTCCGTATGAAACCCTCATACTTCGAAAGAGATTGTCCGTTTTGTACACGAAGTGTATCCAGTTTTTGTCGTAACCCTCTCAACTTTCTCGCACATGCTATGTGGGTGAAATGATGATACCATGCCAACTTGGAACCTTTTCAGAGTTCATTTCAAATGCTTTTCAATTTCATGGTTTTATAGCTGCAGAAAACATCAACTAAAAAACTCTTTTACCGGTTCATGCCACGAACCGGTACTAAAAGGTGCTTGTGGGGCCCCAGCCTACAAACCTGTACCAAATAAAATGCCTTTGTAACAGCCTTAGAACTGGTACTAAAGGAATCAACTAAAAAGCTTTTATAAACCTCTAGTATTATTGAAACTAAAATTATATAGAATTTTGTTACAACCTTTAATAGCAAAAAGAATTATCATAAAAGAAAATAAATAAGTAATTAGAATTTTGTTCAAAACATTAAAAGCAAAAATAATTATCATAAAAGAAAATAAATAAGTAATTAGAATTTTGTTACAAACTTTAATAGCAAAAAGAATTATCATAAAAGAAAATAAATAAGTAATTAGAAACAAAAAAGAAAGCAAAAAAACTGGGAAAAATTAAAATAAAGGAATCAACTAAAAAGCTTTTTAAACCTCTAGTATTATTGAAACAAAAATTATATAGAATTTTGTTACAAACTTTAATAGCAAAAAGAATTATCATAAAAGAAAATAAATAAGTAATTAGAATTTTGTTCAAAACATTAAATGCAAAAAGAATTATCATAAAAGAAAATAAATAAGTAATTAGAATTTTGTTACAAACTTTAATACCAAAAAGAATTATCGTAAAAGAAAATAAATAAGTAATTAGAAACAAAAAAGAAAGCAAAAAACAGGAAAAAAATTAAAAAAAAGTGCCACCTACAGGGCCACCACGGCGTGCATACGACTAGAAACCCATTACTAGGGCCAGGATGCAGGCCCGTAGTAGGCCCAATAGGCCCACAAGGACAGAGAGTGATTTTAGGCCCGTAAGCCTGCAGTAGATAGGAGCTCGAAGTGGTTGGTTCGGCAGAGCGTATAAACCACTCCGAGCCCCTCTCGGCTAGCGAGGTGGGACTAAACATAGCACCGCACCGCGCAAGGCCTTTGGTCCCGGTTGGTGGCACCAACCGGGACTAAAGGGAGGCATTGGTACCGCTTGGTGCCACCAACCATGACCAAAGGCCTCTACTTCCCGCCCTTTGGGCTGCTGAAAATAGACCTTTGGTCCGGGTTTGTGCCACCAACCGGTACCAATGCCTCTGGTTCCCGTCCGTCGGGCTACTGAAAAGAGAACTTTGGTCCCGGTTGGTGCCACCAACCGGGACTAAAGGTGGGGCTATATAAGCGACAGTTTAGAAATTTTGATCTCTCCCCCTCTCTCCATTCGATCTCGACGCTGCCAAGCTGCCCGTCTCGCCGCCTCGCCGTCGTCGTCACCGTTGTCGCCCAGCGCCGTCCCGCGCCGCCCCGACGCCGTCGCCGCCCCCCGCCCTGTGCCCCGTGCCCCGCGACGCCGCCGGCCGCTGCCCGTCGCCGCCCCGGCCCAGCCCGCGCCGCACCTCATCGTCGACCGTCGCCGCGCCGCACCTCGCCGTCGCCGTGAGCAAAGATTTTTTTTCTGTTAAAAGATATTTTTTGGTGATATTATTGTTGAATATGCATGTTTGTATGTTCATATATATGCAAAGATCGAATATGTCAAATTTTTATGATTTTTTTCTGTTCATAGAATTTTTGTGATTTTTTTTTGTTGTAATTTTGTTCATAGAATTTTAATGATTTTTTATTCATAGTATTTTCTTTGTCTATTTATGTATATGTTCATATTGTGTATGTATAGAAAAATTGTGCATGATCAAAGTAATTTATAAATATGTTCATATTTAGAATAGAGGAAAAAGGAAAAAATAATAAGAGAAAGTGTTTAATATAATTAATTAGAAAAATAATAGAACTATAGTTAAACTAGTTTATTTTTAGTTAGTACTACTTTACTTTATTTATAGTAAGTGCTTCATATATAGTTGAACTAGCTAGTTGATTTAATAAACTACTTTATTTTACTATATATAGAAGTAGTTTTTTTAGTAAGTACTACTTTATTTATTTATAGTAAGTGCTTAGTAGTTGAACTAGTTGATTTAATTAATAAAACTACTTTATTTAACTATATATAGAAGTAGTTCCCGCATCGACGTCGACTTGTTGTTATATATAATCGTGACACACTTTATTTAACTATGTACGATGATGATTCATTAGTAGGACTTGTTGTTATATATGATGATGCATGATGCGAGCATGAAGAGTTATTATATATAGATGTTCAATTCTTTCGATATATATGGCGTGTAACGATTATATTGTTGTTTACACACATTTACCACATTAAAACAGGAAATGTCTGACGATGGATATTGCGAGTGTGAATATTGCGGCGACTCTCGGGGTATGTGGGACATGCCTCACCTGCGAGACGATATGTTCTTCAGCATGAAGCTTGACGAGAACGGCGAGATGTACCTCCCTTGCCATGCAAGAAGATATGTGTTGGAGAGGCTCGGTTTCGAAGACCACGAGAGAATTGAGACGAGGAGCGCTAAGCTGAGGACTATACATGGTCACACATTTGTTATCCAAGTATTTAATTCAGTTTTTCAAACAGAATTTGGGTGCCCAAAGTGGGAAGATCTTTTCAAGGCATATGGATTTCAGAAGGGAATGGAAATCACCTTCGATCTTCATCCTGAAGATAATATGCCAGACAACATCGACATTTGGGTGGTTGTCGATGATATGCTTCCTGTTTTACCTCCATGTGAGTTTCTCAACCATATTTGTCAAGTAATTTGCATTTATATTTATAAATAGTTGGTGTAGTCAACCTGTTTTCCTCTCGCAATTTACATGTCATGTGGTGTTCATCGTCTATTAAAACTTTGGCCACACGTTCCAGGTTCCTAGTTATTGGGCCATAGCTATAATTATATCATATTACATGTTGTGCAAACTACAACAACAACCCAAATTGTCCTTTGAACGATCGTAGCACATGTGGTCGTTTTGAATGGTTTATATAATGCCCACATCTTGTGGACAATTACAAAATTTCTAAGTATTTTTGAAACATTAAATTATTACAAAATTTGGGTGGTTGTCGATGATATGCTTCCTGTTTTATCTCCATGTGAAGTAATTTGCATTTATATTTAGAAATAGTTGGTGTTCATCTATATACTAAATTTGTTAAATTATAATTTACAACTTGTTTTGTTGCTTCGACTGAATTACGAAAATTAATTGACACGACATACTACACGTATGGATCACATCTAACTTGGGAGGAGAAGGACCATCTTCTCCACTTTCCTATTGCTGGTGTTCTGGCTTCTAGGGATACCTTCCCGTATCATTTTGGAATTGGCCAAAATTATTCATTTTACATGCCACTAGTGCATAGGTTGTGTCCACATGACATTCGCCGAAATGTCTTGGTAAGAGTTTCCTAATTAAGTACGCTCCACTATTGCATAAATGGTGTTGATTACATTGCTAACTAGGTTATTATTATGTTCTTCAACAACAACTGCCACATGATGTAGTGCCTCCGTTAATGGACCCAGAAGGTCAAATGAGAATTAGAAGCCCGCTGAGGGCTGAGTTCTATGCTCCATACTAGATTAACTTCAAATCAAGATCAAAAAGACTCCAAATTGAAGCATGGAGAGAAATAAAGAAGGTTCGCAAGCCACAAGCTAGAGACCGTTGGATCTTTGTTATTCATCATGGAGCCATAGGTGTTATTCTGTTTTATGACATTATATCTAAGAGCGAGGACTGGGTCTTATGAGAGACAAGTTATTCTAGTTTATATTATTACTTGACATGATCGATTAATTAGGATGCATGATGCATATGATGACTATATATATATGATGATGTTTCTCTGTTTTATTTTATGTGCATCATATGATAACTTGGTATATGATTAAGTTGATGATGAGTTGTTAGATGATCGATTAGAATACTATTGCCATTCAACAAAAATGATATGAAATGATATAGTGTAAAATAGATGCATATATGTGCATGTAACTCGTGTCTACATTTTGTAAATATGTTCGACAAAGCACGACGGATGACCAAGCACGGAGATATATAAGAGAGGACACTTTTCTCTATTAGCTAGCTAATAACAACCTAAATTAACCCCTAAACCAGCCCCTTCAAAAAAACCTCAGCTCCAGCAAGGTGCTGACGCGTGGATGCCTTTTGGTCCCGGTTGGTGTCACCAACCGGGACTAAAGGCCCCCCTGCTTGGCCTGGCCGCAGCGGCCACGTGGAGGCCCATTTGTCCCGGTTGGTGTAAGAACCGGGACTAAAGGCCAAGGGCATTAGTAACGACCTTTTAGTCCCGGTTCCAAAACCGGGACAGAAGGCCCTTACGAACCGGGACAAAAGGCCGTTTTTCTACTACTGTTATATTTATGTTATGATGAAATTCCTATCTGATGAAATTGATATCATATTCTTCAAATCTGAAGCATATGAGATGGTAAGCTGTACTAATTCATCGGCAGGATGACAAACCCAAGAGTACTGAGTGGGTTCTTGATAGTGGCTGCACACATCACATGACTAGTGATAAAAGCTTGCTGATGAATATGCCACTAACTCAATCACCCGTAAAGCAAATCGCATATGCTGACAAAGGTAAAAGCAAGGTATTGGGACTTGGTAAAGTGGCTATTTCCAAGGATAGGCATATGGACAAAGTGATGCTTGTTGAATCCCTTGGATTTAACCTCATGTCAGTCTCAATGCTTTGTGATCTTGATATGATTGTTATCTTTGGTAGATATAGATGTGTTGTCATCATGGAATCTGACAGATCCAAAGTCTTCGAAGGTGTCAGAAGAGGGGATTTGTACATTGTTGATTTCTCTACAAGTCCTCAACCAGCCACTTGCTTACTAGCAAAAACCTCAGAAGGGTGGTTGTGGCATCGAAGACTCGGTCATGCAGGCATGAGGAATTTGCACACACTCGCGAAGAAGAAGCATGTCATCAGCATCGAATCAATCAAATTCCTCAAGGATCACCTCTGTGGTGCTTGTGAATCTGCGAAAATGACCAGATCCAAGCATCCCTCGAAGACTATCATGACCACTACTCGTCCATTTGAATTGCTTCACATGGATCTATTTGGACCTACTCATTATGCCACACTAAGAAATGCAGCATCTTTATATGGCTTCGTCATAGTTGATGATTATTCTAGATATACATGGGTGCATATCATCTTGTATAAAACTGAAGTGCGTGAAGTCTTCAAACGATTTTCTTCAAGGGCCTCGACGAACTTCGGAATCAAGATCAAACACATCAGGAGTGATAATGGAACAGAGTTCAAAAACACTGGTCTTGATAATTATCTTGATGAACTTGGTATTACTCACGAATTGTCTGCTCCTTACACTCCTCAACAGAATGGTGTCGTTGAAAGGAAGAACAAGACTCTGGTTGAGATGGCAAGAACCATGCTTGAAGAATATCAGACTCCTCGCCGCTTTTGCCCTGAAGCAATCAACACTGCATGCCATATCATCAACAGGGTATATCTTCACAAATTCCTCAAGAAAACCTCATATGAACTCCTCACAGACAAGAAACCCAATGTAAATTATTTCAAAGTCTTCGGTGCAAAATGTTGGATTAGAGATCCTCACCATAACTCAAAATTTGCACCTAAGGCACATGAGGGTTTTATGCTCGGTTATGGAAAGGACTCGCACACCTACAAAGTCTTCAACAACTATCACAACAAAGTTGTTGAGACTGTCAATGTGCGGTTCGATGAAACTGATGGCTCACAAAGAGAGCAATTGCCTTCTGATCCAGATAAGTTGTCTCCTGAGGAAGCAATTAAGCTCAAACCTACTGAAGACATTGTTCCCACTGAGGAAAATGATGAAGAAATCATCCCCATCACTCATGAAAATCTAGAAGGTGCTCCTGAGGAAATTTCTCTAGAACCAATTCCTCAGCCCAGACGAAATCCTCAACCAGCTCATCCGAGGATTGCAAATGAAGTGGAACTTGACAAGATCCTCAATGACATCAACGCGCCAGGTCCTCTCACTCGCTCAAAAGCTTCACACTTAGTTAACTTTTGTGGGCATTTCTCCTTTGTATCTATCACAAAACCCTCCAAAGTTGTTGAGGCTTTCCTGGAACCGGAGTGGATCCAAGCTATGCAAGACGAACTTCTTCAATTCAAGTTGGATGACGTATGGGAGCTCGTCAAACGACCAGATCCTCGCAAGCACAATATCATCGGAACCAAGTGGATTTTCCGAAACAAGCAAGATGAGGATGGTCAAGTGCTGAGGAATAAGGCACGACTTGTAGCCCAAGGCTACACCCAGGTTGAAGAAATAGATTTTGATGAAACTTTTGCACCTGTTGCTAGACTTGAAGCTATTCGAATACTACTTGCTTATGCTAATCATCATAACATCATCTTATATCAAATGGATGTGAAAAGTGCATTCCTCAATGGTAAGCTTGAGGAAGAAGTATATGTTGCTCAGCCCCCAGGTTTTGAGGATCCAAAGAATCCAGACAAAGTCTTCAGACTCAAAAAGGCGCTCTATGGTCTCAAGCAAGCCCCTCGGGCGTGGTATGATACATTGAAGGAATTCCTCATGAAGAAAGGCTTCAAACCTGGTTCACTCGATCCAACTCTTTTCACTAAATCCTATGATAATGAGCTATTTGTGTGCCAGATATATGTTGATGACATTATATTTGGCTGTACTGACAAACGATACAGTGATGAATTTGCTTACATGATGAGTGAACAATATCACATGTCTATGATGGGGGAGCTGAAATTCTTCTTAGGTCTTCAAATTCGTCAACAACGCAATGGAATCTTCATATCGCAGGAGAAATACCTCAAGGATGTTCCGAGGAAATTCGACATGCATGAATGCAAAGGTGCCAAGACTCCAATGCCTGCAACGGCCACCTCAGCACCGACGAAAATGGTAAAGGATTCGATCAACAGGTATATCGCTCTATGATTGGCTCTTTATTGTATCTATGTGCATCTAGGCCAGATATAATGCTTAGTGTTTGCATGTGTGCATGTTTTCAAGCAAAACCGAAGGAATCACACCATAAGGCTGTGAAACATATTCTTCGATACTTAGCTCACACACCAACACTAGGATTATGGTGCCCCAAGGGCTCAAATCTTCATCTGGTAGGGTATTCTGATTCTGACTATGCTGGTGACCATGTGGATTGCAAGTCAACATCTGGCACATGCCATTTCCTCGGAATATCACTAGTTTGTTGGTCCTCAAAGAAGCAGAACTATGTATCACTCTCCACTGCCGAAGCTGAGTACATTGCTGCTGGTTCATGTTGTGCTCAATTGTTCTGGATGAAGCAAACCCTCAAGGACTAACGCATCAAAAGGAAGAATGTGCCTCTCTACTGCGACAATGAGAGTGCAGTCAAGATTGCATACAGCCGACTAGAACACTCGAAGACCAAGCACATCCAGATTCGTCATCATTTTCTTCGGGACCATGTCCTCAAGGGCAATATCCTCATCGACCATGTGAAGACTGATGATCAACTGGCAGATATCTTCACTGAGCCCTTGGATGAGAAAAGGTTTTGCAAGTTGCGGTGTGAGCTAAATATCTTAGAATCTTCAAATGTTTTGTAAAAACATGCACACATCCTAACACTTATGCAAAATTGATGACTTAGATGTGCAACACATGATGAGTCGATTTTCTTCAACCGATGAAGAATATCACTCTGAGTGTGAAGAAATCAACAAAGAAATTGATTCTCAGGGCCCTACGATAATTGTACGCGGCGTGTGTAATCAACATTCTTATATGGTGGGTCACGCCACCGCCCAACGTGAAATGCCTCAAGTTGAATTTATTCAAAGTCTCATTTCTTCAAAAATTTGATTTTCTTCAAATCAGTTGTTCTTCAAAATATTTTTTTCTTCAAAATTGAAATTCATCATTGTGACGATTTATCACAAAATCCTCAAGTTAATCAAATCTTCAAAAACACTTGATGACTTTTGTTTACCTAGATAGACTGTGATTTCAAGTCCTCAAGAACATTCACTTATAGCTATTTCTTCAAATTGATATTTCATCTAAGTGAATGTGATCGGACCCTACTTTCCCTCTATGCTATTCTCATCCAGTCTATTCAATTCTTCATATGCGTTCTACTTGAAACTTTGTTCGAAATCCACACCGCGTCCTTGTCAGCTGATGATTTTGTAACAAAATCCTCAAATCTTCAAAAATATTTTTTTAATGAACAGTAACTTAACCCCACTTTCCTCGTTCGGATAACCACGATCTCCACCGCTTCGCTCGTAAGCTACACGTGTCCTACGGAGACGTAGAGGCAGGGGCTATTTGGTCCAATTTCCTCGCGCCAACAGTAACTGCTTGGCTATAAATATGTCTCCATCCCCCTCGGTAAACACTTCTTCGCTCCATCACTCTCCTGCTACAGCAAAGCTCCAAACCCTAGCGCCGCCGTGGGAAGTCTCGACGCCGGTGAAGAAAGGCTTCACTGCCTCGACTTTTCCGTCGCCGAAACCACGCCGGAGTCGGACCATCCTCGTCCGCCGCCGCCGTAGACGTCATCTGCTGTCGGGTTAGGGCGCATTGGACACGCACTGAAAGAGCTTCTCCTGCTACTCTTCTCTGTTCTTCGTGCGCGCCATCTAGGGTAAATAAAAACCCTACTTTTACAGCAAGTTTGATCTACTATTTTACCTCTGAGATGTGAAATCTGTTTTTCCTCAAGAATCCATCCGTTTCTTTTCCTCAAACACTACCTATCACCACAATATTTATGAACTTCACTAAGCATCTAAGAATTTCTCGATATTCCTGAGTTGTGCGAATTTTCGGATCTGTACAACTCTGGAACCCAAGAACAGTATGCTTAGGCAAATTCCTCAACCACTCGTCAAATTCTTCAACTATCAAAAATTTTCATTTTCTTCAAATCTAAGAACGCATATGACCTCTCCAAATTCCTCGCAATTATACTTTGTTCACACGTACACACATGTCAGCTGATGAATCTCTCGGTTCTCATCAAATTAACTCATTTGCAGCGTTTCTTGGAGAAAATCTTCAAGTCTCATCAGTGTCCTCAAGAGTTCAATCTCATCAGCAAAATCCTCAACTGAAGAAAATGGAGGATGACAGGAAGCAAAAGGGAGGCAAGAAACTTGAGCAGAATACAGCCGCAGATATCCCTGAGGATATATACCTGGATTACTGCACTCCTAATGAAAAGTAACTATGCCCAAGAGAAAGATTCGGCTTCAGAAGATAGAACGCCGATGGGCTAAGGAGTGGAAGAAATACAGATTCGTCACTCCCAAATATGCGAAGAAATTCGCTCTGAAGCCTCCTGGCAAACGGGCTCCACTTGAGGATTAACAAGCAGCAGATCCCTCAAGCCTCAAAACACTTCATGATTATCCTGATGAAAAGGAAAAACACTTGGCAAAGCTCAAGAAGCAGGCAGAGGCTGCTGTGAGGAAATTCAACGAATCATCTGCTGCTGCTTCAACTGCCACTACTTCCTCTGCTGCTGAGACTACTGGTTCGGCAATTCCTCAACAAAAGTCTGTGCCACCAAAACCAAAGGCTTCAAAGCCTCAAGAGAAAACAGCTCCAGCATCAGCACCAAAACCATCAGCGCCAAAACCCTCAGCACCAAAATCCTCAGCACCACCACAGGCTTCAAAACCTGAACAGAAGCCGGTAGTGAAGCCAGTGCCCGCTACCTCCAGCTCCTCACTCCCAGCTGCAACAAGATCGGAGACAAAGTCTTCACCAACTCCTCTGAAGACTAAGGTGACTGCTGGGAGAGGAACAAAACCCAGCCCAAGCAAAATCATCACGGTCCCTTCTGCATCAGAAGGTAGTGATGAATTCGATGACGAAACTCTGCAAGCAATGATCAGAAACAAGCAAGAGAGGGTAGCTCAAGCTTCTGGTAGCTCCATTCCTCTGGCCATGGACCCAAAAGTACTCCTCGACTACATCAATATCTGGTATGAGGACCCCAACACTCCACTTGATGATTTGAAACTTCCCCCAGGCAGAGTTGAAGACTTTGACAGATCAATACTCCAAGCTTTCTGACTGACAAAGTCTCAAAAGCAGTTTCAGCAAACTTGCTACTGATGTTGTTAACAACTACAACAAGAAAGCTGCCCCTCCAGTACCACCTCCTCAGCCTCTGATTGAAGAATCAGCTGATGAAACTGCTCATGCTGAGGAAATCCCTCAAGGAAGTCGTGTGGATGAACCGGCAATTGAGAAATCACCATGGAAAATCCAGCTGATGAATCTGCTACAGCTGGTGAGACTGACCCTACTCCAGCTGCTGCTTCAAAGCCAGCTGATGACTCTGCTCCAGCCGCTACTTCAAAGCCAGCTGATGACTCTGCTCCAGCTGGTTCCTCAAAGCAAGCTGATGAAAATGTCTCTGCTGAGAAAACACGTTCACCAAAAGCTTCAAAGGTGAAGAGAATGACTCCGTCTGCATCAGACGTGAAAAAGACAAGGGATGCTGAAAAAGTAGCCAAGAAAAGAAAAGCTTCATCAGCAGAAGAACACACTGATGCCAAGCGCCTCAAAGCACTTGAAGAAAATGCTCCACTAGATCATGTGCCTCTTAACAGCGCTCCATCTTATGAAATGGTTACCTTCGCAAGCGAAGACCAGGAGAAAGTACCAAATGAGGAAATGAAGGATGCTGAATATGAGGAACATATTGACGAGGAGATTCTCATTGACGACAGTCCTTAGCCTTCTATTCCTCATGAAGAAACTGCACAAGGATCAGCTGCATCAGCTGATGAATCTGGCTCTGTCACCAAGCAAGCTGAGGAAGAACAAACTGAAAATCCTCAAGCTGATGAAAGTCATAGTCCTGAGAAAAATCCTCAACCTGAGGATCAGGGTGACCCAACTCATCCTCCTGAGCAAGATCCTCAAGCTGAGGCTCAGGATGAACCTATTCCTCCTCCAGAGAAAAACCTTCAACAAGATGCTCCAGTTGACAACATTCCTCAGCCTGAAGCTCAACCAGACCCCATTCCTGAGCCTGAAGCGCAACAAGAGCATGCTCCTCATCCTGAAGCTCAAGCTAATGAAATTCCTCACCCTGAGGACCATGCTGAGGAAAATGCACTACACCCTGACAATGCTTTCGTCGTGCTCAATCCAGAGTCTGCAATTGTTGTATCCCCTCAACGCCAACAGCAAATTCTTCAGCCAATGCAGTGTAGGCCGTTCTCCAAGCGGCCAAAGTTTCAAAAGGAGTCCTTCTTTGAAGAACGCATGTTCTTCATCGGAGAAAATCCCTATGACAAGCCTCGCATCAGGCATTTGAAGTTTTGGACAAGGACCTAGCTCAACTACTATGCATCTGTGCTGTGTGGAAGAAACAAGATTTTCGAGCAGAGGCATATTCCTCACGTTGAGCTTGAAGAAATACCATGCATTGCTCCAGTCCTCAACGTCCTTCATGAAGCTGGACTCCTCCCAATGTGCTCAGATATCTATGACTGGAACAGTGAGCTTATTCTTCAATTTTATGGCACTCTTCACATATCTGGAGATCCTGAGATATCAACACCTGGGTATTTGACTGGATGACGCAAAACACACACCACAATAGTTTGCTATTGACGTGGAAACAATAATAATTCAAGAAAACTAGCAAGGTAATCATGAACTTTAGAAATAACAAGGCCAAAAGAAAGTTATCCCTACAAAAGCATATAGTCTGGCTATGATCTATCATCATTGCACAATGAATTTAAATCATGCACAACCCCGGTATTGGCCAAGTAATTGTTTCACACCTTTACTTTCTCAAACCTTTTCAACTCTCATGCAATACATGAGCGTGAGCCATGGTTCTAGCACTATAGATGGTGTGGAGTGTGGTGGAGGTTGCAAGACAAAAAAGGAGAAGATAGTCACATTAACTAGGCACATCAATGAGCTGTGGAGATGCTCATCAATAGATATCAATGTGAATGAGTAGGGATTGCCATACAAATGATCCACTAGAGCTAAGAGTATGTGAAAGCTCTTAAAGAAAACTTGTGGGTGTGCATCCAACTTTCTTGCTCACAAAGACCTAAGGCAATTTTGAGGAAGCCTATCATTGGGATATACAAGCCAAGTTATATAATGAAAATTTCCCACTAGCTATATGGTGGTGACAAAACGAGAGACTCTCAATCATGAAGATCATGGTGCTTAATATGCACAAGTGTGGAAAAGTGGTAGCATTGTCCCTTCTATCTTTTTATCTCATTTTTTTGGTGGGCTCTTTGGCCTCTTTTTTTTGGTGGGCTTCTTTGGCCTCTTTTATTTCCTCACATGGGACAATGCTCCATCAATGATGATCATCACACTTTCAACTCAAAACTTACAGCAACTATGACTCTATATGGAATGCCTTGGTAGTGTACCGTGGAAATGATCTAGCATCGCATAGACATTAATGGAAACATCATGCTAGCTATCTTACGATCATGCAATGGAAATGTAGACGTGACGGCACATGTCATGGTGGTAGTTGCATGGCGATATATCTCGGAATGACTTTGAAAAAGCCATAGTAGGTAGGTATGGTGGCTGTTTTGAGGGTGGCTAATGGTGGGTTTTGTGCACCGGCGAAAGTTGCACGACACTAAGAAGATAGTGATTGTGGAAGGTGAAAGTGCATCTAAACCATGGACTCAACATTAGTCATGAAGAACTCATATACTTTTTGCAAAAGTTCTATTAGTAATCGAAACAAAGCATTCAACGCATACTCCTAGGGGAAGGGTTGGTAGGTATAAACCATCGCGCGATCCCGACAGCGACGCAAAGGATGACAATCAATAGACTAATCATGCTTAGATTTCATCACATAGAGGTTGACCATACGTGCATGCTACGGGAATCACTAACCTCAACACAAGTATTTCTAGATCCACAACACCTTACTGGCATGACTTCAATATTACCATAACCACAACTCAAAACTAATTGAGATGAATCAAACTTCTCTAACTATTCAATGCACATGAAGGTGGAAGTTTTCGTATCCCTTTGGATAACTACCCCTTTTGAGACTACTTTCAAAGCATAGATCAACTACCAAGCCACGCACCGCTGTGCTCTAAAAGATATAAGTGAAACACATAAAGCAAAAGTATCTAGCTCAAAAGATATAAGTGAAGCACATGTGAGCTGAATTGTCTACCAAAAGATATAAGTGAAGCTCGACAAAATCACGGTAAGTGCATGTCTCTCTCATTAGGTGTGCACCAAGGATGATTGTGACACAACAAAAATAAAAGACTCCTACGATACAAGACGCTCCAAGCAAAAACACATAACATGTGGTGAATTAAAATATAGCCCCAAGTAACGTTACCGATGGATTGAAGCCGAGAGAGGGGATGCCTTCCCGGGGCATCCCCAAGCTTAGGCTTTTACGGCATCCTTGAATCTCTTGGGGTTCCTTGGGCATCCCCAAGCTTGTGCTCTTGCCACTCTTTATCTCTTTGTCCATAAGAAGTTCACCCAAAACTTGAAAACTTCACAAGACGAAACTTAAACAGAAACTCGTGATAGCATTAGTATGAGAAAGCAAACCACCACTTCCTTAGGTACAGTAGCAAACTTAAATTCTACTTGTGCTGATGTTGGGTTACTGTATTTTCAATCTTCCATGGCTAATACCCCCCAATACTATCCATAGTTTCATCAAAATAAGCAACCAACACAACAAAAACAGAATCTGTTAACAGCAGACAAGTCTGTAGAAATCTTTATATTTCGTATAATTCTGGTACTTCAAAAGTTCTGAAAAATTACGACTGTCTGAAGAATTTGCGTAGCAATAAACAGAAAAAAGAATCAACTCAAAAGCTCTTACAGAAAAAAAAATGAAAATTCTTTTCGTGAGCATAAAGTTTCTGCCTTTTCCAGCATGACCAAACGATCATCCCCAAGACTAATCCTAACGGTTTTGCTTGGCACAAACGCAAAAAGAAACACAAAAAACACAATCATAACTGAATTATGAAAGTGTGGAAAACACAAACAGAAAGAAAAAGGATAGATCCGTTGGGTTGCCTCCCAACAAGCGCTTTTGTTTCACGCCCTTAGCTAGGCGAAAGGTGATGGAATCACGTATAGTCATCTTTGGTGCTCAAACCATAAGTAGCCCTCATCATAGATTCATAAGGCAATATTATTTTCTTTCTAGGAAAGTGCTCCATGCCCTTCTTTAAAGGAAATTGGAATCTAATATTCCCTTCCTTAATATCGATGATAGCACCAATAGTCCTTAGGAAAGGTCTACCAAGAATAATGGGACATGAAGGATTGCAATCTATGTCAAGTACCATGAAATCCACGGGTACATAGTTCTTATTTGCAACAATAAGAACATCATCGATCCTTCCCATGTGTTTCTTGACTATAGAATCCGCAAGATGCAAATTAAGAGAACACTCTTCAATCTCAAGAAAACCAAGAATATCACATAAAGACTTTGGAATCGTGGAAACACTAGCACCCAAATAACACAAAGAATTGCACTCATAGTTTTTTTATCTTGACTTCGATAGTACGTTCCCACTCATCATGAAATTTTCTAGGTATAGTGACTTCTAGTTCGAGCTTCTCTTCAAGAGATTTCATCATAGCATCTGTGATATGCGCGGTAAAGGCTTTGCTTTGGCTATAAGCATGTGGAGAGTTTGCAATGGATTGCATCAAAGAAATGCATTCAAACAGGGAGCAATTATCATAATTAAATTCCTTGAAATCGAAAGTGGGAGTTTCATTACTACCCATAATTTTGATTTCTTCTACTCCACTCTCCACACCTTTATCATCAAGATAGGTGGACTCCGAATCATTGGGACGTTTTTCAACCAAAGTGGATCCATATCCAGCCCCTCCATAAATAGGTTTGACACGCGAAAACAAATATTCAAGAGGATACACACCAAGCACTTTAAGATCTTCGTGATTTGCATCACTAGAACGCACCCTTTTAAACCATTCATGCCTAGCGCGAATTTGGGCGGTTCTTTCTTTGCTCTCATTCATGGAGACACACATAGCTTTTAAAGTTTCATCCAAGTTGACCTTGGGAGGAGCACATCTAACTTTCAAAGCATCAATATCACAAGACATCCTATCAACGCTCTTAGCCAAATCGTCTATTTTGAGTAGTTTTTCCTCTATGGACGCATTGAAAATCTTTTGAGAGTTGATGAACTCTTTGATATTGCTCTCTAAATCAAAGGGTAATTTGTTGTGATTTCCATAAGTATTGTTGTAGGAATTGCCATAATTGTTAGAGGAGTTACTAGGAAAAGGCCTAGGAACATAGTTTCCTCTAAAAGCATTGTTGTTGCCAAAATTGTTCCTACCAAAAAAATTCACGTCCAAACTAGCGTTGCTACTCTCAATCAAGGAAGATAGTGGCATGTCATTAGGATCTATGGTAGCGTTTCTACTAGCAACCAAATTCATCATCTCGTCCATCTTAGCACTAAGCGAGTTAATTTCTTCTATAGGGTGCACCTTTTTGCTAGCAGGCGACCTTTCAGTGTGCCACTGAGAGCAGTTGGTCATGATATTGTCTAGGAGTTTTGTAGCGTCTCCTAACGTGATTTCCATGAACGTTCCACCTGAGGTGGAGTCCAAGATATTGTGAGAAGCGAAATTCAAGCCAGCGTAAAAGATTTGTATAATCATCCACAAACTCAAGCCATGAGCGGGACAATTTCTAATCATAAGCTTCACCCTCTCCCAAGATTGTGCAGCGTGTTCATGATCAAGTTGCTTGAAATTCATGATATCATTACTTGGATATGTAAGCATATTTGCACTTATCCCAAGAATCGATACTATTTTTAGGCAAAGAAGAAAACCAAGTTTTTGCGCAATCTCGCAACAAGAAAGGAAAAAGTTTCAACTTAATCACTTCATTATCCACATCTCTTTTCTTTTGCATATCACAAAGCTCAATGAAGGTATTGAGATGGGATGCAACATCTTCACTAGGAAGGCCAGAGAATTGCTCTTTCATAACAAGATTCAGCAGAGCTGCGTTGATTTCATACGATTCCGGAGCAAAGTTTGGCGGGAGCAATCGGAGTACTAATAAAATCATTATTATTAGTGCTCGAGAAGTCGCAAAGTTTGGTGTTTTCAGCCATGATGACTTCAACAAACAAACAAGCACACAAGCAAGCAAGAAAACCGGCAAAGGAAAATCGCAAAGGCAAAAGAAAACGGCAAAGGAGAAAGGCAAATGAAAACGGCAAATGTGAAGTGGGGGAGAGGAAAACGAGAGGCAACTGGCAAAAAAGTAAATGCAGGAGATGAGTTTGTGAGACCAACTTGGATAGAACTCTCCCTCCCCGGCAACGGCGCCAGAAATACTTCTGCTACTGCAACAAAAGACCTTCCAACGGCGCCAGAAACACGTGCTGACGGGAAACTGTTCTTGTCTTGATTCTCCTCAGCAAAGGCACCAGGAATCCTTCTGCTACGGCTACGCCTTTAGGGACTTCCTAGGAAAATATGCAACGAATTTCCCCGTGGCCTTGGAGCCTTGCGTTGGTGTTCCCTCGAAGCGGAAAGGGTGATGTAGCGCAGCGGTGGTAAGTATTTCCCTCAGTTTTGAGAACCAAGGTATCGATCGAGTGAAGGAGTATCACAAGTGCATGCACAAACACAAAGAACCTCCTACCAACGCTATGAAGGGGTTGTCAATCCCTTATAGATTGTTCGCAAAGTGAGAACTGAAAGCAACAAAGTAACAAAGCAAAGTAAAAGCGGAGGTGTAAATGATACATGTGAATAGACCCAGGGGCCATAGTGTTTACTAGTGGCTTCTCTCATGAAAGAAAGTAGACGGTGGGTGAACAAATTACTGTCGAGTAATTGATAGAACCGCGCAAAGTCATGACATCATCTATGGCAATGATTATATCTATAGGCATCACGTCCAAAACAAGTAGACCGATACTTTCTGCATCTACTACTATTACTCCACACGTCGACCGCTATCCAGCATGCATCTAGTGTATTAAGTCCAAAAGAACAGAGTAACGCCTTAAGCAAGATGACATCATGTAGATGGACAATCTCATATCAACGACAGAGCCCACCTTGTTACCCTTGATGGCAACTACTCAATGTGTGCCTTGCTGCCCCTACTGTCACTGGGAAAGGTCACCACATGGTACGAACCCAAAACCAAGCACTTCTCCCATTCCAAGAATCATAGATCTAGTTGGCCAAACAAAACCCAAGACTCGGCGAGACTTACAAGGATATCAAATCATGCATATAAGAAATCAGCAAAGACTCAAATATATATCATAGATAATCTGATCACAAATCCAAAATTCATCGTATCTCGACAAACACAACGCCAAAGAAGATTACATCGGATAGATCTCCATGAAGATCATGGAGAACTTTGTATTGAAGATCCAAGAGAGAGAAGAAGCCATCTAGCTACTAAATACGGACCCGTAGGTCTGAAGTTTACTTCTCACGAGTCATTGGAGGGGCGACGATGATGATGAAGAAGCACTCCAACTCCAAAGTCCCCTCCGACAGGGCGCCGGGAAGGGTCTCCAAAGTCACGAAAACGGAATCTTGCGGCGACGGAAAAGTATTTTCGAGGCTCCCCTCATTTTTTCTGATTTTTAGGGAATATATAGGCGCAAGATCTAGGTCAAGGGGGCGCCAGGGAGGCCACAAGCCTGCCCACCGCCGCCTCCCCCCTGGTGGCGGAGTGGGGGCTTGTGGGCTCCCTGCAGCCCTCCTGGCTAGGCCCACAGGCCCCCTGATCTTCTTCCATTCGGGAAAAAAATCATTTCGGGGATTTTATTCCGTTTGGACTCTGTTCCAAAATCAGATCTGAAAAGAGTCAAAAACACAGAAAAAACAAGAACTGGCACTTGGCACTGAATTAATAAGTTAGTCCCAAAAAAGATAGAAAAGGTACATAAAACATCCAAAGATGACAAGATAACAGCGTGAAACCATCAAAAATTATAGATACGTTTGAGACGTATCAATCAGGCAAACCATTCTGTAGCTGGATGAGCCTCCCCCAAGCTTGTGGGAGACTCTCTTCTTTGAGTAGAGCAAAATTGTATATTTCCTGCAAGGCAGCTTGCTTCTTATGGGCAGGGAAATATTTCTCACAGAAGTAATAGACCATATCCTAGATACTACTCACACATCCATGAGCAAGAGAAGTGAACCACGCTTTAGCGTCATCCTTTAGAGAGAAAGGAAACAGCTTAAGGATATAGTAGTAGTGGATCTTCTCCTCACTAGTCAAAAGGGTGGCTATATCGTTTAGTTTGGTAAAATGGGCTATGACCGTCTCAGACTCATTACCGTGGAACGGATCAGATTCAACTAGAGAGATAATCTTAGGGTCGACAGAGAATTCATAATCCTAATTGGTGATAAAGAGAGGTGAAGTGGCAAACTTCGGGTCGTATTTCATCCTATCTTTCAGAGATTTTTCCTTCCACTTGAGAAGTAACTTCTCAGCGTCATAGGCATCCTTACACGCAAGAAAATCCTCAGCTATCTCTCCCTCCATAACATAACCCTTGGGTATATCAGGAAATTCATATCTACGAGAGCTAGATCTAGTAGGAGCAAAGGCAGGTTCTATCTCAATAGTATCGGCAGTTTCAGAAGCATCACCAGCATTGGCAGTAACTCTAGCAATATGAGCATCAAGGAATACCCCTAGTGGCATATCAGGCAAAGTAGTATCTCTAGCAGTATCAAGCATAGCATCATCAGGCAAAATATCATCTCTAGCATCATCAGGCAAAGCAGTATCAGGCATAGCATCTCTAGCAGTATCAGGCATAGCATCTCTAGCAGTATCATGCATAGCATCTCTAGCAATATCAGGCATAGCATCTCTAGCAGTATCAGGCATAGCAACATGATAAGCATCATCAAGCACAGGCAACATATCAAGATTTCTAGCACGAGGTGGTGTCGCAAACTTACTCATAACTGAAGGTGAATCAAGTGCAGAGCTAGATGGCAGTTCCTTACCTCCCCTCGTAGTAGAGGGCAAGACTTTGGTTTTTGGATCTTTCAGATTCTTCATAGTGATCAACAGATATAAATTCCAAGTGACTCAGAGAATGTAGCTATCCTTTTCTGCAACGGCGCCCAAAAAATGCCGCTAGCAGTCCCCGGCAACGGCGCCAGAAAAGAGCTGCTTCCAATTGCTCAACGATTAGAAATTGTCTTGCAATAGGCCACCAGCACGTGGGATCGCGGCAGTTTTCGAGGGTAGAGTATTCAACCCAAATTTGTTGGTTTGCGCGACGGGAAGTGAAAGAATATTCTCAAGTATTAGCAGCTGAATGTGTCAGATTCAACCACACCTGAAAATTAGTATCTGCAAGCAAAGTATCAGCAGCAAAGTAGTATGATAGCAACGATGTCAGAAACGATCTCGTGACAAGGCAGACTATTCCTAACGGTTGTATCAATGGCGCCAGTAAGTTGCCCGTGGACGGGAAATAGTCTTTTTCCCGGCAACGGTGCGAGAAAAAGTATTGTAGCAGGTAGCAGCAGTGTAACGAGTAACAGGAGTGGCAAGGAACAGAAGTAGTGACAACAATAGCAAGTAGCAACAGTAGTGAGTAACAGCAGTGGCAAGTAGCAGCAGCAGCAAGTAACAGTAGTAGCAACAGTAGTGGCAGCAACAGCAGGACAAAGCAAGTAACAGCAGCAGAGGGACAAACTCGTAGGCAATGGATCGGTAATTCATTGGATGACATTCATCATGCAACAGTTATAACACGGAGAGATATGTGGCTAGCTCCCATTCGTCAATGTGATGTTGGCATGCATTCCGTGTGTCGTCATACGTGCTTAGGGAAAAGAACTTGCATGACATCTATTGTCCATCCCTCCCATGGCAGCGGGGTCCAAATGGATACTACGGGATATTAAGGTTCTCCTTTTAATAAAGAACCGGACCAATGCATTAGCACTTGGTGAACACATGAACTCCTCAAACTATGGTCATCATCGGGAGTGGTTCCGGTTATTGTCACTCCGGGGTTGCCGGATCATAACACATAGTAGGTAACTACAACTTGCAAGATCGGATCTAAAACACACATATATTGGTGTCAACATCATAATTTCAGATCTGAAATCATGGCACTCGGGCCCTAGTGACAAGCATTAAGCATGGCAAAGTAGTAGCAACATCAATCTCAGAACATAGTGGATACTAGGGATCAATCCCCGTCAAAACTAACTCCGTTATATGATAGTTCTCATCCTACTCATCACCGCCCAGCGAACCTACGAATAGATTACTCACGAATGATGAAGAGCTTCATGGAATTGGAGAGGGAAGAAGGTTGATGATGACGATGGCGACGACCTCCTTGATCCGGAGCCCAAAACGAACTCCAGATCTGTCCTCGAGATGAAGAACGGGATGTGGTGGCGCCTCTGGATCGATAACTTGATGAAATCTTCTCTCTTGATTTTTTTCGGGACGAAAGGGAATAAGTAGCGCTGGAGTTGGGGGCGGCATAGCCACGTGGGCCCCACAAGCTTGGTTGCCGCGGCCAGGGGGCCGCGGCAACAGGGCTTGTGGCCCACTGGCCCATCCCCTCCGGTGGATCTTTGCGTAGGTATTTTTGATATTTTCCAGAAATATTCTTCGTAAATTTTTAGGAAGTTCCGAGAACTTTCATTTCTGCACAAAAACAACACCATGGCAATTCTGCTGAAAACATCGTCAGTCCAGGTTAGTTCCATTCAAATCATGCAAATTAGAGTCCAATACAAGGGCAAAAGAGTTTGGAAAAGTAGATACGAGGGGGACGTATCACGCACAAGTCCCTCAGGGCCCATGCAGTTGGGAAAGGTGGAAAGTCCACCTTTGTATGGAAGGGAAGGAAGGGGACTAGGATTACAGCTCCTCCCCCCTTGGCCACGCCCTAGATCTTGGAGAGGACGTTCCCCACGCCCCTCCACCTATATATATATATATATATATATATATATATATAGGAGGGGCTGCCCAAGAGGACACACGAAGCCCTTGGCGTCCCTCTCTCTCCCTAGATCGATTTCTCCTCTAGTTTTTCCTGTAATGCTTACGCGAAACCCTGCCGGGACACCACCACCACCATTGTCACGCCGTCGTACTGCCATGGAATTCATCTACCAAGCTGCCCTCGCTTCGTGGATCGAGGAGGCAGAGATGTCATCAAGATGTACCTGTGCTGAACGCGGAGGTGTCATCCGTTCGGCACTTGATCGAGACTTCGCGGGACGGATCGTGATAGGATCGCGAAAACGTTCGACTACATCAACCACGTTTCTTAACGCTTCCACTAACCGGTCTACAGGGGTATGTAGATACAATCTCTCCTCTAGTAGATGTGCATCTCCTAGATTGATCTTGGTGAGCGTTGGAAATTTTTTGTTTCCAATGCGACGTTCCCCAACAGTACTAGCAGACTACCAAGATAGAAAATGAGCATAGATGATGGAGCAGAGTTAAGAAATTGCAGCCTTTCACCCTGATTGAGAAAAGAGGAACTAGCTATCATTCTTCTTTCCGTGCAGTCTACCATAGGTATGATGTCTATCTTATTTGGCCTAGTAGTACCCACAGGCAGACCCAAGTATGTGAATGGCATTTTCCCCACTTGACACCCAAAAGTTGTAGCTAAACTAGCAATTTTATTCTCCCCAACATTAATAGAAACCATGGAGGACTTGTGATAATTATCCACTAAACTAGTTGAAGTGGAAAAAACCTGTAACATATCTTTTAGAACAAGCAACTGGGGCTTATCTGCTGGTTTAATAATTAGAGTATCATCAGCATATTGCACTATTGGATAGTCTTGATCATGTCATGGGATAGGCAACTTAAGAATGCCCTCTCTGAAGATATCATTTACTACTAACTGCAACAAATCACCAGCAATGACAAAAAGCAAAGGAGATAGGCAATCTCCTTGTGTCACACCTTTCCTACACAAGAATTGTCTCCCTCGTACTCCATTCAAAAGCACAGAAGATGTTCTAGTAGAGAGAAGCTGCGTGACCCAAGTAATCCATTTGGATTGAAACCTTTGCATTTCAGTATCATAAGGTTAGCCTCATGCTTAATAGAATCAAAAGCCTTCTCAAAGTCCAATTTGAGAATAATAATTAGCCTTTTGGATTGGTGATAGTGATGCAAGTACTCAAGAGACCAACCAATATATTCCTGGATTGTTCTGCCTTTAATAAATCCACACTGATTTTTGTGAAAAAAAATCATAATAATCTTCTTAAACCTATTTGCAGCCATCTTGGATAAAAATTTGAGACCCATCCTAGTCAAAGAGATTGGCCTATTATCACTAACCTACTCAGGTGCCAACTTCTTAGGGATAAGAGTGATATAGGAGCTATTAATATTTCCAAGAGGAGCGTACCCTTATGAAAAGCCTCAACCAACTCATAGAAATCATGACAAATAATTGGCCAGCATTTTTTGAAGAACATACCATTGAAACCATCTGGCCCACGGGCTTGGTCAACTGGCATATGTTTAACAGTCTCATCCATTTCTTCTTTAGTGAAAGGTGCAGTTAGGAACTAAAGACCCTCAACTAGCCGAAGCAAGGAACTGAGATTAAAGCCCATGACAATTCCTTTTGATACCACCATTCTATTCTTAAAATAGTTCCATAGGAGACCCTCCATGTGATAATGATCTGAAACAACAGTGCCCTCCACTGTCTTCAGACTAGCAATAGAATTTCTCCTATGTCTCTCAGTGGCCATAACATGAAAGAACTTAGTATTCTCCCCACCAATCTTTATATATCTGATGGTGCATCTCTTTTTCCAGTTTTTGCACGTGTAGCTTAACAACCTTTGCAAAGTTGAATTTAGGTCTATATCATGGCCTCAGTTCCTCCAAACTATCTAGGTATAAAACCACATGGTTGCACTTTGTGATTAAACCCTTTAATTTTGAGATTTCATCTCCCATTTCCTTAAAGCAACTGTCAAGGCTTTAAACTTATGTGCAATTTTGGCAACAATATTTGACTTTGCAGAAGGCTTCTCCCATGATTGACTAACACATTCCATAAAGCCACAAGCTGAACCTAGTAAGTTTCAAATCTGAAAATGTTTGATTTGGGTATAGTTGTTTTAATATTCACCACACAAGGAGCATGATCAAAGGCTCTCCTTGCTAAAGGGATCATGGGATAGAAAGAGATCCAATCAGCAGATGTGAAAAACCAGTCCAACTGTTCCAAAAGAGGGGTATTTGGCATGTTAGACCATGTATATGCCCTCCCCTTCAAAGGCAATTCAAGCAATCCTATATGAGCTATCACTTCATTGAAAATAAAGATATCATTCAAGTCACCCCCGAGCATGCTTCTGTTATCAATTGATCTTATGAAATTGAAGTCCCCAATAATAAGCCAGTTCTCACCCATAGGGATTTGCAAGTTATATAGCCAACATACAAATATGTCTCTATCTTCTCCCTGACAGGGCACACAGACAAAGACCAAAGTCCATTGTTCATTGTTTTTCTTAGATGTGAATTGCACCACTAGAGCATGCTTATGGACTTCAATTAGACTCCCACAGAAAATTGATGAATTCCAGACAATTAAAATGCTTCCAGAAGCACCCACAGAGGGTGAGAAAACAAAACTATCAAATCTTCCAGGGCATAAAGATCTAATAGCTCTAAAATCAAAAGAAGAGCATTCAGTCTGTTAAAAGCAGGCTACAACACATTGACTTCCATCCAGCTTCTGCATGACTGATCCCTGCCTAGCATCAGAGTTTAAGCCCCTTACATTCCAGCATAGCACATTTGAGTTCTTACAAGATCCACTCATCATGATAACTCGGGTGATAGAGTACGTTATGATGGCACACAATGCCCCATAAAATATGAAAAACATACCTGTCCTCATCAAGTACAGCTAGATTATTAAAGGGTTCAAAGAGATACATTTTAATTAACCTTGTCCTAAAGATAACAAAAATATAACCCTGCCAAACAAGCCATAAAACACTAATCATCAGAAGTTTTGTTGGTTGCATGAAGAGGATCAGCCATAAGCTTCTCCACATATAGCAAGCTCTCATCCATGCCAAGCTCCTTCCCAATCTATTGGATCTTCTTAATATGAGTTGGAGGGTGGATCAAAAGAAGGTGTGTCCCCAGGTTGATCTTCACACATAACAGCAGAAAAAGACTTTGCCTTTGGTTTCTTTCTCTTAGGTTGTTGGGGGTAGCTCATAAAAGGAAGGTTTCAGGCCATCTCTCTGGAGTGATCCATGGGTGCTCCTTCTGAAAGTTGTTTCCACTATGGGTGTTGGTGCCAATGTCCTTCTCGGCCTGCCAACCTTTCTCTTGATAATTCCAACTGGCTCACTTGGCTGAATTGTCTCAAGAACTGATGTATTAGCATATTGCAGTTCAGGGAAAAGATCTCTAGGCATCGAAGTATGAATCTCCTGGGTGTGCTCGTGCCAAGTCAGTCTTGGTGCATTACCGAAGGCCAAGTCCCAACCACTCTTGGAGAGCATTTCTAACTGAATTGGCAATCTCTGTAATGGCATAGAAACCTCTGAGATGACTGCATGCTCAAACTATTTCACAAAATATCTTTTGCAGGCAAGTTCATGTGGCAATTCAGGCCTAAATATAACTTTGACATCATCTTGTGTATCTGCAGCTTCCTGATGCACTGCATCCTCTGGTGGCTTATAAAGAACCATGGCCCAATTATGAGGATTAAACTCTGCATTTTGAACAATTGCATTCTGCACCTAGAAAAGCTGGCCCACCTCATGCACAGGTGGTTGTTCCTTCTCTTGCATAACTGGTTGGTCTTCATTGTCAGGAATAAGCACAAAGTTTGGCTAGTCATGGTGCCATTCCACATAGTTAGACTAAGCAGGCTGATCAATTACCGTTGACTCTTGCTCTGGTACTTCATGGTGATCATCATCACCACCCCAAATATCATGGCCCCAATTATCATTTTCATGTACATGTTGATCCGCAGGTGGAGGTTCTGGTGGGATGTCATTCCATTCTAGAGCAGGGTATGGTGGGAGGATGAACTGGGGGAGTTTAGGGAAAGGCACACCTCGCAAAGGGTGTCGATTTCCATTAATGGGCATCCAATCCTCATCCTGAGGCATCTGCTCAACAAAGTTTGATCCAAGAATGTAAATAGCAACAGTCCATGAAACTTTGGCCCCTCCCCAAGCAGCATAATCTTGAAAAATAACATCTCTCATAACCAGAGCATCTTCACGAAATGATGCAAAAACCAGAGACCTGACCAAATATGGATCTTCACTATTCCAATGATGAAACTTGCCGAAGGTATTTACTACAACCCTTATATTCTTTGTATTACGCAAATCCAAAGGAATTCCCAAGAGCATAAGGAAACCTTGTCAAAAAACTGTGTGCCCTTGTAAAATACTCGCCCTCATTATGCTTCATAAAACGAACAAAACGGTCGTTTGCTAGAGCTTTAGGAGACAGTTAAAGCAGAGCGAAACGCACTGTAGGGTCTCTAACTTGAAATGTCCGACTTCATTGATCCAAGGTTGCACAGAATGAACCTAATAACAATGATCTTCCAAGCATTCTGCAACCTCTACTCTAGCAGCACCCATCTGATCCAGCGACAGAACGTGCATTACTTCAGCTAGCATGAACTCTTCATGGCGGCGCACAATGGGCACGTGTGGCATCATGAACGAGCGATGCCAGCGCGTATCCCCTCCATCGATGATGTGGTGCCCGACACGGGCATATAGCATTGGATCAAGAGGGAAGTTTGCCATGACGGGCGAAGGTGCCGACGGCAGAGGATCACAAGGTGGCGGTGGAGCCTCCGGTGGCATGTTGGTAGGTGTTCTGGGGCCAAGGCTGATGGAACTGGACGAGGAGGCTGGTGTTTGCAGAATTGAGGAGTCCAAGTTTTGTGAAAATCTAGCAAAGAGATATTCTTGCTCAATCCTGCGAGAATCTTGGAAGTTGAATTGTTAGTAGGTTTTGTATTCCAAACCAAGCCCAATCTCCTAGCAAAGCGGGCACAATCTCTCCTTCTATGCCCAATACGAGAACAACCCAAGCACTTTAAAGTTGACGTGCATGAAGATGAGAGATGATCCTTTTGAAGGCAAAGCTTGCACATAAAAATTCCATTCGTCATTTTATTAATCATTTCATCAACAGTAGTTGCTGCCTTTTGTGGGTCGGGTACCTCCATATCCATTGGCCCAGGTGGAGTTTGGACTGTGTCATCGTGGCCCATGGATGGAACGTTTGAAGATCCTAAAATTCCACCTGAAAAAGATGGTGCATGATCCGACAAGAAGCCACTGGAACGGAGACGTTGTTGAATCATCGATGGGTTCATCGTTCCAAAAATAATCGTTGGCCACGCCACAGTCCATTGAAGATCAGCCGGCGGTGGCGATTGAATCACCACACGCTCATAAACTGGAATCTCATAACCAACACTCTTCGTGGCAGCAATATGATCAGATGTAGCATGATAACGTTAACCTTTGCAAATATCACAACTTTCAAAAGTAAAAAAAATAACTTCTTGCGCATCTAAGAAATAGACTTAAAATCAGATTTTTCTCGCGGTTTAAGCATTGCAAGTAGCCCCGGAGTTGCTATTCACTTAGAGGGGCTAACCAGGATCCACTCCGCATCATATTCCTTTTTCCATAATTTGAACTCCCGGACCCAATTAGGTCCCCCGTTACCCCCCAAATGGAAATAACATTTGAATTGCAAACAAAAGAAAGATCAAAGATCTACAATGTAAAAACCCACGTCCTTGCATGAAACATTGAAACTGAATACCTTGTCCCCAATGGCTGAAACCATGAGATCAATGACAGAACCACCCAATGCTGATTCAAGTATTGGTGCCACAAAATATTTAGTGAGCCGAAAATCATGTCGGCTAAATGAAACCACCAGAGTGAAGGGTCCCAAATTCTCCATATATAGGATGAACGGTGAGCCCCGAGGCATTATAGACCTCATTTGCAAAATCTCTACCCTTGGAGAAGTCCAAGCCAAGAGTAGATGCATATGTCGATCACCTCACAATGGATATGAGGGAGTAGATCAGTAGATGTCGGAGAAGATGATCGGAGGATATCACAAAGTTACTCGACATAGGTGAAGATCGTCGGTGGTTTAGGGCTCAGTGGTGGGTGGGGTGGGTGGGAGGGTGGGAGCGCCATTGGAGACGTAACTATATTGCAAAACTATTGCAAAGAATAAAGTTTAATATCAAGTGATCTTCATGAAAGTTTTTTGTTATATCTTTCCTGGAAATTCATCACTTTGTGACAAATTTTTATTTAAATCAAATTCCCACTGCAAATAACAAGCTCTCAAACAAGTATAAGTGAAGCACGAGACTACAAGTTTCTTTAGAATTTTCCACTCTCAAAATTATATAAGTGAAGCAAGAGAGGATTTCTTTAAAATTTCAGAAACTCTCAAAATAATCTAAGTGAAGCATGAGAGAAAAATTATTCAAAATAACAGCACACCACCGTGCTAAAAAAGATATAAGTGAAGTACATGAGGAATTCCATGGCTCAAAAACATTGAAGTGAAGCATAAAGAGTGATTCTAACAAATCATAGCATAATTTAGCTCTCACAAATGGGTGTATCCAGCAAGGTTTATTATGACAAACTAAGCAGCAACTAAAGAAAAAACACAAATGATAGAGGATGCTCTAAGAAAAACTCATGATATGTGACGAATAAAAATATAACTCCTAGTAAAAATATCGATGGGTTCTAGAAGAAAGAGGGGATGCCTTCCGGGGCATCCCCAAGGTTACCTGCTTGGTACTCATTTGGTATTGCCTTGGGGTTCCATGGGTATCCCCAAGCTAAGGCTTTTATCACTCCTTGTTCCATCATCCATCGTGATCTCACTCAAAACTTTAAAACTTCAATCACACAAAACTCAACAAAATTTCGTGAGATCCGTTAGTACAAGAAAACTATACTCTACTATAGGTACAGTTGAAAACCTGATCCAATTATGTTTTTGCATTATGCCAATTGTATTCTAACTTTGCCATGGCTATGTCCCCGATATAAACCGTAGAATCATTAAAATAAGCACATAACACAAGGAAAACAGAATGTGTTACAAAAGAACTGTATGTAAAGATTCGATATTTATTTATAATTCTCTAACTCCAAAAATAATTAAAAATTAGGATAACGTAGGGAATTTGTATATCAATCTTGTGTAAAAAATTAGACAATTTTTACATTCCTTTGATTTTTAGGAATTTGTCTACTAATACCCCTCATGATCCTAAAGGCTTTTCTTGGTACAAACACGAAACACAAAAATATAATTATAATAGTAGCATAATTGTGCAAAAGTCAAGAACAGAACAAAACAAAATAAAATTTATTTATTGGGTTGCCTCCCAACAAGCGCTATCGTTTTACACCCCTAGCTAGGCATATAAGATAAATTAAAGTATTATCATCTTTAGTTTTCATAGATGCGTATTTATCAGGAGATTTCTCAAAATAACTTGAAACACATTATCCATACCAATTTTAGCATTTTCAAGTTGCCCATCTACGTATCCCCTTTGATTACCCGCAACAATCCAAGAATATTGTTGATTAACATTGTTGAAAACTTGTTGAGTCATATCTAAAACATGAATTTCCTTTTTAAGATTATCATCAAAGATCTTATTATCACCAAGCAAATGTCTCAAAACGTAATCACTATATAGAGAATTTCATCTAATACCGCCTATTCACGGTTCATACCATAAAAATAAAAGATTTCCCAAGCTTCTCGTACTATATGGTCAAATTCATCCATAAGAACAAGGGTGGCTATTTTCTTAGCTTTAGGATCCTTTATAATATGTAGTTCATAAAACAATCTTTGCAACGTAGGATGAGTACGGATAAATCTATTATCAGTATTTAGAACTAGTGTTGACATAGCTTCCGCGTAAGTTTTGGTTCTTTTACGTATAGGAGCATTGTCACAAGTTACAGTCCCTGCACAATTCAAGAATTCCTCGATAGCTTATTTTCCCATAACATTCCCTTGCCGCAAAACAAAACTTTTAGCATCCAGATCACAAGGACGTGCAATTTAGGAGTCCTGCCATCATTTGTTTCTGCCATACCAAAATCACTCATGATTACAACCTGCAAAAACACAAGCAAACAAGAGATTCGGCAAGAAAACGGTAACGGAAATATTGCAAATAAAAAGGCAATTTTTTGTGCAGTGGGGGACAGGAAAACGAGTGGAAAATGGAAAATAATGTAATTGCAAGGAGATGATATTTGTATGTAGGAACCTGATAGATCTTGACATGATCTTCCCCGACAACGGCGCTAGAAATCTTGCTACCCCTCGCGTGTGTGTTGGTTTCCCTCCAAGCTTAAAGGGTGATGTAGCACAAAGAAGATAAGTATTTACCTCAGTTAATGAACCAATGTATCAATCCAGTATGAAGATCCACAAGACTATGTAAGCAGCCCCTGCACACAAATAGCAAATCCTCGCAACCCAATGTTTAGAGGGGTTGTCAATACCTCGTGGGTAAAGTAAGGATGGACTGATAGATGCAAATAATAGTGATTGCAAATAGAATGCAACAAGGTATTTTTGGGTTTTTTGATAATATATATCTGAAAACAAAATAGCAAATAAAGTAGAAACACAAATAGCAAAGTAGAGATTGCAAATAGATGATGTGAATTAGACCCGGGGGCCGTAGGTTTCACTAGTGGCTTCTCTCGAGAAAAATGGCAAGCGATGGGTAGACTAATTACTGTTGGACAATTGATAGAAAAGCAAACAATTATGACGATATTAATGGCAATGATCATGTATATAGGCATCACGTCAAAAATAAATAGACCGACTTCTACCTGCATCTAGTTCTATTACTCCACACATCGACCGCTATCCAGAATGCATCTAGTGTATTGAGTTCATGGAGAAACGGAGTAATAACTTAAGAATGATGACATGATTTAGACAAGATCTATTCATGTAGGAATAGACCCCATCTTTTTATCCTTAATGGCAACGATACATGCGTGTCATGTCTCTTTCTGTCACTTAGATTGGGCACCGCAAGATCGATCCCATCACAAAGCACCTCTTCACATTGCAAGATAAAAGATCAAGTTGGCCAGACAAAAACCAAATATTGTAGAAGAAATATGAGGCTATAATAATCAAGTATGAATATGTTTTCATAGATCTGATCATAAACTCACAATTCATCGGATCCCAACAAACACACCGCAAAGGAAACTGTTACATCATATGGATCTCCAAGAGACCATTGTATTGAGAAACAAAACGAGAGAGAAAGCCATCTAGCTACTGCCTACGGACTCATAGGTCTGATATGAACTACTCACACATCATGGGAGGAACACCAATGTTGATGGTACACCCCTCCACAATCGTGTTCTTCTCTGGAAAAGGCTCTAAATTGGTTTTCGTGGTTGTGGAACTTGCGGGGGCTGAAATGATTTTTCATCGAGTCCTCTAGGGTTTATGGAGGGGTATTTATAAAGCACAGAGGCGGTGCATAAGCTTCGGAAGGGCCCACTAGACACCAGGCTGTGCTAGGGGCCTGTGGCGCGCCGTGGTGTCTAGTCCCCATCTGGGCGCTGGCTGCTGCTCAATCTTGGCTCCCAAGTTTCCTTCTTGTCCAAAAAAAGCTCTATAAAGTTTTGTGGCAATTGAACCTCACTTGATATGGATTTTCTACGAAGGAAAAAAACAGCAACTCGTATTAGGCACTATGTCAGTAGGTTAGTCCCAAAATATGATGTAGAATTGCTATAAATTGATTATAAAACATCTAAGAATGATAACATAACAACAAAGAACAATTAAAAATTATAGATACATTGGAGACGTATTGGACCAGAGAGGAGAGCCTGTCCCCATATAGGGAGAGGCAATGGAGGAGGAAGCCTAAGGGGGGAGACAATCTCCCCCTCTCTTCCGATGGTGCCGAAGTGCTGCCGAAGGAACCATCACCGCGGTGATCATCCTAATCAACATCACCGTCTCCTTCACCTTCTCTCATCAGTCTATGGCGTACACTCTCCCACACCCCGCTATAATCCCTTACACGAACATGGCGTTTCATGCAATATATTATTGACCAATGATGTGTTGCCATCCTATGATGTTTGAGTAGATTTATGTCGTCCTTTGGGTTGATTGATGGTCTTGATTGATTTCAGTGTATGTTTTATTTTGGTGTTGTCCTATGGTGCGCTTCATGACACACACATGTGAGGGAATTCTCGCTATAGGGTTTGCGATATGTTCATGATTCACTTATAGTGGGTCACTAGAGTGACAGAAGCTTATACCCGAATAAGGGACTTGTTTGTGTATGGGATTAAAAGGGACTTGATGTTTAATGCTATGGTTGGTTTTACCTTAATGATTTGTAATAGTTGTGGATGCTTGCTAGTGATACAATCATAATTTCATATGATCCAAGTACGGAAAGTATGTAATCTCATGCCTCTCCCTCATATAAAATTATAAGAATGATTACCGATCTTGTTATCAATTGCCTAGGATGATTACGCACACCATACCATCATTATTCCGGACTCGCTATTTGTAGTATACTATAATATATTCTAACTTTGTTTAAACAACAGCTGTTTTCATATTTTTGTTCTCCTTTATCATGCAAAGCTATCCTCTCTATACCCACAATGTGGTTTTATTTCTTGTTACAATATAAAAGCAAACGCTCAGTGTATGTAGAGTCATATCGGTTGCAGATAAGATTTGAGAGAATATTGATCTTACCTTTAGCTCCTTGTGGGTTCGACACTCCATACTTACCACTTCCATCTTTGAAAATTTCTACAATGTTCCCTTGCACTCGGGGATTATCAAGCTCTTTTCTCACGCCGTTGTCGAGGAGCAATAGCATGGGGTTAATATTTTCGTGTATGCTATTTTGATTTTATCACTAAGTAGATTTTTTTTCTTTTATTTCTGCTTTCTTGATTTATTTATTTAGTTGTGGGTGAAAAAATGAAAAAATATAAAAATGAAAATAAAACTACTTGCGTCCTAAAAGAGAGGCGATTGGAAAGATATGCATTGAAGAAGTGAGGGTCGTCCTTGAAAACTTGTGTTCATGCTCATGGAAATAATGCAAAAAAATTCATGAAAGTTTCTCATAAAATAATTATTCACTTAAATTTACCACGGTACCATAAAAATAATGTGCTTGTCATAATATTCATGATGCTCTTTTGCGTGTTTCATCTACTATTCTTATGTGAGCATCATTGATATTATCATGCTTAGCAAAAAGGCTTTAAAAAAGCCCTTGTTGGGAGACAACCCAACACTTATCATTTCTATTTTTGTGAGTTCACATGATTAATTTACTGTATAAATCATATTTTGTGTCTCTTATTTCAATAATGTGCCAAGTAAAGCCTTTCAGATGATTTGGATGATAAGTAGAATTGATACGGTGCAAAAACAGAAACTTTGATGTTCAGTGCAGAATTTATGTGATTTTATTGTAATATCTTTTGGATCTGAAGTTTTTACAAAAAATTAATATACAAATTCCCCAGTATATCCGAATTTTTCAGAATTGTTTGAGTTACAAAAGTATGGTGTTTGTGTTGATCATTACAGTATGTTGTTTTAGACAGATTGTATATCTTACTTGGAGCTATACTTTTATTGTATATATTACGTGGAGCTATACTTTTATTCGTCACATAATATGTGTTTTGCTTGGAGCGCCATTTTATTTTTTTAGTACTTATGTATTTTATTTATATTGTTATTTTTCAATAATAAGGTCCAAGAATTGCCTTTAGAATGCTTGAATTGCATGTGTGAGGTGTGCTATATAAAAATAGAAACTTTTGTTGTAGTATTTGAATTGTGGGACTTTACTGGAATGTGTAAAGTTTCTAAAATATTTATGAAGTATTGTCATACAAATTATTTAGATTTTCCTAAATTTTTAATATTTTTGGAGATACATAAGTACACTATTTAAATGAATTGCCACACACTATTCTCTTTATACAAATTGTTGTCATACTTTTCTTATATACTTATACTAGAGTTTTCATGGCTTATACTGGTACATATAAATTGTGCAAATGATAGTATACAGTACCTAATATTTGAAAATTATTATGTAACTTGTCTTGTAAGTACATGAAATGTTGATTTATTGTCATATCTACTAACCTATCTCACGAGTTCTTTTCAAGTTTTATTTGGATGAAGTTTTTGACACTTAGGTGAAACCGGGATATGAGAGGATTGAAAAAGATACAAAATTTCAATCTTGGGGATGCACAAGTTTCCCCAAGTAAATATTACAAGAATACTCTAGCATCTAATCTTAGGGATGCTACGCATTCCACCTCTCTTCGCCAATAATTGTCGGTAAGCCTATGATAATCATAAGTTTCTATTCATTTTCTTGTGCTATTGTTGGAGCATCTTTTGTGTTTATTTTTTCCATTTTATTTTTATGAAATGCTGGTATGGGATAGTCCTTGGTTGATTTATAGAATGTTTCATCCGCCTCACTTAAATCTTCTAAGTATGGCTTTATAGAATGCTTCATGTGCTTCACTTATATATTTTGAGCTTCGATATTGGTCTCTCTATATTCATTGAAGAATGATCTTTGAACTTCACTTATATCTTGTTGAGAGTAGTTTTATGATCACTCTTGTGCTAAACTTATATCCTAAGAGAAGTTTTGAATGAATTGAATGTCAAAAAATGTGAAATTATATAAGCTCCTTATGCTTCTCCCATGGGGAGTAGTGACTTCACATACTAAGAGTATCTGCAATAAAATTTATTTGAGGTTAGCAAACATAGCATTGGTCACCTGAACAATTCATGAAATAATATTTAAGGAAGAGAGATTTCACATATATATATACTATATTGGACATCTTCTATGATTGTGGGCCCCCATTAATTATTATCAAACCTTATCAAGTAGTTGACGCTAGACAAGGAAGACAACGTAATGGTTATGGTTGCTTATATTCACATAGTAGTTATATTCTCATGGATCCTCTATGTCACGACACTAGTTTAATTATATTTGCTAATGCATTCATGCATGCATTTTTTTTCTTTTGAAAATGAATTGAGGTAGTAATCAAGCCTCAGAACCCAAATTTTGTCAAATAAGCAATATAAAAATTGCTTCAAAGTGATCCAAGAAGATGTTCCTGGTTTCATTATAAAATATTGGCACGATGTAAAAATGCGAGCCAATATATTGGGAGCACAAAAACATTTATTTTTGGCTTTTGATTTAATCCAACAATTATTTGAAATGGAATTATAATTACTATGTATATAATATAGTTCCACATATTCTGAAACTTATAATGTGGCACTTGCTAATTCCATTTATATCACATAATTAATTTCATGATTTTTAAAAATGGTTATATATTTTTCAAGACAGAACAAATGTGAGAAAAAAGCAAAATAAAAAAGGGGCAGAAGACCTACCTAGGCTTACCTAGCCCAGGAGGCAACCAGCCTACAAGGGCAGCAGGGTCTTCTTCCTCTTGCCAGGAGGACAAGCACCTGCGTGCCCCGACGATAGCCGGCCGTGGCCACATCCTTGGCACCTCGTGCCTCCCTGCCAGCCTCTCCTGCAACCAGACGTCGCCACGAGACACCCTCAAGCTCATTCCCCCCACCCCTGCTGCTCTCTCCCCTCTTCCTTTGCTTCTCTCGCTGGCCCAAAAGACGTTGTCGCCGCCGTTCGTCACCACCGCGGCCACCGACCATTGTTCATCATCCTGTATAGTCCAGAAGATCCACCGCTCCGAGCTGCTCCTCCATGACAAGGGAATTCAGCCCGGCAGCCCGCAACGCCGTCATCGCCGCTGATTCCACCTCCGATCATCAGAGCTCGTCGAGCTCGATTTGCTCACATCACAACTCCCCCAGTTGATCCAGGAAATCGCCGTGGGCCACCTCGCCCTTTTGCCCCATTCCGCGTGCTCTCTCGCACCCGATAGCACTTGGCCACCATGGCCACGAGATCACTGCCCGCGAGCTTCGGCGCCCACACGACCAGCCGCACCCGCCCGTGGATGCGGGCGAGCCTAGGCTACGGCCTGGTGCCCTCGGCACGTCTAGCCGACTCTGGAGTGCCATATCGGCGTGCCTCCGCCGCCTCGGATGGTCACCATCAATTAGCCGCCGGCTAAACACCATGTTTAGGGACTAACCACCCCCTAGGTCCATGACAGGTGGGCAGAGAGCCCTTAATAACCTCAGGTTATCTTAATTAAAGATTGATTTAACATTGTTTTTATGACACATGGTTCCCATGGTCAGGTTTGACCTGGACCGGGTCCTTTGACCTGCTCACGCAATGATCACGTCAAGCTGATGGAATAAGTTATATTCTAAAATAAATTAATTGAGAAAAATTCCAGAAAAAAACCTAAACTTCAGAAATTCATAGAAATTCAACCATGGCTCCAAATGAAATAATTTATATATAAAACAATTGTCAGAAAAAATCAAGGAATCTGGTGGTATCATTTTCTTGCATGCTTGAACAACGTGTAACCACTATTTAGGTCAATTTCATTGAAGGCATTTACATGCTTATATATGGAGTTGCGACTTGATCAATATGGATCAAATAAGTTCCATTTAATTTGTGGCCACTTGCATTAGACAAAACCAGCAACTTGTGAACATGCCATGCTCATGCATCATTGTGAAGCATTTGTCGTTATTAATTTGTACCTTGTTAGGTCTTATCGATAAACTTGCGAGACGTAGTTATCGACGACATCAAAGAAGAACTAGGTTCTTATGATAAACATGCAACCAACCCCCGCCCCCCTTGAGCACTCTGATATAATCCCGCTCTCTCGCTCTTGTTCTCATTTCAATGCAATAGGACAAGATGATTCAACTGTTACCTGTGTTTACTTTTATTTCGGTAGAAGAACCCAATCCTTTGCGTGACCTATTATTGTCATAGTAAATAGCTAAACCACGGAACCTAGCATACCTGGTAGATGCGTGAACGATGTTGTGCCATTACCCTATTATGCTTGCTATGCTTAGAGTTGAGTCGGTCTAACCATATGGATGATGAGTTGGAATCAACATGTCCTGCTTATGAGAGTTAAGTGTGTGGACCACTTTTGGTAAAGGTGGCGACGAGAGGCCACGTAGGTGTAGATGGTGGTTTGTCTCATTGACGTCGCACTTAGGACCAGAGATCTTGTGTTCGTATTCCAAGACAAGCTACAACCGCACATTGGGTTCCGCTAACTTGACCCCTCTCGGCCTATTAGCCTACCCTGTTCTCTGCCCAGGATCCACAGTAGTTCAAAACATTTGTAGGGTGTGGCCGTGCTTGCAAAGTAGATGAATGGCCCTCCCGGGACTGGCTTGAGGCCATGTACACAACTTCTGAGTCCGAATCGTGAAACACGGCCGGATTCTCGATTATGGTAGCCAACTGAGATAGGCGACTGCCTTGGGCTAGAGTCGTTGTAGGTTAACGTTCGTGGCCGACTCCCTCGCTGGGCTTCCGCTTGAAGGTTGTCGAGGTGCATGATGTGCACATGGTGATAAGTGGCGGAAGCATGTGTGAAGAAGTACACCCCTGCAGGATAATTGTCTATTCGAATAGCTATATGGACTACTTGGAAACTTGCATGGTTCATAGACAACTTTAACAGATACTCTAAAATGGTCCAGATAAGTGTGAGTATTATGGATGGCCTTCTCGTAGGATGATGAGATAGGATCTATGGTGGTGTATTGATTTCGTGGATATGTCGACTCATGTGCGCTCTCTCGTAGTGAGACGAGGGAGGAATGATACATTGTTGTAGTCTAGGTTAGCCAAAGGTCAAAACTAGCATTTTTGTAGTAAACCCCACAATCCCACTCATTCATAAATGATGCGTAATTAGTTAGTTTTGATGTAAGTCTTGTTGAGTACCTCCGTACTCACTGTTGTTTATTTACGTTTTTGTAGAGATGGATGTTGTTCACTTTATGTTTTTCTCTTCACGTTGAAATCGATGGATTAGCTTGGGAACCCAGATAGTGGTCTAGCTCCTGTGGTAGGTTTGGTGTAGCTTCTCACGCTCTTCCAGTCGTTTTTAGTAGATGTGTGTACCCAGGCATGTAACTTTCGCTTGATGTTTGCATGCTTTGAATGTTGGGTCATGTGACCCCCCTGTTTGTAACATTGTACTATGTTGTCTCTTCAGAGCCTTCTAAATAAATGATGTGTTGTAGAGTTATGTTGTGATGCCATGTTGTATCTACACATATCATGCATATTGTGTGTATGTTTGAAATGCATTGGATGTGTGGGATTCGGCACCTAGTTTTGTGCCTATGGTAGCCTTCCCTACAGGAAAATGCCTCTATGTGCTTCCACTTAGCCTTGGTAGCTTGTTACTGCTTCGGACACACTGATTGACCCACATGTATCCTTATTTGCTGTTATGTGTGTCCCTACGGGGAAATGTCACGCGGTGTAATGGAGGCCATGTAGCTTGCTACGACTCGTCTACACACGCTGATGACCGACACATGCATTGCTGGGTTATGGATGTTGTTCGTGTATGGTTATGCCACTTAAGTTTATAACTAGTCATGTCGACCCAGGTTCTCTGACATATGATTGTTAGCGGCACAGTCATATACGTGATCCAAAAGGCATAAACAATTCCGGCCAAGGTAATGTGGCAGTCGTGGTGATTACCGTGCGTGAGGCCACAACGTGATATGACGTGTTAGACGGTAGAATTGTATGGCTTAGGATCGGGGTCCCGACAACGTTGGTATCGGAGCTTTACTATCTTTAGGATTACCAAGCCAAACTGGTCGACATTAAGTCTAGTAATGCTTTAGTTATATAAGGGAATTGATTGTGGAAGGGTACGTAGATTCTTTTTACTCCTTCCCTTGAGTCACTCTATTCTGAGTCACCCCCTTCTCTTCTACGGGGATTAAGGACTAGGCTTCTTACCTATCTGCTAGGATCACGAGTTACTGGATCCATATACTTATAGGATGGCTCTTGTGTGTCAACCATGTTTCCATCAGAGTCGTGAGAAGTGATGGCTATGTTGTCTCTGCACCTTGAACCTATGATGCTGAGTTGTTATGCTGCTCAAATCTCTTGAAGGTTGCCTCATATTTCATGTCGGTAAAGCTGTTATGTTGTCCTAGTTATCCTAGATTTTTATAAGTTCCAGTTTTCTTCCTTGATTCTGAACTCTGGTTGTTTCCTTCACGATGTCGTCAATAATTAGGAGTTTTGCTGGTCGTGGTCAGAACTATAGAGATGGTGGGGATGAAGAAAATCCTCCTGACCCGCCTTTGTTGGCACATGTTATGCTAGAAATTAAGAGGAACAAGTGTGCCACCAACGATCTATTGGAGTACATCAACCAGAATACGCCCACCAGTACAATGAGCTATTATCCATCAGATACTTCATCAAATTGAATCTACCCACTTTCCACCACTCCATTGAGCCACTAGATGCAGATGACTGGCTCTGAAGTATCAACAACAAGATGCGTTATGCAAACGTGGCTGAAGAAGACAAGGTTACTTATGCCACATATCACCTTGAAGGTTCTGCTAGCCTATGGTGGGAGAACTTCGAGTCCATGCGTCCTGCGGGCCAAGTTACTTCATGGGAGGAAATTTGTGAGGCTTTTCATGAGCATCATATACCATAGTCTCTGATAGATCGTAAGCAAGAGGAGTTTTCCAATATGACTCAAGCCAAGATGGATGTGATGCTTACAGTCGTGAATTTGTATGCCTTGTGTGTTATGCACCAGAAGAAGTATCCACTAATGCGAAGAAGCAAGCAAGGTTCAGGAAAGGTCTCGACCCAAAGCTATGTCATGACCTCAACTTGCATGAGTGTGCTACCTTCCACGTTCTTGTGAACAAAGTCATCCAAGCAGAAACTGGAAGGATGACCTATGCGGAATGCCTCAAGGGCAATTGTGATTTCGGGTCATCTTTAGTCTCTATATCTTAGAGGCGTAGGATATGGATTCTGAACACCGCTCTTCCTTCGGGATATGAACCGAGGCCATCTTATGTGGCGCCTCATCTGCCGATGACAAGTGTTCCCTAGAAGAACCTCATCAACCAAGTGTTCAACCAAGATCCACGTCCCATTTATGGAGCATGCTTCAAGTGTAGATAGCTAGGATACTACTCAAGGTATTTTCCTTTGCATGGTTATGCTCCACCCCATTCAGGAATGGGTGTTGTTCGTTGCAAGTCGCCAACCAAGAAGCTTAATGCAAGGTTAGTATCTCTACCACGTGGATGTGTGAAGCATGTATCTGTAGAAGAAGCTCAAGATGATACTGACGTTGTGCTTAAGACAATTCTTGTCGACTCTCATACAGCTTCAGTTCTATTTGACTTTGGAGCATCCCACTCTTTCATTTCTAAAAGTTATGCCCACTCACATGATATGTCCTTCGATATTATGCCCACTCCTTTGGAAATTCAAACTCTACATTCTAGATGGAAAACTGCTAGGGTCAGCCATGCAAATCAAATCCTTGTTGATGGTTTAGCATTCCTTGCCTCCCTGATAGCCCTAAACACTTCACACATCAATATCATTTTGGGGATGGACTGGATGACAGCTCATCATGCAAAAATTGATTGTTTCTCTAGGTCTGTTCAACTGACCCATCCTTCTGGCTAGATAGTCAATGTCTCGACTTCTATTTCAAAACACGAGATACATACTCTCAATGCCAATCCTCTTCCAAACCTTGAAAACATCACGGTAGTCCGTGACTTTCCAGATGTATTTCGAGAAGAACTGTCAGGTGTTCCACCTCGCACATAAGTAGAGTTTGTCATAGAACTTATTCCAGGAACCGCTCCAATTGCTAGAAGACCCTATAAGATGTCCCTTAAGAGTTAGGTGAGCTTAAGATCCAACTCGATGAATCTTTGAAGAAAGGTTTCATCCATCCTAGTTCTCCTCCTTGGTCTTGTCCTATCCTCTTCGTCAATAAGAAGTATGGTACATATCGGATAGTTGTAGATTATCGACCGGTTAATCTGGTCACGATAAAGAACAAATATCGGCTCCCCAGGATCAACTATCTTTATGATCAGCTTGCTGGATCTGCAGTCTTTTCCAAAATGGATTTGAGATTAGGTTATCATCAAATCCAAATCAGGAACGGGGACATTCCTAAGACGGCCTTCGTCACTCATTATGGCCAATACGAGTACACTGTCATGTCCTTTCGTGTAACCAATGCCCCAACCACCTTCTCTTTCTTAATGAATTCTATCTTCATATGGTATTTGGATAAACTTGCCATGGTTTACCTCAATGATATCCTGATTTACTCGAAGAACGAAGAATAACATGTTGATCATCGTAGGCTGGTATTGATGAAACTTCGAGAGCACTGCCTTTACACGAAATTCTCTAAGTGTGAATTCTGGTTGCCATAAGTAACCTATCTGGGTCATGTTATCTCTACGAAAGGTATTGCTGTCAATCCTGAGAGAGTTCAGGCCATTCTTGATTGGACTCCACCCAAATTGGTGAAGCAAGTTAGGAGTTTCCTTGGCTTAGTGAGCTACTGTCACCGCTTCGTTGAGAACTTCTCCAAAGTTGCCAAACCTCTAACTGAACTCCTCAAGAAAGATAAGAAGTTTGAGTGCACCCCACTGTGTCAGGAAATTTTTCAGGAGTTGAAAAGACGAATAACTACTGCCCCGGCAATTGTGCCCCCGGATTTCACAAAGGAATTTATTATCTACTATGATGCCTCACGCAAGAAATTGATTGCATTGTTATGCAAGATCATCATGTGATTGCATGTGCTTCTCGACAGTTGCGTTCACATGTATCCAACACATGATGTGGAACTTGCGGTTGTAGTTCATGCACTATTAACCTAGAGACATTACCTTCTGGGTAATCGTTGCGAAATTTACATTGATCACCACAGTCTCAAGTATATATTCACCCTACCGGATTTGAATCTCAGGAAAAGATGTTGGGTTGAGTTGATTATGGATTACGACTTACGAATAACTTACACCCCGGACAAAGCCAATGTCATGGCTGATGCACTAAGTCGTAAATCCTATTGTAACAACCTCAAGTTACTACAAGTCAAACACCTCTCCACAAGGAATTTTGTAAGCTTAATCTTCACATTGTTCCTTGAGGATTCCTTTCTATCTGATACGTCCAAAACGTATCTATAATTTTTGATGGTTTCATGCTACTTTTATGCTTTTGATAATTCTTTTTATTTTAAGTTTATGATTAATTTGGACTAACCTACTAATAGTTGCAAAAGTGCACAATGTTCTTGTTTTACACTTTGATGTGTACGAACTATCAAAAATAGAAGAGGAAACCTTGTTGGAGTGGGACTCTGACTTTTCTAAAACCTGTCCCCCCTACAGATTTTAGAGATCGTTTGTTTCCGCCTCGAAGATGATGTGAAATGGACAAATAATAGATGCGAAAGTTGTGGGTAATATTATGCTGATAATTCTAGACAGAAAATTTGGCCTATTTGGAGTTCGGGCGCTCCAGAAAAGACCGTTTTACTGGAGGAGAAATATGTGATTACAGGATTATGGGAGTTAGTGACCATATTAGATGGATTCGGCCAAGCCACAACTTGGGGACCTCATTAGGGCTGAGAGGGGTTCCTAGGAAGGTTTTAGAGGTGCCCAAGAGCCCTTGGATCAAAGGGGCAACATCGGAGGGCCAAGGATGATCGTCTCGACTCATATAAGGAGAGGAAAAACCTGATTTCTGGAGGGCCACCAAGAGCTACGAGATTTCCTCCTCCTAGGCAGCCACCTTGGGGTGGAGAATCACCTCCATACCAGCACCATCTCCAAGGAAGAAGGGGGGGGGGCAAGGGTCGTCGCCCCCAAGGGCCGTGGCCGGCGTCGTGGCCGCCATCGGCCGCCGTCTCCTCTCCGGGCTGCACCTCTCCATCAAGCTCTTGCTCACCATGGCCATGTGTGGGTAGTCTCCCTCGGGGTTGAGTTCTTCTATGTGTAGCTATGTGGTCATATATCTCTCCCATTATGTGATCTTGATTGTGATCATAGACTATGTTAATCTAGGGTGATCCCATGATGTTTCGCCTTCTTCTTCTATGTATTAAATTGATGTACTTACTTGATCTTATCTAGTATAATCCGCGAGACCATGGTGACAGCGGTCTATTGGACATGGATTAGAAGAATATTTTCATGAGTGATTTCCTCTTTTGTGAATTGATTGAAGATTGAGATTCTATTGGTTCTTGTCTTTGACTATCCTTCAGATATGTTGTGGTGATTGTGGTACTCTCTTTGGATGGCCGCGGTGGCATTGGGAAATCCATAGATGAGAACTACGAACTCTGAGGTGTGATTTTGTAGCCCTACATAATTCTCGTCCTCTCTTGATCACAAAGGAATGACCTCCAAGTACGTCTCTATTGCATGTTGTAGTGGAAATATCATGTGATTGGACTATGTTAATATTGTTGGGAGTTGCCACTAGTGAAAGTATGAAGCCTAGGCCTTGTTTTCCACCAATGAACACCGTTTACTTTCAGTTTTGTTTCATGTTTGCTTGCTACCAGTTTTTTCAGATTTACAATACCTTGTTTTACCATCCATATCACTTGCCTTTTAACACCTCTTCACCGAACTAGTGCACCTATACAACTGACAATTGTATTAGGTGTGTTGGGGACACAAGACACTTCTTGTATCTTAATTGCAAGGTTGCTTGAGAGAGACTATCTTCAACCTCTACTTCCCGGAGTTCGATAAACCTTAGGTCATCCACTTGAGGGAAATTGCTGCTGTCCCACAAAGCTCTGCGCTTGGAGGCCCAACATAGTCTACAAGAATAGAAGCGTGCGTAGACATCAAGTTATTTCTGGCGTCGTTGCCGGGGAGGTGAGTGCTTGAAGGGATATCTTTAGATCATGCAATTAAATCTTTTTGTTTCATGTTTTTATTTCACTAGTTAGGCTTAATGGAAAACAAAAAAATATGAGAGAGCTTTATAAACTCTATCTCGAACTAGGACATGAAGTGTTTGAGGATAAAATTTAAAAAACTATGGATATTTGCATATCAATTATGATGGTGGCAATATTATTAGTATACATCCTTTGAATACCAATATTGCTAATGACATGGAAAGCTCTAAGCTTGGGGATGACGGGTTTGATGAACATGATATTTTGAGTCCCCCAAGTTTTGAGGCGAAAATTTGCTATGATGATTATCATGATGATAATGATAGTCCTACTCCCACTATTACCAATGAGAAATATTATGCTTATGTGGAGAGTAAGAGTACCTTTTTTCATGTGGATCATGGTAACAATGCTTTATGTGATACTTACATTGTTGAGTTTATTCATGATCCCGCTAAAAGTTATTATGAGACGGGAACATATGCTTATAGATATTTCAATAATATCAAGTTCCCTCTCTTTATGTTGAAGGTTTTGAAGTTGCACTTGCTTTGCCTTCCTATGCTTATTGCTTTGTGCTTCAGTGAATTATTCTATGGAAATATTCCTATGCATAGGAAGCATGTTAGACTTAAATGTGTTTGGTATTTTCTTCTTGGTACTCCCTTTTGGTCTACAACTCTTATTCCGACGAGAGCATCATTGAAATCTTAAGCCTATCTTTATGGCTATAAAGAAAGAGCTCTAGGGACACAACCCTTGTTATCTTTAATTTGGGTTTTTACTTTTAGTTTCTAGTGGTCTTGATTCTTGTTAATACTGTAGCAACATCGTTGTATCTTTATTTTCAAACTTTGTGCCAAGTTTTAGCCTCCGATTGCAAGAAAGTTCAAAAGTTGTGACATGTTGTCGAGAAACATATTATGTCTGCTTAACAGAACAATTTGCCAAAAATCACCAGATCATCTTTTTGATCTTATTTTTTTTTACAGGATGCTATATATAATTTTCTTTCTGGCATTTGTTCTGCGTTTTTTGATTTGAGTTGCAGAAGTGCCCCGAAACAATTATTTACTACCTGTTGTTCTGTTTTTCACAGATTCTGCCACGTTTTGCGTTTTCATCATTTTGCAAATCTCAATCTTGATTTTCCTTTGCAAAAAACCTTTTGGCAATCATGAGAAACAGTAGTTATTCATGGAAATCTTTATTTCCAGTAGATAAGGAATTATTTTATCATGGGTACTGACCACTCTAATCAGTTTATGATGAGTTTCGTATGAAAGGAGTTTTCAAGTATGATGAAAGAAGATCCAGGAGTGTCAATAGCTTAAGATTGGGGATGCCCCCATGCACCCCCAAGAAATATTCAAGTAGACCCAAGCGTCTAAGCTTGGGGATGCCCCCGTGCATCCCCTTCTCTATCAACAATCATCAGTTCGTCCATCTCAATGCTATATTTTTATCACTTCATATGTTATGTGCTATCCTTGGAGCGTCCCGCTCTTTACTTTTTAGTTTGTTTTAGTTTTGCTTCCTGGTCATAAATAAGTTACGTCCTATCCTTCTTATTTGGGAGAGAGACACACTTCGTTTTAATTGCTTAGAACACTCTGGTTTCCACTCTTATTGTTCTCTGAGTGTTCACTTTTTGCTAGTACTGCGTTCAGCTCTTGTTTTCTACTCATATTTTGTTTAGAGCTTGTTAGTTTGCTTAATTTATATATGATTATCTCTCTATTATTTAATTAATATTATCTATGAGAGTTGTTTCAAGAAAGTTAATTGGTGTTGGAGAAGAGTAAAATATTTCATGCTTATAGTGGTGCAATAGAAAGCTTGTTTAGACTGTGGCATAGACTTTAACATGTCATGTTAGATATTATCTTAATTATATGCTTAGTAGTTATTGATGTAGCATGACTTGTCTCAAATAGCTGAGAGTGCTTAATGTTCCATTGAAAGAATCATGTGTTGTTTTTATCATATCGCAGCATAATATTGTGGTATTCTCCTTTACTACTTCATTTGGGTTGACTTGGCGCATGCTCACACCATGTTATGACTACAAACCAGTCACCTCTAGCCACTAAGATCATTTAGATTTTGACTTGTAATATTATTTATGTTTTATTAATATTTTTTTTTGCTATGCATGATTATGGTCGTTATTTATCTCTTAGTTGGTCTCTCCCAGTCTCTTGCTAGCCTCCACCTGTACCGAGTATGAGCTCTACTCGTGCATCCAACTCCCAAAAAAACAAAGTTTGTCAAATGTGTCCACCATACCTACCTACATGTGGTATTTAACCGCCACTCCAAGTAAATTTCTCATGTGCTACCTTTAAAACTTTTAAAATTATTCATGTTGCGTGCCTCTGTTTCAGCTCATGAGCACTAGATAATTCTTGATCCTCTCATACTTGTCAAGCTTTATCTTGGGTTTGCATGTCTAATGTGCAAACCCCTAATACGAGGAGGGACTAGCATGAGTGCACCCAGCTCATAGAAGACAATAGCAACAAACAACACCTCCTTCATGCTTTGTTCATGAGAAATCATAATAGTGATAAACAAAGGAGACTAAGGGGACGTGATCGTCCCCACTTTGGGAGCTGTTCCTCAAAACTTGTCCAGCATGAGAAGTTTTGGCCTATCTTCAACCTCTACTTCCCTGAGTTCGATAAACCTTAGATCATCCACTTGAGGGAAATTGTTGCTATCCTACAAACCTCTGCGTTTGGAGGCCCAACATAGTCTACGAGAATAGAAGCATGCGTAGACATCATTACCTTGGTGGCGAAACCGACTCTTAAGGCTCAGATCATAGAAGCACAGAAGCATGATACAGGAATTTCCCGGATCAAGAGCAATCTTGCCGAAAGAGTTGCTCGTCCCTTCACTGTAAATGGTCAAGGTGTTGTATTCTTTCAAAATCACTTGGTTGGTCCCAAGAAGCAACATCTGCAAGAGCTGATCCTCAACAAAGCTCACGAATATCCTCTCACAATTCATCCCGGTAGTACTAAGATGTATTAGGACCTACGCCAGAAGTTCTTGTGGACCCGGATGAAGAGAGAAATTGTTCAATTCATTGCTAACTACGACGTTTGTCGTCGCACTAATGCAGAGCATCAAAGACCTACTGGCACTCTTCAGCCCTTGGCTATTCCCGAGTGGAAATGGTACAAGCTCGGTATGGATTACATCACCAGCTTTCCAAAGACTAAGAATGGGAATGATTCCATTTTCGTGGTTATTGATCGCCTTTCCAAAATAGCTCATTTCCTTCCAGTCCATGCTAGTTAGTTAGAAGACGTATATATTTCTCGAATAGTTTCTCTTCATGGTGTTCCTCTAGAGATCAATTCAGACCGTGGAAGTCTTTTCACCTCTCTATAATGGGAAAGTTTCCAGAATGCTATGGGAACCCATCTCTCCTTTAGCACCGCTTATCACCCTCAGTCAAGTGGTCAAGTAGAAAGAGTCAATCAAATTCCTGAAGATATGCTTAGAGCCTGTGTTATCTCATTCAGAATGAATTGGGAGAAATGCCTTCCATTCGTTGAATTTGCTTATAACAATAGCTTCCAGTCCGGTCTACGGAAAGCTCCTTTCGAAGTTCTATGTGGACGAAGATGTCGAATGCCATTAAACTGGTCAGAAACTGGTGAAAGACGATTCTTTGGACCGGATATGATCCACAAGGCAGAAGAGCACGTTCGCATCATTCGTGAAAATTTGAAAACCACCCAATCTCTTCAAAAGAGCCAATATGATTGTCGTCATAAGGAACTAAGTTATGAAGTAGACGAGAAGGCTTATCTTCAGGTTTCACCTCTAAAGGGTACCCATCGCTTTGGTATCAAAGGCAAATTGGCTCCTCATTACATTGGTCCTTTTTGCATTCTCGCTAAATGAGGAGAGGTTGCCTACCAATTGGAACTACCCCCGCAACTTTCCAAAGTTCATGATGTGTTCCACGTTTCTCAACTCATGTGTTGCTTCAAGGATCCTATCCGCAAAGTGGACAACGAAACGCTTGATCATCAAGATGACCTTTCATATTTAGAATATCATGTTGGTATTGTCAATGAAACCGAGCGCAACACTCGACGTTGCAACATCAAGATTCTCAAGGTTCAGTGGTCTCGTCATTTCGAGGATGAAGCAACCTAGGAGCGCGAAGATCGTCTTCGGCTTGAGTACCCTTTCCTCTTCCCGACAACTCCTGAATCTCGGGATGATATTCTTATTTTGTGGGGGTGAGTTGTCACAACCGTAGTTTAATTATGTTTGCTAATGAATTCTTTCATGCATTTTTATTTTCTTTTGAAAATGAATTCAGCTAGTGATCAGTCATTAGAAACCAAATTTTGTCCAATAAGCAATATAAAAATTGCTTCAAAATGATCCAAGAAAATATCCCTAGTTTCCTAATAAAATATTGGCATGATGTAAAAATGTCAACCAATATTTTTGGAGGAGAGAAACATTTGTTTTGGGATTTTGATTTAATCCAACAATTATTTGAAATGGAATTATATTTGTTATATATATAATATAGATCCATATATTCTCAAACTTATTATGTGGCACTCGCTAAATTCATTTATATCACGTAATTAATTTCAGGATTTTTAAAAATTGTTTTATATTTTTAAAGCAAGAACAAATGTCAAAAAAATAGAAAAAGGGACACAAAAGCTACATGGGCTTACCTGGCCCAGGAGGCAACTAGCCGAGCCCACAAGGGGGCAGGATCTTCTTCCTCTTGCCAGGAGGAGAAGCACCTGCATGCCCCGACGGTAGTCGGCTGCGGCCATGTTCTCGGCCACCTCCTGCCTCCCTGCCTGCCTCCCCAACGACTAGCCATTGCCACGAGACGCCCTCGAGCTCATTTCCCCCTACTGCTCTCTCTCCCTCTTTCTCTGCTTCTCTTGGCCGACCCGAAAGCCGCCATCGCTGCGTTCTTCACCACCGCGACCATCGGCCACCGTTCGCCACCCCGTGTTGTCTAGAAGATCCATCGCGATGAGATGCTCCTCCAAGCCAAGGGAATTGAGCCCGGGAGCCCCGCAGCACAGTCATCACGTCCGATTCCACCTCTGGTCACCGAAGCTCGTCAATCTTGATTCGCTCCCACCACACCTCCCCGAGATCCCCCAGCTACTCAAGGAGATCACCGTGAGACACCTCGCCCTTTTCCCCAATTCTACCTGCTCTCACGCGCCCCTAGTGCTAGCCCACTGTGTCTGAGCTCTGGTCGCCGCCACGAGCTCACTGCCGGCCAACTCCGGCGCCCCCACGACTAGCCGCACCTGCCACTGGATGCGGGCGAGCCTGGGCTACGGCCTGGTGCCTTCGGCACGTCCAGCCGATGCTGGAGTGCCATTATGGTGTGCCTCTACCGTCTTGGGTGGTCACCGGCGATTACCGCGGGTTAAACCCCCTGTTTAGCCACTAACCACCCCCTAGGTCCATGACAGGTCGGCCTAGAGCCCTTAATAAGCTCGGGTTATTTTAATTAAACACTGATTTAACGTTGTCCATGACACATGGGTCCCATGGTCAGGTTTGACCTGGACCGGGTCCTGTGAACTGCTGACGCAGTGATGACGTCAAGATGACGCAATAAATTATATTCTAAAATACATTAATTCAGGAAAATTCCAGAATATAACCTAAACTTCAAAAAGTTCATATAAATTCAACCATAGCTCCAAATGAAATAATTTATATATGAAAAATTATCAAAAAAAATCCAGGAATGTGATGGTATCATTTTATTGCATGTTTGAACAAATTATAACCACTATTTAGGTCAGTTTCATTAAATGCATTTAAATGCTTATATATGGAGTTTAGAATTGATCTATATGGATCAAATAACTTCCATTTAATTTATGGTCACTTGCATTAGGCAAAACCAACAACATGTGAACATGCCAGGTTCATGCATCATTGTGAAGAATTCCGATATAATCCCACTCTCTCGCTCTTGCTCTCATTTCAATGCATTATGACAATATGATTCAACTGTTAATTGTGTTTCGGTAGAAGAACCCATTTCTTTGCATGACCTATCATTGTCATAGTAAATAGTTAAACCAAGCAACCTAGCATACCTGGTAGATGCTTGAGACATGTTGTGCCATTACCCTGTTCTGTTTGCTATTCTTAGAGTTGAGTCGGTCTGACCATCTGGATGATGAATTGGAATGAACATGTCCTGTTGATGAGAGTTAAGTGTGTGAACCTGTTTTGTTAAAGGTAGCAGTGAGAAGCCATGTAGGAGTACGTGGTGGGTTGTCTCATTGACGCCGCACTTAGGTATTAAGATCTTGTGTTGGTGTTCCAAGACTAGCTACTACCGCACATTGGGTTCCAGTAACTTGACCCCTCTCGGCCTATTAGCCTACCTTGTTCTCTGCCGAGGAGTCGTAGTAGTTCGAAACATTCATAGGGTGTGGCCGGGCGTGCAAAGTGGATGAACGGCCCAACCGGGACCGGCTTGGGGCCATGTACACAACTTCTGAGTCCGAATCCTGAAACACGGTCGGATCCTCGTTTATGGTAGCCAAAACAGATATGCGACTGCCTTGAGCTAAAGTGGTTGTAGGTTAACGTCCGTGGCGGACTCCCTCACTGGTCTTCGGCTTGAAGGTTGCCGAGGTGCATGATGTGCACAGGGCGATAAATGGCGGAAGCATGTGTGCAGAACTACACTCCTGCAGGGTAAATATCTATTCGAATAGTCGTGTCCTTGGATATGGACTACTTGGACACTTGCATGGTTCATAGACAACTTTAACGAATACTCTAAAATGGTCCAGATAAGTGTGAGTGTTATGGATGGCCTTCTCGTAGGGTGACGAGAGAGGATCCATGGTGGTGTATTGATGTGGGGGATATGTGGACTCGTGTGTGCTCTATCTTAGAGAGATGAGGGAGGAATGATACATTGTTGTAGTATAGGTTAGCCAAAGGTCAATGCTGGTATTTCTGAGTAAACCCCACAATCCCTCTCGTTGATACATGATGCATAAGTAGTTAGTTTTGATGTAAGTCTTGCTGAGTCCCTTTTTTGTAGAGATAGAAGTTGTTAACTTTACGTTTTACTCTTGACATTGACATTGATGGATTAGCTTGGGAACCCAAATAGTGGTCTGGCTCCTATGGTAGGGTCATTGTAGCTTTTCAGGCTCTTCCAGCCATTTTTAGTTGATGTATGTACCCTGACATGTAACTTTCGCTTGATGTTTGTATGCTCTGAATGTTGGATCATGTGACCCCTGTTTGTAGCATTATAGTATGTTGGCTGTTCGGAGCCTTTTAATAAAATGATGTGTTGTAGAGTTATGTTGCGATGCCATGTTGTATCTACACATATCATGCATATTGTGTGTATGTTTGAAATGCATTGGTATGTTTGGGATTCGACACCTAGTTGTGTGTGTATGGTAGACTGCCCTACTGGAAAATGCCTCTTTGTGCTTCCACTGAGCATCGGTAGCTTGCTACTGCTCTGGACACATTGATTGATCGGCATGTATCCTTCTTTGTTGTTCTGTTTGTCCCTACAGGGAAATGTCACGCTATGTAATGGAGTCCATGTAGCTTGTTATGACTCGTCTACACACGCTGATGACCGACACCTGCATTGTTGGGTTATGCATGTTTGTTCATGTATGGTTGTGCCACTTGGGTTTATAACTAGTCATGTCGACCCGAGTTCTCTGACATATGATTGCTAGTGACATAGTCATATACGTGAGCCAAATAGCGCAAACAGTCCCTATTGGAGATATGCCCTAGAGGCAATCATGTATGATATTTCCTATGTGTTTATGAATAAAGATAGTCCTTGGACGTTATCGGTGATGTTTATTAAAAAGTACGTGACTTGTTTGTGAGGCTATACATTGTATGATGACTGTCCTAAATGGTTGTGTGAACATGCAACCACCTAGACTAGCATATGATACGGTGGATGGTCCGGTCTCACTGACCATGTAGCATTGGATGCTAGCCGGATAATATGAACTCGGAAATATCTGCTCGAATTCGACATAGTCGGATCTGAGTTGAGATAAGGTCTGAGTTTGACAGACCCAACTATGAGACGCAGCGATAGGTCATATGTGATTCTCTAGTACAACATACATCCTATGTCCTAAGACCTGAGTTGGCGCATGTACTCGGGATGGTGACAGACTTTCTTTGGGCCGACCAAACGCTACTCCGTGACTGGGTAGTTACAATGGTAGGTTTCGGGCTTGTCCAGACCCATGTTGTGAGACGTGGTCAAGTAAGATGGGATTTTCCCCTCCGACCAGGAGAGATATACTCTCGGGCCCTCAGGTGATCTCATCTGGATAAGCATGGTCATGCGATGAGTATTATGAGATAATCCGAATGTTGTTTAGATTCACTGGAACGAGAAAGAGATCATGCGGCAACAAGGATGACCGTGTCGACTTGAGCACGACAATGTAGATCGTGTGGCAAAGGGAACAGAAGTATGAAGTATAGGTTCGCCTAACCCGCTTCATTGGACACTTGGAATTGGCACGCCTTGCTAGAAGCCGCTAGCGACTAGCCGAGTCGGATGTGGTGTGACTCACGACCAAGTAAATGAGAACCTAAAGGTTCGCGCGCTTAAGGGAAGGAACACGTGGGATTTACGGTCCATATGAGGTCCAAGAGTTGAGCCCACGGCGGACTCCTATATATAGTTTAGGTGCGGCACTCCTATTGAGTTGATCGCTTTGGCGTTGTCATTAGGTATGTGCATGTGTTGCACCTAGACACCTCCACTCTCTGCCGCCAACTATGTGATCCGTACCTAGTAGTCTGTCGCACGGTGTTCCTCCTGCATGCACAGATACCATTAGAGGCGGTGCACCTACGCCTCTCCGACGAACCTATACGTGGGATCTAGTGACAGGCTGTTCGAGGGAGAAGATCCGGCGACCAAATGTTCGAGGGAGATCGGAGGTCCGAGGAGACGGACCACACGATGTGCTGCCCCAACTCTACTTCCGCTACACGGCACTGCGCGTCTAGTGGTAATCATCTGTGATCTATCTCTGTAGCATGTTCTTGGATTTTCTATGCGTCGGAAAATTTTAATTCGCATGTGATGCACCTATGTTAGAACGCAATAGTCCCAGCCAAGGTAAGGTGGCATTTGTGGTAATTACCGTGCATGAGGTAACAAAGTGATATGACGTGTTACAAGCTAGAATTGTATGGCTTAGGGTCGGGGTCCTGACACTCTAACATGTGGTTCTTGCTTTAGATCTGTTGCTAGCCCAAAAATTTGCACTAAGTAGATATACTACTTGTGCATCCATAACCCTTAAACCTAGTTTCTTGCCAAAAGAGTCTACCATACTTACCTATGGATTGAATAAGATCCTTCAAGTAAGTTTTCATTAATGAACAAAGCTATCAAAATTGCTCCTAAACATGTATGATCTTTTATTATAAGCGAAAATAAGCTTCGTACGATCTTATAATGGCACATAAATAAAATCGACGAACTGCATAATAAAGTTCTCTCAGAAGGGGCAATGTAAAGTGATGTTCCTTTTCATTAAGAGATTGCACATCCTAAAATTAAAAAGCGCATGACAACCTTTGCTTCCTACTATGAAGGGCTTATCTTTTACTCCTCTATTTTTACTTTTATGTAAGAGTCGATAATGTTCATCACTATTCCAATCCATTAAATCTTTAATTAGCAAGCATCATGTGGTGGGGAAGATCCAAACACATATATCGAGTTGGATATAGGTGATCATGATTAATTTTTGTTGACATTAATACTTAATCATGTAGTAAATTTAAATTATTTCCTTTTGCACTAAGAGATAAAGCTAAAGTTTGGTTTTCATCTCTACCTCATAATAGTATTGGAGCATGGGACAAGGGTAAAGATGCTTTCATTGCCAAGTATTTTCCTCCCGCTAAAATTATCTCTCTTCATAATCAAATTATGAATCTTAAACAACATGATCAAGAACATGTTTTACAAGCATGGGAGGTAACGAAATTGATGATTACAAATTGTCCCACACATGGCTTGGGTTTATGGATGATCATACAACATTTCTATGCTCGATTAAACTTTATGTCTAGAAACCTTCTAGATTTTGTTGTAGGTGGTACCTTCATGGAGGCGACATTGCGAGAGGCCACCAAACTTCTGGACAATTTCATGACAAATTATTCTCAATGGAATACAAAAGAGCTCCCACTCGTAAGAAGGTAAATTGTGTTGAGGAAATTGCTACTTTGAGTGATAAGATGGATGCTCTTATGAATATGGTTCCGAGTAACCACAATCATGTTGATCCCAATGGTATTCCATTATCTACTTTGATTGAGCAAAATAATGATGCTATTGATGTGAACTTTGTCTCTCGGAATAATTTCAATAACAATGCTTATAGAGGAAATTTCAATGCTAAACCATACCTGAGTAATTCCTCTAAGAATTATGGTAATTAATATGGAAAATATTCTACAAATAATAATAGCATACCCTCCCATCTTGGGAACAAAATTAAAGAATTTATTAGTTGTCAAAAACTTTTCAGCACTAGGGTAGAAGAAAAGTTGGATAAAGTTGATCATATGGCTAGAAATGTGGATAGAATTACTCATGATGTGCAAACTCTTAAAAATAAAAAATTGCCACACTGGCATGATATTAATGATTCCATTAAATCTTTCCAAGTCTCCATTAATGAAATCAAGGAGAGGACCTCTTGGTTGAAAGCTAAGTGAGTATTCTTAGAAAATCTCTTCCACCCGGTTTTTACCGTAATCATGATGAAGATATTAGAATGATTGTTGTTTCTCCAATTCAATATTTATTTGATAATTTGAAAATTGATGATAAAGGTACTGGAGATGAGTCAACTTTATGTAGAAGGGCGTCTGAAAGAATGTGGATGTCGCCTAGATGGGGGTGAATAGGCGCTTTAAAATAATTATGGTTTAGGCTTGAACAAATGCGGAAGAAAGCTAATGTTTAATTAGTAAAGCACAAAACCTAAAACAATTGGGCTCACCTATGTGCACCAAGAACTTATGCTAATCACGATAAACAACTAAGTGATAGCAATATATATAGCAAGAAACAATATGGCTATCACAAAGTAAAGTGCATAAGTAAAGGGCTCGGGTAAGATATAACCGAGGCACGCAGAGACGATGATGTATCCCAAAGTTCACACACTTGCGGATGCTAATCTCCGTTCGCAGAGGTATGGATGGACAATCCTCCCCAAGAAGCCACTAAGGCCACCTTAATCTCCTCATGCCCTTGCACAATGCAAGATGTTGATATTCCACTAAGGGACCCTTGAGGGCAGTCATCGAACCCGAACAAACAAGGTTGGGGCAATCTCTACAACTTAATTGGAGGCTCCCAACAACACGAGGAAGCTTCAGCACAATGGGTTGTGGCTCCGAGATGACCTCAAATAATCGGAGCAATCTCCACAACCTAATTGGAGACCCCGATGCTTTTCCGGAGCTTTATGCCACAGTGATTGAGCTCCGAGGCACCACCAAGCTTCTAGGACGCCAAAGCATCCACGAAGAACAATCTCTAGGGTACAAAGCACCCAAGGGTAATAAGCTTCTCAAAATTTTCACGTCCACGTATCACCATGGAGAACTCACACTGATGCAACTAATGCAATGGAAAGAACTTACGAAGTGGTCAAGTCCCTCAAACTCAAATCCATCCACAACAACAAAAGCTACAGAGGAATATGAGAGGAAGAACAAGGAGCTCACAAAGAACTCCAAGATCAAGATCCAAGGGGTTCCCCTCACATAGAGGCGAGAGTGATTCGTGGAAATGTGGATCTAGATCTCTTCTCTCTTTTACCTCAAGAACTAGCAAGAATCATTGGAGGGATTCAGAGTTAGCAAGCTCAAAGAAGGTGAACAATGGGGGGAATACGAGCTCAACGGATAGAAAACCATTGGGGAAGAAGGACCCATTTTATAGGCCTCCCCAAATCCAACTGTTATGTGTACAGGTCGTGCACAAGCGGTACTACCGCTGGGCTGAGTGGTACTACCACTCCAGCCCAAGTGGTACTTCCTATAAAAAGGGAAACGGCTCATCAGAAGCCAGAGAGAAAAAAAGCGGAAATAGGGATGGAAGGGGAGGGCGGCAGTACTGCTGGAGTGGTACTACCGCTCCCCCATGCGGTACTTCCGCTCAAAGTGGAAAAATGCACCGATGAAGATAAAGAGAAATTATAAGTGGAGGAGAGTCCCGCAAGGAGGGAGGCAGTACCGCCAGGGCAGTACTACCGCTCAGCCCCAGCGGTACTTCCGCTTGAGAGAAAACCTGCCGAGAACTGCCATAACTTTCACATACGAGCTCCGAATTGAGCAAACTCAAGCTTGTTGGATAGCACACGACAAGTACTATCCAAACTCAAGCTTGTTGGTTATCTTAAGAACATGCAGTTATGAAAATGCAATGATATAGATATGAGAAACCTCTGTGAATGAAGAACCGGCAAAAACTCCAATATCGAAAACATCATAGAAGATGCGTATGGAATCCGTTTTCGATGAACTCGAGCTTGTCATGAAAATGACCATAAGCTATAGAACTCACAAAGAGAACTACCAAAAAAGAACCAAGAAATCTGATGCAGGGATGCAAACGTTTTGAGCTCTCACGAACGATACGATCAAGCTAATCACTTGAGAGCCCCCCATGACAGTACGACAATCTATCCTAAAATAGAAAAACCTATCAAGGGCAAACCTATACCTTGCACATAGTCCACTTGAGCTAGATGATGACGATCTTGAGTTCCTCAAGATGGACCAACTTTCTTGATTGTGTAGGGTTGATGAAGACTAGTCGATTGCTCCCCCATACTCATTATGGGTGAGCCACTCTTCAGCACATCTTCACAAGTCCATTGCCACAACAATGGACGGCAAGCTTCAAGCATGATCTCTTCCTGATGCTCCACTTGAACTTGCACACCACAATGTACCATGGGTTGGATGAGATATTCCTGTTGACAAAATCCCATGGAAACATAGCTAACTCCACATAGAACTCTCATGAAGACCATGGGTTAGTACACAAAAGTGTTATGGACAATGCTTACCATACCATGGGATCACTTGATTCCTCTCGGTACATCTTGTAAGCTTTGTGTGTTGATCAACTTGATTTACTCTTTGTCTTAGTCTTGATCAACCTTGTGTCTTTGTGACCCTTATTTGGATAATACCTTGAATACCACCTTGGTCATCATATAAACTCCTTGAAACCAACACATGGACTTCAAGAAGTGCCTATGGACAAATCCATCGAATATAACTTAAGGAAACCATTAGTCCGTAGGGGTTGTCATCAATTACCCAAACCACATATAGATAAATATGCTCTAACAGTGTCTCGTTTGTCCGGAGGGTGATGATCCCAATGCTTAAACTAAAAAAAGTGGGTTTGGAGAGGTTAAAACTTTAGCTAGTGATGTCCCCACTATCTTGGATTACAAGGACATTAATTATGAGAGTTTTTATTTAATTGAATGTATTTACTTGTTGCAATTCATTATTATCTCATCCAATGATTATGAACAAAATAAGGCTTTTACTAAACATATCGTAAAAGCGATGATAAAAGCTAATGGTGAGAAACCAGAGCTAGAAGTTTCTATACCTAGAAAATTGCATGATGAGTGGGAAACTACTATTAAAATCAAACTTAAATAATATGAATGTAATGCTTTGTGTGATCTTGTGCTAGTGTTTCAACTATACCTAAATCTCTTTGTGATGTATTTGGTCTCATCGATATACAAGATTGTTCCCTTAACATGCATCTTGCAGATTCTACCATTAAGAAACCTTTCGTTAGAATAAATGATGTGCTTGCTAATATAAATTATATGAATCTATACTTCATTGTTCTTGATACTGAATGCAATCCATCTTGTCAAATTATACTTGGCAGACCCTTCTTATCAACTATAATTGCAATTATTGACACGAAAGAGGGAAACATAAGATTCCAATTCCCATTAAAGAAAGGTATGGAACACTTACCTAGGAAAATAATAAAACTACCATATGAATCTATCATGAGGGCCACTTATGGACTCAATATCAAGGATGATATCGATTGAAACTATGCATTATGCCTAGCTAGGGGCATAAAACGATAGCGCTTATTGCGAGACAACCCAATAGTTATTTTATTTTTTGTGTTGTACATTCTAGTATTTTGAGTTGACATGATTATTGTTATTGTACTGATTGTGTTTTTATGTTTCAATTAGTGTTTGTGCAAAATAAATCCTTTGGGACGATTTCGATGATAAGTAGAATTGATACAATACAAAAACAGAATGTTTTACGTCCACTGCAAAAAAAAATGTGATTTGACTCGAACATATTTTTGATCCGAATTTGTTACACAATAGTGGAACACAAAATTCTCAAGGATTTTCTAATTGTTTCAGAATTGTATGAGTTAAATAAGTATGGTTTAAGTCCTGATCACTACATATTGTTCTGTTTTAGACACGTTCAGTTTTTTCTTACATAGTTTGCTTGTTTTAAGCCATGTATAAGTTAGAATATAGTACCTTATGAAATAAATAAATATGAATTGCATCGGGGGGTATAAGCCATGTATAAGTCAAAATATAGTACCTTATGAAATAAATAAATATGAATCAATTCATAACAGCGATCACGATGGATGAAGGAATAAGGAGTAACAAGACCGTAAGACTGGGGATGTCCAAGGCACCCCAAGGTAATATCCTAGGAAGACTCAAGCATCTAAGCTTGGGGATGCCCCAGAAGGTATCCCCTCTTTCGTCTCCATTCCATCGGTATGTAACTTGGAGCTACATTTTATATTTCACATGATACATGTTTTGCTTGGAGCATGGTGTGTTATAGTTTGCTTTTGTTTTAGTTTTCCACAATCATTGTTTTTTGGACACACCTAATTGATAGAGACAGATGTTCACCAAGATTTGTCAGAATATTCTATATGCTTCACTTATATGTTTTTAGCTATGCAATTGCGCTAGTGCTTCGTAGATATCTTTTTGAGCGAGGTGGCGTGTAGATTTTATAGAAATAATTGCACTCTCGTTCTTCACTTATATTTGTTTGAGAGTCTAATAGGGTGCAACAATAATGTGCATGGGTTATAAGACTACTCCAAAAAGGATAGATATTCAAGATTGATATTATAAAAACTTTCATGTAGCACATAAAAGAGAAATTGTGGGTTAATGATATTGATGTGGTAATATGAAAGGACGTGATTACATGGTTGTTGGTTAGTAGAAAATCAATAGTTAAAGGGCTTTAAGGTGTTGTTCATTCAAATATTGGTTACGACATGGTGATGATGTGTATGCATTCTTATTCCTCATTTAAATCCTAGTGTCGTTTAGGTCGAGGGCACATGATGGTTAAGTCTTACGAACCCCCACCTTAGGGCCATGCGAGTAATACTTTGCTTTGATAGAGCTAATAAAGCTTTGCAGTAAGTATATGAGTTCTTTATGACTAATGTGAATATGTGGTAGTACACTCTCTCACCTTTTTCATATTTGCAAACCTCTTTGGTATAATGCATTGCCCATTCTCACCTCGAGGATTGGTGCAAACTTTGCCGGTTCATCCTAATCCCGTGACATGATACGCTCTGTTGCACATAAGACACCCTATATCTTCCTCAAAACAGCCACCGTACCTACCTATAATGGCATTTCCATAGCCACTCCGAGATATATTGCCATGCAACTTCCACCGTTATGTCTCATGACTTGTGTGTTCATCATCATATTGCTTTACATGATCATGTAGCTGACATAGTGTTTGTGGAAAAGCCACCATTCATCATTATTTATATGTTACGCTACATCATTGCACATCCTAGTACACCACCAAAGGCATTCATATAGAGTCATCTTGTTTAGTAGTTTTTATATCAAGTTACAAGTAGATAGAAGTGTGATATTTTTCATTATCAGGGCATTGTCTCAATGAGACTCCGGACAAAAAAAGAAAAAGAGAGAAAAAGAAAAAAAAGAAATGGGAGTAAGAGAAAAAATACTGAGAGAAGGGACGGTGCTACTACCTCCTTCTCCACACTTGTTCTTAGTGAAAGCATCATGTTTTTCATATAGAGAGTCTCATGTTTTGTCATTCATATGATAGTAGGAATATTTCATTCTGTAACTTGGCTTGCATATTCCGATGACGGGCTTCTTCAAATGCCCAAGGTCTTCATCAGCAAGCAACTTGGATGCACACACACTTAGCTTTCGTTGAGATTTCATACACTTATAGCTCTAGTGCTTCTGTTGCATGGCAATCCCTACTACTCACATTGATATCGATTGATGGGCATATCTATAGCCCGTTGTTCATCCTAGTTAGTGCAGGACTTTCTTCTCCACTTTTACTCATTTGAAACCTACCACCATATTATATTCCACCTATATGTTATATCCATGGTTAACGCTCTTGTATTGAGTGATGTAATGTTGAAGCGCCTTAAAAAGTATGATCTAATTTCTTGGCTTAACTCAGTGGTGCTTGATATATGTATTTATGTGGTGAAGACGTAGCCATGCCATGCTAATATGATAAAATGAATGGGGAGTAAACATTTCTAGGGATCATATATTTCGAAAGTTGATGGTTATGTTACTTATGTTTATGGATATTACTATGTTGATGTTTATTGATTCATCGTTTCTCAGTGATCGTACCTAAAAGAGATTACATGTTAGGTAGCATGTCACATAAAAATTCTGTTTTTATCATTTACCTACTCGAGGACGAGCATTAATTAAGCTTAGGAATACTAATACATCTCCAATGTATCAATAAATTTTAATTGTTCCATGCTATTATATTACGAGTCTTGGATGTTCTATAGGAATTTATATTATTTTTTATATATTTTTTGAGCGCTAATCAATTAACCAAGTGACCAGTCTTAGTTGATTTTTTCTACGTGTTTTTGGCTTTTCACACAAACAGTACCAAATAGAGGCCAAATGCAACAAAACTTTTGAGCAATTTTTTGGACAAAAATAAGACCTCGAAGCTTCGAAAGAAGACCGAAGGGCATATGAGGTTCCCCCAAGATACCAGGGCGCGCCCGGGGGGTGGCCACTCCCTAATGGCTTGGGGACACCTCGCAACTACTCCAATCCTTATCTCCACTCCTAGAAATTCTCTTTCATGGGAAAAACACCAGAAAGCCACCCTAAATTCTTTTTTCACTCCGCAAGTCTTTGTTCTTCTGTGATCTCATCTGGAGCATGATACTCGTGATATGCACTGGGTTTTTTCTCCGAAGAGGCTGGGATGATGCAGCACAATATAGATAAGTATTTTCCTCAGTGAGAACCAACGTCATCTTACCAATAGGAGGACCACGCAGTTCCCCGTCTTTAGCACCTACACACGAAAGATCACACACAATTGCATCCAACGCGTGCAAGAAGGTTGTCAATCCCCTTAAACTCGTTACTTGCAAGTAATAAGTAGTGTATATGATAGTTGATACTTGTAAATTGTAAACTAAAAAGAAAAAAATGGTAGCAAGGTATTAAGAGCGTTTGTAAATATATTTGTGAACTAACCCGGGGGCCATAGTTTTCACTAGAGGCTTATGTCTCATAGAAAACATAGAGTCGGTAAACAAATTACTATTGGGCAATTGATAGAAAAGCGCATTGTTATGCAATATTTATTCATGGAAATGATCATTACATATAGCATCACGTCCATAGGCAAGTAGACCAACTCCTGCCTGCATCTACTACTATTACTCCACCCATCGACGGCTATCGAGCTTGCATCTAGAGTATTAGGTAAAATAGAGTAATGCTTGGAGAACAATGACATGATGTAGTCAAAGAAAATCCAATTAATATGAATCAACCTCATCGATTTATCCTTAGTGGCAGCAATACAATAAGTTTCATGTCCCTTCCTGTCACTGGGATTCAGCACCGCAATATTGAACCCACTACAACCCACCTCTCCCACTAAAGATAAATCAATCTAGTTGGCCAAACAACATCGATAGATCAGAGAGAATTATGAATCTATCATTATCATGCAAACATATTAAAGACGAGAAAGGAACTCAATATAATCTCAGGAATAATGTGAACATAGACCCATAATTCATCGGATCCCAACAAATGCACCGCACAACATGATTACACAAGATAGATCACCCTAGGAATCATGTTGATCTTGGCAATGATGAACATAGAGAGAGAGAGATATCAATATAGGTACTAACTATGGACCCATAGGTCTGTGGTAAACTATTCACACATCGCCCTGGGAGCAAAAAGGTTGATGTAGAGGCCCTCCGTGATAGCTCCCCCTGTGGTAGGGCAACAAAACAAGGCTCCAGATAGGCACATGGCAGAACAGAGACTTGCTGTGACGAAAAAAATGTTCTGGGAGGCTCTCTAGGGTTCTTGGGATTAATGTGAATTTATAGGACAAAGGGGAATTCTCGAGGACAAGGGAGGTGGCCCTAAGTCATCAGGGCACGACCACCCCCTGGACGCACCCTGTTGGCTTGGCGCCATCTCGTGGGGTCTCGAGTGTCCTTCTGAAGCTTCCAACTCCTTATTTTGTCCAGAAAAAATCATAATTGTTTTGGGGTATTTGGACTTCGCTTGGTATGATATTCCCGAAAAGCCAGAAACATGCAGAAAACATCAAGTTTCACTTGGCATTGGTTTAATAGGATAGTGCTCAAAACTAATTTGAATCAACAAGTAAATGCCTCAAAAGCATCCTAGGATGACAATATAATAGCATGGAACAATAAAAAATTATAGATATGTTGGAGATGTATCAACATCCCCAAGCTTACTTCTTCCTCGTCCTCGAGTAGGTAAATGATAAAAATAGAATTTTTGATGTGACATGCTACCCAACATGTAATCTCTTGCACATATGATCATTGAGAAATGATGGATTAAAAACATCAACCTAGTAATATCCATGAACATAAGTAATATAATAACCAATTTTCAAAATATACAATCCTTACAGGATGTTTACACCCTATTCATTTTTTTATATTAGTATGGCGTGGCTCCGTCTGCACCACATAAATACAATGTCAAGCACCACAGTGTTAATCCACATAATTGGATCACACTTTTCAACGTGCTTCAGCTTTTATTACTCACACAATACATGAGTGTGCACCATAGACCTAGCATATAGGTGGAAAAGAATAGGGATAAAGAATTTGGTGCCCTTAGTTGGGTCATACTCGGTAGGTTTACCCCAAGATTCGAAAAACACTCGTTCCCACCCAAACCACTTTGCCTCTCTTATGCTTTTGCCCTATGAAGTTTTGACCATCACTTTGAAAACTTCATCAAAAATTCATATGAACTCAAGAAAATTCAAATAAGATATCAAAATGTTCACGAAAACATAGCCTATATGTGCATGCCATTCGCATTCACAACAAAAATGTTGGAAAGACCCCATTTGACTTTTATTTTAAGTCAAGAATGGTGACTTCCAACATTTTTATGAAGAATGAAAATGGCATGTACATATAGGTGATGTTTTTTTTGAACATTTTGATATCTTATTTGATTTTTTCTGAGTTAGTATGAATATTTTATGAAGTTTTCAAAGTGACTGAGAAACAGTCAAAGGGCAAAAGCATAAGCAAAGCAAAGTGGTATTGGCGGGAACGAGTGTTTTCGGGAGTTGGGGTAAACCTACCAAATGTGACCCAACTAGGGGAATAAATTCAATTATCCCAACAGAATATGGTGGTAGGTGTCAAAGGGGTAAAAGTGGAGAATAAAGTCTCACATCAACTAGGTGGATCAACAATCTACGGAGATGTCCATCAATCGGTATCAATGCGAGGAGTAGGGATTGCGATGCAGCGGATGCGCTAGAGCTATAAGTGTATGAAAGCTCGACTGAAGCTAAGTGGGAGTGCATCCAACTTGCTTGCTCATGAAGACCTCGTGCATTTGAGGAAGCCCGTCATCGGAATATACAAGCCAAGTTCTATAATGAAAATTTCCACTAGCATATGAAAGTGACAACACTTGAGACTCTCTATATGAAAAACATGGGGCTACTTTGAAGAACAACTCTGGAAAAGGAGGTAGTAGCACTCTCCCGTCTCTCATTTTTTTTGCTTTTTCTCTTTTTTATTTTTTTTCTTTTATCCTTTTTTCTTTGTTTCTTTTTCTATTTTTTTTATTTTTTTGTCCGGAGTCTCACCCCTAATTTTGGTGGAATCATTGTCACCATCATCATTTCCTCACTAAGACAGTGCCTTAATAATGAAAAGCATCACACTTGTATTTACCTACAACTCGATATGAAAAACTACTAAACAATATGACTCTATATGAATGCATCTGGTAGTGTACGAGGATGTGCAATGATATAGCGTAACATGGACAATAATCATGAACGGTGACTTTGCCACAAATACTATGTTAGCTACATGATCATGCAAAGGAATATGGTAATGAATGTACTAGTCATATGATGTTACAGTGGAAGTTGCATGGCAATATATCTTGGAATGGCTATGGAAATTCCATTATAGGTAGGTATGGTGGATATTTTATGAAGATATAAGGTGTCTTATGTGCAACATAGCATATCTTGTCGCGGGGTTTGGATGCACCAACGACATTTGACCTGATCCTATAGGTGAGAATGGGCAATGCACAATACCGAAGAGGATAGGAAATATGAGGTGGTGAGAGAGCGTACATCCATGGATTCGCATTAGTCATAAAGAACTCACATACTTCTCACAATATTTCATTATCTCTTTCTAAGAAAAGTACTACCCGCATGCCCCGGCCTAAATGACAATAGGATTTCAATGAGGAATAAGAATGCTCACACATCATCACCATGACATAACCAATATTTGGATGAACAACAAATTAAAACCCTTTAGCTATTGATATTTTTACTACCCAAAAACCATGCACTCATGTTCTTTCATATTACCACATCAATATCATTAACTTGTAGTTTCTCTTTTATGTGCTAGATGTGGTTTTCATTATGCACTCCTTGAATACCTATTATTTTTCGACTAGTCTTATAACAGATGAAAATTACCATCACTATTTATTAACTCTCAACCAAATTTAAGTGAAGAACGAGAGTGCAACTATTTCTATAAAATCTGTACATCAGTGTGCTCTAAAAGATATAAGTGAAGTACTAAAGCAACTACTTAGCTCAAAAGATATAAGTGAAGCACACACAGTATTCTAATAAATCATGGTGAACATGTGTATCTCTCAAGTGGATGTGTCCAAAAAAAATGTGTGGAAAAATAAAAATAAAGTAAACTATCCTCCAAGCAAAACTCATATCATGTGATGAATAAATATATATAGCTCCAAGTGACATACCAAGGGAGTAAGACGAAAGAAGGGATGCCTTATGGGGCATCTCCAAGCTTAGGCCCTTGAGTATTCCTAGAGTTTGGCTTGGGGTTCCTTGGGTATCCCCAATCATAGGCCCATTATCACTCCTTATTACTTCATCCATCGTGATAACACCCAAAACTTGCAAACTTCAACACACAAGACTCAATAGAAAACTCATAAGATCCGTTAGTAGGATAGGCAAACCATAAACATTGGGTACTGTTATAAATTGATTCATATTTTATTATTTAATAATGTACTTAATTCTAACTTATCCATGACTTATACCCCCCTCGATATAATCCATAACATCATCAAAATAAGCAAACTATGCACGGAAGAAACATAATTTGTCTAAAACAAAATAGTCTTTAGTGATCAGAAAAGACATCCTAATTCTGTAGGTCCTAAAATTCTGAAAATTTAGGAAAACCTGGGGAATTTGTATATAAATACTTTACTAAACATTCAGATCAAAAAGCCATTCCCGTAAAATCAGAGAAATTCTTGATTGGAAGCAATAGTTTATGTTTTTGCAGAGTATCAATTAAACATAGCATTCAAATTATCCCAAAGGCTTTGCTTGGGGAAAATACTAATTTAAACATAAAAACATAATAATTACAATATGAATAATCATGTTACCTCACACAAATAGAAAGTAGAATAAGAAAAATAAGATAGCTATTGGGTTGCCTCCCAACAAGCATTATTGTTTTACGCCCCTAGCTAGGCATAATGCATATTTTCAAGTGTGGTCATCTTTGACACTACACCCGTAAAACCCCTCCCAACGCTCCACCTTTTAGAGGTGCTAAGGCTGCCATGGCAGCATAAAATCGGATGTGGCAAGCTAATTAATAGATGAGATATGAGTGTGGTGAACCGAGGAAGAAACAATGCTAAGCGCGTGAACCTAGGAAAAACACATAAATAAAAGAAGTCCACCTATGCATGAACAATTTTAGTTGAAAAATCATTAAATGAAAGATCCTTAGCACAACAAGTTAAGCACGAGTGCATTGGAGGCTTTAGGTGCTAAACTTTTTAATGTGCTTAGCACCTCATGTAAGCAACTTTGCATTGGAAGAGGCCTAAGCATCCCTCATAATAGATTCATAAGGTAGTTTAATTCTATTTCTAGGGAAATCCTCCATCCCTTTCTTTAGTGGTAATTGGAACCTTATGTTTCCCTCTTTCATATCAATGATTGCACATAAAGTTCGTAACAAAGGTCTTCCAAGTATTATTGGACAAGATGGATTGCATTCAATATCAAGAACTACGAAATCTACATGCACATTATTTATATTAGCAAGGATAAGCACATAATTTATTATATCCAGAGGTTGCTTGATGGTAGAATCCGTAAGATGCAAGTTAATGGAACATTCATGTATATCGGTGAGACCAAGCACATTACATACAGATTTAGGTATAGTTGAAACACTAGAACCATGGTCACACAAAGCATTGCATTCAAAATATATGAGCTTAATTTTAATAGTAGGTTCCAATTCATCATGCAACTTTCTAGGAATAGAGACTTCTAGCTCAAGTATCTCATCATAGGCTTTTATCATTGCTTCTACTATATGTTTAGTAAAAGCTTTATTTTGTAATCCAACATAGAGAAACTTTTATAATTAAAGTCCTTGTAATCCAAGATAGTGGGAACATCACTATTTAATGTTTTGACCTCTACAAAACCACTTTTTTTTATCATTAGAATCATCACCCTTCGAACAAACGGGACGCATTCTAGCTAAAGGGGTTCTCGTTTGGATGTCAACCTTGTGGTCATCTCCTTACATTTATTGATAGATATTTGGATGGATTTAATGGCCTCATTGATATCATGATTTGGTGCAAAACTTTTATTTTCAAGAGTTTCCACATAAAGAGCAATTTTATCCATGTTCCAAGCCAAATCATCAACTTTATGCAACTTTTATTCTACCATAGTATTAAAAAACTTTTGAGAACAAATGAATTCTTTCATGGTGTTCTCAAGATCAGAGGATAACCTATTATTATTTTTAGAAGAATTTCCATAAGAATTACCATAATTTTTAGAATAATTACTGGGGTACGGTTTAGTGTTGAAATTTCTTCAATAAGAATTGTTCTTGAAATTGTTTCGTGAGATAAAGTTCACATCAATAACATTATAATTTTGCTCAATCAAAGTAGATATAGGCATATCATTGGGATCAACATGCACATTTTTACTAGCAACTATATTCGTAAGAGCATCCACTTTCTCACTCAAAGTAGCGATTTCCTTAAGAGCGTTACCTTCTTACCAGTTGGAACTCTTTCGGTATGCCGTTTAGAATAGTTGGTCATGATGTTGTCCAGAAGTTTGTTAGCCTATCCTAATTTCACATCATTGAAGGTACCACCTACTGCAAAATTTAAAAGATTTATGGATACAAAGTTTAGTCCAACATAGAAATTTTGGATAATCATCCCTAAGTTCAAACCATGAGTACGGCAATTTTTAATGATCAATTTCACGCTCTCCCAAGCTTGTGCAACATGTTCTTGGTCATGTTTCTTAAAATTCATAATTTTATTTGTAACAGAGATGATCTTAGCAGGAAGAAAATACTTGGTAATTAAAGCATCTTTACATTTATCCCATGTTCCAATACTATTACATGGTAAATATAAGAACCAAGATTTAGCTTTATCTCGTAATGAAAAATGAAATAATTGTATTTTGACCACACCATTATCCACATTAACTTTCTTTTGCATATCACATAATTCAAAAAAGTGTTGAGATGAGAAGTGGGATCCTCATTAGGACTTCCCATAAACTGTTCTTTCATCACAACATTTAGCAAAGCAACATTTTTATAATATAACTCTGCACTAGTGGCGGGTGTATAGGGATACTTGTGATCTATGTTGGATTTTCCGTGAAAAGGAACGGGTGATTCAACACAATATAGTAAGTATTTCCCTCAGTAGAGAAGCAAGGTTTATCGAACCAATAGGAGTAACAACCAGCCCCCGTCTTCAGCCGCTACACACAAAGAAGCAAACACTTGCACCCAACACAGGCAAGAGGGTTGTCAATCCCCTTGGACTCATTGTGTGCAAGCAAGAAAAGTGTGTAGACGAAAGTTGATAATTGTAACATAAATAAAGGAAGCAAGGTAATTGTAGCGTTTGTAAATTTATAAGTGAATAGATCCGGGGGCCGTAGTTTTCCCTACTCATGTATAGGCATGAGGTGGGTAAACAAATTATTGTTGCACAATTTATAGACAAGTGCATAGTTATGTGATATTCATGGCAATGATCATGTATATATAGGCATCATGTCAATAAGCAAATAGGATGACTCATGCATGCACCTATTACTATTACTCCACCCATCGACCGCTATCCACCATGCATCTAGAGTATCAAGTAAAAAAGTATTGCTTGGAGAACAATGACATGATGTAGACAAAGAGAACTCAATCAATATGAATTAAGCCATCGTTTTATCCTACAATACAAATACGTATCTTGTCCCCTTCTGTCACAGGGATATACAAACCCATCGAATTGGACCCACTACAATACAACCCTCTCACTTAAGAAATATCAATCAATTTTGCCAAACTATTTCAATATATCGAAGAGATTTACGAAGCTAGGATAATCATGAAAATAAGAATCTTAAGAGAATTCAGATATAACTCAAGTATTTATCATGAATAATCTTAACATAAACCCACAATTCATCGGATCCCAACAAATGCACCGCACAAAAGGATTACATTGGATAAATCAAAGCGAAGATGCGATGATCATTCTATTGAAGGTCAAGAGAGATTGAGATAGCCATCTAGGTACTAACTACAAACACGTAGGTCTATGGTAAACTACCCTCACATCACCCTCGAGTAGCAAGGTTGATGTAGAGGTCCTCCGCGGTCAATCCCCCTGTGGCAGGGCATCGGAAAAAGGCTCCACATCGGCATACGATGGAATAGTGACTTGCGGCGGCGAAATACGTGTTTGTGATTGCTCTCTAGGGTTTTGGGGGTATTGAAGGATTTATAGAACGAAGAGGGATGTGAGGAGGTGCTCGGGGGACCCACCACACATCAAGGTGTGGCTAACCCCTGGTCATGCCCTCCTATGTGGTGGCTCCTCTTGTGGCCTCTGGTCTCATTCCGAAGCTTCCACGTCTTCTTTTGGTCTAGAAAAAACTCATAAAACGTTTCGGGGCAATTCGACTTTTGTTGTTATTGTAAACCTAAAAATCCAAAAACATGCAGAAAATAATGACCGACACTGAGCACTGGGTTAATAGGTTAGTGCTCAAAAATAGTATTAATTGGTACATAAATACTCAAAAAGTATCCTAGAATTATAATATTGTAGCATGGAACGATAAAAAATTATATATACATTGGAGACGTATCATATAGGAGTACTAAAAAAATCATTGTTATTAGTATTCGAGAAGTCACACAACTTAGTGTTATCTTGAGACATGGTGACAATGCAATCAAAGTTACAAGCAAATTGAGTAAACTAGCAAAAATAGCAAGCAAAAAAGTAAACTAGCAAAGCTAAACATTTTCGTATTTTTTATATTCATAGCCAGCAAAATACTAGAGCAAATTAAAAGTAGAACAAGTGAGTGATAATTTGTGAGAAGGTACGTGATAGGAAATTTGTGATACTCCCCAACAATGGCGCGAGAAATCCTTCCTGATACTTGTGGTCTGTAGTGGGTTTTTCCCCGAAGAGGAGGGGTTGATGCATCGCATCATAGATAGATATTTCGCTTAGTGAGAACCATGGTTATCAAACCAATAGGGGGACCATGCGATTTCCCATATTCAGCACCTACCGTGACACCCTGTGTTTTGCCTCTCCTCACTAAGTTGACATAGCTCAAAAATTAGGGCCATCAAAAACTTTTTCTGTGTTATGTGATGCTTGAACTAATTGCTATTTGCTTGCCTATTGTGTTTTAATTCAAAACATATCCTCGTGCCCTCAAAACTCATCTCCTTGATCCAAATCTTGGCCCAATGACCATACCATGTTTGTAGGACATAATTTGTTTTTTACAAAATAATATTTTCAACAAAAAACATTTATTTAATTTAGATTTTTAAAACCCCCTAAATTGAGGTTTGTACTACAAGTCCTCAAATTAGGGAGGAAGTTTTTCCCTAAATATTTTATTTGGATCATATTATAAAGAAGACTTCCCAAAACCACAAAATTATTATTTTAAAAGTTATTTTTCTATTTTATTTAAATAACTTTTTCTGAGCCCAGAAATGGTCTTTTATAGGTAAATATATTTTTATGCTTCAAAATATTTGCGAAAATCTAGGGAAACTCAGTGGACATATATCTTCCATATATAAGAGTTTCAACACATTGTCATGTTGAAGATATTTGAATATACCCTTCAAAACCTTTTATGCCTATTTGAAGTATTTGAAATATTCTATAAAAAATATTCTCAAATAATTCCACGAAAATTCTAGCAAGTCACACCTGATATATGTGGTGCTCTTGCGAAGTTTAATTTCAAGACAAATTATTTCGATTCACCAAAATATCCCAAAACCCTCTCTGTCTAGATACAAATTTGAGCAACCCTACATTGCCAAGTGTCTCCAATTGTTCTCAAACTTCATGGACATGTTCTAATACTCTAATAATGCATCCACCCGAAGTGGTGCAGCAAGGAGAACAAATTCACTTGTCCAAATTCCCACAAACCCATTTCTTATAATTTCTAGAATTGGGCATTTTGCAATGTAAAGTTTACCCATTTGGTCCCAAAAAATTTGGGCATGATATAAGCCCCAAATAAGGCCACCACACCAAGTGGTGCATTAGGTAGAGAAATATGTCTTAGATAGATCTAAAGAAAACTTGTTCTGCCCATTTCTAGGGTTTATAAGGTTTACATTGGCAACTTCCACCATATAATCCAAAAATTGGTGATAGACCTCATTACAACCCATCATTTGATCCTGTTAAATTTCATAGCAAGGGGAACCATTTACCTAGGACAAAACTTCAGCAAACACCTTCCGGCAGAATCTAGAAGTTACTATTTTGACCTTGTGCTCTATTCGCCTTGACCTAAATTTTTTACCACAACCCCACATTGCTACCTTCTACCCCTAGTAAGAAACTATTGGCCATAGCTCGATGATTGGGGGCTAAAACCTCCATTTTTACCCCCTGGATAGCACCTTTTCCCTCCCTCTTGGCTGTCGTTCTCAACCAAGGCAACCTTCAGAGCATCCCATGCCTCTCGAGGCCTTGTTTACTCCCCCTAGACCCCGTAGACAAAAGTGGGAATGACCATGGCATATACAAAATGCACTGGCATGCAAGGGACATACTATGGAGCGTGCTACAGTGCACCCGAGCATTGTAGCGGCTCCCATCCAGAGCCATTCGATGACCTTGGGCATCATGGTCGTGTCTATCGAGGCCGCCTCGACGTCCTCAACATGCCACACGTTCGAGACCCTCCTCTACCCTCGACAGGCTCGCTCGAGCATCTCCCGTAGACTCGGGCCATGGCGTTCCTCGACATGGCTATATAATCCCTCCCAAGCGCTCCTCTAGTTTCCTCTTGTCCCCTTTGGCTCCCTCTCCATCCCAGAAACCTCCTAGACCACCCCCTCACCCTCCCATGCCCTCCAACCCTCTCCATCTGTGAATCCCGCCGTCGGCCTCCGCCCAAGTTCGAGTGGCCTGGAGCTTTCCTTCCCCCTGGCCAACCTAGCGACTCCTCTAGCCTCGTTGGAGCTTGCTCGTCGCCTCCATCATCCCTCGGGACGTCGGGCGGCCAAGTCCAACGATGCCCGACAGCGTCCTCTGTGGCCATCAATGTTGTCACCGCCACAGCCCTCCCCGATGGATGCGCAACTCATGTACGGATGGGGCGCAACCTCCTATGCTCGCCGACGTAACGAATTTTGCCGGAGGTGACCAGTGCCGCCGTGGCGAGCGCCTGCGCGCACTCTGCCTTGCCTCCCTATCTTCAGCGAACGCCTCCGTGACGAGGAAGTTGCAAGGCCGACCCAGATAATTCATAGAAAATTCTTTTCAACTCCAAATTTGATTATTCAAATTCCTAATCAATTCAAAATCATATCCTATCCAAATATGTGCATTAATCATTTTTCTGGAAAAAAATTATGTTGCGTTCAAATTCAAATTTGAATTTGAACTATGAAAAGCCCACTTTGTAAATTCCTTAGAGAACTCAAATCAACTCCAAATGGAGTGATTCAAATTTCGAGAGACTCGAAAAATCTTTCTCTATTTGTCTAGCCATGGTGAAAAAATTTCATATGCTATATTTTGGTTGGACCAAATGAATATCCCCATTTTCTTTTTATTTCATCTTAGGAAAATCATAGGAAATTCATCCCAACTTCAGATCCAGTGAAAGCACTTTCTAAATTCTTCTAAAATAATGACGTATTTAATGAGTGCCTCCACTCGTTTTTATAAAAATATTTTTTGTTGAATCCCTATAAAATCATTAATCCATCCACTTCCATTTGTTAAAGATCATTGTTGATCCAAATCAATTAGTACCACCTTAGGTAGTTTTCTTATGACCATAGACATCCTAGAAAAATAAATTTTGTATTTTTGAACACTTCTTTTTGTTGTCTTGTTGTGTGGCTTATTATGGTTCTTTCCAACGATAGGTAACAAAGAAGACGGAGTAATCTGAGTTCGAACAGAAGCTTGTGAAGACCTTGAAGACTTTGTTGAGCTAGGCAAGCAGCCCTTTGAACATGTTGATGCAACCCTTTATTTTCATGGAATTTAGAACTTACTTTGTTGCATCAAATCATGCTGGATTGCCTCTGTTGCTTTACTCATCGATACTTGCACAATGCATGACCCTACCTACTATGAGGGTTGTGCAGGTGGGATGTAGTTAGGATGCTAAGTAGTTGCTACGCAAGTGGGATGGGCTTATAAATGGTGTCGAAAAAGAAATGATTTCAAAGACTTTTCGAAAACTCTATCGGGTGCCACTAATGCCCGAGGGAGGTGGTGTTGAGCTATGTAACCACTTGAGAAAGAAGTAGTGTACCGAACCAAGTTGAGTGTGTGTTTTAAAAAATGGATTAGATTTAAGATTTGTCGACCTTCCCAACCTTACATGTACAACCACTCTACCCCTATATGGGAAGGGGCTTTGGTGATTACTTTGGTCGATGCTAGAAGAGATCCCACATTACTAGTGGTGAGAGGGCTAGAGTCAATATCTCGATGTGGGGTCGTGCTAGCTAGGATGACCATGGGTTGTTTTTACAAACACCGAGCACACTATTGCGTGTCCTCGGGAATGGTATGATCTTGAGCGAGTCTCGTATGATGTACATCATGAGGACATGGGCCAACAAGTGGACTCTTTATTTAGTCTCGTCAAGGGAAAGACAATGTTTGGATCCTTGCTACGGTAAAAAAAGACCTTCCTCGGCAAAGTAAAAGTAAAAGTGGAGACGATAGTTGTGAATAGACCCCGGGGCCGTATTGTTCACTAGTGGCTTCTCTCATGAAAGCAAGTAGACGGTGGGTGAACGAATTACTGTCGAGCAATTGATAGAACCGTGCAAAGTCATGACGTTATCTATGGCACTGATCATATCTATAGGCATCACGTCCAAAACAAGTAGACCGATACTTTCTACATCTACTACTATTACTCCACAAGTCGACCGCTCTCCAGCATGCATCTAGTGTATTGAGTTCATGAGAACAGAGTAACGCCTTAAACAAGATGACATGATGTAGATGGACAATCTTAAATCTACGATGAAAGCCCATCTTGTTACCCTGGATGGCAACAACACGATGCGTGCCTTGCTGCCCCTTCTGTCAGTGGGAAAGGTCACCACACGGTATGAACCCAAAACCAAGCACTTCTCCCATTGCAAGAATCATAGATCTAGTTGGCCAAACAAAACCCAACACTCGGAGAGACTTGCAAGGATATCAAATCATGCATATAAGAAATCAGCAAAGACTCAAATATAATTCATAGATAATCTGATCACAAATCCACAATTCATCGGATCTCGACAAACAGACCACCAAAGAGGATTACATCGGATAGATCTCCATGAAGATCATGAAGAACTTTGTATTGAAGATCCAAGAGAGAGAAGAAGCCATCTAGCTACTAACTACGGCCCCGTAGGTCTGAAGTGGACTACTCACGAGTCATTGGAGAGGCGATGATGTTGATGTAGAAGCCCTCCAACTCCAAAGTCCCCTCCAGCACGGCACCGGGAAGGGTCTCGAGATGAGATCTCGCGGAAACGGAAGCTTGCGGCGGCGGAAATGTGGTTTCACGGACGCCCTGATTTTTTCTGGGATTTTAGGGAATATATAGGCCAAAGAGCTAGGGCAGGGGAGCGCCAGGGAGGCCACAAGCCTGGTAGCCGCGGGCCCCCTGGCCGCTGCGTCAGGGCTTGTGGGCTCCGTGTGGGCCTCCTGCCTTGGGCCTCAACTCCCCCGATCTTCTTTTGTTCTGGAAAAAATTATTTCAGGGATTTTATTCCGTTTGGACTCCGTTCCAAAGTCAGATCTGAAAAGAGTCAAAAACACAAAAAAAAGGAGCTGGCACTTGGCACTGAATTAATAAGTTAGTCCCAAAAAAGATATAAAAGGTAAAAAAAACATCCAAACTTGACAAGATAACAGCATGAAACCATCGAAAATTATAGATACGTTTGAGACGTACCAAGCATACCCAAGCTTAACTCTTGCTCGTCCTCGAGTAGGGAAGTGATAAAGAATGAATTTTTTATGCTTTCATTCTACCTAGCATAGATGTCCTTTGTAAATCCTCTTATGTGACGTGAATGTTCAGATCCATTAAATTCAAAACAATAGTTTTCTATTGACGTGGAGACAATAATACTTCAAGCAAACTAGCAAGGTCATCATGAACTTTCTAAATAACAAGGCCAAAAGAAAGTTACCCCTACAAAATCATATAGTCTGGCTATGCTCTATCATCCTTGCACAACGAATTTAAATCATGCACAACCTGGGTATTGGCCAAGTAATTGTTTTCACACCTTTACTTTCTCAAACTTTTTCAACTCTCACGCAATACATGAGCGTGAGCCATGGTTTTAGCACTATAAGTGGAATGGAGTGTGGTGGAGGTTGCAAGGCAAACAAGGAGAAGATGGTCACATTGACTAGGCATATCAATGAGTTGTGGAGATGCTCAACAATAGATATCAACGTGAATGAGTAGGGATTGCCATAAATGGGCTTCTTTGGCCTCCTTTTGTAAATGGGCTTCGCTGGCCTCTTTTATTTCCTCACATGGGACAATGCTCCATTAATGATGATCATCACACTTACAACTCAAAACTTAGAGCAATGATGACTCTATAAAGAATGCCTTCGGTAGTGTACCGTGACAATGATCTAGCATGGCATAGACATCAATGGAAACACCATGCTAGCTATCTTATGATCATGCAATGGCAATGTAGAAGTGGTGGCACATGTCATGGTGGTAGTTGCATGGCAATATATCTCGAAGAGCTTCGAAGAAGCCATAGTAGGTAGGTATGGTGGCTGTTTTGAGGGAGGCTAATGGTGGGTTTTATGCACCGGCGAAAGTTGCACGGCACTAAAGAAGATAGTGATGGTGGAAGGTGAAAGTGCATCTAAACCATGGACTCAACATTAGTCATGAAGAACTCATATACTTGTTGCAAAGGTTTTAGTAGTAATCGAAACAAAGCATTCAACGCATACCCCTAGGGGAAGGGTTGGTAGGTATAAACCATCGCGTGATCCCGACCGCCACACAAAGGATGACAATCAATAGACTAATCATGCTCAGACTTCATCACATAGCGGTTCACCATACGTTCATGCTACGAGAAATAACTAACTTCAACACAAGTATTTCTAGATCCACAACACCTTACTAGTATAACTTCAATATTACCACAACCACAACTCAAAACTAATTGAGATGAATCAAACTTCTCTAACCACTCAATGCACATGAAGGTGGAAGTTTTCATATCCCTTTGGATAACTACCCATTCTGAGACTACTTTCATATCATAGATAAACTACCACACCACGCACTTTCGTGCTCTAAAAGATAGAAGTGAAACTCATAGAGCAAAATCAACTAGCTCAAAAGATATAAGTGAAGCACATGTGAGGTGAATTGTCGAACCAAAGGATATAAGTGAAGCTCGACAAAATCACGGTGAGTGCATGTCTCTCTCTCTAGGTGTGCAGCAAGTAAGATTGTGACACAACAAAAATAAAAGACTCCTACGATACAAGACGCTCCAAGCAAAACACATAACATGTGATGAATAAAAATATAGCCCCAAGTAACGTTACCGATGGATTGAAGACGAAAGAGGGGATGCCTTCCCGGGGCATCCCCAAGCTTAGGCTTTTTCGGCATCCTTGAATCAACTTCGGGTGCCTTGGGCATCCCCAAGCTTGAGCTCTTGCCACTCTTTATCTCTTTGTCCATAAGAACTTCACCCAAAACTTGAAAACTTCACAACATGAAACTTAAACAGAAACTCGTGATAACATTAGTATAAGAAAGCAAACCACCACTTCCTTAGGTACTATAGCAAACTTAAATTCTACTTATATTGATGTTGGGTTACTGTATTTTCAATCTTCCATGGCTAATACCCCCCCCCCCCCCCCCGATACTATCTATAGTTTCATCAAAATAAGCAACGAACTCAACAAAAACAGAATGTGTTAACAGCAGACCAGTCTGTAGAAATCTGTATACTTCGTATACTTCTGGTACTTCAAAAATTATGAAAACTTAAGAAAGTCTGAATAATTTGCGTAGCAATCAGCAGCAAAAAGAATCAACGCAAAAGCTCTTACATAACAAAACGAAAATTCTTTTCGCAAGCAGAAAGTTTCTGTCGTTTCCACCATGACCAAACGATCATCCCCAAGGCTAATCATAACGGTTTTGCTTGGCACAAACGCAAAAAGAAACACAAAAAACACAATCATAACAGAATTATGAAAGTGTGGAAAATAAAAAACAGAAATAAAAAGGATAGATTCGTTGGGTTGCCTCTCAACAAGCGCTATTGTTTAACGCCCTTAGCTAGGTATAAGGTGATGGAATCATGTATAGTCATCTTTGGTGCTCAAACCATAAGTAGCCCTCATCATAGATTCATAAGGCAATCTTATTTTCTTTCTAGGAAAATGCTCCATGCCCTTCTTTAGAGGAAATTGAAATCTAATATTCCCTTCCTTCATATCGATGATAGCACCAATAGTCCTTAGGAAAGGTCTTCCAAGAATAACGGGACATGAAAGATTGCAATCTATGTCAAGTACAATGAAATCCACAGGTACATAGTTCTTATTTGCAACAATAAGAACATTATTGATCCTTCCCATGGGTTTCTTGACAGTAGAATCCGCAAGATGCAAATTAAGAGAACACTCTTCAATATCACGAAAACCAAGAATATCACATAAAGACTTTGGAATCGCGGAAGCACTAGCACCCAAATCACACAAAGCATTGCATTCATACTTTTTGATCTTGACTTTGATAGTAGGTTCCCACTCATCATGAAGTTTTCTAGGTATAGAGACTTCTAATTCGAGTTTCTCTTCAAGAGATTTCATCATAGCATCTACGATATGAGCGGTAAAGGCTTTGCTTTGGCTATAAGCATGTGGAGAGTTTGCAATGGATTGCATCAAGGAAATGCATTCAAACAAGGAGCAACTATCATAATTGAATTCCTCGAAATCCAAAGTGGGAGTTTCATTACTAGCCAATATTTTGATTTATTCTACTCCACTCTCCACACCTTTATCATCAAGATAGGTGGACTCCGAATCATTGGGGCATTTTTCAACCAAAGTGGATTCATATCCAGCCCCTTCATAAATAGGTTTTACACGCGAAAACAAAGATTCAAGAGGAGTCACACCAAGCACTTTAAGATCTTTGTGATTTGCATCACTAAAACGCACCCTTTTAAACCATTCATGCCTAGCGCGAATTTGGGCGGTTCTTTCTTTGCTCTCATTCATGGAGACACACATAGCTTTTAAAGTTTCATCCAAGTTGACCTTGGGAGGAGCACATCTAACTTTCAAAGCATCAATATCACAAGACATCCTATCAACGCTCTTAGCCAAATCGTCTATTTTGAGTAGTTTTTCCTCTATGGACGCATTGAAAATCATTTGAGAGTTGATGAACTCTTTGATATTGCTCTCTAAATCCAAGGGTAATTTGTTGTGATTTCCATAAGTGTTGTTGTAGGAATTGCCATAATTGTTAGAGGAGTTACTAGGAAAAGGCCTAGGAACATAGTTTCCTCTAAAAGCATTCTTGTTGCCAAAATTGTTCCTACCAACAAAATTAACGTCCAAACTAGCGTTGCTACTCTCAATCAAGGAAGATAGTGGCATGTCATTAGGATCTAAAGGAGCATTTCTACTAGCAACCAAATTCATCAACTCGTCCATCTTAGCACTAAGGAGTTAATTTCTTCTATAGTGTGTACCTTTTTGCTAGCAGCTGACCTTTCAGTGTGCCACTGAGGGTTGGTCATGATAATGTCTAGGTGTTTTGTAGCTTATCCTAACGTGATATCCATGAACGTTCCACCTGAGGCGGAGTCCAAGATATTATGAGAAGCAAAATTCAAACCAGCGTAAAAGATTTGTATAATCATCCACAAACTCAAGCCATGAGGGGACAATTTCTAATCATTAACTTCATCCTCTCCCAAGATTGTGCAACGTGTTCATGATCAAGTTGCTTGAAATTCATGATATCGTTACGGAGAGAGATAATCTTAGCTGGCGGAAAATACTTGGATATGTAAGCATCTTTGCACTTATTCCAAGAATCAATACTATTTTTAGGCAAAGAAGAAAACCAAGTTTTCACACGATCTCGCAAAGAGAACGGAAAAAGCTTCAACTTAACAACATCATTATCCACCTCTTTTTCCTTTTGCATATCGCAAAGCTCAATGAAGGTATTGAGATGGGATGCGGCATCTTCACTAGGAAGGCCAAAAAATTGCTCTTTCATACCAAGATTCAGCAAGGCAACGTTGATTTCATATGATTCCGCACTAGTGGCGGGAGCAATCGGAGTACTAATAAAATCATAATTATTAGTATTCGAAAAGTCGCAAAGTTTGGTGTTTTCGGCCATGATGACTTCAACAAACCAACAAGAACACAAGCTAGCAAGAAAACTGGCAAAGGAAAACGGCAAAAGGCAAAAGAAAACGGCAAAGGAGAAAAGCAAATGAAAACAGCAAATGTGAAGTGGGGGAGAGGAAAACGAGAGGCAACTGGCTAAAAAGGTAAATGCAAGAGATGAGTTTGTGACACCTACTTGGATAGATCTTGACTTGATCTATCCTCCCTGGCAACGGCACCAAAAATCCTTCTGCTACGGCAACAAAAGACCTTCCTCGGCAATGGCGCCAGGAATCCTTCTGCTGCTAGCTACGCCTACACGGACTTCCTTGGCAAATATGCAAAGGATTCCCCCGCGGCCGTGGAGCCTTGCATTGGTGTTCCCTTGAAGACGAAAGGGTGATGTAGCACTGTGGCGGTAAGTATTTCCCTAAGTTTGAGAACCAAGGTATCGATCCAGTAGGAGGATCGTGAAAGTTACAAGTACCTGCACAACCACAAAGAGCTTGCACCCAACGCTATGAAGGGGTTGTCAATCCCTTATAGATTGTTTGCAAAGTGAGAACTGAAAGAAAAAAGTAAACAAAGCAAAGTAAAAGTAAAAGTGGAGACGATAGTTGTGAATATACCCGGGGGCCGTAGTATTCACTAGTGGCTAAGTAGACGGTGGGTGAACGAATTACTGTCGAGCAATTGATAGAACCGCGCAAAGTCATGACGTTATCTATGGCAATGATCATATCTATAGGCATCACGTCCAAAACAAGTAGACCGATACTTTCTGCATCTACTACTATTACTCCACACGTCGACCGCTATCCAGCATGCATCTAGTGTATTGAGTTCATAAGAACAGAGTAACGCCTTAAGCAAGATGACATGATGTAGATAGACAATCTCAAATCTATGATGAAATCCCATCTTGTTACCCTTGATGGCAACAACATGATGCATGCCTTGCTGCCCCTTTTGTCACTGGGAAATGTCACCGCATGGTATGAACCCAAAACCAAGCACTTCTCCTATTGCAAGAATCATAGATCTAGTTGGCCAAACAAAACCCAACACTCGGAGAGACTTACAAGGATATCAAATCATGCATATAAGAAATCAGCCAAGACTCAAATATAATTCACAGATAATCTGATCACAAATCAACAATTCATCGGATCTCGGCAAACACACCGCCAAAGAGGGTTACATCGGATAGATCTCCATGAAGATCATGGAGAACTTTGTATTGAAGATTCGAGAGAGAGAAGAAGCCATCTAGCTACTAACTACGGACCCGTAGGTCTGAAGTGGACTACTCACGAGTCATTGGAGAGGCGATGATGTTGATGTAGAAGCCCTCCAACTCCAAAGTCCTCTCCGGTAGGGCACCGGGAAGGGTCTCCAGATGAGATCTCATGGAAACGGAAGCTTGCGGCGGCGGAAAAGTGGTTTCGTGGACGCCCTGATTTTTTCTAGGATTTTAGGGAATATATAGGCCAAAGAGCTAGGGCAGGGGAGCGCCAAGGAGGCCACAAGCCTGGTCGCCGCGGCCCCCCTGGCCGCGGCGTCAGGGCTTGTGGGCTCCCTATGGGCCTCCTGCCTTGGCCCTCAAGTCCCCCGATCTTCTTCTGTTCTGGTAAAATTTATTTCGGGGATTTTATTCCGTTTGGACTCCGTCCCAAAATTAGATCTGAAAACAGCCAAAAACACAGAAAAAACAGGAACTGGCACTTGGCACTGAATTAATAAGTTAGTCCCAAAAAAGATATAAAGGTAAATAAAACATCCAAAGTTGACAAGATAACAGCATGAAACCATCAAAAATTATAGATACGTTTGAGACGTATCAATGCTTACCTCGGGTGCCTAAGGTACCGCGAGTTGTGGATGACACAGAAGTTCCCCGAGTATGGTGGGTAAAGTGTGCAACATGTGAAGAGTGTAAAACTATGCATTGATCTCTAGGATAATTATGCACGTACATTGGTGATCACGACTTAGAAGTCGGGGTCCCAACACCTAGTCACAAAAGAACAAACACTTGCACCCAACGCGGGCAAGATGGTTGTCAATCCCCATGAACTTGTTACTTGCAAGCAATAAGTAATGTAGATGATAGTTGATAATTGTAAATTTGAAAATAAAAAAGAAAACAAATAAATGGCAATAAGGTATTAAGAGAATTTGTAAATATATTTATTAATAGACCCAGGGGGCATAGTTTTCGCTAGAGGCTTCTCTCTCGTAGAAAACATACGGTGGGTAAACAAATTACTATTGGGCAAATGATGAAAAAGCACATAGTTATGCAACAATTATTCATGGAAATGATCATTATATATAAGCATCATGACCATAAGCAAGTAAACCGACTCATGCGTGCATCTACTACTATTACTCCATCCATCGACCTGTTGGAAATATGCCCTAGAGGCAATAATAAAGTGGTTATTATTATATTTCCTAGTTAATGATAATTGTCTATTATTCATGCTATAATTGTGTTAACCAGAAACCGTAATACATGTGTGAATATATAGATCACAATGTGTCCCTATTGATCCTCTAGTTGGCTAGCTCATTGATCAATAGATGATCATGGTTTCCTCATCATGGACATTGGCTGTCATTGATAATGGGATCACATCACTGGGGAATTATGTGATGGACAAGACCCAATCCTAAGCATAGCACTAGATTGTGTTGTTTGTCTGCTAAAGCTTTTCTAATGTCAAGTATCATTTCCTTAGACCATGAGATTGTGCAACTCCCGGATACCGTACGAGTGCTTTGGGTGTACCAAGTCACAACGTAACTTGGTGATTAAAAAGGTGCATGATACGTCTCAAACGTATCCGTAATTTTTGATGGTTTCATGCTATTATATTGTCAACTTTGCATGTTTTATATGCATGAATATGCTATTTTATATCTTTTTTGGGACTAACCTATTAACTCAGTGCCAAGTGCCAGTTTCTGTTTTTTTTCTGTTTTTGACCCTTTTTCACACGGAGTCCAAATGGAATGAAACTTTACTATGAGTTTTTTGGACCAAAAGAGACCCCCGAAGCTTTGGAAGAAGGCCAGAAGAGCCACGAGGGAGTCACAAGCCCTGATGCCGCGGCCACACCCCCCCCCCCGAGGCCGCACCGTGCAGGCTTGTGACCTCCTCGTTGGCCCAACTGACGCAATTCCACCGCTATAAATTCCTATAAATTCAGAAACCCCCAGAAAGAAACCTAGATCGGGAGTTCCACCGCCGCAAGCCTCTGTAGCCACCAAAAACCAATCTGGAGCCCGTTCCGGCACCCTGCCGGAGGGGGAATCCATCTCCAGTGGCCATCTTCATCATCCCGGCGATCTCCATGACGAGGAGGGAGTAGTTCTCCCTCGGGGCTGAGAGTATGCACCAGTAGCTATGTGTTTGATCTCTCTCTCTCTCTCTCTCTCTCTCTCTCTCTCTCTCTCTCGTGTTCTTGAGATGTCTTGATCTTGATGTACCGTGGGCTTTGCTACTATAGTTGGATCTTATGATGTTCTTCCCCCTCTCCCTTCTTGTAATGAATTGAGTTCCCCTTTGGAGTTATCTTATCGGATTGAATCTTTGAGAACACTTGATGTATGTCTTGCACGTGTCTATCTGTTGTGATCAACTTGCGGGTTCGTGACATTGGGAACCTATGCATATGGGTTGGCACACATGGATTCATGTGAGTACTTGATGTATGTTTTGGTGATCAACTTGCGGGTTCGTGACATTGGGAACCTATGCACAGGGGTTGGCACACGTTTTGACTCTCTGGTAGAAACTTTGGGGCACTCTTTGAAGTTCTATGTGTTGGTTGAGTAGATGATTCTGAGATTGTGTGATGCATATCGTATAATCATACCCACGGATACTTGAGGTGACAATGGAGTATCTAGGTGACATTAGGGTCTTTGTTGATAAGTATCTTAAGGTGTTATTCTAGTACGAACTCTATGAAAGATTGAACGGAAAGAATAGCTTCGTGCTATTTTACTACGGACTCTTGAATAGATCGATCAAAAAGAAGAACTGTGTGGTGGTTTCATACCCGACAATAATCTCTTCGTTTGTTCTCCGCTATTAGTGACTTTGGAGTGACTCTTTGTTGCATGTTGAGGGCTAGTTATATGATCCAATTATGTTATCATTGTTGAGAGAACTTCACTAGTGAAAGTATGAACCATAGGCCTTGTTTCCATGCATTGCAATACCGTTCATGCTCACTTTTTTCACTAGTTACCTTGCTGTTTTTGTAATTTCAGATTACAAAAACTTATATCTACCATCCATATTGCACTTGTATCACCATCTCTTCACCGAACTAGTGCACCTATAAAATTTACCATTTTATTGGGTGTGTTGGGGACACAAGAGACTCTTTGTTATTTGGTTGCAGGGTTGCTTGAGACAGACCATCTTCATCCTATGCCTCCCATGGATTGATAAACGTTAGGTCAACCACTTGAGAGAAAATTGCTACTGTCCTACAAACCTCTGCACTTGGAGGCCCAACAACGTCTACAAGGAGAAGGTTGCGTAGTAGACATCAAGCTCTTTTCTGGCGCCGTTGCCGGGGAGGTTAGCGCTTGAAGGTATATCTTTAGATCTTGCAATCGAATCTTTTTGTTTCTTGTTCTTTCTCTAGAAAACTACAAAAAAATGGAATTGAGGATGCCTCATATGCTCCATCTTTTCAATGTCTTTCGTGAGCATGATGGGAAGGAAAATTGTGCTCAAGTGCTGAAAGAAGAATTACATAGAATGCTTGGCATAGAATATGTGAATGATGAGCATGATTGCAATGTTGTTAGCATGAATTCTATGAATACCCATGATGCTAATGAGATGCAAATCCAGAAGCTTGGGGATGCTATATTTGATGAAGATGATCTTTTTAGTTGTTCCACTTTGAATGATCAAAATCATTTTGATGAAAGCATGCCCCTATCTATGATGATTATTGTGAGGATACGTGTGCTTTACAGAAGAGGGATGACAAAACTTTTCATACTCTCGAGAACCCCTTTGCTAAACCTTGCTTTTTCATTGTGGACACAATTTGTAGTGCTCAAGTCTTTTACGATACTCCCACTACTATTCTTGAGAATATATTTCCTTATGTGGAGAGTAGTAAAATTCCTATGCTTGTAGATCATGAAAAGAAATCCTTAGGGGCTGGTTATATTATTGAATTCATTCATGATGCTACTGAAAATTACTATGAGAGAGGATCATATGCTTCTACTTATTGCAATAGTATCAACTTTCCTCTCCATGTGTTGAAATTTTTGAAACTATGCTTGTTTTGCCTTCCTATGCTAGTTGATTCTTGCTCCAATAAATTGTTTGATCACAAAATACCTATGCATAGGAAGTGGGTTAGACTTAAAAGTGCTAGACATATGCTCCATGATGCTCTCGTTGTGTTTCAATCCTTACCTTTTATGTGAGCATCATTGAAATCAATGCCTAGCTAAGGGCGTTAAATGATAGCGCTTGTTGGGAGGCAACCCAATGAATAAATTTTTCTTTGATTTTTGCTTCTTGTTTTGTTTTATCCATACCATAATAATTCTTTTATGATTGTGTCTTTTGTGTTTTTTTGTGTTTGTGCCAAGCAAAACCGTTATGATTAGTCTCGGTGATGATTGTTTGATAATGCTGGAAAAAGACAGAAACTTTCTGCTCACGAAAAGAATTTTCATTTTTATTCTGTAAGAACTCTGGAGTTGATTATTTTTGCTGCTGATTTCTATGCAATTTCTTCAGAAATTAGTAATTGTTCAGAGTTTTTGAAGTACCAGAATTATATGAAGTATATATATTGCTACATACTGGTCTGCTGTTAACAGATTCTGTTTTTGTTGAGTTGGTTGCTTATTTTGATGAAAATATGGATAGTATCGGAGGGTACTAGCCATGGAAAAGTGAAAATATAGCAACCCAACACCAACATAAGTAGAATTTAAGTTTGCTACAGTACCTAAGGAAGTTGAGATTTGCTTTCTTATACTAATGATATCACGAGTTTCTGTTTAAGTTTTGTATTGTGAAGTTTTCAAGTTCTGGGTGAAGTTCTTATGGAAAAAGATATAAAGAGTGGCAAGAGCTTAAGCTTGGGGATGCCCAAGGCACCCAAGTTGATTCAAGGATGTCGAAAAAGCCTAAGCTTGGGGATGCCCCGGGAAGGCATCCCCTCTTTCGTCTTCAATCCATCGGTAATGTTACTTGGAGCTATATTTTTATTCACCACATGATATGTGTTTTCCTTGGAGCGTCTTGTATCGTAGGAGTCTTTTATTTTTGTTGTGTCACAATCTTCCTTGATGCACACCTAGAGAGAGACATGCACTCACCGTGGTTTTGTTGAGCTTCACTTATATCCTTTGATTAGGCAATTCAGCTCACATGTGTTTCACTTTTATCTTTTGAGCTAGTTGATTTTGCTCTGTGTGTTTCACTTCTAACTTTTAGAGCATGGAAGCGCGTGGTGTGGTAATTGATCTATGCTATGAAAGTAGTCTCAAAAGGGGTAGTTATCCAAAGGGATATGAAAACGTCCACCTTCATGTGCATTGAATAGTTAGAGAAGTTTGATTCATCTCAATTAGTTTTGAGTTGTGGTTGTGGTAATATTCAAGTTATATTAGTAAGGTGTTGTGGATCTATAAATACTTGTGTTGAAGTTAGTGATTCCCGTAGCATGCACGTATGGTGAACCGCTATGTGATGAAGTCTGAGCATGATTAGTTTATTGATTGTCATCCTTTGTGTGGCGGTCGGGATCGCGCGATGGTTTATACCTACCAACCCTTCCCCTAGGAGTATGCGTTGAAAGCTTTGTTTCGATTACTACTAAAATTTTTGCAACAAGTATACGAGTTCTTCATGACTAATGTTGAGTCCATGGTTTAGATGCACTTTCACCTTCCACCATCACTATCTTCTTTAGTGTCGTGCAACTTTCGCCGGTGCATAAAACCCATCATTAGCCTCCCTCAAAACAGCCACCATACCTACCTACTATGGCATTTTCAAAGCCATTCCGAGATATATTGCCATGCAACTACCACCACGACATGTGCCACCACTTCTACATTGCCATTGCATGATCATAAGATAGCTAGCATGATGTTTCCATTGATGTCTATGCCATGCTAGATCATTGTCACGGTACACTACCGAAGGCATTCCTTATAGAGTCATCATTGCTCTAAGTTTTGAGTTGTAAGTGTGATGATCATCATTGATGGAGCATTGTCCCATGTGAGGAAATAAAAGAGGCCAGCGAAGCCCATTTACAAAAAGAGGCCAAAGATGCCCACATATATATATATATATATATATATATATATATAAATATATATAAAGAGGCCAAAGAGCCCACCAAAAAAATGAGAGAAAAAGGGAGAAGGGATAGTGCTACTATCTTTCCACACTTGTGCTTATTAAGCACCATGATCTTCATGATTGAGAGTCTCTCATTTTGTCACCACCATATAGCTAGTGGGAAATTTTCGTTATATAACTTGGCTTGTATATTCCAATGATAGGCTTCCTCAAAATTGCCTTAGGTCTTCTTGGGCAAGCAAGTTGGATGCACACCCACTAGTTTTCTTTAAGAGCTTTTACATAATCTTAGCTCTAGTGCATCATTTGTATAGCAATACCTACTCATTCACGTTGATATCTATTAATGAGCATCTCCATAGCTCGTCCATATGCCTAGTCAATGTGACCATCTTCTCCTTGTTTGCCTTGCAACCTCCACCACACTCCATTCCACTTATAGTGCTAAAACCATGGCTCACGCTCATGTATTGCGTGAGAGTTGAAAAGGTTTGAGAAAGTAAAGGCGTGAAAACAATTACTTGGCCAATACCGAGGTTGTGCATGATTTAAATTCGTCGTGCAAGGATGATAGAGCATAGCCAGACTATATGATTTTGTAGGGGTAACTTTCTTTTGGCCTTATTATTTTGAAAGTTCATGATTACCCTGCTAGTTTGCTTGAAGTATTATTGTCTCCACGTCAATAGCAAACTATTGTTTTGAATCTAATGGATCTGAACATTCACGTCACATAAGAGGAGTTACAAAGGACATCTATGCTAGGTAGCATGAAAGCATCAAAAATTCATTCTTTATTACTTCCCTACTCGAGGATAAGCGGGAGTTAAGCTTGGGGATGCCTGATACGTCTCAAACGTATCTATAATTTTTGATGGTTTCATGCTATTATCTTGTCAACTTTGGATGTTTTATATGCATGAATATGCTATTTTATATCATTTTTGGGACTAAACTATTAATTCAGTGCCAAGTGCCAGTTTCTGTTTTTTTCGTGTTTTGACCCTTTTTCAGACGGATCCAAATGGAATGAAACTTTACAATGATTTTTTTTGCACCAAAAGAGACCCCCAAAGCTTTGGAAGAAGGCTAGAAGAGCCACGAGGAAGTCACAAGCCCTGACGCCGCGGCCACCCCCCCCAGGCTGCACCGTGCAGGCTTGTGACCTCCTCGTTGGCCCAACTGACGCAATTCCACCGCCACAAATTCCTATCAATTCAGAAACCCCCAGAAAGAAACCTAGATCTGGAGTTCTGCCGCCGCAAGCCTTTGTAACCACTAAAAACCAATCTAGAGCCCGTTCCGGCACCCTGCCGGAGGGGGAATCCATCTCCGGTGGCCATCTTCATCATCCCGGCGATCTCCATGACGAGGAGGGAGTAGTTCTCCCTCGGCGATGAGGGTATGTACCAGTAGCTATGTGTTTGATCTCTCTCTCTCTCTCTTGTGTTCTTGAAATGTCTTGATCTCGATGTACTGTGGGCTTTGCTACTATAGTTGGATCTTATGATGTTCTTCCCCCTCTCCCTTCTTGTAATGAATTGAGTTTCCCCTTTGGAGTTATCTTATCGGATTGAGTCTTTGAGAACACTTGATGTATGTCTTGCACGTGTCTATCTACTGTGATCAACTTGCGGGTTTGTGACATTGGTAACCTATGCATATGGGTTGGCACACGTGGATTCATGTGAGTACTTGATGTATATTTTGGTGATCAACTTGCAGGTTCGTGACATTGGGAACCTATGCACAGGGGTTGGCACATGTTTTGACTCTCTGGTAGAAACTTTGGGGCACTCTTTGAAGTTCTATGTGTTGGTTGAATAGATGATTCTGAGATTGTGTGATGCATATCGTATAATCATACCCATGGATACTTGAGGTGACAATGGAGTATCTAGGTGACATTAGGGTCTTGGTTGATAAGTATCTTAAGGTGTTATTCTAGTACGAACTCAATGAAAGATCGAACGGAAAGAATAGCTTCATGCTATTTTACTACGGACTCTTGAATAGATCGATCAGAAAGAATAACTTTGTGGTGGTTTGGTACCCGACAATAATCTCTTCGTTTGTTCTCCGCTATTAGTAACTTTGGAGTGACTCTTTGTTGCATGTTGAGGGCTAGTTATATGATCCAGTTATGTTATCATTGTTGAGAGAACTTCCACTAGTGAAAGTATGAACCCTAGGCCTTGTTTCCACGCATTGCAATACCGTTCGCGCTCACTTTTATTATTAATTACCTTGCTGTTTTTATAATTTCAGATTACAAAAACCTATATCTACTATCCATATTGCACTTGTATCACCATCTCTTCGCCGAACTAGTGCACCTATACAATTTACCATTGTATTGGGTGTGTTGGGGACACAAGAGACTCTTTGTTATTTGGTTGCAGGGTTGCTTGAGAGAGACCATCTTCATCCTACGCCTCCCACGGATTGATAAACCTTAGGTCACCCACTTGAGGGAAAATTTCTACTGTCCTACAAACGTCTGCACTTGGAGGCCCATCAACGTCTACAAGGAGAAGGTTGCGTGGTAGACATCAGTGCACTACATGTATCTCCGAAAGTATCTGTTGGGTTGTACGAATCGAGACTCGGATTTTCACTCCATGTGACGGAGAGGTATTTGTGGGCCCACTCGATAATACATCATCGTATGGAGCTCAGTGTGACTAAGGAATTATCCACGGGATGATGTGTTACGGAACGAGTAAAGAGACTTGCCGCTAACGATATTGAAGAAGGTATAGGGATACCGACGATCGAATCTCGGGCAAGTATCATACCGGTAGACAAAGGGAATTACATACGGGATTGATCGAATCCCTGACATCGTGGTTCATCCGATGAGATCATCAAGGAACATGTGGGAACCAACTTGGATATTGCTACCTCTTGATCTTGTGTGGTTTTTCCCTTGAACAGGAAAGGGTGATGCAGCACAGTAGCAGTAAGTATTTCCCTCAGTTTTGAGAACCAAGGTATCAATCGAGTAGCAGAATCAAGCCAAGTGTCCAGAGTACCTACGCAAACACAAACGAGCTTGCACCCAACGCTATAAAGGGGTTGTCAATCCCTTCAAGATTGATTGCAAAGTGAGATCTGAAGGCGGAAAGTCCAACAAAGTAAAAGTGTAAGGCTGAAAATATGATGTGAAGTAGACTCGGGGGCCATAGTGTTCACTAGAGGCTTCTCTCAAAATAGCAAATATTATGGTGGGTGAACAAATTACTGTCGAGCAATTGATAGAACCGTGCAAAGTCATGACGATATCTAAGGCAATGATCATACATATAGGCATCACGTCCGAGACAAGTAGACCAATAATTTCTGCATCTACTACTATTACTCCACACATCGACCGCTATCCATCATGCATCTAGTGTATTGAGTTCATGACGAACAGAGTAACGCCTTAAGCAAGATGACATGATGTAGAGGGATAAACTCAAACCAATGATGCAAACCCCATCTTTTTACCCTTGATGGCAACAACACGATATGTGCCTTGCTACCCCTTCTGTCACTAGGTGAGGTCACCGCACGGTATGAACCCAAATCCAAGCACTTCTCCCATTGCAAGAATCATAGATCAAGTTGGCCAAACAAAACCCACAACTTGAAGAGAATTACAAGGATATGAAATCATGCATATGAGAGATCAGAAGAAACTCAAATAAGATTCATAGATAATCTGATCATAAATCCACAATTCACCACCTCTCGACAAACACACCGCAAAAGAAGATTACATCAGATATATCTCCATGAAGATCATGGAGAACTTTGTATTGAAGATCCAAGAGAGAGCAGAAGCCATATAGCTACTAGCTATGGACCCGAAGGTCTATGGTGAACTACTCACGCATCATCGGAGAGGCAATGGTGTTGATGAAGAATCCCTCCGTATCCGAATCCCCCCTCCGGAAGGGCACCAGAACGTGCCCAGATGGGATCTTGTGGAGACAGAAGCTTGCGGTGGCGGAAAAGTATTTTCGTGGATCTCTCCCGTGGATTTGTATTTTTCGGGGATTTATAGGCGGAAGAAGTAGGGCAGACGAGCCACAGGGGGGCCCACAAGCCTGCTAGGCGTGCCCCCTTGGCCGCGCCTAGGGGGCTTGTGGCCTCCCCTGGTGGCCTCTACCTTGGTTCTCACACCCCCTGCGTATCTTCTGTTCCGGAAAAAATATTTTCGGAAGTTTTATTCCGTTCGGACTCCGTTTAATATTCTCCTCTAAAAAGGGTCAAAAAACGGAAAAAACAGGAACTGGCACTTGGCACTGAGTTAATAAGTTAGTCCCAAAAAAGATATAAAAGGCATACAAAACATCCAAAGTTTGACAAGATAATAGCATGGAACCATCAAAAATTATAGATACGTTGGAGATGTATCAAGCATCCCCAAGCTTAACGCTTGCTCGTCCTCGAGTCGGGAAGTGATAAAGACTGAATTTTTGATGTGGAATGCTACCTAGCAAAGTGTTCCTTTGTAACTTCTTTCATGTGACATGAATGTTCAGATCCGTAAGATTCAAAATAATAGTTTGCTATTGACATGAAAACAATAATACTTCAAGGAAACTAGCTAGGTAATCATGAACTTTCAAAATAACAAGGCCAAAGAAAGTTATCCCTACAAAATCATATATTCTGGCTATGCTCCATCATCCTCACAAAACTAATTTAAATCATGCACAACCCCGTTATTGGTCAAGTAATTGTTTTCGCACTCTTACTTTCTCAAACCTTTTTCAACTCTCACGCAATACATGAGCATGAGCCATGGATATAGCACTATAGGTGGAATAGAGTGTGGTGGAGGTTGTGAGAAAAAAAGGAGGAGATGGTCACATCGACTCGGTGTATCAATGGGATATGGAGATGCCCATTAATAGATATCAATGTGAATGAGTAGGGATTGCCATACAACAGATGCACTGGAGCTATAAGTATCACTACTGGAATCAGAGAATCTGCCATCCGTCGGGTCTTTGCCGTCTGCTGGCTGATGGCAAAGAAGCTCTTTGCCGTCAGCTACCAAAAAATTGATGGCAAAGATCTGACAGATGGCAAAGAAGTGCTTTGCCATGAGTCGCTTCTTTGCCATCAGCTAGCGGACGGCAAAGATGGACCAAGCTGATGGCAAAGACATGGCTGACGGCAAAGATGACCCATGCAGACGGCAAAGAAAAATCGCAGTTGTACCCATTACGTTTGCCATCTGCCGGCTCTTTGCCGTCCGCCAAAAGCTCCTTTGCCGTCTGCCTGGGAGCACAGCGGACGGCAAAGACATCAACCCACTAACGGTTGCCCACTGTAACGCTCCAACCCCACCTCGTTGTTTCAAAAAAAACCCCACCTCGTCGCCCTCCTCCCGCACGCTCCCTCCCCCATCCAGCTTGCGCCCACCGGCGGGCGCCTCCTCGCCCTCCCCACCGGCGGGCGCCTCCCCCACCGGCCGACGCCTCCCCGCCCTCCCCACCGGCCGGCGCCTCCCCGCCCTCCCCACCATCGGCACCCCCCTCCCCATCGGCTCCCCTCCCCATCGGCTCCCCCCTGCAGGCCGCACCTCTCCTCCGATCCGACCACGCCGTCAGGAGCACGAGCAGCCCCCCTGACGCTCCTCCTCGCCCCGGACGCCCTGGAGCCTCGTCGCCACCCCCCTCCGTCGCCCGCACCCTCCTCCGCCGCCCCATCCCGCCGGTGACTTCGCCACCTAGCCGGAGCAGCCACCTCCCCGGAGGAACTCCTCTCCCCTGCCAGCAAAAACGGTGAGATTCATCTATATATGCTACAGATCAATTGAGAAATATGTATTCTCTGCCTAGAATGAGTATATGCTACAGATCAATTTAAGTATCAAGCATGATAGTATATATCTTTGTTCAGTTTTTCTAGAATGAGTTACTAAATTGAGTAGAGCAAAATTACTATGAAGGAAATAAACATATTATTATAAATAATAGTTTTTTAAATATAATACTGCCTAAATAAGTGTTGTTTTGGACACTCACATGGTTAGACATATCTATAACTTATTCACAAAAACATATTACTATATGAATTAGTCATGATATCTCAAATCCTTTAGGTTTGAATGTTATGTCGGGTTAATGTTGTTTTACAAAACAAATTTCTATTTTTCTGTGGTATGGAATTTCTAAGTTAATATTTTACAACTAGCCCGTGCAAACGCACGGGTTCATGACTAGTATAGATGAACTTTCCGCCTTGTGCACTCGTAATATGATCACGAACTTCCTTGCAAATGAGCTTTCAGATTTATTTCCTCTACAATATGATCTTGCAGAAAATGCTTGTTTTTACATGTATATAAATACTCATGTACAGATAATATTACTTCATACTATTGTATAAATCCTATTGTACCACGTTTGGATCTCAATTGTTTTAGGGATACCCAAATCAATAAAGAGTTATACACTCATCGCGCATGTAGAGGACATCAAGTACTCTCCATGCATCAATCCGAGCAGACGCACGTGCCCTGAATTCAGGAATCTAGTGAACAAAACCAATGTATAAGTAGAGGTCATGGAAAAAAGTGCATCGTATATACAATAGAAGACTGAGTAAGTAATCTGGTTTATGAATAAAATAATTTAAAATTACTACCACATCACATCTGAAAAGATTAGGAGAACATGGTAAGAAAGCACGACACAATGGCCCTGTTTGGATGCCACCGCTAAAGCTAGTTTTAGCTAGTTGGAGCTGAACTAGCTCCCAAACTATCCAAACACATGGGCTAGTTTGGGTTAGATGCAAACTAACCCACCAAAAAAACTATCCCTGAGAAGAGGTGCTAATTGGAGCTAGTTGGGGATGGATAGATAAAAAAAAATATTTTGACCGCATCAGATCCTGGAAAGTTTTATAGGTAACCTGGAAAGTAGTTATAGGTAACCTCGAAAGTTTTATAGGTAACCTGGAAAGTTTTATAGGTAACCTGAAAAGTTTTATAGGTAACCTGAAAAGTAGTATAGGTAACCTGGAAAGTTTTATAGGTAACCTGGAAAGTTTTATAGGTAACCTCGACCCCCGACCCCCGACCCCCGACAACACTCACCCTCGACCCCCGACCCCCTACCCCGACCCCCGACGCCACTGACCCCCGACCCCCGACGCCCGACGCCACTGACCCTCGACCCCCGACCCCCGACCCCCGACAACACTCACCCTCGACCCTCGACCCCCTACCCCGACCCCCGACACCACTGACCCCCAACCCCCGACCCCCGACACCTCTTCGGCCTCTTGTTGACCGAAAAGACCCCAATCCCCGACGCCAGTGACCTTCGACCCCCGATGACACTGACCCACATAGTTATGAGTTAGGTCATATAGTTATGTTAATTATAAAAACATCATATTTGTGTTGATCGGGTGAATTTCAATGTGCAGTTGTTCGACAACCTCCACGTGCGTTGGACGAGCTCCGCCCTTGCGTTTGTTAGTGAGCACAAATGACTTCTCCTCCAACCCCCTTAATTTGCTTTGTCCCGGACTTCGTGCCGATGAAACTTGCTAGCTATAGGTTTCTTCAATCATGAGTATGCGTGACCAGTATGCGTCTCCCATTCGAAAGGGCGACATCTATAAATATGCATTTCTTTGCATATTTATAACCGCCATCCTTTCGAATTGTCCAACATTATCCATGGACAGCCCGAGTATGTGTAGATTGGGTTTGTTTTCCCGTATGCTATTCTTCGGATCCGATGCGGAATTTCGTCAGTGCCTCCCCTGTTGTTCTCCGGGTACACATCCTCTCTGCTTATTGCCGAGACGTGTATCAGGAGAACAGCGGGGAGGTGCTGTCGAAATTCTGCATCGCATCTGGAGCAGAGCATGGGAAAACGAACCCAGTCTACACATACTCGGGTGGGATTAGGACCTATCTTTACCTATTAGCGTGTAGGTTGCATGGACGTAATAAAACTAACAAACTTGATTAGCGTATGAATATAGATGATGAATTATATATTTATTTCTTGTGCCCCCATAGGTAGCTAGGCAACATGAGTGATTGTGCTTGGATGTACACTGGTCACCCTAGTCAGAAAGACATGACCCATGAATGGTTAACAAAAACCAGGGGGTTTGTGAGAGCCGCATTTGCAAATGGCCAGCATAAAACATGGTGCCCCTATCCCAACTGCGACAACTAGAAAAGATGGATTGTTGGGAGGCCTTGGTGGATCAGTGGTGCTCCGAAACGTGGGAGACCAGCCACAACAACGCCAAGGAGAGGCGTGGCAAAATGGTTGGCGTGCCACACCATCAAGGGAGCGTCAACTTAATCCAATTTGGCGAGAACTGGGTATGTGGTTTGCTTCATGCCTCATGCAATTCATTCTTAATGCTATCTTGAGCCCTTTACCAATACAATTTTCCGCTCTCTCTCTTTTAGGCGCGTCACAATAAGACGGAGGCGCCACAGATGTACGACCTGTATGTGATGGCCCATACTGCCTCGTACAAGAAGGTCAAGGCATTCTCTGAGTCTGACCTCGAGCATCCAGAAAACTTCACCAACATCTCCTCCCACGACAAGCTCGTGAAGTACAGAGATCACGGGAAGGCGAGGAAAGGGGAGGACTTTAACCCGAGCGAGGGGCCTATTGATCCAGAGCTGGTGATGATAGCTGGCAACGGGAGGCCCCATGGCTCGATCGCCATTGGAGACGGCCTTATACGTTGTCCCAGCACTCTCCGGCAGATAAAGGCACGCCAAACGAGCTCTTGTCCGGAGATAACACGTCGTCCACGGCCAGTCGAGCTCGCCATCGAGGTTAGTTTAATGGACTCAACTATCTTTCCGCATTATGTTGTGCGTTGGAACCAATATGATTACATTGCTAACAATGAGTTGTGTTGCAGGCTGCTACTCAGAAAGAGAGAGAGGCAATGCAGGCGGCTATAGCAGAGAAGGATAAGGAAATTAGGGAGCTGGAGGAGAGGACGACTGCATTGATGGAGGCGGAGAGGGCACGGAATGATGCGTCTAACAGGGCCATATACGAGCTCTTCGTGGTAAGTTTCTTCTTCATGTTATTTCAAATCTTGCATTTGAATGTCCGTTTCATTAATAAATAAAAAGTTTGACTTGTCGAAACCAAATGTACAGTCTATGTGCGAGAAGAGCGGCCAAGTCCCTCCGCCGATGCCAGTCATTAACGTGGTGGGGACGGTGAGTATCATTTCAGTGCAGTGATCTTAAGAGTGTCCTTATGCTAACTACACATTGCAAACGATGTTTGGTGCAGAATATGTCCCGAAACGCATCGCACGACCCTTCTACAGTCGAGCCTTCTCCAGGGCAGCCTTCTCCAGGTGAAACAAGCCAGAGCCACCGTGCTTCACCCTAACTTAGGTACGTTATTTCTAGTGTTTTAATAAAAAATAGCTAGACTTCCATCTAATGACATAATTAGCTTAGTTAGCTCCAAAATAGCTAGACTTCCATCTAATGACATAATTAGCTTAGTTAGCTCAAAAATAGCTAGACTTCCATCTACTGACATAATTAGCTTACTTAGCTCCAAAATAGCTAGACTTCCATCTAATGACATAATTAGCTTTGTTAGCTCAAAAATAGCTAGACTTCCTTCTTCTTCCTCCTTCTTACTCCTTCTCCTTCTCCTTCTTCTTTTCTTCTTCTTCTCCTCTTCCTTCTCCTTCTCCTCCTCCTCCTGCTCCTCCTCCTCCTTCTTTTACTTCTTCTTCTCTTTCTCTTCTTCTACGTAGTTTAGACTCATCCAAGAAAGGCTAAATTGGCTAATTATCCTACGAAATGACATAATTAGCTTAGTTAGCTCCAAAATGGCCTATTTAATAAAAAATGACCTATACTTAGCTAATTATCCTCGAAATGACATAATTAGCTCCAAAAAGGCATTCTTAGCCAATTTAGCCAAAAGAAGGGGCCAAAAGGAGAAGAAAGAGGAAAAATGAAAGGAAGGAAGAAGAAGAAGAGGAGAAGAAGGAGGAGAGGGAGGAGGATAAGAAGAAGGAGAAGAAGGAGGAGAAGAAGGAGAAGGAGCTCCTCCTTCTCCTTCTCCTTCTTCTTTTCTTCTTCTTCTCCTCTTCCTTCTCCTTCTCCTCCTCCTCCTCCTCCTCCTCCTCCTCCTTCTTTTACTTCTTCCTTCTCCTTCTTCTTCCTCCTTCTTCCTCCTTCTCCTTCTCCTTCTTCTTTTCTTCTTCTTCTTCTCCTCTTCCTTCTCCTTCTCCTCCTCCTCCTCCTCCTCCTTCTTCTTTTACTTCTTCTTCTCTTTCTCTTCTTCTACGTAGCATAGACTCATCCAAGAAAGGCTAAATAGGCTAATTATCCTACGAAATGACATAATTAGCTTAGTTAGCTCCAAAATGACCTATTTAATAAAAAATGACCTATACTTAGCTAATTATCCTCGAAATGACATAATTAGCTCCAAAAAGGCATTCTTAGCCAATTTAGCCCGAAGAAGGGGACAAGAGGAGAAGAAAGAGGAAAAATGAAAGGAAGGAAGAAGAAGAAGAGGAGAAGAAGAAGGAGGAGAGGGAGGAGGAGAAGAAGAAGGAGAAGAAGGAGGAGAAGGAGAAGGAGCTCCTCCTGCTCCTTCTTCTTCCTCCTTCTTCCTCCTTCTCCTTCTCCTTCTTCTTCTCCTTCTCCTTCTTCTTTTCTTCTTCTTCTCCTCTTCCTTCTTCTTCTCCTCCTCCTCCTCCTCCTCCTCCTCCTTTTACTTCTTATTCTCTATCTCTTCTTCTACGTAGCTTAGACTCATCCAAGAAAGGCTAAATTGGCTAATTATCCTACGAAATGACATAATTAGCTTAGTTAGCTCCAAAATGGCCTATTTAATAAAAAATGACCTATACTTAGCTAATTATCCTCGAAATGACATAATTAGCTCCAAAAAGGCATTCTTAGCCAATTTAGCCCGAAGAAGGGGACAAGAAGAGAAAAAGAGGAAAAATGAAAGGAAGGAAGAGGAAGAAGAGGAGAAGAAGAAGGAGGAGAGGGAGGAGGAGAAGAAGAAGGAGAAGAAGGAGGAGAAGGAGACGGAGCTCCTCCTTCTCCTTCTTCTTCCTCCTTCTTCCTCCTTGTCCTTCTCCTTCTTCTTCTCCTTCTCCTTCTTCTTTTCTTCTTCTTCTCCTCTTCCTTCTTCTCCTCCTCCTCCTCCTCCTCCTCCTCCTTCTTTTACTTCTTCTTCTCTATCTCTTCTTCAACGTAGCTTAGACTCATCCAAGAAAGGCTAAATTGGCTAATTATCCTACGAAATGACATAATTAGCTTAGTTAGCTCCAAAATGGCCTATTTAATAAAAAAATGACCTATACTTAGCTAATTATCCTCGAAATGACATAATTAGCTCCAAAAAGGCATTCTTAGCCAATTTAGCCCGAAGAAGGGGACAAGAAGAGAAAAAGAGGAAAAATAAAAGGAAGGAAGAGGAAGAAGAGGAGAAGAAGAAGGAGGAGAAGAAGAAGGAGAAGAAGGAGGAGAAGGAGAAGGAGCTCCTCCTTCTCCTTCTTCTTCCTCCTTCTTCCTCCTTCTCCTTCTCCTTCTTCTTCTCCTTCTCCTTCTTCTTTTCTTCTTCTTCTCCTCTTCCTTCTTCTTCTCCTCCTCCTCCTCCTCCTCCTTCTTTTACTTCTTCTTCTCTATCTGTTCTTCTACGTAGCTTAGACTCATCCAAGAAAGGCTAAATTGGCTAATTATCCTACGAAATGACATAATTAGCTTAGTTAGCTCCAAAATGGCCTATTTAATAAAAAATGACCTATACTTAGCTAATTATCCTCGAAATGACATAATTAGCTCCAAAAAGGCATTCTTAGCCAATTTAGCCCGAAGAAGGGGACAAGAAGAGAAAAAGAGGAAAAAATGAAAGGAAGGAAGAGGAAAAATGAGAAGAAGGAAGAGGAAAAAGGAGAAGAAAGAGGAAAAATGAGAATAAGGGGACAAAAGGATAAGAAGAAGGAGAAGAAGGAGAAGAAGAAGGAGAAGAAGGATAAGAAGAAGGAGAAGGAGCTCCCGCTCCTTCTCCTTCTTCTTCTCCTTCTTCTCCTTCTTCTTCTCCTTCTTCTCCTTCTTCTTCTCCTTCTTCTCCTTATTCTTCTCCTTCTTCTCCTTCTTCTCCTTCTTCTTCTTCTCCTCTTCCTTCTCCTTCTCCTCCTCCTCCTCCTCCTCCTCCTTTTTCTTCTTCTTCTCCTCTTCCTTCTCCTTCTCCTCCTCCTCCTCCTCCTCCTCCTCCTCCTTCTTTTACTTCTTATTCTCTTTCTCTTCTCCTATAGTTAGCTAGGGTTCCACCTAAATGACATAATTAGCTTAGTTAGCTCCTAAATGGTCTATACTTAGCTAATTTCTCTCCGAAATAACCTATATATACACTACTTCATCTAGTATTATTTTTCTAACTTCCTTATTTGTCATTTTGCAGATTACCTTCACTTCACGGGAAGCTTGGTTGATGGAATGCTTGAAGATGATTTCTTGTACCATGGGTTGTATTGAAACTATTGTAGTATATGAATATATGAAACTTTGTATGCACGTGGATGAAACTGGTGTAATATATGGTTTGGTACGGATGTAACTTGCATAATATGTATGCACTATGGATGAGAGTTATTTTAATATGGTTATGAGTATGGAAAGAAATTTATTTATGTCAAATATATATATATATATCCTGATTATTGTTAAAAATGCTGGATATAACAAAAAATAAATAAATAAGGGCCTGGTTCCCCTCTTTGTCGTCTGCCAACACATGGCAAAGGGGGGAGGCAGACGGCAAAGGGGGGAATCTGCCCCCTCTCCCTCCCCTCTTTGCCGTCTGCCAACACATGGCAAAGGGGGGAGGCACATGGCAAAGGGGGAATCTGCCACCTCTCTCTCCCCTCTTTGCCGTCTGCCAACACATGGAAAAGGGGGGAAGGCACGTGGCAAAGGGGGAATTTGCCCCCTCTCTCTCCCATCTTTGCCGTCTGCCAACACATGGCAAAGGGGGGAAGGCACATGGCAAAGGGGGAATCTGCCCCCTCTCTCTCCCCTCTTTGCCGTCTGCCCCCACATGGCAAAGGGGGGAAGGCACATGGCAAAGGGGGGATCTGCCCCCCCCCCCTCTCTCCCCTCTTTGCCGTCTGCCCCCACATGGCAAAGGGGGTATGGCAGACGGCAAAGAGAGGAGGCCTGCCGTTAACACTTAACGAGGACGTTGCAATATATGTCGTCCCATTTATTTTGCCGTCTGCCCCCTCATGGCAAAGAGCCTCTTCACCGGATTTTTTTTGCCGTCTACTTTGCCATGAGGGGGCAGACGGCAAAGCCTTTGCCGTCTCTGGTTGCCCCCTTTGCCGTTCGCCTTGGCAGACGGCAAATTTCTGAATTTCAGTAGTGTATGTGAAAGCTCAAAAGGAGAACTAGTGTGTGTGCAAAGTTATATAATGAAGATTCCAACTAGCATATGGTGGTGACAAAAGAGAGGCTCTCAATCATGAAGAACATGGTGCTATTTATGAAGCACAAGTGTGGAAAAGATAGTACCATTGTCCCTTCTCTCTTTTTCTCTCTTTTTTTGTTTGGGATCTTTGGCCTCTTTCCATATCTCTCTCTCTTTTTTGTGGGCAACTTTGCCTCTTCTTTTGTTTTTTCCTCACATGGGACAATGCTCTAATAATGATGATCATCACACTTTTATTTACTCATAGCTCAAAGCTTAGAACGATGATGACTCTATAGGAAATGCCTCCGGCAGTGTATCGGGATGTGCAACGATCTAGCTTGGAGTATGACGTTGAAACGTCTCGCTAGCTATCTTATGATCATGCAATGGAAATATGAGAGTGACGGCACAAGTCATGAGACGGAACGGTGGGAGTTGCATGGCAATATATCTCGGAATGGCTATGAAAATGCCATAGTAGGTAGGTATGGTGGCTGTTTTGAGGAAGGCATATGGTGGGTTTGCGCACCGGCAAAAATTGCGCGGCACTAGAGACACTAGCAATAGTGGAAGGTGAAAGTGCATCTATACCATGGACTCACATTAGTCATGAAGAACTCACATACTTATTGCAAAAGTTTTTATTAGTAATCGAAACAAAGTGCTAAACGCATACTCCTAGGGGAAGGGTTGGTAGGTGTTAACCATCGCGTGATCCTGACCGCAACACAAAGGATGACAATCAATAGATCAATTATGCTCCGACTTCCTAACATAGCGGTTCACCATACGTGCATGTTACGGGAATCACTAACTTCAACACAAGTATTTCTAGATTCACAACACCCTACTAACATAACTCTTAATATTACCAAATCCACGTCTCAAAACTAATTGAGAGGAATCAAACTTCTCTTTCTAATCAATGCACATGAAGATGAAAGTTTTATTGTATCCTCTTTGGGTGCCTATCACCTTTGGGACTACTTCCATAGCACAAGCCAACTACCAAGTTATGCACCGCCGTGCTCTAAAAGATCTAAGTGAAGCACATAGAGCAAAGTTATCTAGCTCAAAGGATTTAAGCGAAGCTCAACGAGTATTCTAGCAAATTCACGATGAGTGCATGTCTCTCTCAAAAGGTGTGCAGCAAGGATGATTGTTACACAACAAAAAGAAAAGACTCCTATGATACAAGACGCTGCAAGCAAAATACATATCATGTGGTGAATAAAAATATAGCTCCAAGTAATGTTACCGATGGATTGAAGGCGAAAGAGGGGATGCCATTCCGGGGCATCCCCAATCTTAGGCTTTTTGGTGTCCTTGAATTTGGCTTGGGATTCCTTGGGCATCCGCAAGCTTGATCTCTTTCCACTCTTTATCCCTTTGTCCATGAGAACATCACCCAAAACTTGAAAACTTCACAACACAAAACTTAAACAGAAACTCTTGATATCATTAGCACAAGAAAACAAACTACCACCTCTTTAGGTACTGTAGCAAACTTGATTTCTATTTATATTGGTGTTGGATTATTGTAGTCTCACTTTTCCATGGCTAGTACCCCCCCCCCCCCGATACTATCCATAGTTTCATCAAAACAAGCAACCGACACAACAAAAACAGAATCTGTCAAAAGTAGACCAGTCTGTAGCAATCTGTATACTTCGTATACTTCTGTACCTCAAAAGTTCTGAACAATTACGAAAGCCTGGGAAAATGGCATATCAACCAGCAGCAAAAAGAATCAGCTCAAAAGCTCTTTCTGGATAAAAATGAAAAATAATTTTGTGAGCAAAAGGTTTCTATCTTTTTCCAGCAGGATCAAACAACCAACACCAAACTAGTCATAAAGGTTTTGCTTGGCTCAAACACAAAAAGAAACACAAAAAACACAATCATAACAGAATTATGATGGTGAGGACGCAACAAAACAGAAAGCAAAAAGCAAAGATAAATTCATTGGGTTGCCTCCCAACAAGCGCTATTGTTTAACGCCCTTAGCTAGGCCTAAGGTGATGGAATCATGTATCGTCGTCTTTGGTACTCAAACCATAAGTAGCCCTCATCATGGATTCATAAGGCAATCTTAGTTTCTTTCTAGGAAAATGCTACATTCCCTTCTTTAAAGGAAATTGAAATCTAATATTCCCTTCCTTCATATCAATTATAGCACCAATAGTCCTTATGAAAGGTCTACCAAGAATGATAGGGCATGTAGGATTGCAATCAATATCAAGCACAACGAAATCCACGGGTACATAGTTCCTATTTGCAATAATAAGAACATCATTGATCCTCCCCATGGGTTTCTTGACAGTAGAATCCGCAAGATGCAAATTAAGAGAGCACTCCTCAATCTCATTAAAGCCTAGAACATCACATAAAGACTTTGCAATCGTGGAAACACTAGCACCCAAATCACACAAAGCATTGCATTCATAGTTTTTGATCTTGATTTTGATAGTAGGTTCCCACTCATCATGAAGCTTTCTAGGAATAGAAACTTCCAACTCAAGTTTCTCTTCAAGAGATTTTATCATAGCATCGACGATATGATCGGTAAAGTCCTTGTTTTGGCTATAAGCGTGTGGAGAGTTTAGCATGGATTGCATCAAGGAAATGCATTCAATCAAGGAGCAACTATAATAATTGAATTCCTTGAAATCAAAAGTAGTAGTTTCATTACTACTCAAAGTTTTGATATCTTCTACTCAACTTTCAATGCTTTTAGCATCAAGATAGATGGACTCCGAATCATTGGGGCGTTTTTCAACCAAAGTGGATTCATTTCCAGCCCCATCATCATTAGGTTTGACACTAGAAAGCAAGGATTCAATGGGAGTCACACCAAGCACTTTAAGATCTTCGTGATTCTTATCACGAGAACACGCCTTTTTAATCCATTCATGTCTAGCACGAATTTGGGCGGTTCTTTCTTTGCTCTCATTCATGGAAACACGCATAGCTTTCAAAGTTTCATCCATATTGATCTTGGGAGGAGCACATCTATCTTTCAAAGCATCAATATCAATAGACATTATATCAACGCTCCTAGCCAAATCATCAATTTTGAGTAGTTTTTCCTCTATGGACGCATTGAAAATATTTTGCGAGTTGATAAACTCTTTGATATTACTCTCTAGATCCGAGGGTAATTTATTGTAATTTCCATGAGTATTTTTGTAGGAGTTGCCAAAGTTATTAGAGGGATTACTAGGAAAAGTCCTAGGAACAAAGTTTCCTCTAAAACCATTATTGTTGCCAAAATTACTCCTACCAACAAAATTAACGCCCAAGCTCTCATTGCTACTCTCAATCAAGGAAGACAAGGGCATATCATTAGGATCAAAAGGAGCACCTTTACTAGCAAAGAATTTCATTAACTCATCCATCTTAGCACTGAACGAGTTAATTTCTTCTTTCGCGTGTACCTTTTTACTAGTAGGTGACCTTTCAGTGTGCCACTAAGAGTAGTTTGTCATGATATTGTCTAGGAGTTTTGTGGCTTCTCCTAATGTGATTTCCATGAACGTTCCACCTGAGGTGGAGTCCAAGATATTTCTAGAAGCAAAATTCAAACCAACGTAGAAGATTTGTATAATCATCCAAAGACTCAGGCCATGAGAGGGACAATTTCTAATCATCAATGTCATTCTCTCCCAAGATTGTGGAACATGTTCATGATCAAGTTGCTTAAAATTCATGATATCATTACGGAGAGAGATAATTTTAGCCGGTGGAAAATACTTGGATATATAAGCATCCTTGCACTTGTTCCAAGAATCAATACTATTTTTGGGCAAAGATGAAAACCAAGTTTTTGCTTGATCTCGCAACAAGAACGGAAAAGGCTTCAATTTAATCACATCATTATCCACATCTTTCTTCTTTTGCATATCGCAAAGCTCAATGAAGGTATTAAGATGGGATGCGGCATCTTCACTAGGAAGGCCGGAGAATTGCTCTTTCATAACAAGATTCAGCAAAGTGGCATTGATTTCGTATGATTCTGCACTAGTGGTGGGAGCAATAGGAGTACTAATAAAATCACTATTATTAGTATTCGAGAAGTCACAGAGTTTGGTGTTTTCAGTCATGGTGACTTTAGCAAGCAAACAAGCACACAAGCGAACAGAAAGCAAGCGAAAGAAAAAGGGTGAACGAAAAAGAAAAATATTTTTGTAAATTTTTTTTTCAGAAGTGGGGGAGAGGAAAAAGAGAGGCAAAAAAAGTAAATGCAAGAGATGAGTTTGCGACACTTACTTCGATAAGCTTCACCTAGAATAATCCCTGGTGCCAGAAATTGACACGTCGACGGGAGACTATTCTTGACTTGATCCTCCCCGGGAACGGCGCCAGAAATCCTTCTTGCTACCTCTTGAGCATGCGTTGGTTTTTCCCTTGAAGAGGAAAGGGAGATGCAGCACCGTAGTAGTAAGTATTTCCCTCAGTTTTGAGAACCAAGGTATCAATCCAGTAGGAGAATCAAGCCAAGTGTCCAGAGTACCTGCGCAAACACAAACGAGCTTGCACCCAACGCTATAAAGGGGTTGTCAATCCCTTCAAGATTTATTGCAAAGTGAGATATGAAGGCGGAAAGTGCAACAAAGTAAAAGTGTAAGGCTGAAAATATGATGTGAAGTAGACCCGGGGGCCATAGTGTTCACTAGGGGCTTCTCTCAAAATAGCAAATATTACGGTGGGTGAACAAATTATTGTCGGGCAATTGATAGAACCGCGCAAAGTCATGACGATATCTGTAACATCCCAAAATTATAAATTTTTGGAATGTTAATATAATTATTAGATTGTTTGTTTGTTTGCTTGAGTGATTGATACTTGTGTGAAATTTTAAACTTTTCAAAAACTTTTGAATGAGAGGGAATAAAATGACTTTCCCCATCTCCGATGAATTCAAATTCAATCTTTTAAAAGAAAAGAGAGAAGGTGGCATGACTTCTTCAACTATAAAGAATTTGAACGGAGTTTGCATTTGAATCCTTTCAAAATATTTGCCCTTGCTTCTATATTTTTCTTCCCCGAGAAAATGCCCCAACAAAATTCTTGCACGCAAGAAAGAGCGGAGGAAAATGACCCTCCAAAAACCAGGGCCATTCATTGAAATATTTTGAGCCAATAAAAAACCAAAATTTAATTTGAGAAAATAATTGCAAAAAGAAATAATGCTTTTAGGGATTTATTTGAAAAACATTTTTTTAAGTTTTTATTTTGGCCGTGGAAAAATGCACATCATTTAGATTTTATATTTCTGATAATTTTAGTGTATAGAAACTCTATATTACAAATTGATTTGATTTCCCTTTTATCGTTTTAGTTTCCTAATTTTAAAAAAGGAAAGAAATCACGTTTAATAGGAAATAAAGAGCTGGCCCATTAAGGAGTTTCCAAATCTGGCCCGTTTAGTATCTTCTCCTTCCTCTAGTCATTCACGTTACCACGAACTTCCATGGCAGGAACCAAGAGATCCTCCCCTTCCGGAATTCGCGAATCTCCTTCCCTCCCAGCACCTCCTCGCCACCTATAAAGGATCCCCTCGTCATCCTCGTTCCATTCCCCTCGAGAAACGCCCCGTTCCCATGCTCGTAGCCACGGCGCCACCATCCTCATCTTCCTGTCAAGAATGAAGTACAGTAGATCTCGTGGCGCTTCCCCATCACCCCTGACGAGCCTCTCCAACGCCCCACCCCCTGCCGTGCTACTCCTCCGCCGATTCCCCACCCCGCCGGCGACCTCTCCACCTTGCCGGAGCAGCTACCTCGCCGGAGTTCTTCCTCTCTGTCATCCATGGTGAGATTCACGAAATCCCGTATTGCAGTTTTTTTTTCAGAAAATTGCAGTCTTAGAAAATTCATATCTATTAGTCTATAACTCCGAATTAGGTGATTCTTTTTGCATTGGATCAAAAAATTTATGCAGTTTCTGTAGATATATAATTTGTCTATGTTTGGATTTATAAAAATTGAGTTAGATCAGATTTGAATTAAAGCTTGTTTTGCTTATTCCGGGAGTTTAAAAATAGCTTTTAATTTGATTCTTTTTGCTGATGCTTCGTATTGATCATATCATTCAGTAGTTTAAGTTTCATTTTTTTAAAATATTTTTACTTAGGGTTTTAAGCAAAACAGATTCTGTTTAGCCTTTTTTTGTTTTCTTGCTATTTCTTTTGTATTAATTGTTCTTAATTTGTTTATTTTGTAATTGTGACAAGTTATATTTTGTTTTCTGATATTTACCAGTAACTTTTCAACAACAACAAATTTTTATTTTATTTATTCTTATTTGTTTGCATGGAATCAATTCTAGTTCTATACTAACTTGCGAATTGATTGCATTGCTAGTTTGATTTCCTATTTTGAAAATAGTTGTAAAATAATATTGTTTTGTAAATTTTACTTCTGTTATCTTAGTTATTTTATATATTTTTTCTGTTATTTTTTCTATTTTAGTGTTTTATTTTCTGTTAGACCAAAAACTATTTAGTGTTTGACGTAGTAGAAGACTCCCTAGTCTTATTTGAAGTTTCCTTCGGATTCTTATTCACTCTCTCTTTTGTTTTGATTGCTAGAATGATTGCTAGTATGAGTGCTTATGTGAATGATATGTTTGTAATATAGATTTCATCGGAGAGTGACGAGTAGTCTATCAAGTTATTTCTCGAGAAATTCTTCTTCGTCAACATCACTAGGCAAGTCATTTTGATCATACTATCACCTATGTTTTATGCATCGTAGTTCTACCATCCTATGCCCAATTGCATGCTGAGTAGGTACTTGGAAATTTTAGTATAGATTGTAGTATCACGTGGTAGGCACACAACAACCCCGATACTTGGCCCCGGGACGACAAATTTCATATTGCTATGCTTGAGTAGACGGGATTTCGGTTGAGTGCATAACACGAGTGACGCGAGGTTGATTAAATAATCAAGACCGGTTAAGACAAGATTTTCAAGACCCCGGACGAAATGCAACTCTGGGTGAAGGACGGTTGATCGGCTCCCTGGAGAACCTAGTGGATGACCCGGGATGCTGGAGAGACCATGACATCCTGCGGAAAGCTTCACCCAGGCTCAAAGGGACGGACGGATATTTTCCAGACCCCAGGCTTACCTGCACAGCCACAAGTCATTATGGGCTCTGGCTTGGTTGGACAACACGGCGACTCTGGACAGGCGGTGCTAGCAGATGTAGAAGAACGGTAGGAATGGATGGGCACCGACAGGGATTCAGAGGGACCCGTTGAAAGACCATGTTTTGATCATCCGGTCTTCAAACACCGTGAAGTGCGAGGACTTACACGGAGGCGATCAAATCTTGTTGGGAACGTGTGCAAAACTCTACAGAGTACTCAAACCTAATCGATTAGCCGTGTCCACGGTCATGGACAACTTGAGCCAAAGGAACTGAAGTTATCTGGATTTCTCAACACCATTAAATATATTTGATGAGGGTAATTATTAACAACTCGGGTACGAGAATTGGTTGGCGGAATCATCTCGTTAACAACAGACAACGTAGTAAAAATTTTCTTTTAAGCCTCTCTTGATGTAGGAGAAAACTTGCTTTTCGCTAAAAACTTATAGCCCCACCTGCCATATATGCATATATTATAGATGATTACTTTTCACCCCTCTCTTATGTGACTTGCCGGCATATTCAATATGCTGACCTACACGGCTGCAACGTCTTATGTTGCAGATATTTTCTTCGACGAGTAAGAGTACGATTCAGGGTTACGGTCCGCACTCAACTTGCCGTTGGTGTTTATTGGGACTCCACTCCCTTGACTGCTTCCGCTGAGATATTTAAGGTATATATCAGTTTTACGCTATTTACATGTGATTGCACTTTGATATATACATTGATGTACTGTGTGTGCCAGCATACTGATCCAGGGATGGCACAGAAACACAGAGGCTTGACACGTTTTGAGTCGGGTCGCTACAATATCTAAGGCAATGATCATACATATAGGCATCACGTCAGAGACAAGTAGACCGATACTTTATGCATCTACTACTATTACTCCACACAACGACCGCTATCCAGCATGCATCTAGTGTATTGAGTTCATGACGAACAGAGTAACGCCTTAAGCAAGATGACATGATGTAGAGGGATAAACTCAAACCAATGATGTAAACCCCATCTTTTTACCCTTGATGGCAACAACACGATACGTGCCTCGCTACCCCTTCTGTCACAGGGTGAGGTCACCGCACGGTATGAACCCAAAACCAAGCACTTCTCCCATTGCAAGAATCATAGATCAAGTTGGCCAAACAAAACCCACAACTCGAAGAGAATTACAAGGATATGAAATCATGCATATGAGAGATCAGAAGAAACTCAAATAAGATTCATAGATAATCTGGTCATAAATCCACAATTCATCGGATCTCGACAAACACACCACAAAAGAAGATTACGTCGGATAGATCTCCACGAAGATCATGGAGAACTTTGTATTGAAGATCCAAGAGAGAGAAGAAGCCATCTAGCTACTAGCTATGAACCTGAAGGTCTATGGTGAACTACTCACGCATCATCAGAGAGGCAATGGTGTTGACGAAGAAGCCCTCCATATTCGAATCCCCCCTCCGGTAGGGCACCAAAACGTGCTCCAGATGGGATCTTGCGGAGACATAAGCTTGCGGCGGCGGAAAAGTATTTTCGTGGATCTCTCCCGTGGTTTTGGATTTTTCGAGGATTTATAGGTGGAAGAAGTAGGGCAGACAAGCCACAGGGGCCCACAAGCCTGTTAGACGCGCCCCCCTAGCCGCGCCTGGGGGCTTGTGGCCTCCCCTGGTGGCCTCTGCCTTGGTTCTGACGTCCCATGCGTATCTTTTGTTCCGGAAAAAAAATTCGGAAGTTTTATTATGTTTGGACTCCGTTTAATATTCTCCTCTAAAAAGGGTCAAAAACATGGAAAAAACAGGAACTGGCACTTGGCACTGAGTTAATAAGTTAGTCCCAAAAAAGATATAAAAGGCATACAAAACATCCAAAGTTTGACAAGATAATAGCATGGAACCATAAAAAATTATAGATACGTTGGAGACGTATCAGATATCCAGACCCCGCTATTGGTTATTCACCGGAGAGGTGCCTCGGTCATGTCTGCATGCTTCCCGAACCCTGTAATGTTCCGGAGGTAAAGATTCATATATAGGAAGTGAAGATTTGGTCACTGGAAGTGTTACGGCCGACACCTGTAATGTTCTGAGACCACTTGAAGGGTTCCGGGGGTCCACCGGCAAGGGCCACTATCCCCAAAGTGCTACATGGGCCAAGAGTGGGTGGAAACCAGCCCCTAAGTGGGTTGGAGCGCCTCCACAATCCGCCCAAGGCGCGGCAAGGGGTGGAGGGGGCAAACCCTAGGCGTGGGGAGGTCACCTTGGGCCTCAAGGCCCACTCTAGGGCGCCTCAAGCACCTTGGCCGCTGCCCAAAGCCATCTAGGGTTGTGATGTCAGCTGTGCTTCCCTTGCAACGGCGCGAGGAATAGTCGTGTCGACGGCACCGGGAGTCCTTCTGCTGCGGCTGCGGAGCCTTGCGTTGGTCTTCCCTCGAAGCGGAAAGGGTGATGTAGCATAGCGGTGGTAAGTATTTCCCTCAGTTTGAGAATCAAGGTATCAATCCAGTGGAGGAGTATCACAAGATCCTGCACAAACACAAAAAGCTTGCTTCCAACGCTATGAAGGGGTTGTCAATCCCTTATAGATTGTTTGCCAAGTGAGAACTGAAAACAACAAAGTAAGAAAGCAAAGAAAAAGCGGAGGTGTAAACGATGGATGTGAATGGACCAGGGGCCGTAGTGTTTACTAGTGGCTTCTCTCATGAAAGCAAGTAAACGGTGGGTGGAAAAATTACTGTCGAGAAATTGATAGAACTACGCAAAGTCGTGACGATATCTATGGCAATGATTATATCTATAGGCAACACGTCCAAAACAAGTACACCGATAATTTCTGCATCTACTACTATTACTCCACACGTCGACCGCTATCCAGCATGCATCTAGTGTATTAAGTCCAAAAGAACAGAGTAACGCCTTAAGCAAGATGACATGATGTAGATGGACAATCTCATATCAACGACAGAGCCCATCTTGTTACCCTTCATGGCAACTACTTAATGTGTGCCTTGCTGCCCCTACTGTCACTGGGAAAGGTCACCACATGGTAGAACCCAAAACCAAGCACTTCTCCCATTGCAAGAATCATAGATCTAGTTGGCCAAACAAAACCCAAGACTCGGAGAGACTTACAAGGATATCAAATCATGCATATAAGAAATCAGCAAGGACTCAAATATATATCATAGATAATCTGATCACAAATCCACAATTCATTCGATCTCGACAAACACACCGCCAAAGAAGATTACATCGGATAGATCTCCATGAGGATCATGGAGAACTTTGTATTGAAGATCCAAGAGAGAGAAGAAGCCATCTAGCTACTAACTACAGACCCGTAGGTCTTAAGTGAACTACTCACGAGTCATTGGAGGGGCGATGATGATGAAGAAGAAGCCCTCCAACTCCAAAGTCCCCTCCGGCAGGGCGCCGGGAAGGGTCTCCAGATGAGATCTCGCGGAAACGGAAGCTTGCGGCGGCGGAAAAGTATTTTCGAGGCTTCCCTCATTTTTTGCTGTATTTTAGGGAATATATAGGCTAAAGATCTAGGTCAGGGGGTGGCCAGGGAGGCCACAAGCCCTGCCACCGCCGCCTCCCCCCTGGTGGCAGAGTGGGGGCTTGTGGGCTCCCTGGAGCCCACCTGGCTTGGCCCATAGGCCCCTGATCTTCTTCCGTTCAGCAAAAAATCATTTCGGGGATTTTATTCCGTTTGGACTCCGTTCCAAAATTAGATCTGAAAAGAGCAAAAAACACAGAAAAAAACAGGAACTGGCACTTGGCAATGAATTAATAAGTTCGTCCCAAAAAAGATATAAAAGGTACATAAAACATCCAAAGATGACAAGATAACACCATGAAACCATCAAAAATTATAGATACGTTTGAGACGTATCAAGCATCCCCAAGCTTAACTCCTGCTCGTCCTCGAGTAGGGAAGTGATAAAGAATGAATTTTTGATGCTTTCATGCTACCTAGCATAGATGTCCGTTGTAACTCCTCTTATGTGACGTGAATGTTCAGATCCATTAGATTCAAAACAATAGTTTGCTATTTCCATGGAAACAATAATAATTCAAGCAAACTAGCAAGGTAATCATGAACTTTCAAACTAACAAGGCCAAAAGAAAGTTATCCCTACAAAAGCATATAGTCTGGCTATCTATCATCATTGCACAACGAATTTAAATCATGCACAACCCCGGTATTGGCCAAGTAATTGTTTCACACCTTTACTTTCTCAAACCTTTTCAACTCTCACGCAATACATGAGCGTGAGCCATGGTTATAGCGCTATAGATGGTGTGGAATATGGTGGAGGTTGCAAGACAAAAAAGGAGAAGATAGTCACATTAACTAGGCATATCATTGAGCTGTGGAGATGCTCATCAATAGATATCAATGTGAATGAGTAGGGATTGCCATACAAATGATGCACTAGAGCTAAGAGTATGTGAAAGCTCTTAAAGAAAACTAGTGGGTGTGCATCCAACTTGCTTGCTCACGAAGACCTAAGGCAATTTTGAGGAAGCCTATCATTGGAATATACAAGCCAAGTTATATAATGAAAATTTCCCTCTAGCTATATGGTGGTGACAAAACGAGAGACTCTCAATCATGAAGATCATGGTGCTTAATATGCACAAGTGTGGAAAAAGTGGTAGCATTGTCCCTCTTCTCTTTTTCTCTCATTTTTTTGGTGGGCGCTTTGGCCTCTTTTTTTTGGTGGGCTTCTTTGGCCTTTTTTCTCACATGGGACAATGCTCCATTAATGATGATCATCACACTTTCAACTCAAAACTTAGAGCAACAATGACTCTATATGGAATACCTTCAGTAGTGTACCGTGGCAATGATCTAGCATGGCATAGACATCAATGGAAACATCATGCAATGGCAATGTAGACATGGTGGAACATGTCATGGTGGTAGTTGCATGGCAATATATCTTGGAATGACTTTGAAAAGGCCATAGTAGGTAGGTATGGTGGCTGTTTTGAGGGAGGCTAATGGTGGGTTTTGTGCACCGGCGAAAGTTGCACGACACTAAGAAGATAGTGATGGTGGTAGGTGAAAGTGCATCTAAACCATGGACTCAACATTAGTCATGAAGAACTCATATACTTGTTGCAAAAGTTTTATTAGTAATCGAAACAAAGCATTCAACGCATACTCCTAGGGGAAGGGTTGGTAGGTATAAACCATCGCGCGATCCCAACCGCCACGCAAAAGATGACAATCAATATACTAATCATGCTCAGATTTCATCACATAGCGGTTCACCATACGTGCATGCTACGGGAATCACTAACTTCAACACAAGTTTTTCTAGATCCACAACACCTTCTAGCATGACTTCAATATTACCATATCCACAACTCAAAACTAATTGAGATGAATCAAACTTCTCTAACTATTCCATGCACATGAAGGTGGAAGTTTTCGTATCCGTTTGGATAGCTACCCCTTTTGAGACTACTTTCAAAGCATAGATCAACTACCAAGCCACGCACCACTGCGCTCTAAAAGATATAAGTGAAGCACATAGAGCAAAAGTATCTAACTCAAAAGATATAAGTGAAGCACATGTGAGCTGAATTGTCTACCAAAAGATATAAGTGAAGCTCGACAAAATCATGGTGTGTGCATGTACCTCTCTCTAGGTGTGAAGCAAGGATGATTGTGACACAACAAAAATAAAAGACTCCTACGATACAAGACGCTCCAAGCAAAAACACATAACATGTGGTGAACAAAAATATAGCCCCAAGTAACGTTACCGGTGGATTGAAGACAAGAGAGGGGATTCCTTCCCGGAGCATCCCCAAGCTTAGGCTTTTACGGCATCCTTGAATCTCTTGGGGTGCCTGGGGCATCCCCAAGCTTGAGCTCTTGCAACTCTTTATCTTTTTGTCCATAAGAACTTCACCCAAAACTTGAAAACTTCACAACACGAAACTTAAACAAAAACTCGTGATAACATTAGTATGATAAAGCAAACCATCACTTCCTTAGGTGCTGTAGCAAACTTAAATTCTACTTGTGCTGATGTTTTGTTACTGTATTTTCAATCTTCCATGGCTAATACCCCCCGATACTATCCATAGTTTCATCAAAATAAGCAACCAACACAACAAAAACAGAATCTGTTAACAGCAGACTAGTCTGTAGGAATCTGTATGTTTCGTACACCTCTGGTACTTCAAAAATTCTGAAAACTTACTAACATTTGAATAATTTGCGTACAAATCAGCAGCAAAAAGAATCAACTCAAAAGCTCTTACCGAAAAAAATGAAAATTCTTTTCGTGAGCAGAAAGTTTCTGTCTTTTCCAGCATGACCAAACGATCATCCCCAAGACTAATCATAACGGTTTTTCTTGGCACAAACGCAAAAAGAAACACAAAAAAACACAATCATAACAGAATAATGAAAGTGTGGAAAACACAAAACAGAAAGAAAAAGGATAGATTTGTTGGGTTGCCTCCCAACAAGCGCTATTGTTTAACGCCCTTAGCTAGGCATTCAATGATGCTCTCACAAAAGACAAGAATTGAAGCACAACGAGAGCATCCTAAAGCATGTGAAAATCACATCTAAGTCTAACATACTTCCTATGCATAGGCATTTTATAGGAAAACAAGTTATCAAGAGCGATAACTACCATAAGCAAGGAAGAAGAAAGAGACAATAGCAATCTCCACATAACGAGAGGTAATTTGGTAACATGAAAGTTTCTACCAAAATATTTTCCTCTCTCATAGCAATTACATGTGGGATCATAATCAAATTCAACAATGTAACTATCACAAAGGATATTCTTTTCATGATCCACATACATGCAAAGTTGATGCTCTTCAAAAATAGTGGGATTATCATCAACTAAAGTCATGACGTCTCCAAACCCACTTTCAATAATATTGCAAATATCATATTCATCTTGAGGCTTGAACAAATTTTCAAGATCAAAAGAAAAATCATCACCCCAATCATGATCTTTGCAACAAGTAGCGGTCATAGCAAGACTGGCATCCCCAAGCTTAGGGTTTTGCATAATTTTAGCATGATTGTCACTAATAGAATTTATAGTGAAACCATTGCAATCATGCTTTTCATCCAAGGAGCCCTCATGGATCACTTCATCAATTTCTTCATCACGATTTTCAGATTCATGCATGTGAAGCAAAACTCCATAAAGATAGTCAAGTGCCCTCAACTCACTAGCAATTCGTTCCACATAAGTGGGCCTCTTAAAGAGATTAGCTAGTGGATGAGGATCCATATCACTAGATTTTCAGCAAGCGAAGATGCAAGCATATTGAAAGCACATGGCACACAAGCGAACAGAAAGCAAGCGAGAGAAAAAGTGCGAACGAAAAAGGCAAAAGGCAAAAGAAAACGGCAAAGGAGAAAGGCAAATGAAAACGGCAAATGTGAAGTGGGGGAGAGGAAAACGAGAGGCAACTGGCAAAAAAGTAAATGCGGGAGATGAGTTTGAGAGACCTACTTGGAGAGATCTTGATCTCTCATCCCCGGCAACGGCGCCAGAAATACTTCTGAAGTCAGTTGTGCTTCCCTTGCAACGGCGCGAGGAATAGTCGTGTCGACGGCACCGGGAATCCTTCTGCTCCGGCTACGGAGCCTTGTGTTGGTGTCCCCTCGAAGCGGAAATGGTGATGTAGCACAGCGGTGGTAAGTATTTCCCTCAGTTTGAGAACCAAGGTATAAATCCAGTGGAGGACTATCACAAGATCCTGCACAAACACAAAAAGCTTGCTCCCAACGCTATGAAGGGGTTGTCAATCCCTTGTAGATTGTTTGCCAAGTGAGAACTGAAAGCAACAAAGTAACAAAGCAAAGTAAAAGCGGAGGTGTAAACGATGGATGTGAATAGACCCGGGGCCGTAGTGTTTACTAGTGGCTTCTCTCATGAAAGCAAGTAGACGGTGGGTGAACAAATTACTGTCGAGCAATTGATAGAACTGCGCAAAGTCGTGACGATATCTATGGCAATGATTATATCTATAGGCATCACGTCCAAAACAAGTAGACCGATACTTTCTGTATCTACTACTATTACTCCACACATCGACCGCTATCCAGCATGCATCTAGTGTATTAAGTCCAAAAGAACAGAGTAACGCCTTAAGCAAGATGACATGATGTAGGTGGACAATCTCATATCAACGACAGAGCCCATCTTGTTACCCTTGATAGCAACTACTTAATGTGTGCCTGGCTGCCCCTACTGTCACTGGGAAAGGACACCACATGGTAGAACCCAAAACCAAGCACTTCTCCCATTGCAAGAATCATAGATCTAGTTGGCCAAACAAAACCCAAGACTAGGAGAGACTTACAAGGATATCAAATCATGCATATAAGAAATCAGCAAGGACTCAAATATATATCATAGATAATCTGATCACAAATCCACAATTCATCGGATCTCAACAAACACACCGCCAAAGAAGATTACATCGGATAGATCTCCATGAGGATCATGGAGAACTTTGTATTGAAGGTCCAAGAGAGAGAAGAAGCCATCTAGCTACTAACTACGGACCCGTAGGTCTGAAGTGAACTACTCACGAGTCATTGGAGGGGCGATGATGATGAAGAAGAAGGCCTCCAACTCCAAAGACCCCTCCGGCAGGGCGCCGGGAAGGGTCTCTAGATGAGATCTCGTGGAAACGGAAGCTTGCGGCGGCGAAAAAGTATTTTCGACGCTCCCCTCATTTTTTTTGTATTTTAGGGAATATATAGGCCAAAGATCTAGGTCAGGGGGCGGCTAGGGAGGCCACAAGCCCTGCCACCGCCGCCTCCCCCCTGGTGGCGGACTGGGGGCTTGTGGGCTCCCTAGAGCCCACCTGGCTTGGCCCACAGGCCCCCTGATCTCCTTCCGTTCGGGAAAAAACCATTTCGGGGATCTTATTCCGTTTGGACTCCGTTCCAAAATCAGATCTGAAAAGAGCCAAAAACACAGAAAAAACAGGCACTCGCACTTGGCACTGAATTAATAAGTTAGTCCCAAAAAAGATATAAAAGGTACATAAAACATCCAAAGATGACAAGATAACAACATGAAACCATCGAAAATTATAGATACGTTTGAGACGTATCAGGCTGCCGCACCCTTAGGGTGGGAAACCCTAAGGGTGGTCACCCTCCTCCCTCTCCTCCTATATATAGGGAGGTTTTTAGGGCTGTTTGAGAAAACTTATCTCTCTCTCTCGGCGCAGCCCTACTCCTCCTCGTCGTCGTCCTCCATAGTGCTTGGCGAAGCCCTGTCGGAGTGCCATGTAGCTCCACCGTCACCACGCCGTCATGCCTCCGGAGATCTCCCTCAACCTCTCCTCCCTCCTTGCTGGTCAAGTCGTTGGAGACATCACCGGGTTGCACGTGTGTTGAACGCGGAGGCGCCGACGTTCGGCGCATAGATCGGAATCCACCGTGATCTGAATCGCTGCGAGTACGACTCCATCTATCGCGTTCTAGAAACGCTTCCGCTTAGCGATCTTCAAAGGTATGAAGATGCTCTACTACTTCACTCATTGTTGGTTTCTCCATATATAGATCCTTGTGTGACATAGGATTTTTTTTGAAATTACTATGTTCCCCAATAGTGGCATCTGAGCCAAGGTTCTATGCGTAGATTCTATGCACGAGTAGAACACAAAAGTTGTGGGCGCTCATTTGTTAATTTTCTTGTTGTTACTAGTCTAATCTTGATTCGGCGGCATCGTGGGAGGAAGCGGCCCGGACCGACCTTACACGTACACTTACATGAGACTGGTTCCACCGACTAACATGGACTTGGTGCATAAGGTGGCTAGCAGGTGTCTGTCTCTCCCACTTTAGTCGGATCGGATTTGATGAAGAGGGTCCTTATGAAGGGTAAATATCATTGTCATATCAACGTTGTGGTTGTCACGTAGGTAAGAAGCGTTCTTGCTAGAAACCCTAACCAGCCACGTAAATCTTGCAACAACAATTAGAGGACAACTAACTTGTTTTTGTAGGGTATGCTATGTTATGTGATATGGCCAAAAGGATGTGATGTATGAGATCTATCATGTTCTTGTAATAGGATTCACGACTTGTATGTCGATGAGTATGACAACCGGCAGGAGCTAAAGGAGTTGTCTTAATTTATTGTATGAGATGCAACGCCATGTGGTTACTTTACTTTATTGCTAAACGTTAGCTATAGTAGTAGAAGTAATAGTTGGCGTGACGACTTCACGGAGATACAATGATGGAGATCATGGTGTCATGCCGGTGAAAATGATTATCGTGGCGCCCCGAAGATTGAGATCAAAGGAGCAAGATTATATTGTCCATATCATGTCACTATATGATTGCATGTGATGTTTATCATGTTTTTCATCTTATTGCTTAGAACGACGGTAGCAAAGATAAGATGATCCCTCATTAAAATTTAGAGATATGTATTCCCCTAAGTGTGCACAGTTGTGAAGGATCGTTGTCTCGAAGCACCACGTGATGATCGGGTGTGATAGATTCTAACGTTCGCATACCATGGGTGTAAGCCAGTTTACACACGCAAAACACTTAGGTTGACTCGACGAACCTGGCATGTACATACATGGCCTCGAATACGGGACATGGAAAGGTCGAACATGAGTCGTATGGTTGATACGATCAGCATGGAGATGTTCACCATTGATGACTAGTTCATCTCACATGATGATCGGACACGGGCTAGTCGACATGGATGATGTAACACTTGGATGACTAGATGGATGTGGATCTAAGTGGGAGTTTATTAGTAATTTGATTAGATGAACTTAATTATCATGAACTTAGTCTAAAATTGTCATTACACATATTGTAGATCCAATGGCCAAAATGTCCCATTCAACTTCAACGCGTTCCTAGAGAAAACCAAGCTGAAAGATGATGGGAGCAACTATGCGGATTGGGATCATAACTTAAAGCTCATCCTCACTACTTCCAAGAAGGAATATGTCCTTAATGCACCGCTAGGTAATCCTCCCATTCCCGCAACGACCCATGACGTTAGGAATGCCTGGCAGTCGTGGAGTGATGACTACTCTCTCGTTCAGTGTGGCATGCCTTACAATTTAGATCCGGGGCTCCAAAGGCGTTTTGAGCAACACGGAGCATATGAGATGTTCGAGGAGATGAAACTTGTTTTTCAAGCTCATGCCCTGGTCGAGAGATATGAAGTCTCCGACAAGTTCTTTAGATGTAAGATGGAGGAGAATAGTTCTATCAGTGAGCACATACTCAGAATGTCTGGGTTGCACAACCGCTTGACTCAGCTCGGAGTTGAACTTCTGGATGATGCGGTCATTGACAGAATCCTCCAGTCTCTTCCACCTAGCTATAAAGGCTTTGTGATGAATTATAACATGCAAGGGATGGAAAACACTAATCCCGAGTCGTATTCAATGCTGAAATCTGCGGGGGTAGAAAACAAGAAAGAGCATCAAGTGTTGACGGTCAATAGGACCACTAGTCTCAAGAAAGGCAAGGGTAAGAAAAGCTTCAAGAAAGACGGCAAACAGTTGCGTGCCCAGTAAACCAGTTGCCGGGAAGAAGCCAAAGAAAGGACCCAAGCCTGAGACTGAGTGCTATTACTGCAAGGGAACCGGTCACTGGAAGCGGAATTGCCCTAAGTACTTAGCGGACAAGAAGGCCAGCAACGTCAAAGGTATATATGTGATATACTTGTTATTGATGTGTACCTTACTAGCGCTCGTAGTAGCTCCTGGGTATTTTATACCGGTGTTGTTGCTCACATTTGCAACTCTAAGCAGGAACTGCGGAACAAGCGTAGGTTGGCTAAGAACGAGGTGACAATGTGCGTCGGGAATGGTTCCAAGGTCGACGTGATCGCCGTCAGCATGCTACCTCTACATCTACCTTCGAGATTAGTTCTAAACCTTAATAATTTTTATTTAGTACCAGCTTTGAGCATGAACATTGTATCGGGAACTCGCTTGATGCAACATGGCTAATCATTTAAATCTGACAATAATGGTTGTTCTATTTATATGAGTGGTATGTTTTATGGTCATGCCCCGCTGGTCAATGGTTTATTCCTCATGAATCTCGATCGTGACGTTACACATATTCATAGTGTGAGTACCAAAAGATGTAAGGTTGGTAATGATAGTCCCACATACTTGTGGCACTGCCGCCTTAGTCATATCGGCGTAAAGCGCATGAAGAAACTCCATACAGATGGACTTTTGGAGTCACTTGATTTTGAATCATTTGACACATGCGAACCATGCCTCATGGGAAAGATGACCAAGACTCCGTTATTCAGAACAATGGAGCGAGCAACCAACTTATTGGAAATAATACATACCGATGTATGCGGTCCAATGAGCATTGAAGCTCGCGGTGGCTATCGTTATGTTCTCACACTCACTGATGATTTAAGTAGATATGGGTATGTCTACTTAATGAAGCACAAGTCTGAAACCTTTGAAAAGTTCAAGGAATTTCAGAGTGAGGTGGAGAATCAATGTGACAAGAAAATAAATTTCTACGGTCTGATCGTGGAGGAGAATATTTGAGTCACGAGTTTCGCACGCACCTAAGTAAATGTGGAATTGTTTCACAACTCACGCTGCTTGGCACATCGCAGCGTAACGGTGTGTCTGAACGTCGTAATAGCACTTTATTGGATATGGTGTGATCTATGATGTCTCTTACCGATTTACCGCTATCATTTTGGGGATATGCAATGGAAACTGCCGCATTCACTTTAAATAGGGCATCGTCTAAATCCTTTGAGACGACATCGTATGAATTATGGTTTTGCAAGAAACCTAAGCTGTCGTTTCTTAAAGTTTGGGGTTGCGATGCTTATGTGAACAAACTTCAACCAGAGAAGCTCGAATCCAAAGCGGAAAAGTGTGTCTTCATAGGATACCCTAAGGAAACTATTGGGTACACCTTCTATGTTAGATCCGAAGGCAAGATCTTTGTTGCCCAGAATGGATCCTTTATAGAGAAAGAGTTTCTCTCGAAAGAAGTAAGTGGGAGGAAAATAGAACTTGATGAGGTAATTGTGCCTCCTCTCGAACCGAAGAGTAGCGCAACGCAAGAAAATGTTTCTGTGGCGCCTACACCGGCTAGAGAAGAAGTTAATGATGATGATCATGAAACTTCGGATCAAGTTGCTATTGAACCTCGAAGGTCGACAAGGGTACGTTCCGCACCAGAGTGGTATGGCAACCATGTCATGGAAATCATGTTCTTGGACAATAGTGAACCTTCCAACTATGAAGAAGTGATGACGGGCCCGGATTCCAACAAATAGCTTGAAGCCATGAAATCCGAGATAGAATCCATGTATGAGAACAAAGTATGGACTTTGGTGAACTTGCCCGATGATCGGTGAGCCATAGAAACTAAATAGATTTTTAAGAAGAAGACTGACGCAGATGGTAATGTGACCATCTATAAGGCTCGACTTGTCTCTAAGGGTTATCGACAAGTTCAAGGGATTGACTATGATGAGACCTTCTCACCCGTAGCGATGCTGAAGTCGGTCTGAATCATGTTAGCCAATGCCGCATTTTATGATTATGAAATCTGGCAAATTAACGTCAAAACAACATTCTTGAACGGCTTTCTTAAAGAAGAATTGTATATGATATAGCCGGAAGGTTTTGTCGATCCTAGCAATGTTAACAAGGTATGCAAGCTCCAGGGCTCCATCTATGGGCTGGTGCAAGCATCTCGGAGTTGGAACATTCAATTTGATGAGGTGATCAAAGCGTTTGGGTTTGTACAGACTTATGGAGAAGCCTGTATTTACAATAAAGTGAGTGGGAGCTCTGTAGCATTTATCATATTATATGTGGATGACATATTGTTGATGGGAAATGATATAGAACTATTGGAAAGCATAAAGGCCTATTTGAATAAGATTTTTTCAATGAAGGACCTTGGAGAAGCTGCTTACATATTAGGCATCAAGATCTATAGAGATCGATCGAGACGCCTCATAGGTCTTTCACAAAGCACATACCTTGACAAGATATTGAAGAAGTTCAATATGGATAAGCCTAAGCAGGGGTTCTTGCCTGTATTACAAGGTGTGAGGTTGAGTACGACTCAATGCGCGACCATGGCAGAAGATAGAGAAAAGATGAGTACTGTCCCCTATGATTCAGCTATAGGCTCTATTATGTATGTCATGATGTTTACCAGGCATGATGTGAACCTTGCCATAAGTTTGGTAGGGAGGTACCAGAGTGATCCAGGAGTGGATCACTGGACATCGATCTAGTACGTGAAAAGGACTAAAGATATGTTTCTCGTTTATGGAGGTGTCAAAGAGGTCATTGTAAAGGGTTACGTCGATGCTAGCTTCTACACAGATCCGGATGACTCAAAGTCACAAACCGGATACGTGTATATTTTGAATAATGGGGCAGTTAGCTAGTGCAGTTGCAAGAAAAACGTCGTGGCGACATCTACATGTGAAGCGGAGTACATAACTGCTTCGGAAGAAGCACAAGAAGGAGTATGGATGAAGGAGTTCATCACCGACCTAGGAGTGATTCCAAGTGCGTCGGGCCCGATGACTCTGTTCTGTGAAAACACTGGAGCTATTGCTATTGCAAAGGAGCCCAGGTTTCACAAGAAGACCAAGCACATCAAGCACCGCTTCAACTCCATCCATGGATACATGCAGGATGGAGATATAGATATTTTTAAAGTACACACGGATCTGAATGTCGCAGACCCATTGACTAAACCTCTTCCATGAGGGAAACATGATCAACACCAGAACTCTATGGGTGTTTGATTCATCACAATGTAACTAGATTATTGACTCTAGTGCAAGTGGGAGACTGTTGGAAATATTCCCTAGAGGCAATGATAAAGTGGTTATTATTATCTTTCCTAGTTCATGATGATTGTCTATTATTCATGCTATAATTGTATTAACCGGAAACAGTAATACATGTGTGAATATATAGATCACAATGTGTCCCTAGTGAGCCTCTAATTGGCTAGCTCGTTGATCAATAGATTATCATGGTTTCCTAATCATGGACATTGGATGTCATTGATAACAGGATCACATCATTGGGGAATGATGTAATGGACAAGAACCAATCCTAAGCATAGCACTAGATCGTGTTGTTCGTCTGCTAAAGCTTTTCTAATGTCAAGTATCATTTCCTTAGACCGTGAGATTGTGCAACTCCCGGATACCGTAGGAATGATTTGGGTGTACCAAACGACATAACGTAACTGGATGATTATAAAGGTGCACTACAGGTATCTCCGAAAGTATCTGTTGGGTTGTACGAATCGAGACTGGGATTTGTCACTCCGTGTGATGGAGAGGTATCTCTCGGCCCACTCGGTAATCCATCATCATATTGAGCTCAGTGTGACTATGTATTTAGCCACGGGATGATGTGTTACGGAACGAGTAAAGAGACTTCCCGGTAACGAGATTGAACAAGGTATAGGGATACCGACGATCGAATCTCGGGCTAGTATCGTACCGGTAGACAAAGAGAATTGCATATGGGATTGATCGAATCCCCAACATCGTGTTTCATCCGATGAGATCATCGGGGAACATGTGGGAACCAACATGGATATACAGACCTCGCTGTTGGTTATTAACCGGAGAGGTGTCTCGGTCATGTCTGCATGCTTCCCGAACCCATAGGGTCTACACACTTAAGGTTCGATGACGCTAGGGTTATAGGGGAATAGTGTACGTGGTTACCAAAGTTTGTTCGGGGTCCTGGATGAGATCCCGGACATCACGAGGAGTTCCAAAATGGTTCGGAGGTAAAGATTCATATATAGGAAGTGAGGATTTGGTCACCAGAAGTGTTTCCGGCGACACCGGTAATGTACCAGGACCACCGGAAGGGTTCCCGGGGTCCACCGGCAAGGGCCACCAGTCCCAAGCTGCTACATGGGACACGAGTGGGAACCAGCCCCTCAGTGGGCTGGTGCGCCTCCACAATCATCCGAAGCCGCATCAAGGGGTGGAGGGTGTTGGGGAACATCGCAAGGGAAATAAAAAATTTCCTACGCGCACGAAGACCTATCATGGTGATGTCCATCTACGAGAGGGGATTTCCGATCAACGTACCCTTGTAGATCGCACAGCAGGAAGTGTTAAGAAACGCGGTTGATGTAGTGGAACGTCCTCACGTCCCTCGATCCGCCCCGTGAACCGTCCCACAAACCGTCCCGCGATCCGTCCCACGATCCGCTCCGATCTAGTGCCGAACGGACGGCACCTCCGCGTTAAGCAGACGTACAGGTCGACGATGATCTCGACCTTCTTGATCCAGCAAGAGAGACAGAGAGGTAGATGATTTTTCCGGCAGCGTGACGACGCTCCAGAGATTGGTGGTGATCTATCTCAGCAGGGCTCCGCCCGAGCTCCGCAGAAATACGATCTAGAGGAAAAACCGTGGAGGTATGTGGTCGGGCTGCCGTGGCAAAAGTTGTCTCAAATCAGCCCTAATACCTCAGTATATATAGGAGGGAGGGGGAGGGACCTGCCTTGAGGCTCAAGAGAGCCCCAAGGGGTCGGCCGAAGTAAGGGGGAGAGTCCTCCCCTTCCAATCCTAGTCCAACTAGGATTGGAAGGTGGAGTCCTTGTCCACTTTCCCACTTCCCCCTATTTTTTCTCTTTGATTTTTTCCTTCTCCTGCGCATAGGGCCTCTTGGGCTGTCCCACCATCCCACTAAGGGCTGGTGCGGCACCCCTAAGGCCTATGGGCTTCCCCCGGGAGGGCTGGCCCCCCCGATGAACATCCGGAACCCATTCGTCACCCTCGGTACATTCCCGGTAATGCCGAAAACTTTCCGGTAATCAAATGAGGCCGTCCTATATGTCAATCTTCGTTTCCGGACCATTTCAGAAACCCTCGTGACGCCCGTGATCTCATCCGGGACTCCGAATAACATTCAGTAACCAACCATATAACTCAAATACGCATAAAACAACGTCGAACCTTAAGTGTGCACACCCTACGGGTTCGAGAACTATGTAGACATGACCTGAGAGACTCCTCGGTCAATATCCAATAGCGGGACCTGGATGCCCATATTGGATCCTACATGTTCTCCGAAGATCTTATCGTTTGAACCTCAGTGCCAAGGATTCATATAATCCCGTATGGCATTCCCTTTGTCCTTCGGTATGTTACTTGCCCGAGATTCGATCGTCGGTATCCGCATACCTATTTCAATCCCGTATGGCATTACCTTTGTCCTTCGGTATGTTACTTTACCGGCAAGTCTCTTTACTCGTTTCGTAATACAAGATCTCGTGACATACACTAAGTCACATTGCTTGCAAGGCTTGTGTGTGATGTTGTATTACCGAGTGGGCCCCGAGATACCTCTCCATAACACGGAGTGACAAATCGCAGTCTTGATCCATACTAACTCAACGGACACCTTCGGAGATACCTGTAGAGCATCTTTATAGTCACCCAGTTACATTGCGATGTTTGATACACACAAGGTATTCCTCCGGTGCCAGTGAGTTATATGACCTCATGGTCATAGGAATACATACTTGACACGCAGAAAAACAGTAGCAACAAAATGACACGATCAACATGATACGTTCATTAGTGTGGGTCTAGTCCATCACATGATTCTCCTAATGATGTGATCCCGTTATCAAGTGAAAACACTTGCCTATGGTCAGGAAACCTTTAGCATCTTTGATCAACGAGCTAGTCAACTAGAGGCTTACTAGGGACAATGTTTTGTCTATGTATCCACACAAGTATTTTGTTTCCAATCAATAAAATTATAGCATGGATAATAAACGATTATCATGAACAAAGAAATATAATGATAGCTAATTTATTATTGCCTCTAGGGCATATTTCCAACAGTCTCCCACTTGCACTAGAGTCAATAATCTAGTTTACATCACCATGTGATTTCAACGAATCCAACACCCATATAGTTCTGGGGTCTGATCACGTCTTGCTCGCGAGAGAGGTTTTAGTCAACGGTTCTGAAACTTTCAGATCCGTGTGTTCTTTACAAATCTTTATGTCATCTTATAGATGCTGCTACTACGTGCTATTCGGAAATACTCCAAATTTCTACTCTACTATACGAATCCGTTTCACTACTCATAGTTATTCGGATTTGTGTCAAAGCTTGCATCGACGTAACCCTTTACGACGAACTCTTTAACCACCTCCATAATCGAGAAAATTTCCTTAGTCCATTAAGTTACTAAGGATAACTTTGACCGCTGATCAGTGATTCAATCTTGGATCACTCTTTGTACCTCTTAATAGACCTGTAGCAAGGCACACATCAGGTGCGGTACACAGCATGGCATACTTTAGAGTCTACGACTAAGGCATAGAAGACGACCTTCGCCTATTCTCTTTATTCTGTCGGGGTCGGGTTTTGAGTCTTACTCAAATTCACACCTTACAACACAACCAAGAACTCCTTCTTTGCTGATCTATTTTGAACTCCTTCAAAAACTTGTCAAGGAATGCATCTTGTTGAAACCTCTATTAAGCGTTTCGATCTATATCCATAGATCTTGATGCTCAATGTTCAAGTAGCCCAATCCAGGTATTCCTTTGAAAAAATCCTTTCAAACAACCTTTTATGCTTTACAGAAATTCTACATTACTTCTGATCCACAATATGTCAACCACATATACTTATCAGAAATTCTATAGTGCTCCCACTCACTTCTTTGGAAATACAAGTTTCTCATAAACCTTGTACAAACCCAAAATCTTTGATCATCTCACCAAAGCGTATATTCCAACTCCGAGATGCTTGCACCAGTCCATAAAGGATCGCCAGAGCTTGCATACTTGTTAGTATCCTTAGGATTGAAAAAACCTTCTGATTGTATTACATACAATCTTTCCTCAAGGAAACAGTCGAGGAAACAATGTTTTGTCTTCCTATGTGCAATATTTCACAAATAATGCAGCAACTACTAACATAATTCCAATAGACTTTTAACATCGCTACGAGTGAGAAAGTCTCATCATAGTCAACTATTTATCTTGTCGGAAACATCTTTGCGACAAGTCGAGCTTTTCTTAATAGTGAGTTATCACTATCATCGTCTGTCTTCCTTTTAAAGATCCATTTTTACTCAATAGTCCTACAACAATCAAGTAGTTCTTCCAAAGTCTACACTTTGTTTTATACATGGATCCTCTCTCAGATTTCATGGCCTCCACCCATTTGTTGGAATCCGGGCCCACCAATGCTTCTCCATAACTCGTAGGTTCATTGTTGTTCAACAACATGACCTCCAAGACAAGGTTACCGTAGCACTCTGTAGTAGTACGCGACCTTTGTCGACCTACGAGGTTTGTAGTAACTTGATCTGAAGCTCTAATGATCACCATCATCAGCTTCCACTTCAATTGGTGTAGGCGCCACCGGAACATCTTCCTGCGCCCTACTACACACTGGTTGAAGTGACGGTTCACTAACCTCATCAAGTTCCACCACCCTCCCACTCAATTCTTTTGAGAGAAACCTTTCCTCAAGAAAGGACCCGTTTCTAGAAACAAACACTTTGCTTCCGGATCTGAGATAGGAGACTTATCCAACTGTTTTGGATATCCTATAAAGACACATTTATCCGCTTTGGGTTCGAGCTTATCGGACTGAAACTTTTTCACATAAGGATCGTAGCCCCAAACTATCAAGAAACGACAACTTAGGTTTCTCCAAACCATAGTCTTTACTTTGTCATCTCAACGGAAATACGCGGTGCCCTATTCAAACTGAATGCGGTTCTCTCTAATGCATAACCCATAAATGATACTGGTAATTCGATAAGAGACATCATAGTATGCGCTATATCCAATAGGGCGTGGCTATGACGTTCAAACACATCATCACACGATGGTGTTCCAGGTGGCATGAACTATGAAACAATTTCCACATTGTCTTAACTGCGTACCAAAACTCGTAACTCAGATATTCATCTCTATGATCATATCATAGACAGTTTATCCTCTTGTCACGACGATCTTCACTCTGAAATAGCTTTGAACTTTCCAATATTTCAGACTTGTGATTCATCAAGTAAATACTCCTGTATCTACTCAAATCGTTAGTGAAGTAAGAACATAACGATATCCACTACGTGCCTCAGCACTCATTGGACTGCACACATCAAAAATGCATTACTCCCAACAAGTTACTCTCTTGTTTCATGTGGCATGTTTTGCATGTCTCAAGTGATTCAAAATCAAGTGAGTCCAAACGATCCATCTCTATGGAGTTTCTTCATGCATTTATACCAACAGGTATGGTTTGCATGTCTCAAACATTTCAAAAATGAGTGAGTACAAAGACCCATCAGCATGGAGCTTCTTCATGCATTTTATACCAACATGACTAAAGTGGCAGTGCCACAACTAAGTGGTACTATCATTATTACTTTGTATCTGTTGGCACCAATATTATGAACATGTGTAACACTACGATCGAGATTCAATAAACCATTGAGGGTAATTATTCACGCAAATAGAATAACTATTATTCTCTTTAGATGAATAATCGTATTGCAATAAACACGATCCAATCATGTTCATGCTCAACGCAAACACCAAATAACAATATTTGGGTTTTACCACCAATCCCGATGATAGAGGGAGCGTGCGACGTTCGATCATATCAATCTTGGAAACACTTCCAACACGTATCGTCACCTCGCCTTTAGCTAGTCTCCGTTTATTCCATAGCTTTCATTTCGTGTTACTAATCACTTAGCAACCGAACCGGTATCCAATACCCTCGTGCTACTAGGAGTACTAGTAAAGTACACGTCAACATCATGTATATCAAATATAGTTCTTTTGACTTTGCCAGCCTTCTTATCTACCAAGCATCTAGGGTAGCTCCGCCTCAGTGATCGTTTCCCTCATAACAGAAGCACTTAGTCTCGGATTGGGTTTAATCTTGGGTCTCTTCATTAGTGTAGCAACTGTTTTGTCGTTTCATGAAGTATCCCTTCTAGCCCTTGCCTTTCTTGAAACTTAGTGGTTTTACTAACCATCAACTATTGATGCTCCTTCTTGATTTCTACTTTCGTAGTGTCAAACATCGCGAATCGCTCAAGGATCATTGTATCTATCCTTGATATGTTATAGTTCATCACGAAGCTCTCACAGCTTGGTGGCAGTGACTTTGGAGAACCATCACTATCTCATCTGGAAGATTAACTCCCACTTCATTCAAGCGATTATCGTACTCAGACAATCTGAGCACACGCTCAATGATTCAGCTTTTCTCCTTTACTTCGTGGACAAAGAATTTTGTCGGAGGTCTCATACCTCTTAACAAGGGCCCAAGCATGAAATCACAATTTCATCTCTTTAGAACATCTCTTATGTTCCATGACGTTTCAAAACGTCTTCGGTGCCTTGCTTCTAAGCCATTAAGTATTTTGCACTGAACTATCGCGTAGTCATCAGAAACGTGTATGTCGTATGTTCACAACATCCACAGACGACGCTCGAGGTGCAGCACACCGAGTGGTGCATTAAGGACATAAGCCTTCTGCACAGCAACGAGGACAATCCTCAGTTTTACACACTCAGTCCGCAAAGTTTGCTACTATCAACTTTCAACTAAATTTTCTCTAGGAACATATAAAAACAGTAGAGCTATAGCGCAAGCTACATCGTAATTCACAAAGACCATTTGACTATGTTCATGACAATGAGTTCAATTAATCATATTACTTAAGAACTCCCACTCAAAAAGTACATCTCTCTAGTCATTTGAGTGGTACATGATCCAAATCCACTATCTCAAGTCCGATCATCACGTGAGTCGAGAATAATTTCAGTGGTAAGCATCTCTATGCTAATCATATCAACTATACGATTCATGCTCGACTATTCGGTCTCTTGTGTTCCGAGGCCATGTCTACACATGCTAGGCTCGTCAAGTTTAACCCGAGTGTTCCGCGTGTGCAACTGTTTTGCACCCGTTGTATGTGAACGTTGAGTCTATCACACCCGATCATCATGTGGTGTCTCGAAACGATGAACTGTCGCAACGGTGCATAGTCGGGGAGAACACAATTTCGTCTTGAAATTTTGGTGAGAGATCACCTCATAATGCTACCGTCGTTCTAAGCAAGATAAGGTGCATAAAGGATTAACATCACATGCAGTTCATAAGTGACATGATATGGCCATCATCAAGTGCTCCTTGATCTTCATCACCAAAGCACCGGTATGATCTTCTTGTCACCGACGCTACACCATGATCCCCATCATCATGATCTCCATCATCGTGCCGCCATCGAGGTTGTCGTGTATGCTATGCTATTACTACTAAAGCTACGTCCTAGCAATATAGTAAACGCATCTGCAAACACAAACGTTAGTTTAAAGTAAACCCTATGGCTCCTACCGGTTGTCGTAGCATCGACGTACAAGTCGATATTAACTATTACAACATGATCATCTCATACATCCAATATATCACATCACGTCATTGGCCATATCACATCACAAGCATACCCTACAAAAAAAAGTTAGACGTCCTCTAATTGTTGTTGCATGTTTTACGTGGTTGCCATGGGTATCTAGTAGGATCGCATCTTACTTACGCAAACACCACAACGGAGATGTATGAATTGCTATTTAACCTCTCTCCAAGGACCTCCTCGGTCAAATCCGATTCAACTAAAGTTGGAGAAACCGACACTCGCCAGTCATCTTTGAGCAACGGGGTTGCTCGTAGCGATGAAACCAGTCTCTCGTAAGCGTACAAGTAATGTTGGTCCAAGCCGCTTCGATCCAACAATGCCGCGGAATCAAGAAAAGACTAAGGAGGGCAGCAAATCGCACATCACCGCCCACAAAAACTTTTGTGTTCTACTCGAGATAACATCTATGCATGAACCTAGCTCATGATGCCACTTTTGGGGAACGTCGCAAGGGAAACAAAAAATTTCCTACGCGCACGAAGATCTATCATGGTGATGTCCATCAACGAGAGGGGATTTCCGATCTACGTACCCTTGTAGATCGCACAGCAGGAAGCGTTAAGAAACGCGATTGATGTAGAGGAACGTCCTCACATCTCTCGATCCGCCCTGCGAACCGTCCCACGAACCGTCCCGCGATCCGTCCCACGATCCGCTCCGATCTAGTGCCGAACGGACGGCACCTCCGCGTTCAGCACACGTACAGCTCGACGATGATCTCGGCCTTCTTGATCCAGCAAGAGAGACGGAGAGGTAGATGAGTTCTCCGGCAGCGTGACAGCTCTCTAGAGATTGGTGGTGATCTATCTCAGCAGGGCTCTGCCCGAGCTCCGCAGAAATACGATCTAGAGGAAAAATCGTCGAGGTATGTGGTCCGGCTGCCGTGGCAAAAGTTGTCTCAAATCAGCCCTAATACCTCAGTATATATAGTAGGGAGGGGGAGGGACCTGCCTTGAGGCTCAAGAGAGACCCAAGGGGTCGGCCGAAGTAAGGGGGAGAGTCCTCCCCTTCCAATCCTAGTCCAACTAGGATTGGAAGGTGGAGTCCTTCTCCACTTTCCCACTTCCCCCTTTTTTTCTCTTTGATTTTGTTCCTTCTCCTGCGCATAGGGAATCTTGGGCCACCAGCCCACTAAGGGCTAGTGTGGCACCCCTAAGGCTTATGGGCTTCCCCCGGGTGGGCTGCCCCCCTGTTGGGGATATTACTTATTAAGTGACCCACCCAAGAAGGGCCGGGTTACTAGTAAGGCGATTCATCCTTTGGATTACTTGGGCTTCAGCCTGAGCGGTTCAAGGCCGCGGGACGGTTATGATTTCTGGAAGGTCTCCGGGTTTTGAAGGACGGCGACTTAGAGATTACGATGGTTACAATTTCTAAGGAGGAAGGGACTCTTGTAAACCCTAAGGCCTCGACCTGTATATAAAGGCGAGTCTTAAGGAGGAGAGGGAGGTCAGAAAATCTTCGAGTGCTAGGTTAGGCGAGTTACGCCTCCCTTGTAATCGAATCCACATCAATACACACAAAGCAGGACGTAGGCTATTACCTCCTCTCGAGGGGCCGAACCTGGGTAAACCGCCGTGTTCCTCCCGTTTAACCCCTTTGAGTCGCCACCAAGGTGCGATGGCTCCCGTACTAAGTCCTTTCACGAGGACATCTGCCGTGACAAAACCACGACAGTTGGCGCCCACCGTGGGGCCTGCGCACGGTGGAGTTGAGTTCTCAAAGGGAGCCCTACCAGGGTTTGGGAGCTATGCGGCGACGCTCATGACTCGGAGCCGCCGCGGGATAACCTACATCAACAACCAACGATGGGGAACTGAAGCGAATTCTCTCGAATCAGGCTACAGGGTCCCCTTTGGCAAGATCAACGTCTTCATCGGCATGATCAGATCATCCGTTCCTGAGCCGGACATCTCCACCGACATCGTCGAGCCGGCCAGGTACGTCCGCCTAGTCATAACACAGAATCTGACTCGCCCGGTCTTTGTGGGGTTCACGCAGGGATCGGAGGAGCCAGAACACGTTGCGGCTCAGGAGGTTACCCCGGTCAACTCTGACGATGAGTCATCCATGGGCGATTCAGATTCCATCCGGTCCCTCCACGGAGACGGTCTCGGAGGCTTGTCACTGGCCATGGATCCGGAAATCCTTGATCGAACCCGCCGCCAGATCGCCATCTACATGGCTGGGGCAACTCAACCCGCACAAAACCCCACCGGAGGCGATGGGACCGGCGGGACATCCAGAAGTGCGCCCGCAGTCCTGGTGGATTTAGCGGCGGAAATCACGAGACTAATGTCAACTCCCCTCATGCTAGAGAACCAAGAGGAAATAAACGCAGAGTTAGCAAAGTTGAGAGAGGCGGTGGCAAAGGCCCATCAGGATGCTGAGATGGAGTCCGCCAGGATTGAGACTCGACAAGCCCAAATCACGGCCGAAAGGATGCGATTGAACACCGACAACTAGTGGCTCGAAAGACAGCAGCGCGCGTCCGACGCCGTCCATCAGCGGAGACACCAGGGTCGCCTACCCCATGACCTCAACCCGACCCGCCTGTTCGACACTCCTCGAACCCCCGGGATGGGAGCCGCCCCAGCAGGAGGGCCGGGCCGCCCGCCTAACCCGCCGGTTCAGCCGATTGAGGGTCAAATTCCTCGTTTCCGGACCCCTCAAGGCCACTTCTCCAACCCGGTGGATAACGTGCTTGCCGCAACTCGCCATTTGGAGTCTCTTCCGATTCACGGCAACACCCCAGCTGAGATTGAAGCAAGGAACGCCATCGAGATGTTGAAAACGGCGGTGGTTCAAAACGCACAGTTCTCACACAGCCTTGAGAGATTGCACTCCACCCCTCAGGCGAGCTACACCAGGAGTAGGCCGGAGGATCAGCCAGCCGTAAACAGTGGCCCGCGACACTTCCCGCAGGACAACCCGCCCGAACGGAACCCGCCGGGCAGAGATCTCCCCAACATTCAAGATGCCCAGGCCCCCCTCGCAGGGACCGGAGGGCGAGTTGGGTTACCGTGCTTGTCCCTAGCCCTTCGGAACGAAAGAATGCCCAAGGATTTCAAAGGACCAAGAAAGGTGCCTAATTACACACCAGATCTCGAACCAACATCATGGATCGAGGGCTATGAGATTGCCATGGACATGCTCGACGTAAATGAGGCGGTTTGCGCCAGATATTTCACCATGATGCTCGAGGGATCGGCGCGCACTTCGCTGAAAAACTTACCTCCCAATTCTATCCAGTCCTCGGCCGAGCTGAAAGAGCGTTTCATCAAAAACTTCCGGGGAACCTGTAAACGACCGATGATGATCGTTGACTTACAACACTGCGTACAACGCCCGGATGAGTCGGCACACCATTGGTCACGGGGGGTCGCAGAAATTATCCATTCATCAGATGGTATCACGGCAGCACAAGTTGTGCTTATCCTCGAGCACAACTGCCACTATGAACCGTTGGTCCAGAAATTGGGGCGACTCAAACGGAAAGTTCAGGACATGGGCGAACTGATGGACACCCTCACTAGGTATGCCGAGGCCGATGATACCAAGGATCCCGGCGAGGATGGTAAGGGTAACTCGCCCAAAAAGGGCGATTCGACCAAAAATCACACCCGTTTCCAAGGCCGCAACCGTCACAATCAGGGGACCAACGGCAAGCGTAGGCCACAGGAGGAGCCCTCGGATTTGGTTGCCAACACCAATGCCAATGACGGCAAAAAGAAGAATCGAGGTTTCAGTGGGAAAAGGTCGCGTAATTATGAAGAGCTACTCAAAGGCCCTTGCCCGCACCATGCCACGGCCGACGGCCCGGCGGGCCACTCTTGGGAGAACTGTTTCGTGATGCGAGAATTTCGGGCTGAGGCAATCAAGAAGAGCCAAAATGAAGATCCGAACCGTCGCCAGGACCAACTCGCCGCGCCCAACCAAAGGCAGAACCCCTTCGGCGGTTTTCCCGAACAGGGGGCTCAGGGAGGCCCGCAACGAGGCGGCGGCCAGTACCCGGTGCACCACCAGCGGCGGTACAACCCGCCGGGAGTTTTCCAGCAGCCACCCCCACAGGGGGCTCCACAGGACCAGGATGACAACGGGGGCTTTCGCAACAATCCCAAACAGCTAAATAATGGGCAGTACCACGTTTTCACCACTAATGCTTGCAGGCGTGATAAAAAGGTAAATCACCGGGCGTACAGCGTAACTGAGCCGGCGATTCCCAGATATCTCCACTGGTCCGAGCAGACCATAACATGGAGTAGAGAGGATCACCCGCCAAGAATAGATAACCCGGGCGACCTGGCATTAGTCGTGGCTCCCCAAGTGGGGGGGTTACACCTTGTCAAAGGTATTAATGGATGGTGGCAGCAGCATTCAACCACGGTTTTCCACAGCATTGTCCCGGGCAAGTCGGCTTATCCCATAGGCCGAGTCAGGCTCTCAGTAGCGTTTGGAACTGCGCAGAATTACAGGTCGGAGTCCCTAATCTTCGAGGTGGTCAAACTAAAAAGCCCGTACCATGCGTTGTTCGGGCGACCGGCTTACGCCCGCTTCATGGCCCGCCCGTGCTACGTCTACCTCAAACTAAAAATGCCTGGTCCTAAAGGACCCATCACGATTGATGGAGATAGAAGAATCGCAAAGGAGTGTGAGGAAGGGGACGCGGCTTATGCGGAGGTCGCCTGTGCGGTGGAAGAGCTCAAACATCATCGGGCCAATGTTGACCCGGCAGACATGTCACCACTCAAGAAGCCGACTACAGATTCTGAGTCGCCCCTCAAATTCAAACCAACGGATGATACTAAGACAATCGATTTTGTTCCTGGCGATTCATCCAAGCAGTTCACCATTGGGACGGGTCTGGACCCGAAATAGGAAAGCGCGCTCATCGAATTCATCCGTGAGAATCGGGACATCTTCGCATGGAAGCCCTCTGACATGCCGGGTGTACCGAGAGAATTCGCTGAGCACCATCTTAATATTGACCCAAAATGCAAACCTGTCCAACAGTACCTTCGCAGATTTAACGACGAGCGACGCAAGGCGATTGGAGAAGAAGTCGCCCGTATTTTAGCCGCCGGGTTCATCGTGGAAGTCTTTCACCCCAAATGGCTGGCTAACCCGGTGTTAGTACTCAAGAAGAATGGCACTTTCCGTATGTGTATTGACTATACAGATCTCAACAGAGCTTGCCCCAAAGATCCTTTCGCTCTTCCCTGCATCGACCAAATCATTGACTCGGTGGCGGGATGCGAACGATTGTGCTTTTTGGACGCCTATTCAGGTTATCACCAGATCAAGATGGCCGTGGAAGACCAGGAGAAGACGGCCTTCATAACCCCCTTCGGGGCCTTTTGCTATGTGTCCATGCCGTTCGGACTCAAGAGCGCAGGGGCGACTTATCAACGCTGCATACAGAATTGTCTTCATAACTAAACTGGCCGCAACGTCCATGCTTACGTTGACGACATTGTCATCAAGACCCGCCGGGGGGAGACACTTTTGGAAGACCTTAAGGAAACCTTTGATAATTTGCGAGTATATCAGATGAAGCTAAATCCTACCAAGTGCGTTTTTGGTGTACCTGCAGGAAAATTACTGGGTTTCTTGGTATCGGAGCGCGGCATCGAGGCTAACCCGGACAAAATTGAAGCGGTTACCTCTCTCGGGAAGCCGACGAATGTTAATCAAGTTCAGCGACTGGCGGGCCGCATTGCGGCTCTAAGTCGTTTCGTGTGCCGCCTTGGGGAAAAGGCGATTCCTCTTTACCAATTGTTGAGGAAATCCGACCGATTTGTATGGACAGATGAGGCAGACGAGGCGCTTCAGGCCTTGAAACATCAATTGGTTAACCCGCCGGTCCTGGCAGCCCCAACTGAAAAGGAACCCATGCTCCTGTATATCGCGGCAAATTCCAAAGCGTTCAGCGTGGCTGTGGTCGTCGAAAGGAAGGAGGAAGGAAAGGAATACCCGGTGCAACGTCCGGTATACTTTATCAGTGAGGTGTTAACTCTTTCCAAACAGCGATACCCGCATTGGCAGAAACTGGTCTATGGGGTGTTCATGGCGAGTCGAAAGCTTAAACATTATTTCCAGGAGCACCCGATCACTGTGGTCAGTTCCGCCCCCCTCCCCCCCCTCCGTGACGTCATCCAAAATCGGGAGGTAACAGGGCGAATCGCCAAATGGGCAATAGAGCTTGGGTCTCATCACATACAATATACCCCCCGCACAGCCATCAAGTCCCAGGCACTAGTTGATTTCGTTAACGATTGGACGGAACTTCAGGCTCCGGAAGATCGGCCTGACCTTACCTATTGGACTATTTACTTTGATGGATCCAGGCAGTTGGAGGGCTCGGGGGCTGGTGTGGTGTTGATATCCCCTCAAGGAAATAAGTTCTGCTATGTTCTCCGGCTCATGTTTCCCTGCACAAATAATGCGGCGGAATATGAAGCTCTGCTTCACGGTTTGCGACTGGCAAAAGAGATGAACCTAACCCGAGTCAGATGCTTTGGGGATTCAGATTTGGTGGCGCAACAGGTTTCGGGTACCTGGGACTCTCGGGATCCTATGATGGCGGCTTACAGGCGAGTTGTATCTGATGTGGCGGGCTATTTTCATGGGTACCAGGTGGATCATGTTGATCGGCGACTCAACGAAGCAGCTGATGCCCTCTCGCGACTCGGCTCACAGAGAAAACCGGTCCCCCCTAATGTTTTTTCGGATATCTTGCATAAACCGTCTGTGACTATACCCACGGAGGAGGAGTTGGCGATAACGGATCCCGAGTCTCAGCTTGTGGCGGCTCTCCATGTCACTCCGGACTGGGCTCTTCCTTATCTGGCTTATCTCACTCGCGGCGAGTTGCCCACCGACGAAGTTTTGGCTCGCCAGATCGTTCGACGTAGCAAGTCCATGGTCATCATTAATGGCGAGTTATATAAACGAAGTGCTTCTGGGGTCTTTCAGCGGTGTGTTTCCTCCGAGGAAGGATGCGTAATCCTAAATGACATTCATTCTGGAGACTGCGGGCATCACGCCGGGTCACGTTCTTTGGTATCAAAGGCTTTTCGACATGATTTCTTTTGGTTGACGGCTCATGCAGATGCAGAAGACATAGTACGGCGGTGCGAGGGGTGCCAACGATATGGGAGACAGGCTCATGTGCCGGCTCAAGAATTGAGGATGATTCCCATTACTTGGCCTTTCGCGGTCTGGGGGCTGGACATGGTCGGTCCCTTTAAAATGTCCTCTAACAAGAAAACTCACTTATTGGTGGCAGTTGATAAGTTCACTAAATGGGTTGAGGCGGAACCTGTTGGAGCTTGCGATGCGGAGACCGCGGCCAAATTTCTGAAAAAGCTGATTTTCCGTTTTGGATATCCGCACAGTATTATCACGGACAATGGTACTAACTTGTCCCAAGGAGCGATGCTGGATTTTTGTCGTCGAGAACATATCCGGCTTGATGTTTCTGCAGTTGCTCACCCGCAGTCCAACGGGCAAGCAGAGCGGGCGAATCAAGAAGTCTTGCAAGGGATTAAACCTCGGCTCATGGTTCCCCTGGAAAGGACTCCAGGATGTTGGGTTGAAGAATTACCTTCGGTATTGTGGAGCATTCGGACCACCCCGAATCGATCCACGGGGTTCACTCCTTTCTTTTTGGTCTATGGAGCAGAAGTTGTCCTCCCTACTGACATAAGACATGATTCTCTTAGAGTCGCCGCATATGTGGAGCAAGATAACGAGTTGGCGCGTCAGGATTCCTTGGATTCCTTGGAAGAGGCGCGTGACCTGGCTGTGGCTCGTTCGGCTATCTATCAGCAAGATCTGCGGCGTTATCATAGTCGCCGGGTTAAGAGTCGGACTTTTCAGGAGGGCGACTTGGTACTTCGTATGATACAAGATCGGGCAGGCATGCACAAGCTATCACCCCCTTGGGAAGGGCCGTTCGTCGTCAGCAAGAACCTCTGCAATGGCTCTTACTATTTGATGGATCTTCGGCCTAACCGACCGACTACAGAGGCTGAGTCAACTCGCCCCTGGAATATTGCTCATTTGCGGCCTTACTACACTTGAGCTCTTAAAGCTCCACGCTTTGTAAGTTTTTCAGTTTCATTATGAAGTAATAAAGCACTCTCCGACTTGAGGGCTTCTTCATTAAAAAATGCAATTTGTGTCATCCTGTTGCGACCTTATGAGCCGACAGAACATGCATTTAGGGTGGGTGCACGAGCTTTCTGACTCGCCTCCCCCTGTCACGACCTTATCAGCCGACGAAACCTGCATTTAGGGTGGGTGCACGAGCTTTCTGACTCGCCTCCCCCTGTCGCGACCGTATGAGCCGATGAAACCTGCATTTAGGGTGGGTGCACGAGCTTTCTGACTCGCCTCCCCCTGTCGCGACCTTATGAGCCGACGAAACCTGCATTTAGGGTGGGTGCACGAGCTTTCTGACTCGCCTCCCCCTGTCGCGACCGTATGAGCCCACGAAACCTGCATTTAGGGTGGGTGCACGAGCTTTCTGACTCGCCTCCCCCTGTCGCGACCTTATGAGCCGACGAAACCTGCATTTAGGGTGGGTGCACGAGCTTTCTGACTCGCCTCCCCCTGTCGCGACCGTATGAGCCGACGAAACCTGCATTTAGGGTGGGTGCACGAGCTTTCTGACTCGCCTCCCCCTGTCGCGACCGTATGAGCCGACGAAACCTGCATTTAGGGTGGGTGCACGAGCTTTCTGACTCGCCTCCCCCTGTCGCGACCTTATGAGCCGACGAAACCTGCATTTAGGGTGGGTGCACGAGCTTTCTAACTCGCCTCCCCCTGTCGCGACCGTACGAGCCGACAAAACCTGCATTTAGGGTGGGTGCACGAGCTTTCTGACTCGCCTCCCCCTGTCGTGACCTTATGAGCCGACGAAACCTGCATTTAGGGTGGGTGCACGAGCTTTCTGACTCGCCTCCCCCTGTCGCGACCGTATGAGCCGACGAAACCTGCATTTAGGGTGGGTGCACGAGCTTTCTGACTCGCCTCCTCCTGTCGCGACCGTATGAGCCGACGAAATTACTCTTATTATGATTTAATCTTGAAGGTTTTTACCCTTTCTGCATATTTGTTGAAACTATTCGTAGTTCATTTGTTTTCACAGATGATGTGTTCAAAGTTTAAGACAGGAGGGTGCTAAGATTTGTTTCATCCTTGGCGGATTAAGCATTACAGAAGATTCTTATAAAGGCGGACCAAATATTTCGAATCGCCTCAAAAAGCGATATAAGGGTTTTTTCTTGCAGAAGATATCATCAAAAAATAGTACTGACTATTACATGGCTCGCGGGCCAAATTCAGGAAAGTCTACTTCGCTAAATCCTGGCGTGAGCTCTGACCAACTTCGATTTGTAAATCGCCCAAGACCCAATTGCACCTGGCCAAAGCAGCAAAGTCGTCTTCGTCTGTCAAAATTGATGCCAAGTCTGCTTCCCAGTCGAAAGGATTCTTGGGTCGCCGAGGAATTAGGTTGGTCACCACGAAGGTTGGCGGGCTGACTTTCTTATTCTTACTGTCATAAGCCGCCTGATACTTCGTTAAATCAAGACTTGCGGCGAGTCGAGTTGCAGCCAACCGAGAATCCTTGACAACTTTCTGGTAATCCTCTTCAACGAACTCCGATCCATCATCTTTAAGCTGAGGGAAGCCAGCGGCTACTTCTTCCAAATTGATCTCCGGGGCATACGCTAAGCAGCGACTCAGGGCAGTCAGGACACCTTTCCGGGCGGCTGACCGAGTTAACTCGCCAATCTGGGGAGGAAGCATGGACAGACATCCAAGTACATTCTTGATGGAAGGAATAGGCTCTTTGGCACCCATTACAGCTTTGACGGTCAACACACTGCCTCTGTACAGTTGCTCTGTCAGCGTATAAATCGCTTTCAGCATCAACACACAGTCTTCTTGCAGGTTGGCGACTCTTAGACCTGGAATTTGATAATTAGTAACTTAACATCAGAAATTTGGCCAAAAGGAGGGGATAAGGTTGGAGATTTAGGTAAGACTTACCAAAGATGGCTTGCGTCATGTTAGAGATATGACGTTTTAAGCCGGATAACTCCTGTTGAACAGTCGCCAGCTTCGCTTCAGCTTTCTCTGCTCTCTTCAAAGCGGCGTTTTGGTCAGCTTGAGTTTTTCCTAACTCGGCTTTGAGTTTTTCCAGTTCGACCAGAGCCAATTTATACTTCTCTTCCGACTGAGTTCGGGCATCTTGTTGTTCAGTTAAGTTTTTCCTTAAATCGCCCAGCGCCAGTTCGGTCTGAGCAAGGTTTTCCTATTGAAAGTTTAAAAAAGACAAGTCTCAGATTTATTGCGAAGCAATATCCCTGACACTTGGGGGCTAATGTATAATTTTTCAGGAGAAATTATACAGAAATCAAGACCCGGCTCATCTTTTTTATTGATGACCCGGCCCTTGGGGGTTACTGGTCACGAAGCTTTTTCTAAATTTTCAAGACCCGGCTCATCTTTTTACTGATGACCCGGCCCTTGGGGGCTACTGGGAATAGTATAAAGTATAACAAAGTTTACCTCATGTTTGTTGTTTAACATCTTTAGCAGATTTTTCTCCATCTCATAGCTCGTCTCCAGGCGACTCGCAAAGCCAGAACAGAGTTCCTTAAACTCCAGATTTGCATAGTCGGAAAGCTTCGCCTTGGAGAGCCCAGACTCGGGAATGGCCTGAGAGGAGGATGCTACGTGTTTGGACAGAACTGTTGCTGCCGGCTTGGAAAAGCCAGAACCAGTAATGACTACAGCATCTGGGTCTTCTGTTGTCATCAATGGGTTCGGCGATTTAGAGGCATCCGTTGTTTCTTTCGGCGACTCAGGAAGATCCACTTGAATTGCAGGCTCAGCATGACTCGGATCGTCTTGAGTCGGAGTTGATTTCTTTGGAGGTTCGGAAGTTGCATCAGGAATTGATCCACTGGTTTTCCTTTTCTTGGCTTGTGCCCTAACAAAAGGGAATAAGCATGTTAAGGAATTGAAAAGATCGTTATTCTCAAAAGTCAAGGCAAGAGAATTCTGCAAGAATTATATATCAATACAGGCGGGTTACAAATGTGATCCAAAGAAGCACGAATAATGGTTACTCATAAAAAAGGTACCTCGCTTGGCTTTCTTTTGTTTGTTGCTAGTAAACCAGATATCAGATCGCCAGAGTGACTTCGTGTCTTCCGGTTTGAGGCGTGCTGTGTTTTCTTCAGTAAGAAATTTGGGTCCAAATGGGCATTTGGATGTGAGAAGGGGACTTTCCCACATATTCGCCGGGCTGGCTTAGGTGGAGAAGGAGATGAATCAGAGGAAACAGAAATTACCTCAACAGAGTCTTCTTGGCTTTCGTTATCTTCATTCTATTACAAGAAGAGTGAGAGATATAACTAAAAGGTCAAAAGTAATAGGTGGCGAGTGAAAAGAGGACGGATTGGTACCTCTGAAAGTGCATCGCCGACTTGAGATTCGTCGACTTCAGATGGCTCAGCCGCAACAGATTTACCTTTGCCCTTGGTTTTCTTAGAGGGCGGCTTAGCAGTTTTCATGGCTTGCTTTTTAGGTCTCCTGGACCAGAACTTATCGCCTTTCTGGAAAGGTATATGTTATGAAATCATGATGGCAATAAAACATAAGGGATAGAAACCAAGGGCGGGTCAGCTTTGGTTACCTTGGGCGCCGGGTTAATCTTGCAAAAGGGCTTAAGGCCGATTTGGCCGCACTTTCCTGCGGGCTTGCCGGTCAGCTTTTTGATGATGGCAACAATGTCTTTCTCTGTTAATGCTGTGTGAAAGTAGCATTGGGGATGATCCAGAGTGTCGTCAAATTCACACATCAGACCATCTCGGCGGCTCACAGGAAGAATCTGCCATTCGACCCAGCAGCGGATCAGGTCAACCCCGGTAAGACCATTGTTCGTCAGGGATCTCAGTTCAGACAATATTGGGATGAACTCCGACTCTTCTTCCACGGTGAGCTTGTCGGGGAGCTTGAAGTTGACTGGAAGGCGGGTTGGCCTGTAGCCCAGAAGCTTATTCTCACCAGCAGGGGACGTTTCTTGACAATAAAACCAAGATTCGCCCCAGCCTTTGGGATGGCTAGGCATGATGAGTGAAGGGAATGGACTATCCCTACGGCGTTGGACGTTGACGCCGCCGAGTTCCAAACTGGGGCCATTGTGGAATTCCGTCTGGCGATTCAGATGAAAAAAATGCCAGAATAGAGGGACGAAAGGCTCAATCCGCAGATAAGCTTCGCAAAGGACTTGGAATTGGCTCAAGTTGCTTATGGAATTGGGTCCCAGATCCTGGAGTCGGACGTTCATGAAGGTCAAAGCGTCCCTAAGAAATTTGGATCCGGGCGGCTTAAAACCCCGTTCCAAGTGTTCCACAAAAACTATTATTTCCCCTTCTTTGGGGTTAGGGAGATCTTCCCCCAACCCGGTGCGCCATCCAATGACATCTTGAGGATCCAAACAGCCCGCTTTCATGTAATTAGCTAAGACAGCGTCATCAACCTTGGTAGGAAGCCAATCGCTCTTGAAGACGGCACCCATGCTACAAGTAGGTAAAAGTATGGTATTACGTGTCTTGGACATCTACTATATGAATTGGAATCGGTTCATGTTAACCTGCCGGACCAAGAGGCCGGGTTGGGTCGCTATGGCGACTTATGGAAGTAGGATTATTCCCAAAGGCTATATTTCTGCGGATGGTAAAATCTATTCGTTCCGAAGTACTAAGGGAGGATGAAGGCTACAAACAATTTTTCGCAAACAGTAAATGAGGAATGGATCTGCCAAATAGATGTGAAAACCTACAAATATAACTGAGCACGAACAATTTATTATCACGTGACGCCCCTCGCTTGGAGAAGGCATTGTGTTCAAAAATTCGCGAGTACAACAGATAATTAAAATTATTCAGGGCATTGGCTACCCTATCGGTGCTCGGACTAATCGATTCGAGGGAGATGAATAACTGTGAGCGAAAAGCTTTGAAGCTACGGCGATGGCGGAAACACAAGCAAGGAAAGAATCTACTCCTAAGAAGGTGAACGGAGGCCTGACCTGATGCTCTCGATCAAAGAAGACCGGCAGTGCGGAGATCGTTGGAGAAGCGCGGGGGTCCCGACGAACGAAGAGATCTTCAGCGGCGGCAGAGCTCGAGGCGAGCAACGAGGTGGTCGGTGATGATGCGATGGACAATGGCGGCGGACGGATCGTCCGAAGTGCGAAGCTTGACGACGGCAACGGCTTGCGGGCGGCGCTGAAACTTCTCGGACGGGGGCGGAAGTTGCGACCGGCGGCGGGGCCCTCGGGAAGCGATGAGGCCTTTTTGCTGTGGTAATGGGGGGGACTGACGAGACTGGTAGGTGGGGAGCGCCAGCCCTGTCCCTTCCGTCTATTTATCAGGACGGGCGCTGGAATCGAGGCGCCGAGAGCGGTAACCATTGGGGAATAAAAAGATTTGTCATGATGACGTCCGAAAATTTTGGGATAATGATGCACTAAAGATCCGTTGGGATTATGTTAATTTTCCCGAGAATCGAGGGATAAGAAGATGTCAACAGGAAATGGTTTGGCGACTCAAAGATTTTTTCGGTGCCAGATGGCGAGTTAAAATTTCTGGCGTATGGAGAAAGACAAAGGAGTGAATCACCTTCAACTAAGCGGAAGCATTGGCATGAAAGTTCAAGTCAATTTGGGGCCTAATGTTGGGGATATTACTTATTAAGTGACCCGCCCAAGAAGGGCCGGGTTACTAGTAAGGCAATTCATCCTTTGGATTACTTGGGCTTCAGCCTGAGCGGTTCAAGGCCGCGGGACGGTTATGATTTCTGGAAGGTCTCTGGGTTTTGAAGGACGGCGACTCAGAGATTACGATGGTTACAATTTGTAAGGAGGAAGGGACTCTTGTAAACCCTAAGGCCTCGACCTGTATATAAAGGCGAGTCTTAAGGAGGAGAGGGAGGTCAGAAAATCTTCTAGTGCTAGGTTAGGCGAGTTACGCCTCCCTTGTAATCGAATCCACATCAATACACACAAAGCAGGACGTAGGCTATTACCTCCTCTCGAGGGGCCGAACCTGGGTAAACCGCCGTGTTCCTCCCGTTTAAACCCTTTGAGTCGCCACCAAGGTGCGATGGCTCCCGTACTAAGTCCTTTCACGAGGACATCTGCCGTGACAAAACCACGACACCCCCCCCCCCCCCGGTGAACATCCGGAACCCATTCGTCACTCCCGGTACATTCTCGGTAATGCCGAAAAATTTCTGCTAATCAAATGAGGTCATCCTATATATCAATCTTCGTTTTCGGACAATTCCGAAAATCCTCGTGACATCCGTGATCTCATCCTGGACTTCGAACAACATTCGGTAACCAAGCATATAACTCAAATACGCATAAAACAACGCTGAACCTTAATAAGTGTGCAGACCCTACGGGTTCGAGAACTATGTAGACATGACCCGAGAGACTCCTCGGTCAATATCCAATAGCGGGACCTGGATGCCCATATTGGATCCTACATATTCTCCGAAGATCTTATCGGTTGAATCTCAGTGCCAAGGATTCATATAATCTCGTATGTCATTCCCTTTGTCCTTCGGTATGTTACTTGCCCGAGATTCGATCGTCGGTATCCGCATACCTATTTCAATCTCGTTTACCGGCAAGTCTCTTTACTCGTTCCGTAATACAAGATCCCATGACATACACTAAGTCACATTGCTTGCAAGGCTTGTGTGTGATGTTGTATTACCGAGTGGGCCCCGAGATACCTCTCCGTCACACGGAGTGACAAATCCCAGTCTTGATCCATACTAACTCAACGGACACCTTCGGAGATACCTGTACAGCATCTTTATAGTCACCTAGTTACGTTGCGACGTTTGATACACACAAGGTATTCCTCCGGTGCCAGTGAGTTATATGATCTCATGGTCATAGGAATAAATACTTGACACGCAGAAAAACAGTAGCAACAAAATGACACGATCAACATGCTACGTTCATTAGTTTGGGTCTAGTCCATCACATGATTCTCCTAATGATGTGATCCCGTTATCAAGTGACAAAACTTGCCTATGGTCAGGAAACCATGACCATCTTTGATCAACGAGCTAGTCAACTAGAGGCTTACTAGGGACAGTGTTTTGTTTATGTATCCACACAAGTATTGTGTTTCCAACCAATACAATTATACCATGGATAATAAACGATTATCATGAACAAAGAAATATAATAGTAACTAATTTATTATGGTCTCTAGGGCATATTTCCAACAAAGGGGGCAAACCCTAGGCGTGGGGAGGTCACCTTGGGCCTCAAGGCCCACTCTAGGGCGCCTCCACCACCTTGGCCGCCGCCCAAAGCCATATAGGGCTGCCGCACCCTTAGGGTGGGAAACCTTAAGGGTGGGCAGCCTCCTCCCTCTCCTCCTATATATAGTGAGGGTTTTGGGGTTGTTTGAGAAAACTTCTCTCTCTCTCGGAGCAGCCCTACTCCTCCTCGTCCTCATCCTCCATAGTGCTTGGCGAAGCCCTGCCGGAGTGCCACGTAGCTCCACCGTCACCACGCCGTCGTGTTGCCGGATCTCTCCCTCAACCTCTCCTCCCTCCTTGCTGGATCAAGGCGTTGGAGACATCACCGGGCTGCACGTGTGCTGAACGCGGAGGCGCCGACGTTCGGCGCATAGATCGGAATCCACCGCGATCTGAATCGTTGCAAGTACGACTCCATCTGTCGTGTTCTAGCAACGCTTCCGCTTAGCGATCTTTAAAGGTATGAAGATGCTCTACTACTTCACTCGTTGTTGTTTTCTCCATAGATAGATCCTTGTGTGACGTAGGAGTTTTTTTTAAATTACTACGTTCCCCAACACGACCTCTATCCAACATGCATCTAGAGTATTAAGTCAAACAGAGTAATGCTTGGAGAACATTGACATGATGTAGAGAAAGAAAATCAAGTAATACGAATCAAACCCATCATTTATACTTAGTGGCAGCAATACAATACGTGCCATGTCCCTTTCTGTCACAAGGATTGAGTACCACAAGATTGAACCCACTATAACGCAGCTCTCCCATTGAAGAGAAATCAATCTAATTGGCCAACCCACATCAATAGATCACATAGAATTACGAAGATATCATACTCATGCATATATATGAAAGACCAACAAGGAACTCAATATAATCTCATGAAAAATCTAAACATAAACCCTTAAGTCATCGGATCCCGACAAACTCACTGCACAAAGTGATTACATAAGATAGATCACCACAGGAATCACGATGATCTTGGCAATTAAGAACATAGAGAGAGAGATATAGCCATTGATACATCTCCAACGTATCTATAACTTTTTATTGTTTCATGTTATAATATTAACATTCTAGGATACGTTTAGGGCATTTATTTCCTGATTCATACCATTTTTTGAGCACTAACCTATTAACCCAGTGCCAAGTGCCACTTGATCTTTTGTGCATGTTTTTTGGCTTTTTAGGTTATAGTACCAAACGGAGTCCTAATACCATGAATTTTTTTGATGATTTTTTGGACCAAAAAAAGTCCTTGAAGCTTTGAGAGAAGATCGGAGGCCACACGAGAGCCCCACAAGCTAACAGGGCATGCCCTGGGGAGGTGGTCGTGCCCTGTTAGATTATGGACCCCCTCATCTCTCCTGACCCCGTTCTTTAGCTTATAAATTCTCATATATTCCAAAAACCCTGGGAGTCTCCCAAAACGTTTTTTTCCGCCGCCGCAAGTCTCTTTTCCATTGTGTGCCCATCTAGAACCCCGTTGTGGTGCCCTACGGAGGGGGGTCAATCACGGAGGGCTTCTACATCAACATTGCTGCTCCCATGGTGATGTGTGAGTTGTCTACAATAGACCTACATGTCCATATATAGTATCTAGATGGCTCTCTCTCTATGTCTTTCAATACAAAGTTCATCGCATCTTCACGATGATCTATTAGGTGTAATCACCTTGTGTGGTGTGTTTGTTGGGATCGGATGAATTGTGGGTTTATGTTCAGATTATTCATGATAAATATTTGAGTCTTCTCTAAATTACTATTTGCTTCTTATTTTCATGATTATAATAGCTTCATAAATCTCTGTGATCTATTGATTTGGTTTGGCCAACTAGATTGATCTGTCTTTAGTGTGAGGGGTGCATTATAGTGGGTTCAATCTTGTTGTGCTCAATCCCAGTGATATAAAGTGACATGCCACTAAGGATAAAATGATGGGGTTTATTCATTTTAATTGGGTTTTCTTTGTCTACATCATGTCATTGTTCTCCAAGCATAATTTTTTTTACTTATTACTCTATATGCATGTTGGATAGCGGTCGATGGGTGCAGTAATAGTAGTAGATGTAGGAAGGAGTCGGTCTAATTGCTTATGGACGTTATGACTATATACACATAATCATTTTTCATGAATAAATATTGCATAACTATGCGTTTTTTCTATCAATTGCCCAATAGTAGTTTGTTTATCCACAATATGTCTGTTTTGAGAGAGATGCCACTAGAAAACACTATGGCCCCGGGTCTATTAAGATATAAATTTACAAACACTCTTATTTCCTTGTTGCCATTATTTAATTTTTATTTATTTTGCAATTTATATTTATCCAACTATTATGTACAATACTTATCTGCTTACAAGTAACGAGTTCAAGGGGATTGACAACCCTCTTGCCCGTGTTGGGTGCAAGTGTTTGCTCTTTTATGTGTAGGCGCTGAAGGCCGGAGTTGCGTGGTCCTCATATTTGTTCAATAACCTTGGCTCTCAATAAGGTAAATACTTATCTATATTTTCCTCATATTTTTTCGATAACCTTGGCTCTCACTAAGGTAAATACTTATCAATATGTGTAGGCGCTGAAACTTTCATGTATAGTGCATAATTTCTCTGATTTTACTAGAATATCTTTTTTATCTGAGTTTTTCACGTAGTATTTTTATACAAATTCCTAAGGTTTACTATTTTATAAGAATTTTTGGAGTTATAGTAGTAGGGTGTCTTTGTTGATCACTACAAACTATTCTGTTTTAGAAAGGTTCTCTTTTGCTTGCATAGTTTGCTTGTTTTGATGATGCTATGGATTATCTAAGGGGGTATAAGTCATGGAGAAGTTATAATACAATACCTTACGCAATAATAAAATATGAATCAATTTGTAATAGTAACTAATGTTTACAGTTTTCTTAGCCTACTAACGGATCTCACGAGTTTCCTGTTGAGTTTTGTGTGCTGAAGTTTTCAAGTTTTGGGTGTTATCACGATGGATGAGGAAATAAGGAGTGACAAGGGCCTAATATTGGGGATGCCCAAGTCACCCCAAGGTAATATTCTAGGAAGACTCAAGTGTCTAAGCTTGGGGATGCCACGGAAGGCATCTCCTCTTTCGTCTCAATCCATCGGTGTCACTTGGAGCTATATTTTTAGTCATCACATGATATGAGTTTTGCTTGGAGCACCATTTGCTTCTGTTTTAGTTTTCCACAATAATTGTTTGCTAGACACACCAACTTGAGAGATACACATGTTCACCATAATTTGTTAGAGTATTGTTTATGCTTCACTTATATCTTTTGAGCTAAGCATTTGCTCTAGTATTTCACTTATATCTTTTAGAGCACGATGGCGTATAGATTTTATAGAAATAATTGCACTCTTGTTCTTCACTTAAAATTGCTTGAGAGTTAATAAATAGCAACGGTAATTTGCATGGGTTATAAGACTAGTCCAAAATAATAGGTATTCAGGGAATGCATAATCAAAACCACATGTAGCACATAAAAAGGAAATTGAGGGTTAATTATATTGATGTGGTAATATGAAAGGTCATGAGTATATGGTGTTTTGTTAGTAGAATATGAATAATTAAAGGGTGCTACTTGTTGTCCATTTAAATATTGGTTATGGCATGGTGATGATGTGTGGCATTCTTATTCCTCATTGAAATCCTAGTGTTGTTCACACCATGGGCATGCGATGGTTAACTCCTACCAACCTCCTCCCTAGGGGCATGCAATAGTACTTTGCTTCAAGAGAGCTAATAAGGATTTCCAATAAGTATATGAGTTCCATATGACTAATGTGAATTCACGGATGTACGCACACTCACCTTATCATATTTCCTAACCTCTTCAGTACATTGCATTGCTCATTCTCACCTCAAGGATGGGGGCGGTGCATCCAAACCCTGTGATATGATACGCTCTATCACAAATACACCACCTTATATATTTCTCAAAACAACCACCACCTACCTATCGTAGCATTTCCATAGCCATTCCGAGATATATTGACATGCAACTTCCACCGTTACATCACATGACTTGTGTGTTCATCATCATATGGCTTTGCATGATCATGTAGCTAACATAGTATTTGTGGAAAAGCCACTGTTCATCATTATTTACTTGTTGCACTAGATCATTGCACATCTTGGTACACTGCCAGAGTTATTCATATAGGGTCATTTCTTTGATCATCATTGATTTGTTATATCGAGTTATAAGTAGATAGAAGTGTGATGTTCATCATTATTAGAGAGTTGTCTCAGTGAGAAAAGGATGATGAAGTGATTCCCCCACAATTTGGGATGAGACTCTGGAAGAAAAAAAGAAATAAATGAATAAATTAGGAAAAGAGAGAAGGGACAGTGCTACTACCTCTTTTTCCACACTTGTGCTTAGAGAAAGTGCCATGTTTTTTATATAGAGAGTCTCATGGGTTCTTATTTTCATTTGATAGTGAGAAGTTTTCATCATGGAACTTAGCTTTCATATTTCTCTGCCTCAAATGCCTAAGGTCTTCATGAGCAAGCAAGTTGGATGCACATTCACTTCGCTTTCGTTGAGCTTTCATACACTTATAGCTCTAGTGCATCCGTTGCATGGCAATCCCTACTCCTCGCATTGTTATCGATTTATGGGCATCTCCATAGCCCATTGGTCCACCTAGTTGATGCGATACTTTCCTTTCCACTTTTACTCCTTTCGATATCTACCACCATATTATATTCCACCCGTATGCTATGTCCATGGTTCACGCTCATGTATTGAATGAAGTTGAAAATTCTGAAGTGCATTAAGAAGTACGATCCAATTGTTTGACTTAACGTTGTGTTTCTTATCATTTCTATTTATGTGGTGAAGACGGAGACATGTCATACTAATATGATAAAATGAATGGTGAGTAACATTCTTCATGGATCGTATATTTTGAAAGTTACAGATTGTGTTATTTATGTTCATGGATATTACTATGTTTATGTTTGTTAGTTCATTTTTTCTCAATGATCATTTGGATCCCTTTTCTATTGCCATGCCGGAGGGAGGATCGATCACGAAGGGGCCCTACATCAACATTGCTGCTCCCATAGTGATGTGTGTGTTGTTTACCATGGACCTACGGGTTCATAGTTAGTACCTACTCCCTCCGTTCCTAAATATAAGTCTTTTTAGAGATTCCACTAGTAGATTACATACGGATGTATATAGACATACTTTAGAATATAGATTCATTCATTTTGCTCCGTATGTAGACCACTATTGAAATCTCTTAAAAGACTTATATTTAGGAACGGAGGGAGTAGATGGCTATCTCTCTGTCTCTATCTCCCTCTCTATCTATCTATCTATCTATCTCTCTGTCTGTTCTTCAATGCAAAGATCACCGCAATTCCCGCGGTGATCTAACATGTGTAATCATCTTTGTGGTGTGTTTATTCGGATGTGATGAATTCTGGGTTTATGTTCATATTATTCATGAAATCGTATTGAATTTTTGCTAGTTACATATATGCATGTTTATGATAGCTTTGTATCTCTCTCCGATCTATCAGTTCGGTTTGGCCGACTATATTGATTTATCTTCAGCGGGAGTGGTGCTTTGTAATGGGTTCAATCTTGCATTGCTCAATCCTAGTGACAGAAGGGGACATGGCACGTATTTGTATTGCTGCCATTAAGGATAGAAAGATGTGGTTTATCCATTTTAGTTGAGTTTACTTTGTCTACATCATGTCATCTTGCTCCAAGCATTACTCTGCTTTTTTACTTAATACTCTAAATGCATGTTGGATGGCGGTCGTTGACTGGAGTAATAGTAGTACATGCAGGCATGAGTCGGTCTACTTTCTTATGAACACGATGCCTATATATATATGATCATTGTCGTGAATAAATATTTCATAACTATGCTCTTTGATATCAATTGCCCCACAGTAATTTGTTTACCCGCTGTATGCTTTCTTCGGGAGAGAAGCCTCTAGCGGAAACTATGCCCCTCGGGTCTTGACAAATCATATTACAAAAACAATAAGAATATTTCTGCCATTTCTCGTGTGTTATTTTATTTTATATTTATATTATCTAACTATCGCTATTTAATACTTGCAAGTAACTAGTTCAAGGGGCTTGACAACCCTCTTGCCCGTGTTGGGTGCAAGTGTTTGCTCTTTTGTGTGTAGGTCTTGATGAAAAGAATTTGTGTGGTTCTCCTATTCGTTCGATAATCTCGGTTCTCACTAAGGCAAATACTTATCTATATTCTGTTGCATCTCCTCTCCTCTTCAGGGAAAAATCAAACACAGTTTACAAGTAGCAGTGCCTGGCCCGGATGAGTTCACCACAGTGTTTTTAAGGAGTACTGGGAGATTTTCAAACCGGAGATCCTCATGGTCATCAAACGATATTTAAATCTCCAAGTATTCAACTTTCATTTGCTCAATTCCACCAACATTGGTCTCATCCCAAAGAAAGACGGAGTCGAAGATATCTTGGACTTCAAGACAATTAGCCTCATCCATGATATTGCTAAAATCATTGCCAAAATGTTGGCCTCACGCCTGCCCCCCACATTAAGAGCCATCTTGCCTCCTCCTGTGAGAGTGTGTTCATCAAGAAAAGAAGTATCCATGGTAACTTTTTGTATGCCACGAACCTAGCTAGGTGGTTGTGTGGCAATAAAACTCCAAGATTTCTCTTCAAGATTGACATCAAGAATGATTTCGATTCGGCGAGATAGATGGGATTTCCTCATGCATAGGCTGTGCCACAGTGGCTTCCCTAGTCGATTGAGATATTGGGTTCCATCCCTGCTCTCCTCGTACTCTTTTTAGGTGTTGCTAGGTGGTATTATTGTGGATCTTATCAAGCATGGCACGGGATGTGGTAGGGGGAGGGCTTGCCCCCTCCTTTTTCCCCTTGCCCTATGATGTATGCTCCTCTATATGCTAATGATGTGGCGATCTTCGTTGCCTTGATCAAGGAGGAGATTCAGTTCCCGGTGAGCACCCTTCGCTCGTTCAACGAGGTCACTCGCGTAGTTACAAGCCATCAAAAGAGTAGAGTCACACTAATACGATGTGGATGTGTTGAGCTTAAGGACGTCTTGTGGGTGTTCCCTACCAATAGAGCAGCCTTCCTAATGCAGTACATGGGGTTGCCGCTTTTGATGACTCATCTTAAAGTTGTCCACTTTCAACACCTCAAAGACAAAATCCATTGCTAAACTCACTCCTTCGCTTGGGAAGCTTCCTGCATGTTGGCCATGTTGTTTTGATTGAGATGGTCCTCACCACAATTTCCACATATTACATGACCGCACTCGAGCTTCCTGGCAAGGTCCGGAAGTATATTGACAAGCTCCGTCATTTTTTCTTATGTGCGGGTTGTGAGAAGGTTTCTGACAGCAAATCCGTAGTAAACTGGGAACAAGTGTGCAAGCCAAAACCTCTCGGTGGCTTGGGGATTCTCAATCTATAAAAGTTCTCTTTGGCCCTCAAATTGTGGTGGCTTTGGTTTGCTTGGCCGAGCCGACCAAATCTAGGGTTGGTCATGGGTCATCTTGCTATGAGCGAAACAATGACATTTTTGCTGCCGCCACGACCATCTATATTGGCAATGACACACGACCCTTCTTGGGGAGTCCTAGAGACATTGCTCCAAAGATATCTGAGTGCTCCAAAATAAAAACTCACAGGTTCAAAAGTTTATGCAAAACGATTTTTGGGTGACACAAACTAAAACTCATCAGGGAGACATTCAACATTTTTTTTCTGCCTTTGGGAAAAGCTGCTCCGTCCAGCTCACTATTGATGTGCGAGATAGGATTTTTTGAAAGTTCACCATGGACAAAAATTACTCCACATCATTGGCCTACAAGCTACAATTTGATTGATGTGTGACATAGGATTTTTTGAAAGTTCACCATGGACAAAAATTACTCCACATCATTGGCCTACAAGCTACAATTTGATTGATGTGTGACATAGGATTTTTTGAAAGTTCACCATGGACAAAAATTACTCCACATCATTGGCCTACAAGCTACAATTTGAGGGACACACGAGATCGGCTATGCACACGGTTATTTGGAAATCTCTGGCGCCCCATAGTGTAAGCTCTTTGCTTGACACATGATGCATAAGAGAATTTGAACTCCAAATAGGCTTGATCATTGTGGCTGGACCAACTGCGGTTTCTGCCCTCTATGTAAGAAAACTCAGGAATCGTCGACGCTTCTTGTTTGCCACTACCGCTTCCTAGTGAGGTTTTGGTGTGGCATCGTGGCTTGGCTCACTCTCCATGATGTCAACCACCGTGATTGGAAGGCGGCCACAAGTGTCAAAGGTTGGTGGACGGGGATCGATGAAGCTAGATCTCACTCGAGGAAAGTCATGACTTCCATGTTTATGCTAGTGAAAAAGTCAAAACCACGGTCTCCTGCAACACCGCAACAATATCTGGCGCACTGGTGCTTCTGGTGTTACTGATGTACTAAACTCACCTTGCATATTTTAAATGTTCAAAAACATCTGAAATGTTTTTAGCACATTGACTACATTAATGTAGGTTGTCACAAAATTTCCAATCAAAATTCTAAACATAGCTCGGAAACAAAAATGGCAAATTCAATAATAAGTGGTACATTACATAAATTAAGCTTTAGATTTGACACATTATCAGATTGATGATAAAATTTTCATTTTTTGTATCTCAAAAAATGTTTCAAAGTTTGATATAAATTTTTATGACAACGTGCATTCATGTTGCGTCAATGTGCTAGATTTTTTTAAAATGTTTAAAAAATGTTCTACGGTATCCGGTGCATCGGTAGCATCATAAATGTGGTGCACCAAATACATTCCCACACCGCGGCCCACTTTTCGGACATTATGCGTAATATTAAAGTGGAAGTGAGCTTGTGGACGATCGCGAAGCTAAGCATTTGGACCGGGAGAGTGATGACTCTTGTATTGAACCCATTCTTGGGTTCGTTGTTTTGTACTTCTCCCCTTAATTAATGAAAATGATAAGTATTTCCCCTATTTTGAAATATAAGTTTTTTTAAGATTTTACTAAAAACTACTACCTCCGTCCCAAAATAAGTGACTCAAAACTGATTTAAATTTACACTAACTTTAATATAAAGGTGAGTCATTTTTAAGTCACTTATTTTAGAACGGAGGGATTACATACGAAGTAAAATGAATGAATTTACACATTAAAATACGTCTATATATATCCTTGTATAGTTCGCTCATAAAACCTTTAAAAAGACTAATATTTAGAAATGAAGGGAGTATTTTGCATGGTTTCAAAGAAAATACCCGGTGTTGTCCAACAAATCGGCGGAGGATGCACACTTCCCTGTCACCCATCAGTTCCGTCCTCGTCCCGTTGATGTAACGAACTAACGAACGAATGAGACCACGTTTCCATTGTCTATGGATACGGAGTTTCTCCGCCTTTTACCAATTCAACAAATCAAACGGTGCTCCCCCGCAGGACTAGGACACAGAAAAAAATACCGACGTCGCAGCTGACAGAAAAAAATCGTGGATGGAAACCGACGTTCGCTCGCGAGTGGTGCGCTCAGCTAGGTCGGCCCAGCCACGACAATCGCGCGCGAATACCTTTTCCCAGGCGATGCCTTTTCACAATCTCGTTTTTTTGCTTTTCAGAAAAGAACGGAAATGCAGTGTGAAAATACGGAAACCATCGTGGCTCCCCTCTCGAATACCCGTACGACGGCAGGCCCCGCCGCGCAGCCGCATCATGCAAGTGTGTGTTAGTGACTGTAACTGGAGTAACTCGTCATCTGATCATGCGCGTTTAGTGCTGGAATTTTAAAGCATATCTGCTGGGCATGCACTTGGATTCATGATTCATCAGATGAGCTTCGGCTTGCTGCTACGCTCTCTGTGATGAGAATTATGCCGTCTTTTGCCTTGTTTATAAAATAAATAAATTATGCCGAGTGTGAAGTGTGAACACGAGGGAAGAGTTGATACGAGGACAACAAGTGTAATGCATCGGGGATGCAGATCACATCTGGGAACTGTTGGCGCTGATGTAACAGCACCGCTCGTACTGAATTTTTCTGGTATAAACCATCCATGTCGGCATAAACAAATCTATCGACCCAGCGCGGTCGCCGTCATCCTAATGATGGCAAACTACTGCGACGGCAAAGAAAAATTTCTCGTCACTTGGAATTCAAGTGCGCGAGGATCACAATTAGCGGCGAGAAATGGGCGGAATGGTATGCTCCTACTGTAGTACTCGTACGTACGAATTTAACCATGACTTGACGTCGGAGCATTGCTTTTATTACCACTTCTAGAAAATAGTAGTACTACAATTCCTATCAACAGTTCACTTCATATGCTTCCTCCTTTTATACTGTACTAGTACTATGGAGTATAGTACATACTACCAGGGATATAGTAATAATTACTCGAAAAGAATGAGTAAAATTAAACGGAACATGGCATGATTAACGGCGGCACAGCTAACACTAGATCATCTGCTTCTGCTACATTTCTTTTTTATCTCTTTACCCTTGTAGTAATAATAATTAAATTAACACAGGAGAGAAGACGGCCCAGAACTGGAGCAGAAGGGGCCGGGAGGAACAGGCATCTTCCCTTGACGATCACGATCACGATCACGTGCAGGGTAAATTAGTCTTGTTTTAATCCTGCCTCCGTCCCAGGTCCTTCTTCTAATCCGTTTCTGTCCGCTGGATCTGCTGACATGCGTTCCCGGAGCCAGGCCCCGCGCGGCACCGTCGCATGCAGCTGTGGATTTCCATGCCACCGTATTGACTTTTCACACGAACTGCGGCTGCGTGTACCACAAGTCGTCCATGCTCCAGATGCTGTCGACGTCGAAGCTGCCCATGTCCAAGTCGGCGACGCCCAGCTCGGGGAACCCCAGGCTCGGCAGTGGCTCGGACGTCCACGCTCCAGCCAGCTGGGACTGCTGCTGCTGGATCAGCTGGTCCGTGTCGCACATGGCGGCGGCGGCGGCGGCGGCGCTGGAGGCGTCGCAGGCGGTGGTGAACCACTCGGCACCGTCAGCCGCTGCAGGCCAGCCGGGCTGGGCGCCGGCGCCAGAGTCCGTGGTGGACGGCGAGGAAGAGCCGGCGGTGCCGGTAGTAGTGCTGGACAGCTCCGCGACCGAGGAGGTGATGGGAGCGGCCAACTCCGCTGGCCAGCACGCGTCGACAGGGAGTTCCGGTGAGTCGTAGAGAGCGTCGTGGTGCTGCTGCCACGACAAGGGCGTGTGAGCGGCGGCGGCGTCGGAGGCGGCCTGGATGCGCTCGACGAGGCGGGGCATCCAGAGGTAGCGCATCACGTCCTTGAACTGCTGGCTGTTGACGTCGCACTTGAGCTGCTTGGCGTGCTTCTGCACGCGCGTGCGCCAGTAGTTCTTGATCTCGTTGTCGGTGCGGCCCGGGAGGTGCTGCGCGATCTTGGACCAGCGGTTGCCCCACCGCGAGTGCAGCTCGAGGATGAGCAGCTGCTCCTGCGGAGTGATGCTGCCGCGCCGGAGGTCGGGGCGGAGGTAGTTGAGCCACCTCAGCCGGCAGCTCTTGCCGGTGCGCTTCAGACCTGGCAGGAGGAAAGGAAGGCAAGATTAATCACATGGAACCAATGGATCGGAACATCACATCAGTCATCAGTGCTGTGCTACTAATAAATTCGCCAACTTGCTGCGGATGCGATGCGATGCGATGCGAGCATGTATGTGACAAGACGGATGATGTAATGGAGGAGAGATTAATTAGTAAATATCCCCATGGCTAGCTGGGAATAATGCGAACCACTAAAAATTCCTCCCTCTCTCTCTCTCACTCTCATTCACTATAGCTTCATGCTAGCTGGGTGGCTGCTAGACAAATCAGGCAGTAGGTTCGTAGCTATCTGTTTCCATATATTAGCATGGTGATGCAAAGCGACAGGTTTGTTGCTTCCCCCTCCGTCCTGAATACTACTGCTCGTAGTACGTAGTAATAATATCTAATTCTCCGAGCTCGCACGTCTCGCGCGCGGAAACAAAATGATGCAGGCAACCAATCAAAGCACTTGAAACTTGAAAGAGCAGCAGCATGCATGCGTGGATTATTGTGCTGCTATGCAATCGATTTATCCTAGTACCTGCTGATCGGGCGAGCGAGTTCCAGCGGCCCTCGCCGTGCGCGGCGATGTAGTTGACGAGCAGGATGTCCTCCTCCACCGTCCACGGCCCGCGGCGGAGGTCGCCGGCCATCACCTCCTCCTCGCTGCTCGAGTCCCTCTCGTGCGCCATATCCATGAGTTCTAATCGTCCGCCTCCCCGCCTCCTGCAGATGAAGCTAGCGACGCCAAGAAGATTTTGGTTTGGTTTGGTTTGCTTGAGAATTGAGATGGAGGCGGAGTGCTGCTGTGCGGAGAAGAGAAGACAAGAGAAGAGAAGAGTATGCGGTGCGTGTGATGGATTGGGCGGGAGAGGAATGGGCAGGCTTTATATAGACGGCCAAGGAAGGAAGGAAGCAGGAGGTGGGGGAGCTTGGGAAGAAGCATGTGGGGGAGCACGCCGCAAATACGGAGGTTAGTTTAGGCCTGCCTTATTCTATGCTTCAAAGCCAAAAGTTTAGGATACAGTCGTGCTTTATTAGGGATGAGGGCGTGGTGGGATATTTACCGGGCTAATTGCCCACGCAGCTAATCTCAATCGGCTCGCGTACACGGATTTGAAGTCCTGGGAGTTTGACTAATTGACTCGCCTACATTTGTGCTTGCTACGAGTAGTATCTCACTCGCACTCGCTGCCGCAGAGTTCCTCCCCACGATGGCCACGCGCTCCCGCTGTGGACCTCTTCCCTTCTCTTCCCTTCGCTTTTGGGTGACAGCCAGGGTGATCTCGTTTTTCAGAGACACGAGTGGACAGCTCTGCTTCCTGTGTGTAAAACTAGAAAGGGAATACTACTGCCGATTCCACCGCAGAAATTTCGCCTTTGTTTTCTCTGTTCTCCGACAAGAGGGTAAATATTGAAGGTTTGGGACCTAATTAAACTGTCTCTGTATCAATTGTGGAACAAAGGAACAAGCCCGCACGAACTCTCTCAAATTTGTACATAATAATCCCAAATTCCGGAAAACATGAAGAATTTTGACTCCAACATGGACCTCACGAATAGTACTGCCTTCATGTTTATATACAAGGCCATTTCGTTTTTCTGTCAAGCTTTGACTTGTAATTTTGGCCAACAAAATATGGATATAGTTCATAAAAAATAGATTATTGAAAAGTTCTTTCAAATGTGCATCTAATGGCATACTTTTTATGACATATGACTCACATTTTGTTAGTAAAATTAATGGTCAAAGCTAGACATAAAAACATGAAATGGCCTTGTATTAATAGATGGAGGGAGTACATCATATATTTTTTTGGGACTTTGATAACCCTCTACTAAACCAAACCATATATGTGCATGTGTGTTAAAATTGGGGGCTGAGACACTTATCTCAGAAGACAAGTGGCTAGGAGATAAATTTCTGATTGAAGTCTTTCCTATATTGTACTTTCTCTGTACCTAAATAATTATAATTACGAAAAACTAGTCTACAATTTAACTTTCACTAAGCTGGATACTGTACACTTTGTTATGAGCAATGGCTTAGATGTTCTGGAGTTTAGAAGAACATTGTATGATGAGACCGCTAAACAATGGAAGGACTTAAGAAGAATGGTCGATGAGAAAGACTTGATAGATTATTTGGATTGAGGGGACTGCCCCTTAAATGGTAGAAACAGCTTAGTTGTGAAAGAATTGTATCCTTGGTTGAAAGCAAAAGGCTGGTTGGCTAGAGATTAATTCAAAAACTCAAATTCCTAACAAAATTAAGGTTTTTCTTTGGTTAATGCAAAAGGATAGCATCCTGAACAAAGATATCCCGATGAGAAGAGGATGGGTGTAATTTCCGTGGTGCCTTGTCGTGATGTGGAAAATATGGGACTCACGTAACGCTTGGGTATTCCGGCATCTGATCCACTCGGTGAACGACATTGTAAAGAACATCATCTTCGACTTCACTCTCTGGATTTTTCGGTTTAAGGGCCTAATTAGAAGGAAGACCGCCATGTTATGTCACCTATACTTTTCCTCTAGTGTACCCATTGATGTAACTACGCTTGGTTTCACATCCCTTTGAATAATATATTCAGGTGGGGATCCCCTCCAGTTGATTGTTCAAAAACATGTGTAAGGTAAAATAAAGCATTGACCATTTGTTATTTGATTGTGCTTTGGCCAAATATAGTAAAAAGAACTAAAATTCCAAAGAAAAAAATTGAGGTAAACTTTCACAAATGCTTAGATTGCTTGCAAAAATTATCGTGAACGAAAATTTGTGGAAGTCGTGGCAAAAAACATGCTCCAAAAATGCTAATTTTGATAGCATTTTAGTTTGCTTATTTTGAATTATTTATTTTTGATCATGACTTTTACGGATGTCATTTCATGATGAAAATTTTCACGTATAAAAAACATCTGCCAAAGTTTGTCAAAAGAAACATTCAGATTGTTTTTTTGTTGTTGTTTGTTCCGAGCTCATTTGAGCTTGAGAGGAGCGAGGACGTTCTGTCTAGGAATGGTTGTGTATGTTGTGTAATTGACATAGAGATGTAGTACCATGTTCTATGAGAGGGCACTCCCTGCACCCATGGACATATGCACCCATTTTTGAACATGGTATATGTGCGGCACATACTCCCTCTGTCCCAAAATAACTGTCTCAACTTTATACTAGCTCTAGTATAAATTTGTACTAAGCTTAAGACACTTATTTTGGGACGGAGGGAGTACATGTTTACAAATGTATGTGTGCGGCATAAAATTTAGTGAAAAAATGTTTTTTTGTCTTTAAAAAAAATAGTGTTTCTAAATAGCATTTTATGACATTTTATTTTTTATGTTTTCTGCACAGGTCACAAAAAAAGTTATTGTTCGGTGAATTTTTATGCATGCACATAAAACATAGACATACATGTGCAACCTTTTTCAGATTTTTTTAGCATTTAGAAATGTGTTTTTTTTCAAAATGAATTCATATGTATTCGGGTTCATCCATGACTTTTTCCATGTTCTAATTACTAGTAATACTTAGTATTGTAGTCATCTTTTGTTTCCCGCAAAAAAAAAAGTCATATTTTGTTGTTGCGTGGGACATGAATATCAAAAACCTATACGAGATTACCTGTGGTCAATGGATTTTACTGTACCTATCAGTCGGTCGACGAAGATGATACCGGAAGTTGACTTTACACAAAACCGAGCGAGTTCAGGGGCTCGTTGTTGGGATCTTTTGGGTCATCCTATTCCTAGGCGAAAACGTTCGGTACATGTACATGTCAGAATCACCGACGCTTTGCTGAGTTCCTCGATTTGAGTACCGAAGTCCTCCGCGCGGAATCATCACCCACAAGAACCCAAACTCCCGGTCCGATCGCTCGAGAAAGATCCGCACACGATGCTCAATAAACACATGGTCGCAGGGCTCGTTGTAGTTCCAAGCTTGAGGCGCGGCGGCACAACAATCCAACAGACCTCCACAGTGTGAGTTTACACGTGCAGCCACCTATACGTACTGATGTACACTTGTGTTGCTGTATTTCAAGCGTGTAGAGCATAATAGTCTACAAACTACAGCACGTACGACCGCCCAAACCATAGAAGCATCGCCCGACGGAAACAGAGTGAAATTTGACCCTTTTTTGGCCCCCTTGGATTTGAGCTCTCCGACAGATGAGCGCGGCACCGCAGAATTGACAGGTGCAACCACCAATTTTGTCAAGGCGTGAAAACGTTCCATACGAACGCAAAGCCAAACGCTCCGACTGTACCGGTAGTGTTATTAATTGGGCGGGGTCGCCCCAAAAAATTATTGGATTTCCAAGTCAACTCCACGGCGATGCTCGCTGCTGCTGTGCTGTGTGAAATGATTTAAAACCACAACTTGGCGCCATGTATAAGCAGGGAAAATGGTTTCAGGGACAAGATGGGGGATGTGTGGTCAGATTCCACACCAAAGAGTTGAAAACTTTGGCAACCAAGATTGTATTCTTCTTGTGTGCTGTGTTTTCAACACATGGAGGTGCCGTGGGTTTTGCCTATCATATGTATGTCTGATATGTCTATTGCTTACTGGTCAGACCAGCATGTGTAGGGACTCCGGTTTGATTCAGCTCGACTGACAGGCTGCTGCAGTGCTAGAGATGAGTATATACTATTGTTGGTCTGGGTTTTGTCCGTGACATCCGATTGGATTTAAGCAAGACCTGGTCCGATCAGATGCCGTCCACGGTACCATGCTATGGTAGGATTCGTGGCCAGCTCGGCCGGGTTTTGTCTATGGAAATGAAAGGCTGTGTTTGGACTACTGGCTCGCTAACAAAGGTCAAAGTGTTTGCTGAGTTGGAGCGGCGTGCTCGTTGACCCCCAACTGCGGCTGTGCTTGGACTACTAGCTCGGTAATGCTGCCACTTGTAGTTTTTCATATTTTGTGCTAGATATCGATCCATGTCCATCCTCGCTGTCTTCATGTGACCCCTAATGCGTATGCATCCAAGAACTCGTGACCACTGATCGCTACACTACATTATTCGTTTGGCTCTTATTATTGTAGGAGACCAATTTATGCGTAGAGATTTCTCTTACAAAATGAAAGCATATGCGAAATATGTATTTATTTGAATAAAAATCATGAATTATTTCTGCCTAGACGTCCGTCCACACACGGTAGGACAGAAAACAAATCGAGTTTGAGCGAGTTGGAGTTGGCTAAGCTCAACTCATATCAAAAGTCGAACGAGCTCAGAGTAAATGAAACTCAAGGTCGAGCTATAGAATATGACTCATACTCAGCTTGTAACAATCTTGAGTCGATCTTGATATAGTTTCGAGTTAAATGAGAAGGTAAGAATTATAAATCTATGACGATATTTTCAACTAGATGGTGCTCAACACGACATAAGAAAACACTAAAGATATATTGTTCCAATCAGGACCGTGATAATTTAGATTTCTTCAAAGTAGTTTTACTTATTTTCACACAATCGAAAGTTTAGTATCAAAATAAGATAATGATTCACGACAGACATATTATTGGAAAAACAAATTAATGACCAAATGCCATAGGAAGGCCTAAATCTTCTCCACACTTAATTAAGCCTCCATGTTTGCTAGTAAATAAAGTGGAGAAAAATCATGGACAACATATATGATAATAAATTATATTATTTCCATTTAATATATGGCATTATCATTTAACATAATGATATTATGTCGAGCTATCTAGCTAAAATCGAGCAAGCTAGTATTGACTCAAGATTGGTTCGTTTTTCGATCGAGCTGCACAAAGTGTTCAAACTCAGCTCGTTTGTTTCGAGTCGATCTCGAGTTGCTCACGAGTCTCGAGTTTTTCTTGCAGCCAAACATATGGTCAAATTAGCCAAGGTCGGCAGGCACACACGCGCGGCCGACGACCTATTCAACCTTTCGGCGTACGGAGTAATCTCTCTCTCTCTCTCTCTCTCCCTCTCTCTCTTTGTGTCAGTCCCTCTCTCCCTCGCTTTGAAGTGGCATATCCTATCTTGCCTGTGAAGGGTTCATGGGGAGGGTGTGTCCATACCGAAATGGTCGATGCGGTTGAATGTTGTGGCGATGGGGAAAGGGGGGAGATGGGGCTAGTAGCTACTGAAGGGGGTGATAGGGGTGAGTTTGCCGGCTACGACTGTCGATAGTGAATTATATACCTGGGAATGAGCATGCATTGGCGGGAAATGGGGCAGACGTGCAACGTGTGGATGCCAAACACGTTGGCAACCTTTAGTTGGCACTCTTCACAATAAGCGGCTACGACAATGGCAAGCATTCTTTTGAGACTTGTTGACTATTGTATTACACATATGCTTCTAAATTGCATTTACCATCCATCATAAAGGAAAGTACATCCAAACATTAGCCAAATCTTGTGAGAATTTTCATTGCCATATTTTATGTATCTTCCAATGAAATGCGCCTCAAATCCATCTTGATTATATCTTTGATTGTATTTTATTCATCGAGCGGGACAGAAGAAGCTTTATGCATATTGTAAGACGATCCTGACCTATGTAGGCTAGCCTCTCACCCCTCTCGGCCTAGCCTGTGGTTGCATGTCGCCGACCCAATGCCACATCGCTCGCGTATCTGGAAGCTTCCCACTACGTTACCGCCATCATGTAACTGCTTCCCATGTTTCTCTCCTTTTCTTCATGCTTTGTCGAGCGTATATGAAACACCCCATTGACATTTATGACGAGCAACCACGACAAATATCTTGGCCACCCCCTTCGTTGCGTACCATCCCACATCGGTCCCTCCATCATAGTTCGTCAAAGGATCACCACCTCCAACAATGTCGATGGTAGATAGAATAATTTGTGTGTTCCACCCATCATTGTCCACCCGTAGCATCACTTTGCCTCACACCCATCTCCCTTATTTTGATCCGTCGCTAGATGAGCTCGAACCAACGAGCCACGATGTCGAAGAAGAGGAGGTCGCAAGGGATGATGACTAGCAACGATGGAGATAGAGTACAAGTATGAGGATATGCAAATGTATGACAAAGGGAAGGGATGAAGTGATGCCCGAGTCGGCGGTTCTGGAGTTGCTTTCGACGATCGTGACAAAGTTGTCGCCTATGGATGAGCCAGAGCCGCATTGGTCCACCACCATTCAGTCCACGTTCAAGACTGTCATCATGGACCAAGTTGAACCAAAGATGGGCTCGATCATCCTTCGACGAAGCTATGAAAATGCCATGATGGACTTCTTGAACTCCGATGAAGCAAGGTGCCAGTTCTACGCTGACAAAAAACATTGTGCAGGAGATCCACACCATCGTGGACAAGCCTCGCTAGGAAAACAAGGTGATGACAACAACAACAACAAAAAACACTACAATGCAGAATGATCAGCCTCAATGTGGCAAAAAAGTCAACGTCCCCCTTGTGACGATGACAACTAGGAGTACTCGACGACTAGTAGTAGTAGGCGGATTGGTTTATACACTCTCTTTTGCGTACATTATCAATTCCTTTATTCTATAATTACCTTTTAATTCCAGTACTAAGAATGTTTTGACTCGTCCAATGAATGTAGTGTTTTTTGTGGTTTGTACTAAAACTTCTCGTCATTTCTTAGAAAATGTAGTTTGACTACCCAAATGTTTTAGCAACTGTAATGAATATTTATGATGAAGGCGTGTTAGTTCTCGATTTTCCAAAGTCTCTAAAAAGAGAATGATCTTTTGTTACAAACTTCTAGATATCATCGTTAACTCACATTAGCTTTGAAATGAAACTATGTTCAAATATATTTGAATAAAACACACTGAAATTCACGCAAACAATCGCACTAAAAACTATTTGCTATGCTAAATTGAACTAGAATGGTTCTTAGTTATTGACCCAAAAATATGAAAAGCAGCATTTGTTCAGAACTTTGAGCAAGGAAGTGATGTTTGGTTAAAGATTCTTGGTATAAATTGTTAAACCAGTTCATGCTAGCGGGTGGAAGCTTATGACAGTTCATGTTTATTTAGTAAATTTTGTTCCAAAACACTATGTTAAAAACATTAAAGAACAAGGCATGCTAGGACGTAATCCATAATGTGAATTTCATCAATGATGATTGGTTATCCCAAGCTTATAAAAATTGGGAACACCACGTGACTCGCAGTGTTGCATCTTGCATGTATGCATTGCCATACTTCCGGGGTTGAATACTAGGCCCCCCTTTTATTCACCATTTTATGTTATACATCTTATTTATTGTATTGTACTGATCAATTACCACTACTCACGCCTCTTCTCTAAATACATGATATAGTCAAACTTTAAAGTTGCATACACAATAGTGATTGCACATTACAAACCACATATATTAAGATTGGCGTGAATAAGAAAATGCACATGATAATAGATCCTCCCATTTTACAGAAAAATAAAACCAACCATTGGCCATTTCTTATGAGAAATTTTCACCACCCATTATACCGAAAGCACGAACCCATGCAAAAGATCACATTTTAACCGCATGATGACCATGGCCGGTCTCGTGATCAAGTCTCGTGCCGGGTTCACTCTACAGAGAGCCACTGCATGTGCTCGGGTGAGAAGGTCGGCTGCTCCGGTTTCGATGGAGGCAGAGAAGCTTGTCTACCGGAGCCTCAGGATTGTATAGGACGGGAAGGATGCCACAAAATATGCCCTGGAAGAATTGGAGCGCCATTTCGAGCATGAGCTGTCGCCTGCGGTGTTAGCGGCTCTCCGGGCTCTATTTAAGCTTGAAGATGAGGAGGCAACAATAGTTGAAGAAGCGTTGGTCAGCCGTGGTGTCCAGGATGCTCTCGACCATGATGTCGTTGACGCTACACGAGTTGTCTGATGTTGATGCAAGCACCAAACGAAGAGGAGGCCAAATAATCCTTTATGTTACTTTGCTTAGCTAACCTTGTATGTCCTCATGGTTGGTGGCCAAGCTTATCTTGGACACATGATGGTTGTAGTTGTGTACCAGCTTGCTGTAGCCCCCCTGCAGGGTGTATCCTTGTCGCTCTATTTCCTAGTTCCATGAAAATGTATTGCTGTTGGCTCGTGATCTCTGCTCTGCAATGGAGTATGCTGCTGAAGATCAACTTCTACAGTGCCACAATCTTCTCGTATGCTCTCTCTACTTTGGCGATGGACGATGTCAGAAGACAACCTGTTTTCCAATGAGAGTACAAAACATCAACTTTCTAAGTTGGAATGTGTGAGGACTAAATGATCCTCATAGACGCGCGATTGTGCATGAGACGATCGCCTCCTCTTGTCACATAGTTTGTCTCCAAGAATCCAAGTTGGAGGATGTTGATGAGTTTGCCGCCTCCTTACCCGACGGACATCGTCTATGGAACTTTGCTCACCGGATCGCGATTGGCACCAGAGGCGGCATGCCTATGCTCTGGTACGACACTGTCGTCCGTATTGCGGACGTGCACACCTGTGAATTCTACTTTTCGATGATGGTCCACGTGCTCTACTCTAGCACATCATTCAGGTTAACTAATGTCTATGGCCCACGGATCCAAGTAGAAAATACGACTTCTTCAGGGATCTTCTCGCACAAAAGCCCCTTCCTCGTACCAAATGGACTGTCGTGGGTGACTTCAACCAAATTTGCAGAGCGCGGGGTAAAAATAACAAGAATGTCAACCATAGCCAGATTAACCGTTTTCGTGATGCTCTTGACTCAACGAACTCAAAGAAATACACCTCCAGAATAGGCACCTCACCTAGATAAATGAGCGTCAAAACCCCACGATGTGCAAGCTTGGCTCCGTCTTCTGCAATCAGAGTGGGACATGCACTTTGGTTCACATGTGCTTCATGCCATATCTTCCTCGCTCTCCAATCACTACCCTCTCTTCCTCGCCAATGCAAAAGGGCCAAAGTGACCAGGAGTGTTTAAGTTCGCGAATTTCAGGACTTGTCTTCCAGGCTTTCGGGACATTGTGCTCAAGCTTAGGCTGATCCATGCGAACATACTCAGCCTTGTCGGTGTCTTTTTTCCAAGCTCAAGCACACTGGGTGCCTCCTGGACAAATGGAGTAAGGGTCTCTTCTCCAAGACGAAGCTCCATCTTCATGCATCCCTCCTCATCATCCTCCGCCTTGACATTGCCCAAGAATCACGCCCACTTTCGGCGGTGGAAAGAGATCTTCGAAGTTGACTAAAGCATCGTGTTATCTCCCTCACTGTGGTCGAAAGGGCTCGAAAGAAATAGTGTGCCCGCATTGCAAATATAAGAGAGGGAGACGCCAATACAAAATTCTTCCACCTCAGAGTTAACGGACTCCGTAGGAAAAACAACATTCATAGGCTAAAGAGGAATGTTGGCTAGGTCACTGACCACAAGGTCAAAGAGAAAATCATCCAGGTGCACTTTGTGAAGACATTGGGAGGAGGCCATCCCCGCCAGAGAGACTTCAACTGGGATAATCTAAACCCGAGGACTGTTGGCTTGACAGGTATTGACGACCTCATCTCTGGTGAGGAGGTCCAAGCTGTCATCAACCTCATGCTTGGTGACAAGGCCCCGGGACTTGACGGCTTCACGGGCATTTTCTTCAAGAAATGTTGGTCCATCGTTAAAGGAGATGTCATGCATGTGATTCATCACTTTAGCAACGTTTAGACGTCCTATCTTCACTGGCTTAATTCGGAAAATATTGCCTTGCATCCAAGAAAGACGGGGCGCAAGAGATCGGAGACTTCCATCCCATTAGCCTCATTCATGTTGTTGCCAAAATCATCGCCAAGATGTTATGTGTCTGTCTTGCTCCATTCATGGACAACCTTGTTTCCAACGCATAGAGTTCCTTCATAAAAAGAGAAGCATCCATGACAACATCATGTACGTCACAAACCTGGTGAGGCGGTTGCACCGGAATAGGATCCCTTCCTTACTATTCAAGCTGGACAGTCGGAAGGCCTTTGACTCAGTGCGATGGGACTATATGTTGGACCTTCTTCATTGTCTCGACTTCCGGGACCGCTTTTGAGATTGGATTGCCGCCCTATTCTGCACCTCATCCTCACGCGTCCTCCTCAACAGTGTCGTCGGGCCACCAATCCTGCATGGTTGTGGTCTAAGGCAGGGAGGCCCTCTTTCTCCCCTGCTATTTTTCATAACAATCGACTCGCTACAACAGATACTTGACGTCGCGACGAGCCACAACCTCATTCACAAGCTTCGAGGACAAGGTTCGATTGCTTGCACAGCTCTTTACATGGATAACGCGACGATTTTCATCTCTCCGACATGCGAAGATGTTCATAACCTGGCTGCCATCTTAAAATCCTTCGGTGAGGTTACCGGGCTATCCACTAACTTTCAAAAGAGCTCGGTGGTTCCTATAAGGTGTGGTCACCTGGACCAGTATGACATTTTACACATCCTTCACGGCATGCAGACTTCCTTTCTGATGAAATAACTGGCTCTCCCCCTCTCTATCTGGCAGCTCAAAAGGGTCAACTTTCAACTACTTGAAGATAAGGCCGCGACAAGGCTTCCCCCCCTCGCATGGGAGGAATATCACCACCATAGGGCGGGCGGCCTTGGCGAAACCGGTCCTCACTTCACAAGTCATCTACCACATCACCCCGTTATCTGTCCCCCCCCAAGTGTACCGGAGAGCATCAACAAGATCGAACATGCATTTCTTTGGTCAGCTAGCAATACAACTATAGGAGCTAAGTGCAAGGTCAATTGGGAGAGCGTCTGCCGGCCCACCCATCTTTTGTGGGCTTGGGATTCTTCATTTGGGGAAATTTGCGAGAGCTCTTAGATTAAGATGGACTTGGGTGGTACGGAAGGATACCACCAAACTATGGGTTGGTCTGGGCAACCCATGCATCAAAGTAGATATGACCCTTTTTATGCATCTACTATTATCACCTTAGGCAACGGTGTGAAGACGCCCTTCTGGGATGCTCCATGGTTGGGAGGAAAAAGGCCAAAGGATATTGACCCTCTCATCTTCACAGCCTGCACACGAAAAAACTTGTTTGTATGGGAGGCAATGCGAGACAATGCATGGGTGCACAAGATAAATCCCTCAACCATCCTTTCGGCCAACACATTGTCGAATTCGACAACCTCTGGGTGTGGCTTCAAAGCATACAATTGTGAATGGACGTTTACAACGTCATCACGTGGAAATTTGAAGCTAATGGAGGATACTCGGCAAGCTTTGCTTACATGGAGCAACTTCTGGGCTCGCCGTCCACTATCATGAACAAGACCATTTGGAAGGTTCAGGCGCCTCCCAAGATCAAGTTCTTCTCATGGCGGGCAATTCAAAATGGGATTTGGACTGTGGAAAGACTAGAGAAGAGGGACCGGGAGAACTGTGGCCTATGCACCCTATGCAAGAGGGCCAATGAGACATTGAGTCACCTCTTCTTCAAATGTTGGTTCACACGACCCATCTGTTGAATGGTCAAAGCATGCCTTCGTTTGGAGGCACTAGAGGTGGACAGATGGGGGACAAAAAGGAGCATCAAGTGTTGATGGAAAATCTTGTCCAAACCAGATACAGCAAACAGGAAGGCCATGGCGTCTCCCACAATTCTGGTGTGCTGGGTCATCTGGAATAAGAGAAATGCAAGAGTATTTTGTAAGAAGTCGACGCTGCCATACTACATTCTAAAACTCATCGAGGAGGAGGCCAAGACGTGGGTGTCTTTGGGGGATAGACACATGAGTGAAATCATGCCACAAGAGTAGTCCTTTCTTTTTGTTGCCCCATCGATGGGCGAGAATGTAAGGCCAGTTCTAATGTACTCTAAACTCTCAGCCTTAATTAACGAATGAGGCAAATCTTTTGCCTCTCTTTCCAAAAAAGTTGGTTTTTATTTTAATGCACATTCTACCTAACTACATAGATATGAGATATAGTACTTGATTAAATTTTGAAATCTCTATAATATGATTCCTAAATCATGGATAACAAGTGTGGAGTATGTTGGAATAGTATTCTTTCTAGGTGGTTCGAAAGTTCCTAGTTAAGAGTTGTTTACAGGGTATACAAAAAGAGACATCACGATGTGGCAAGTCTTAATGTGAGGTATACATCAACCGAGTAAATGCTCTAGACTGTTGTTCGAACTTACATCTACAAGGTAAGGATCATTGTTCATTTAAAACCTCTCATATCGACTTGTGCAGAAGAGACACATCATGGTAGATCTATCTGTTTCAAAGCGAAGCGGAACAAAACATTTTTCATTCGTTCTGAAACATTTTCACCAACCTATTATACACATGAAAAATACCCCATGCAAAATTTCACATATGTTTGATCCTATTTAGGTTGGGTTTTACCGTTTTATGAAAAATGCAAAAAATTTCACATGGTACCAAATACAGGGAAATGGGATCTAATAATTGACTAATTTTTTGAAGTCATCTATCAGATTTTCCTAAATCATGAACTTGTGTAGAGTATGTTGTAATTATGTTCTTACTATTGGAAATATGCCCTAGAGGCAATAATAAAATAGTTATTATTATATTTCCTGTTTCAAGATAATCGTTTATTATCCATGCTATAATTGTCTTGAATGGAAACACAAATGCATGTGTGGATATATAGACAAAACAATGTCCCTAGTGAGCCTCTAGTTGACTACCTCGTTGATCAAAGATGGTTGAGGTTTCCTAGCCATAGACAAGTGTTGTCAGTTGATACCGGGATCACATCATTAGGAGAATGATGTGATGGACAAGACCCAAACTATAAACGTAGCATGTGGTCGTGTCGTTTTGTTGCTATTGTTTTCTACATGCCAAGTATACATTCCTATGACCATGAGATCATGTAACTCACTAACACCGGAGGAATGCCTTATGTGTATCCAACGTCGCAACATAACTGGGTGACTATAAAGTTGCTCTACAGGTATCTCCGAATGTGTCCATTGAGTTAGCATGGATCGGGACTGGGATTTGTCACTCTGTATGACAGAGAGGTATCTTGGGGCCCACTCGGTAATACAACATCACAAACAAGCCTTGCAAGCAATGCGACTAAAGAGTTAACCATCGGATATTGTATTACGAAACGAGTAATGAGACTTTCTGGTAACGAGATTGAAATAGGTATAGAGATACCGACAAAATAATCTCGGGAAAGTAACATACCAAAGGACAAAGGGAATGACATACGGGATAAACTGAATCCTTGACATAGAGGTTCGACCGATAAGATCAGCGTAGAATATGTAGGATCCAATATGGGCATCCAGATCCCGCTATTGGATATTGACAAGAGAATGTCTCGGTCATGTCTACATAGTTCTCGAACCCGCAGGGTATGCACACTTAAGGTTTGGTGACATTTTTGGTATAGTTGAATTATGGATGTTGGTAACGGAATGTTGTTTGGAGTCCCAGATGGGATCCTAGACATCATGAGGGTTCCCGGAATGGTCGAGAAACAAAGATTGATATACAGGAATTTTGCATTTGGCTTCCGAAAAGATTCCGGGCATTACCGATAAAGTACCGGGAGTGATGAATGGGTTTCGAGCTTTTACCGGGAGGGGTCACTCACCCGGGAGATGACCTAATAGGCCTATGGGTGGTGCACCAGCCCTCAGTGGGATGGTGAGGCCATCCCAATAACTTATTTTGGCTAAAGCAAAAAAAAAAGAAAAAGGAAAATAAGGAAGGAGGTGGACAAGTGGGAAGGGAGTCCTCCAACAAACAGAACTGGAGGAGGACTCCTCCCCCTTGTCTCGGTCAAACCCTCCTACTTTGAGTAGGAGGCAAGGCAGCCCTACCTCTTGTTCCACCTATATATAACGGAGGTTTGAGAGGCTTTTTGCACCCAAGCCATTGTGCAGCCCTCTCTCCCTCCAGCACTTCGTGGCACCCCGTAGCTAGTTCGGTACAGCACGGTGAAGCCCTACCGGAGTAGCTCCACCACCATCACCGCCACATCGTCGTGCTGCTAGAGAATTCAGCTACCTCTTGGTCTCTCTTGCTGGATCAAGAAGGCGGAGATCATCATCGATATGTACGTGTGCTGAACGCGGAGGTGCCATCCGTTCGGTTCTAGATCGGGACGGAGTTCGTGGGACGCTTGCGATTCGGATCACAAAGACGTTCGACTACATTAACCGCATTTCTTAACGCTTCCCACTTAGAGATCTACAAGGGTATGTGGATCCGATCTCCCCTCTCGTAGATGATCATCACCATGTTAGGTTTTGCGTGTGCATAGGAATTTTTTTGTTTCCCACGCGATGTTCGCCAACAGTGGAATCATGAGCTAGGTTCATGCATAGACGATATCTCGAGTAGAACACAAAAGAATTTGTGGGGGTTGATGTTCAATTTTCTGCCCTCCTTAGTCTTTTCTTGATTCGGCGGTATTGTTGGATCGAAGCGGCCCGAACCAACATTATTTGTACGCTTACGAGAGACCGGTTTCATCAACTAACATGCAACTTGTTGCATAAAGATGACCGACGGGTGTGTGTTTCCTCAACTTTAGTTGTATCGGATTTGACCGAAGCGGTCCTTGGAGAAGGTTAAATAGAAATTTTTGTATCACCGTTGTGGCTTTGCGTAAGTAAGATGCAATCATACAAGATACCCATAGCAGCCACGTAAAATTTGGAAAAACAAATTAGAGGACGTCTAACTTGTTTTTGCAGGGTATGCATGTGATGCGATATGGCCAATGACATGATATGATATACTGGATGTATGAGATGATCATGTTGTAATAGTTAAATATCGACTTGCACGTCGATGCTACGACAACCGGCAGGAGCCATAGGGTTGTCTTTAATTATTTTTTGCGCTTGGAGAGGCTTTTCTTCATTGCTAGTAGTAGCTTTAGTAGTAACTGTTGGGGAACGTCGCATGGGAAACAAAAATTTTCCTACGCGCACGAAGACCTATCATGGTGATGTCCATCTACGAGAGGGGATGAGTGATCTACGTACCCTTGTAGATCGCACAGCAGAAGCGTTAGAGAACGAGGTTGATGTAGTGGAACGTCCTCACGTCCCTCGATCCGCCCCGCGAACAATCCCGCGATCAGTCCCACGATCGAGTACCGAACGGACGGCACCTCCGCGTTCAGCACACGTACAGCTCGACGATGATCTCGGCCTTCTTGATCCAGCAAGAGAGACAGAGAGGTAGAAGAGTTCTCCGGCAGCGTGACGGCGCTCCGGAGGTTGGTGATGATCTCGTCTCAGCAGGGCTCCGCCCGAGCTCCGCAGAAACACGATCTAGAGGAAAAACTATGGAGGTATGTGGTCGGGCAGCCGTGAGAAAGTCATCTCAAATCTTCCCTAAAAGCCCCATATATATAGGAGGAGGGAGGGGGACCTTGCCTTGGGGTCCAAGGGATCCCCAAGGGGTCGGCCGAGCCAGGGGGGAGGACTCTCCCCCCCCAAACCGAGTCCTACTTGGTTTGGTGGGAGGGAGTCCTTCCCCCTTCGCACTTCTTCCTTTTTTTTCTTTCCTTTTGATTTTTTCTCTCTTGGCGCATAGGGGATTGGTGGGCTGTCCCACCAGCCCACTAAGGGCTGGTGTGACCCCCCCAAATGCCTATGGGCTTCCCCGGAGTGGGTTGCCCCCCTCCGGTGAACTCCCGGAACCCATTCGTCTTTCCCGGTACATTCCCGGTAACTCCGAAAACCTTCCGGTAATCAAATGAGGTCATCCTATATATCAATCTTCGTTTCCGGACCATTCCGGAAACCCTCGTGACGTCCGTGATCTCATCCGGGACTCCGAACAACATTCGGTAACCAACCATATAACTCAAATACGCATAAAACATCGTCGAACCTTAAGTGTGCAGACCCTGCGGGTTCGAGAACTATGTAGACATGACCCGAGAGACTCCTCGGTCAATATCCAATAGCGGGACCTGGATGCCCATATTGGATCCTACATATTCTACGAAGATCTTATCGTTTGAACCTCAGTGCCAAGGATTCGTATAATCCCGTATGTCATTCCCTTTGTCCTTCGGTATGTTACTTGCCCGAGATTCGATCGTCAGTATCCGTATACCTATTTCAACCTCGTTTACCGGCAAGTCTCTTTACTCGTTCCGTAATATAAGATCCCGCAACTTACACTAAGTTACATTGCTTGCAAGGCTTGTGTGTGATGTTGTATTACCGAGTGGGCCCCGAGATACCTCTCCGTCACATGGAGTGACAAATCTCAGTCTTGATCCATACTAACTCAACTAATACCTTCGGAGATACCTGTAGAGCATCTTTATAGTCACCCAGTTACGTTGCGACGTTTGATACACACAAAGCATTCCTCCGGTGTCAGTGAGTTATATGATCTCATGGTCATAGGAATAAATACTTGACACGCAGAAAACAGTAGCAACAAAATGACACGATCAACATGCTACGTCTATTAGTTTGGGTCTAGTCCATCACGTGATTCCCCCAATGACGTGATCCAGTTATCAAGCAACAACACCTTGTTCATAATCAGAAGACACTGACCATCATCGATCAACTGGCTAGCCAACTAGAGGCATGCTAGGGACGGTGTTTTGTCTATATATCCACACATGTAAATGAGTCTTCATTCAATACAATTATAGCATGGATAATAAACTATTATCTTGATACAGGAATTATAATAATAACTATACATTTATTATTGCCTCTAGGGCATAATTCCAACAGTCTCCCACTTGCACTAGAGTCAATAATCTAGCCCTCACATCACCATGTGAATTACATTGAAATAAATCTAACACCCATACAGTTCTGGTGTCGATCATGTTTTGGCCGTGGAAGAGGTTTAGTCAGCGGGTCTGCTACATTCAGATCCGTGTGCACTTTGCATATATTTACGTCCTCCTCCTCGACGTAGTCGCGGATGAGGTTGAAGCGTCGTTTGATGTGTCTGGTCTTCTTGTGAAACCTTGGTTCCTTTGCTAAGGCAATGGCACCAGTGTTGTCACAGAACAAGGTTATTGGATCCAGTGCACTTGGCACCACTCCAAGATCCGTCATGAACTGCTTCATCCAGACACCCTCCTTAGCCGCCTCCGAGGCAGCCATGTACTCTGCTTCACATGTAAAATTTGCTACGACGCTTTGCTTGGAACTGCACCAGCTTACTGCACCCCCATTAAGAATAAATACGTATCCGGTTTGCGACTTAGAGTCGTCCGGATCTGTGTCAAAGCTTGCATCGACGTAACCTTTTACGGCGAGCTCTTCGTCACCTCCATACACGAGAAACATCTCCTTAGTCCTTTTCAGGTACTTCAGGATATTCTTGACCGCCGTCCAGTGATCCACTCCTGGATTACTCTGGAACCTACCTGCCATACTTATGGCCAGGCTAACATCCGGTCTAGTGCACAGCATTGCATACATGATAGAGCCTATGGCTGAAGCATAGGGGACGGAGCGCATATGCTCTCTATCTTCATCAGTTGCTGGGCACTGAGTCTTACTCAATCTCGTACCTTGTAACACTGGCAAGAACCCTTTCTTGGACTGTTCCATTTTGAACCTCTTCAAAACTTTATCAAGGTACGTGCTTTGTGAAAGTCCTATCAGGCGTTTTGATCTATCCCTATAGATCTTAATGCCTAGAATGTAAGCAGCTTCTCCTAGGTCCTTCATAGAGAAACTTTTATTTAAGTAACCTTTTATGCTCTCCAAAAGCTCTACGTTGTTTCCAATCAGTAATATGTCATCCACATATAATATTAGAAACGCCACAGAGCTCCCACTCACTTTCTTGTAAATACAAGATTCTCCAACCACTTGCATAAACCCAAATGCTTTGATCACCTCATCAAAGCGTTTGTTCCAACTCCGAGATGCTTGCACCAGTCCATAGATGGATCGCTGGAGCTTGCACACCTTGTCAGCATTTTTAGGATCGACAAAACCTTCGGGTTGCATCATATACAACTCTTCCTTAAGGAAACCGTTAAGGAACGCCGTTTTGACATCCATCTGCCAGATTTCATAATCGAAAAATGCAGCTATTGCTAACATGATTCTGACGGACTTAAGCATCGCTACGGGTGAGAAGGTCTCATCGTAGTCAACTCCTGGAACTTGTGAAAAACCCTTTGCCACAAGTCGAGCTTTATAAACGGTCACATTACCGTCAGCGTCCGTCTTCTTCTTAAAGATCCATTTGTTCTGAATAGCCTTGCGGCCCTCAGGTAGTATCTCCAAAGTCCATACTTTGTTCTCATACATGGATCCTATCTCGGATTTCATGGCTTCTAGCCATTTGTTGGAATCTGGGCCCACCATTGCCTCTTCATAATTCGCAGGTTCATTGTTGTCTAACAACATGATTGATAAGACGGGATTACCGTACCACTCTGGAGCAGCACGTGATCTCGTCGACCTGCGTGGTTCAACAGAAACTTGAACTGGAGTTTCATGATCATCATCATTAACTTCCTCATCAACCGGCGTTGCAATGACAGAGGTTTCCCCTTGCCCTGCGCCACCATCCAGAGGGATGAGAGGTTCGACAACCTCGTCAAGTTCTATCTTCCTCCCACTCAATTCTCTCGAGAGAAACTCCTTCTCGAGAAAAGTTCCGTTCTTAGCAACAAACACTTTGCCCTCGGATTTGAGATAGAAGGTGTACCCAACTGTCTCTTTTGGGTAACCTATGAAGACACACTTTTCCGCTTTGGGTTCCAGCTTTTCAGGCTGAAGCTTTTTGACATAAGCATCACATCCCCAAACTTTAAGAAACGACAACTTTGGCCTTTTGCCATACCACAGTTCGTATGGTGTCGTCTCAACGGATTTTGATGGTGCCCTATTTAAAGTGAATGCAGCTGTTTCTAATGCATAACCCCAAAAAGATAACGGCAAATCAGTAAGAGACATCATAGATCGCACCATCTCTAACAAAGTACGATTACGACGTTCGGACACACCATTACGCTGTGGTGTTCGAGGCGGTGTTAACTGTGAAACAATTCCACATTGTCTTAAGTGAGTACCAAACTCGAAACTCAGATACTCACCCCCACGATCAGACCGTAGGAACTTGATCTTCTTGTTGCGATGATTTTCCACTTCACTCTGAAATTGCTTGAACTTTTCAAATGTTTCAGACTTGTGCTTCATTAAGTAGACATAACCATATCTACTTAAATCGTCAGTGAAGGTGAGAAAATAACGATATCCGCCGCGTGCCTCCACGCTCATTGGACCACACACATCGGTATGTATGATTTCCAACAAGTCACTTGCACGCTCCATTGTTCCGGAGAACAGAGTCTTAGTCATCTTGCCCATGAGGCATGGTTCGCACGTGTCAAGTGAATCAAAGTCAAGTGACTCTAAAAGTCCATCAGCATGGAGTTTCTTCATGCGCTTTACACCAATATGACCCAAGCGGCAGTGCCACAAAAATATGGAGCTATCATTGTTTACTCTAACTCTTTTGGCCTCAATGTTATGTATATGCGTATCGCTATCGAGATTCAATATGAACAATCCTCTCACATTCGGTGCATGACCATAAAAGATGTTACTCATAGAAATGGAACAACCATTATTCTCAGACTTAAAAGAGTAACCGTCTCGCAATAAACAAGATCCAGATATAATGTTCATGCTCAACGCAGGCACTAAATAACAATGATTTAAGTTCATCACTAATCCCGATGTTAGTTGAAGTGACACGGTGCCGACGGCGATTGCATCAACCTTGGAACCGTTTCCTATGCGCATCGTCACTTCGTCTTTCGCCAGCCTCCGTCTATTCCGCAGTTCCTGCTTCGAGTTGCAAATGTGAGCAACAGAACCGGTATCAAATACCCAGGCACTACTACGAGAGCCGGTTAAGTACACATCAATAACATGTATATCAAATATACCTGATTTTTCTTTGCCCGCCTTTTTATCTGCCAGATACTTGGGGCAATTCGCTTCCAGTGACCCATACCCTTGCAATAGAAGCACTCTGTTTCAGGCTTAGGTCCAGCCTTGGGTTTCTTCGGCGGATTGGCAACAGGCTTGCCGCTCTTCTTCGAATTGCCCTTCTTGCCTTTGCCGTTTCTCTTGAAACTAGTGGTCTTGCTCACCATCAACACTTGATGCTCTTTACGGAGTTCAGACTCTGCGACTTTCAGCATCGCAAACAACTCGCCGGGAGACTTGTTCATCCCTTGCATGTTGTAGTTCAACACAAAGCCTTTGTAGCTTGGCGGCAGTGATTGAAGGATTCTGTCAGTGATAGCTTCTTGCGGGAGTTCAATCCCCAGTTCAGCTAGACGGTTTGAGTACCCAGACATTTTGAGCACATGTTCACTGACAGACGAGTTTTCCTCCATCTTGCAAGCATAGAATTTATCGGAGGTCTCATACCTCTCGATCCGGGTGTTCTTCTGAAAGATAAACTTCAACTCCTGGAACATCTCAAATGCTCCATGACGCTCAAAGCGACGTTGAAGTCCCGGTTCTAAGCCATACAAGATTGCACATTGAACTATTGAGTAGTCCTCCTTACGTGCTAACCAAGCGTTCTTAACATCCTGATCAGCCGTAGCGGGTGGTTCATCTCCTAGCGCAGCATTAAGGACATAATCCTTCTTTCCAGCTTGTAAGATTAGCTTAAGATTACGAGCCCAGTCTACAAAGTTGCTTCCATCATCTTTCAAGTTAGCTTTCTCTAGGAACGTATTAAAATTCAGGATGACACTTGCGTGAGCCATGATCTACAACACAAATATATACAAAGTGGACTTAGACTATGTTCAAGATAATTAGAGTTCAACTTAATCAAATTATATGCTAAACTCCCACTCAAAAAGTACATCTCTCTAGTCATTTGAGTGGTTCATGATCCACTTACACTATCCCAAGTCCGATCATCACGTGAGTTGAGAATAGTTTCAGTGGTAAGCATCCCTATGCTAATCATATCAACTATATGATTCATGATCGACCTTTCGGTCTCATGTGTCCCGAGGCCATGTCTGCACATGCTAGGCTCGTCAAGCTTAACCCGAGTGTTCCGCGTGCGCAACTGTTTTGCACCCGTTGTATGTGAACGTTGAGTCTATCACACCCGATCATCACGTGGTGTCTCGAAACGACGAACTGTAGCAACGGTGCACAGTCGGGGAGAACACAATTTCGTCTTGAAATTTTAGTGAGAGATCACCTCATAATGCTACCGTCGGTCTAAGCAAAAAAAGGTGCAAAAAGGATTAACATCACATGCAATTCATAAGTGACATGATATGGCCATCATCACGTGCTTCTTGATCTCCATCACCAAAGCACCGGCACGATCTTCTTGTCACCGGCGCCACACCATGATCATCCATCAACATGTTGCCATCGTGGTTGTCGTGCTACTTATGCTATCACTACTAAAGCTACATCCTAGCAAAATAGTAAACGCATCTGCAAGCACATATGTTAGTATAAAGACAACCCTATGGCTCCTGCCGGTTGCCGTACCATCGACATGCAAGTCGATATTTCTATTACAACATGATCATCTCATACATCCAATATATCACATCACATCGTTGGCCATATCACATCACAATCATACCCTGCAAAAACAAGTTAGACGTCCTCTAATTTTGTTGTTGCATGTTTTACGTGGTGACCAAGGGTATCTAGTAGGATCGCATCTTACTTACGCAAACACCACAATGGAGATATATGAGTTTCTATTTAACCTCATCCAAGGACCTCCTCGGTCAAATCCGATTCAACTAAAGTTGGAGAAACCGTCACTTGCCAGTCATCTTTGAGCAAAGGGGGTTACTCGTAACGATGAAACCAGTCTCTCGTAAGCGTACGAGTAATGTCGGTCCAAGCCGCTTCAATCCAACAATACCGCGGAATCAAGAAAAGACTAAGGAGGGCAGCAAAACGCACATCACCGCCCACAAAACCTTTTGTGTTCTACTCGAGAAGACATCTACGCATGAACCTAGCTCATGATGCCACTGTTGGGGAACGTCGCATGGGAAACAAAAATTTTCCTACGCGCACGAAGACCTATCATGGTGATGTCCATCTACGAGAGGGGATGAGTGATCTACGTACCCTTGTAGATCGCACAACAGAAGCGTTAGAGAACGCGGTTGATGTAGTGGAACGTCCTCACGTCCCTCGATCCTCCCCGCGAACAATCCCGCGATCAGTCCCACGATCGAGTACCGAACGGACGGCACCTCCGCGTTCAGCACACGTACAGCTCGACGATGATCTCGGCCTTCTTGATCCAGCAAGAGAGACGGAGAGGTAGAAGAGTTCTCCGGCAGCGTGACGGCGCTCCGGAGGTTGGTGATGATCTCGTCTCAGCAGGGCTCCGCCCGAGCTCCGCAGAAACACGATCTAGAGGAAAAACTATGGAGGTATGTGGTCGGGCAGCCGTGAGAAAGTCGTCTCAAATCTGCCATAAAAGCCCCATATATATAGGAGGAGGGAGGGGGACCTTGCCTTGGGGTCCAAGGGATCCCCAAGGGGTCGGCCGAGCCAGGGGGGAGGACTCCCCCCCCCCAAACCGAGTCCTACTTGGTTTGGTGGGAGGGAGTCCTTCCCCCTTCCCACTTCTCCCTTTTTTTTTCTTTCCTTTTGATTTTTTCTCTCTTGGCGCATAGGGGATTGGTGGGCTGTCCCACCAGCCCACTAAGGGCTGGTGTGACCCCCCCAAATGCGTATGGGCTTCCCCGGAGTGGGTTGCCCCCCTCCGGTGAACTCCCGGAACCCATTCGTCATTCCCGGTAACTCCGAAAACCTTCCGGTAATCAAATGAGGTCATCCTATATATCAATCTTCATTTCCGGACCATTCCGGAAACCCTCGTGACGTCCGTGATCTCATCCGGGACTCCGAACAACATTCGGTAACCAACCAAATAACTCAAATACGCATAAAACATCGTCGAACCTTAAGTGTGCAGACCCTGCGGGTTCGAGAACTATGTAGACATGACCCGAGAGACTCCTCGGTCAATATCCAATAGCGGGACCTGGATGCCCATATTGGATCCTACATATTCTATGAAGATCTTATCGTTTGAACCTCAGTGCCAAGGATTCGTATAATCCCGTATGTCATTCCCTTTGTCCTTCGGTATGTTACTTGCCCGAGATTCGATCGTCAGTATCCGTATACCTATTTCAACCTCGTTTACCGGCAAGTCTCTTTACTCGTTCCGTAATACAAGATCCCGCAACTTACACTAAGTTACATTGCTTGCAAGGCTTGTGTGTGATGTTGTATTACCGAGTGGGCCCCGAGATACCTCTCCGTCACACGGAGTGACAAATCCCAGTCTTGATCCATACTAACTCAACTAATACCTTCGGAGATACCTGTAGAGCATCTTTTTAGTCACCCAGTTACGTTGCGACGTTTGATACACACAAAGCATTCCTCCGGCGTCAGTGAGTTATATGATCTCATGGTCATAGGAATAAATACTTGACACGCAGAAAACAGTAGCAACAAAATGACACGATCAACATGCTACGTCTATTAGTTTGGGTCTAGTCCATCACGTGATTCCCCCAATGACGTGATCCAGTTATCAAGCAACAACACCTTGTTCATAATCAGAAGACACTGACCATCATCGATCAACTGGCTAGCCAACTAGAGGCATGCTAGGGACGGTGTTTTGTCTATATATCCACACATGTAAATGAGTCTTCATTCAATACAATTATAGCATGGATAATAAACTATTATCTTGATACAGGAATTATAATAATAACTATACATTTATTATTGCCTCTAGGGCATAATTCTAACAGTAACAACATAGTTAGCGCGACAACCTCAATGGAAGCACGATGATGGAGATCATGGTGGGCACTGGTGACGATGAAGATCATGTCGGTGCTTTGGTGATGGAGATCAGGAAGCACAAGTTCATGGCCATATCATGTCATTTAGGATTTGCATGTGATGTTAATCCTTTTATGCACCTTATTTTGCTTAGGACGGCGATAGCATTATAAGGTGATCCCTCACTAAACTTTCAAGATAAAATTGTGTTCTCCCCGACTGTGCACCGTTGCGACAGTTCGTCGTTTCGAGATACCACGTGATGATCGGGTGTGATAGACTCTACGTTCACATACAACGGGTGCAAAATAGTTGAACACGTGGAACACTTGGGTTAAACTTGATCCTAGCATGTACAGACATGGCCTCGGAACACAGGAGACCAAAAGGTCGAGCATGAGTCATATAGTTGATATGATCAACATGGAGATGTTCACCATTGAAACTATACTCAACTCATGTGATGATCGGACTTGAGTTAGTGAATTAGGACCATGCGACACTCGAATGACTAGAGGGATGTCAATTTGAGTGGGATTTTATTAGTAATATGATCAGCTAAACTCAATTTTCTTGAACATAGTCTAAGTAATCTTTGCGAAATTTTATGTTATAGATCAATGGCTCACGTAGTAGCAACCTGAATTTTAATGCGTTCCTAGAGAAAGCTAAGCTGAAAGATGATGGAAGCAACTTTGTTAACTGGTCTCGTAATGTGACGCTTATCCTCACGGCTGCCCAAAAGCAATATGTCCTTGAAGCAGCGCTAGGTGATGCACCACCCTATATGGCGACCCAAGACGTTTTGAACGCTTGGTAGTCACGTAAGGATGACTACTCATTAGTTCAATGTGCAGTTTTGTATGGCTTAGAACCTGGACTTTCAAAGACGTTTTGAACTTCATGGAGCATATGAGATGTTTGAGGAGTTGAAGTTTATATTTGAGAAGAATGTCCGGATCGAGAGGTATGAAACCTATGATAAGTTCTATGCTTGCAAAATGGAGGAGAACTGGTCTATCAGTGAACACATACTCACAATGTGTGGGTACTCTAATCGTCAAGCTAAGATGGGGATTGCTCTCTCGCAAGAGTCTATCACTGACATAGTTCTTCAATCACTGCCACCTAGCTATAAGAGCTTTGTGTTGAACTATAACATGCAAGGCCGAGCTGTTTGCGATGCTGAAAGTCGTAGAGTCAGAAATCTAGAAAGAGCATCAAGTGTTGATGGTCAATAAGACCACCAGTTTCAAGAAAAATGGCAAAGGAAAGAAGGGTAACTCCAAGAAAAGTAGCAAAGCTGTTGCCCCTCCGACGAAAAAACTCAAGGCTGGACCTAAGCCGAAAATTGAGTGTTATTATTGCAAGGGAACTGGTCACTCGAAGCAAAACTACCCCAAGTATCTCGCCGATAAGAAGGCGGCCAACGCCAAACAAGGTATATTTTATATACATGTTATTGATGTGTACCTCACCAGCTCTCGTAGTAGTTCCCGAGTATTTGATACCGGTTCTGTAGCTCACATTTGCAACTCAAAACGGGAACTGTGGAATAAACGAAGGCTGGCGAAGGATGAAGTGACGATGCGCACGGGAAATGGTTCCAAGGTTGATGCGATCGCCGTCGGCACGATCTCACTTTAGTTACCATCGGATTAGTGATGAACTTAAACAATTGTTATTTAGTGCCCGCGTTGAGCATGAAAATTATATCTAGATCTTGTTTATTGTGAGACGGTTACTTATTTAAGTCAGAGAGGAATGGTTGTTCTATTTATGTGAGTAATATCTTTTATGGTCATGCACCCAATGCGAAGGGTTTGTTCATGTTGAATCTCGATAGTGATGGCACTCATATCCATAACATTGGGACCAAAAGATGCAGAGTTATTAATTATAGCACCACTTTCTAGTGGCACTGCCTCTTAGGTCATATTGGTGTAAAATGCATGAAGAAACTCCATGCTGATGGACTTTTGAAGTCACTTGATTTTGAATCACTCGACACATGAGAACCATGTGTCATGGGCAAGATGACTAAGACTCCGTTCTCTGGAACAATGGAGTATGCAAGTGACTTGTTGGAGATCATACATATTGATGTGTGCGAACTGATGATCATAGAGGCGCGCGATGAATATAGTTATTTTCTCACCTTCACTGATGATTTGAGTAGATATGGTTATATTTACTTGATGAAGCACAAGTCTGAAACGTTTGAAAAGTTCAAGCAAATTCATAGTGAAGTCAAAAATCATCATAACAAGAAGATCAAATTCCTACGATCTGATCGAGGAGGTGAGCATCTGAGTTACGAGTTTGGTGCCCACTGAAGACAATGTGGAATTGTTTCACAGTTGACACCGCCTGGAACACCACAGCATAATCGTGTGTCCGAACGTCGTAATCGTACTTTATTATATATGATGCGTTCTATGATATCTCTTACCGATTTGTCGTTATCATTTTGGCTATGCATTGGAGATAGCTACATTCACTTTAAATAGGGCACCATCAAAATCCGATGAGACGACACCATATGAATTGTGGTATGGCAAGAAGCCAAAGTTGTTATTTCTTAAAGCTTGGGGATGTGATGCTTATGTTACAAAGCTTCAACCAAAAAAGTTGGAACCCAAAGTGGAAAAGTGCGTCCTCATAGGTTACCCAAAAGAGACAGTTGGGTACACCTTCTATCTCAGATCTGAGGACAAAGTGTTTGTCACTAAGAATGGAGCTTTTCTTGAGAAAGAGTTTCTCTCGAAATAATTGACTGGGAGGAAGATAGAACTTGATGAGGTTGTATAACCTTTGCTTCAATCAGGTGATGGCGTAGGACAAAAAGAAGTTTCTGTTGAAGCTACACCAGTTGAAGAGGAATCTAATGATGATGATCAGGAAACTTCAGATCAAGTTGTTGTCGGACATTGTAGGTCGACAAGGGCACGTACTGTTCCAGAGTGCTACGGAAATCATGTCTTATCGATTTTGTTGTTAGACAACAATGAGCCTACGAGCTATGGGGAAGCAACGGTAGGCCCGAATTCCAACAAATGGTTAGAGGTCATGAAGTCCGAGATAGGATCTATGTATGAAAACAAAGTATGGACTTTGGAAGTATTACCCGAAGGCCGAAAGGCCATTCAGAACAAATGGATATTTAAGAAGAAGACGGGCGCTGACGGTAATGTAACCGTCTATAAAGCTTGACTTGTGGCAAAGGAATTTTCACAAGTTCAAGGAGTTGACTATGATGAGACTTTCTCACCCGTAGAGTTGCTTAAGTCCGTCAGAATCATGTTAGCAATAGCTGCATTTTTCGATTATGAAATTTGGCAGATGGATGTCAAAACAGCGTTCCTTAATGGGTTTATTAAGGAAGAGTTGTATGTGACACAATCGGAAGGTTTTGTCGATCCATAGAATGCTGACAAAGTGTGCAAGCTCGAGCGATCCATTTATGGACTGGCGCAAGCATCTCGGAGTTGGAATCAACGTTTTGATGAAGTGATCAAGGCGTTCGGGTTTATACAAGTTTTTGGAGAAGCTTGCATTTATAAGAAAGTGAGTGGGAGCTCTATAGCATTTCTAATATTATATGTGGATAACATATTGCTGATTGGAAACAATATAGAACTTTTGAGAAGCGTAAAGGATTACTTGAATAAAAGTTTTTCAATGAAGGACCTGGGAGAAGCTTCTTACATATTAGGCATTAAGATCTATAGAGATAGATTAAGACGCCTAATAGGAGTTTCACAAAGCACATACCTTGATAAGATTTTGAAGAAGTTCAAACTCGAACAATCCAATAAGGGGTTCTTGCCTGTGTTACAAGGTACAAAGTGTTGGGGAACTTTGCATGGGAAACAAAAAAATTCCTACGCACACGAAGACCTATCATGGTGATGTTCATCTATGAGAGGAGATTGGATCGACGTACCCTTGTAGATCGCTAAGCGGGAAGCGTTGAGAAACGTGGTTGATGTAGTGGTACAACTTCGTCATTCAAATCACCATCGTCCCACGATCCGTTCCGATCTAGCGCCAAATGGACGGCACCTCCACGTTCATCACACATATGACTCGATGACGATCTTGGACTTCTTGATCCAGCAAGAGAGACGGAGAAGTAGATGAGTTCTCCAGCAGCGTGACAACGCTCCGGTGGTGCTGATGATCTACTCCTGCAGGGCTCCACCCGAGCTCCGCAGAAATCCAATCTAGAGGTAAAACTACGTGGCATAGGTTTGAGTTGCACGTGGCAAAGTTGTGTTTCAAAATCCCTAAAACCACCAGCATATATAGGAGGAGGGGAGGGGCTAGCCTTGGGGCTCAAGGGAGCCCCAAGGGCGCCGGCCGAAGTGGAGAGGAGGACTCCAACTCCAATTTGGTTTGGGGAAGGAGGAGTCCTCCTCTCCCTTCCCACCTCCCTATTTCCTTTTTTCCCTTCCCTTTGGTATTTTTCCCTTGTGGTGCCACGGCCCTACTGGGCTAGCCTCACCAGCCCACTAAGGGCTTATGCGCCACCCTAGGGTCACTAGGATCACTCTCGGGTGGGTGGGCCCCTCCCGGTGAATACCCGGAACTCATTTGTCATTCCCGCTACACTGCCGAAAATGCCCAAAACTTTTCGGTGACCAAATGAATCCATCCTATATATCAATCTTCGTTTCCGGACCATTCTGGAAACCTTCGTGACGTACATGATCTCATCCGGGACTCCGAACAACCTTCAGCAACCACACATATAACTCAACTATACTAAAACATCATCGAACCTTGAGTGTGTAGACCCTGCAGGTTCGAGAACTATGTAGACATGACCCGATACACTCCTCGGTCAATATCCAATAGCGGTACTTGGATGCCCATATTGGATCCTACATATTCTCCGAAGATCTTATCGGTTGAACCTCAGTGCCAAGGATTCATATAATCCCGTATGTCATTCCCTTTGTCCTTCGGTATGTTACTTGCCCGAGATTCGATCGTCAGTATCCGCATACCTATTTCAATCTCTTACCGACAAGTCTCTTTACTCGTTCCGTAATACAAGATCCCGTGACTTACACTTAGTCACATTGCTTGCAAGGCTTGTTTGTGATGTTGTATTATCGAGTGGGCCCCGAGATACCTCTCTGTCACATGGAGTGACAAATCCCAGTCTTGATCCATACTAACTCAACGGACACCTTTGGAGATACCTATAGAGCACCTTTATAGTCACCTAGTTACGTTGCGACGTTTGATACAGACAAGGTATTCCTCTGGTGTTAGTGAGTTATATGATCTCATGGTCATAGGAATAAATACTTGACACGCAGAAAACAATAGCAACAAAATGACATGATCACATGCTACGTTTATAGTTTGGGTCTAGTCCATCACATGATTCTCCTAATGATGTGATCCAGTTATCAAGTGACAACACTTGCATATGGTCAGAAAACCTTGACCATCCTTGATCAACTGGCTAGCCAACTAGAGGCTTGCTAGGGACATTGTTTAGTCTATGTATCCACACATGTATCAATGTTTTCATTCAATACAATTATAGCATGGATAATAAACGATTATCTTGAAACAGGAAATATAACAATAACTATTTTATCATTGCTCTAGGGCATATTTCCAACAGTATCCCACTTGCACTAGAGTCAATAATCTAGTCCTCACATCGCCATGCGATTTACATTGTAATAAATCTAACACCCATATAGTTCTGGTGTTGATCATGTTTTGCCCGCGGAAGAGGTTTAGTCAGCGGATCTGCTACATTCAGATCCATGTGCACTTTGCAAATATTTACGTCCTCTCCTTCGACGTAGTCGTGAATGAGGTTGAAGTGTCGTTTTATGTGCATGGTCTTCTTGTGAAACCTTGGTTCCTCTGCTAAAGCAATGGCACCAGTGTTGTTACAGAACATAGTTATTGGATTTAGTGCGCTCGGCACAACTCCAAGATCTGTCATGAACTGCTTCATCCACACACCCTCCTTAGCTGCCTCCGAGGCAGCCATGTACTCCGCTTCACATGTAGAATTTGCTACGATGCTTTGCTTGGAACTACACCAGCTTACCGCACCCCCATTAAGAATAAATATGTATCTGGTTTGAGACTTAGAGTCATCTGGAACAGTATCAAAGCTTGCGTCGACGTAACCCTCTATGACGAGCTCTTCGTCACCTTCATAAACGAGAAACATTTCTTTAGTCCTGTTCAGGTACTTCAGGATGTTCTTGACCGCCGTCCAGTGATCCACTCCTGGATTACTTTGATACCTGCCTGCCATACTTATGGCCAAGCTGAGGTCCAGTCTAGTGCACATCATTGCATACATGATAGAACCTATAGCTGAAGCATAGGGGACGGAACTCATTTGTTCTCTATCTTCCGCAGTTGCTGGGAACTGAATCTTACTCAATTTTATACCTTGTAACACTGGCAAGAACCCCCTCTTGGACTGTTCCATTTTGAACTTCTTCAAAACTTTATCAAGGTATGTGCTTTGTGAAAGTCCTATCAGGCGTCTCAATCTATCCCTATAGATCTTAATGCCTAGAATGTAAGCAGCTTCTCCTAGGTCCTTCATTAAGAAACTTTTATTCAAGTAATCCTTTACGGTCTCCAAAAACTCCACGTTGTTTCCAATCAGCAATATGTCATCCACATATAATATTAGAGACGCCACAGAGCTCCCACTCACTTTCTTGTAAATACAAGATTCTCCAACCACTTGTATAAACCCAAATGCTTTGATCACCTCATCAAAGCGCTTATTCCAACTCCGAGATGCTTGCACCAGTCCATAAATGGATCGCTGGAGCTTGCATAATTTGTTAGCATTCTTTGGATCGACAAAACCTCCGGGTTGCATCATAAACAACTCTTCCTTAAGAAAACCGTTAAGGAACACCGTTTTGACATCCATCTGCCAGATTTCATAATCAAAAAATGCAGCTATTGCTAACATGATTTAGACGGACTTAAGCATCGCTACTGGTGAGAACGTCTCATCGTAGTCAACTCCTTGAACTTGTGAAAAACCCTTTGCCACAAGTCGAGCTTTATAAACGGTCACATTACCGTCTGCGTCTGTCATCTTCTTAAAGATCCATTTGTTCTGAATAGCCTTGTGGCCTTCAGGTAATACTTCCAAAGTCCAGACTTTGTTTTCGTACATAGATCATATCTCGGACTTCATGGCCTCTAGCCATTTGTTGGAATCCGGGCCCACCATTGCTTCTTCAAAATTCGCAGGTTCATTGTTGTCTAATAACATGATTCATAAGACATGATTACCGTACCACTCAAGAGTAGTACATGATCTTGTCGACCTGCGAGGTCCGATAGGAACTTGATCCGAAGTTTCATGATCATCATCATTAACTTCCTCATCAACCGTCGTTGCTTCGATAGAGGTTTACCCCTGCCCTGCGCCACCATCTTGAGGGATTAGAGGTTCGACAACCTCATCAAGTTCTATCTTCCTCCCACTCAATTCTTTCGAGAGAAACTCCTTCTCAAGAAAAGCTCCGTTCTGAGCAACAAACACTTTGCCCTCGGATTTGAGATAGAAGGTGTACCCAACTGTCTCCTTTGGGTAACCTATAAAGACGCACTTTTCCGCTTTGGGTTCAAGCTTTTCACGTTGAAGCTTTTTCACATAAGCATCACATCCCCAAACTTTAAGAAACGACAACTTTGGTCTTTTCCCATACCACAGATCGTATGGCGTCATCTCAACGGATTTAGATGGTGCTATATTTAAAGTGAATGCAGCTGTCTCTAATGCATAACCCCAAAACGATAACGGCAAATCAGTAAGAGACATCATAGATCGCACCATTTCTAACGAAGTACGATTACGACGTTCGGACACACCATTACGCTGTGGTGTTCCAGGCGGTGTCAACTGTGAAACAATTCCACATTGTCTTAAGTGAGCACCAAACTCGAAACTCAGATATTCACCCCCACAATCAGAACGTAGGAACTTGATCTTCTTGTTACGATGATTTTCAACTTCACTCTAAAATTGCTTGAACTTCTCAAACATTTTAGACTTGTGCTTCATCAAGTAGATATATCCATACCTACTCAAATCGTCAGTGAAGGTGAGAAAATAACGATATCCGCCGTGCGCCTCCACACTCATTGGACTGCACACATCGGTATGTATGATCTCCAAAAAGTTAGTTGCATGCTCCATTGTTCCGGAGAACGGAGTTTTAGTCATCTTGCCCATGAGGCATGGTTCACATGTGTCAAGTGATTCAAAATCAAGTGACTCCAAAAGCCCATCGGAATGGAGTTTCTTCATGTGCTTTACACCAATATGACCTAAGCGGCAGTGCCACAAAAACATGGCGCTATCCTTGTTAACTCTACATCTTTTGGTCTCAATGTTATGTATATGTGTATCATCGCTATCAAGATTCAATATGAACAATCCTCTCACATTGGGTGCATGACCATAAAATATATTACTCATAGAAATAGAACAACCATTATTCTCTAACTTCAACGAGTAACCGTCTCGCAATAAACTAGATCCAGATATAATGTTCATGCTTAACGCAGGCACTAAATAACAATTATTTAAGTTCATAAGTAATCCTGATGGTAACTGAAGTGAGACTGTGATGACAGAGATTGCATCAACCTTGTTACCATTTCCCACGCGCATCGTCACTTCATCCTTCGCCAGCCTTCATTTATTCCGCAGTTCCTGCTTTGAGTTGCAAATATGAGCAACAGAACCGGTATCAAATACCCAGGCACTACTACGAGAGTTGGTTAAGTACACATCAATAACATGTATATCAAATACACCTGATTTTTCCTTGGCCGCCTTCTTATTAGCCAAATACTTGGGGCAGTTGCGCTTCCAGTGACCCATTCCCTTGCAATAATAACACTCTGTTTCAGGCTTAGGTCCAGCCTTGGGTTTCTTCGTCGGATTGGCAACAGACTTGCCGCTCTTCTTGGAGTTACCCTTCTTTCCTTTGCCGTTTCTCTTGAAACCAGTGGTCTTATTGACCATCAACACTTGATGCTCTTTCCGGAGTTCTGACTCTGCGACTTTTAGCATCACGAATAACTCGTCGGGTGACTTGTTCATCCCTTGCATGTTATAGTTCAACACAAAGCTCTTATAGCTAGGTGGCAGTGATTGAAGAATTCTGTCAGTGATAGCCTCTTGCAGGAGTTCAATCCCCAGCTCAGCTAGACGGTTTGAGTACCCAGACATTTTGAGCACATGTTCATTGACACACGAATTCTCCTCCATGTTGCAAGCATAGAATTTATCGGAGGTCTCATACCTCTCGATTAGGGCGTTCTTCTGAAAGATAAACTTCAACTCCTGGAACATCTCATATGCTCCATGACACTCAAAGCGACGTTGAAGTCCTGGTTCCAAGCCATACAAGACTGCACATTGAACTACTGAGTAGTCTTCCTTACGTGTTAACCAGGCATTCAAAACATCTTGGCTACACGTAGCGGGTGGTTCATATCCTAGTGCATCATTAAGGACATAATTCTTCTTCCCAGCTTACAGGAGCAACTTTAGATTACGAGCCCAGTCTACAAAGTTGCTTCCATCATCTTTCAACATAGCTTTCTCTAGGAAAGTATTAAAATTCAGGGTTGCTACTGCGTGAGCCATTAATCTACAACACAAATATTGCAAAGTGGACTTAGACTATGTTTAAGATAATTAGAGTTTAACTAATCAAATTACTGATAAACTCCCACTCAAAAAAGTAAATCTCTCTAGTCATTTGAGTGGTACATGATCCAAATTCACTAACTCAAGTCCGATCATCACGTGAGTTGAGAATAGTTTCAGTGGTAAGCATCTCTTTGCTAATCATATCAACTATACGATTCATGCTCGACCTTTCGGTCTCATGTGTTCCGAGGCCATGTCTGCACATGCTAGGCTCGTGAAGTTTAACCCGAGTGTTCCGCGTGTGCAACTGTTTTGCACCCGCTGTATGTGAACGTTGAGTCTATCACACCTGATCATCACATGGTGTCTCGAATCGACGAACTGTTGCAACGGTGCACAGTCGGGGAGAACACAATTTCATCTTGAAATTTTAGTGAGAGATCACCTTATAATGCTACCGTCGTTCTAAGCAAAATAAGGTGCATAAAAGGACTAACATCACATGCAATTCATAAGTGACATGATATGGCCATCATCTTGTGCTTCTTGATCTCCATCACCAAAGCACCAGCATGATCTTCTTTGTCACCGGCGCCACACCATGATCTCCGTCATCGTGCCGCCATTGAGGTTGTCGTGCTATCTATGCTATTACTACTAAATCTACAACCTAGCAATATAGTAAACGCATCTGCAAACACAAACGTTAGTTTAAGGACAACCCTATGGTTCCTGCCGGTTGCCGTAGCATCTACGTGCAAGTCGATATTAACTATTACAACATGATCTTCTCATACATCCAATATATCACATCACGTCATTGGCCATATCATATCACAAGCATACCCTGCAAAAACAAGTTAGACGTCCTCTAATTTGTTGTTGCATGTTTTACGTGGCTGCTATGGGTATCTAGTATGATCGCATCTTACTTACGCAAAAACCACAACGGAGATGTGCAAGTTGCTATCTAACCTCTCTACAAGGACCGCCTCGGTCAAAACCAATTCAACTAAAGTTGAAGAAACCGACACCCGCCAGTCATCTTTATGCAACGAGTTCCATGTCAGTCGATGAAACCAGCCTCTCGTAAGCGTACGAGTAATGTCGGTCCGGGCCGCTTCAATCCAACAATACCGTCGAATCGAGAAAATACTAAGGAGGGCGGCAAATCAAACATCAACGCCCACAAAACCTTTTGTGTTCTACTCGAGATAACATCTACACATGAACCTAACTCATGATGCCACTGTTGGGGAACGTTGCATGGGAAACAAAAAATTTCCTACGCACACGAAGAGCTATCATGGTGATGTTCATCTATGAGAGGAGATTGGATCTACATACCCTTGTAGATCGCTAAGCTGGAAGTGTTAAGAAACGCAGTTGATGTAGTGGTACAACTTCGTGATTCAAATCACCGTCGTCCCACAATCCGTCCCACAATCCGTTCTGATCTAGCGCCGAACGGACGGCACCTCCGAGTTCAGCAAACGTACAACTCGATGACGATCTCAGCCTTCTTGATCCAGCAAGAGAGATGGAGAAGTAGATGAATTCTCCGGCAGCGTGAAGGCACTCCGGTGGTGGTGATGATCTACTCCTGCACGGCTCTACTTAGCAGTCCCCGGCAATGACACTAGAAGAATGTTGTTGACGAGTCCCTGACTTGATGCCTTCGCGACAACAGAGCCATAACTGCTCCCAGTTGCTCAACAATTAGCAATTGTCTTGCAATGGCCCACCACCGCATGGGTTCGCGGCAGTTTTCGAGGGTAGAGTATTTGACCCAAATTTGTTGGTACACCAGTCAGGAGGTGAGAGAATACTCTCGAGTATTAGGAGCTGAATGTGTCAGATTCAACCACACTTGAAAGATTAGTATCTGCAAGCAAAGTATCATCAGCAAAGTAGGATGATAACAACGGTGTCAGAAACGATCTGTTGACACGGAAGACTATTTCTAACGGTCGTATCAATGGTGCTAGAAGTTGCCCGTTGACGGAAATTCTCTTTTCCCGTCAACGCCGAGCGAACCAGAATTGTAGCAGATAGCAGCAGTGTAACGAGTAACAGCAGTGGCAAGGAACAACAATAGTGAAAGCGGTAGCAAGTAGCAATAGTAGCAAGTAGCAACAGTAGCAAGCGACAATAGTCACAGAAGTAGCAAGTGGCAACAATAGTAACTGCAGCAGAGCAAAGCAAGTAACAATAGCAGCAACAATAGTAACAACAGCAGAGCAAAGCAAGTAACAGCAGTAGTGGAACAAACTCGTAGGCAATGGGTCGGTGATTCGTTTGGATGATATTCATCATGCAACAGCTATAACACGGAGAGATATGTGGCTAGCTCATGTTCGTCAATGTGATGTAGGCATGCATTCCGTGTGTAGTCATACGTGCTTAGGGAAAAGAACTTGCATGACATCTATTGTCCATCCCTCCCGTGGTAGCGGGGTCCGAAAGGATACTACAGGATATTAAGGTTCTCCTTTTAATAAAGAACCGGAACAACGCATTAGCACTTGGTGAACATATGAACTCCTCAAACTATGGTCATCATCGGGAGTGGTTCCGGTTATTGTCACTCCGGGGTTGCCGGGTCATAACACATAGTAGGTAACTACAACTTGCAAGATCGGATCTAAAACACACATATATTGGTGACAACATAATAATTTCAGATTTGAAATCATGGCACTCGGGACCTAGTGACAAGCATTAAGCATGGCAAAGTAGTAGCAACATCAATCTCAGAACATAGTGGATACTAGGGATCAATCCCCGTCAAAACTAACCCGATTACATGATAGATCTCATCCTACTCATCACCTCCCAGCGAGCCTACAAATAGATTACTCACGAACGATGAAGAGCTTCATGGAATTAGAGAGGGAAGAAGGTTGATGATGACGATGGCGACGATTTCCCCTCTCCGGAGCCCAGAACGGACTCCAGATCTGTCCTCCAGATGAAGAACAGGATGTGGCGGCGCCTCCGTATCGCAAACGCGACGAAATCTTCTCTTCTGATTTTTTCTAGGCAAAAGTGAATTTATAGAGCTGGAGTTGGGGGCGGCAGAGCCACGTGGGCCCCACAAGCTTGGTTGCCGCGACCAGGGGGGTGGCCGCGGCAACAGGGCTTGTGGCCCACTGGCCCATCCCCTTCGGTGGATCTTTGCGCAGGTACTTTTCATATTTTCGAGTAAAATTCTTTGTAAATTTTCAAGACGCTCAGAGAACTTTCATTTCTGCACAAAAACAACTCCATGGCAATTATGCTGAAAACAACGTCAGTCCGGGTTAGTTCCATTCAAATCATGCAAATTAGAGTCCAAAACAAGGGCAAAAGAGTTTGGAAAAGTAGATACGACGGAGACGTATCAAACTCCCCCAAGCTTAAAACCTTGCTTGTCCTCAAGAAACTCAGTTGACAAACTGAGAGAGAAAGAAAAACTTTGACAAACTCTGTTTGATCTTGTTGTTGCAACTATGTCTAACTCGTAACCAGAATTTCAGCAAAATCACAAGTTAACCACATAAGCAAGTGACACAAAGGTCTCACGGTAAACTAATATCAATGGCATAATTAACTAGCGAGCAAATAATAATGAGTTTCAGGTACCAACAATTCAATCAAAACAAGCATGAAGAAATATGAATAGGTGGTATCTCGCTAGCTCTTTCTGAGACCGCAAAACATAAATGCAGAGCACTTTCAAAGATCAAGGGCTGGCTAAACATTGTAATTCATAGCAACGAAGATCCAGTCATAGTCATACTCAATATCAATCAAAAGCAAAGCATAAAAATGACAGAGGTGCTCTCTAATTGGTGCTTATAAGAAGAGGATGACTCGACAGGAAAATAAATAGACAGGCCCTTCGCAGAGGGAAGCATTGATTTGCACAGGTGCCAGAGCTCAAGCTTTGAAAACAGAGATAATAATTTTGGGTGGCATGCTTTCATTGTCAACGCAATGACCAAGAGTTCTCAATATCTTCCACGCTACTCATGCTATAGGCGGTTCCCAAACAGAAAAGTAAAGTTTTAACTCCCCCACCACCAATCAATCACACTCCACGGCTAGCCGAATCCTCGGGTGCCATCCATACTAACATCAATCCAGGGGGCGCCTTGTTTTACAGTTATGTTTTCGATTTAAGCGTGGAACTAGGCATTCCAATTACCGGCCCCTTTCTCGTGAATGACAGTGAATAAATACATGTTGAGGATAACACGCCTAACATGGAGGATACCAATAGCCCCCTGTCACCACATGAGCGGTTCGGGCATGCAAAATAGATTATTTCTTGAAGGTTTAGAGAATGGCACATGCAAATTTACTTGGAACGGCAGGTAAATACCACACATAGGTAGGTATGGTGGACTCTCATGGAAAAACTTTTGGGTTTATGGAGGTGCATGCACAAGCAGTATTCCACTTAGTACAAGTGAAGGCTAGCAAAAGACTGGGAAGCGGCCAACTAGAGAGCGACAACAGTCATCAAGATGCTATGAGTTTGACTAACATGGAATGCAAGCATGAACAGGATATAAATCACCATGAACACGAACATCATAGAGGCTATGTTGATTTCGTTTCAACTACATGCATGAACATGCGCCAAGTCAAGCCACTTGAATCATTCAAAGGAGAATACCATCCTATCATACTGCATCATAGTCATTTCAAAATCTATGTTGGCATTCAAGACAAACCATTATAAGCTCTCAGCTAAATAAGCATGGCATCATAAACTATGATCTCTAAGTTGTCATTGCAAACATGTTTCTCTCACAACAAAGCTGAATCTGGGACGACAAGCTAGTCATATTTACAAAAACAAAATAGATAGAGTTCATAACAGCTTTTCCAGTCTCAATCATTTCATCATATATCATCATTATTGCCTTTCACTTGCACGATCGAACAATGTGAACAATAATAAGAGTGCTCGTGCAATGGACTAAGCTGAATCTGCAGGCAAACACAAAGGAGAAGACAAAGTAATATGACTCTTTGAAAGCTAAATAGGTATGCATGCAAGAGCCACTAAACATTGTAACCAATATCTTCTACCTTGACCCAAAGAAAAAAGAAAACTGTTTACACGGGAAAGCTCCAAACAAGCAAAAATAAGAAAGGAAAATCTTTTTAGGTTTTCTCAAAAGGACACAAAACAAGAAAACGAAAATAAACTAGCATGGATAATACAGTGGCAAAGTGTAAACACCGACGAACAAAGTGAAAGCATAAGCATGAATGTAAGGTCGGTGAGAACATGTACTCCCCCAAGCTTAGGCTTTTGACCTAGCTTGGTCTACTCCCAAGGCGGGAAATAACCAGCTCCGGGATACTCCGGAGCAGACTGTGGATGCCACTGCTGTGTGAGCTCCTCTGGCTCCCACTGATAAACCGGCGTCTGGTACTCGACTGGCGGCTCGGGCACGGGCACCTGTGGTTGGGCTAAGCCCCAATATGCGTAGATGTCCGAGGGCATAATAGTGTACCTGCCTGCATGAAGATAGAACAAAGAAGGAGCAGGTAAAGTAATAGTCTCTCGAGTACCCTGACTAAATACCAGGTTATAAATCATCCGTCTACCAGCATCTCTATCCAGAAAATCATGGCGGACCATGCTGTCATAATCCAGATATTTCTCAGGAAGAAGCATCTCTTCTTCCTCGCGAAGTCTAATGGGTATCTCAAAATGTCTAGCAAGACGAGTAGCATAGATACCTCCATAGACGACACCTTTGGAATTGTTTGTGTTAAACCGCTAAGCTACTATAACACCTAGGCTATAAGTCTTAGTGCTATAAAGGCCTTCGCGCAAAACCGCAAGGTCCGGAGAGCTAAGTGATCCAGCCTCCCCATGGCCAATCAAACATTTTCCCACAAATAATGAGAAGTACCGAAGCATAGGAAAATGTATGCTAGCAATTATGGCGCGAGACACTCCTCTCTCCTCTCCAACAGCAATAGTACCTATGAAATCCTCCAAGTCCCATGGACGAGGATCATGAATATCCCAACATAAGGTAATTTGCATGCATTGCAAAAATCCTGTAGTGTCATGCACTAGGGGATATCGTACAACATGAACTCAACCATGGGAGGATTCTTCCTCGAATAAAAGTTGAAGCTTTGAACGAAAATATTGGTGAGGAGGAGGTACTGTGAGCAGTTATCTTCAACGAACGCGGTAAGACCTACGTTCTCCACCAAGTGATAAAAGTCTTCATAAAGCCCGGCAGCGCGTAAAAATTCATCACTTGGCCACTCGCAAGCTCGAACTTCCGTGACTCGAGAAACCACGCACTTGGGGAGGTTCTTCTCATCCTCCTTGGGGTTACAGCTTGAAGATCCTCTCAAGAACCTCCTCATCTTTTTCCTTTTCTAGCTGTGAAAAATTCTGAAATTTTTAGAGACTTCGAAAGAAAAGTGAGTAAGGATTAACCCAACTCGTAGCAACTACTCCTACTAGTGCCTAGAGACCGTATCACACGCTAAAACTACTTGGGACTAGCTAAAATCAACATTTCAAGCTCAAGAACAGGGTCACCAAGGTAGCAAGAATACGCGAAGGATAAAGCACTAGAGTAAAAACTAATTGGACCAATGGAGGAGTCACTTACCAAGGAGCAAGTCCCCAAAACGGTTCGGAGAATGATGCTTTGAGCAAGGAGATCGAAAATCACAGCCAAATGAGCAAGAACACGGGTTTGAGCTACGAAACAATTTTTTTTGGAGGAAGAAGAAGAGGATGGGAGCTGGAATGAGTGGAGGGGGCCCCTGTGGGCCCCACAAGCTTGCTCTCCGCGGCCAGGGGGTAGCCCACGGTGACAGGGCTTGTGGCCCACTGGGGTGGGCCCCTGGCCAGCTCTCTGTCCCAGTATTTTTCAAATATTCCAGAAAAATCATACTAGATTTTCAGGACCATCGGAGAACTTTTATTTTCAACGTATTGTTCTCCGGGACGCTAAAACAGAAAACAGGAAAAACTAAACTAAAGCTATCATTTTTCTTCTAAGCAAAAGGAAAATGAAAGCTTAAAACAGAGGTATGTGACTCTTTGATTCATCCATTTCATGGTCATCGAAAGAAATCTTTCAATGGGGTTGATCAAATCCCTATGACAAAACTTTCTCGAATCGCAAGAGAGAACGGATAATTTTCGAATAGCCACTAAGTTACCTCAATGGGGATGTGAATCTCCCCAACAAGAAAATCATACTCCATCTTGACACGAGGAATAGGGCATTCAAAGCTCCCAATAAGAATCGATGAAGTTTTTTCGATAGCATTGATGCAATGTACTTGATATCGTTTCTTTGGAAAGTGCACGGTATGCTCATTACCGTTGACATGGAAAGTGACATTGCCTTTGTTGCAATCTATAACAGCCCATGAAGTGTTTAAAAAGGGTCTTCCGAGGATGACCACCATGGCATCGTCCTCGGGAATATCCAAGATAACAAAGTCCGTTAAGATGGTGGTGTTAGCAACCACAACAGGCACATCCTCGCAAATGCCAACGAGGAAAGCAGTTTATTTGTCGGCCATTTGTAGAGAGATTTTAGTGGGTGTAAACTTATCCAGTTCAAGTCTACGATAAAGAGAGAGAGAGAGAGGCATAACACTAACACCGCTCCAAGGTCACATAAGGCAGTTCTTACGTAGTTTCCTTTAATGGAGAAAGGTATAGTGGGCACTCCGGGATCACCAAGTTTCTTAGGAGTTCCACCTTTGAAAGTGTAATTGGCAAGCATGGTGGAGATCTCAAGATCTGGTATCTTCCTTTTATTGGTCACGATATCTTTCATGTACTTGGCATACGGAGACATTTTGAGCATATAAACTAACCGCATCTGCAGAAAGACGGGTCTTATCATTTCAATGAAGCGCTCAAAATCCTCATCATCCTTTTTCTTGGATGGCTTAGGAGGAAAGGGCATAGGTCTCTGAACCCATGGCTCTCTTTCTTTACCATGCTTCCTAGAAGTGAAGTCATTCTTATCGTATCTCTTAGGTTGTGGGTTATCAGGATTAACCGTAGGTTCAGTCTCCACATCCTTATCATTGCTAGGTTGAGCATCATTATGAACATCGCTGTCCATATTGTCACCAGGTTCATGTTCATCACCAGATTGTGTTTCTGCATCAGACGCAGAAATATCATTTGGTTCTTCAGATGTGACAGTATTTGGTGAACTAACATGCAGGTTTCTATCATCCTTCTTCTTCTCCTTAGGATGACTGGGTGCATCTGCATTAATTCCTTGAGAATATTGATCGATTCTCTTTGGATGACCTTCAGGATACAAAGGTTCCTGAGTCATTTTGCCTCCTCTAGTAATGACTCTGAGAGAGTTGTCATTTAATTCATTGAGCAGGTCATTCTGAGCTTTAAGTACTTGTTCTACCTGAGTAGTAATCATAGAGGCATGTTTATTCAGAAGCTTCAGATCATTGACATTTCTGTCTACACAAGCACTTAAATGACTAAGCATACGAGTACTTTGTTCCAAATGTCTGCTAACATAATCATTGAAACTCTGTTGTTTGGCAAAAAAGTTGTCAAATTCAACAAAGCATAGGCTAGCAGGTTTATCAAAAGGAATATCACTCTCATCAAACCTACATAGAGAATTTACTTCCACTACCTCTATCGGGTTATCGATACCATGGATCTCTTCGATAGGTGGTAGATTTTTGACATCTTCAGATTTAATGCCTTTCTCTTGCATAGATTTCTTGGTTTCTTGCATATCTTCGGGACTGAGGAATAGAATACCTCTTTTCTTTGAAGTTGGCTTAGGAAGTGGTTCGGGAATAGTCCAACCATTATCATTGATCAAGATGTTATTCAGTAGAGTCTCAGCTTGTTCTATAGTACGTTCCCTAGAACCACAACCGACACAACTATCTAGGTGGTCTCTAGAGGCATCGGTAAGTCCGCTATAGAAGATATCAAGTATCTCGTTCTTCTTAAGAGGGTAATCAGGCAAAGCATTTTGTAGCTGGACGTGCCTCCTCCAAGCTTGTGGGAGACTCTCTTCTTTGAGTTGAGCAAAGTTGTATATTTCCTGCAAGGCAGCTTGCTTCTTATGGGCAGGGAAATATTTCTCACAGAAGTAATAGACCATATCCTGGGGACTACTCACACATCCAGGAGCAAGAGAAGTGAACCAGGCTTTAGCGTCATCCTTTAGAGAGAAAGGAAACAGCTTAAGGATATAGTAGTGGCGGATCTTCTCCTCACTAGTGAAAAGGGTGGCTATATCGTGTAGTTTGGTAAGATGGGCTACGACCGTCTCAAACTCATAACCGTGGAAAGGATCAGATTCGACTAGAGAGATTATCTCAGGATCGACAGAGAATTCATAATCCTTATCGGTGATAAAGATAGGTGAAGTGGCAAACTTTGGGTCGTATTTCATCCTAGCTTTCAGAGATTTTGCCTTCCACTTGAGAAGTAATTTCTCAGCGTCATAGGCATCCTTACACGCAAGAAAACCCTCAACTATCTCTCCCTCCATAACGTAACCCTCAGGTATATCAGGAAATTCATATCTAGGAGAGCTAGATCTAGCAGGAGAAAAAGTAGGTTATATCTCAATAGTATCGGCAGTTTCAGAAGCATCACAAGCATTGGCAGTAACTCTAGCAATATGAGCATCAAGGAATACCCCTAGTGGCACATCAGGCAAAGTAGTATCTCTAGCAGTATCAAGCATAGCATCATCACGCAAAATAGCATCTCTAGCATCATGAGGCAAAGCAGTATCAGACATAGCATCTCTAGCAGTAGCAGGCATAACATCTCTAGCAGTATCAGGCATAGCATCTCCAGCAGTATCAGGCATAGCATCTCTAGCAGTATCAGGCATAGTAGCATCATAAGCATCATCAAGCACATGCGACATATCAAGATTTCTAGCAGGAGGTGATGTCGCAAACTTACTCATAACTGAAGGTGAATCAAGTGCAGAGCTAGATGGCAGTACCTTACCTCCCCTCGTAGTTGAGGGCAAGACTTTGGTTTTTGGATCCTTCAGATTCTTCATAGTGATCAGTAGATATAAATCCCAAGTGACTCAGAGAATATAGACATACCTTCCCCGGCAACGGCGCCAGAAAAATGCTGCTTAGCAGTCCCCGACAACGACACTAGAAGAATGTTGTTGACGAGTCCCTCACTTGATGCCTTCGCGACAACAGAGCCAGAACTGGTCCCAGTTGCTCAACAATTAGCAATTATCTTGCAATGGCCCACCAGCGCGTGGGTTCGCGACAGTTTTCGAGGGTAGAGTATTCGACCCAAATTTGTTGGTACGCCAGTCAGGAGGTGAGAGAATACTCTCGAGTATTAGGAGCTGAATGTGTCATATTCAACCACACCTAAAAGATTAGTATCTGCAAGCAAAGTATCAGCAGCAAAGTAGGATGATAACAACGGTGTCAGAAACGATATGCTGACACGGCGGACTATTTCTAACGGTCATATCAATGGCGCCAGAAGTTGCCCCTTGACGGAAATTGTCTTTTCCCGTCAACACCGAGCGAACCAGAATTGTAGCAGGTAGCAGCAGTGTAACGAGTAATAGCAGTAGTGACAGCGATAGCAAGTAGAACAGTAGCAAGTAGCAACAGTAGCAAGCGACAGTAGTAACAGCAGTAGCAAGTAGCAACAATAGTAACAGCAGCAGAGCAAAGCAAGTAACAGTAGCAACACCAATAGTAACAGCAGCAGAGCAAAGCAAGTAACAGCAGCAGTGGGACAAAATCATAGGCAATGGGTCGGTGATTCGTTTGGATGATATTCATCATGCAACAGTTTTAACACGGAGAGATATGTGGCTAGCTCCTGTACGTCAATGTGATGTAGGCATGCATTCCGTGTGTAGTCATACGTGCTGAGGGAAAATAACTTGCATGACATCTATTGTCCATCCCTCCCGTGGTAGCGGGGTCCGAAAGGATACTACAGGATATTAAGGTTCTCCTTTTAATAAAGAACCGGAACAACGCATTAGCACTTGGTGAACATATGAACTCCTCAAACTATGGTCATCATCGGGAGTGGTTCCGGTTATTGTCACTCCGGGGTTGCCGGGTCATAACACATAGTAGGTAACTACAACTTGCAAGATCGGATCTAAAACACACATATATTGGTGACAACATAATAATTTCAGATCTGAAATCATGGCACTCGGGCCCTAGTGACAAGCATTAAGCATGGCAAAGTAGTAGCAACATCAATCTCAGAACATAGTGGATACTAGGGATCAATCACCGCCCAGCGAGCCTACAAATAGATTACTCATGAACGATGAAGAGCTTCATGGAATTGGAGAGGGAAGAAGGTTGATGATGATGATGGCGACGATTTCCCCTCTCTGGAGCCCAAAACGGACTCCAGATCTGTCCTCCAGATGAAGAACAGGATGTGGCGGCGCCTCCGTATCGCAAACGCGACGAAATCTTCTCTTCTAATTTTTTTTGGGCGAAAGTGAATTTATAGAGCTGGAGTTGGGGGCGACAAAGCCACGTGGGCCCCACAAGCTTGGTTGCCGCGGCAACAGGGCTTGTGGCCCACTGGCCCATCCCCTCCGGTGGATCTTTGCGCAGGTATTTTTCATATTTTCCAGAAAAATTCTCCGTAAATTTTCAGGACGTTCCGAGAACTTTCATTTCTGCACAAAAACAACACCATGGCAATTCTGCTGAAAACAGCGTCAGTACGGGTTAGTTCCATTCAAATCATGCAAATTAGAGTCCAAAACAAGGGCAAAAGAGTTTGGGAAAGAAGATACGACGGAGACGTATCAGGCTCCGCCCGAGCTCCCCAGAAATCCGATCTAGAGGTAAAACTACGTGGCATAGGTTTGAGTTGCACGTGGCAAAGTTGTGTCTCAAAATCCCTAAAACCACTAGTATATATAGGAAGAGGGGAGGGGCTATCCTTGGGGCTCAAGGGAGCCCCAAGGGCGACGGACGAAGTGGAGAGGAGGACTCCTATTCCAATTCGATTTGGGGAAGGAAGAGTCCTCCTCTCCCTTCCCACCTCCATCTTTCCTTTTTTTTCCTTTCCTTTGGTATTTTCCCTTGTGGCACCATGGCCCTATTGGGTTGGCCTCTCCAGCCCCCTAAGGGCTGATGTGCCACCCTAGGGTCACTCGGCTCACTCCCGGGTGGGTGGGCCCCTCCCGGTGAATACCCGGAACCCATTCGTCACTCTCGGTACACCGCCGGAAATGCCCGAAACTTTCCGGTGACCAAATGAAACCATCCTATATATCAATCCTTGTTTCCGGACCATTCCGGAAATCCTCGTGACGTCCGTGATCTCATCCGGGGTCTCCTAACAACCTTCAGTAACCACACATATAACTCAACTATACTAAAACATCATCAAACCTTAAGTGTGCAGACCCTGCGGGTTCGAGAACTATGTAGACATGACCCGAGACACTCCTCGATCAATATCCAATAGCGGGACCTAGATGCCCATATTGTATCCTACATATTCTCCGAAGATCTTATCGGTTGAACCTCAGTGCCAAGGATTCATATATTCCCGTATGTCATTCCCTTTGTCCTTCGGTATGTTACTTGCCCGAGATTCGATCATCAGTATTCGCATACCTATTTCAATCTCATTACCGGCAAGTCTCTTTACTCGTTACGTAATACTAGATCATGTGACTTACACTTAGTCACATTGCTTGCAAGGCTTGTTTCTGATGTTGTATTACCGAGTGGGCCCCGAGATACCTTTCCATCACAGGGAGTGACAAATCCCAGTCTTGATCCATACTAACTCAACGGACACCTTCGGAGATACCTGTAGAGCACCTTTGTAGTCACCCAGTTACATTGCGACGTTTGATACACACAAGGTATTCCTCCAGTGTCAGTTAGTTATATGATCTCATGGTCATAGGAATAAATACTTGACACGCAGAAAACAATAGCAACAACATGACACGATCACATGCTACGTTTATAGTTTGGGTCTAGTCCATCACATGATTCTCCTAATGATGTGATCCAGTTATCAAGTGACAATACTTGCATATGGTAGGAAAACCTTGATCATCCTGGATCAACTGGCTAGCCAACTAGAGGCTTTCTAGGGACATTGTTTTGTCTATGTATCCACACATGTATCTATGTTTTCATTCAATACAATTATAGCATGGATAATAAACGATTATCTTGAAACAGGAAATATAATAATAACTATTTTATCATTGCCTCTAGGCCATATTTCCAACATAAAGTTGAGTAAGTCTCAATGCCTAGTAACTGCGGAAGATAGAGAAATGATGAGTGTCGTCCCCTATGCTTCAATCATAGGGTCTATCATGTATGCAATGCTGTGCACAAGACCGGATGTCAGCCTTGCCATAAGTATGGCACGCAGGTTTCAAAGTAATCCAGGTGTGGAGCACTGAACAACGGTCAAGAATATTGTGAAGTACCTGAAAAGGATTAAGGAAATGTTTCTCATTTATGTAGGCGACGAAGAGGTCGTCGTAAAGGGTTACGTCGATGCAAGCTTCGATACAGATCTGGATGACTCTAAGTCACAAACCGGATACGTATTTGTTCTTAATAGGGTTGCGGTAAGCTGGTGTAGTTCCAAGCAAAGCATCGTACCTGATTCTACATGCGAAGAAGAGTACATAGCTGCCTCGGAGGCGGCTAAGGAGGTTGTGAAGCAGTTCATGATAGATCTTGGAGTTGTGCCGAGTGCACTGGATCCAATTAATCTTTTCTGTGACAACACTGGTGCCATTGCTCTAGCCAAGGAACGAAGGTTTCACAAGAGGACCAGACACATAAAGCGACGCTTCAATGCCATCCGCGATTACATCAAGGAGGGGGACATAAATATTTGCAAAGTGCACATGGATCTGAATGTAGCAGATCCACTGACTAAAGCTCTTCCACGAGCAAAACATGATCAACACTAGAACTGTATGGGTGTTAGATTGGTTACATTATAAATCACATAGAGATGTTAAGCTAGATTATTGACTCTAGTGCAGGTGGGAGACTGTTGGAAATATGCCCTAGAGGCAATAATAAAATAGTTATTATTATATTTCATGTTTCACGATAATCGTCTATTATCCATGCTATAATTGTATTGAATGGAAACACAAATGCATGTGTGGATATATAGATAAAACAATGTCCCTAGTGAGCCTCTAGTTGACTAGCTCGTTGATCAAAGATGGTTGAGGTTTCCTAGCCATAGACAAGTGTTGTTAGTTGATAACGGGATCACATCATTTGGAGAATGATGTGATGGACAAGATCCAAACTATAAATGTAGCATGTGATCGTGTCATTTTGTTGCTATTGTTTTCTGCATGTCAAGTATACATTCCTATGACAATGAGATCATGTAACTCACTGACACCGAAGGAATGTCTTATGTGTATCAAACGTCGCAACGTAACTGGGTCACTATAAAGGTGCTCTATAGGTATCTCCGAAGGTGTCCGTTGAGTTAGCCTGAATCGATACAGGGATTTGTCACTCCTTAGGACGGAGAGGTATCTCGGGGCCCACTCGGTAATACAACATCACAAACAAGCCTTGCAAGCAATGTGAATAAAGAGTTAGCCACAGGATCTTGTATTACGGAATGAGTAAAGAGACTTGCGAGTAATGAGATTGAAATAGGTATAGAGATACCGACGAACAAATCTCGGGCAAGTAACATACCGAAGGATAAAGGGAATGATATAGGGGATTAACTGAATCCTTGACATAGAGGTTCGACCAATAAGATCTTCGTAGAATATGTAGGATCCAATATGGGCATCTAGGTCCCGCTATTGGATATTGACACGAGAATGTCTCGGTCATGTCTACATAGTTCTCGAATCCACAAGGTGTGCACACTTAAGGTTCGGTGATGTTTTCGGTATAGTTGAATTATTGATGTTGCTAACCGAATGTTGTTCGGAGTTCTGGATGAGATCCCTAACATTAGAGGGTTTCCGGAATGGTCCACAAACAAAGATTGATATATAGGAATGTTGCATTTGGCTTCCGGAAAGATTTTGGACATTACCAGTAAAGTACCGTGATAGACAAATGGGTTGAGGGGTTTTACCGGGAGGGGCCACTCACCCGGGAGAGGACCTAATAGGCCTATGGGTGGCGCACCAGCCCTTAGTGGGCTGGTGAGGCCAGCCCAAGAAACTATTTCGGCTAAAGCAAAAAATAAAAGGAAAAAGGGAAAAAGGAAGGAGGTGGACAAGTGGGAAGGGAGTCCTCCACCAAACCGAATTGGAGGAGGACTCCTCCTCCTTGGCTCGGCCGAAACCTCCTACTTTCAGTAGGAGGCAAGGCAACCCTCCCTCTTGTTCCACCTATATATAGTGGAGGTTTGAGAGGCTTTTTGCACCCAAGCCATTGTGCAACCCTCTCTCCCTCCACCACTTCGTGACACCACTAGCTAGTTCAGTATGGCATGGAGAAGCCCTACTGAAGTAGTTCCACCACCATCACCGCCATGCTGTCGTGCTGCCGGAGAATTCAGCTAGCTCTTCGTCTCTCTTGCTGGATCAAGAAGGCGGAGATTGTCATCGAGCTGTACATGTGCTGAACGCAGAGGTGCCGTCCGTTCGGTACTAGATCGGGACGGAGTTCATGGGACGCTTGCGATTCGGATCGCGAAGACATTCGACTACATCAACCGCGTTTCTTAACGCTTCCCACTTAGCGATCTACAAGGGTATGTGGGTCCGATCTCCCCTCTCGTAGATGATCATCACCATGATAGGTTTTGCGCGTGTGTAGGAATTTTTTTGTTTCCCATGCGACGTTCCCCTACAGTTACTAGGTGGTTTTAAAGGTCCGAATTATGTGACGTCCAAAGGGTGTGTGAAGAGATATCACCACATGAAAAATCACAATGGGAGGCACTATTTGTGCACATCAATGATAGAATATATGAACTAGATCATTGTTCAAGTGACATGCACAAGGACAATTATTTGTCATTGCAAACCTGTTATCGACTTGTGCATAACTCAAACATCATGGTAGATCTACCTGTTTCAAAGCTAAACAAAACCAAAAAAATGTCATTTCTTTTAATATTTTTTCACCAACTTGATATACCCATGAAAATACACCATGCTGAATTCCACCATTTTTGACCATATTTATGTTTATTTCTACGGAAAATGCCAAAAATACATATTGTTCTAAATGGGGCAATTTCACCCCCCTAATTTGTGCCCACTCTAATATTATCCATAATAAAAAACATAGCTCAACTTTTCCCCTCTTTCGTCAAGTGCACTCATGGAAATACCCCTTCACGAAGTTTCAATCTGGTCAAAGGTCATTGACCGTCTACACGACGTTTTCTAAACATTTTAACCGTCGACGTGTATGTCACTTACATGTGGGCCCATTCATCCCAATGAAAAGAGGAAAAACTACTCTCTCTCACCTCTCTTTGACTAACTTACATGTGGGCCTAGCAATAAAAAAATAAAAAGAAAAATAAAAAGGAAAAAAGAAAACAAAAGGTGATGACCAAATCCTTTAGTGGAAGCACGCCGAGAAGCCACCGGGAGGCCTTTTGAAGGCATCACGCAATAGCCTTGGCTCTCCCACATCGAGGGTGGTGACTTAGGACCATATGTCACCGGAACGAATGAAGACGATCAATCACGCGGTGATGACGACCATGTCAAGTCTCGGAGCTCACGGGGAAGATGTCGTAGGTCACGATATTGTTGTGAAGGACGAATACGTATTCTTCGACACCTCAGGATCCTCGGGGAGTGGCATAGATCGATCGAAGCACTTTAATGACATCAAATTGATTACGTCGGTCCTAGATTGGAGGCGGGGAAGATGACATTGTGGCACCATGTCCTGCCCTTCACTACGTGAAATTGTTGGCTCAGGGGATGAGTGTGTCACTACAAAGCTTCCTTCTGTGGTGATGACACCAGGGTTACCGCTGGATGCGTGTGTGCCTTGTCGATCACGACCGGGTGCTCTCAAGCGTTCTTTTCTGGAGAGAGTTAGAGAAGGGAGAGAGAACGTGGAATAAAGAGAGATAGAGAGGAGGAGGAGAGAGCAAAGATGGGTGAGGAGCTCTCGGGCGTAGCGGTGCATGGTCGGGCATCCGGTTCATCGGGGAGAGACACAGAGAGAGAGAGAGAGAGTTTTCCTTTTGTTTTTATTTACTTCTTTTTCTTGTTAGGCCCACATTTAAGTGAGACAAAGGGAGGTGATAGACATATTTTTAAATATTTTTCATAGGGATGAATGGTCCCACATGTAAGTGATATACACAGCTAGGGTAAATGCCCAAGAACTGTCCCTTAGACGGACAAAGGACTTTGAATGGACGGTAGCAAAACGGATGGGTATTTCCATAAGCACGCTTGATAGAAGAGGGACAAAGTTAAGGACTATTTTTATTAGGGGTAAATATGAGACTAGGCGCCAATTAGGGGGGAAATGGAAATGTCCCCTAAATGCAAGAAAAACACATCTAATACGTGATTAAAATTTAAAATCATCTCTAATACGTTGCCTAAATCATGGACAAGAGTAGAGTATATTGGAATAATAGTTCTAGTAGGTGATTCAAAATGTCCTAGTTATGAGCTGTGTGAAGGGTATACAAAGAGACAACACGACGTGAAAATTCCAATGTGAGGTACTATTTTAGCACAATATTGTACAATTAATTTGTACACATCAATGATAGAATAGATTTTTTAAACCATTGTTCAAGTGACACATACACGAAAAAGATTGTTCATTGCCAACCTCTTATATCATACTTGCGCATAATGCACACATCATTGCAGATAAATCATTTCCAAGCGAAGCACAACCAAACAATTGCCATTTGTTGTAATACTTTTTACCAACTTAAGATACCCATTAAATTACCCCATGCCAAATTTCACATTTTTAACCATATTAAGGTTGGGTTTATATTTATGAAAGGAAAAAAATGCATATTGTACCTAATAAATACAAGCAAATGACAGTGTACATAATATACTCATATATAGATAATATAAAAGCATGTTACTCATATTCTGAAAGTGCAACCGAATATTTATTGAAGTGTTTACATATTTTATGAAATTGTTACCACAAATTTTGGAAAGTACTTGTTTATGGCTGCTTCGATATTTTTGCGCACTCCAAATATTTCGTTCGCTTCAAATTTTGTTCCCACAATTTTTTCGCTCATTTTCCCACCCCTCATTAATTTTCTCTTTGCACTCAACAACATCTCCCCACAACCTCATTCGCACCGCTCCCTCATCTCTTTATTCTCCTTTCGATGTGCTGCCCTTCTAGCAGTGTCTGGTTCCCTACCTAGTGTATAATATGGATAACAAACCTCACAATTTGAATGTCCGCGAAGCTCCACCGCCTACCCCAAAACTTAATCTTAAACAACCAGGTCACAATTATCCACCAGCCTTCTAAGATTTGCACGTGTATATAAATTTACACATGTTGTTCATTTTAACCTTGTGATGTAATTTATTTTATGATTACTTCGACCAGAAATAATTTTTTCTGTTTGTATTAGGGTTCATATTTCGGGTCATTCTATCCGTGCTTCTAGTAATTTAGTTTGCATGATCTTATTAAAATTATTGTACTATGGTTATTCTATTTTAGGCAATGTTGTATTATTTCTTCTTTGAACAACATGTTGTATTTTAGCCAATATGTGATTATATCATGTTCTAGTTTAGGCAATTCATGATTATATATGCATATTTTGTACTTATGAATTATGTGACAACATATACATATATGTTGACATTAATAATGAACATGCATATTAAAAATTTGTGATTGATTTATAGTTGTTGCCACCAAATCACTACATGAATATGAGAGGATTAAGGAACAAAAAGTGAAGGAGAACACAACTCGTATAGCTGAACATATGATAAAACAAGGTGGAGGTACCGTTGGTTTGGAAAATTCAGCACATACCTGTGTGTATGACGGTGCATAAAAAGATGATGTCTATGACACTAATATGCTTGGAAATGATTTAGTCGATGTCTATGAGATTGATAAAGCCAAAGAGTGAAGCAGTCTTTGGAATTCTTTTTTAAGGTCTAGAATTATTTTATATTGTCTTGCTAGCACTACTAAATACTGTTTTTAAACTAATATCCTCGAGTGCATTCTAGCACACAGTGGATGGTTCTACACACGTATGACAGGAGAATCATATCGAACCGATATACCTTCATCTCGACTACAACGAACACTAGATTAAACCTGTCCAATGACATGGTTAAACTTTATTTTTTGATTTCTAACGCATATCTATTTTGTACTTTTTCCATATATAAAACATTTATTAAACCTTGAGTTGCTAAGGTAGTAACATCATTGTCTCGATTTCTGTAGGAAAATTTGATACATACTTTAAGGATGAAATTGTCACACAAGTTTGTACTGGTACTTTGAAGAAAGGTGTTCACCAAGATCTACGTCGCACTAGGTAAAATTGATGGGAAAAGGGTAAAATGGACTTGATACTAGGCTGAAGGGTTGACACCTCTTTACGTAAATGAAGAAAATTGAGGATAACTTGTGGACCAGTGCTTTCTCTCTCGTATGAGAGTTTAGGTAATCCCCAAGTGTAAGGGTGAAGTAATCTAGCAATAAGTGTTTTCCTCGATTGAGAACCAAGGATTATTGTACCCGTAGGAATTTATTCTGCAACTAAAGTGTTCGGTAGCTGCAACAAAAACACAAAATAGACTCGTCGTCAAAGCTTCAAGAAGGTTGCCAAGCTTATTTCCCTTCTAGTTACAAGAATATATTCTATGGTATAGTAGAAATTTATCAAATAAATAAAATATGACAACAAATAAAACAATTGTAACTGTGTATTCATTAAAGGAAGATACACCCAGGGGGCATAGATTCCAATTAAATTGCAGTGTTTATATTTATGACTATGATCATTCATGGTATACTCTTGTATAAGCCTTATGTTCATGATATTTTGACCGTTATCCAACCGCATCTACAACTAATACTCCACCGCAAGACCACTATCCAGAATGCATCTTAAAGTATTAAGTTTATGACAAGCAGAGCAACAGAATAAACAAGATGACCTAATGTAGAAAGTAAAACTATCATCCAAGTGTGATAAAGAAGCCATCGCTTTATCCTTAATAGTAACAACAAAATACGTGTACATTCCCTTTTTGTCACTCGGATAAATTACCACAATATTGAACCAAATACCATGCATAACTCCCTGTGAAGAACTACCAAACAATCTTGGTCAAAGATAACTAATAGAATTAAGAGCATACATGACTACTTAATTATAGAGCAAAAAGCTTCAAATGATTTAATATAATTTATTAAACAGCCTGATCATAAAGTGGAAATTCATCATAACTCAACAAATACAATAACTCATTACATCATATGAATCCCAATCATGTGATGTCTTTCACACGAACATTATGATGAATCACAAGGGAAAGCAGATGTCATCTACCAACGCTATTGACCCTGAGGTCCTAAGGAAACTACTCACACATGGCCATTGAGGTAGCAAGGGTTATGAAGATGGCTCTGGTGATGGGTTCTCCCTCCCGAAGGGTGCCGGAACAGGCCTCTAGACTGGATATCTCCGAAAGAAGAACGTATGGCGGTGAAAAAAATCACAAAAAATGGTATGCGGGGTTTAAAAAATATTTGAGATTCATAGACGAAAAAAATGAGCGTAAGGCGGTGTCTAGGGGGCCCGTGTGGCCAACCCATGCAGCTGCCCCCTAGCCGCGTGGCTCTTGGGGTGCCCCTGGCTCCTCCCGACACTTTCCAAAATCATTTTTGGTCCCATAAAAATATCCGTAAACCCCCAAGTTATTTTGAGCTTTGTGGATATTGATTTTTTGGCAAGTTAAAAACATGCAGAAATTAACAAGTGATTCCGGGCACCGAATTAATAGGTGAGTGAGGAGAAATTATAAAAGTTACTGCAATAAGTATCAAAAAGAGGTATTATAATAGGATGAAACATCAAAAATTATAGATATGCTTGAGACGTATCAACGAGTAGTGTGATGATCACTGCAAGGTATGTGATACATAATCATTCAGCTTCAACTTCTGAATACATACTTATGGACGCAACATAATACCTAATTTGAGCTTCATTTTTTACGAAGTTTGTTACAAGAATAAAGCAAATCTAGGTGCTAAGAAGCTCCAGCATTCCAATGGATGTGGAAGAGATGTTGAGCACTAACAGTTCTACTGGAAGTATTTCCACGACCTCAATGTAAATCTTTATATCATAAGTACGTAGATGATATTAGTACTAATTTCAGCATGTGCTAATTCTTCTATAAGTCTAAGGATATATGTGACAAACCATCCTTTGGTGACTTTATTAAAGATACACACACTAGAAAGAATGTTCATACAATGAGTCAGAGTGCATAAGAAGCATGCATAAGTATTTTGTAATATTTGGACTTCACATCTGTTGTGCAAGACAAAATATATTTAAATTTTGTAACATTGCACTAACAACTCTTTCAATCATATTGCATAATCAAATGAGAAAACAAATACACGCACCACAATCAAACGATGCACCACCAGTACTTGATGTACGCATTATTGAGGCAAAGAGCTAAAACGCATGTTACTTTCAAGCATGGGAGTCCCATGTGATTTCTGAAAGATTTCAACCTCTCTTGAATGCATCCGAGAGGTAGAAGAGAGGATTGCAATCCAGGAGGTTGACTCAAAAGCGAAAAATGAAAGGTTTTTACAAGATCTGAATGAAGTAGTTCTTGCCTAGATACAGGACATTGAAGACCAATAAAAGAACGAGCTAGAAAAACTTGAAGCTGTCAAGATGGATCAACAAAAAGAAACATTAAAAAAAGAAATGGAGGCGAAGATTAGTCAACTCACAGGAAGTGATCGCAATCATCCCACGACACCCATGTCGTGATGGTGTGTTATTGTTCCTCATCGTACGTTGTCGTGCCATATACTCTGTCCCATGGTTTCTCATTATAATGTGTGATAAAGTTGAGGGACAATTGTCAGGTTTCAGTATAAATGAAATTTTGGTTGTAAATTCAAATATTATGTGAATGAACACCATCTTCATACTTTGATGGTAATTATGATGGAGATGCATGTTGGAACCAGCATCTGGACACACATGTAAGCAGCCACACCAACAACGTCTGGCCCCACACGTAAGTACCTGCGTCAGTACAATGTCGACCCATATTTTAGAATTGATGACCGGCCCAACCTGAAAAATCAATTGTTACTCACGATTACCTCCCATTAAACCACTATTCGATGACAAATTGGTTGATAAAACAACGATAATTTTCCCTCGCCAAAATAGACTTCAGTGAAAGAATGGGAATCGTTACCGAAGATACAATCTTATGTGATGAAAAAACATTGTACTGTCAAGAATTAAATTTTGTGACAATGCTTCAATGACAGACAACATGACGATGAAAAACTAACATGCCCCTATTTTTTATGATGATAATCAATTTTACGTGACACAAATAATCCATGATAAGAATTCCCTCATTTTGTAGTGTACTTCACTGTTGGGGAATTTGACGATGACCTCACCGCCCTAGTCCAATCACCCCAATGTGGAGAGGTCAATTGACAGTTTGTATGAGGGGCAGTCTTAATTAGGACCCTTTTATCTAGGAACATCATCTGGAAAGGATGATAATTGCAAACATTCTGAATGGCAATTTACGTTGTGAGACGGTGCCAATTTCTACAAAAAACACATGACAACTTCTGGAAATAATAAAAAATTGCTACAAAAACAAAATGATTTGCCATCTTCCACCACGTAAACTTAAAAATGTTTCTCTTGTACCCCCCTTCCAGCTGACGTTTGACATATAACAACACTGCTTAATTAAGGTTCAATCCACATATTGTTATACATAAGTCTATCATTTTTATGAATAATGAGGCTAGTGTTAAGCCCGACATCATGACGCCACACATGCAGTGAAAGCTTCATTCTCGACAATGGAAAGTTTTTTTGAACTGTGGACCGTTGAATAATTGTTCTACGGTATATTCATTTATTAAAATATATGTAAAAAAATAGAGCAAGTACAATCATCAACCAATTCCTTTTTGTGTGATAAAAACATCTATACTATAGGTGTTGTTCTATCCAAACTGTAATCTTCTCAGCTTTGGTTTCCTTTGTTCTGATCTGAGTAGCCCAAAGCCCTTCATGCACGTAGTGAATACATCCAGGTATATGTGGGGCATCCGATTTGAAGATCTTGACACTCCTAATGGACCAAATACCTTAGGATCACATAATAACAATGTCAAGTGGAATATCCTATGGCAGTTTGTAGCATGGAAGTTGTATGTTATCAAACACTGAAATACCTCTTTTCCTTAGTGGATTGATCTGGTCTCGTTACTGAAGAGCAAATGGACAATTCCAAAAAAAATGCAATTGTCTCTTTTGTGTGATCAGCACATATGGCACATTTATAACCAATGAATTGTGCATTGTTTCATTCATCATTGTCTACATCAAGTCAGCAGCTAGTACAAAAATAAGGGGTGATAGTGGGTATCCTTGTCTCACCCCACTTTTGCACAGAAATTGGTTCCAAGGAACTCCATTGAGCATAACGGAGGAAAATCAGTGCTATAAATCATCTTTATCCAATTAATCCATTTCATGCTAAAACATTTAGCTGTTAAAATCTCAATGATGGTTGATACGTCCCAAACGTATCTAAAATTTCTGCTTGTTCCATGCTATTTTGGATGACATTGTTATATGTTTTGCTACACTTTTATACCATTTTACACGTATTTGGACTAACCTACTAACTCAGTGCACCGAGTGCCAGTTTCTGTCTGCTGATGTCTTTTAATTGCAGGGACTTTACCCCAATTTACACAACCCCAAAAATCCCGAGAAAAATATATAAAAATTGGCGTGACGAAAGCTTCACGAAGCACCAAAGGTGGGCCAGAGGGGAGCCAGGCCCTGCCCAGGCGGCCACCGTGCATGGCCTCCCTCCTGGCTGTGCCACCAGGCCGACTGGGTGGAGGGTCCACCCACCCCCTGGCGCCCTCCTTTGGCCTATATTTACCCCTCGGATGGAAAACCCTAAGGAGAGATCCAGAATCGCGAATTTCTCCACCGTTCCGCCCCCGCAGCACTTCCGAGATCGGGAGCGCCAGAAGACCTCTTCCCGACACCCTGCCTGAGGGAGGATTGACCTCCGGGAGCTTCTCCACCACCATGGACGCTTCCCGGACGTGCCGTGAGTAGTCCTCCTTGGACCATGGGTCAATGACCAGTAGCTATGTGATGTCTTCTCTCCAATCTTGTGCTTCAATGCTTAGCCCTTGTGAGCTGCCCTACATGATCAAGGCATCTATGTAATTTACCTGTTGTTGCTATGCTGCGTTTGCTGGGATCCGATGGATTATGAGATTATGTTCAGATTGTGATGAATTATATATTTGGTTCTCCTTTCATATTATGTTATTGAGTAATTCATGCATGTTCTCCATTGCTTTTTATTGGTTTGGCCGAGTAGTAGATTGTAACTCCAAGAGGGAGCGTTATGCATGATTGTGGGTTCATGCCCCATGATGTCTAGCTTGAGTGACAGAAAGATGAGACTAGGGGATGTGATGTTGCCACCAGGGAGAAAACAACGGTGCTTGTGACCACGGTTGCAAGGATTGTTTACCTTACACAAAGTTCGTTAATACAGTTGTGTGTTGCTTTGAGTTTACACTTTGGGTGGGGCTCTCCACTTAATACCAGCGAGATGTTCTGGATAGATATCTCAAGGTGGATGATTAGAAAGTAGACGCTAATGGATAAACGGTCTACTTGTATTGGCGTACTGCCCAATACTTTTGAGCCTCTAACTTTCTTGTAGCATGATTAGCATTGCGGTGCGTTTATAATTCTGTCAATTGCCCAGCTGTAATTTGTTTACCCAGCATAGTTGTTTATCGTCTTTTTGGAGAGAGATGTCACTAGTGAACATCATGTGACTCTGGTCCATATTACCACCATTGTTTACACCTCCACCATTTACTGTTTTTATTTACTTTTCCGTTGCAATCACTATCACTATTCCCGCTTGTGTTTTGATCCTTTGCAAACTACAAGGCCGGAGAGATTGACAACCTCTATGAACTCGTTGGGAGCAAAGTTATTTGTTGCGTGTGCAGGTCCACATCTTTTGCTAGCGCCAGAGCAACGGACACCTACTTGTTCATCCTCAGAGTCCTCCTGTTTCGATAAACCTTACAGTCCCCGTGTAAGGGAAATCTGTTGCTAACTACATCTGCACCTTCCACTTGGGGTAACCAACGAGGGGCGAGAAGTATATCCATCAACTTGTCATCAAGCAAATTTCTGGCGTCGTTGCCGGGGACTCAAATCTTCAAGATAGGGGAGTTGCCACTATCTTTTACCTTTGCTTTTTAGTCTTGTTAGTTTGCTTTCTAGTTTTTGCTTTAGAGTCTTATACCAAAAACTACAAAAAACAGTAGTTACTTTGCTTTGTTTAGTCAGCATTTCGAAGTCCTCTGACTTTGATGTTGCACCCGAAGAGAGATTCTTACCTTCAAACAATGGGTTGGAGAGAGTTTGAAAGATGCTTGGTATAGAATTAAAGATTCTTAAGATAGAGCCACCAAGAAGCAATCCACCACTATTTTGCTTAGAAATTGTTATGTTGGTATTACTTCTTGGAATAGGTTTGTTCTAGACATAACAATAGGTGGGATTCCTTGGAAGCTCCCGTTTGGGAGGCTCTTAACGTTATGGAAAATCTTGTTGGAATCCCACCTATTGTCGACAAAAAGGATGATATCACTTTAGCTCACATTATGAGTAAAGTTGAGAATATAGAGCTAGAGATGCCAAGCATGGGTAAAATAAATGAAGTAGATCGTAGGATTCAAGGGAACTTAAATAGACTTGATAGCTCCATGCACAAAATTTACAAAACTTTGGAGACCCTTAAATCCCATGATGTGGATCCTTCTAGGATTGATAAGATCGAGGATATTATTGAAACTTTAGGAACTACTCTATCCTCCATCAAGACTATAAAGGTAGAAACCCCCGCAGGTAAGGAAGCTAAGTTCGTTCACGTACACAAGGTTCCTCAACCCAAAACGAGTATACCTATTGCTAAGGGTGTTGAAACTGTGAAGACCTTGGAAGAGATACCTCTCTTAAATAGAATTAGAAATGAAATTCCAATTGATCTAACTACCTTTGCTTTTGTTCCTAGAAGTGTTGCCACTAGGCCTCCCTTTTAGAGTCCTCTTAAGATTAGTTGTACTATTGAAGAGCTTTTTGATGATCTTTGTGATGGTTCAATTGATACAACTTGATCTTTTTGCATCATGCCTAGCTCAAAGGCATACAAGAAAGCGCTTGTTGGGAGGCAACCCAATTTGTTTTTACTTTCAGTTTTAGTGGTCTTGATGCTTGTTACTACTGTAGCAACATCATTGTATCTTTATTTTCAAGCTTTGTGCCAAGTTTTAGCCTCCGATTGCAAGAAAGTTCAAAAGTTGTGACATGCTGTCCAGAAATAGATTATGTCTGCTTGACAAAAAGATTTGCCAAAAATCACTAGATCATCTTTTTTATCTGAATTTTTTGGTAGTACACTCTATATAATTGTCTTTCTGGCATCTATTCTGAGTTTTTTATTTGAGTTGCAGAAGTGCCCCGAAAAAATTATTTACTACCTGTTGTTATGTTTTCCCACATTCTGCCCTATTTTGTGTTTTCATTGTTTTGCAAATCTTAAGCTTGTTTTTCCTTTGCAAAAACCTTTTGGCAATCTTGAGAAACAACAGCTATTCCTAAAAATATTTATTTCCAGTAGAGAATAAATTATTTATTATGGGCACTAACCACTCTAATCATCTTATGATGAGTTTCGTATGAAGGGAGTTTTGAAGTATGCGATGGAAGATGATGAAAGAAGATCCAGGAGTGTCAAACGCTCAAGCATGGGGATGCCCCCATGCACCCCCAAGAAATATTCAAGGAGACTCAAGCGTCTAAGCTTTGGGATGCTCCCGTGCACCCCCTTCTCCATCAACAATCATTAGTTCGTCCTTCTCCATGCAATATTTTTATCACTTCATATGTTATGTGCTATGCTTGGAGCGTCTCGCTCTTTAATTTTTTATTTATTTTTAGTTTTGCTTGTTGTTCATAACAAGTTGGAACCTAGCCTTGTTTGTTTGGGAGAGAAACACGCTCCACTCCACCCAAGAACACAACATAGGCTTTCATTCTTATCTTTTTGTGTGTTCTTTATCTTTTCATAGCTGCTGTCATGCTTAGCTCTTAGTTTTCATGCTTTATCTTTTTAAGAGCTTTTATTTAGGTTGCTTTTCAAACTCTCTTGAGTTATCATGCTTATCTTGTTTAGAGAGTTGGCGTGTTGCACTGAGTTGTGTGTCTTGCATGAGTAGGTAACTCAGGTTGCTATTTAAGTATAGTAGTAACTTGCAATAGTTTTGAGCTATTGATTTGAGTAATGTTTGGACTATTGGTGTCAAGAGCTTGAGCCTATTAGTGATAGGTGTCGTATTTTGGGAAATCTGTGTGTATTTTCAAAAACAAAAAAAATAGTTGAGAACTCTAGCTAATAGATGGATCGCTAACCTCTGGAGGGGTTGGAATATGTAGAGTACCCTCACGTTATCATGGGTCGAGGATGCGCAAGGATAACCAAACCCCCAAACACTCCTCCTCGGGGTACATGTCTCTTTGTGAATCTCCTGACTAGATACAGAGTTACCAATAATAAGTGCATGAGTTCTTTGGACTAATGCGAGTATTCGATTGTTGGCACTTCCACCATCCATATTTTGCTAGCCTCTTCGGTACCGTGCATTGCCCTTTCTCATCTTGAGAGTTGGTGCAAACTTCGCCGGTGCATCCAAACCCTTGGCATGATACGCTCTGTCATCATAAGCCTCATTATATCCTTCCTGAAAACAGCCAGCATACCTACCTTTTAAGGCATTTCCATAGCCTTTCCAAGATACATTGCCATGTAACATCCACCATCTCATGACTTGATCTTCATGTCATACATGCTTTTGCTTGATTGAGGAGCCGCATGCTAGTTGGGCCTTGCCCTTATTATTGCTACATGACGCACTAGTTTCATTGCATATCCCGCTACACTGACAAAGGCATACATTTGCATACATCATGATAGTTTTCATTTGTCTTTATGTTGAGTACTTCTTATAAAGTGCGGAGATCTTCTTTTTATTCTTGTAGAACATAAAGTGTTGCCCTTAAGTGAGGTAAAGATCCCAAAGAGGACAAATTAAAAGATCCCAAAAGAGGACACATGAAAAGATCCCAAAGAGGACAAATGAGAGATAAATAGATAGAGCCAAAGAGGTCACAAAAAATAAATAAAAGAAATAAAAAGAGAGAAGGGGCAACACTACTATTCCTTTTGAAAGATCCACACTCCTACTCCATTGTTATATTTGTACTCCATAGGGATTATCATTCATGCATAGCTATGTGGGGACCCTTACACTATAGAACTTCGCTTGTATATTCTAATGATGAGCCTCCTAAAATGAGCTCTAGGTCTTCATGAGCAAGCAAGTTGGATGCACCCCCACTAGTTCCATTGGAGAGCTTACCTTAGCTCATATGTGCATCCGTTGCATGGAAATCCCTAGTGCTCACATCATATCTGTCATTTGGCTTTCTCTCGCCTGTGGTTGTTCTCATTTATGTGATCCTTTCACACCTTTTTTGTCTTCCTTCCCCATCATTATTCTCTTTGCCACCCTAAGTGCCAACATATCTTGCTTGCGCTCATCCATTGCATGAGTGCTCAAAGTCGAAAGGGAGAGGATCATTTTGACTTGTGCATGACTAGTGGTTTGGGGATGAGTCAAAATAAGATTCCGAAGGAGACCAAGAAGTTTTAGTAGATTGAGTTCTAAATTAAACTATATAATATTTTTTATGCTCTAAACCCATCTCCCACTTCTTGCACGCAAACACCATTTGGAGACATTCGAGTCACGGACAGCGAGAGCTCTTGCACCTTTATGTTCTTACTTTGCTATTTTCAATACTAAATATAGACTCTTGCTTGTTACTTTCTTGACTTGAATTGCATATCTTGCTTTACTTTGAAGTTCTTATATGTGGGTTAACATGTCACCACTGAAATTGTCTGTGTTATCATTTACCTACTCGAGGACGAGCAGGAATTAAGCTTGGGGATGTTGATACGTCCCAAACGTATCTATAATTTTTGCTTGTTCCATGCTCTTTTAGGGACATTGTTATATGTTTTGCTACACATTTATACCTTTTTACAAATATTTGGACTAACCTACTAACTCAGTGCACCCAGTGCCAGTTTCTGTCTGCTGATGTCTTTTAATTGCAGGGACTTTACCAAATTTACGGAGCCCCTAAAATCCCGAGAAAAATATATAAAAATCAGCATGGCGGAGCTTCATGAAGCACCAAAGGTGGGCCAGATAGGATCCAGGCCCTGCCGAAGCGGCCACCCTGCGCGACCTCCCTCCTGGCCGCGCCACCAGGTCGACTGGGTGGAGGGTCCACCCCCTGGCGCCCTCCTTTGCCCTATATTTACCCCTCGAACGGAAAACCCTGAGGACAGATCCAGAATCGCGAATTTCTCCACCATTCCGCCGCCTTAGCACTTTCGAGATCGGGAGCGCCAGAAGACCTCTTCCGGTCACCCCTGCCGGAGGGAGGATTGACCTCCGGGAGCTTCTCCACCACCATGGACGCTTCCCAGATGTGCCGTGAGTAGTCATCCTTGGACCATGGGTCCATGACTAGTAGCTATGTGATGTCTTCTTGACTCCATAACAGCAGACCTTCCCTTGCAACCGCACCAGAAGAATGCTACTAGCACTCTCCGGCAATCAAAACTAGAAGAATGTTGTTGACGGCCCACCAACGCGTGGGATCGTAGCAGTTTTCGAGGATAGAGTATTCGACCCAAATTTGTTGATACGCCTATAGGAGGTGAGAGGATACTCTCAAGTATTAGCAACTGAATATGTCAGATTCAACCACACCTGAAAGATTAGTCTCTACAAGCAAAGTATCAGTAGCAAAGTAGTATGATAACAACGGTGTCAGAAACGATCTGTTGACACGGCAGACTATTTCTAACGATTGTATCAATGGCGCCAAGTTGCCTCGTTGACGGAAATTGTCAGTTCCAGTCAACGACCAGCGAACCTAAATCGTAGCAGGTAGTAGCAGTGTAACGAGCAATAGCAGCGGAAGGAAAAGCAGTAGTGACAGCAGTACCAAGTAGCAACAGAGCAAGCGACAGTAGTAGCAATAGTTGCAGCAGAGCAAGACAAGTAACAACAGCAGAGCAAGACAAGTAATAGCAGCAGTAGGACAAACTCGTAGGCAATGGGTCGGTGATTTGTTTGTATGATATTCATCATGCAACAGTTATAACACGGAGAGATATGTGGTTAGCTCCCGTTCGTCAATGTGATGTAGGCATGCATTCCGTGTGTTGTCATACGTGCTTAGGGAAAAGAACTTGCATGACATCTATTGTCCATCCCTCCCGTGGCAGCGGGGTCCAAAAGGAAACTATGGGATATTAAGGTTCTCCTTTTAATAAAGAACCGGACCAACGCATTAGCACTTGGTGAACACATGAACTCCTCAAACTATGGTCATCACCGGGAGTGGTTCCGGTTATTGTCACTCCAGGGTTGCCGGATCATAACACATAGTAGGTAACTACAACTTGCAAGATCAGATCTAAAACACACATGTATTGGTGACAACATAATAATTTCAGATCTGAAATCATGGCACCCGGGCCCTAGTGACAAGCATTAAGCATGGCAAAGTAGTAGCAACATCAATCTCAGAACATAGTGGATACTAGGGATCAATCCCCATCAAAACTAACTCGATTACATGATAGATCTCATCCTACTCATCACCGCCCAGCGAGCCTATGAATAGATTACTCACGAACGACGAAGAGCTTCATGGAATTGGAGAGGGAAGAAAGTTGATGATGACTATGGCGACGATTTCCCCTCTCCGGAGCCCAAGACGGACTCCAGATCCGCCCTCCAGATGAAGAACAGGTTGTGGCGGCGCCTCCGTATCGCAAACGCGTCGAAAACTTCTCTTTTTAGTTTTATGTTGTACTAATTTCTTTTAATCTTTATCATGGCAGGTCAGCAGGTGTTGAAAGATGGTGGGCACATGTCCAGGTCGCTCGAGGAGTTCTTTTTCAATGGCCCGCACGAGGGGTGGTACTTCCATTCCACCCCTATCTCTCCGTAGAGCCTTGGAAGACAGTCTGACGACACCACCCGCGGGTGCTTCTTCGTCGGCGACATTGCCCACTAGGAGAGGTGTTGGTCGGGTAGGGAAGAAGGGGAAGGTTACAGGGAGAAGTGGTGGCTGTGGAAGAGGTAGGCGGACTGTTGCGCCGTCCTCGCCACCACCACCAACTCATTCACCCGAGCACAGGACTACTATGGTGGACCCATTTGAGGAGGAGGCTACGGGGACTCCGGTCCAGGAGCCTCGGGTGGACGGGCATTCGGTCCATGAGACTCCGGTCCAGGATCAGCCTCGGGTCGAGGTGCCTTCGGCCCACGAGACTCCGGTTGCTGAGGCTATGTCCCAGGAGACTCCTGCCACACACGCTTCGACCGACGTGGAGAGGTCCGGATGGGGTGCCTGGCCGGATCGGACCGAGGTGTCGGATTGGACCGAGGTACCGGATTGGACCGAGGGTCCGGGTGGCTGTTCTGTTGATGGCGGGGATGAGTTTACGGATAGTGTGGGCCACGTGCAGGTGGATGGGGCCATCGTGTACAAGCGTGGTAGTACATGTCTCCCGGTCGTGCCGGGTACCCGCGAGCAGAGGCCGGTGATTAAGCCTGAAGGGGATAGGTAAGTACATTTACTCTTTTTTAGCTTTTGCCTTAAAGTTTCTTCAAATATCTAATGCGTTGACCTTATCATACTGCAGGGGATGGGCACACCCTCGTGGAGTCCACAAGCCAAACATCGTCCTTGGTGTGCTTTGCCGGACAAATTATCGGGGGTTTGCCACGTTGCCTGGTGAGGGTCAGGTTCCTACACTAGGATTTTCCTCGGAGCACTACCAGGGTGCGCAGGCCCCGCCGGAGGAAATTATAGATGGTGTCTTGTGACACACGATGGTCAAGATGGTGATCAAGAGCTTTTGGGTAAATTATCCTTTTACACAATCTCAAATTAACAATATAGCTAATTATTGTACTAATCGGTTTTGTCTCGTTTGATTGCAGACCTTCTATAGGTGTGAGGAGGGATATGAGGAGGAGGCGGCCAAGGTTCTCGAGGCCGAGTGCAGGCAGTTATTACAGAACTTACGCCACGAGGCTCGACCGCAGGCTATTCGAGACTACTACGCCACACGTGGTATTAAGAAGCAGAAGAAGGAGTGCCGTGGAAAGTATCTGAAGAAGGAGCAATACATGAAGGTAATTACCTATTCTTAAGGCCTTCTACGTAGTTTTCTTGATTTGATTCATAGGTGTAGCACTCAAAATTCTTTCTAATAACTTATAGGTGCCCCCGAGATGGTGTGCCGATAAGATGGATTGTTGGGAGGCGTTGGTGGTTGAGTGGTGCAAAGGGAACTGGCGAGCCGTCCACGACAATGCGAAGGATCGGCGTAGCCAAATGGTTGGTGTGCCACACCATCAAGGCATCACCAACTTACATCAGTTCGGACGAAACTGGGTATGTGGTTTGCTTCATGATTCATGCAATTCATTCTTCATGCTAGCTTGAGCCCCTTACTAATACTTTGTTCCTCTCTTTTAGGCGCATCACAATAAGACGGAGATGCCACACTTGTACGACCTTTATGGCATGGCCCATAGTGCCTCTTACAACAAGGCGAAGGCATTCTCTGAGTCTGACCTGGATGATCCAAATAACTTCACCAACATATAATCCCACCACAAGCTCGTGACATACAGGGACACGGGGAAGGCTAGGAAAGGGGAGGAATTTAACCCGAGCCAGGAACCTTTGGATCCAGAGCTGGTGATGATATCTGGTGGCGGTAGGCCCCATGGCTCGATAGCCATTGGAGATGGGATAATACGTTGTCCACTCACTCTCCCGGAGATCAAGGCGCACCAGTCGAGCTCCTGTGCTAAGATAATGCCTCGTCCACGGCCAGTCGATCTTGCCATCGAGGTTAGTTGTACGGAATCAGAAAACTTTCATCCATTTCATTATGTGTGTGACCATCGATCATTAGTATGGTAACGAGGAATGGTGTTGCAGGCTGCTCTTCAGAAAGAGAGAGCGGAAAACCAGGCTGCTCTTGAGAAAGAGAGATTGGGAAGCCAAGCTGCTCTTCAGGCTGCTCTTAAGGAGAAGGACCGGACCACGGCACGATTGATTGAGCAGGAGAGGGCCCGGAATGACGCGGGTCAACGGGCCCTGTACGATCTTTTTGTCGTAAGTTTTTCTTTCTTCACATTAGCCAAATCATGTGTGTAATGTCTGTTTCATTACTAACTAATACGACCGACTCTTCAGAGTATGTGCGAGATGAACGGTCAAGTCCCTCCGCCGATGCCCGTCTTCTCTGTGATTGACACGGTGAGTTTCCTTTGAATGGTCATTATAAACTAGTATTAACAATTGAGTGTCATCATGCTAACTAAGACATTACAAAATATCTTTTCTGGAGAATAACTCCCGAGCGACATCGCACGACACTTCTCTAGGGCAACCATCTCCAAACGAAGCCGCCACGAGCAACCCTCGTGTTTCTCCTCCTTGATGACCACGATGGTAAGTTTTCTCAAGTTCATTTTTGACATAATTAGATAATTTAGCTCCAAGAAGAGGAGAAGAGGAGAAGAAATAGGAAAAATTAAAACAAGGAAGAAGAAGAAGAAGAGAAGAAGAAGGAGAAGGAGGAGGAGGAGATGAAAGAGAAGGAGGAGGAGGAGAAGAAGGAGAAGGAGGAGAAGCTTCTCCTCCTTCTCCTTCTCCTCCTCCTTCTTCTTCTCCTTTTTGATTTCTTCTTCTTCTTCTCCTGCTCCTCTAAAATAACATATTTAATCCAAGTTAGCTCCAAAACCACATATAGTTAGCTTGGCTTCCACCTAAATGACATAATTAGCTTAGTTAGCTCCAAAATGACCTATTTAATAAACAAATGACCTATACTTAGCTAAGTTCTCTCCAAAATGACATAATAAGGCATACGTAGATCCAAGATGGCCTATTCCCCCTAACTTTGGTATTAAATGGCCTATAATTATCTTAGCTAGCTCCAAAATGGCATAATAAGCATAGTTTGCTCCGAAATGATCTATTTTACCCAAGTTAGCTCCGAAAGGACCTATAGTTAGCTAGGCTACCACATAAATGACATAATAAGCTTAATTAGCTCCAAAATGGCCTATTTAATAAAAATGACCTATACTTAGCTAAGTTCTCTCCTAAATGGCATAATAAGGCTTACGAAGCTCCAAGATGACATATTCCCCTAACTTAGCTATTAAATGGCATACAATTAGATTAGCTAGCTCCAAAATGGCTTAATAAGCATAGTTTGCTCCGAGATGACCTATTTTACCCAAGTTTGCTCCAAAATGACCTATAGTTAGCTAGGCTTCCACCTAAATGACATAATTAGCTTAGTTAGCTCCAAAATGGCCTATTTAATAAAAAATGACCTATACTTAGCTAAATTCTCTCCTAAATGACATAATAAGGCTTACGTAGCTCCAAGACGATCTATTCCCCAAACTTAGCTATTAAATGGCCTATAATTAGCTTAGCTAGCTCCAAAATGGCTTAATAAGCATAGTTAGCTCCAAAATGACACATTTTACCCAAGTTAGCTCCAAAATGACCATTACTTAGCTTTGCTACCACCTAAATGACATAATTAGCTTAGGTAGCTCCAAAATGGTCTATTTAGTAAAAAATGACCTATACTTAGCTAAGTTCTCTCCTAAATGACATAATAAGGCTTATGTAGCTCCAAGATGACCTATTCCCCCTAACTTAGCTATTAAATGGCCTATAATTAGCTTAGCTAGCTCCAAAATGGCTTAATAAGCATAGTTAGCTCCAAAATGACAAATTTTACCCAAGTTAGCTCCAAAATGACATATAATTAGCTTGGCTACCACCTAAATGACATAATTAGCTTAGTTAGCTCCAAAATGGCATATTTAATAAAAAAATGACTTATACTTAGCTAAGTTCTCTCGTAAATGACATAATAAGGCTTACGTAGCTCCAAGATGACCTATTCCTTCTCCTTCTTCTTCTCTCCTTCTTCTTCTCCTTTTTCTTCTCCTCTTCTTTTCTTCTTCTTCTCCTCCTCCTTCTCCTTCTCCTTCCCCTCCTCGTCGTCCTCCTCCTCCTTCTTCTTTTTCTTCTCCTTCTTCTTCTCATCTTGCTTCTTCCCTTTCTTCTTCTACGTAGCTTATTTTCCCCCAACAAAGACATACTCACCTAATTATCCTCCAAAATGACATAATTAGCTTAGTTAGGAAAAATCATCATAAGAACCTTTGTTAGCTCATTAAAATGACTAATTTAGCTCCAAAATGACATAATAAGCTCAAAATGGCATAAGAAACTTGGTTAGCTGATGAATATTATATACTTAGCTTGTTTTCCTCTGAAGTGACATAGTTAGCCCATTTAGCTCCAAAAAGACATACTTAGATAATTTAGCTCCAATAAGAGGAGAAGAGGAGAAGAAATAGGAAAAATGAAAAGAAGGAAGAAGAAGAAGAGAAGAAGAAGAAGGAGAAGGAGGAGTAGGAGAAGAAGGAGGAGAAGAAGGACCTTCTCCTCCTTCTCCTTCTTATTCTCCTTGTTCTTGATTTCTTATTCTCCTCCTCCTCCTCCTCCTCTTTATTCTCCTCTTTCTTATTCTCCTTAACTTATTTTCCCCAACAATGACATAATTAGCCCATTTAGCTCCAAAATGACATAATAAGCTCAAAATGGTATAAGAACCTTGGTTAGCTCATGAATATTATATTCTTAGCCTGTTTTCCTCTAAAATGACATAATTAACCCATATAGCTCCAAAAAGACATAATTAGATAATTTAGCTGCAACAAGAGGAGAAGAAATAGGAAAAATGAAAAGAAGGAAGAAGAAGAAGAAGAAGAAGAGAAGAAGAAGGAGAAGGAGGAGGAGGAGAAGAAGGAGAAGGAGGAGAAGACCTTCTCCTCCTTCTCCTCCTTCTAATTCTCCTTCTCCTTCTCTATCTTCTTGATTTCTTCTTCTTCTTCTCCTCCTCCTCTTTCTTCTCCTCTTTCATATTCTCCTTACCTTATTTTCCCCAACAATGACATAATTAGCCCATTTAGCTCCAAAATGACATAATAAGCTTAAAATGGCATAAGAACCTTGGTTAGCTCATGAATATTATATACTTAGCTTGTTTTCCTCTAAAATGACATAATTAGCTCAAAAACATCATATGTTGTTCTTCTTCTGACTTTCTTATTCCAATTTTTGCAGATTGGATGTACTACATGCATGGAAGCTGGCATTCATGGAGTGCCTTATTAGTTCTAGTTTTCATTTGAGTTGATGAACAATGTCGAACTATATGTATATGTATCTATGGATGAACAGTGTAAAACTTTGTATGTTGGTTCTTTCGATATATGGGATGTACATTGATGAACTTTATATGTATATCATATATGTGTGGTGTACTATATATATGTTGTGAAATATATATCATATATGTGCTGTGAAATATATATATATATATATATATATGTGATGTGAAATATATATATATATATATATGTGCTATGAAATAATAAAAAACAAATAAAATAGAAGCTAGATGGTCTCTTTGCCGTCTGCGAGCTGATTGCGGCACCCAGCTGTGCACCCTGGGGGGGAGGGTAGTAGTAGCTGGCCATATAGCTTCTCTGTCGTCTGCTGCCCGGGGAGGCAGACGACAAAGGGGATGAGGGAGGCAGACGACAAAGGGGATGAGGAAGGCAGGCGACAAAGGGGATGAGGAAGGCAGACGGCAAAGCCTCCATTAGCCCTAACGGAGGCGTAGCCTGTCGGCTGCCGTCTCAAATTATTTGCCGACTGCTCGGTGCCAGATACTAATGGCAAAGAGCTTTGCCGTCCGCTTAGGGTAGGCTGACGGCAAAGAAGCTACAATGCCGTCGTAAGCTGACGCAGAATCTTTGCCGACAGGTGTTCTCTTTGTCGTCTGTGGATTGATCAATGCCGTCGGTGGAGTCCTCTTTGCCGTCTGTTATGGCTGACAGCAAAGAAGCTGATTCCTGTAGTGGTATTAACAAGTACGTGACTTGTTTGTGAGACTATGCATTGTATGATGATTGTCCTAAAGGGTCCCTAGCCGAAAGGGTTGTGTGGACACGCAGCCAATTAGACTAGCATATGACACGATGGATGATTTGGTCTCATTGACCATGTAGGAATGGATGCTAGCCGGATAATTGTTGAAGAAATACCCTAGAGGCAATCATGTATGATGATATATCCTATGTGTTTATGAATACACATAGTCCTTGGACATTATCAATGATGTGTATTAACAAGTATGTGACTTGTTTGTGAGATTATGCATTGTATGATGACTGTCCTAAATGGTCCCTAATGGAAATGATTGTGTGGACGCACAATGATGCTTGTGATCTGCGTTGGTTATTCCGTGAAGAAGAATGGGTGATGCAACACAATATAGGTAAGTATTTTCCTCAATAGAGAACCAAGGTTTATCGAAGCAACATGAGTAACCACCAGCCTCCGTCTTCAACTAGCAACATGAACCAAGGTTTTTCTTTTTCTCTCTCTTTTTTTGTCCAGAGTCTCATCCCGACTTGTGAGGTAATCATTGTTTCCATCATCCTTTCCTCAGTGAAAAAGTGCCCTAATACTGATGATTATCACACTTTTATTAACTTAGAACTAAACATGAAAAATGGTAATATGACTCTATATGAATGCCTCTCGCAGTGTACCAGGATGTTCCATCATCAAGCGTAACATGTATAAAAATGATGAATGGTGGCTTTACCACAAATACTATGTCAGCTTATATGATAATGCAAAGCAATATGAGAATAGACGTAATAGTCATATAATGTGACGATGGAAATTGCATGGAAATATATCTCGGAATGACTATGGAAATGCTATGATAGGTAGGTATGGTGGCTATTTTGATGAAGATATAATAAGGTTTAAGTGCAACAAAGCATATCATGTCATGGGTTTTGGATGCACCGGCAAAGGTTGCATCGGTCCTCGAGGGGGGAATGGGCTATGCACGGTACCGAAGAGGCTAGCAAATATGCGGAGGTGAGAATGCGTATATCCATGGTTTCACATTAGTCATAAAGAACTCACATACTTATTGCAAGATTTTATTAGCTCTCTCAAAGCAAAGCTTTACCTGCATGCCGCTAGGGAGGAGTTTGGTAGGTGTCAACCATCGCGTGCCCCCGACTCAAACAACACTAGGATTTCAACGAGGAATGAGTATGCTCACACATCATCACCATGCCATAAAAATATTTGGCTGAACAGAATTTAGCACCTCTAATTTACGATACCTATATTAACCATTGATCATGCACGCATTCTTTTCATATCACCGCATTAGTATCATTAACCATGATTTCCCTTTTATGTGCTACATATGGTTTTGATTATGCACTCATTGAATACATATTATTTTTGGACTAGTCTTATAACCCATGCCAATTATTGTCGCTATTTATTAACACTCAAACAAATGTAAGTGAAGAACAAGAATGCAATTATTTCTTTAAAACCTATAGGCTACTGTGCTATAAAAGGTATAAGTGAAGCACTAGAGCAACTACTAAGCTCAAAAGATATAAGTGAAGCACATAGAGTAATCTAATAAAAGAAAACTAAAGCAAACGACGCTCCAAGCAAAACTCATATCATGTCATGAATAAAAATATAGCTCCAAGTGACATACTGATGGATTGAGACGAAAGCGGTGATGCCTTCTCAGGCATCCCCAAGCTTAATTTCTTGTCATTCCTTATTACTTCATCCATCGTGGTAATATCCAAAACTTGAAAACTTCAGCACACAAAACTCAACAGAAACTTCGTGAGATCCATTAGTATAATAAACATATCAAAACTTTAGGTGTTGTTATAAATTTATTCATATTTTATTATTGCATAAGGTTCTGTATTATAACTTCTCCATAACTTATACCCCTCGATACAATCCATGACATCATCAAAACAAGCAAACTATGCATGCAAAAATAGAATATGTCTAAAACAGAACACACTGCAATGATATAGTTAAGTACCATACTTATGTAAGTCCAAGCATACTCAATAAATAGGACGACCTGTGGAATTTGTATAAAAATATTGTGTAAAACATTCATATCAAAAATACGTTTGAGTAAAATCAGAGAAATTCTGCACCACACGCCAAAGTTTCTGTTTTTGCACCGCATCAATTCTACTATCATTCAAATCATCCCAAAGGCTTTACTTGGCACAAACACTAATTAAATAAAAAAACACAATCATTATAGAGGTAACAATCATGTTAACTAAAAATAACAAAAAGTATTGGGTTGTCTCCCAACAAGCTCTTTCTTTATAACCATTAAGATAAGCTTGTGATGGTAATGATGCTCACAAGAAAGATAATACTTGAAACATAAAGAGCGCATCATGTAGCAGGTGAAAAACACATTTAAGTATAACATACTTCCTATGCATAGGCATCTTATAAACAAACAAATTATCAAGGGAAGAATTATCTAGCATATGCATGTAGGAAGAATGACGCATTAATAATTTTAACACAAAGAGAGGTAGGTGAGTAACATGAAAATTCCTATAACCATATTTTCCGATCTCATAATAATTACATCTAGGATCATATTCAAATTCAAAAATATTTCTGTCATATAAAATATTCTCTCCATGATCCACATGCACATAAGTTTTACAATCTTCCAAGGTAGTTGCATCACCATTAACTAAATTCATGACCTCTCCAAACCCACTTTTATCAATAAAATTATAAGACTGAACACTCTCCGAATATGTGGGATTATTATCTAAAGTTGACGGTCTTCCAAATCCAATTTCAATATTGTTGCAAAAATTACCATCCACAACATAGTCATCATGAGGCTTAAATAAAATTTCAAGATCAAAAGAAACATCATACCCCCCAATCATGATCATTGCAATAATAGTGGACATAACAAAATTATCATCCCCAAGCTAGTAGTTTTGCATATCACTAGCACAATTGACATTAACACAAGTTATAGTAACATCATTGCAACCATGCTTTTTGAGTGCAATAGCAATAATTTCATTTTCAACATAGGGAACTAGAGGAAGTGCATCTCTATAAGCATCATTAATATTGACATAGTAGCCATAAGGATAGAAAGCATCACGTTCATCAAGAGGAGATATTTCACTTGATTCAATGGTATTAGAATTTTCTTCTAAAGCAGGAGAATTTCTCTCAATAAATTATTTAAAGTAAACACTAGGAGCATAGTTTTCATAGCAATTTTTAAGTATGGCAAAAATTTAGATTTGTAGAGAGTGGCATCATACTTTTCAATAAAAGAAGCAACTTCATAAGCATCCTTCAAAGCAACAAATTCTTCAATTTGTTTGATATCATAGTAACTATAAACACCCTTGGAATAAGAATATAGGGTTTCATTATCATTAAACTCACATAGGTAGGGAATGTGTTTTTAGAGTTCTCAGAGCAACAAGTAAGACCATAAATTTCACACATATTCCAAGCATAGAATAGCAAACAATTTATTTGACGCCATAATAGCTTCCCCTTTTGACATAACCGATAATGCACAAAATGATCATGCTCATCTAATGAGTTTCCCTCAACTAAGCTAGTTGGGGTTTTAGCACGATCACAAATGGATCAAAGATGATCCAAGTACAAAAGTTTATGTGGATCGATAAGTCTTTACCTTCTATTTTTGTGTGATAACATGCTTATTGTAAGCAAACAAGTAAACTAGCAAAGATAAATATTTTTGTATTTTTCATTTTTATGAAGCAAGCCAAATAAAATAGCAAACAAAAAGAAGAACAAGTGAATGATAATTCGTGCAAAGTTACTTGATAGTAGGTTGGTGATACTTGTGATGTGTGTTGGGTTTTTCATGAAGAGGAACGGGTGATGCAAAACAATATAGGTAAGTATTTCCCTCAGTTGAGAACCAAGGTTTATCGAACCAATAGGAGTAACAACCATCCCCCATCTTTAGCAACTTTACACAATAGAAACTAACACTTGCACCCAACGCGGACGAGAGGGTTGCCAATCCCCTTGGAGTCATTATTTGCAAGCAAGTAAAGTGTGTGGATGGAAGTTGTAAAGTGTAAAGTAAATAAAAATTAAATTAAGGCAGCGAGGTATTTTAGCATTTGTAAACTTATAAGTGAACCCGTGTGTCGTAGTTTTCCCTAATGACATCTCTCATGTAGTAGGCATACAGTGGGTACACAAATTACTGCTCGGCAATTGATAGAAAAGTGCATAGTTATGTTAAATTCATGATAATGATCATATGTATATAGGCATCACATCCATAAGCAAATAGGCCTACTCCCGTGTGCACCTATTACTATTACTCCACTTAAAGAGCGTTATATGCTTGCCTCTCTATGTATTAAGTTCATGATAAATAGAGTAATGCTTGGAAAACAATGACATGATGTACAGAAAGAGAACTCAATCAATATGAATTAACCCCATTGTTTTATCCTTACTCGCAACAATACAAAGATGTATCTTGTCCCCTTATGTCACTGTGATATAGAAACCCGTCAAATTGAACCCACTACAATGCACCCCTCTCACAGAAGAAATATCAGTCGAATTGGCCAAACTATTTCAATATATCTGATAGATTTATGAAGCTACGATAAACATGCAAATAAGAATCATAATTAGAATTCAGAGAAGACCCATATCTTTATCATAATTAATATGAACATAAAGCCACAATTTATCGGATCCCAACAAACTCACCGCATAATAGGATTGCATCCGATAGATCACAGCAAAGATGCGATGATAATTGTATTGAAGATCAAGAGAGAGAGATAGCCATCTAGATACTAGCCATGGACCCATAGGTTTGTGTTAAAATACTCACACATCACCATGGGAGGAACTAGGTTGATGTAGAGGTCCTCCGTGATCGATCCTCCCTCTAGCAGGACACTGGAAAAGGGCTCCAGATGGCTTTACGGTGGAACGAACACTTGCGGCGGTGAAAAAAGTGTTTCGGGTGGCTCCCTAGGTTTTTAGGATATTTAGGAATTTATAGGACGAAGATGGACTTCATGAGGCGCCAGGGAGGCCCACCACACATCAGGGCACGACCACCCCCCTGGGTGCGCCCTATCGTGTGGAGGCTCCCTCATGTGGCCTCTCGCCTCCTTACGAAGATTCCAAGTCTTCTTTTGGTCCAAAAAATATCATAACAAAGTTTCGGGCCAATTGGACTTTGTTTGGTACTATAAATCTGAAAAGTCAAAACATGCAAAAAAATAATAAATGACACTAGGTACTGGGTTAATAGGTTAGTGCTTAAAAATAATATTAATTGGTATAAAAACACCCAGAAAGTACCATAGAATGATACTATTAAAGCATGGAACAAAAAAAATTATCGGTACGTTGGAGATGTATGACACATCCAATTAGACTAGCATATGATATAGTGTATGGTTTGGTCTCACTAACCATGTATGATTGGATGCTAGACGGATAATATGGACATAGAACGATGTGGTCAGATTCGACCTAGTCGGATCCAAGTCGAGATAAGGTCAGAGTTGGACAGAGCCAACTATGATACACAACGATAGGTCATCTATGAGTCTCTAGTACAACATGCATTCTATGTCCTAAGACCTGAGCTGGCGCATGTACTTGGTATGGTGATAGGCCTGCTTTGGGCTGACCAAACGCTACTCCCTAATTGGGTAGTTACAAAGGTAGGATTCGGGCTTTTCCACACACATGATGCGAGACATGGTCGAGCAAGGTGCGATTTGCCCCTCCGATCAGGAGAGATATACTTAGGGCACCTCGGGTGATCTGACCTGGATAAGCATGGCCATGTGATGAGGATTATGAGATAATCCGAGGTGTTGGTCGGATCCATCAAAACGAGAAAGAGGTCGTGCTGCAACAAGGATGACCATGTCGCCTTAAGCACAACAACATATATCGTTTGGCAAAGCGATTACAAGTGAAAATTACATGTTCGCCTAACCAACTTCATCGGACACTTGGAGTCGGGACACTTTGTTAGAGGCTGCTACCGACTAGCCGAGTCAGATATAATTTGACTTGTGACCAAGTGAACGAGAACCTAAGGGGTCACACACTTAAGAGAAGGAACACGTGGGCTTTAGGATCCGTGTGTGGTCCAAGAGTTGAGCCCGTGACATATGCCTATATATTGTGAGGTGCGGCACACTTATTGAGTTGATCGCTTTGGCGCCATCATTAGGGCTTTGCGGGTGTTGCAACTAGCCACCTCCACTTGCCACCGACTGTGTGATCGAAGCTAGCAGTCTGTCGCACGATGTTCCTCCTACATGCGCGGGTACCATTAGAGGAAGTGCACTTGCGCCGCTCCGATGATCCTGTACGTGGCATCCCGCGACCGGCTGTTTGAGGGAGATTGGACGAGGAGGATACATACCACATGGACACGCTACCCCAACTCTACTTTCATTGCATGACATTGCACATCTAGTAGTAACGATCAGTGAACCATCCCTGTAGCATGTTCTTGGATGTTCTACGCGTAGGAAAATTTTAATTTACACATGATGCACCTACAGTAGAACCCAACAGTGGTATCAGAGCCTCTGTTATTGGTTTTGGTGTCAGATCGGTTGCATATTTTATATATGGATGCGACGGATGAGATCTATGGTCATTCATGAGATCGGCTATGAGCATGGTTGATGAGATCAACTGCACATCGGGATCATTGAGGCTACGCTTTGTGTCAATCAGAATCGATGAGGTTGTGATACTACCTACCCCTACCATTCAGTTTCTGTCATCGGGGTTAACACTCAAATGTAAATATGAATTGGTCAAATCAAAAAATGTGGCGCGATCAGAGTACAAATTTGATCGTTGATTTCCAAAAACGTCGGGCGCTGTCCGCACCCGCAAGGGACCTCGCGTGCGTAGCACTGTATATTTCGTACACGATCACACAAACCTGTAGAATGCAATTCTATGCATAATTTTGTTTTGCAGGTTTATGTGAATAATATGGCTCAAATGTATGTGACGCATGTGTGTAATTTAACATGACCTACGTACGTGTCATGATTATCAGCTCACAGTAGCCAAAGTGTTGTCATTATATTACCTTCTTCAAAGTCTATGGGGACACCCCACTTCCTCCATACGCGTGCCGCAAAATCTTGTCCCTTGTCGAAATTGAGATCCGCGAGTGCCATGGCGAGCTGATGGTGGCCGTGCCCGGAGTGGAACATAGAGCAGCTTAGGGGAGGTTCGCCACGGCCTGTTGGTTGTCGGCGGTGGGTGCGCTAGGTGAAGGAGGCGGAGGGCGCTAGTCGACAACGGAAAGTGCATGGATGAATCCGGGTACATATGAACCCACTTCGAAAAACATACTTTTAAATTCTAAAAAAATCTAAAAAAGGTTGCACATATACATCTCCATGTTTTATGTGTGTGCATAAAGTTTTACGGAAAAATAACTTTTTCTGTGACCTATGCAGAAAAGACAAAAAAATATGTCGGAATACGCAATTTAAAAACACTGAAATTTGTATTTTTTGTGAAGACAAAATAAAAGTACATTTTTTCACAAAACTTTGTACCGCGCATACACATTTGCAAATATATATGCATATATGTTTTTAATTTTTTAAGATATTAAAAACATGCAAAAAATGTATTTTTGTAAAGTGCGTGCATATACCCATGGGTGCAGGGAGTGCCCACTCCTCGAGAACGAGCTATACAACTAGTGGTACTAGATGGATATTCATGGAAACTCTGTACGCATGAGAAGAACACCACGAGCTACTAGACGAGTGGAAATTCTGCATCGCACACCTGGACATGGACGCAACGGAGAAGCATATATAGTCAGTTATACGATCATTGTAGTCGCCGACGCCGAAATTGTGTATCCTAATCAATTTCGTTGCGCTTTTCGGCGCTGAGTGTTTATTTTCCGGTACCTGTGATCATTAACGGAGCACTACAGAGTACGTCGCAGGAGGAAGTGGAAATTCAGCCCCGTTGTTTTCCCCTGTTATATATCTATCACCCGCAAGAAAAGAAAAAAAAATCCCCCAGTTATATGTAATGGAAACGCTGTTTAGTTAAAAGCGTGTATAGAAATTCTAGTTTTTTTGACAAAGGTATAGAAATTCTGATGCTGGCATGCACAGTGTCAAAGAGTGTAGAAATTCTATTAATACGGATGAGATTCATAACTCCGAAACAGGGCAAACAGGCAGCCACGCGGACGGAAAGCACACACGCAGTAAACTCCGATGCCGGCATGCACATTGTTGTCACGAATTTCATGCACTCTACTTGCCAAACTATATATCTAAATAAACATAAAGGAGTGAGAAGATCAGTTAGCCACAATGTTCACAACTCCAAGCTAGCTATATCTAATAATCTAGTATGGGTCTTAAACCAAGGAAACGTCCCGCGTATGGACTGTCTTTTGCACAACATAGCTACTTCTTGTTCTTCCATGGCTAGGCAAGGGGGCAGGGCGACAGATCTTGTCTCAAAAGTGCCCTTCAGGGAGGGGTTAATGGCTATAGAATAGGACAGAGACGCCATTGGAAAAGTCCTAGTCCTACAGATACGGCATTACCATAGCTAAACCTAGTTAATCAGGGGCTGTCTTCTCATGCACATCACTCGTAATGCACGTTTCCGAATCCTTCTGGCGTAGATCTAGTACCTCCAAAAGGCAAAAACACACTGAAAAACTTATCATTGTGGCCGCGTATAGATCAGACACGATCGCGTCGGCGACGAGTAGAATAAGGATGGTTGCATGGTTTATGCCGAGCCCTTTTCTCATGCTGCTTATACTAAGGTGCATGCTCTGTAGTAATGGCTAACGGCTTAGTGGGAGACACGTAAGATTTGCGAGTGAGTGGAAAAGCGAAGGTATAAGCGTGTTAATGTTCGATCATGGGAGCACTTGGTGTGGGTCAGTATTTGTAGGCTTCAAAGGGCTCAGGGTACAAAAGCCATCAGTATAATAGCCTGTTTCAGGTAGTTTTGGCCGAGCACTTTACGTGTTCCAATCCATGAGGCGGCTCCTGAGAAACTAGCTCTAGTAGAATTGACATGGGGCATGCATGTATGATATTATATGATGGTCGTACCTGACTGTTGCTTTGTACCGGTTTTGCGTGCATGCATGTGTATGATTTTTTTACTTGTGAAGCAAATATTAGTTACGTGTATACGAGTTTATATGCTAATTTGTTTCGTACAAAATCTAGCTTAATAAAGATCTGAGATCATGGTGGGTAGGTGGTCCAAAATGTGATAGAATTTGTAGCAGGGCACTACATATCTAGCATATAGCTCTCTTAGGGTTTAGCCCCTAAACAAGATGATTGGAAAACAATAAGAAATCCAGATGAAAGGAACATCCCCTGGCTCAAAGACAAGCTCAAGAAATATGTCCCTTAAAGCAGGCACCACTTGTTTGATATGCTTCACATCATATTTTGTCTTCAGAAAAGGTCCTACATAAGCATCATCTCAATTGGGTAGCTATTCCCTTTATTTTTCCTATATACTGATGTACTTAAAACACCAGCAAAGCTGCTCATATTCTTTCCTTTTTTGCCTTTTGTTTTGTTTGCTAGCTCCTTGATTCCACCATTTTATATGGTTGCCATGAAAATGCCCGGCCGCGTCCTACGCGGCTATAGGAGAAATTCTAGAAGTTGCATCCCAGAGAACATATTCCAAACTTTAGGAGGACTGCTGCTTTCGTGATGCCCAAACTAAACTTCATCTTTGTTTCCGACACTACTTGAGCATACATACATACAAGTAGTACTAGTTCTTTGAAATTCGAGAAAGATAACGCAGTTAAGAAACACATCTGACGGAGTAGCTTTGACACTGATACAGGGGAGTTTATTAAGTGGAAAGGAGGAGGACCTGACGCCTCATCCCGTGACGCCGGCCACCGCGAGACCTGCCTGACGTGGGCCTGCCCTCGCCACCTGCCGCTCCCCACGAGAGCTGAGGCGGCCAGCTTCAGCGCCGGCCCCGACGCGATCCGACGCGGACGCCTTCAAACCAATCTGGAGACACGCACCGCGCCGTCACCGGACCCCCTCTCCGCCTCCCCTCCCGCTTCGCCGCTGCCGGAGGGGACGCCGGCGAAGCCGCACGCGCCCCGGGGATGGCGGCGGCGGGGCCCCTCGCGTCGGCCCTCGGACTCTGACGACGGCGCCCCGCGTCGGCGGTTGCGGGATGCGGTGTGATCTCGCCAATCGACGGCGGCGGAGGACGGATCCGGGGCTCCATGGCCGGATCTGGCGGGGCACTTGGCCCTGGTGGTAGGGAGAGGTAGCCGGGCGCGGCTGCGCTGGTCGGCTGGGCACGAGCAGTGTCCAGGGCGCGCGGTGCAGTGGCCTTGGCTGGGGGTCGTGATGGTGCGTGGCGGCCATGCTCAGCGGTCGGTGGCTGTGGTTATCTAGAGCAGCTCCGGGAGAAATCACTGCTCCGGTCTTTATCGGAGCCGCGACGGTGACGCCCACGCGTGTCGCTATCTTTCTTGGAAGCGTCGTTGTGGAGGTGTGTTGTTCCCCTTCGTCGGCCGCTGCCCGCACCGCCACCTGCGCCCCCAGGTCCTGATCTGTGGGCCTCTCTCCTGCGGATTCTTGGCGGTGCCGGCGTGGTTGCCGGGGCCCTTCTTGCGGGTGAAGCCGGTGGAGGAGATTCGGATTGGGGAAACCCCTTGGTTGGCCCAGGCCGGCCGCGCCAATGACGACGCTCAAGGACGCCGTTATTCTTTTTGGAGACGTCGGTATACATCTGCTCCTCTGCTCCCCTTCCTTGCCTTTCGGGTGAAAACCCTAACTCCGGTGGGCGGCGGCGGCGTCCTCAACGTTGTGACCTTCCTGAAGGTGTCGTCTTGAGGGCTGAGTGGTGGTGGGCATTGTGTGGGTCCTGATTGGTTGCTGGTGGTGGGCATTGCTTCGGGGGAAACCCTAGGATCTGGTCTTCCAGATCGGACGATGGCGGTACTGCGGTGCCGTTTCTCTCTTGGGAGCATCGTTTGTGGAGCAGCGCTGGCAGACTGAGGCAGGAGGTGGAGCGGCTTCGTCTTGCACGGAATGTCGGTGGAGTTGTCAAGTCATGCCTGGCCGACAGGTGCTACGCTGAGTCATGCCTGGTTGGCAGGTGCTACGCACGACAGATCTCCCGGAGTCTTCGCATCTGGACGGATGAGCGCAGGGCGGTGGCGCCGTTGGGCGCCATGGTGGTGTCAACGGATGATTGGCCTGGCAAGGATGATGCGGATATCTTTTCTGAAGATGGGTGAGTGGTTCGAGGATGATGGCGGCTGGTAAAACGTGTGCGTGAGGTTTGCGTTTTAGGTGTGCTGCACCGGCTGTTGTTTCCGATACGTTATGGATTGGAAACAACACCGGTCTTAGATATGTGGAACGAGAGCACTCCACATTATCGAGTTTGTAGGTGTGAGTGGTGGCTTTGGATGGATTGATGTATATTCTTGTTAGACCTTTGTGGAATAATTAATAAGATGGCTGCATGCATCGATTGATGCAGAGGCCGGGGGTTTAACCTCTTTCTCTAAAAAAAAGGGTAGTACTAGTTCTGTAGAACTTTTGTTGTGAATGCAATGTGTCAGAATCATGAGAGAATTCAGCTAAAAGAACTATAGTACTATAGAAAAAGTGAAGAATAAGAACGTGGTGCAATGACTTTAATTTGTTGCCTACTTAATTGCTCCATCAAGATAACTTTTAGTATCAACCAGCTAAGGGGAACTTAGCATTGCATATATGGCATGCAGTACTTGTTTGTTCCTCCTTTTCAGCACCAATCCTAGCACACTGTTGGTTTGGTTCCAATGAGAAAGCAAGCATAGAAACTTAGGGCTACCCATGGTGACTGAGCTTTGGTAAACTAGTAAAGATTCACAACATGTGATTCGGTTGGGTACATATATTAATTGTTGGGTGAAGCATCTGATTCGGGCGGGTGACTTGTTGCATAGTTAAACGGCTAAAGGTGGCATAATGATTGGTGATTCTGGATTAATGTTACATACCAGCATTATAACTTAGGAAAGAAAGGTAGTATATGGTATGTGTGTAGTTACAAAAGTACGTGCATAGTTTATCCGGCACCAATGACAATTGTTTTTCTACAAAAAAATGTATATGAAAAGGTATACTATCCGCGGCAAACTTGGAAAGAACTGAAGTGTTCTTACGCTGCAAGCATGATTAAAGAAGCCCAATTGGCATATATTTTCGTGCCAAGGAGAGGAGGGTCCATCCTGCGATTCCTAACTATACATTACAATATTGCATGAACAACGATTGATATGTACGTACATGAGAATGGATGTCTTGACAAGTGTGCACAATAGAATACTTGAATTAGAAGAGTGGCTGCTAGCACACAGACAAAAACTGATTGCAAAGGTCTTCCATCAAATAATCTTTGACGCACACTCTAGTTAATTTACACTATTGTTAAAAAAAAGGCATTATCATAGAGAATACATGCGCAATCAAACAAACATGCATATGTATGCATCAGTTATTTCTCGCTGCATATGTATTATAGAAAAAAAATACTACATATAGGTGCATATAATAGTGAGCTAGTTTTCACAACAATAACAGCAGAAATATCGGCAGTTGGTTAGTGAGGGAAATTTGGATGCATGCACCGCGATTTACATCATTACTGCAGGACCAGCCTGCAAATGCACGATTAGTTTCTTATTATGCTATAGGCAAGTGTGGGTTTCCCCTAACCTGGTGAATTAAATTAGTTAGAGATCGATCCTGTGCCGTGGAAAAGGATATATCACCAACAAATTAATTAAGGTCACTTATCCACACTTAGTCGTGGTCACTCTGCCTGCATAGCTGACAGTTACAGCCGTTAGTTCATGCATGAAAGTAACCAACGATATTTACCCTCATCGTAACTTTTTGTGTGTGTGGGTACCTCCTCTTAACCATGGTATACATGATGTTTTTGTGTCAAATATCTGATGATGATGCACATGCTGATCTCAACTCTCAAGTAGTAGTAATATTTCTTTTACCAACCTACTCGATTCCCTATCATGAGCACCTCATGTAGCTCCTTTTTACATTTATAATACTCGTAGATGCTACCTGTGGTAGCTAATGGTTGCCACGCCATGCAGAACCACAATGGCACTAGTTAATCTGCTGCTTAGTACGTTTTTCACCTTTTCTATCCTTATATTTCTTATTAATTGTTAAGCGTAGCTGCAGATTAATGGATATCTGGTCCCTCCTCTTGGCTTGATTATGTATCGAGTGATTAAGCATCAACTATTTTTAAGCTCGTGAGCGACCAAGTCTACGCATTCTAGAACCGCACTGTTCTCATGGTGCGCGCGCGTGCACCCGACGGACAACGACGATCACGCGCGCCCTCGTCCAGCGCGCTTGGCTCGCCGGAGGAGGCGGCCGGCGGCTATGCGTGTGAACGCTAGGTTGCTTCTTTGTTGAACACGTCAAAATGCCCCTTCGGCAGTCACTCTGACAGGTCGAGCGCCATCCCACACGCCCGAGTATATAGGAAAGACGACCTATCAGTCATCCTCACAGGGGTTAATGTGTTTGGCACATGAAAGCAACGTCCGATACCAAAAACATAAGCTCCGAAACTAAAGAAAAACGTTAACAAACAACACTTCCTCTCGTTACGCCACTGCCTGAGGCGCTGCCGGCGAAGCCCGGCCGGGCTCCAGTAACGGCGCGGGGTGTTTCCCCTAGGCTGTCTTCCATCCCCTCGTTCATGGCATGTTTGACGGTTGGAAGAAGATCGTCGCTGGGTCGATCTAGACCTGCGGGGGTGGTGGCCTAGGTAGGGGATGCTCCTGGATGGGTGTTGATTAGTACATCTTTATTTATATTTTTATCATGATCTAAACCAAATAATTTTAGATTTTTCAATATGATTATTACCTACTAAAAGGGAACGATCGAAAATTACTTTGATTATTTTGTTCCATTAAGGAACGGGCAATTTAAGACGAGAAATCAAGCTATACATGAAAAATATGAAGCCACACGATCTAAGTCCAAGCAACCAGGGGGGTGCACAACCAACTCGAGGAGAGAACACAATGCCGGGTATGAGCACACTCGTTCATACCAGCGCTCGTACCACCCGATGCTAGCTCTGCGATGTTTACGCAAGCAATTTTCATAAAGGGTTCGAGGCCTCTTCGCAACAGAGCGCCTAGAAACCCTATGCGCCGCAATAGAGCGAAACACGAATCACCATGCATCACCATTCCCATCTACATATTCATATCCATCTCCATAGCCTTTATTTCCATAGACATAGCCATAACTTTTATCGAGATACATCGCACATGACAATATTGTAACACAATCTTCAATCATTCATATTCAAGTTATTTATACACCGTTGTCCATGTATGATCTCTTTGCAATGTATGTGTAGTCCACTGAAATTAATGGGTAAGGCATAACCTTGCAAACCCATGTACTTGTAAACGGGTTTGTTCGTAGAACTTTAAAGATACATTATTATTCATGTGTGTCGCAACGGATTTGTCCATTGTCCTTTTCTCGTTCTAAGGCCCCGCGAGTATACGGGATCCCAAGGGGTCGGCAAGGTGGGGGTATAGATGAGGGATGAGTGGATGGCTATGCCGAATACCAATGATAGTAACGATCACTATGGTTGTCAGAAGCAATTCCCTGGGATATAAGGGTTACGGTCATTAAACGTTCATTCCATTAGTCTGTATAAATCCTTTATAATCGAGGTAACCATGTGAAACGGGAATTACCTTGGTTGGGCAATACAATCATGATATAGCTGCATGTTAGTTGTGAGGTTATTAGGGCGTATCCCCTGTTACACCCTGTGTTTTGCCTTATATTACCAAGTTAACATAGCTTAAAAAGTTAGGGCCAACATTTTTGTGTGTGTGCGTGCTTGTGATGCTTGGTTTGATAGTTGTTTGCTGGCTTGCTTGATTGTGTTTAAATCATCAAAATCCCCCATCTCTCTCTGGACTCATCTCCTTGCTCCAAATCTTTGACCAATGATCATGCCATGTGTATAGGACATAAAACTATTTTACAAAATATTATTTTGGCCAAAAAGCATTTATTTAATTTAGCTTTACAAAACCCCCTGAATTGAGATTTGTACTACAAGTCCTCAAATTGGGAAGGATGTTTTGCCCCAAATATTTTATTTAGAACCTATTATCAAAATTATTTCCCAGAACCACAAAATTTCTATTTTAAAATTATTGAAATACCTTTTTTGAGGCCAAAAATGGTCTTTTATAGGTGAAAATTATTTTTATGCTTCCAAAATATTTCAGAAAATTTAGGGAAACTCAATGGACATATATTTACCATATATAAGAGTTTCAACACATGGTCATGTTCAAAATATTGGAAGAAACCCTTCAAAATCTTTTCTGTGTATTTCAAGCTTTTGAAATATTTCTATAAGAAATATTCTCAATTAATTCCAGGAAAATTCTAGCAAATCACACATGACACATGTGGTGATCTTGCCAAGTTGCACCGTAATCCTAATTGTTTTGATACACCCAAATATTCCAAAACCCTTTTTGTCCAGATCCAAATTTGAGCAACTTTACATTGCCAAGTGTGTCGAATTATTCTCAAATTTTGGGGACATAATATAATCCCCTAATAATGCGTCCACACCAAGTGGTGCATCAAGGAGAATAGATCCACTTGTCCAACTCCCTCCAAACCCAGTTGTGTTGATTTCTAGAATTGGGAAACTTTGCATTGTCAAGTTTCTCCATTTAGTCCCAAACTTTTTGGGCACTCTATAATTCCCAAATGATGCCACCACACCAAGTGGTGCGTTAAGGATAATAGAATTGCATGACTAGATCTAAGCAAAACAATTTCTGCCTATTTATAGGGTTTACCAAGTTTGCACTAGAAACTTTCACCTTATAATCCTCAATTTGGTGTCAAGCCCATTTGCACCTATCATTCACTCATGTTGAGTTTCGTAGCAAGGATAGAAACTTAGCTAGCTCAAAATTGCATCAAACACCTTCTGGTGATTTCCCTAAGTTATTGTTTTCACCACTTTTACTATTTTCCATGCTCTCAAATTCTTACCACAGTCACTACTAGGCCTCTTGCACCTCCATTAAGAAACCCCGGCTCTGGATCAATGATTGGGAGGGTAAATCCCCCATTTACCTCTATGATTCACCATGGCAGAGCTCCTCTGTCCCACTCCTCTCATGTCTACCCTTCCCTTACCCCCTAAGATTCCTCCAGAGCATCTCTAGAGGCCCCATGTGCTAGTGGACAAGCTTGGCCGCTCCCAGGACGCAAGTGGTCGTGCCAGAGCACGTGTAGACGCGTCAATGCCGACCAAAAGCCCTCTCTGGAGCGCGCTGATGTGCACTCAAGAGTTGATGCCACGCCACTGACCAGCTTGGGCTCCCCGTCCCCCGCGCTAGTCGAGGGCTCTCGACGTCCGCACCACGCCATTACATGGTCCCCCTCATCTCTCTCCCTCCTCTCGCTTCCCTCACACGCGTGTCGAACCGGCTAGAGAGCTCCAATGAGCACGCTCACACGCGCGCACCCATGTCCCCCTTGGCTCCTTTATCTACCGTTCCTTGGACATGGACTGCATCCATGAAGCCCGCAGACATGCCCTAGAGCTTCCCTGAGGCCCCTAGTGGCAGTCGTGCTATGTCGGTGGATGCCATCCACGGTGGACTCGCGCCCAGACCACTTAAAGCCACCACGGAGCTCCCTCTTGACCTCTCTTGCCTCCTCTCACTCTCGCGAATCTCCCGGACCTCGTAGTTCATCTCCCCGTGCCCTCTCCAACCTCCCATGATCAGCCTTGCCGCATTGGCCAACACTCAAGTTCGAGCTCATCAGTGCCCCTCATCTCCTCTTAGCTGCCCTAGAGCGCCTCCCGTATCACCACGATCCTCCTCCATGCTCCATCTCTTCCCCTCCATGATCGTGCTACTGTGCTCATCATCGCCATCGCCTATCCCTGCCGCGATCGAAGCCTCGCTCGCTCCGGCGGTCCCCGACGGAAACGAGACCACCAGGTGGATGCAGGGATTCCCCCGTCCACTCTGGTGGCCAAAGCTTTGCTAGAGGTGGCCTGTGCCGACCGGACGATGCCGGCGGGTGCTCGGCCATGCCTACTCTATTCCTCCTTTGCACGAGCGGGAGGTGGAGGGCAGACTCGATAGGTGGGGCATGCGTGTCAGTGACCGGACGGTCGATCCCCCTTGTTTTAGTGGAAACGGCTTCGAGCGATTGATGTCTCCCCACGTGGGAAAAGTATTCAGATGAGTGCGTCTCCGGCGTGGCCCTGTGTGTGCGCACGGCTCAGCCGCATGGCCAGCCCAGTAGGGATATTGCTATCCTAGGCCGATGGCGAGGCTTAGCCTGTTAGGTAATTTATTTATCTTTTCCATTTTTCTAGAGTCAAAAAGGTTTCCATAGTATTCATTTGACCTCCAAAATTGATGATTCATTTTTTTATATTCTCCTAAAAATGCCACCTATCATTTGGCACAGCTTCCAAAATTCATCACCACAATTCTTTTCCCTATTCAAAGCCAACTCTGCAAAATCCCTAGAACATCCTGTTGGGGAACGTCGCATGGGAAACAAAAATTGTCCTACGCGCACGAAGACCTATCATGGTGATGTCCATCTACGAGAGGGGATGTGTGATCTACGTACCCTTGTAGACCGTACAGCAGAAGCGTTAGTGAACGCGGTTGATGTAGTGGAACGTCCTCACGTCCCTCGATCCGCCACGCGAACCGTCCCGCGATCAGTCCCACGATCTAGTGCCGAACGGACGGCACCTCCATGTTCAGCACACGTACAACTCGACGATGATCTCGGCCTTCTTGATCCAGCAAGAGAGACGGAGAGGTAGAAGAGTTCTAAGGCAGCGTGACGGCGCTCCGGAGGTTGGTGATGATCTCGTCTCAGCAAGGCTCCGCCCGAGCTCCGGAGAAACGCGATCTAGAGGTAAAACTGTGGAGATATGTGGTCGGGCTGCCGTGGCAAAGTTGTGTCAAATCAGCCCTAAAACCTCCGTATATATAGGGGGAAGAGGGGGAGCCTTGCCTTGGGGTCCAAGGATCCCTAAGGGCTTCAGCCGAGCCAAGGGGGGGAGTTCTCCCCTTCCAAACCGAGTCCAACTAGGTTTGGAAGGAGGAGTCCTTCCCCCTTTTCCCACCTCCTCTTTTTTTTCTCTTTGATTTTTCTTCCTATGGCGCATAGGGCTCTTTTGGGCTGTCCCACCAGCCCACTAAGGGCTGGTGCGCCACCCCCAATGCCTATGGGCTTCCCCGGGGTGGGTTGCCCCCCCGGTGAATTCCCGGAACCCATTCGTCATTCCCGGTACATTCTCGGTAACTCCGAAAACCTTCCGGTAATCAAATGAGGTCATCCTATATATCAATCTTCGTTTCCGGACTATTCCGGAAACCCTCGTGACGTCCGTGATCTCATTCGGGACTCCGAACAACATTCCGTAACCAACCATATAACTCAAATACGCATAAAACAACGTCGAACCTTAAGTGCGCAGACCCTGCGGGTTCGAGAACTATGTAGACATGACCCGAGAGACTCCTCGGTCAATATCCAATAGCGGGACCTGGATGCCCATATTGGATCCTACATATTCTACGAAGATCTTATCGTTTGAACCTCAGTGCCAAGGATTCATATAATCCCATATGTCATCCCCTTTGTCCTTCGGTATGTCACTTGCCCGAGATTCGATCGTCAGTATCTGTATACCTATTTCAATCTCGTTTACCGGCAAGTCTCTTTACTCGTTCCGTAATACAAGATCCCGCAACTTACACTAAGTCACATTGCTTGCAAGGCTTGTGTGTGATGTTGTATTACCGAGTGGGCCCCGAGATATCTCTCCGTCACACGGAGTGACAAATCCCAGTCTCGATCCATACTAACTCAATGAACACCTTCGGAGATACCTGTAGAGCATCTTTATAGTCACCCAGTTACGTTGCGACGTTTGATACACACAAAGTATTCCTCCAGTATTAGTGAGTTATATGATCTCATGGTCATAGGAACAAATACTTGACATGCAGAAAACAGTAGCAATAAAATGACACGATCAACATGCTACGTCTATTAGTTTGGGTCTAGTCCATCACGTGATTCTCCTAATGACGTGATCCAGTTATCAAGCAACAACACCTTGTTCATAATCAGAAGACACTGACTATCTTTGATCAACTGGCTAGCCAACTAGAGGCTTGCTAGGGACAGTGTTTTGTCTATGTATCCACACATGTATATAAGTCTTCATTCAATACAATTATAGCATGGATAATAAACGATTATCTTGATACAGGAATTATCATAATAACTATATTTATTATTGCCTCTAGGGCATAATTCCAACAGTCTCCCACTTGCACTAGAGTCAATAATCTAGCCCTCACATAATCATGCGAATTACATTGTAATAAATCTAACACCCATACAGTTCTGGTGTTGATCATGCTTTGCCCGTGGAAGAGGTTTAGTCAGCGGGTCTGCTACATTCAGATCCGTGTGCACTTTGCATATATTTACGTCCTCCCCTTCGACATAGTCGCGGATGAGGTTGAAGCGTCGTTTGATGTGTCTGGACTTCTTGTGAAACCGTGGTTCCTTTGCTAGGGCAATGGCACCCGTGTTGTCACAGAACAAGGTTATTGGATTCAGTGCGCTTGGCACCACTCCAAGATCCGTCATGAACTGCTTCATCCAGACACCCTCCTTAGCCGCCTCCGAGGCAGCCATGTACTCCGCTTCACATGTAGAATCTGCTACGACGCTTTTCTTGGAACTGCACCAGCTTACCGCACCCCCATTAAGAATAAATACGTATCCGGTTTGCGACTTAGAGTCGTCCGGATCTGTGTCAAAGCTTGCATCGACGTAACCTTTTACGGCGAGCTCTTCGTCACCTCCATACACGAGAAACATCTCCTTAGTCCTTTTCAGGTACTTCAGGATATTCTTGACCGCTGTCCAGTGATCCACTCCTGGATTACTCTAGAACCTACCTGCCATACTTATGGCCAGGCTAACGTCCGGTCTAGTGCACAACATTTCATACATGATAGAACCTATGGCTGAAGCATAGGGGACGGAGCGCATATGCTCTCTATCTTGATCAGTTGCTGGGCACTGAGTCTTACTCAATCTCGTACCTTGTAGGCAAGAACCCCTTCTTGGACTGTTCCATTTGAACCTCTTCAAAACTTTATCAAGGTATGTGCTTTGTGAAAGTCCTATCACGCGTTTTGATCTATCCCTGTAGATCTTAATGCCTAGAATGTAAGCAGCTTCTCCTAGGTCCTTCATAGAGAAACTTTTATTCAAGTAATCCTTTATGCTCTCCAAAAACTCTACGTTGTTTCCAATCAGCAATATGTCATCCACATATAATATTAGAAACGCCACAGAGCTCCCACTCACTTTCTTGTAAATACAAGATTCTCCAACCACTTGTATAAACCCAAATGCTTTGATCACCTCATCAAAACGTTTGTTCCAACTCCGAGATGCTTGCACCAGTCCATAAATGGATCGCTGGAGCTTGCACACCTTGTTAGCATTCTTAGGATCGACAAAACCTTCGGGTTGTATCATATACAATTCTTCCTTAAGGAAACCGTTAAGTAACGCCGTTTTGACATCCATCTGCCAGCTTTCATAATCGAAAAATGCAGCTATTGCTAACATGATTCTGACGGACTTAAGCATCGCCACGGGTGAGAATGTCTCATCGTACTCAACTCCTTGAACTTGTGAAAAACCCTTTGCTACAAGTCGAGCTTTATAAACGGTCACATTGCCGTCAGCGTCCGTCTTCCTCTTAAAGATCCATTTGTTCTGAATAGCCTTGCAGCCCTCAGGCAGTACCTCCAAAGTCCACACTTTGTTCTCATACATGGATCCTATCTCGGACTTCATGGCTTCTAGCCATTTGTTGGAATCTGGGCCCACCATTGCTTCTTCATAATTTGCAGGTTCATTGTTGTCCAACAACATGATTGATAAGACGGGATTACCGTACCACTCTGGAGCAGCACGTGGTCTCGTTGACCTGCGTGGTTCGACAGGAACTTGAACCGGAGTTTCATGATCATCATCATTAACTTCCTCCTCAACCGGCATCGCAACGAGAGAGGTTTCCCCTTGCCCTGCGCCACCATCCAGAGGGATGAGAGGTTCGACAACCTCGTCAAGTTCTATCTTCCTCCCACTCAATTCTCTCGAGAGAAACTCCTTTTCGAGAAAAGCTCCGTTTTTAGCAACAAACACTTTGCCCTCGGATTTGAGATAGAAGGTGTACCCAACTGTCTCTTTTGGGTAACCTATGAAGATGCACTTTTCCGCTTTGGTTCCAGCTTTTCAGGCTGAAGCTTTTTGACATAAGCATCACATCCCCAAATTTTAAGAAACGACAACTTTGGCCTTTTGCCATACCATAGTTCGTATGGTGTCGTCTCAACGGATTTTGATGGTGCCCTATTTAAATTGAATGCAGCTGTTTCTAATGCATAACCCCAAAACGATAACGGCAAATCGGTAAGAGACATCATAGATCGCACCATCTCTAATAAAGTACGATTACGATGTTCGGACACACCATTACGCCCTGGTGTTCCAGGCGGTGTCAACTGTGAAACAATTCCACATTGTCTTAAGTGAGCACCAAACTCGGAACTCAGATATTCACCCCCACGATCAGACCGTAGGAACTTGATCTTCTTGTTACGATGATTTTCAACTTCACTCTGAAATTGTTTGAACTTTTCAAATGTTTCAGATTTGTGCTTCATCAAGTAGACATAACCATATCTACTCAAATCGTCAGTGAAGGTGAGAAAATAACGATATCCGCCGCGTGCCTCCACGCTCATCGGACCACACACATCGGTATGTATGATTTCCAACAAGTCACTTGCACGCTCCATTGTTCCGGAGAACGGAGTCTTAGTCATCTTGCCCATGAGGCATGGTTCGCACGTGTCAAGTCAATCAAAGTCAAGTGACTCCAAAAGTCCATCAGCATGGAGTTTCTTCATGCGCTTTACACCAATACGACCTAAGCGGCAGTGCCACAAAAATATGGCGCTATCATTGTTAACTCTAACTCTTTTGCTCTCAATGTTATGTATGTGTGTATTGCTATCAAGATTCAATATGAACAATCCTCTCACATTGGGTGCATGACCATAAAATATGTTACTCATAGAAATAGAACAACCATTATTCCCTGACTTAAAAGAGTATCCGTCTCGCAATAAACAAGATCCAGATATAATGTTCATGCTCAACGCAGGCACTAAATAACAATGATTTAAGTTCATAACTAATCCTGATGGTAACTGAAGTGAAACTGTGCCGATGGCGATTGCATCAACCTTGGGACCATTTCCTACGTGCATCGACACTTCATCTTTCGCCAGCCTTCGTCTATTCCGCAGTTCCTGTTTCGAGTTGCAGATATGAGCAACAGAACCGGTATCGAAGACCCAGGCACTACTACGAGAGCCGGTTAAGTACACATCAATAACATGTATATCAAATATACCTGATTTTTCTTTGGCCGCCTTCTTATCTGCCAGATACTTGGGGCAATTGCGCTTCCTAGTGACCCATACCCTTGCAATAGTAACACTCTGTTTCAGGCTTAGGTCCAGCTTTGGGTTTCTTCGTCGGATTGGCAACAGGCTTGCTGCTCTTCTTTGAATTACCCTTCTTGCCTTTGCCGTTTCTCTTGAAACTAGTGGTCTTATTCACCATCAACACTTGATGCTCTTTATGGAGTTCAGACTGTGCGACTTTCAGCATCGCAAACAAGTCGCCGGGAGACTTGTTCATCCCTTGCATGTTGTAGTTCAACACAAAGCCTTTATAGCTTGGCGGCAGTGATTGAAGGATTCTGTCAGTGATAGCATCTTGCGGGAGTTCAATCCCCAGCTCAGCTAGATGATTTGAGTACCCAGACATTTTGAGCACATGTTCACTGACAGACGAGTTTTCCTCCATCTTGCAAGCATAGAATTTATCGGAGGTCTCATACCTCTCGATCCGGGCGTTCTTCTGAAAGATAAACTTCAACTCCTGGAACATCTCAAATGCTCCATGACGCTCAAAGCGACGTTGAAGTCCCGATTCTAAGCCATACAAGACTGCACATTGAACTACTGAGTAGTCCTCCTTACGTGCTAACCAAGCATTCTTAACATCCTGATCAGCCGTAGCGGGTGGTTCATCTCCTAGCGCAGCATTAAGGACATAATCCTTTTTCCCAGCTTGTAAGATTAGCTTAAGATTACGAGCCCAATCTACAAAGTTGCTTCCATCATCTTTCAACTTAGCTTTCTCTAGGATCGTATTAAAATTCAGGGTGACTGTCGCGTGAGCCATGACCTACAACACAAATATATTCAAAGTGGACTTAGACTATGTTCAAGATAATTAGAGTTTAACTTAAAAAAATTATTCGCTAAACTCCCACTCAAAAAGTACATCTCTCTAGTCATTTGAGTGGTTCATGATCCACTTACACTAGCTCAAGTCCGATCATCACGTGAGTTGATATAGTTTCAGTGGTAAGCATCCCTGTGCTAATCATATCATCTATATGATTCATGATCGACCTTTCGATCTCATGTGTTCCGAGGCCATGTCTGCACATGCTAGGCTCGTCAAGCTTAACCCGAGTGTTCCGCGTGCGCAACTGTTTTGCACCCGTTGTATGTGAACGTTGAGTCTATCACACCCGATCATCACGTGGTGTCTCGAAACGACGAACTGTAGCAACGTTGCACAGTCGGGGAGAACACAATTTCATCTTGAAATTTTAGTGAGAGATCACCTCATAATGCTACCGTCGTTCTAAGCAAAATAAGGTGCATAAAAGGATTAACATCACATGCAATTCATAAGTGACATGATATGGCCATCATCACATGCTTCTTGATCTCCATCACCAAAGCACCGACACGATCTTCTTGTCACCGACGCCGCACCATGATCTCCATCAACATGTCGCCATCGGGGTTGTCGTGCTACTCATGCTATTACTACTAAAGCTACATCCTAGCAAAATAGTAAACGCATCTGCAAGCACAAACGTTAGTACAAAGACAACCCTATGGCTCCTGCCGGTTGCCGTACCATCGACGTGCAAGTCGATATTATCTATTACAACATGATCATCTCATACATCCAATATATCACATCACATCGTTGGCCATATCACATCACAAGCATACCCTGCAAAAACAAGTTAGACGTCCTCTAATTTTGTTGTTGCATGTTTTACGTGGTGACCATGGGTATCTAGTAGGATCACATCTTACTTACGCAAACACCACAACGGAGATATATGAGTTGCTATTTAACCTCATCCAAGGACCTCCTCGGTCAAATCCGATTCAACTAAAGTTGGAGAAAGCGACACTTGCCAGTCATCTTTGAGCAACGGGGTTACTCGTAGCGATGAAACCAGTCTCTCGTAAGCGTACAAGTAATGTCGGTCCAAGCCGCTTCAATCCAACAATACCGCAGAATCAAGAAAAGACTAAGGAGGGCAGCAAAATGCACATCACCGCCCACAAAAACTTTTGTGTTCTACTCGAGAAGACATCTACGCATGAACCTAGCTCCTGATGCCACTGTTGGGGAACGTCGCATGGGAAACAAAATTTTTCCTACGCGCACGAAGACCTATCATGGTGATGTCCATCTACGAGAGGGGATGAGTGATCTACGTACCCTTGTAGACCATACAGCAGAACCGTTAGTAAACGCGGTTGATGTAGTGGAACGTCCTCACGTCCCTCGATCCACCCCGCGAACAATCCCGCGATCAGTCCCACGATCTAGTACCGAACGGACGGCACCTCCGCGTTCAGCACACGTACAGCTCGACGATGATCTCGGCCTTCTTGATCCAGCAAGAGAGACGGAGAGGTAGAAGAGTTCTCCGGCAGCGTGACAGCGCTCCGGAGGTTGGTGATGATCTCGTCTCAGCAGGGCTCCGCCCGAGCTCCACAGAAACACGATCTAGAGGAAAATCCGTGGAGGTATGTGGTCGGGCTGCCGTGGAAAAGTCGTCTCAAATCAGCCCTAAAACCTCCGTACATATAGGTGGGAGATGGGGGGCCTTGCCTTGGGACTCAAGGAGCCCCAAGGGGGTCGGCCGAGCCAAGGGGGGAAGGTCTCCCCCCCCCAAACCGAGTTGGACTTGGTTTGGTGGGTGGGAGCCCTTCCTTCCCTTCCCACGTCCTCTTTTTTTTTCTTTCTCTTTGATTTTTCTTTCTAATGCGCATAGGGCCCTTTTGGGCTGTCCCACCAGCCCACTAAGGGCTGGTGCGCCACCCTCAAGGCCTATGGGCTTCCCCGGGGTGGGTTGCCCCCCCGGTGAACTCCCGGAACCCATTCGTCATCCCCGGTACATTCCCGGTAACTCCGCAAACCTTCCGGTAATCAAATGAGGTCATCCTATATATCAATCTTCGTTTCTGGACCATTCCGGAAACCCTCGTGACGTCCGTGATCTCATCCGGGACTCCGAACAACATTCGATAACCAATCATATAACTCAAATACGCATAAAACAACGTCGAACCTTAAGTGTGCAGACCCTGCGGGTTCGAGAACTATGTAGACATGACCCGAGAGACTCCTCGGTCAATATCCAATAGCGGGACCTGGATGCCCATATTGGATCCTACATATTCTATGAAGATCTTATCGTTTGAACCCCAGTGCCAAGGATTCATATAATCCCGTATGTCATTCCCTTTGTCCTTCGGTATGTTACTTGCCCGAGATTCGATCGTCAGTATCCGCATACCTATTTCAATCTCGTTTAGCGGCAAGTCTCTTTACTCGTTCCGTAATACAAGATCCTGCAACTTACACTAAGTCACATTGCTTGCAAGGCTTGTGTGTGATGTTGTATTACCGAGTGGGCCTCGAGATACCTCTCCGTCACACGGAGTGACAAATCCCAGTCTTGATCCATACTAACTCAACTAACACCTTCAGAGATACCTGTAGAGCATCTTTATAGTCACCCAGTTACGTTGCGATGTTCGATAGACACAAAGTATTCCTCCGGTGTTAGTGAGTTATATGATCTCATGGTCATAGGAACAAATACTTGACACGCAGAAAACAGTAGCAAGAAAATGACACGATCAACATGCTACGTCTATTAGTTTGGGTCTAGTCCATCACGTGATTCTCCTAATGACGTGATCCAGTTATCAAGCAACAACACCTTGTTCATAATCAGAAGACACTGACTATCTTTGATCAAGTGGCTAGCCAACTAGAGGCTTGCTAGGGACAGTGTTTTGTCTATGTATCCACACATGTAAATGAGTCTTCATTCAATACAATTATAGCATGGATAATAAACGATTATCTTGATACAGGAATTATAATAATAACTATATTTATTATTGCCTCTAGGGCATAATTCCAACGGTGTCAACTGTGAAACAATTCCACATTGTCTTAAGTGAGCACCAAACTCGAAACTCAGATATTCACCCTCACGATCAGACTGTAGGAACTTGATCTTCTTGTTACGATGATTTTCAACTTCACTCTGAAATTGCTTGAACTTTTCAAAAGTTTCAGACTTATGCTTCATTAAGTAGACATAACCATATCTACTCAAATCGTCAGTGAATGTGAGAAAATAACGATATGCGCCGCGTGCCTCCACGCTCATCGGACCACACACATCGGTATGTATGATTTCCAACAAGTCACTTGCACGCTCCATTGTTCCGGAGAATGGAGTTTTAGTCATCTTGCCCATGAGGCATGGTTCGCACGTGTCAAGTGAATCAAAGTCAAGTGACTCCAAAAGTCCATCGGCATGGAGTTTCTTCATGCGCTTTACACCAATATGACCTAAGCGGCAGTGCCACAAAAATATGGCGCTATCATTGTTAACTCTAACTCTTTTGCTCTCAATGTTATGTATGTGTGTATCACTATCAAGATTCAATATGAACAATCCTCTCACATTGGGTGCATGACCATAAAAGATGTTACTCGTAGAAATAGAACAACCATTATTCTCTTACTTAAAAGAGTAACCGTCTCGCAATAAACAAGATCCAGATATAATGTTCATGCTCAACGCAGGCACTAAATAACAATGATTTAAGTTCAAAACTAATCCTGATGGTAACTGAAGTGAAACTGTGCCGACGGCGATTGCATCAACCTTGGAACCATTTCCTACGTGCATCGTCACTTCATCTTTCGCCAGCCTTCGTCTATTCCGCAGTTCCTGTTTCGAGTTGCAAATATGAGCAACAGAACCGGTATCGAATACCCAGGCACTACTACGAGAGCCGGTTAAGTACACATCAATAACATGTATATCAAATATACCTGATTTTTCTTTGGCCGCCTTCTTATCTGCCAGATACTTGGGGCAATTGCGCTTCCTAGTGACCCATACCCTTGCAATAGTAACACTCTGTTTCAGGCTTAGGTCCAGCTTTGGGTTTCTTCGTCGGATTGGCAACAGGCTTGCTGCTCTTCTTTGAATTACCCTTCTTGCCTTTGCCGTTTCTCTTGAAACTAGTGGTCTTATTCACCATCAACACTTGATGCTCTTTACGGAGTTCAGACTGTGCGACTTTCAGCATCGCAAACAAGTCGCCGGGAGACTTGTTCATCCCTTGCATGTTGTAGTTCAACACAAAGCCTTTATAGCTTGGCGGCAGTGATTGAAGGATTCTGTCAGTGATAGCATCTTGCGGGAGTTCAATCCCCAGCTCAGCTAGATGATTTGAGTACCCAGACATTTTGAGCACATGTTCACTGACAGACGAGTTTTCCTCCATCTTGCAAGCATAGAATTTATCGGAGGTCTCATACCTCTCGATCCGGGCGTTCTTCTGAAAGATAAACTTCAACTCGTGGAACATCTCAAATGCTCCATGACGCTCAAAGCGACGTTGAAGTCCCGGTTCTAAGCCATACAAGACTGCACATTGAACTACTGAGTAGTCCTCCTTACGTGCTAACCAAGCATTCTTAACATCCTGATCAGCCGTAGCGGGTGGTTCATCTCCTAGCGCAGCATTAAGGACATAATCCTTTTTCCCAGCTTGTAAGATTAGCCTAAGATTACGAGCCCAATCTACAAAGTTGCTTCCATCATCTTTCAACTTAGCTTTCTCTAGGATCGTATTAAAATTCAGGGTGACTGTCGCGTGAGCCATGATCTACAACACAAATATATTCAAAGTGGACTTAGACTATGTTCAAGATAATTAGAGTTTAACTTAAACAAATTATTCGCTAAACTCCCACTCAAAAAGTACATCTCTCTAGTCATTTGAGTGGTTCATGATCCACTTACACTAGCTCAAGTCCGATCATCACGTGAGTTGAGTATAGTTTCAGTGGTAAGCATCCCTGTGCTAATCATATCATCTATATGATTCATGATCGACCTTTCGGTCTCATGTGTTCCGAGGCCATGTCTGCACATGCTAGGATCATCAAGCTTAACCCAAGTGTTCCGCGTGCGCAACTGTTTTGCACCCGTTGTATGTGAATGTTGAGTCTATCACACCCGATCATCACGTGGTGTCTCGAAACGACGAACTGTAGCAACGGTGCACAGTCGGGGAGAACACAATTTCGTCTTGAAATTTTAGTGAGAGATCACCTCATAATGCTACCGTCGTTCTAAGGAAAATAAGGTGCATAAAGGATTAACATCACATGCAATTCATAAGTGACATGATATGGCCATCATCATGTGCTCCTTGATCTCCATCACCAAAGCACTGGCACGATCTTCTTGTCACCGGCGCCACACCATGATCTCCATCAACGTGTCGCCATCGGGGTTGTCGTGCTACTCATGCTATTACTACTAAGGCTACATCCTAGCAAAATAGTAAACGCATCTGCAAGCACAAACGTTAGTTATAAAGACAACCCTATGGCTCCTGCCGGTTGCCGTACCATCGACGTGCAAGTCGATATTATCTATTACAACATGATCATCTCATACATCCAATATATCATATCACATCATTGGCCATATCACATCACAAGCATACCCTGCAAAAACAAGTTAGACGTCCTCTAATTTTGTTGTTGCATGTTTTACGTGGTGACCATGGGTATCTAGTGCGATCGCATCTTACTTACGCAAACACCACAACGGAGATATATGAGTTGCTATTTAACCTCATCCAAGGACCTCCTTGGTCAAATCCGATTCAACTAAAGTTGGAGAAACTGACACCCGCCAGTCATCTTTGAGTAACGGAGTTACTCGTAGCTATGAAACCAGTCTCTCGTAAGTGTACGAGTAATGTCGGTCCGAGCCGCTTCGATCCAACAATACCGCGGAATCAAGAAAAGACTAAGGAGGGCAGAAATACGCACATCACCGCCCACAAAAACTTTTGTGTTCTACTCGAGAAGACATCTACGCATGAACCTAGCTCATGATGCCACTGATGGGGAACGTCGCATGGGAAACAAAAATTTTCCTACGCGCACGAAGACCTATCATGGTGATGTCCATCTACGAGAGGGGATGTGTGATCAACGTACCCTTGTAGACTGTACAATAGAAGCGTTAGTGAACGCGGTTGATGTAGTGGAACGTCCTCACGTCCCTCGATCCACCCCGCGAACCGTCCCGCGGTCAGTCCCACGATCTAGTGCCGAACGGACGGCACCTCCGCGTTCAGCATACGTACAACTCGACAATGATCTCGGCCTTCTTGATCCAGCAAGAGAGACGGAGAGGTAGAAGAGTTCTCCGGCAGCGTGACGGTGCTCCGGAGGTTGGTGATGATCTCACCTCAGCAGGGCTTCGCCCGAGCTCTGCAGAAACGCGATCTAGAGGTAAAACCGTGGAGATATGTGGTCGGGCTGCCGTGGCAAAGTTGTGTCAAATCAGCCCTAAAACCTCCGTATATATAGGGGGAAGAGGGGGAGCCTTGCCTTGGGGTCCAAGGATCCCTAAGGGCTTCAGCCGAGCCAAGGGGGGGGGGAGTTCTCCCCTTCCAAACCGAGTCCAACTAGGTTTGGAAGGAGGAGTCCTTCCCCCTTTTCCCACCTCCTGTTTTTTTTTCTTTTCTCTTTGATTTTTCTTCCTATGGCGCATAGGGCTCTTTTGGGCTGTCCCACCAGCCCACTAAGGGCTGGTGCGCCACCCCCAATGCCTATGGGCTTCCCCGGGGTGGGTTGCCCCCCCGGTGAACTCCCGGAACCCATTCGTTATTCCCGGTACATTCCCGGTAACTCCGAAAACCTTCCGGTAATCAAATGAGGTCATCCTATATATCAATCTTCGTTTCCGGACTATTCCGGAAACCCTCGTGATGTCCGTGATCTCATCCGGGACTCCGAACAACATTCGGTAACCAACCATATAACTCAAATACGCATAAAACAACGTCGAACCTTAAGTGTGCAGACCTTGCGGGTTCGACAACTATGTAGACATGACCCGAGAGACTCCTCGGTCAATATCCAATAGCGGGACCTGGATGCCCATATTGGATCCTACATATTCTACGAAGATCTTATCGTTTGAACCTCAGTGCCAAGGATTAATATAATCCCGTATGTCATTCCCTTTGTCCTTCGGTATGTCACTTGCCCGAGATTCGATCGTCAGTATCCGTATACCTATTTGAATCTCGTTACCGGCAAGTCTCTTTACTCGTTCCGTAATACAAGATCCCGCAACTTACACTAAGTCACATTGCTTGCAAGGCTTGTGTGTGATGTTGTATTACCGAGTGGGCCCCGAGATACCTCTCCGTCACACGGAGTGACAAATCCCAGTCTCGATCCATACTAACTCAATGAACACCTTTGGAGATACCTGTAGAGCATCTTTATAGTCACCCAGTTACGTTGCGACGTTTGATACACACAAAGTATTCCTCCGGTGTTAGTGAGTTATATGATCTCATGGTCATAGGAACAAATACTTGACACGCAGAAAACAGTAGCAATAAAATGACACGATCAACATGCTACGTCTATTAGTTTGGGTCTAGTCCATCAGGTGATTCTCCTGATGACGTGACCGAGTTATCAAGCAACAACACCTTGTTCATAATCAGAAGACACTGACTATCTTTGATCAACTGGCTAGCCAACTAGAGGCTTGCTAGGGACAGTCTTTTGTCTATGTATCCACACATGTATATAAGTCTTCATTCAATACAATTATAGCATGGATAATAAACGATTATCTTGATACAGGAATTATAATAATAACTATATTTATTATTGCCTCTAGGGCATAATTCCAACATATCCAGAGCAATTCCAGATGGAGTGATTGAAATTTCGAGGGACTCCAAAAATCTTGGTCTATTTGTCTAGCCATGGTGAACATTTTTTGTATGCTATATTTTGGTTGGACCAAATTAATAGCCCCACTTTCACATAGTCCCTCCATCTCAAAATAAGTGACTCAACTTTGTACTAAAGTTAGTACAAAACCGAGTCATATTTGAATCACTTATTTTGGGACGGAGGGAGTATTTCATCTTGGTAAATTGATAGGAAAATCATCCCAACTACAAATCCAGTGAGACCACTTCCAAAATAATTCTAAACTCATTCCCTAATTAATAGGCACATCCACTCATTTTTATAATTTTTTTTCTATAGACTTCTTATAGGATCATCAATTCCTCCATTTCCACTACTAAAAAATCTCCGTTGATCCAAATCTATTAGAATAAACTTTATGTATTTTTCTTGAAACCAGAGATGTCCAAAAAATAAAAGTCCTATTTATAGAGCACTTTTATTTTCTGCTTGTTGTGTTGCTTATTTTAGGTGTTTCCGACGATAGTTGACAAGGTAATCGAAGTGCATGGAGATGAACTAGAAGCTTGTGAAGACCTCGAAGGTTTTGCAGAGCCAGGCAAGCATCCCTATGACCATGTCTAAGAAACTAATTTATGCATGTCATATATCACTTCATTACGTTGCATTGAATTATGAATCAATGACCCATTGATACGTCTCCAACGTATCTATAATTTTTTATTATTCCATGCTATTATATTATTTGTTTTGGATGTTTTATATGCATTAATATGATATTTTATATTATTTTTGGGACTAACCTATTAATCTAGAGCCTAGTGCCAGTTTATGTTTTGTTCCATGTTTTTCAGTATTGCAGATAAGGAATATTAAACGGAGTCCAAATGGAACAAAATCTCCGGAAGGATTTTTCTTGGACTAGAAGACACCTGCCAGACTTGGAGAAGGGAGCAGGAGACCTACTTGGAGGCGACAAGCTTGCAGGACACACCCCAGGGGGGCATGGCTTGGGGCCCCCCTGCAGCTCTCCTAACCCTAATCCTTGGCCTATAAATTCCCAGACATTCCCCTAATACCAGAAGGAGGCCAAAAAAATATTTTTCTGTCGCCGGGAGCTTTTGTTCCCGTGAGATCCAATCTGGGAGTCTTTTCCGGTAATCTGTCGGAGAGGGAATCGATCACGGAGGGCATAGACATCAACTCCATAGCCCCTCCGATGATGCGTGAGTAGTTCACCAAAGACCTACGGGTCCATAGCTAGTAGCAAGATGGCTTCTTCTCTCTCTCTGTTCTGCAATACCATGATTCTTCATGAACTTCATGGAGATCTATCCGATGTAATACTCTTTTGTGGCGTGTTTGTCGAGATCCGATGAATTGTGGGTTTATGATCAGATTATCTATGAATATTATTTGAATCTTCTCTGAATTCTTATATGGATGATTTCATATCTTAGTAAGTCTCTTCGAGTTATTGGTTTGGTTTGGCCAACTAGATTGGCAATTCTTGCAATGGGAGAAGTGCTTAGTTTTGGGTTCAATCTTGCGGTGTCCTCACCCAGTGACAAAGTAGGGGTAGCGAGGCACGTATTGCGTTTTTGCTATCGATGATAAAAAAGATGGGGTATTCATCATAATGCTTGAGTTTATCCCTCTACATCATGTCATCTTACCTAAATCGTTACTCTGTCCTTCATGAACTTAATACTCTAAATGTAGGCAGGAGTCGGTCGATGTGTGGAGTAATAGTAGTAGATGCAGAATCGTTTCGGTCTACTTGATAGGGACGTGATGCCTATATGCATAATCATTGCCTTAGATATCTTCATAATTATTTGCTTTTCTATCAATTGCTCGACACTAATTTATTCACCCACCGTATTATTTTCCTTCATGAGACAAGCCTCTAGTGAAACCTATGGCCCCCGGGTCTATTTTCCATATTATACTTTTAGATCTATAAACCAAAAACACCAAAAATATATTGCTTCCATTTATTTACTTTTGTTTTACTTTTAGTTTTAGCAATCTTTTATCTATCTCTATTAGATCTCATTCTTGCAAATAACTGTGAAGGGATTGACAACCCCTTTTGAGCATTGGGTGCAAGTGTTTGATTTTTTGTGTAGGTGCTAAGATTGGGGCCTTTTTTGTTCCTCGTACTGGATTGATACCTTGGTTCTCAACAAACTGAGGGAAATACTTATGTACTTTGCTGCATCACCCTTTCCTCTTCAAGGGAAAACCAACACAAGCTCAAGAAGTAGCAAGAAGGATTTATGGTGCCATTGTCGAGGAGGATACATAGCAAGATCAAGCCTACCTGGCAGTTCTACGTGGCAAAATTACGACGAAATCAAAACGTCATGGCTGAAATCAGCCCAACCCATGTCAATTGATCACATGGGCTGGTTTTATTTTTTGGGGCTTTTTCTTATTGGGCTTCTTTTGGGGCCTTAGCCTATTTACACCCACTTCTAGTATTTTTTCGAATTTTTTTATCATTATAATTTGGGCCCTGGCCTTTTAGTGCCCAAATACATTTGGTCCAATTTAGTTTTGGCATTTTTTTCATTTTTGAATTCAGCAACTTTTTTGTTTCTTTTATGCTGTTAATGGATCTATAAATAATAGCCCATACAACTTTGAAGCCCATAAACATAAATCTGAAGCATCTCTAAATGACAGCCCACACCACAAAGTTTGACGCACATTTCAAGATCTGATAATATAGCCAAAACCTGCAGCACAACCAAAATCTGCTACCAAACCTGTAGCACAATCTCGTACAAAATTACACAACCAAGTGCACAAAATCTGCTACCAAACCAAGTGGTATCACAAAATCTGCTACCAAACCAAGTGCTATCACAAATCTGTTATGAAGTGCACAAATACTCCTACCAAAATCTGTCTTGCTTGATGGGCGATGCTTGGTCAGAACTTCCGCAACAACTGAAAAAGAAGACTTTTGCTCTTCGCCTTCTTGTACAGGAGCAGTCATCTTCTCTTCCATCTCAGTCTGAAAGATAATGGATGCATAGAAATAGTTTGGATCCATGAGAAAGAAAGCAAAATAAGCACACAATAATGAGGAAAGCACCACCATCAGGTAATAGAGCAGGTAAATACTCTATTCACATAAGTAAACTATGCACTACATGTGATGCTGAAGATGATTTGCACATTTTACTGGACACGCTATTTCACCACTAAGAAAGAGTTCTGGGTATGAAACTTGCAGCAGTTATTCTGGACAAATTAAAGATACAAGAAGAAGTGATATTCACAAACATGACTCAGAGGTCTCCCAGGTCACAACCTGGCCATTAGCAAATCAAAAACTTCATTGCAGATTTTTGTGAAATCACAACCAAAACCAAATTATCTTCTCTGCTATGTAATTACTACTTATAGTGGCTCATCCATCATTTTGGAAATTATTTGGATTTTTTTTTCAACCCATCATAATCACAACAATATGGGCTACACTCTCAGGATTAAGTTGTGCACTATCTTAGCCAACATTTTGGTGTTTCAGCATATGCACACGCTTACGAGCAAAATTGAACCCTGGAATACATAACTTACTTTAGAATTAATGATTGTAAGCATGGAAAATACAAGCAGTGTTGTATACATGATTTTCCTCCCATATTCTCTAATGAAACACTTGAGCAGAGGGGGAGATAAGCGAGAGAAGCCATCACCTTGGCAACAGGAGGAACCAAATTGAAACAAAATGAACATGCAATAGCTTCTCCTAGGACCCTTTCACACAAGCAGATTAGATGGGAGAAAACTGCCTGCACAAACCGGATGCTCGAATCAGACCATGCGGGTCAGTTACACACATACACCACAAAGTACCCAACACACATATAAAGATGCATATTATGATCATTCTATCCTATAAAACCTGGATTTAACATAGGTACCAGTGTAACACTATATCATATGACAAAAACTGCATGACCTGCACATATACTATTATCAATAGGAGTCAAGTTACCAGGAATTGAATTATAGGAACTGCTAGTGGTTCTGCTGCAGCATAAATCGGCTAGGCATCATCACTTGCTAAAGCAAAAATTGGAAATGTTGTAATAAATAATATATAGTATAATGTCATAACTACGAACCAAAAGGGTATCAAATTACAGATATGCATGACAGTTTACAAGACAAACATCTACAATATGGAGTATTAAGATGCATAATCCAATACTAGTAGGTAGAAGGCATGGCGGCACGCCGTGCCCGTATTGGGACCAATGCATACATGTAGGATGTTTCTTCTTCCTAATTTGAACTAAAAGGACGGATGCTAGTGGTACTTTCATCGAGCTGGTCGTGTAGAAGTCCTTTTATGTTGTTACTTAGATTTGAATGTGCAAAAGTGGAGAATAACTTTGGCATTCATTTGGTGATACAATCATTCAAAATTAGAAGTAGAAACAGAAGCTTATGCAGTTGCCGATCAACCGTAGCTAATGGACTATACAGTTCACTACTCCTCACTTGTGATATATTAGGCTGAAAAACTGCAAGTTCAACTTTGCATCAACCGACCTTAAGAGAATGAACTTATCAATCATTACTAAAATTATAGCTCTTGTTTACACGTAAGCGTACTTCCATGGCGATGGCAGGCTGGTTATCCTCTATTTTCTTTGTACTTTTATATTGCCTAAATACCTGACTTTTTTTGTGATAGACTCATCCATTTCATGGCTTTTTTCAGTCAGGCTCTATGCCTTCCCTCCAAAAATAGTGTAAATACCTGCAAGAAGGCAGCCTTTAATATATGGATGGATGCCAGATCATGGAAGAATGCCTCAACAAGTGAACTGGCCATCGTTATAACTATATGTATGCTGCAGATAAGTAGTTTGGAAGAACCTGTGCAGAAATCAACATAATTATGCTTTCACGTTGCACAAAATGGCTACTCCCTTCTTCCAAGCGCCAATTACTTCTATCTATTTAATATAAAAGCATACAAAATAAACTTTAGGTTTCCTTCTTTCATTTATAAATGTGTAAAAATATGATGAAGCACACAATATTAACAAACACAGACTGCAGAAAGACCTTTGAAAACCAGAATTGCCAAATTATAACCACATAATCCATGGATAAATCATTAGAGTATAAAAAGAATATGGTTCTCACAGTTTGCACTCCCCGGCAGCAGCAAGACCGAACCGAGATAATACACGAGGCTACAAATTCTTGCTAGCTCATCACCAGTGTGTAATCTGGGACTATGCAAGCTCCTCCTACCTGCTATACAAATTAAATCCCAATTTTAGAAACTAACTAACTAAATGGTAGAGTCGTAGTTGGCTTATCTGGTTAATACACTACTATATAATTAGCTGATACAGTGCTTGAGCTCTCAATCTAACTCTTTTCTGTTGAGCATCCATGGATTCTTACATGATTGCATCTGGTAAAATAAATAGCATTCAACTACAAAAGTCGACGAAAACAGAATATTGAAGATGAACATTTTTAAACAGACTCTTTATTGTCCCCCGATAACTATTGAGTTAAAGAACAACCTTTGATGACATTGGTTGGACATGCCGACGTGTTAACTACTGTTGTCAAGATATATGATATACATACATGTTAAATAGGACAATATGCAATGATACATGTGAACCACATTTAATTTCTCACATCAATTTTTTTCCATTTCACACTTAAAGAAATAATATAAACTCGTCATCGAGGACCATTTAGAATTGAGCCACCAAACAAATGCATCGCATAGCTCACAACAATTTCTTTAACTCGACACTTAAAGAAATAATATAAACTCATCATCAAGGGCCATTTAGAATTGAGCCGCCAAACAAATGCATCGCATAGATCATATTAACACCCAAGTCTACAGTTCGAAGGAAGTTGCATGCATCGGATGTATACATGCTAATCTAAGAACGCCAATTGCAGCGCCCAAGGGATACTATATATAGTTATCAAAACCCAAAAGTCATGAACCGCCGCAATTACCAACCTTGTCTTCCGAAAATTATAGATGAACTGAAAACTCATGGGTCAACACAGTGATGAGAAAAAAGGACAAACATTCAAGAAAAAATTCAGTGTTATGCTTAGATGGTTTTTTCCTTCCTCAGTAGTATGGCAACTTGAGTTGTACCTTGCAATTAGAACAAACGTGTCCAAATCTTTTCTGTTTGATATGTGTAGATATACATACCTTGGTGGTATTGCTTCAGGTTTCTGTTCTTCATATTATCCACCATAAGTCCGTAAAGGCGAACCCAATATTAATTAACCAAGGAAAATAGAGAAACATAATTCACACAAAAGGGGTCATCTCAGATAAGCTCTTCAATCATCCTACTCCAAGGATTATCTATAAGTTTTTGGGCATATTGATCTCATATCTTGGATAGTTCACGTTCACCCCTTTGTTGCAACAACATCTGGACATGATATATGTAATAACTTTCCCATGTGCAGATTGGTATAAAATTATAGCAAAGTCTAAACTCTAGATTTAGAACCTAAACTCATACAATAACAGGAATCCTTCACCATTTATTGTATGGATCACAGTAATACAGATAAGAAAACACCTTATTATCAGTCTTGTATCATAGATTCAACGGTAAAAGGATAGCCATTTCACTAATGAGGAACATAATTACAGTTATCAATAAGATTGGGATTCTAAATTATTATGCACACTAACCTGAAAGTCTTGCTTGGTTAAGAGATAGCCTTTGATCTCTCCTTTCTAAAAGTAAATTTATGCCAAGCCAATTGATTTGAGAGCATCAACATACTTTCTTCTATGTAGATAGACTATTGCACGTGAAATTTTTTTAAAAGATATGCTTATACTTTGCACAACCAGATTATGTTTCTAAAATAGTAAAACCGGGGACTAAAAATTGGAAAATTAGTTGTACTTAAGAAACTAATGACCAGAAATTTGATTTCCCCTCCCACGCATAAAATGAACAACTAATCTGCCTTCAGAAGGCTAGGAACCACCCAAATCAGCCAGGAACTCGCAGCCACTGCCAGGGCTAGGAACCACCCAAACCAGCCAACAACTAAGCCTGCCTCATACGCACCAATCCATCCATCTAGAACCACCAACGGGGTCGGCAGGAGACGAACGGAGTGCCATATCCACAGTTTAGCGCGCGCAGGAAACAGATCTAACGGGGTTGAACGCCCGCGCCCAGACGCGACCGTGGGGCGAAGGGGGTGGTCAGCGATGGGGCTTCGCGACAGACGAGCAGGGGGGCGTGGCCGGTGGTCGGTTGGTTGGTTACTTTGCCGTCGAAGAGGAAGACCCCGACGAGGCCGACGTCGCCGACACTGCCCTAGATGACGACCGTGGAGGAGAGAAGGGACCAGTTGCGGTAGATTATCATCTACCATGGCGTTGTCCCACCTCCTCTCCCGGTCCTGGGGCATGGTTGTCGCGGCCCGGCTCAGATTTGGCCGTGGCCGGTCCTTGTTGGCTCGATCTGGGCCATGGGGAGGAGCAAGGTACGGAGGCCGGGGAAGGAGCAGCAGAGGAGGGAGGCGAGGGGCGGAGGGAGAGGAGTCAGGGACTCGGGGTTGGTGGAGAAGCGGCCAGCGGCTAGTTTGGGAACGGGGAGCATCCTCCGTCATCCCCGGGTAGAGCGGCGCGGAGGTGCCGCCGGCCTCGAGGTCGAGGTCTGGGGCCTTAGGATACCCAAACATCGTGCCTCGCCTCGCCTGGTCTGGCTCCCTCGCTAGCTGAGGTTTCGGTGGGGGGGGGAGAGGGGGAGAGGAAAAGGAAGCAGATGGAGTTGGACATGGAGACGGCCCACCTCTCACTACAGGACGGAGGAAAAGGGTGCGGGGGTTGTGCGAAAATTTTGGCCGTGTGCGCGGGGGTGGCGCGAGCAGTTTCAGGGAAGTTTCGGGAGGAAAATTTCCCCTTTTTTTGATAAGAATTGGAGGGAAGTTTTGATAGTTATTTTTAATAGTTTTTATGCAAAATATTACAATCTTAAAATGTGAGCCTTTTTGACAGACCACAAACCAGCCCATTAGCAAGCATGGAGGATAAAATACCAGCCCAATATAAAAGTAAGTTGAAAAAATAGCCCAACAGAAAAGTGGTATAAAAACAGTTCAATACATGGATGATGTGGGATAGAATGGACCCACGAGTGACATGTCAACATAGTTGGAACAAGTTACGACATTTTTATAATCGTCGTAAAAGGTATGACGATCTCATGTTATGCGGTTATGACGCTTTGGACTCACATAGTCGTAATTTATATGTAGATTTGATCCCCTCAAATCGTTTACGACCATCTCGGATGAAATCGTCATAGATTTATGACGAATTCATCAGCGACCTCTTAAAGAATGTCATGTATGAGCATATTTATTGTGTGATATGGATCCTCATCCACTAGCTAATCTTTTCAAGAGATCCAATTATGATGAACCAATTGCTAGGTAGTTGAGTGTACTTGATTATCTCCATGAAGTTTTGCTTGAGATTCGTGAATATGAAAATTGTGATGACATGATTCATGATATTTTCTTGAATGAAAAGCATGATTGCAATGATATTGTTATAAATTCTATTAATATCAATTGTGCTAATGATATGCAAACCCACAAGCTTGGGGATGCTATATTTGATGAGTTTGCCATGACCACTACTTATTGCAACGATCATGATTGGGGTGATAATGCTTTTTATGATCTTGATAATTTATTTAATAATCTTGATCAATATGATATAGAAAGTTGGTATGAAAGAGTGTCAACTTCGGGTAAAAAGAAGCCCACATATTTGGCGAGTGTTCAATCTTATGAATTTTTGATAAAAGTGGGTTTGGAGAGGTCATGAGTTTAGTTAATGTTAATCCTACTACCTTGGAAGACTGTAAGACTTTTATGCATGTGGATCATGAAGATAATGCTTTATATGATAGTTATATTGTTGAATTAATTCATGATGGTACTAAAAATTACTATGAGAGAGGAGCATATGCTTTTACATATTGCAATAATATCAAGTTCCTTCTCTATGAAATTTTGAAGTTATACTTGTTTTGTCTTCCTATGCTAATTGATTGTCATTTCCATAATTTGTTTGCTCACAAAGTCCCTATGCATAGGAAGTGGGTTAGACTTAAATATTCTTGCCATGTGATTTATGATGCTCTCTTTATGTTTCAATTATTTACCTTTATGCGAGCATCATTGAAATCATCCTGCCTAGCTAGCGACATAAAACGATAGTGCTTGTTGGGAGGCAACCCAATTTTATTTTTATGCTTTTGTTTTTTTCTTTTGTTTTTGAGTGTTCCACACATTATTACCTCTATAATAATTGTGTTTTCTTGTTTTTATTAGTGTTTGAGCCAAGTAAGACCTTTGGGATGGTCTACCGTGTTTGCAAGTTGATTTTGCTGAAAAACATAAACTTTCGCTCTAAGTCCAGGAATTTTGGCAATTCAGTGGAACTCGCTTTTGATCTGAAATTTTTACAAAAGATTGATATACAAATTTCCCTGATTTTCCTAATATTTTGAAAAATAAGAGTTACAGAACTATTCTATGTTTATAGATTGCTAGAGACTGTTCTGTTTTTGAAAGATTCTATTTTCTTTGTGTTGTTTGTTTATTTTGATGAATCTATGGGTTGTATCGGGGGGTATGAACCATGTAGAAGTTGGAATATAGTAAATATTGCACCAATATAAATAGTGAATAAGTTCACAACAGTACCTAAAGTGGTTATTTAGTTTTTCTTATACTAACGGATCTCATGAGTTTTCTCTTGAGTTTTGTGTTGTGAAGTTTTCAAGTTTTGGGTAAAGATTTGATGGACTATGGTATAAGGAGTGGCAAGATCCTAAGCTTGCGGATTCCCAAGTCACCCCAAGCCATATTCAAGGATACCAAAGAGCCTAAGCTTGGGGATGCCCCGGAAGGCATCCCCTCTTTTGTCTTCAATCCATCAGTAAATTTACTTGAGGCTATACTTTTATTCACCATATGCCATGTGTTTTGCTTGGAGGGTCTTGTATGATATGAGTCTTTACTTTTTAGTTTTCCACAATAATCCTTGCCGCACACATCTTTGGAGAGAGGCACGCTGAATTGTGAATTTGTTAGAATACTCTTTGTGCTTCACTTATATCTTTTGAGCTAGGCAATGTTGCTCTAGTGCTTCACTTATATCTTTTAGAGCACGGCGGTGTATTTTATAGAAATTATTAAGATCTCGTATATCACTTATACTATTTTGAGTGTCTTTAAACAACATGGTAATTGGTTTAGGTTATGACTTTAGCCCTAATATAATGGGCATCCAAGAGGGATATAATAAAAGCTTTCATATTAAGTGCATTGAATATGATTAGACGTTTGATTCCTTGCATATAGTTTTGAGATATGAAGATGGTAATATGAGAGTCATGCTAGTAAGTAATTGTGAATTGCAAGAAATACTTGTGTTGAAGCTTGTGATTCTCGTAGCATGCACGTATGGTGAGCCGTTATGTGATGAAGTCGGAGCATGATTTGTTTAATGATTGTCAACCTTTGTGTGGAGGTCGGGATCACGCGATGGTTAACTCCTACCAATCCTTCCCCTAGGAGCATGCGTCCAAATATTTGCTTCAGTAACTAATAGGCTTTTGCAATAAGTATGTGAGTTCTTTATGATTAATGTTGAGTTCATGGATTATACGCACTCTCACCCTTCCACCTTTCCTATCCTCTCTAGTACCGCACAACTTTCGCGTGTACATTAAACCCACCTTCCTCAAAACAGCCACCATATACTTTCCTCAAAACAGCCACCATACCTACCTATTATGACATTTTCATATCCATTCTGAGATATATTGCCATGCAACACCATCGTCCCGTTTTTTGACACGCACCATCACTTCCGTATTGCTTATAGAGTCATATTTTGTTCCATATATCGAGTTATAAACTATGAGTTGTAAGTAAATAAATGTGTCATGATTTGAATTATTAGAGCATTGTCTAGTGTGAGAAAAGGATGACAGAAGCTATGATTCCCTCACAAGTTGGGATGAGTCTCCGAACTTCACAAAAAATAAAATAGGCCAGCAAAGCCCACAAAAAAAGAGGCCAAAGATGCCCACCAAAAAATGAGAGAAAGAGAGAAGGGACAATGCTACTATCTTTTTCCACACTTGTGCTTCAAACTAGCACCATGTTCTTCATAGAGAGTCTCCTATTTTGTCACTTTCATATAACTAGTGGAATTTCATTTTTTAGAGAACCACTTAGTTTTGTTTTTGAGCTTTGATACACTTATAGCTCTAGTGCATTTGTTGCATGGCAATCCCTACTCACTCACATTGATATCTATTGGTGGGCATCTCCATAGCCCGTTGATACGCCTAGTTGATGTGAGACTATCTTATCCTCTTTATTTTCGGAACCTCCACCATATTCTATTTTCGCCTATAGTGCTAAATCCAAGGCTCATGCTCATGTATTGCGTGAGAGTTGAAAAGGTTTGAGAACATAAAAAGTGTGAAACAATTGCTTGACTTTCATCGGGGTTGTGCATGATTTAGATACATTGTGTGGGGAAGATGGAGCATAGCCAGACCATATGATTTTGTAGGGTTAACTTTCTAAGGCCGTGTTATTTCGAAAGCACATAGTTGCCTTGTTAGTATGCTTGAAGTATTATTGTTTTTATGTCAATATTAGACGTTTTTTGAATCTTATGGATCTGAATATTCAGGCCACAATAAAGAATATTACATGGATAAATATGTTATGTAGCATTCCACGTCAAAAAATCTGTTTTTACCATTTACCTACTTGAGGATGAGCAAGAATTAACCTTGGGGATGCTTGATACGTCTCCAACGTATCTATAATTTTTTATTGTTCCATGCTATTATATTATCTATTTTGGATGTTTTATATGCATTAATATGCTATTTCATATTATTTTTTGGACTAACCTATTAATCTAGAGCCTAGTGCCAGTTTTTGAGTATTGCAGATAAGGAATATTAAACGGAGTCCAAACGGAATAAAATCTCCGGAATGATTTTTCTTGGACCAAAAGACACCTGCGAGACTTGGAGAAGGGGCAGGAGACTTGCCGAGGGGCGACAAGCCTACACGGCGCGTCCCTCGCTTGTGGCCCCCTACAGCTCTCCTAACCCTAATCCTTGGCCTATAAATTCCTAAATATTCCCCCAATACCATAAGGAGACCAAAAAGAACTATTCCGTCGTCGGGAGCCTCTGTTCCCATGAGATCCAATTGGGGAGCCTTTTCAGCTAATCTACTGGAGAGGGAATCTATCACGGAGGGCATCTACATCAACTCCATTGCTCCTCCAATGATGCGTGTGTAGTTCACCACAGACCTATGGGTCCATAGCTAGTAGCTATATGGCTTCTTCTCTCTCTTTGTTCTTCAATAGCATGCTCTTCATGATCTTCATGGAGACTATCCGATGTAATATTCTTTTGCGGTGTGTTTGTCGAGATTCGATGAATTGTGGGTTTATGTTCAGATTATCTATGAATATTATTTAAATATTCTGTGAATTCTTATATGCATGATTTCAAATCTTAGTAAGTCTCTTCGAGTTATTGGTTTGGTTTGGCCAACTAGATTGGTAATTCTTGTAATAGGAGAAGTGCTTAGTTTTGGGTTCAATCTTGCGGTGTCCTCACCCAGTGACAGAGTAGGGGTAGCGAGGCACGTATTGCATTGTTGCCATCACTAGTAGAAAAAGGGCCTTTTGTCCCGGTTCGTAAGGGCCTTCTGTCCCGGTTTCGGAACCGGGACTAAAAGGTCGTTACTAATGCCCTTGGCCTTTAGTCCCGGTTCTTACACGAACCGAGACAGATGGGCCTCCACGTGGCCGGTGCGGCGAGCCCGGGCAGGGGGGCCTTTAGTCCCGGTTGGTGACACCAACTGGACCAAAAGGCATCCACGCGTCAGCTTTTCAGGTGATGGGTTTTTTAAAGGGGGGGGGGTTTAGGGGTTTTGTGGGCTTAATTTAGGTGTTTCATATATTGTGTTTGCTAGCTAATGAATAGAGAGAAGTGTCCTCTCTTATCTCCGTGCTTGGTCGACGCTGCATACTACACGTATAGAGAGGACTAGACACGCTAGCTAGTAAGCAAATGAAGGAAACAGAAGATTGTCATGAACATATGCATACAAAGAGAAGTGATATCGACCACCTCTCCTCTCGTATATCTATCCGACGCTACTGGCTACATATATACAATATAATTATCTCTTACAATATAATCTCCTAATTAAAATTCAACCGATTAGGGTTCACATGGTATTCTCCGTCTTTAGCGATCACGTGGTCAAGAAAGAATGCCGCCAATTCCTCTTGAATTCCTCACATACGATGTGCTGGTAGGAGTTTATTCCGCATCCGATATATCTAATTTGAAGAAGGGGGTCAATACATATATATGAATAAATGAAACTGAACACAAATGATGGTAATAAAATAAAATTGTGAATATTATTATTTACACACGTCATATTGTTTGTCAGAGTAGCCCCGCTCACAGGTCACGTGGCGGATGGAATCACAAATGTAGTATCCATAGTAATCATTACCTGGTTCCTGCCACAACCACTTTAAAAGAAATAGAGGTCAATCAAACTGATAGTTAGCAAGCATGCTAAATGGTATTGATGAAACTAGCGCTTGAATCACTAGGAGATGCGTGGAACATGCTACTATAGTACTTACTTTCGGGTGTCTAAATTGCAGCTTCTTCGGCAGTCCCGAGGTTTTTGCGGTGAATTTTTTCCAAACCCTGTCAGACAAAGAAAACAATTATTTGATATCAGGAAATGAACAAAGTTGCCGATATGGTGCGATAATGATCGATTTAACTTACTTCTCTAGAATTTCAGTCATGTCCGCATACTCGTTGGGATCTTTTCGTCTCGAGTCTAAGACAGTTACTAGTCCCTGCTCAAGCTTAATCTCTAGGAGAACATAGTGGAAACTGCGCACGCATGCATAACTCATCAATTACATTACTATAACCTTGACTAATAAGGGAAACCGAATATGCACAAGACAGTAACACTCACTGGAATTCGTAAGGGAAGAGTATTATAGCTTTGTTTTGATTCAATACAAACGATTGTAGGAGGTTGGCCTCGGTATCTTTGGCCTGAGGTTTAATCATAAATGCATCTACGAGATTTGTGTTAATGAACCCAATATCACCGATTTGTCTTTTCTTCAATTTGACGATCTTCAATCTGCATATAATATAGTGGGGATAATTAAAAATACATGCAATGAAAGAGCTGACCTATATATAGAGACTTAATAACAGAAGTAGAACTACTTACAGGCAGTAGCAAGTGATCATTAATTTATCGAGGGCCTTTAGATTGAAAAACAGGAAGAACTCCTCAAATGGAACCATCAACATTTCAAGTCCAACGAGGTCATGCTCCTTTCTAACTCCCAGCGTCAAAATATTACTCCCCCATGACTCTTTGCAAGTTTTCATGTACCAATCATGGAATCTTCGCATCATCGTTGTTAGAGATCTTTCATTTTTGACGAGAGGCTTCTCGTACAAGTATTTGTGTTCGTCCACCTCCAATAAATCAAAATGTGCATCATCAGGCAGGTAATCTGCAGGATTGGTACCGGGCAACATGATCCCCGGATGATTAGCGACGATATCGCTAGACACCTTGAGCGGGGGGAACGATTGGTTCGCTTGTTCACCGAGCTGGGCAACTTTTTTCCCAGCTCGTCGTTCTGCTAACCTTTGATCACTGACAGTATTTCCCGACCGCTGTGCTTCGATAAATGACTTTGTAATAATGCGCTCATAGTTGCCTTTCGTTGGAGACTTTGGTGGTTTCTTCAGGGCAGCGAGAGTACGCTTTGCTTTTACCGGATCTATCTTCTCCTCCGGAGGTGGATGTTTTTTGCTTTCACCCCTTCAAAGAAGTTCTTCACTTTGGCGTCCACGATCTTCTTGTTTTCCTCCGGGCTCCTCTCGTATGGTAACTTCTCTAGAGGCTTCAGAGAAGGACCGTATTTGTATTGCCTGCCTCTGGCTGTACTGCTACACATCGAAGCAGACGGAGCGGCTATGACTGTCTTTCCTTTCTTACCAGGCGGAGGAGAAGGACTATGCGCCGGAGGAGCCGGAGCGGCAGCGGGTCTCTTCAGCCCTTGTTGACGAGGCGGAGAAGGAGGAGGCAGCTGGCTGCTCGGGTGCGCCAGCGCAGGCGGAGTAGGAGGCGGAGTACCGTCACGTGTCGGAGAAGGAGGCTGAGTGCCGTGATCACTCGTCGGAGGAGGCGAAGGAGGAGGCGGGCCCTGACTCGCCGGAGGAGGAGGAGGAGGCGGAGGTGTCCAGTTCAGAAGGTGGATGAGCTCCTTCCGCGATATGCATGGAGTCTTCACAGAAGAACCCAGCCGAATCTCCCCTTCACCCGTAGGGTGGTCAAGCTCAAGCTCCTCAAATCCTTCTGTTATTTGATCCACCATCACCCTAGCATATCCTTCTGGAATCGGCTGGCCGTGGTAGGTTGAGCCAGGTTCATTAGGTAAAACAGAGCCAACAGCCGCCTTGACTTCAAATGTCATCCATCGCGTCATAAGGTGGCAATGTTGAGACTCTGTGATAACATCGACGGGCTAGCACGTGAAGACATGCTCCAGCTGCTGAGTCTGCTCGGTGGAAGCCACGCTTCTTCTCCGCTGAGATGGCGGGGTAGCTTCAGGGGAAGCTTCGGCAGGTCGTTTGCTGCGAACTGCTTCTCGTTCCTCTAGCCCTTGTACCCTTTCGTGCAGCGCCTGCAGTTGGCTATGCTCCGCTTTCTTCCTCCTCTCCTGGGTTTTGTAACCCCCTGCGTCCGGAAACCCATCCTTCCATGGAAGGGAGCCTGGCGTGCCTCGTGTCCGTCCAAGGTGCTCAGGATTCTCGAGGGCCATTGTGAGCTCGTCATTCTCTCTATCTGGAATGAACGCCCCTTCTTGTGCTACGGCGATATAGTGCTGAAGGTTCCTGACGGGTATCCGCAGTTGCTCTTTCATCCAAACGTACTCCCCTGATACAGGGTCCAAGGTTCCGTCAACCCCGAAGAACCAAGTCCGGCAACGGTCTGGCCATCTCAATGTCTCTGGTTCGACCCCTTTAGCAATCAGGTCATTCTCAGCCTTGTCCCACAAAGGTCGGGCTTTGAGGTAACCACCTGACCCCGTGAGATGGTGATGCTTCTTCTTCACAGCATTTTTCTTGTTTGTCGCTGACATCTTCTTTCTCTTTTCCGATGTCTTGTGGGCCACAAATGCGGGCCATTGATCTCTGATATTCTCAAACCGGCCGGTGAATTCTGGTGTCTCTTCTTTGTCGACAAACGTTGTCAGCTCATTCTTCCACCTCCTGAATAGTTCTACCATCTTCTTAAGAGCATGATACTTGATCAATTCCTCTTTAACTGGCTTCTCTGGACCCTCCTCTGGCAGTAGGGTGAAATTTTCCTTAAGCGTTGTCCATAGATCTTCTTTCTATTTATCGGAGACATAAGACATCGGCACCTCTGGGTCTTCCTTCTTTGGCTTTAACCATTGATAGATACTGATCGAGATCTTGTCCCTAACAAGAACCCCGCACCGAGCACGAAATGCATCCCTTGTCCGGATGGGTTCAATCGGCTTGCCATCGCGCGCGATTGCTGTGATCTGAAACCTTTCATCCGAGCGCAACTTTTTCTTCGGGCCTCGTTTCTTTACCGAAGTTGAGGTCGATCCGGAGGGCTAGAGAAAAAAGAAGAAAGATGAGATTTAATTAATATGTGTACATATGAAAACAATGAATGCATCAATTAACTAGTCAGCACGGGCTTAACTAATATATATATACCTGGCCGGACTCGGTTCGGTCAACGGAGCCATCATGAACGCCCTCTTCTTCACCCGGTCCTTCTAGATCATCATGAACACCCTCTTCTTCACCCGGTCCTTCCAGATCATCATGACCATATCCCTCTTCTTCACCCGGTCCTTCCAGACCATCGGTGTCTTTGAGAAACGATGCAATGACATCACTTCCTTGTGCGATTATCTCCCCCAACATCGCTTCTTCCTCTTCGTCTCGGGAGTGATCCATAGTTTCTGCAAATATTTACAACATGTCAATTATTATTCAAACATGGTACAGATGGATATATATTAGTGGCAAATGTAGAACTAGCTAGCTAATCACAATAAGGAATCATGTTAGTGGCCTCGATGATGCTTCTCTAGGGTTTGGGGTGGCCTAGACAACGCTTCAAGGGTTTGGGGTGGCCTTGACACAACGCTTCAAGGGTTTGGGGTGGCCTCGACGACAACGCTCTTTTACCTTTGTAAATTTGGGTGGCCTTGAGAGAGTTTGTCGGGTAGGGGCGCGGCGGGAGGGGGTAGGAGACCAACATCATTTTTTCTCTAGGGTTTGGGTGTCCTCGAGAGTTTTGGTCGAGCGAGAGGGCCGAGGGGGGGGTGCTCCCATGGTATAAGTTATCACGGTCGAGACTGGGTATATATATCGACCGCCCCTCATGTCGAAGTTATCCGAGAGGGGGTTATATCGACAACGACATGACATACATATACATAGGAAAATAATGTTATCGGGGAGGGGGTATATCGGTACCCCCCCTCGTGTTGAAGTTCGATCGGGAGGGGGTATATCGACAACGACATACCCAATAAAAAAAAGAAGAAAAAAGAAGAAATAAAAAGAGGAGAACAAGAAAGGAATAGAAGAGAAGCAATCGAAGAAAAAAAAGAAGAAAACAATGGAGAAGAAGAAAGGAATAGAGGAGAAAGAAGAAAAAAATTGAAAATTTCTTTTTTTTTCTTCTTTCTCCTCTATTCCTTTCTTCTTCTCCTCTTCTTTTTCTTCTTTTTTCCTCTTCTTATTTATTTCTCCTCTTCTTCTCCTTTCTTCCTCTTCTTAGTTCCCTTTTTCTCCTCTCATTCTTTTTCTTCTTCTTCGTTATCTTCCTAGCTATATATAATACTTTTCAAAAAATGTAAATTTTGCATATATAAAACTTTTTCTTCTTCTTCCTTCTTCCTTCTTCCTTCTCTTCCTTCTTTTCCTAAATATATAAAACTTTTCTAAAAATTAAACTAACCTAAAATGAACATATATAGATAAAACTAACCTAAAATGTACCCAAATGTACTAAAACTCTAACTTTTATATGCACAGAGACCATACATACATATATACATTTTTATAAAAATGCAAAAAAAATCATCATTTATATGAACAAAGGAGAGGACAGGGTGGGCGACGCCGGCCTGACCAAGGAGAGGCACGGTGCCGGCGTCGGTGTAGAGGGCGTCGACGCCGCCATGGTCGGGGCACGGGCGACGACGACATGGTCGGGGTAGGGGCGATGGCGATCGACGGGGCAATGGGCGGCGACGGCGCCGACGGGGCGGGTAGGGGCGCGGTAGAGGCACGGCGAGGGCCTGCGGCGTGGTCGGGGGGTAGGGGAGACGACGACGTGGTCGGGCCGGGCAAGGACGGCGTGGTCGGGGGCAGGGGCGACGACTGCGAGCTCGGGAAGCCTGTCGGCATCGTCGGAGGAATCGAAAAAACTCACGAAATTTTCACAACTGCTGGCTTATATAGCAAAGCCATTGGTACCGGTTCGTGGCACCAACCGGTACCAATGCCCCATTTAATCCCGGTTGGTGCCATCAACCAGGACCAAAGGCCGCCGCGCTTCCCGCCCTTTGGGCTACTGAAAAGTGACCTTTGGTCCCGGTTGGTGGCACCAACCGGGACTAAAGGGTGGGCATTGGTACCGGTTGGTGCCACGAACCGGTAGCAAAGGCCCTTGTGCTGCCCGCGTCGCGGCCAAAGTTTAGTCCCACCTCGCTAGTTGAGAGGGGCGCGTAGTGGTTTATAAGCCCACTGCCGCACCCCTCTCGAGCTCCTCTCCACTGCAGGCTTACGGGCCTACTTGCTAATGCTTTGCCTGATGGGCCTCCTGGGCCTACTACGGGCCTGAATCCTCGCTCATGGATAGGTTTCTAGTCGAATTCAGGCCGTGGTGGCCGAGTTGGTGGCAATTTTTTTATTTTTTTCCCTTTTTTTTGTTTTCTTTTTTGCTTTATTTATTTTATTTCTTTTTTGCATTGTTACCGGTTGCCTTCCACAGCCGTGGTGCGGTTGAATGTTTATAAGCTCCGCCGCGGGTGCAACGTGGAGAGGAACATCTATTTTTTAATTTTTTTTCCATTATTTTTGTTTTGTTTTTTGCTTTATTTTTGTTTTGTTTATTTTTTTAGTTAACTTATTTTGTTTTGTTTCTCCTTACAACAAAATACTTATTTTTTTATTTTTTTTGTTTCTGATTACTTATTTATTTTATTTTATGATAATTCTTTTTGCCATTAAAGTTTCTAACAAAAAAAGTTCTTTATGAAAATTATTTTTGCTTTTAATGATTTTTAAGAGAAAATACTTTGATAATTTTAGTTGCATTTACTGATTTTTTTTCTTTTATTTTTTGTTTTGTTTATTTTTTTTGTTTCTACTTAAATTCAAAGTGCTAGTTTGCTTATTTTGTTTTGTTTCTACTTACAACAAAATACTTATTTATTTTATTTTATTTTGTTTATAATTACTTACTAATTTTATTTTATGATAATTATTTTTGCTATTAAAGTTTCTCTATATATGGTGGACACTCCCTCACCTGATTTTTCGACCGTCGATGATGGCCGCTATTCCTTCTTCCCCTAATACATAAAAAATATCTAGCACAAGGAGAAGAAGGAAGAGCAACCCCCATAACAACAGCCGGCACTCTTCTTCTCTCATATGCATGACCTAGAGTGGCAAGAGCATGGCATGCATGCTCACACCTCAATGGCCAAAAACACAGGAGAGGAGTGGGAGGGGGAGGGTTTATATAGGCAATCCTTTAGTCCCGGTTCGTATCGAAAACCGGGACTAATAACATATGCGGCATGCCACGTGTTTGCGCGGCACGCCACGTGGTTTCGCTGGATCTTTAGTCCCGGTTTTTGTCCTGAATCGGGACTAATAACATATGCGACACGCCACGTGTTTGCGCGTCACGCCACGTGGTTTTGCTGGATCTTTAGTCCCGGAAACTCGTCTGTTACAAAGGGATTTCATTTTTTTGAACTTATTTGAACTCCATAGTTTTTCTGTGTTCAAAATGCACCATTCAAAGACACATCATCAATTTACAACCCTTTCTGACTTCATTTGTTATTTTTCATGCATTTAATGATTATTTTGAGCTATAAGACCATGAAATTGAAAAGCATGTGAAATGAACTCTGAAAAGGTTCCAAGTTGGCATGGTATCATAATTTCACCCACATAGCATGTGAGAGAAAGTTGAGAGGGTTACGGAAAAATCTGGATGCACTTCGTGTACAAAACGGACAATCTCTTTCGAAGTATCAGGGTTTCATACGGAAACTCGTCTGTTACAAAGGGATTTCATTTTTTGAACTTATTTGAACTCCATAGTTATTTGTGTTCAAAATGCACCATTCAAAGCCACATCATCAATTTACAACCCTTTCTGACTTCATTTGTTATTTTTCATGCATTTACTGATTATTTTGAGCTATAAGACCATGAAATTGAAAAGCATTTCAAATGAACTCTGAAAAGGTTCCAAGTTGGCATGGTATCATCATTTCACCCACATAGCATGAGGGAGAAAGTTGAGAGGGTAACGGCAAAAACTGGATGCACTTCGTGTACAAAACGGACAATCTCTTTTGATGTATCACGGTTTCATACGGAAACTCGTCTGTTACAAAGGGATTTCATTTTTTTGAACTTATTTGAACTCCATTGTCTTTTTGTGTTCAAAATGCACCATTCAAAGCCACATCATCAATTTACAACCCTTTCTGACTTCATTTGTTATTTTTCATGGATTTACTGATTATTTTGAGCTATAAGACCATGAAATTGAAAAGCATTTGAAATGAACTCTGAAAAGGTTCCAAGTTGGCATGGTATTATCACTTCACCCACATAGCATGTGCGAGAAAGGTGAGAGGGTTACGGCAAAAACTGGATCCACTTTGTGTACAAAACGGACAATCTCTTTCGAAGTATCACGGTTTCATACGGAAACTCGTCTGTTACAAAGGGATTTCATTTTTTGAACTTATTTGAACTCCATAGTTTTTCTGTGTTCAAAATGCACCATTCAAAGCCACATCATCAATTCACAACCCTTTCTGACTTCATTTGTTATTTTTCATGCATTTACTCATTATTTTGAGCTATAAGACCATGAAATTGAAAATCATTTGAAATGAACTCTGAAAAGGTTCCAAGTTGGCATGGTATCATCATTTCACCCACATAGCATGTGCGAGAAAGTTGAGAGGGCTACGACAAAAACTGGATGCACTTCGTGTACAAAAGGATAATCTCTTTCGAAGTATCAGGGTTTCATACGGAAACTCGTCTGTTACAAAGGGATTTCATTTTTTGAACTTATTTGAAATTCATAGTTTTTCTGTGTTCAAAATGCACCATTCAAAGCCACATCATCAATTTACAACCCTTTCTGACTTTATTTGTTATTTTTCATGCATTTACTGATTATTTTGTGCTATAAGACCATGAAATTGAAAAGCATTTGAAATGAACTCTGAAAAGGTTCCAAGTTTGCATGGTATCATCATTTCACCCACATAGCATGTGCGAGAAAGTTGAGAGGGTTACGGCAAAAACTGGATGCACTTCGTGTACAAAACGGACAATCTCTTTTGAAGTGTCAGGGTTTCATACGGAAACTCGTCTGTTACAAAGGGATTTCATTTTTTGAACTTATTTGAACTCCATAGTTTTTCTTTGTTCAAAATGCACCATTCAAAGCCACATCATCAATTTACAACCCTTTCGGACTTCATTTGTTATTTTTCATGCATTTAATGATTATTATGAGCTATAAGACCATGCCATTGAAAAGCATTTGAAATGAACTCTGAAAAGGTTCCATGTTGGCATGGTATCATCATTTCACCCACATAGCATGTGCGAGAAAGTCGAGAGGGTTACGGCAAAAACTAGATGCACTTCGTGTACAAAACGGGCAATCTCTTTCGAAGTATAATGGTTTCATAGGGAAACTCGTTTGTTACAAAGGGATTTCATTTTTTTGAACTTATTTGAACTCCATAGAATTTCTGTGTTCAAAATGCACCATTCAAAGCCACATCATCAATTTACAACCCTTTTCGACTCGGGCATTAGTCCCGGTTCGTAATGTACTCCAAAGTGTGTCGGTCACCATACATCCATTGGAGGTTCATCTCTATTATGAAATTAAGTATATATCAAAAAACCGTTGCAGAACAAAATGAATAGAGAAATGACCAAATTAATACAAGTTCATCATCACATTAAAACCAAAGCACAATAGTGATCAAATGTTATTATTGAAAAATAAATACATAAAGTTCTCTCATAAAACAACATACAACTATGTAAAACATTTAAATGCAAGAACAAACGCGATCAAAATCGCTAGTAAGGTAACAATTGACCCAATAGCATAATGATACCAAGCCTCTTTAACAATGGCATATTTTCTAATATTCCTAATCTTCAAGCGCATTTCATCCATCTTCAAGCGCATTGCATCCATCTTCAACCGCATCGCATCGATCTTCATCTTGCGATCGTCAATGACCTCGGCAACATGCATCGATCTTCAAGTATTTGTTTTATTTTTCAACCAAAGTTAACTTCTAGAGAAGCATTTTTAGGTGGGTTTGAATTTCCGGTTCACATACCTCCTAGAATAAAAATATATGTCACGTTGGTCATCATAATTGTCATAAACAATAAATGAACCAAATAGTTATGAAAAGATAATATATACCACTTCTGAATCGTAGACAGGACGAGGGCCGACGGGGGCGGATACCAAAACCATCGCACTATATAATAACAAGGAATAATAAAAGTAATAAAATTAGACAAGTATCTATCTGAAGTCAGAAATTTTTTTCTTTCAGAAAGAAGATAAGAACAAGAGGCTCACCACGGTGGTGCCGGCGACGAGATCGGCGCGGGCGATCGACGGCGGTAAAGACGGGCGGGGACGGGGCATGACGGACCACTAAATCTAGACAAGTCTCGTTGAAAATGGAGCTCGGAGGTCGAGTTTCAAGAGGGGAAAGCTTAACTAGTGTGGCTCGGGCATTTCATCGAACACCTCATGTGCATAGGAGGTGAACTAGAGCACCCAAATGCCCTCCCCTCGCCGGCTCGAAAAAACAGAGCATTGTGGAGTGCTCTGCCACGACGGTGGGTATATATGTAGGCAAGTTATTGGTCCCGGTTCGTGGCATGAACCGGGACTAAAGTTTGTGGGCCAGCAGCGAGGACCATTGGTCCCGGTTCGTGGCTCGAACCGGGAAAAATGGTTCCACACGAACCGGGACCAATGCCCACGAGGCCCCGGCCGGCCTCCTGGGCTCACGAACCGGGTCCAATACCCCCATTGGTACCGGTTCTTGAAGAACCGGGACTAATGGGCTGGCCAGGGCCGAACGGTAGCCCTGTTTTCCACTAGTGCATCGAGGATAAAAAGATGGAGTTTTCATCATATTGCTTGAGTTTATCCCTCTACGTCATGTCATCTTATGTAATGTGTTACTCTGTTCTTCATGAACTTAATACTCTAGATGCACGCAGGAGTCGGTCGTTGTGTGGAGTAATAGTAGGAGATGAAGAATCATTTCGGTATACTTGACACGGACGTGATGTCTATATGCATAATCATTGCCTTAGATATCTTCATAATTATTCCCTTTTCTATCAATTTCTCGATGGTAATTTGTTCACCCACCGTATTATTTTCTATCATGAGGGAAGCCTCTAGTGAAATCTATGGACCCCGTTTCTATTTTCCATATTATACTTTTAGATCTATAAACCAAAAATACAAAAAATATATTGCTAACATTTATTTACTTTTGTTTTAATTTTAGTTTTGGTAGTATTTTATCTATCTCTATGAGATCTCATCCTTGAAATAATTGTGAAGGGATTGACAATCACTTTTTAGTGTTGGGTGAAAGTGTTTGATTGTTTGTGTAGGTGCTAAGATTGGGGCTTGGCTTGTTCCTCCTACTGGATTGATACATTGGTTCTCAACAAACTGAGGGAAATACTTATCTATTTTGCTGCATGTACCTTTCCTCTTCAAGGGAAAACCAACGCAAGCTCAAGAAGTAGCACCCACATGGTGGGTTACCGCCGTTACTTTCTCATTGATACTTGAACTAAGGATGACCCTACCTTCCTATGAGGGTTGTGTGGGTGGGCAGTAGTTAGGATGTTAAGTAGTTGCTACACAACTGGGATGGGAAAAATGCATGGGGTCGGAAAGTAAATGACTTCAAAGACCTTTTGAAAACCCTGTTCGGTGCCACTAATGCGAGAGGGAGATGATGTTGAGCTAGGTAATCACTTGAGAAAAAAGTGGTGTACCGAGGCAACTGAGTGTGTTGCTTTTGAAAATGGATTGGTTTAAGTTGCGACCGTTACTCCAACCTTACATGTGCGACCATGATACCCATTTATGGGACGGGGCTTTGTTGATTACCTTGGTCGATGCTAGTAGAGAGCCCGCATTACTGGTGGCAGGAGAGCCGAGTCACTCTCTCGATACGGGGTAGTGCCTGGTAGGGCGACCATGGGCTGTTTTCGCAGACATCGGGCACACCGTTGTGTCCCCTCGGGGATGGTACGATCTTGAGACAATCTCGTATGATGTACATCATGAGGACAAGGACCAAAGAGTGGACTCTTTGTTTAGTATCGCCAGGGGAAAGGCATTGTTCGGGTGCTTCCATAGGGTATGGAATATACCATGAGTCATGGATCACACGGAAGTTTCTCGAGCCTTGTGGGTACAACGCGCAATGTCTGCAGAGTGTAAAACTATTTGAATGGTTGTGTCCATGATCAAGGACAGTTGGATGACCGCTCTTGGGCTACGTCCATGGTGTCGAAACTTGGTGTGTGTGTGTGTGAGTGAGTGAGAGAGAGAGATGATACTTGAGCTAAGTCAGATGAATTGACATGACGACTGAACATGACATGTTCAACTCCTCCTTATGTTGATATCTATAACTTGTTCTTATGGATATCTGCAACCTTTCAATGCATGATTTTACCAGTTGATTGGACATGTCATTGCACTCAAAATTAGGTTTCTGCAACTTACCTACTTGTGCTATATCATGCAATGTTATTGCCTTGTTCCAAACATGGGTTGCTTGCAAGTACATTCAAAGTATTCATTGGCTTGCCACTGGTTATTTTATTGGCCACACATGAGAGAACATGATATGGTGAAGAATACCTTGGTGACGTACGTGCATGCTAGGATGCTTCCCATTCAGAATGCATGTAGGGTTATGGCAGATGGCATGGGTTCACGCTATCGATGAATATTTCCACTGCAAATATATGAAGACTTGGCCGTGAAGGCCATATTTGAGTAAAACAGTATGTAATGGTTGTAAGACCCTTGTTATTCAGTTTTTGTGTATTTAGTGACCATTGATCTCTAGGATCACTGTGCACATACATTCAGTGATCACGACTTATGAGTCAGGGTCCCCACACCCCCATACATACATTTCTTTGAGAACACATAGTAATAATGTTGATCAGGACCATGTTAGACAAAGATAAAATCATACGTGCAAGTATATGATTACAAGCAAACTCCTTAAGCCCTAGCACTTTTTTTCATATTATTGTTTTCTCTAGAAGTATGTGATTTTGTTTTGGAAAACTAGAACTTCTAGAGATGATGAGAACTTGTCCAAATCACTTTACAATTAGCAATTCTTCATGTGGGTTCGATAACCCGTGGTCACCTCTAGAAAAAAGGCAGGACAATCTACCTCTGAAACCAGATCAGAGGTAATTATGGGCTCACTAGAAGTGCGAAATATTAGGGGTTTCCGACATGGGTTGTGTCCGCAAGTGAGTAGCCGGGATTGTAGGGGCCGATCGGAAGACCATTGTTTTCCACATTGTTGGGTGATTCAGTTACTCGAGCGGTGGCCTGACATCCTCTCGCTGGTGTGCGGGACCTCGATCCATGGTGATTGTGTTGGAAATATGCCCTACAGGCAATGATAAAATAGTTAATATTATATTTCCTGTTTCAAGATAATCATTTATTATCCATGCTATAATTGTATAGAATGAAAACATAGATACATGTGTGGATATATAGACAAAGCAATGTCCCTAGCAAGCCTCTAGTTGGCTAGCCAGTTGATCAAGGATGGTTAAGGTTTTCTGACCATACGCAAGTGTTGTCACTTGATAACTGGATCACATCATTAGGAGAATCATGTGATGGGCTAGATCCATACTATGAACGTAGCATGTGATCGTGTCATTTTATTGCTACTGTTTTCTGTGTGTCAAGTATTTATTCCTATGACCACGAGATCATATAACTCACTGACTGGAGGAATACCTTGTGTGTATCAAACGTTGCAACATAACTGAGTGACTGTAAAGGTGCTCTACACGTATCTCCGAAAGTGTCCATTGAGTTAGTATGGATCAAGACTGGGATTTGTCACTCCGTGTGACTTAGAGGTATCTCGGGGCCCACTCGGTAATACAATATCACTAACAAGCTTCCAAGCAATGTAACTAAGTGTAAGTCACGGGATCTTGTATTACGGAACGAGTAAAGAGACTTTCCGATAACGAGATTGAAATAGATATACAGATACCGACGATCGAATCTCGGGCAAGTAACATACCGAAGGACAAAAGGAATGACATACAGGATTATATGAATCCTTGGCACAGAGGTTCAACCGATAAGATCTTCCTGGAATATGTAGGATCCAATATGGACATCCAGGTCCCGCTATTGGATATTAACCGAGGAGTGTCTCGTGCCATGTCTACGTAGTTCTCGAACCCGCACGGTCTGCACACTCAGGTTCGATGATGTTTTAGTATAGTTGAGTTATATGTGTGGTTACCGAATGTTGTTCGGAGTCTCGGATGAGATCACGGACGTCACGAGGGTTTCCGGAATGGTCCGGAAACGAGGATTGATATAGAGGATGGTTTCATTTGGTCACCAGAAAGTTTCGGGCATTACCGGCAGTGTACCGGGAGTGACGAATGGGTTCCGGGTATTCACAGGGAGGAGCCCACCCACCCGGGAGTGAGCCCATTGACCCTAGGGCCATGGCGCCACAAGGGAAAAATACCAAAGGAAAGGAAAAAAAAGGAGAGATGGAGGTGTGAAGGAAGGAGTGGACTCCTCCCCCCAAACTGAATTGGGGTGGGAGTCCACCTCCTCCCTTCGGACGGCGCCCTTGGGGCTCCCTTGATCCCCAAGGCTAGCCCCTCCCCTCCTCCTATATATAGTGGTGCTTTTAGGGCTTTTGAGACACAACTTTGCCACGTGCAACTCAAACCTATACCACGTAGTTCTTCCTCTAGATCGGATTCCTGCAGAGCTCAGGCGGAGCCCTGCAGGAATAGATCATTGATACGTCTCCAACGTATCTATAATTTTTGATGGTTTCATGCTATTATCTTGTAAAAATTTGGACGTTTTGTATGCCTTTTATATCTTTTTTGGGACTAACTTAATAACTCACTGCCAAGTGCCAGTTCCTGCTTTTTTCGTGTTTTTGACCCTTTTCAGAGGAGAATTTTAAACGGAGTCCAAATGGAATAAAATCTGCAGAATGATTTTTTCCATAACAGAAGACATGCGTGAGACTTGAGAACCAAGGTAGGGGACCTCAGAGGAGGTCACAAGCCCACCAGGCCCGGCCTAGGGGGGGTGGGGCGGGCCTAGCAGGCTTGTGAGCTCCCCGTGGCTCCCCTGTCCTAGGTCTTCCACCTATATATTCCCTAAAATCCCAGAAAAAATCAAGAGATCATTGAAAATACTTTTCCGCCGCCGCAAGCTTCTGTCTCCGCAAGATCCCATCTGGGGCACGTTCTGGTGCCCTGCCGGAGGGGATTCGAATATGGAGGGCTTCTTCATCAACACCATAACCTCTCTGATGATGCGTGAGTAGTTCACCATACACCTACGGGTCCATAGCTAGTAGCTAGATGCCTTCTTATCTCTCTTGGATCTTCAATACAAAGTTCTCCATGATCTTCATGGAGATCCATCCGATGTAATCTTGTTTTGCGGTGTGTTTGTCGAGATCCGATGAATTGTGGATTTATGATCAGATTATCTATGAATTTTATTTGAGTTTCTTCAGATCTCTTATATGCATGATTTCATATCCATGTAATTCTCTTCGAGTTGTGGGTTTTGTTTGGCCAGCTTGATATATGATTCTTGCAATGGGAGAAGTGCTTGGTTTTGGGTTCATACCATGCGGTGACCTCACCTAGTGACAGAAGGGGTAGCGAGGCACGTATCGTGTTGTTGCCATCAAGGGAAAAAAGATGGGGTTTTCATCATTGGTTTGAGATTATCCCTCGACATCATGTCATCTTGCTTAAGGCGTTACTCTGTTCGTCATGAACTCAATACTCTAGATGCATGCTGGATAGCGGTCGATGTGTGGAGTAATAGTTGTAGATGTAGAAAGTATCGGTCTACTTGTCTCGGATGTGATGCCTATATGTATGATCATTGCCTTAGATATCGTCATGACTTTGCGCGGTTCTATCAATTGCTCGACAGTAATTTGTTCACCCACCATAATACTTGCTATTTTGAGAGAAGCCTCTAGTGAACACTATGGCCCCCGGGTCTACTCCACACTATATTTTCAGCCTTACTCTTTTTCTTCGTTGCACTTTCCGCCTTCATATCTCACTTCGCAATCAATCTTGAAGGGATTGACAACCCCTTTATAACGTTGGGTGCAAGCTCTTTTGTGGTTGTGCAGGTACTCTGGACTTGACGAGATTCTCCTACTGGATTGATACCTTGGTTCTCAACTGAGGGAAATACGTACTGCTCCTGTGCTACATCACCCTTTCCTCTTCAAGGGAAAAACCAACGCAAGCAAGGCTCCGTCAACGTGTCAAATTCTGGCGCTGTTGTTTGAGAAGTAGCAGAAGGTTTTCTGGCGCCGTTGCCGGGGAGGATCAAGTCAAGAACTCATCAAAGTAAGTGTCGCAAACTCATCTCTTGCATTTACTTTTTAGCCTCTCGTTTTCCTCTCCCCCACTTTTGAAAAACAAAAATTACAAAAATATTTTCCTTTTTCGTTTGCCTTTTCGTTCGCCCTTTTCTCCCGCTTGCTTTTTGTTCGCTTGTGTGGCATAGTGTACCTGTCCTCATGGCTATATCCACCACTTCGAACAATACTCCCGAGAATGAAGTTCTCAATTTCAATCAAATTGAGGGAGAAAACTTAAAGGACGCTTGGTATAGGATTTGCAATGCTCAGAGTAGATCTACTCATAAGCAATCTACTACCGTCCTGCTTCGCAACTTTATGTGGGTATTTCTCCTTGGAATAGGTATATTATTGACACCATCGTAGGTGCAAATTTCTTGGGTGGCCATACTGTTGATTCTTACGGAGTTGTAATAAATTTGGTAGGCTCATCCCCACTCATGGTTAATGGAACTACCTTAACTCTGGAACATGTGATGCATAGGCTGGATGTCATTGAAAATAAAGTTGCTACTATCGAGCTTATTGAGAATTTGGATAAAAAGATCCACAATCAAATCACTCAGTACGGATCCAAGGTAGGAATGGTTTTGAAAAATTTAAAGGAGAAGGAACCCACAATTAACAAAAAACTAGGTCATGATTCCGCTAGGATTGACTAACTAGAGGATGTTATAACCAACTTGGGTTCCGCTTTTGCCGCTGTGCAGAATACTCCAATTTTTTCCCACAATAAGGTCACCAAGTATGTTTTTGTTCCCCAAAATAGTGGTGAATCGTCTAGCAAGAAAGATGAAAACCTTAAGATGATATGTGATCACGCTACTTATGGTTTGAGCACCAAAGACGACGATACGTGATTCTATCGCTTTATGCCTAGCTAAGGGCGCTAAATAATAGCGCTTCTTGGGAGGGAAACCAATGAATTTATCTTTTTCTTTTCTGTTTTGTTGCGTCCACACCATCATAATTCTGTTATGGTTGTGTCTTTTGTGTTTCTTTTTGTGTTTGAGCCAAGCAAAACCTTTATGACTAGTCTTGGTGATGGTTGTTTAATCCTGCTGGAAAAAGATAGAAACTTTTCGTTGACGAGATGATTTTTCATTTTTATTCAGAAAGAGCTTTTGAGTTGATTATTTTTTCTGCTGGTTGATATGCCTTTTCCCCACGCAGTCGTAATTTGTAAGAATTTTTGAGGTACCAGAAGTATACAGATTGCTACAGACTGGTCTGTTTTTGACAGATTATGTTTTTGTTGAGTTGGTTGCTTGTTTTGATGAAACTATGGATAGTATCGGGGGGTACCAGCCATGGAAAAGTGAGAATACAGTAGCCCAACACCAATATAAATAGAAATCAAGATTGCTACAGTACCTAAAGAGGTGGTAGTTTGTTTTCTTGTGCTAATGTTATCACGAGTTTCTGTTTAAGTTTTGTGTTGTGAAGTTTTCAAGTTTTGGGTGATGTTCTCATGGACAAAGAGATAAGGAGTGGAAAGAGCTCAAGCTTGGGGATGCCCAAGGAATCCCAACCCAAATTCAAGGACACCAAAAAGCCTAAGCTTGGGGATGCCCCGGGAAGGCATCCCCTCTTTCGTCTTCAATCCATCGGTAACATTACTTGGGGCTATATTTTAATTCACCACATGATATGTGTTTTGCTTGGAGCGTCTTGTATTGTAGGAGTCTTTTCTTTTCGTTGTGTCACAATCATCCTTGCTGCACACCTTTTGAGAGAGACATGCACTCATCGTGATTTTTCTAGAATGCTCATCGTGCTTCACTTATATCTTTTGAGCTAGATAATTTTGCTCTGTGTGCTTCACTTAGATCTTTTAGAGCACAGCGGTGCATGACTTGGTAGTTGGTTTAAGCTATGAAAGTAGTCCCAAAGGTGATAGGTACCCAAAGAGGATACAAAAACCTCCATGTTCATGTGCATTGAGTAGAAAGAGAATTCTTGATTCCTCTCAATTAGTTTTGAGACATGGATTTGGTAATATTAAGAGTTATGTTAGTAGGGTGTTGTGAATCTAGAAATACTTGTGTTGAAGTTGGTGATTACCGTAGCATGCACGTACGGTGAACCGCTATGTTAGGAAGTCAGAGCATAATTGATCTATTGATTGTCATCCTTTGTGTTGAGGTCGGGATCGCGCGATGGTTAACACCTACGAGCCCTTCCCCTAGGAGTATGCGTTTAGCACTTTGTTTCGATTACTCATAAAAACTTGCACAACAAGTATGTCAGTTCTTCATGACAAATGTGAGTCTATGGTATAGATGCACTTTCACCTTCCACCATTGCTAGCCTCTCTAGTACCGCGCAACTTTCGCTAGTGCACAAACCCACCATATGCCTTCCTCAAAACATCCACCATACCTACCTACTATGGCATTTTCATAGCCATTCCGAGATATATTTCCATGCAACTCCCACAGTTCCGTCTCATGACTAGTGCCCTCACTCTCATATTACCATTGCATGATCATAAGATAGCTAGCGAGATGTTTCAACGTCATACGCTAAGCTAGGTCATTGCAGATCCCGGTACACTGCCGGAGGCATTTCCTATAGAGTCATCATCGTTCTAAGCTTTGAGCTGTGAGTAAATAAAAGTGTGATGATCATCATTATTGAGCATTGTCCCATGTGAGGAAATAAAAAAAAGAGGCCAAAGAGCCCAAATAAAAAAAGAGGCCCAAGATCCCAAATAAAAAAAGAGAGAAAAAAGAGAAGGGACAATGCTACTATCTTTTTCTACACTTGTGCTTCATAATAGCACCATGTTCTTCATGATTGAGAGCCTCTCGTTTCGTCACCACCGTATGCTAGTGGGAATCTTTATTTTATAACTTGGCTTGTATATTCCAATGATGGGCTTCCTCAAAATTGCCCTAGGTCTTCGTGAGCAAGCAAGTTGGATGCACACCCACTAGTTATCCTTTTGAGCTTTCACATACTTATAGCTCTAGTGCATCATTTATATGGCAATTCCTACTCATTCACATTGATATCTATTAATGGGCATCACCATAGCCCTTTTGATACGCCGAGTCAACGTGACCATCTCCTCCTTTTTGTCTCACAACCACCACCACACTCTATTCCACCTATAGTATTATATCCATGGATCACGCTCATGTATTGCGTGATAGTTATAAAAAGTTTGAGAAAGTAAGAGTGCGAAAACAATTACTTGGCCAATACCGGGGTTGTGCATGATTTACATTAGTTGTGTGAGGATGATGGAGCATGGCCAGACTATATGATTTTGTAGGGATAACTTTCTTTGGCCTTGTTATTTTGAAAGTTCATGATTACTTTGCTAGTTTGCTTGAAGTATTATTGTTTTCATGTCAATAGCAAATTATTGTTTTGAATCTGACGGATCTGAACATTCATGTCACCTGAAATAAGTTACAAAGGACAACTATTCTAGGTAGCATTCCACATCTAAAATTCAGTCTTTATCACTTCCCTACTCGAGGACGAGCAGGAGTTAAGCTTGGGGATGCTTGATACGTCTCCAATGTATCTATAATTCTTGATGGTTTCATGCTATTATCTTGTCAAACTTTGGACGTTTTGTATGCCTTTTATATCTTTTTTGGGACTAACTTATTAACTCAGTGCCAAGTGCCAGTTCCTGTTTTTTTCGTGTTTTTGGCCCTTTTCAAAGGAGAATTTTAAACGGAGTCCAAACAGAATAAAATCTGCGGAATGATTTTTTCCATAACAGAAGACACGCGTGAGACTTGAGAACCAAGGCAGGGGACCTCGGAGGAGGTCACAAGCCCACCAGGCCCGGCCTAGGGGGGGGGGGCTAGCAGGCTTGTGAGCTCTCCGTGGCTCCCCTGCCCTAGGTCTTCCGCCTATATATTCCCTAAAATCCTAGAAAAAATCAGGAGATCATCGAAAATACTTTTCCGCCACCGCAAGCTTCTGTCTCCGCAAGATCCCATCCGGGGCACGTTCTGTTGCCCTGCTGGAGGGGGGATTCGGATATGGAAGGCTTCTTCATCAACACCATGACCTCTCCAATGATGCGTGAGTAGTTCACCATAGATCTATGGGTCCATATCTAGTAGCTAGATGGCTTCTTCTCTCTCTTGGATCTTCAATACAAAGTTCTCCATGATCTTCATGGAGATCTATCCGATGTAATCTTCTTTTGCGGTGTGTTTGTCGAGATCTGATGAATTGTGGATTTATGATTAGATTATCTATGAATCTTATTTGAGTTTCTTCTGATCTCTTATATGCATGATTTCATATCCTTGTAATTCTCTTCGAGTTGTGGGTTTTGTTTGGCCAGCTTGATATATGATTCTTGCAATGGGAGAAGTGCTTGGTTTTGGGTTCATACCGTGCGGTGACCTCACCCAGTGACAGAAGGGGTAACGAGGCACGTATCGTGTTGTTGCCATCAAGGGTAAAAAGATGGGGTTTTCATCATTGGTTTGATATTATCCCTCTACATCATGTCATCTTCCTTAAGGCGTTACTCTATTCGTCATGAACTAAATACACTAGATGCATCCTGGATAGCGGTCGATGTGTGGAGTAATAGTAGTAGATGCAGAAAGTATCGGTCTACTTGTCTCGGACGTGATGCCTATATGTATGATCATTGCCTTAGCTATCGTCATGACTTTGCGCGGTTCTATCAATTGCTCGACAGTAATTTGTTCACCCACCGTAATACTTGCTATTTTGAGAGAAGCCTCTAGTGAACACTATGGCCCCCGGATCTACTCCACACTATATTTTCAGCCTTACTCTTTTTCTTCGTTACACTTTCCGCCTTCAGATCTCACTTTGCAATCAATCTTGAAGGGATTGACAACCCCTTTATAGCGTTGGGTGCAAGCTCTTTTGTGTTTGTGCAGGTACTCTGGACTTGACGAGATTCTCCAACTGGATTGATACCTTGGTTCTCAAGTGAGGGAAACACTTACCGCTCCTGTGCTGCATCACCCTTTCCTCTTCAAGGGAAAACCCAACGCAAGCAAGTCTCCGTCAACGTGTCAAATTCTGGCGCTATTGTTTGAGAAGTAGCAATCATCACCACCACTCGAGCGCCGTCACGCCGCCGGAGAAGTCATCTACTTCTCCGTCTCTCTTGCTGGATCAAGAAGGCCGAGATCGTCATCGAGTTGTACGTGTTCTGAACACGGAGGTGCCGTCCGTTTGGCGCTAGATCAGAACAGATCGTGGGATGGATCGTGGGACGACGGTGATCTGAATCACGAAGCTGTACCACTACATCAACCGAGTTTCTTAACGCTTCCCGCTTAGAGATCTACAAGGGTATGTGGATCTAATCTCCTCTCATAGATGGACATCACCTCGATAGGTGATACGTCCATTTTGCATCATGCTTTCATGTTGATATTTATTGCTTTTTGGGCTGTTATTTCACTTCACGGTACAATACTTATGCCTTTTTTCTCTTATTTTGCAAGGTTTACTTGAAGAGGGAGAATGCCGGCAGCTGGAATTCTAGCCTGAAAAAGGAGCAAGTTATAGATGCCTATTCTACGCAACTCCAAAAGCCGTGAAAATCAACGTGGATTTTTTTGGGAATATATAAAAAATACTGGGCCGAAGAAGTGCCAGAGGAGCGCAACCAGGGGGGCACAAGCCTGGTAGGCGCGACCACCCCCCTGGCCGCGCCTAGGGGGCTTGTGGGCTCCCTGCTGGCCCACTGTCCCCCCTCTTCTGCTATATGAAGGGTTTCGTTCTGAAAAAAAATCAGGAGGAGGCTTTTTCGAGGATTCGCCACCACCACGAGGCTGAACTTGAGCAGAACCAATCTAGAGCTCCGGCAAGACGATCCTGCCGGGGAAACTTCCCTCCCGGAGGGGGAAATCGTCGCCATCGTCAACACCAACACTCCTCTCATCGGAGGGGACTCATCACCATCAACATCTTCATCAGCACCATCTCATCTCCAAACCCTAGTTCATCACTTGTAACCAATCTCCGTCTCGCGACTCCGATTGGTAATTGTAAGGTTGCTAGTAGTGTTAATTACTCTTTGTAGTTGATGCTAGTTGGATTACTTGGTGGAAGAGTTTATGTTCAGATCCTTGATGCTACTCATTACCTCTCTGGTCATGAATATGATTATGCTTTGTGAGTAGTTACTTTTGTTCCTGAGGACATGGGATAAGTCATGCTATAAGTAGTCATGTGAATTTGGCATTCGTTCGATATTTTGATGTGTTGTATGTTGTTTTTCCTCTAGTGGAGTTATGTGAACGTCGACTACATAACACTTCACCATTATTTGGGCCTAGAGGAAGGCATTGGGAAGTAGTAAGTAGATGATGGGTTGCTAGAGTGACAGAAGCTTAAACCCTAGTTTATGCGTTGCTTCGTAAGCGGCTTATTTGGATCCACTAGTTTAACGCTATGGTTAGACTTTGTCTTAATTATTATTTCGTAGTTGCGGATTCTTGCGAGAGGGGTTAATCATAAGTGGGATGCTTGTCCAAGGAAGGGCAGTACCCAAGCGCCGGTCCACCCACATATCAAACTATCAAAGTAATGAACACGAATCATATGAACATGATGAAAACTAGCTTGACAGAAATTCCCATGTGTCCTCGGGAGCGCTTTACCTCCTATAAGACTTTGTACAAGCTTGTCCCTTGCTACAGAAGGGATTGGGCCACTTTGTTGCACTGTTATTACTTTTGTTACTTGCTACTTGCTACGAATCATCTTGTCACACATCTACTTGTTACCGACAATTTCAGTGCCTGCAGATTTTACCTTGCTGAAAACCACTTGTCAAATCCTTCTGCTCCTTGTTGGGTTCGTCACTCTTACTTATCGAAAGGACTACGATAGATCCCCTATACTTGTGGGTCATCAATAGGTCTTCGTGTGCCTAGGATTTTTTTGTTTCTCATGCAACGTTCCACAACAGTGGCATCATGAGCTAGGTTCATGCGTAGATGTTATATCGAGTAGAACGCAAAAGGTTTTGTGGGTGTTGATGTTTGATTTGCTGCCCTCCTTAGTCTTTTCTCGATTTGGCGGTATTATTGGGTTGAAGCAGCCGGACCGACATTACTTGTACGCTTACGAGAGACTGGTTTCATCGACTAACATGCAACTCGTTGCATAAAGATGACTGGCGGGTGCCTGTTTCTTCAACTTTAGTTGAATTGGTTTTGACCGAGGTGGTCCTTGTAGAGAGGTTAAATAGCAATTTGCACATCTCCGTTGTGGTTTTTGCATTAGTAAGATGCGATCATACTAGATACCCATAGCAGCCATGTAAAACATGCAACAACAAATTAGGGGACATCTAACTTGTTTTTGCAGGGTATGCTTGTGATGTGATATGTCAAAGACATGATGTGATATATTGGATGTATGAGATGATCATGTTTTAAATGTAAATATCGACTTGCACGTCGATGCTACGGCAACCGGCAAGAGCCATAGAGTTGTCTTTAAACTAACATTGGTGTTTGCAGATGCGTTTTCTATATTGCTAGGTCGTAGCTTTAGTAGTAATAGAATAGATAGCATAACAACCTCGATGGCGACACGATGATGGCAATCACGATGATGTAGATCATGGTGTGGCGCCGGTGACAAGATTTACATGCCAGTGCTTTGGTGATGGAGATCAAGAAGCACAAGATCATGGCCATTACATGTCACTTATGAATTGCATGTGATGTGAATCCTTTTATGCACCTTATCTTGCTTAGAATGACGGTAGCATTATAAGGTTATCTCTCACTAAAATTTCAAGATGAAATTGTGTTCTCCCCGACTGTGCATCGTTGCAATAGTTCATCATTTCGAGACATCACGTGATGATCGGGTGTGATAGACTCAACGTTCACATACAATGGGTGCAAAACAGTTGCACACGCGGAACACTCAGGTTAAACTTGACGATCCTAGCATGAGCAGACATGGCCTCGGAACACAAGAGACCGAAAGGTCGAGCATGAATCGTATAGTTGATATGATTAGCATAGAGATGCTTACCACTAAAACCATTTGTCAACTCACGTGATGATCGGACTTGAGATAGTGGATTTGGATCATGTACCACTCAAATGACTAGAGAGATGTACTTTTTGAGTGGTAGTTTATTAGTAATTTGATTAGTTAAACTCTAATTATCTTAAACATAGTTTAAGTCCACTTTGCAATATTTTATGTTGTAGATCAATGGCTCACGTAGTAGCAACCCTGAATTTCAATAAATTCCTAGAGAAAGCTAAGTTGAAAGATGACGGAATCAAGTTTGTAGGCTGGACTCGTAATCTAAAGCTGCTCCTGCAAGCTGGGAAGAAGGATTATGTCCTTAATGCAGCGCTAGGAGATGAACCACCCGCTACGTCCGGTCAAGATGTTTTGAACGCCTGGTTAACACGTAAGGAGGACTACTCAGTAGTTCAATGTGCAGTCTTGTATGGCTTAGAACCGGGACTTCAACGTCGGTTTGAGCGTCATGGAGCATATGAGCTATTCCAAGAGTTGAAGTTTATCTTTCAGAAGAACGCCCCGATCGAGAGGTATGAGATCTCCGATAAATTTTATGCTTCCAAGATGGAGGAGAATTCGTCTGTTAGTGAACATGTGCTAAAAATGTGTGGGTACTCAAACCGTCCAGCTGAGCTGGGGACTGAACTCCCGCAAGAGACTATCACTGACAGAATTCTTCAATCACTGCCACCTAGCTATAAGAGCTTTCTGTTGAACTATAACAAGCAAGGGATGAACAAGTCACCCGGCGAGTTATTCGCGATGTTGAAAGTCGCAGAGTCATAACTCCGAAAAGAGCATCAAGTGTTGATGGTCAATAAGACCACTGGTTTCAATAGAAATGACAAAGGCAATAAGAGTAACTCCAAGAAGAGCGGCAAGTGTGTTGCCAATCCGACAAAGAAACCCAAAGCTGGACCTAAGCCAGAAACATAGTGTTATTATTGCAAGGGAATGGGTCAGTGGAAGCGCAACTGCCACAAGTATTTGGTTGATAAGAAGGCGGCCAAGAAAAAATCAGGTATATTTGATATACATGTTACTGATGTGTACTTAACCAACTCTCGTAGTAGTGCCTGTGTATTTGATACCGGTTCTATTGCTCATATTAGCAACTCGAAACAGGAATGCGGAATAAACGAAGGCTGGCGAAGGATGAAGTGACGATGCGCGTGGGAAATGGTTCCAATGTTACCATCAGGATTAGTTATGAACTTAAATAATTGTTACTTAGTGCGTGCGTTAAGCATGAACATTATATCTCGATCTTGTTTATTGCGAGACGGTTACTCGTTTAAGTCTGAGAATAATGGTTGTTCTATTTCTATGAGTAATATCTTTTATGGTCATGCACCCAATGTGAGAGGATAGTTCATATTGAATCTTGATAGTGATGATACACATATACATAACATTGAGACCAAAAGATGGAGAGTTAACAATGATAGCGCCATGTTTTTGTGGCACTGCCACTTAGGTCATATTGGTGTAAAACGCATGAAGAAACTCCATTCCGATGGGCTTTTGGAGTCACTTTATTTTGAATCACTTGACACGTGCGAACCATGCCTCATGGGCAAGAGGACTAAGACTCCGTTCTTCGGAACAATGGAGCGTGCAAGTGACTTGTTGGAGATCATACATACCGATGTGTGCGGTCCAATGAGTGTGGAGGCGCCCGGCGGATATCGTTATTTTCTCACCTTCAGTGACGATTTGAGTAGGTATGGATATATATACTTGATGAAGCACAAGTCTGAAACATTTGAGAAGTTCAAGCAATTTTAGAGTGAAGTTGAAAATCATCATAACAAGAATATCAAGTTCCTACGTTCTGATCGTGGGGGTGAATATCTGAGATTCGAGTTTGGTGCTCACTTAAGACAATGTGGAATTGTTTCACAATTGACACCGCCTGGAACACCACAGCGTAATGGTATGTCCGAACGTCGTAATCATACTTTGTTAGAAATGGTGCGATCTATGATGTCTCTTACCGATTTGCCGTTATTGTTTTGGGGTTATGCATTAGAGACAGTTGCATTCACTTTAAATAGGGCACCATCAAAATCCGTTGAGACGACACCATACGAGCCGTGGTATGGCAAAAGACCAAAGTTGTCGTTTCTTAAAGTTTTGGGATGTGATGCTTATGTCAAAAAGCTTCAGCCTAAAAAGCTGGAACCCAAAGCGGAAAAGTGTGTCTTCATAGGTAACCCAAAGGAGACAGTTGGCTACACTTTCTATCTCAAATCTGAGGGCAAAGTGTTTGTTGCTAAAAATGGAGATTTTCTTGAGAAGGAGTTTCTCTCGAAAGAATTGAGTGGGAGGAAGATAGAACTTGATGAAGTTGTCGAATCTCTAATCCCTCTATAGGTGGCGCAAGGCAAGGGGAAACCTCTGTCGAAGCGACGCCGGTTGAGGAGGAAGTTAATGACGATGATCTTGAAACTTCGAATGAAGTTCCTATCAGACCTCGCAAGTCGACAAGATCATGTACTGCTCCTGAGTGGTACGGTAATCCTGTCTTATCAATCATGTTGTTAGACAACAATGAACCTGCGAATTATGAAGAAGCAATGGTGGGCCCCGATTCCGACAAATGGCTAGAGGCCATGAAGTCCAAGATAGGATCTATGTATGAAAACAAAGTGTGGACTTTGGAAGTATTACCTGAAGGCCGCAAGGCTATTCAGAACAAATGGATCTTTAAGAAGAAGACGAACTCGAACAGTAATGTGACCGTTTATAAAGCTCGACTTCTGGCAAAGGGTTTTTCACAACTTCAAGGATTTGACTATGATGAGACGTTCTCACCGGTAGCGATGCTTAAGTCCGTCCGAATCATGTTAGGAATAGCTACATTTTTCGACAATGAAATCTGGCAGAAGGATGTCAAAACGGCGTTCCTTAACGGTTTTCTTAAGGAAGAGTTGTATCCGATGCAACCCGAATGTTTTGTCGATCCAAAGAATGCTAACAAAGTATGCAATCTCCAGCGATCCATTTATGGACTGGTGCAAGCATCTCGGAGTTGGAATAAGCGCTTTGATGAGGTGATCGAAGCATTTGGGTTTATACAAGTGGTTGGAGAATATTGTATTTACAAGAGAGTGAGTGGGAGCTCTGTGGCTTTTCTAATATTATATGTGGGTGACATATTACTAATTGGAAACAACGTGGAGTTTTTGCAGAGCGTAAAGGATTACTTGAATAAAAGTTTCTCAATGAAGGACCTAGGAGAAGCTGCTTACATTCTAGGCATTAAGATCCATAGGGATAGATCGAGGCGCCTGATAGGACTTTCACAAAGCACATACATTGATAATGTTTTGAAGAAGTTCAAAATGGAACAATCCAAGAAGGGGTTCTTGCCAGTATTACAAGGTATAAAATTGAGTAAGACTCAGTGCCCAGCAACTGCGGAAGATAGAGAAAAGATGAGTATCGTCCCCTATGCTTCAGCCATAGGTTCTATCATGTATGCAATGTTGTGCACTAGACTGGACGTTAGCCTAGACATAAGTATGGCAGGCAGGTTTCAAAGTAATCCGATGGATCACTCGACGGAAGTCAAGAGTATTCTGAAGTACTTGAGTAGGACTGAGGAAATGTTTCTCGTTTATGGAGGTGACGAAGAGCTTGTCGTAAAGGGTTACGTCGACGCAAGCTTTGACACTGATCCGGATGACTCTAAGTCTCAAACCGGATATGTATTTATTCTTAATGGGGGTGCGATAAGCTGGTGCAGTTCCAAGCAAAGCATCATAGCAGATTCTACATGTGATGTAGTGTACATGGCTGCCTCGGAGGCAGCTAAGGAGGGTGACTGGATGAAGCTATTCATGATGGATCTTGGAGTTGTGCCGAGCGCACTAAATCCAATAACTCTGTTATGTGACAACACTAGTGCCATTGCTTTAGCAATGGAACCAAGGTTTCACAAGAAAACCAGACACATCAAACAACGCTTCAACCTCATCCGCGACTATGTCGAAGGAGAGAACGTAAATATTTGCAAAGTGCACACGGATCTGAATGTAGCAGATCCGCTGACTAAACCTCTTCCACGGGAAAAACATGATCAACACCAGAACTGTAGGGGTGTTAGATTCATTACAACGTAAATCGCATAGCGATGTGAGGCCTAGATTATTGACTCTAGTGCAAGTGGGAGACTGTTGGAAATATGCCCTAGAGGCAATGATAAAATAGTTAATATTATATTTCCTGTCTCAAGATAATCGTTTATTATCCATGCTATAATTGTATTGAATGAAAACATAGATACATGTGTGGATACATAGACAAAACAATGTCCCTAGCAAGCCTCTAGTTGGCTAGCCAGTTGATCTAGGATGGTTAAGATTTTCTGACCATACGCAAGTGTTGTCACTTGATAACTGAATCACATCATTAGGAGAATCATGTGATGGACTACACCCATACTATGAACGTAGCATGTGATCGTGTCATTTTATTGCTATTGTTTTCTGCGTGTCAAGTATTTATTTCTATGACCATAAGATCATATAACTCACTGACACTGGAGGAATACTTGTGTGTATCAAACGTCGCAACGTAACTGGGTGAATATAAAGGTGATCTGTAGGTATCTCCGAAGTTGTTCGTTGAGTTAGTATGGATCAAGACTGGGATTTGTCACTCCGTGTGACGGAGAGGTATCTTGGGGCCCACTCGGTAATACAACATCACCAACAAGCCTTGCAAGAAATGTGACTAAGTGTAAGTCACGGGATCTTGTATTACGGAACGAGTAAAGAGACTTGTCGGTAACGAGATTGATATAGGTACACGGATACCGACGATCGAATCTCGGGCAAGTAACATACCGAAGGACAAAGGAAATGACATACGAGATTATATGAATCCTTGGCAAAGAGGTTCAACCGATAAGATCTTCGTGGAATATGCAGGATCCAATATGGACATCCAGCTCCCGCTATTGGATATTGGCCGAGGAGTGTCTCGGGTCATGTCAACATAGTTCTCCAACCCGCAGGGTCTGCACACTGAAGGTTCAATGATGTTTTAGTATAGTTGAATTATATGTGTTGTTACCGAATGTTGTTCGGACTCCCGGATGATATCACAGACGTCACGAGGGTTTCTGGAATGGTCCAAAAATGAAGATTGATATATAGGATGGTTTCATTTGGTCACCGGAATTTTTTAGGCATTACTAGGAGTGTATCGGGAGTGACGAATGGGTTCCGGGTATTCACCGAGAGGGCCCCACCCACCCGAGAATGAGCCGAGTGACCCTAGGGTGGCGCACCTGCCCTTAGTGGGCTGGTGAGGCCAGCCCAATAGGGCCATGGCGCCACAAGGGAAAAATACCAAAGGAAAGGGAAAAAAGGAAAGATGGAGGTAGGAAGGAAGGAGTGGACACCTTCCCCCAAACTGAATTGGGGTGGGAGTCCACCTCCTCCCTTCGGCTGAGGCACTTGGGGATACCTTGAGGACCAAGGCTAGCCCCTCCCCTCCTCCTATATATACTGGTGGTTTTAGGGCTTTTGAGACACAACTTTGCCACGTGCAACTCAAACCTATACCACGTAGTTCTTACTCTTGATCGGATTTCTGTGGAGCTCGGGCGGAGCCCTGCAGGAGTAGATCATCACCACCACCGGAGCGCCGTCACGCTGCCGGAGAACTCATCTACTTCTCCGTCTCTCTTGCTGTATCTAGAAGACCGAGATCGTCATTGAGCTGTACGTGGGACGGATCGTGGGACGACGGTGATCTGAATCACAAAGCTGTACCACTACATCAACCACGTTTCTTAACTGGGCTTGCGTTGGTTTTTCCCTTGAAGAGGAAAGTGTGGTGCAGGACATGAGCAGTAAGTATTTCCCTCAGTTTGAGAACCAAGGTATCAATCCAGTAGGAGAATCTCGTCAAGTCCAGAGTACCTGCGCAAACACAAAAGAGCTTGCACCAAACGCTATGAAGGGGTTGTAAACCCCTTCAAGATTGATTGCAAAGTGAGATCTGAAGGCGGAAAGTGCAACGAAGTAAAAGTGTAAGGCTGGAAATATAGTGTCGAGTAGACCCGGGGGCCATAGTGTTCACTAGAGGCTTCTCTCAACATAGCAAGTATTAAGGTGGGTGAACAAATTACTGACGAGCAATTGATAGAACCGCGCAAATTCATGACGATATCTAAGGCAATGATCATACATATAGGCATCACGTTCGAGACAAGTAGACCGATACTTTCTACATCTACTACTATTTCTCCACACATCGACTGCTATCCAACATGCATCTAGTGTATTGAGTTCATGACAAACAAAGTAATGCCTTAAGCAAGATGACATGATGTAGAGGGATAATCTCAAACCGATGATGAAAACCCCATCTTTTTACCCTTGATGGCAACAACACGATGCGTGCCTCGCTACCCCTTCTGTCACTGGGTGAGGTCATAGCCCGGTATGAACCCAAAACCGAGCACTTCTCCCATTCCAAGAATCATAGATCAAGCTGGCCAAACAAAACCCACAACTCGAAGAGAATTACAAGGATATGAAATCATGCATATAAGAGAGATCAGAAGAAACTCAAATAAGATTCATAGATAATCTGATCATAAATCCACAATTCATCGGATCTCGACAAACACACCGCAAAAGAAGATTACATCGGATAGACCTCCATGAAGATCATGGAGAACTTTGAATTGAAGATCCAAGAGGGAGAAGAAGCCATCTAGCTACTTGCTATGGACCCGTAGGTCTATGGTCAACTACTCACGCATCATCGGAGAGGTCATGGTGTTGATGAAGAAGCCCTTCGTATCTGAATCCCCCCTCCGACAGGGCACCAGAACATGCCCCAGATGGGATCTTGCGGAGACAGAAGCTTGCGGCGGCGGAAAAGTACTTTCGATGATCTCCTAATTTTTCTGGGATTTTAGGGAATATATAGGCGGAAGATTTAGGGTAGGGGAGCCACGGGGAGCTCACAAGCCTGCTAGGCCGGGCCCCCTAGGCCGGGCCTGGTGGGCTTGTGACCTCCTCCGAGGTTCCCTGCCTTGGTTCTCAAGTCTCCTGGGTGTCTTCTGTTATGGAAAAAATCATTCCGCGGGTTTTATTCCGTTTGGACTCTGTTTAAAATCCTCCTCTGAAAAGGGTCAAAAACACGGAAAAAAGGAACTGGCACTTGGCACAGAGTTAATAAGTTAGTCCCAAAAAATATATAAAAGGCATACAAAACGTCCAAAGTTTGACAAGATAATAACATGAAACCATAAAAAATTATAGATATGTTGGAGACGTACCAAGCATCCCCAAGCTTAACTCCTGCTCGTCCTCGAGTAGGGAAGTGATAAAGAATGCATTTTTGATGAGGAATGCTACCTAGCATAATTGTCCTTTTTTAACTTATTTTGTGTGACATGAATGTTCAGATCCGTAAGATTCAAAACAATAGTTTGATATTAACATGAAAACAATAATACTTCAAGCAAACTAGCAAAGTAATCATGAACTTTCAAAATAACAAGGCCAAAGAAAGTTATCCCTAAAAAATCATATAGTCTGGCCATGCTCCATCATCCTCACACAACTAATTTAAATCATGCACAACCCCGGTATTGGCCAAGTAATTGTTTTCACACTCTTACTTTCTCAAACTTTTTATAACTATCACACAATACATGAGTGTGAGCCATGGATATAGCACTATAGGTGGAATAGAGTGTGGTGGTGGTTGTGAGACAAAAAAGGAGGACATGGTCACATTGACTTGGCATATCAAAGCGCTATGGAGATGCCCATTAATGGATATCAATGTAAATGAGTAGGGATTTCCATACAAAAGATGCACTAGAGCTATAAGTATGTGAAAGCTCAAAAGGATAACTAGTGGGTGTGCATCCAACTTGCTTGCTCACGAAGACCAAGGGCAATTTTGAGGAAGCCCATCATTGGAATATACTACCTCTGTTCCTAAATACTTGTTGTTGGGGAGAACAAGACTAGTTCTTCCCAACAACAAGTATTATGGTACAGAGGGAGTACAAGCCAAATTATATAATAAAGATACCCGCTAGCATATGGTGGTGACGAAACGAGAGGCTCTCAATCATGAAGAACATGGTGCTATTATGAAGCACAAGTGTGGAAAAAGATAGTAGCATTGTCCCTTCTCTCTTTTTCTATCTTTTTTTTATTTGGGCTCCTGGGTCTCTTTTTTTCTCTCTTTTTTTATTATTTTTGGGCTCTCTGGGCTCTTTTTTTATATATTCCTCACACGGGACAATGCTCTAATAACGATGATCATCACACTTTTATTTACTTAGAGCTCAAAAGCTCAGAATGATGATGACTCTATAGAAAATTCCTCCGGCAGTGTACCGGGATGTGCAACGATCTAGCTTGGCGTATGAAGTTGAGACATCTCGCTAGATATCTTATGATCAAGCAATGGCAATATGAGAGTGACGGCATAAGTCATGAGACGGAACGGTGGGAGTTGCATGGCAATATATCTCAGAATGGCTATGAAAATGCCATAGTAGGTAGGTATGGTGGCTGTTTTGAGGAAGGTATATGGTGGGTTTGTGTACCGGCGAAAGTTGCACGGTACTAGAGAGGCTAGCAATGGTGGAAGGTGGAAGTGCATCTATACCATGGACCCACATTAGTCATGAAGAACTCACATACTTGTTGCGTAAGTTTTTATTAGTAATCGAAACAAAGTGCTAAACGCATACTCCTAGGGGAAGGGTTGGTAGGTGTTAACCATCGCGCGATCCCAACCTCAACACAAAGGATTACAATCAATAGATCAATTATGCTCCGACTTCCTAACATAGCGGTTCACCATACGTGCATGCTACGGGAATCACTAACTTCAACACAAGTATTTCTAGATTCACAACACCCTACTAACATAAATCTTAATATTACCAAATCCATGTCTCAAAACTAATTGAGAGGAATCAAGACTTCTCTTTCTACTCAATGCACATGAAGATGGAGGTTTTTGTATCCTCTTTGGGTACCTATCACCTTTGGGACTACTTTCCTAGCATAAACCAATTACCAAGTCACGCACCGTCGTGCTCTAGAAGATCTAAGTGAAGCACATAGAGCAAAATTATCTAGCTCAAAAGATATAAGTGAAGCGCGATGAACATTCTAGCAAAATCACGATGAGTGCATGTCTCTCTCAAAAGGTGTGCAGCAAGGATTATTGTGACACAACAAAAAGAAAAGACTCCTAAGATACAAGACGCTCCAAGCAAAACACATATCATGTGGTGAATAAAAATATAGCCCCAAGTAATGTTACCGATGGATTGAAGACGAAAGAGGGGATGCCTTCCCGGGGCATCCCCAAGCTTAGGCTTTTTGGTGTCCTTGAATTTGGCTTGGGATGCCTTGGGCATCCCCAAGCTTGAGCTCTTTCCACTCCTTATCTCTTTGTCCATGAGAACATCACCCAAACTTGAAAACTTCACAACACAAAACTTAAACAGAAACTCGTGATAACATTAGCACAAGAAAACAAACTACCACCTCTTTAGGTACTGTAGCAATCTTGATTTCTATTTATATTGGTCTTAGGTTACTGTATTCTCACTTTTCCATGGGTAGTACCCCCCGATACTATCCATAGTTTCATCAAAACAAGCAGCCAATTCAACAAAAACAGAATCTGTCAAAAACAGACCAGTTTGTAGCAATATGTATACTTCGTATACTTCTGGTACCTCAAAAATTCTGAAACATTACGACTGCCTGGGAAAAAGGCATATCAACGGGAAGCAGAAAGAATCAACTCAAAATCTCTTTCTGAATAAAAATGAAAAATCATCTCATGAGCGAAAAGTTTCTGTCTTTTTCCAACAGGATTAAACAACCATCACCAAGACTAGTCATAAAGGTTTTGCTTGGCTGATACACAAAAAGAAACACAAAAAACACAATCATAAGAGAATTATGATGGCGTGGACTCAACAAAACAGAAACAAAAAGATAAATTCATTGGGTTGCCTCCCAACAAGCGCTATTGTTTAACGCCCTTAGCTAGGCATAAAGCGATAGAATCACGTATCATCGTCTTCGGTGCTCAAACCATAAGTAGCCATCATCATGGATTAATAAGGCAATCTTATTTTATACCTAGGAAAGTGCTCCATGCCCTTCTTTAAATCTAATATTCCCCTCCTTCATATCGATGATAGCACCGATAGTCCTTAGGAAAGGTCTACCAAGAATAATAGGGCATGTAGGATAGCAATCAATGTCAAGCACAATGAAATCCATGGGTACATAGTTCCTATTTGCACTAATAAGAACATCATTGATCCTTTCCATGGGTTTCTTGACAGTAGAATCCGCAAGATGCAAATTAAGAGAACACTCTTCAATCTCATTAAAACCTATAACATCACATAAAGACTTTGGAATCGCGGAAACACTAGCACCCAAATCACACAAAGCATTGCATTCATAGTTTCTGATTTTGATTTTGATGGTAGGTTCCCACTCATCATGAAGCGTTCTAGGGATATAGACTTCCAATTCAAGTTTCTCTTCCAGAGATTTTATCATAGCTTCGACGATATGATCGGTAAAGGCCTTGTTTTGGCTATAAGCGTGTGGAGAGTTTAGCATGGATTGCATCAAGGAAATGCATTCAATAAAGGAGCAACTATCATAATTGAATTCCTTGAAATCCAAAGTAGTAATTTCATTACTACTCAAAGTTTTAATATCTTCTACTCCACTTTCAATGCTTTTAGCATCAAGATAGATGGACTCCGAATCATTGGGCCGTTTTTCAACCAAAGTGGATTCATATTCAGCTCCACCATCATTAGGTTTGACACAAGAAAACAAAGATTCAATGGGAGTCACACCAAGCACTTTAAGATCTTCGTGATTCTTATCACGACAACACGCCTTTTTAAGCCATTCATGTCTAGCACGAATTTGGGCGGTTCTTTCTTTGCTCTCACTCATGGAAACACGCATAGCTTTCAAAGTTTCATCCATATTTATCTTGGGAGGAGCACATATAACTTTCAAAGAATCAATATCACTAGACATTCTATCAACGCTCTTAGCCAAATCGTCAATTTTGAGTAGTTTTTCCTCTATGGACGCATTGAAAATCTTTTTCGAGTTGATAAACTCTGTGATATTACTCTCTAGATCAGAGGGTAATCTATTGTAATTTCCATGAGTATTGTTGTAGGAGTTGCCAAAGTTATTAGAGGAGTTACTAGGAAAAGGCCTAGGAACATAGTTTCCTCTAAAAGCATTGTTGTTACCAAATTATTCCTACCAACAAAATTAACGTCCAAGCTAGCGTTGCTACTCTCAATCAAGGAAGACAAGGGCATATCATTAGGATCTAAAGGAGCACTTCTACTAGCAACCAAATTCATTAACTCATCCATCTTAGCACTCAACGAGTTAATTTCTTCTATAGCGTGTACCTTTTTACTAGTAGGTGACCTTTCAGTGTGCCACTGAGAGTAGTTCATCATGATAATGTGTAGGAGTTTTGTGGCTTCTCCTAACGTGATTTCCATGAACGTTACACCTAAGGCGGAGTCCAAGATATTTCTAGAAGAGAAATTCAAGCCAGCGTAAAAGATTTGTATAATCATCCAAAGACTCAAGCCATGAGCGGGACAATTTCTAATCATCAATTTCATTCTCTCCCAAGACTGTGCAACATGTTCATGATCAAGTTGCTTAAAATTCATGATATCATTACGGAGAGAGATAATCTTAGCCGGTAGAAAATACTTGGATATATAAGCATCTTTGCACTTATCCGAAGAATCAATACTATTTTTGGGGAAAGACGAAAACCAAGTTTTTGCTCGATCTCGCAACAAGAAAGGAAAAAGCTTCAATTTAATCACATCATTATCCACATCTTTCTTATTTTGCATATCACAAAGCTCAATGAAGGTATTAAGATGGGATGCGGCATCTTCACAAGGAAGGCCGGAAAATTGCTCTTTCATAGCAAGATTCAGCAAAGCGGCATTGATTTCATATGACTCCGCACTAGTGGCAGGACCAATCGGAGTACTAATAAAATCATTATTATTAGTATTCGAGAAGTCACAAAGTTTGGTGTTTTCAGTCATGGTGACTTCAGCAAGCAAGCAAGCACACAAGCGAACTAAGAGCAAGCGAGAGAAAAAGGCAAACAAAGAAAAGGGCAAATCTTTTTGTAAATTTTTGTTTTTCAGAAGTGGGGGAGAGGAAAACGAGGGGCAAAAAAAGTAAATGCAAGAGATGAGTTTGCGACACTTACTTGGATGAGTTCTTGACTTGATCCTCCCCGGCAACGATGCCAGAAATTCTTCTGCTGCGGCAACAGACAATAGTGCCAGAGATTGACACGTTGACGGAGACTGGTCTTGCATTGGTTTTTCCCTTGAAGAGGAACGGGTGGTGCAGCACAGGAGCAGTAAGAATTTCCCTCAGTTTGAGAACCAAGGTATCAATCGAGTAGGAGAATCTCGTCAAGTCCAGAGTACCTGCGCAAACACAAAAGAGCTTGCACCCAACGCTATAAAGGGGTTGTCAATCCCATCAAGATTGATTGCAAAGTGAGATCTGAAGGCGGAAAGAGCAACGAAGTAAAAGTGTAAGGCTGAAAATATAATGTGGAGTAGACCCGGGGGCCATAGTGTTCCCTAGAGGCTTCTCTCGAAATAGCAAGTATTACGGTGGGTGAACAAATTACTGTCGAGCAATTGATAGAATCGCCAAAGTCATGATGTTATCTAAGGCAATGATCATACATATTGGCATCACGTCCGAGACAAGTCATGACGTTGCGGAGACAGAAGCTTGCGGCGGCGGAAAAGTACTTTCAATGATCTCCGGATTTTTTCTAGGATTTTAGGGAATATATAGGCGGAAGACCTAGGGCAGGGGCGCCACGGGGAGCTCACAAGCCTGCTAGGCCCGCCCCCCCTAGACCGGGCCTGGTGGGCTTGTGACCTCCTCCGAGGTTCCCTGCCTTTGTTCTCAAGTCTCCTGCGTGTCTTCTGTTATGAAAAAATCATTCCGCATGTTTTATTCTGTTTGGGCTCCGTTTAATATCCTCCTCTGAAAAGGGTCAAAAACACGGAAAAAACAGGAACTAACACTTGGCACTGAGTTAATAAGTTAGTCCCAAAAAAGATATAAAAGGCATACAAAACGTCCAAAGTTTGACAAGATAATAGCATGAAACCATAAAAAATTATAGATACGTTGGAGATGTATCAGGGATCTACAAGGGTATGTGGATCTAATCTCCTCTCGTAGATGGACATCACCATGATAGGTCTTCGTGTGTGTATGATTTTTTTTGTTTCCCATGCAACGTTCCCCAACAGAGTGTTGTCCATTCCTTAAGGTGTGTAGAAACAGGTTTGTGCAAGTTGGGCTGTGGTCCACAACGTTGGATGATGGTGCAAGGGAGGGTCATTGGGAAATGATGGAGGGGGGGGGTAGATTGGGTGTGACTGATAAACAATGGATGTTCCCGATTGTCATGGCTGTCCCATCATGCAGTTATGGAAGGGAATATCACATGGAGGTGGAAACTGCTTCTCTAGGTTGCGCATGTTGGTAGAGGGGCGGGGCGCATGCTTGCCACCGGTATAGGAGTTTTTACGATCATCCTTCCTAGTTTTGGTTTCTCTTTCTTCATGCTTCGACTCTCACTCGACTTCATGTATCATTTCTCGGCTCTAAGCCACGTTTTGTTCACGCCTAGGCGGCATCTTGCAGATTGGTTGGGGGAGGAATCCACATGTTATGGCGTCGCTGGTGGATTGAGAGGTATCTCTCGGAGGGGCTAATTTTTTGTTGAATGGATTTTTGTCGATGGCCACATGTGTGGCATCATGCAAGCTCACTTGGGCCATGCCAGAGAGTTATGGGCAGAAATTTTTCCAAACGACGGTTGCGGTAGTCACTAGGTCTCCTAGGGTCCACTTGTACTAGAGGGGGACTTTGGCGTGGCCACATCGACGCTTGATGTAGTGACTTGATGGTTGATGTCGATCTAGGAGTGAAAGGACGCACCTTCTACTCTTCCGTCCATGGTCGGTGTGCTATGATGGTGACGATTGGTGTAGTATTGCGCCAATGGATTATGGGGTTGCAGTACACATGGTTGACTCTCCGTCGAGCATCATGGCGGCGGTTGTGGCTATGTCTTTTGGTCATGTGTGTGGCGACGGTGTCGTGCTCGGTGTCTTGGGATCATTCACTTTTGCTGGCAGTGGTGAGGCTCACTTCTGGATCTTGGGGTGAGCTGCCGAGGGGAAGCTATCTTGTCGATGATCAGCTACATGTGGGAAGTCGGGCGTCCAAGAGCACATTCATGGTAAGTTTTCCTTTGATCACCACATTTTTCTTTGTCCATTTGTATTTGTGCCTCCATGGCGCCTCCTGGTTGCTTCTGTTAGGGTTCCTAAGTAACATTGTCTTGTGGCAAGATAGTACAACTTGTGTGGTGCCTCAAATTTCGAGCGTCGCATGAGAAGGAGGAACTCCCCTAGTCTTACATACAACAACACCAGCACGCTCAATGCGGTTAGTGCGATGTTGCAACCATATGATGGACAGGACAAGGAGGAGGAGATACACAAGATGAAGATGGAGTTGAGAAAGATGCAAAGGTATAGTTTGATGGTTTTAATCATAATCATGTTGTTTGTTGCAAGCATCTATGGTTACTGTAGTAATGAAATGTGTGCCTTATACTGGTTAGTGATGTGTTTTACTAGTGTAGTAGTCCCAGTTGTGATGAAGTTAAATTAAGTTGTCAAGAAAGGGCATTACAAGTGTGGGGAAATGTGGGTGATGTTGATGAAGTGAGTTCTAATGTATGTGTAGTCAGCTAAGTAGGATTCTTATGTGAACTAATTGATGGAAATCATGATTGTCATGATGAGGAGTAATGGTGCTATTATGAATTGTAAATTATGTTTTGTATTCCATGTGAATTATGGTGTTGAGTGAAATATTATCCAGGACTAAATTTGTTGACATGTGACACTGAATTTTAGTGAAACTAAGTTTTTAGACACCCACACTAAATTTGAGTCAAACTGAATCTTTACAAACTAAAACTAAAATTTGGACAACGACTTGGTATGAAATGAAGTGGATATTATTTGCAGGCTGAAACTTAAGCTGGATTATTTTACACTACATTCAAACATAATTTTTTGATATCAATTGTTTTAAATTGAAGTGAATTTTTTGACACTAAAACTCAAATGTAATTCTTGGCACTAGGATATACTGAAATGAAATGATTATTGACAATTAATTGTGTGTTATATGCATTATGAATTATGGGTTAGATTTAAATGTAATCAGGGATTGAATGTGAATAATGGATTGAGTAAAAAAATACACTTATGACTCAAATATTCGCTTAGCAATAATCATTTAGCCCAATTTCACGAAGAAAATTTAGGAAACTTTAAATTAACACAATTACTTATAATCGCGAATACGCCTAGTAGCGTATATTTATATTGATAGATAGAGATTGAAACAATAGGTCGGTGCCATGATACATGCGCTAGAAGGTGTGTCCATGGCAGTTGCATGAGCAGAGAAAGATGGGGATGCTCAACCCCTTTTGCAAGATTTGCAGGTTACATGAGTAAGGTTTCTAAGTCCTCTAGATCCGGTAGTGGCCCATGAGCGGGCTTCATATTTGATAGTAACAAACACAAAGGAGGTAGAGGGAGCGATCTTGTCGAAGATGGCCACATTGTGGTGGCACCATAGTGTCCAAGCAACAAGGTCGGACCACGATTGATCACATTGACCATCACGTTTATCAAAAAAATAGACTCAATTGCACATGACTCCTTGAACGCTTTCACATGAACAAAATTGCACACACTTTCGCCCAACACTTCACCCATCACATTTTTGTACACTCTTCCAAATGTGATGACATCTTATTAGGATAAATCATACATTCATCATCAAACTGCATTCTAGGGTCTATTAACATCTTATTATTTTTCTTTTTCTGTCCCAGAATAAAACCATGGACCTTGTCTCCCCATAAGCACTATCTTCTGATAAAGGACGGTCTCCGCCATCTGAACTTACATGATCAAACAATTTCAAGTATTTATCAACCCGCCTTTTCTATTGTTCCCTTCTATTGACCAAAGATAATTTCTTCCTTCTATTCTCCCTTTTTGTCTTACCTCGTATGCCTTTGCAAAAGAAATATATCATAATATTTATGCACCTTGTCTATCATTGCATCAACATCCTCATCTAGAAAAAAAATCCTCACACTCTTCCCTAAATGAGCACCCTTGTCTTCTTCTTCTTTTCTAGTGCATACAATTATTTCAATCTCTTTGCCTTCGCATAAAGGTCAAAGTCCACATCATCAATTGAGTCAATGAAATGATCTTGTCTATAATTGGTTTCCAATATTCACATGCATCATCATTATCCACATATTCATATGCATCATCAACATTTTTAGTGCTCGAAATTCTTCAAGCATCTTCTGAACTGAAGATTCATTAGTGATTTCAACCATGATGATATTGCCTCTTGTTGTCGGATTATACACGCAATCACTTCAACTAAATCCAAATCAAAAAACTTGCTCCTTCAAATAACAAAAAACACTTTAAACCACTTTGCAAGATATCAAGTTCACGACCTGGAGTTCTTGTTTATTATGCAGAATGAACCTAACCATCCACAACTCTCTCATTTGCACCATCAAAAACCAATACCTATTTAGTGCAACTGAAACTAATTTCTTGACAACTCAAAATATTTTTTATAACACCTGACTGAACATCATAACATATTACGACATTTTCAATCTTAAAGCTTAAACCCAAGTTTGATTTGCCCTAAATCCTTCTCTTTTTGGAAAATCATCAGGATGCAACATCGAATCGAGTAAAACAATAAGTACACGTAATCAAAACACAACATTTACCACTTTTAAAACCTTTCTGTTCTTAAAAAAAGATATGGATTTCACTGACGAGCACTGCACAAAACCTAGATCCAAATCTTACACAACCAAAAACATAATATTCCCCCCGATACATATTGTATTTCTTTTCCTCCAGAATATTTGGACCAACTCTCTACTTTTCCACCAAAAACCGACCAGCCGAGGGAGATAGGGGAGATGGCAGAGGAGCTTGAGAGAAAAAGTTATCTTTGGACGTCGGGCATGCCATAGATCACCTTGATGTCATCGGTTGATCCGTCGCCGAGAAAAGAAAGCAAGGAACCAGTGAAAAGAGAAGAAAAGAAAGGAGCGGGGAGACAAGGTATATTGGTCTCACTAAGTACAGTATTTTTGGTCACACGGTTGGTATTGACCAAGCACACGAGCAAGTGGGCACATTGTTGGATTCAACCAAGTACAAGTGCGAGCAGACACATGGGAAGGACGAGTTGCGGTTGTGGCAGGTTGGGTCCGAACTAGGTGGGGCGGTGCGACGACCCCGTATACTGTTTCATAGAGAAAAAACTAGTCAAAACTGGATAAAAAATAAACCATATACATGACATGCACAATTAAAAGGAAATTTAATAAAAACTGAAAATGCGACACAAGATTTCCTAGATTACGGAAAAAATGTTTTTCGCTAAACATGGTCATATCCGACACTAAATGTGAAATTTGGAGGTAAATTGCTTAAAAAAGGCCAGGACAAGTTTGAAGAGCTACATACTATGTTAAGTTACACATATACAAATTTATTTTATGTTTTCTCAGCGAACCAAAAATTTCCCAGTCGGTTAGGTTCCGTGTAATGAAAATTGTCCATCGGGATTTAAATATAAGACTTGATATTGATATTCGTATTTTTCTTGATTTATTGCAAGGTATACAGTTTTTATTCCCTTAGTGGTAGGTGTTGTATCCACGTTCTCAAGGAGCTTATGCTGACTATGTTAGTCTCAATTTGCCATCTCAATTTTTCGAAAGTACACATAGAAGAAGGGTGTGCTGTGTGCTCGCATGTTTCGTACAAATGAGTTTTTGTATTGTGTTTAAGATTAAAAAATTTGTTTTTCTGACTATCTTGTTGGTGCCAACATGATGAAAGCTATATAGGTGGACTGGTCCCGCTATCTTATGCTAATTGAGCAGATTAGAAGGCTTATCAGGGAAGGGAGAGAGGTTTAGGTAGCTCATTGTGCGTGAACAAAATGGTGTAAGGCCACTACCTAGCTTTGTTTTGTATAACGGAGCAATGCACAGCTTTTTGGCTCGGGTCATGGCCATGCGATGTGTCTCACCTGTGTAGGAACACTAGTAGAAAACAGACCTTTCATCCGAAGATTTAGTCCCGGCCAGGTTTAGATCCGGGACTAATGTAAGCATTATAGTCCTGGTCCCAACGACTAGGAGCGGACGGGGGCACGACTAGGATTAGTCCCGGTTTAAATGGAACCTATAGTCCCGGTTGGTATCACCAACCGGGACTAAAGGGGTTGTGACAGGCTGGGGCACCTGCGAGCCCCTTTAGTCCCGGTTGGTATCACCAACCGGGACTAAAGATAGACCATTAATTAGTTCTGGTTGGTATAACCAATTGGGACTAAAGTCTTCCCTTATAAAGCTGCTTCATCAGACCGAGTCCAAGCTTTCTCTCCTCTGTGTTTCCTTCACCAAGCTTGAGTTGATCCTCCATGTTTTCCAATATTTGTCAAGATTGGTGGCAGCCCATCTATCCAAGGTTTTAAAATGTTAGCAACTTCATCCTTTCATCTCTTATTGCTAGTTTAGCTCGTTTCATGCTCTATACGTATAGTGATTTGTGTGTTTCAATTTGGGTGTAATTATGTGGGAGTTTTATTTGATTTATATGCAATTTGAACTCAAATTAACTTCTTATTTTGCATATGTGTAGGTGTGGTTTACTTAGTGCCTTCCCATCTTCGTCCTCATCATTGTCAATCGCCTGCGCCGTCCTGTCGCCGGCACCACCTTGGTGAGCCTCTTGTTCTTACCCTTTTTGCTAAAACTGATCTTATTTCTTTGATTTAGATAGTTACTAGTATAATTTTCTTACTTGTATGATTGTTTGTTATATATAGTGCCATGGTTTTGATATCCGTCCCCGTCGACCCCCATCTGGTTTATGATTCGGATGTGGTATACTATATTTTATAACTATTGGTTTCATTTCGTGTTTATGACAATTATGCCCATCAAGTTGACTTAGATATTTTTATCTAGGATGTATGTGAAACGAAAATTGCAACCGATCCTCTTGTCGAGAAGTTAAATTTAGTTGAAAAAGAAAAATATTATTTGATTTTTTTTTAAAATAATGAAGAATATAAGATGAAATTGGAGTTGTATGTTGCTGATGTTGTCGATGATCACAAGATCAAGATGGATGCAATGCGCTTGAAGATTAGAAAGATTAGAAAATATTTCATTAATAGATAGGCTTGGTATCATTATGTTGTTCGATCAATTATTACCTTAGTTGCATTTTGATCATATTTGTTGTTTCATTTAAATGTTTCAGATAGTTTTATGTTATTTTGTAAGAAGTATGTATGAACTTTATGTATAAATTTTTGTAGTAATAACATTTGGTCACTACTCTACTATGGTTTTAATGTGATGAACTTGTATTAATTTGGTCACTTCAATGTTGTGTAATCAAGATGAGCCAACAATGGATGCACAATGACCGACGCTCTCCCGAGTTCATTAATGGCCTCCATAATTTTATGCGTGTGACTGAGGTAAACAAGCGGAATGGTTTTATGTGTTGTCCATGTGGTGTTAGTAAAAATAATAAGGATTGCTCTACCTAAAAAATCCTTCACAACCTCCTGCTTCAGTCCGCTTTCTTGTTCGGCTATAACTATTGGACCAAGCACGGAGAAAAAGGGGTTTTAATGGAAGACAATGAAGAAGAAGAGGATGATGACAACTATCCTAGGTTCCCTTAATACGAAGATGAAGAAGAGGCATGAGATGATCCCGTTGATGATCTTGGTCGGACCATTGTTTATGCATGGAGAAACTTCAAAAGTGAAAAATCAGAGGTTGAAGGTGGAGTGCATGTTAGAGGACCACAAAAAATTGTTGTACCCAAATTGTGAACTTGACAAGAAAAAGTTGGGTACCACACTGGAATTGCTGCAATGGAAGGCAGAGAATGGTGTATCTTACAAGTGATTTGAAAAGTTGTTGAAAATGATAAAGAAGACACTTCCAAAGGATAATGAATTGCCCGCCAGTACGTACGAAGCAAAGAAGGTTGTCTGCCCCCAAGGATTAGGGGTGCAGAAGGTACATGCGTGCCCTAATGACTACATCCTTTACCATAGTGAGGAGTAGGAGAATTTGAATGCATGCTGGTATGCGGTGCATTGCGCTATAGGATCAGTCACAATGACCCTAGTGATGTTGAGGTCGAGCGCCCTAGGAAGAGGGTTCCTGCCAAGGTGATGTGGTATACTCCTATAATACCATGGTTGAAACGTTTGTTCCAAAACAAGGAGCATGCAAAGTTGTCGTGATGGCACAAATAAGATCGTAAGAAAGACACGATGTTGAGAGTACTCGCTAACAGACCTGGCCAAACGGGCCGGCACGGCATGACCCGGCACGACCCGTGGTAATCGGGCCAGGCACGACATGGACTGCCCAGGCACATTTATTAGTCGGGCCATGCCATGCCGACCCATGGGCTGCACCTCTAAGCCCAAGCACAACCCAATTATTAAACGGATCGGCATGTTGGCCCGATTAGCACACCGGGATGCATTTTTTAGCCTTATGGGTTTATTTTTGGGTCTATTGGGTCATATTTTTGTATATATATTAAAAAAATCTAAAAACATATAAAAAAAATAAACAGGTCGTGTCGTGCCGGCCCGCGCGCTCAGCCTCCAGGCCCAGGCACGGCCCGATGTGTGCTTCGTGCCGGGCCCGAGCATGATTAGCCCATGCCGGGCTGGGCCCGTGTCGTGCCAGGCATGCGGGTTGTCGGGCCGGCCCATTTACCTGGCCCGTTTGGCCAGATCTACACTTTGATGGGTCGCAGTGGAGAAAAATTGAGAGAGAGAGAGTTCCGGAAAATTGCAGTTGACGCAAAGAACTTATAGTTTGCCTTAAGTACATATGGCATGAATCGTTTTGGGGAGCAGAGAAGCAGTCATAGCACCTGGCCCGTGAATCTATGTATCTGTAAACTTGCTCCTTGGTTGTGCATGAAGTGGAAGTTCATTATGATGCCAGTGCTCATCCAAGGCGCTAAGCAAGCCGGCAACGACATTGATGTGTACCTTAGGCCATTAGTTGAAAAAGTTTTACAATTGTGGGATAAAAAAGTTGTACGTGTATGAGGATGAGCATAAACATGAGGAAATTAACCTAGAGCATTGTTGTTTGTAACCAACAATGATTGGCCTACTCTTAGTAACCTTTCAGGACAAACAAAAAAGGGATACATGACGACCCACAAGTATAGCGGATCAATCGTAGTCCTTTCAGTAAGTAAGAGTGTCGAAACCAACGAGGAGCAGAAGGAAATGACAAGTAGTTTTCAGCATGGAATTCTGTGCAAGTGGTGTAAGTAACAGTGATAGATAGTTTTGTAGCAAAATAATTCATAACAAGTGACAAGGAATAATAGTAGAAAAGGTGCAGAAGTGTAGCCCAATCCTTTTATAGCAAAGGATATGCCACAAACTTCTCTTATATAAAGCAAGCGCTCCCGAGGACACATGGGAAGTCCTATCTAGTTATGTTCATCATATTAAGTTGATTCACGTTCTCTACTTATATGATTTCACATGTCACTGGGCCAGTGCTAAGGTGCTATTCTTACTTGAAATAACAACCTACTTATGATTACCCATCTCGCAAGAATCCGCAACTATGAAAGAACAATTAAGAATAATCTAACCATAGCATGAAACATATGTATCCAAATCAGCACATTATGAAGGAATGTACAAATTGGGGTTTAAGGTTGTGTCACTCTTGCAACCCATCATCTATTTGTTACTTCACAATGACTTCCCTTAGGTCCATAACATGGCGAAGTATCTTCTATTCGACGTTGAAATGACACCACTAAGAGAAGTAAGAACAACCATATCATCAAAATATTGAATGAATACAAACTTTATATGATTACTAATAACAAGACTTCTCCCATGTCCTCGGGAACAATTATTACACATCACACAACATCAACATGTTCAAGATCAAAGGTGTAGTAATAACAATTAAGGATCTGAACATAATATGTTCCACCAAGTAATGCAAGAAGCATCAAGTACAAGATGTAATCAACACTACTAGCAACCGATAGGTACCAATCTGAGGTTTTGAGACAAAGATTGAATACAGGTGACGAACTAAGGTTGGAGATGAGATGGTACTGGTGGAGATGTTGATGAAGATCGGTCCTCCCATGAAGGAGGAAGCGTTGGTGATGACGATGGCTTCGATTTCTTCCTCCTGGTGGCGAATTTCTCCGGTAGAATCTCTCTACCATAGAGCAAAAGGGCCTTTGCCCATATTTCCGCCTCGAGACGATGACGCTTCGTATCGAAAGATAAATTATGATTTTTTTTCTAGCGTAAAACACACCATATAGGAGAACATGGTCGTGAGAGGGCTAGGTGGCCCCCCACAAGCTATCAGGGCACGGCCTGGGGGCACCCTGTTGGCTTGTGCCTAGTTGGTGGCCCCTCTTCGGTATATTTTTGGTGGGGAAATTCTCAAATATTCTAGAAAATTTCTCCGTAAAGTTTCACGTCGTTTGGAGGAAGTCGATTTTTCTGCGTTTTTCTTGGTATACCGGTCCAAATTCCAGTTTCTAGATATTTCCCTCTCGGTGATGTAATTTGCATATTTAGAGAGAAAAGGCATAAGAGTTGTATTATAATAATGGATAATTGACAAGATCAACACAAATATCAATAGTAAATCGTGATGCAAAATGAGCATATTAACTCCCCCAAGATTAGACCTTGCTTGTCCTCAAGCGGAAGCCGAGCTCGAAAATAATGACCACAACATTTGAGAGAGAGGTGTCGCAAAAACACAATACGAGCATGAGAGCATCATGAATATTAACATAGTAGCAAGTTTTTTATTATATAACTTCTCATAAACAAGTTACAATCGTTTCTCAAAAATTGGATCATGGAGCATAAAATTAAAATCACCAAACTATGTTCTCAGTCATTAGGGCAATCATAATTCATCATAATCAAGAGGAGAGTCTATGTATGAGCTTTATTTTTTGCAAGTTCACAAACTAAACTATCATTTAATCTTCTATGATTGCTGACAATCAGGGCATATTTGTGGAGCTCATGTTTCCGTAGGACACATAGGAAGATAGGATCTTAAATGATTTGCCACCCAACTTACTTATCTCAAGGATAATGTTAATTATAATAAATCATGATCATCTACATCCACTAGGATATATAAATCTGAATCTTTCCCCAACACATGATGTTTTCCACTATAGAATTAATAGGTTGGAAGAGGAACATACTTTATTGACTCAAGCACAGAGTTTAAATCCTGAAAGTAAAAGATAGGACTTCAAAGAGGGAAGCAGAGGTTGTCATGCGCTTCTAATTTGTTGGATGTGCCAACTCTTAATGCAAGGGGACGTCACTTTATATTGCCCCTTATGGTAGCAAACTTTGTTATGCACCATGTTGCTTTTATTTCTTTGCCATCACAAGATTGTACAAAGCTTATTTTACCTTGCAATAACACATCTTACATATTTAGGAGCAATTTTTATTGCTTGATGCATCAATGACAACTTACTTGAAGGATCTTACTCAATCCATAGGTAGGTATTGTGGCCTCTCATGGCAAAAACTGGGTTTCAGGGTTATGGATGCACAAGTAGTATCTCTACTTGGTACATAATTTTTGGGCTAGCGAAGGATCTAAGGAAAGCAACACATGTTGAAGGATCCAAGACCATATAACTTATATGTGAATATAAACTACCGTGATTATTACGTTGTCTTCCATGTCCAACATCAACACTTGATCATTATAGAATATTTGATGAAGGCTCACAATCATAAAAGATGTCCACGATAATGTATTTATATGTGATCCCCTATCCTATATCATAATCTTGCTTAGATTGCAAAATGACTAATACTATGTTTGTTTACTATGGACAATTTTTATCACTCATACCCTTTTTGTGTGAAGTCATTACATTCTCATGAGATGAGCATATGATCTCTATCTTTCTTTTTATTGACATGCTATGATGATGGGTGCCCATGCGAAACCACAAAAAATCAACTAATCTTTATTATATATCTCCCATACTTGATTACAAGGATAGGTCGAACCCAAAGCAAAAATCCTAAGCAAAGAAAATCTGAAAATTATTTCTCTAAGTCACGAACTACTACGGATCGAACTAAGATAGATAGTAATGATGGATGTGATGGTGATACGATAACAAGGAATCGATAACCCACAAGTATATGGGATCGCAATACTTTTTGAGGGTAGAGTATTCAACCCAAATTTATAGATTCGACACAAGGGGAGCAAAGAATATTTGCAGGTATTAGAAGCTAAGTTTTCAATTCAACCACCCTTGGATATTTAGTATCTACAACACAGTGATCAATAGAACAATAATATGATAGTTTTGATAGCAGTGGTAACACTAGAAGCAGTTACGGTAACAGTGTTAGCAGTTTTGTAGCAGTTGTAACAGTAGTGGCAACAGTAGTAACTTAGCAAGCACAATATGTGGAAAACTCGTAGGCACTAGATTGGTGATATTGTCGGATAATATTCATCATATAACAGTCACAACATAGGGTGACACAGAACTAGCTCCCGTTCATCGATATAATGTAGGCATGTATTCCGTAAATAGTCATTCGTGCTTATGGAAAAGAACTTGCATGACATCTTTTGTCCTAACCTCCCGTGGGAGCGGGGCCCATAAGGAAACTAAGGGATACTAAGTCCTCCTTTTAATAGAGAACTGGAACAAAGCATTAACACATAGTGAATACATGAAATCCTCATACTACGATAATCACCCGAAAGAACCCCAATTATTGTCACTTTGGGGTATGCGGAGCCTAACACGTAGTATGTGCATATAACTTGTAAGATCGGATCAAGAACATATATATAATGGTGAAAACGTAAACCCTTCAGAACTGAAATCATGGCACTCGGGCCCTAGTGACAAGCATTAAGCATTGCAAAGTCCTAGCAACATCAATCTCCGAACATAGTGGATACTAGGGATCAAGCCCTAAAAAACTAACTCGATTACATGATGAATCTCATCGAGCTCTTCACCGACCAGCAAGCCTATGAAGGTATTACTCACTCCCGATGGAGAGCATAATAGAGTTGGTGATGGAGGAGGGTTGGTGATGACAAAGACCGAAGATTCCCCTCTCCGGAGCCCCAAACGGACTCCAAATTAGGCCTCCCGATGAAGAACAGGAGGTGGCGGGGGCTCCGTATCGTGAAAGGCGATGAAACTTCCTCTGTGATTTTTTTCTACGGAAATATGATTTTATAGCGCTCAAATTAGGGTCAGCGGAGCTATGTGGGCCCCACTAGACACCAGGCCATGCTAGGGGGATGGCGTGCCCTAATGTCTAGTGGGTGCATGTGGCTTCCCCTCTGGTGGGTCTTGGTTCTAGTAATTTTCATTTATTCTAGAAAAAATCTCCAAAAGGTTTCGTTCCATTCCGAGAACTTTTATTTCCATGGTAGTTGTGCTGAAAACAGCGTCAGTCCGGGTTAGTTTCATTCAAATTATGCAAATTAGAGTCCAAAAGAAGAGCAAAAGTGTTAGGAAAAGTAGATATGATGGAGACGTATGAGGCACCTCCCCAAGCTTGGAACAAGCCAAGGGTGGTTCCCATACCCATGTACTCAAACGTCCTCTTTAGGTGATGGTGGTGAATTAGCATGCGTGTCCTCGGTACTCCAGGTTGTAGACTCCCCATCATAGAAAGAAAATTTTCTCTCGGGATTCCTGAAACCAACATTGAAGCTCATCCTCTGAAACCTAAATTCATACTCACAATTTTGACCTTGGAGTTCATAGATTTGATCTTGGAGGTGATCGATCCGATCTTGAAGGTTAGAGAGAATATCCCCCAGGTTCTTTGTGTCCATCTTGTTTTCCCGGATGATATCTGTTATCATGGAGTGGTTAGCACTCAAACCTTGCTCCACCATCCTTTGGCATTTAAAGATCTCCTGTTCCACCACTGCAAGCCTGGCCTTCTCGCTTCCCTCCTTCTTTGGACCTTGAACATCGCGGATGTGAAGCACCCCTTCATGCATTTCAATGGCTTGAGGGTGCTTCATCACCTATGGTAGGTAGGGGTTGATGACCTTTTTGAAGAACTTTTCCTTGGGAGGCCTTGGTGAAGTCATGGCGATCTAAATCTATGAGAAAAACACCTCGAAACTAGAATAGAGGAAAATCTCGTGAGGCGGTGGTCAAAAAACATGGGAGTATATATAATGAATTTTTCCAGGTATGAATATGTGCTGGGGAAGCATTTGAAGTCCAGGATGCTCACGAGGGCCCCACAAGCTACTAGGGCGCGGCCAAGGGGGTCGCACCTTGTTGGCTTATGCCTCCCATATCGGTCCCGTGGACTCTGTTTTGCTTTTGTATTTTTTCTAAAATACCAAAACCAGCAAAAAGTATTTTCTGGCATTTTTGTAGTTTGTGTACTTATCGTACCATGTACCTACGCCCTTTTTAGGTTTCTCGAGTGTTCCGGAAGACTGCCTTTATGTGCTTCTCCTGTGTTATGACTTGGATGACATTAGTTACCTCATTAATGGATGTACCTCAAATATAATGCTTGATTATTTGCCCATACACCACTCTCGGCTTTTTACCTTCGATGTTATTGATTTTTATAGCACCAGAGCGATAAACGTCCTTGAAAACATAAGGTCCTTCCCATTTGGAGAGGAGTTTCCAGAAAAAATATTCTACAATGAGAATTATACAAAAGCACTAAGTCTCCTACATTGAATTCTTTTGTCATGCCATCTTTTCACCTTTTCTTTAAACAACTTAACATTTTCATAAGTGTGTGTCCGCCATTCATCTAGTGAGCTTATATCAAATAACCTCTTCTCACCGGCAAGTTTAAAATCATAATTAATTTCCTTAATTGCCCAATAAGCTTTATGTTTTAACTCAAGAGGTAAATGAAAAGCTTTTCCATAGACCATTTTATATGGGGACATCCCCATGGGATTATTATAAGCAGTCCTATAATCCCACAAAGCATCATCAAGTTTCTTAGACCAATTCTTTCTAGACCTATTGACAGTCTTTTGCAAGATTAATTTTATTTCACGATTACTCAGTTCAAGTTGACCACTAGACTCACGATGATAAGATGATGCAATTCTATGGTTAACATCATATTTAGCTAGCAGTTTACGGAAAGCACCATGAATAAAATGTGAACACCATCAATCATTAAATATTTAGGGACACCCAACCTCGGAAAGATAATGTCTTTAAGCATTTTAATAGAATTGTTATGATCAACACTACTAGATGGAATAGCTTCTACCCACTTAGTAACGTAAGCCATAGTAACTAGAATATGAGTTTATCCATTCGAGGCAGGAAAAGGTTCCATAAAGTCAAAAGCCCACACATCAAATGGTTCAATAGCAAGGGAATAGTTCATAGGCATTTCCTGACGCTTACTAATATTAGCAACACTTTGGCATTCATCACAAGAAAGTATGTAATTACGAGCATCTTTAAAAAGAGTAGGCCAATAGAAACCAGATTGTAATATCTTGTGTGCAGTTTCTCACGAGCATTATGTACTCTGTAGGCCTCGGAGTGACACTTAGAATTTGTTTCTTCTCATGCTCAGGTATATGACATCCAATAAGAGCATCTACTCCTTCTTTATAAATATGTGGGTCGTCCCAAAATTAATGTCGTAAATCATAGAAGAATTTTTTTCTTTTGTTGATAGGTGAAACTAGGAGGAAATATTTAGCAACAATGTAATTAGCATAATCCGCATACAAGTGAGTACTATGTGAAGTGTTTATAATAGCAAGTTGCTCATTAGGAAAATTATCATCAATAGGTAGTGTGTCATCAAGAACATTTTCCATCCTAGACAAGTTATGTGCTACAGGGTTATAAACTCTCTTCCCGTCAACGATATGCAAATCAAATTCTTGGAGTAGCAACACCGATCGAATGAGTCTAGATTTAGCATCTTTCTTTTCCATATAGTATTTAATAGCAGCATGATGAGTGTGAATAGTTAATTCAGAGTCAACAATGTAAGGCCTAAACTTATCACATGCAAACACAACTACTAAAAATTCCTTTTCACTCATAGCATAATTCTTTTGAGCGGTGTCTAGGGTCTTACTAGCATAATGAATAACATTCAATTTCTTGTCTACTCTTTGCCCTAGAATAGCAAATACAGCATAATCACTAGCATCAAACGTAATGTCAAAGGGTAGGTTCCACTTAGGTGGTTGAACAATAGGTGCAGAAATTAAGGCTTTATTAAGTATTTCAAAGGCTTCTACAATCTTCATCGAAAACAAAAGGAACATATTTTTTAGAGATGGTTAGTTAAGGGCCAAGAAATCTTTGAGAATTCTTTAATGAAACGCATATAGAAACCAGCATGACCAAGGAAACTTCTTATACCTTTGATATCTCGTGGGAAAGGGATTTTCTCTATTGCATCAACTTTGGCCTTATCCACCTCAATACCACGTTGAATTTTTTTTATGCCCAAGCACTATACCTTCATTCACCATAAAGTGGCACTTCTCCCAATTCAAGACAAGATTAGTTTCTTCACATCTGTGCAAAACTCGATCAAGGTTGCTCAAGCAATCATTAAAGGAAGTACCATAAACGGAAAAATGATCCATGAAGACCTCAACAAACTTTTCACAAAAAATAGTGAATATAGAAATCATACATATTTGAAAGGTAGCAGGTGCATTACATAGACCAAAAGGCACAGGCCTATAAGCATAAGTTCCAAAGGGACAAGTAAAGTTACTTTTCTCTTAGTCCTCTTTTGACACGGGTATTTGAGAGAAACCAGAGTAACCATCAAGAATGCAAAAGTGTGTGTGCTTAGACAATCTTTCTAACATTTGATCAATAAAAGGCAAGAGGTAATGATCTTTTCTAGTAGCCTTATTAAATTTCCTGAAACCAATTACCATCCTATAACCAGTTACTATCCTTTGTGGAATAAGTTCATTTTTATTATTTGGAACAATAGTTATACTGCCTTTCTTAGGAACACAATGAACACGACTCACTCATCTACTATCAGAAATAGGATAGATTATACCAACCTCCAGAGGTTTTAGTATTTCAGTTCTTTCCACCTCTTTCATCTTAGGGTTGAGACGACGTTGATGATCAACCAAGGGTTCAACATCACATTCCAAATTAATCTTGTGCTCAGAGAGAGTGGGGATTATGCCTTGAAGATCATCAAGAATATATCCAATAGCAGCCATGTGCTTCTTTAAAGTATCGAGTAATCTCCGTTCTTCATGTTTTGAAAGGTTAGCACTAATAACTATAGGATATATATTCTTGTCTTCAAGATAAGCATATTTGAAAGTATCAGGTGAAGCCTTAAGCTCAAATATGTGATCTCCCTTGGGTGGAGGAGGATCACTTAAAATTTCGACTCGAAAACTATGATTAAAGATAGGTTGTTGATCAAGGAGTATGCTATGTATTTCATTCCTTTCGTTCAAATGCATATCATTGTCATGGTCTAGCATGTATTGTTCTAGTGGATTGGTAGGAGGTACATCAAGAGAAGCCAGACCAATTATTTCATCCTTACTAGGCAATTCTTTTTCATGCGACTGCTTTTTAAATTAGGGAAGTTAAACTCATGAGAAATATCACCAAAGATGACTTTAACCTTCACGGTAGCACAATTAATTTCAGCATCAATCGTGTTTAAGAATGGTGTACCAAATATGACGGGATAAAAATTATCTTGTTCCAAACCAAGTACTAAGAAACCAGTGGGGTACTGACCTTTCCCCACAAGACATTGACATCCCTAAAAATCCCCAGTGGGGAAATATTATCACGGTTTGCAAGCTTAATAGTGGCATCAATATCTTCAATTTCACAGGGTGCTATATCATGCATAATTTCTTGATATAATGTGAAGGGTATGGCACTATTACTAGCACCAATATGAGACGGTCCATGATAGCAATGATCTCCAATTTTAAGTGAGATGACAAGTGTGCTTACCACCGGTTTATTTTTATATAGTTCATCTCGTTTGTTTCTAACGGGTTTTGCAATTGTAGAAGCTTCATCACAAAGGTAAATAACCTGCCCATCAATATTACAAACTACGAGATATTTACCTATAACTACATTAGGCTCAACATTTATTTGTTTAGAAGGTGTAGGTTATCTAACATAACTCTTATTAACCATTGTTGTAGCTTTAGCATGTTCTCTAATCCTAACAGGGAAAGGAGGTTTCTCAATGTAAGAAGTAGGAACAATTGGATCAACGTGGTTAACAATTATTATTCCTTCTTAATTCTAACCGGTTCCTCAGGTAATTTTTAAATTGGGAGATGATATTTGAACCACTTTTCCTTAGGCAGGTCAACATAGGTAGCAAAAGATTCACAAAAAGAAACTAATATCTGATTGTCAAGGCCATATTTGTTGCTAAACTCATGAAAATGAGAAGTTTCCATAAAATACTCTTTACCTACATCAAGTTCCCAATCTTCGGCGTTGCTTTTTAATTTTTCCAGAAGATCCCATCTGAATTCAATAGTCTTCTTCATATAGGAACCGACAACACAAGCATCAAGTAATGTTTGATCATCATGAGAAAGTCGAACATAAAAATCATGTATAATAAATTCCTTTGAGAGCTCATATTTGGGGAAGGTGTGCATCATATATTTAAGCCTAACTCAAGCTTGAGTGGTGTTTTCTCCTTCATGAGGCTAGCAATTATAAATAAAATTCCAATCATGATGAATTAGATGCGTAGGATAAAACTTCTGTTGAAATTCCACCTTCAAGCAATACCAATCCCATGATCCAATATCATCCAGTAGAGTCTACAACATTAGTGCTTTCCCCTCGAAAGATAAAGGGAAGACTTCCTTATTAACTTTATCTCCTAGTAAACCTGAAAGCTTAAAAAATCCACAAATCTCATCAACATATATCAAATGGTAATCAAGATGAATTGAACCGTTATAAGGATTAGCCAGCAGTTTCTCTACCATACCCGAAGGAATCTCATAATAAATAGTTTCAGTAGGTCCAACAGGTTGAGGAACAATTTCCTCAACTTTAGTTCAAGGCGAAGATGCCCCAAAGAAGCCACTCAAAGGGTGACCATTCATAATGATAAGAAGTAGTAAATTTCAGCATGTAACGAAAATGTTTCCTTACCAATTTCCACTTACCGAAGGCGCTTCACTCCCCGGCAATGGATACAAAAAAGATTCTTAAAAGTATAGGGGATGAATCGTAGTCCTTTCAATAAGTAAGAATGTCGAACCCAACGAGGAGCAGAAGGAAACAATAAGTAGTTTTCAACAAGGAATTCTGTGTAAGTGTTGTAAGTAGCAGTGATAGATAGTTTTATAGAAAAATAATTCGTAACGAGTGACAAGTAATAATAGTAGAAAAGGTGCAGCAAGGTAGCCCAATCCTTTTTGTAGTAAAGGATAGGCCTGAAAGTTCTCTTATATAAAGCAAGCGCTCCCGAGGACACATGAGAATTTTTGTCTAGTCATGTTCATCATATTGAGTTGATTCGCGTTTGCTACTTTGATGATTTGACATGTGGGTGGACGAGTGCTAAGGTGTTGTTCTTACTTGAACTAACAACCTACTTATAATTACCCCCTCTCGCAGGCATTCACAAGTATGAAGAAAGAACTAAGAATAATCTAACCATATCATGAAATATGTGGATCCAAATCAACCCCTTACGAAGCAACGCATAAACTTGGGTTTAAGCTTCTGTCATTATCGCAACCCATTATATATTTGTTACTTCAGAGTGACTTACCTTAGGCCCATAACATGTTGAAGTGTCATCTGGTCGATGTTCACATGACACCACTAAGAGAAGTAACAACATCCATATCATTAAAATATCGGACGAATACCAACTTTATATGATTACTTATAACAAGAATTCTCCCATGTCCTGAGGAACAATAATTACTACTCACATAACATCAACATGTTCAAGATCAGAGGTGTAATGATAATAATTACGGATCTGAACATAATATGTTCCACCAAGTACTCAAACAAGAATTAACTACAAGATGTAATCAACACTAACTAGCAATTCACGCGTACCAATCTTGTGTTTTGAGACAAAGATTGAATACATGTGATGAACTAGGGTTGGATATGAGATGGTGATGGTGAACATGTTGGTGAAGATTGGTCCTCCCACGAAGGAGGACACATTTGTGCTGACGATGGCTTTGATTTCCCCTTCTCGGAGGGGAATTCCCCCGCCAGAATCTCTTTGTCAGAGAGTAAAATGGCATTTGCCCAGTTTCCACCTCGAGACGGCGGCGCTTCGTCCCGAAAGATAACTTATGATTTTTTCTAGGGTGAACACACCATATAGGAGAATATGGTCACCACACGGCCAGTTGGGGCCCCACGAGCTATCAGGGTGCGGCCAGGGGGGTCGCGCCTTGTTGGCTTGTTGCCCGGATGGTGGCCCCTCTGTGGTATATTTTTGGCCCAGAAATTCTCAAGTATTCTAGAAAAAATGTCAGTCAAGTTTAGGTCATTTGGAGCAAGATGATTTTTCTCCCTTTTTCTCGGTTTCCCGATCCATAATTCTAGTTGCAAGATATTTTCCTCTCAGTGATTGTCACACCCCAAAAAATTAATAATATTTTTCTGAAATAAAATATTGGCTAGAACAAAAAAATTGAGAAATAAATTGCTTCATGACTCTTCTCCGAGCCTCTTTACAAAAAATATTTCCATTCTTCTCGCATTTCAAAGATCATTTAGTGCTTGAGCCCTTACTTGATACTTTTTTTAAATTCTTTACTCAAATACATCAGGTTAGTATTTGGCCATGTCTATCTAAAATCTGAATTCCTGGGTTTTCAATCCATCTTTGAAACACTCTTTTTTCCTTTATAAAGATGCTTTCCCGAAGTAAATGTTTTTGAAAGTTTGTGATGGAACCTGAGTGCTTGATTCAAAAACATTTCTTTTGTTATGGAAAATTCATGGGATATTTTATGTTAATATTTTTCTAAGATTACTTTTATTCAAAATGATTTATATTTTCTTTAAGGGCCTGTTTTTCACTACAACCCTTATATAACTTTTTCTAAAAATTCTATAAAAACTTGAAGATGACCTATGATGTCCCTGGATCATATTTTTACAAAAAAACTAGCCAATTGTTTTGAAAACTTTTAGCACATTAACTTCTTTTCTAATCTGATCCAGATTTGAGTTTGTACTACAACCTCTAGAAATAATCTTTCAAAAATTCTATAAAAATTTGGGGATGTCAAGTATAGCATGAGATTAAATTTTATGCAAAAACCTAACCTTGTGCCTTGGAAAAATTTAGCAAAACAACCATTTTTCTATTCTGATTCAGTGTGGTACATTGTACTACAACCATATTCTTCCTTGCTTTGTTTTCTTTGATATTTTGCATATTTGTATGACACCCTACCAAAACCTTAACTCCAGGAGTTGAGCCCCCATTGAGTGAATTTATGTGCATGTGATATTAGCTTCCTGATTCTATCCAGAATAGGTTTTCTCCAAGAGTTGCACTAACCAATTCTTCTTTTCCCCAACCAACCCTACCACCATCGCTAACACTTAGGGATAGTGTGATTTGGAGTTTTTGGGTTGCAGAGAAGATCATTTGGAGCCCCTGGCATTTCATCAACCACAATTGGAGCATGGCCAGATTTGGCATCAGTTTGAATTTACATTGGCAAATTCCTTCTGTGGCCCAGCTAGCTTGTCAAATAACTTATTCCCTTGCCCTAGCCTAAGCCAGGTGAGTCCTAGCAGCTCTGAAGTCCTTTGTGGGTGCCGGGCATTTCGTCGAACAGGTGTCGTGCGTGCTCTGGGCAAGCCAGAGCGCACGTTTTGCACGGGCGCGTGCCGAGCCGCCGCATCCACACACCCTCGTCCTCTGGTCTGCGCGAAGAGCTACGTCAACCCCCTTCCCCGACCGTTGGTTGCCGCCCCTGAGCACGAGCAGTGCAGTGGCAGCACAATGACCGTGGCTTCTTCCGGCCCTTGTAGTGGACGGCACCGCCCGAGCCCCTCCCGAGCGCCACCTGCCCCTGGACCCTCTCCCCTGTGTCATGTGCTAACTGCCAACTGCCGTGCTGTAGCACCTGAGCCCGTGTTGAGCCCTGCTGCTGACAAAAGTTGTCGCCGGCGAGCTTATCCGCAAGCATCGGTGAGCCGCTTCGAGCAGGACATATAAAGGACCCCAGAGCCCTCTGAGCTTTGCAACAGCCTCCCCTAACCTGTAGCTTCCCTCCCCTCGCTTCAATTTTGCCGGAGTTTGCTCTCTGTGTTGGGGAACGTTGCATGGGAAACAAAAAATTTCCTACACACGCGAAGACCTATCATGGTGATGTCCATCTACGAGAGGAGATTAGATCTACGTACCCTTGTAGATCGCTAAGCGGGAAGCTTTTAAGAAACGCGGTTGATGTAGTGGTATAGCTTTGTGATTCAAATCACCGTCATCCCACGTTCCATCCCACGATCCGTTCCCATCTAGAACCGAACGGACAGAACCTCCGCGTTAAGCACACGTACAACTCGATGATGATCTCGGCCTTCTTGATCCAGCAAGAGAGACATAGAAGTAGATGTGTTCTCCCGTAGTGTGACGGCGCTCCGGTGGTGGTGATGATCTACTCGTGCAGGGCTCCGCCCGAGCTCCGTAGAAATCCGATCTAGAGGTAAAAATACGTGGTATAGGTTTGAGTTGCACGTGGCAAAGTTGTATCTCAAAAAGCCCTAAACCACCAATATATATAGGAAGAGGGGAGGGGCTAGCCTTGGGGCTCAAGGAGCCCCTTGGTGCACCGGCCGAAGGGAGGAGGTGGACTCCCACCCCAATTAGGTTTGGGCGAAGGATTCCACTCCTTCCTTCCCACCTCCCTCTTTCCTTTTTTTTCCTTTGGTGTTTTTCGGCTTGTGCTGCCATGGCCCTATTGGGCTGGCCTCACCAGCCCACTAAGGGCTAATGCGCCACCCTAGGGTCACTGGGCTCACTCCAGGGTTGGTGGGCCCCTCCCGGTAAATACCCGGAACCCATTCGTCACTGCCGGTACACTGCCAGAAATGCCCGAAACCTTCCGGTGACCAAATGAAACCATCCTATATATCAATCTTCGTTTCCGGACCATTCCGAAAACCCTTATGATGTCTGTGATCTCATCCGGGACTCCGAACAACATTTGGTAACCACACATATAACTCAATTGTACTAAAACATCATCGAACCTTAAGTGTGCAGACCCTGCGGGTTGGAGAACTACGTAGACATGACCCGAGACACTCCTCGGTCAATATCTAATAGCAGGATCTGGATGCCCATATTGGATCCTAGATATTCTCCGAAGATCTTATCGGTCGAACCTCAGTGCCAAGGATTCATATAATCCTGTATGTCATTCCCTTTGTCCTTCGGTATGTTACTTGCCCGTGATTCGATCGTCGGTATCCACATACCCATTTCAATCTCTTTACCGGCAAGTCTCTTTACTCGTTCCGTAATACAAGATCCCATGACTTATACTTAGTCACATTGCTTGCAAGGTTTGTGTGTAGTGTTGTATTACCGAGTGGGCCCCGAGATACTTCTCCGTCACACGGAGTGACAAATCTCAGTCTTGATCCATACTAACTCAACGGACACCTTCAGAGATACCTGTAGAGCACCTTTATAGTCACCCAGTAACATTGTGACGTTTGATACACACAAGGTATTCCTCCGGTGCCAGTGAGTTATATGATCTCATGGTCATAGGAATGAATACTTGACATGCAGAAAACAATAGCAACAAAATGACACAATCACATGCTACGTTTGTTATTTGGGTCTTGTCCATCACATGATTCTCCTAGTGATGTGATCTCGTTATCAAGTGACAAAACTTGCCTATGGCCAAGAAAACTTGACCATCTTTGATCAACGAACTAGTCAACTAGAGGCTCACTAGGGACATTATGTTGTTTATGTATCCGCACATGTATTTGAGTTTCCAATCAATACAAAGCATGGGTCATAAACGATTATTATGAACAAGGAAATATAATAATAACTAATTTATTATTGCCTCTAGGGCATATTTCCAACAGTCTCCCACTTGCACTAGAGTCAATAATCGAGTTAACATCACTATGTGATTTTAACGAATCCATCACCCATATATTTCTAGGGTTTGATCACGTCTTGCTTGTGAGAGAGGTTTTAGTCAATGGTTCTGAACCTTTCAGATCCGTGTGAGCTTTACAAATCTTTATGTCATCTTATAGATGCAGCTACTACGTGCTATTCATAAATATTCCAAATATCTACTCTACTATACGAATATTTTTTACTACTCAAAGTTATTCGGATTAGTGTCAAAGCTTGCATCAACGTAACCCTTTACGACAAACTCTTTAACCACCTCCATAATCGAGAAAAATTCCTTAGTCTATTAGTTACTAAGGGTAACTTTGACCGTTGTTCAGTGATTCAATCCTGGATCACTCTTTGTACCCCTTGACAGACTCATGGCAAGGCACACACCAGGTGCGGTACACAACATGGCATACTTTAGAGTCTACGGCTAAGGCATAGAAGACGACCTTCGTCCATTCTCTTTATTCTGTCGTGTTTAGGTTCTGAGTATTAATCAAATTCACACCTTACAACACAGCCAATAACTCCTTCTTTGCTGATCTATTTTGAACTCCTTCAAAAACTTGTCAAGGCATGCATTTCATTGGAAGTTCTGTTAAGCGTTTTGATCTATCTCTATAGATTTTGACGCTTAATGTTCAAGTAGCTCTATCCAGGTTTCCCTTTGAAAAACTCCGTTCAAACAACCCTTTATGCTTTATGGAAATTCTACATGACTTCTGATCAACAATATGTCAACCACATATACTTATCAGAAATTCTATAGTGCTTCCACTCACTTCTTTGGAAATACAAGTTTCTCCCAAACCTTGTATAAACCCAAAAGCTTTGATCATCTCATCAAAGCGTATATTCCAACTCCGAGATGCTTGCACCAGTCCATAGAAGGATCGCTGGAGCTTGCATACTTGTTAGCATCCTTAGGTTCGACAAAACCTTCTGGTTGTATCATATACAACCTTTCCTCCAGGAAACCGTCGAGGAAACAATGTTTTGACATCCTATGTGCAATATTTTACAAACAATGTAGCAATTGCTAACATAATTCCAACAGATTTTTAGCATCGCTACGAGTGAGAAAGTCTCATCATAGTCAACTCTTTGAACTTGTCGGAAACATCTTTGCGATAAGTCGAGCTTTTCTTAATGGTGACTTTTCACCATCATCGTCTGTCTTCCTTTTAAAGATCCATCTTTTACTTAATAGTCTTAGGACCATAAAGTAGTTCTTCCAAAGTCTACAATTTCTTCTCATACATGGATTCTCTCTCGGATTTCATAGCCTCCAGCCATTTGCCGGAATCCGGGCCCACCATCGCTTCTCCATAGCTCGTAGGTTCATTGTTGTTCAACAACATGGCCTCCAAGACAGGGTTATCGTACCACTCTGTAGTAGTACGCGACCTTATCGATCTACGAGGTTTGTAGTAACTTGATCCGAAGCTTAATGATCACCATCATCAGTTTCCACTTCAATCGGTGTAGGCGCCACAGGAACAACTTCCTGCGTTCTACTACACACTGGTTGAAGTGACGGTTCAATAACCTCATCAAGTTCCACCACTCTCCCACTCAATTATTTCGAGAGAAACTTTTCCTCGAGAAAGGAACCATTTCTAGAAACAAACACTTTGCTTCCGGATCTGAGATAGGAGATGTACCCAACTGTTTTAGATATCCTATGAAGATGCATTTATCCGCTTTGGGTTCGAGCTTATCACGCTGAAACTTTTTCACATAAGCGTCGTAGCCCCAAACTTTCAAGAAACGATAGCTCAGGTTTCTCCAAACCATATTTCATACCGTGTCATCTCAACGAAAATACGCGGTGCCCTTTTTTTAAAGTAAATGTGGTTGTCTCTAATGCATAACCCATAAATGATAGTGGTAATTCGATAAGAGACATCATAGTATGCACCATATCAAATAGGGCGTGGCTATGACGTTCGGACACACCATCACACTATGGTGTTCTAGGTGGCATGAACTGCAAAACAATTTCCACATTGTCTTAACTGTGTAACAAAATGCGCAACTCAGATATTCATCTATATGATCATATCGTAGACAGTTTATCCTCTTGTCACGATGATCTTTACTCTGAAATAGCTTTGAACTTTTCAACATTTCAGACTTGTGATGCATCAAGTAAATACTCCTGTATCTACTCAAATCATCAGAAGTAAGAACATAACGATATCCGCTGTGTGCCTCAGCACTCATTGGACTTCACACATCAATAATGTAGTTGCATCCAATAAGTTACTTTCTTGTTCCATGTGGTATGATTTTGCATGTCTCAAGTGATTCAAAATCAAGTGAGTCCAAACGATCCATCTGCATGGAGTTTCTTCATGCGTTTATACCAATAGGTATGGTTTGCATGTCTCAAACGTTTCAAAAAATGAGTGAGTACAAAGATCCATCAGCATGGAGCTTCTTCATGCATTTTACACCAACATGACTCAAGAGGGAGTTCCATAAGTAAGTGGTACTACCATTATTACTTTGTATCTTTTGGCACCAATATTATGAACATGGGTAACACTACGATCGAGATTCAATAAACCATTGAAGGTAATAATTCAAGCAAATAGAATAACGATTATTCTCTTTAAATGAATAATCGTATTGCAATAAACACGATTTAATCATGTTCATGCTCAATGCAAACACCAAATAACAATTATTTAGGTTTAACACCAATCCCGATGGTAGAGGGAGCATCCGATATTTGATCACATCAACCTTGGAAACACTTCCAACACTTATCATCACCTCGCCTTTAGCTAGTCACCGTTTATTTCGTAGCTTTTATTTCGAGATACTAATCACTTAGCAATCGAACCGGTATCTAATATCCTCGTGCTACTAGGTGTACTAGTAAAGTACACATCAATATCAGGTATATCAAATATACTTCTGTTGACTTCGCCAGCCTTCTCATCTACCAAGTATCTAGGGTAGCTCCGCCTCAGTGACCGTTCCCCTCATAACAGAAGCACTTAGTCTCGGGTTTGGGTTCAATCTTGGGTTTCTTAATTAGAGCAGCAACTGGTTTGCTGTTTCATGAAGTATCCCTTCTAGCCCTTGCCCTTCTTTAAACTAGTGGTTTTACTAACCATCAACAATTGATGCTCCTTCTAGATTTCTACTTTCGCAGTGTGAAACATTGAGAATCGCTCAAGGATCATCATATCTATCCTTGATATGTTATAGTTCATCACGAAGCTCTAGCACCTTAGTGGCAGTGACTTTGGAGGACCATCACTATCTCATCTGGAAGACTAACTCCCACTTGATTCAAGCGATTGTTGTACTCAGATAATCTGAGCATATGCTCAACGATTGAGCTTTTCCCCTTTACTTTGTAGACAAAGAATCTTGTCGGAGGTCTCATACCTCTCAACAAGGGCACGAGCATGAAATCTCAATTTCATCTCTTAGAACATCTCTTATGTTCTGTGACGTTTCAAAATGTCTCTAACGCCTTGCTTCCAAGCCATTAAGTATTACGCACTGAACTATCACGCAGTCATAAAAACATGTATGTCACATGTTAGCAACATCCACAGACGATGCTTGAGGTGCAGCACACCGAGTGGTGCATTAAGGACATAAGCTTTCTGCGCACCAATGAGGACAATCCTCAATTTTACGGACTCAGTCCGCAAAGTTGCTACTATCATCTTTCAACTAAATTTTCTCTAGGAACATATAAAAACAGTAGAGCTATAGCGCAAGCTACATCATAATTCGCAAAGACCTTTTGACAATGTTCATTATAATTAGAGTTTAACTAATCAAATGACTTAATAAACTCCCTCTCAAAAAGTACATCCCTCTAGTCATTTGAGTGGTACATGATCCAAATCCACTAACTCTAGTCCGATCATCATGTGAGTTGAGTATAGCTTCAGTGGTAAGCATGTCTATGCTAATCATATCAACTATAAGATTCATGCTCGACCTTTTGGTCTCTTGTGTTCCGATGCCATGTGTGCACATGCTAGGCTCGTCAAGTTTAACCCGAGTGTTCCGCATGTGCAACTGTTTTGCACCCGTTGTATGTGAATGTTGAGTCTATCACACCCGATCATCACGTGGTGTCTCGAAACGACGGACTGTCGCAACAGTGGACAGTCGGGGAGAACACAATTTCTTCTTGAAATTTTAGTGAGAGATCACCTTATAATGCTACCGTCGTTCTAAGCAAAATAAGGTGCATAAAAGGATTAACATCACATGCAATTCATAAGTGACATGATATGGCCATCATCTTGTGCTTCTTGATCTCCATCACCAAAGCACCGGCATGATATTCTTGTCATCGGCACCACACCATGATCTCGATCATCATGCTGCCATCTAGGTTGTCGTGCTATCTATGCTATTACTACTAAAGCTACGACCTAGCAATATAGTAAACGCATCTGCAAACACAAACGTTAGTTTAAAGAAAACCCTATGGCTCGTGCCTGTTGCCATAGCATCGACGCGCAAGTCGATATTAACTATTACAACGTGATGATCTCATACATCCAATATATAACATCACGTCATTGGCAGTATCATATCACAAGCATACCTTGCAAAAACAAGTTAGACGTCCTCTAATTTGTTGTTGCATGTTTTACGTCGCTGCTATGGGTATCTAGTATGATCGCATCTTACTTACGCAAAATACACAACGGAGATGTGAAAATTGCTATTTAACCTGTCTCCAAGGACCGCCTCAGTCAAGACCAATTCAACTCAACTTGAAGAAACAGGCACCCTCTAGTCATCTTTATGCAACGAGGTTGCATGTCAAAAGATGAAACCAGTCTCTCGCCACCGTACGAGTTATGTTAGTCCGGGCCGCTTCAATCCAACAATACCGCCGAATCGAGAAAAGACTAAGGAGGGCATCAAATCGAACATCAACTCCCACAAAAACTTTTGTGTTCTACTCGAGATAACATGTACGCATGAACCTAGCTCATGATGCCACTGTTGGGGAACGTTGCATGGGAAACAAAAAAATTCCTACGCACACGAAGACCTATCATGGTGATGTCTATCTATGAGAGGAGATTAGATCTACGTACCCTTGTAGATTGCTAAGCAGGAAGTGTTTAAGAAACGCGGTTGATGTAGTGGTACAGCTTCGTGATACAAATCACCGTCGTCCCACGATCCGTTCCGATCTAGCGTCGAACGGACGGCACCTCCGCGTTGAGCACACGTACAACTCGATGACGATCTCGGCCTTCTTGATCTAGCAAGAGAGACAGAGAAGTAGATGAGTTCTCCGGCAGCGTGACGGCGCTCCGGTGGTGGTGATGATCTACTCCTGCAGGGCTCCGCCCGAGCTCCGCAGAAATTCTATCTAGAGGTAAAACTACGTGGTATAGGTTTGAGTTGCACGTGGCAAACTTGTATCTCAAAAAGCCCTAAACCACCAATATATATAAGAGGAGGGGAGTGTTGGGGAACGTCGCATGGGAAAAAAAATTCCAACGCACATGCAATTCCTATCATGGTGATGTTCATCTACGAGAGGAGATTCAGATCTACATACCATTGTAGATCGCACAGCGGTAAGCTTTAAGAAACGTGGACGATGTAGTGGAACAGATTGCGTGATTCAAATCACCGTAGTCGTACACTCCATCCCACAATCTCATCACGATCCGTCCCGCAAACTTCATCGCGATCTGTCCCGCGATCTCATCACGATCCGTCCCGTGAACTTCGTCGCGATCTGTCCAGCGATCTCGTCATGATCCTTCGCGATCTAGTGTCGAACGGACGGCACCTCCGCATTCATCACACGTACAGCGCAACCATCATCTCGGCCTTCTTTATCCAGCAAGAGAGACGGACAGGTAGATGAGTTCTCCGGCAGCGTGACGTCGCTCCGGAGGTTGATGGTTATCTATTCCAGCAGGGCTCTGCCCGAGCTTCGTGGAAATACGATCTATAGGGAAATCTACGAAGTAGAGGTGTCGGGATGCACGTGGCAAAAGTTGTGTCAAAACACCCAAGACCTTCAGTATATAAAGGAGGAGGAGAGGGACCTTTCCTTCAGGCTCAAGGGAGCCTCAAGGGTTCGGCCGAAGGGGGAGGAGGAGTCCCTCTCCAATTCGGTTTGGAGGGGGAGGAATCCTCCTCTTTTGTCCCACCCACCTCCTCTCCTTTTTTTTTCCTTTTCTACCTGGTTGGTTTTTTTCTCTTCCTGCGCAAGGGCCCACTTGGGCTTGCCCACCAGACCACTAAGGGCTGGTGTGCCCCCACAAAGCCTTTGGGATTCTTTCCGGGTGGGTGGGCCCCTCCCGGTAGAACTCCGGAACCCATTCGTCATTCCCGGTACGATGCCGGTAATGCCGGAAAACCTTCCGGTAACCAAATGAAGCAAACCTATATATCAATCTTCGTTTCCGGACCATTCCGTAAACCCTCGTGACGTCCGTGATCCTATCCGGGACTCCGAACAACATGCGGTAACCAACCATATAACTCAAATACGCCTAAAACATCGTCGAACCTTAAGTGTGCAGACCCTGCGTGTTCGAGAACTATGTAGACATGACCAGAGACAGTCCTCGGTCAATATCCAATAGCGGGACCTGGATGCCCATATTGGATCCTAGATATTCCGAAAATCCTTATCGGTTAAACCTTAGTGTCAAGGATTCATATAATCCCGTATGTCATTCCCTTTGTCCTTCTGTATGTTACTTGCTCGAGATTCGATCGTCGGTATCCGCATACCTATTTCAATCTCGTTGCCGGCAAGTCTCTTTACTCGTTCCATAATACAAGATCCCATGACTTATACTTAGTCACATTGCTTGCAGGGCTTGTGTGTGATGTTGTATTGCCGAGTGGTCCCCGAGATACCTCTCCGTCATACGAAGTGACAAATCCCAGTCTTGATCCATACTAACTGAACGGACACCTTCGGAGATACCTGTAGAGCATCTTTGTAGTCACCCAGTTACGTTGTGACATTTGATACACACAAGGCATTCCTCTGGTGCCAATGAGTTATATGATCTCATGGTCATAGGAATAAATACTTGACACGCAGAAAATAGTAGCAATAAAATGACACGATCAACATGCTACGTTCATTAGTTTGGGTCCAGTCCATCACATGATTCTCCTAATGATGCGATCACGTTATAAAGTAACAACACTTGCCTATGGTCAGGAAACCTTGACCATCTTTGATCAATGAGCTAGTCAACTAGAGGCTTACTAGGGACAGTGTTTTGTCTATGTATCCACACAAGTATTGTGTTTCCAATCAATACAATTATAGCATGGATAATAAACGATTATCATGAACAAAGAAATATAATAATAACTAATTTATTATTGCCTCTAGGACATATTTCCAACAGTCTCCCACTTGCACTAGAGTCAATAATCTAGTCCACATCACTATGTGATTCTAACGAATCCAACACCTTTAGAGTTCTGGGGTTTGATCACCTCTTGCTTGTGAGAGAGGTTTTAGTCGACGGTTCTGAACCCTTTCGGATCCGAGTGAGATTTACAAATCTTTATGTCATCTTATAGATGGTGCTATTATGTGTTATTCGGAAATATTCCAGATATCTACTCTACCATACGAAACCGTTTCACTACTCATAGTTATTCGGATTAGTGTCAAAGCTTGCATCGATGTAACCCTTTACGACGAAATCTTTAACCACCTCCATAATAGAGAAAAATTCCTTAGTCTATTAGTTACTAAGGATAACTTTGACCGCTGATCAGTGATTCAATCCTGGATCACTCTGTGTACCTCTTAACAGACTTGTAGCAAGGCACACATCAGGTGCGATACTCAGCATGGCATACTTTAGAGTCTACGGCTATGGTATGGAAGACAACCTTCGCCTATTCTATTTATTCTTCCGGGGTCGGGTTTTGAGTCTAACTCAAATTCACACCTTACAACACAACCAAGAACTCCTTCTTTGCTGATCTATTTTGAACTCCTTCAAAAACTTGTCAAGGCATGCATCTTGTTGAAACTTCTATTAAGCGTTTCGATCTATCTCCATAGATCTTGATGCTCAACATTTCAAGTAGCGCAATCCAGGTATTCCTTTGAAAAACTCCTTTCAAACAACCTTTTATGCCTTACAGAAATTCTACATTACTTCTGATCCACAATATGTCAACCACTTATACTTATCAGAAATACTATAGTGCTCCCACTCACTTCTTTGGAATTACAAGTTTCTCACAAACCTTGTATAAACCAAAAGCTTCGATCAACTGATCAAATCATATATTCCAACACCGAGATGCTTGCACCAGTCCATACGAGGATCGCTGGAGCTTGCATACTTGTTAGAATCCTTAGGATCGACAAAACTTTCCGGTTCTATCACATACAACCTTTTCGTCGAGGAAAATAATGTTTTGACATCCACTGTGCAATATTTCATAAATAATGCAGCAACTGCTAACATAATTCCAACAGACCTTTAACATCGCTATGAGTGAGAAAGTCTCATCATATTCAACTCTTTGAACTTGTCGGAAAACATCCTTGCGACAAGTCGAGCTTTTCTTAATGGTGACATTTCTCCATCATCGTCTGACTTCCTTATAAAGATCCATCTTTACTTAATAGTCCTACGACCATCAAGTAGTTCTTCCAAAGTCTACACTTCGTTCTCACACATGGATTCTCTCTTGGATTTCATGGCCTCCAGCCATTTGTCGGAATCTAGGCCCACCATTGCTTCTTCATAACTCGTAGGTTCATTGTTGTTCAACAACATGACCTCCAAGACAGGGTTACCGTACCACTATGTAGTAGTATGCGACCTTGTCGACCTACGAGGTTTGTAGTAACTTGATCCAATGCTTAATGATCACCATCATCATCTTCCACTTCAATTGGTGTAGGTGCCACAGGAACAACTTCATGCGCCCTGCTACACACTGGTTGAAGTGATGGTTCAATAACCTCATAAGTTCTACCACCCTCCCACTCAATTCTTTCGAGAGAAACCTTTCCTCGAGAAAGGACCCGTTTTCTAGAAACAAACACTTTGCTTCCACATCTGAGATAGGAGATGCTCCCAACTGTTTTCGATATCCTATGAAGATGCATTCATCTGCTTTGGGTTCGAGCTTATCAGACTGAAACTTTTTCATATAAGCGTCGCAACCCTAAACTTTCAAGAAACAACACTTAGATTTCTCTAAACCTCAGTCTATAGTATGTCATCTCAACGGAATTACGCGGTGCCCTATTTAAAGTGAATGCGGTTGTCTCTAATGCACAACCCATAAATGATAGTGGTAACTCCATAAGAGACATCATAGCATGCACCATATCAAATAGGTTGTGGCTATGACGTTTGGAAACACCATCACACTATGTTGTTCTTGGTGGCATATATTGCGAAACAAGTTCCACATTGTCTTAACTGTGTACCAAAACTCGCAACTCTGATATTCATCTCTACGATCGCATCGTAGATAGTTTATCCTCTTGTTACGACGAACTTCACTCTGAAACAGAATTGAACTTTTCAATATTTCAGACTTGTGATTCATTAAGTGAATACTTCTGTATCTACTCAAATTGTCATTGAAGTAAGAACATAATGATATCCACTGCGTGCCTGAGCACTTACTGGACTGACACATCATAAATGTATTACTTCCAACAAGTTACTTTCTTGTTTCATCTCAATGAAAAACTAGGCCTTGTCCATGTGGTATGATTTGCATGTCTCAAGTGATTCAAAATCAAGTGAGTATAAGATCCATCAGCATGGAGCTTCTTCATGCATTCTATACCAACATGACTCAAGTGGAAGTGCCACAAGTAAGTGGTACTATCATTATTACTTTGTATCTTTTGGCACCAATATTATGAACATGTGTAACACTACGATCGAGATTCAATAAACCATTGAAGGTGACTATTCAAGAAAATAGAATAACCATTATTCTCCGTAAATGAATAATCGTATTGCAATAAACATGATCCAATCATGTTCATGCTCAACGCAAGCACCCAATAACAATTATTCAGGTTTAACACCAATCCCAATGGTAGAGGGAGCGTGCGACGTTTGATCATATCAACCTTGGAAACACTTCCAACATGTATCGTCACCTTGCCTTTAGCTAGTCTCCGTTTATTCCGTAACTTTCATTTCGAGTTACTAATCACTTAGCAACCGAACCGGTATCCAATACCCTCGTGGTACTAGGAGTACTAGTAAAGTACACATCAATATCACGTATATCAAATATACTTCTATCGACTTAGCCAACGTTCTTATCTACCAAGCATCTAGGGCAGCTCCGCCTCAGTGACCGTTCCCCTCATAACAGAAGCACTGAGTCTCGGGTTTTGGTTCGATCTTTGGTTTCATTAGAGGAGCTACTGGTTTGCCGTTTCATGAAGTATCCCTTTTAGCCCTTGCCTTTCTTGAAACTTAGTGGTTTTACTAACCATCAACTATTGATGCTCCTTCTTGATTTCTACTTTCGTAGTGTCAAACATCGCAAATCGCTCAAGGATCATTGTATCTATCCTTGATATATTATAGTTCATCACGAAGCTCTCACAGCTTGGTGGTAGTGACTTTGGAGAACCATCACTATCTCATCTAGCAGATTAACTCCCACTTGATTCAAGCGATTGTCGTACTCAGACAATTTGAGCACACGCTCAACGACTGAGCTTTTCTCCTTTACTTTGTGGACAAAGAATCTTGTCGGAGGTCTCATACCTCTTAACAAGGGCACGAGCATGAAATCTCAATTTCATCTCTTTAGAACATCTCTTATGTTCTGTGACGTATCAAAACGTCTTCGGCGCCTTGCTTCTAAGCCATTACGTATTATGCACTGAACTATCGGGTAGTCATCAGAAATGTGTATGTCAGATGTTCACAACATCCACAGACGATGCTCGAGGTACAACACAACGAGTGGTGCACTAAGGACATAAGCCTTCTGCGCAGCAACTTGGACAATCCTCAGTTTTACAGACTCACTCCGCAAAGCTGCGACTATCAACTTTCAACTAAATTTTCTCTAGGAACATATAAAAACTGTAGAGCTATAGCGCAAGCCACATCATAATTCGTAAAGACATTTTGAGTATGTTCAAGATAATTAGAGTTTAACTAATCAAATTAATTTTAAACTCCCACTCAAAAAGTACATCTCTCTAGTCATTTGAGTGGTACATGATCCAAATCCACTATCTCAAGTCCGATCATCACATGAATTGAGAGTAGCTTCAGTGGTAAGCGTCTCTATGCTAATCATATCAACTATATGATTCATGCTCGACCTTTCCGTCTCATGTGTTCCAAGGCCATGTCTGTACATGCTAGGCTCGTCAAGTTTAACCCGAGTGTTCCGCGTGTGCAACTGTTTTGCACCCGTTGTATGTGAACGTTGAGTCTATCATACCCGATCATCACGTGGTGTCTCGAAACGACGAACTGTCGCAACGGTGCACACTCTGGAAGAACACAATTTCGTCTTGAAATTTTAGTGAGAGATCACCTCATAATGCTACCGTCGTTCTAAGCAAGATAAGGTGCATAAAGGATTACCATCACATGCAATTCATAAGTGACATGATATGGCCATCATCAAGTGCTCCTTGATCTCCATCACCAAAGCACCGGTATGATCTTCTTGTCACCGGCGCCACACCATGATCTCCATCATCGTGCCGCCATCGAGGTTGACGTGTATGCTATGCTATTACAACTAAAACTACGTCCTAGCAATATAGTAAACGCATCCGCAAACACAAACGTTAGTTTAAAGACAACCCTATGGCTCCTGCCGGTTGCCGTAGCATCGACGTGCAAGTCGATATTAAGTATTACAACATGATCATCTCATACATCCAATATATCACATCACGTCGTTGGCCATATCACATCACAAGCATACCCTACAAAAACAAGTTAGACGTCCTCTAATTGTTGTTGCATGTTTTATGTGGTTGCCATGGGTATCTAGTAGGATCACATCTTACTTATGCAAACACCACAACGGAGATGTATGTATTGCTATTTAACCTCTCTCCAAGGACCTCCTCGGTCAAATCTGATTCAACTAAAGTTGGAGAAACCGACACTCGCCAGTCATCTTTGAGCAACGGGGTTGCTTGCAGCGATGAAACCAGTGTCTCGTAAGCGTACGAGTAATGTCGGTCCGAGCCGCTTCGATCCAACAATACCGCAGAATCAAGAAAATACTAAGGAGGGCAGCAAATCGCACATCACCGCCCACAAAAACTTTTGTGTTCTACTCGAGATAACATCTACGCATGAACCTAGCTCATGATGCCACTGTTGGGGAACGTCACATGGGAAAGAATTTTTTTCCTACACACACGCAATTCCTGTCATGGTGATGTTCATCTACGAGAGGAGATTCAGATCTACATGCCCTTGTAGATCGCACAGCGGTAAGCGTTAAGAAACACGGACGATGTAGTGGAATAGCTTGTGTGATTCAAATCACCGTACTCGTACACTCCATCCCACGATCTTATCACGATCCGTCCCACGAACTTCATCGTGATCCATCTCGTGATCTCATCATGATCCGTCCCGCGAACTTCATCGCGATCCGTCCCGCGAGCTCGTCATGATCCTTCCCGATCTAATGCCGAACGGACGACACCTCCGTGTTCAGCACACGTACAGCGCGATGATGATCTCGGCCTTCTTGATCTAGCAAGAGAGATGGAGATATAGATGAGCTCTCTGGCAGCGTGACGGTGCTCCGGAGGTTGGTGGTGATCTATTCCAGCAGGGCTCCGCCCGAGATCCGTGGAAATACGATCTAGAGGGAAATCTATGAAGTAGAGGTGTCGGAATGCACGTGGCAAAAGTTGTGTCAAAACACCCAAGACCTTCAGTATATAAATGAGGAGGGGAGGGACCTTGCCTTGAGGCTCAAGGGAGCCTCAAGGGTTCGGCCGAAGGGGGAGGAGGAGTCCCTCTCCAATTCGGTTTGGAGGGGGAGGAGTCCTCCTCTTTTGTCCCACCTCCTCTCCTTTTTTTTCCTTTTCTCCCTTCTTGGTTTTTTTCTTCTTCCTGCGCAAGCCCCCTTGGGCTTGCCCAGCAGCCCACAAAGGGCTGGTGTGCCCCCACAAAGCCTTTGGGCTTCTTCCCGGGTGGGTGGGCCCCTCCCGGTAGAACTCCGAAACCCATTCGTCGTTCCCGGTACGATGCCGGTAATGCCCGAAAACCTTCCGGTAACCAAATGAGACAAACCTATATATCAATCTTCGTTTCCGGACCATTCTGGAAACCATCGTGACGTCCGTGATCCTATCCGGGACTCCGAATAACATTCGGTAACCAACCATATAACTCAAATACGCCTAAAACATCGTCGAACCTTAAGTGTGCAGACCCTGCGGGTTCGAGAACTATGTAGACATGACCAGAGACACTCCTCGGTCAATATACAATAGCGGGACCTGGATGCCCATATTGGATCCTACATATTCCGAAGATCTTTATCGGTTGAACCTCAGTGTCATGGATTCATATAATCCCGTATGTCATTCCCTCTGTCCTTCGGTATGTTACTTGCCAATGATTCAATCGTCGGTATCCGCATACCTATTTCAATCTCGTTGCCGGCAAGTCTCTTTCCTCATTCCGTAATACAAGATCCTGTGACTTACACTTAGTCACATTGCTTGCAAGGCTTGTGTGTGATGTTGTATTACCAAATGGACCCCGAGATACCTCTCCGTCATACGGAGTGACAAATCCCAGTCTTGATCCATACTAACTCAACGGACACCTTCGGATATACCTGTAGAGCATCTTTATAGTCACCCAGTTACGTTGTGAAGTTTGATACACACAAGGCATTCCTCCGGTGCCAGTGAGTTATATGATCTCATGGTCATAGGAATAAATATTTGAAACGCAGAAAACAGTAGCAATAAAATGACACAATCAACATGCTACGTTCATTAGTTTGGGTCTAGTCCATCACATGATTCTCCTAATGATGTGATCCCGTTATCAAGTAACAACACATGCCTATGGTCCGGAAACCTTGACGGTCTTTGATCAACGAGCTAGTCAACTAGAGGCTTACTAGGGACAGTGTTTTGTCTATGTATCCACACAAGTATTGTGTTTCCAATCAATACAATTATAGCATGGATAATAAATGATTATCATGAACAAAGAAATATAATAATAACTAATTTATTATTGCCTCTAGGGCATATTTCCAACAGGGAGGGGCTAGCCTTGGGGCTCAAGGAGCCCCTTGGTGCGCCGACCGGAGGGAGGAGGTGGACTCCCAACCCAATTCGGTTTGTGGGAAGTAGTCCACTCCTTCCGTCCCACCTCCCTCTTTACTTTTTTTCTTTCCTTTGGTTTCTTTCCACTTGTGGCGCCATGGACCTATTGGGCTGGCCTCACCATCTCAATAAGGGCTCATGCGCCACCCTAGGGTCACCGGGCTCACTCCCGGGTGGGTGGGCCCCTCCCGGTGAATACCCGGAACCCATTCGTCACTCCAGGTACACTGCCGGAAATGCCTGAAACCTTCCATTGACCAAATCAAACCATCCTATATATCAATCTTTGTTTCCGGAGCATTCCGGAAACCCTCGTGACGTGCGTGATCTCATCCGGGACTCCAAACAACATTCGGTAACCACACATATAACTCAACTATACTAAAACATCATCGAACCTTAAGTGTTCAGACCCTGCGGGTTTGAGAACTATGTAGACATGACCCGAGACAGTCCTTGATCAATATCCAATAGCGGGACCTGGATGACCATATTGGATCCTACATATTCTCTGAAGATCTTATCGTTTGAACCTCAGTGCCAAGGATTCATATAATCCCGTATGTCATTCCCTTTGTCGTCCGGTATGTTACTTGCCCGAGATTCGATCATCGGTATCCACATACCTATTTCAATCTCGTTACCGGCAAGTCTCTTTACTCGTTGCGTAATACAAGATCCCGTGACTTACACTTAGTCACATTGCTTGCAAGGTTTGTTTGTGATGTTGTATTACCGAGTGGGCCCCGAGATACCTCTCCGTCACACGGAGTGACAAATCCCAGTCTTGATCCATACTAACTCAACGGACACCTTCGAAGATATGTGTAGAGCACCTTTATAGTCACCCAGTAACGTTGTGACGTTTGATACACACAAGGTATTCCTCCGGTGCAAGTGAGTTATATGATCTCATGGTCATAGGAATGAATACTTGAGACGCAGAGAACAATAGCAACAAAATGACACGATCACATGCTACGTTTATAATTTGGGTATTGTCCATCACATGATTCTCCTAATGATGTGATCCCGTTATCAAGAGACAACACTTGCCTATGGCCAGGAAAACTTGGCCATCTTTGATCAACAAACTAGTCAACTAGAGGCTCACTAGGGACAGTGTGTTGTCTATGTATCCACACATGTATTTGAGTTTCCAATCAATACAATTCTAGCATGGATAATAAACGTTTATTTTGAACAAGGAAATATAATAATAACTAATTTATTATTTCCGCTAGGGCATATTTCCAACACTCTGTGCACCTGTGTGACCGCATTGTCGCCAACCGTCTTTGGCTAAATTGCGGCAGCCTAAGCCCTGTCGTTCTCCTGTACCTCCCCTGTTAGCCTGTCTGAAGCCCTAGGAACCCATTCCCGTTGCAAAAATCAGGCCATGGCCGTCGTAGGCCAAAGCCATCGCCGCTGGAGCTCTGTGTCGCGGCAGCGAGGAGAGACTCACCAAAGGCCCCCGGCGCTGCCCTTGCTGTCCAGAGGATGGGGCCCTCACTCCTGAGCATGCCGGCGTGCTCAGCTCCAAGAGCAGACCCCCCTAGCATCGACAAGCGTCACCGGAACCACCATTGTCCCCTGTCTAGTGCGCGCACAGGAGGTAGAAGAGGAACCCGACAGGAGGGTCCCGCCTGTCGGTGAGCCAGCCGCAACCCCGAGTGGCGCAGCCCCGGGGTGCGTTTTCATTTGAGTAAGGCGCATTATTCTATAGCTATCTCTATAACTGTGTTTTCCCTGCTAAGAAGCGTATTCTTACTGAAACTTTTTCTTTTATATTTGATTTTAAAAACAGATTTAAAGAAACTTAGAATGGCTATAACGTTTTATAGGAAACTCCAAATGGAATGATTCTTTGTCCTACCACTTTCTAATTGCCTCTAGTTTGTTTACATATTTATTACAAAATTATTCAAACAACTTTTGTGTGCTATTTTATGTTTGTGTGTTAATTCCAATATTTTCAACTAGGATTTGGACAGAGGAGACTCGCTTCAAGTATTATGTGGTGCACATCACCCTCCTCTAACTCCAAAGGCAAGCATCTTGAATCCAAATTTGCATAAAGTGTGTGATATTTGTGGTCGTGCATATGTTGCATGGTTTTAGATTATGTTAATAAAAATCTCGCATGAAATAATAACTTGCATAAGAGCATGTGGGACATTATTGTTGGTAAGTTGTGGAAGGCAAGTGGTGAGTTGTTATTGCCGCTTACTTCATATGCTACATTGTTCTGGACAACCTCAGAGTAAGGTGTGTTTGGTGGAAATGAGACTATAAGCTGACACCTCGTGGGACGAGAGTGGTCAGTGAAAGCATGTCAAGGTGTGATGGTAGTAACCCTGAGATTATCTCTTCAACAAGATTGTGTGGTATCAACCCTTGCAGGAAAATATTAAATCTCCTAAGTCAACCATAGATCGAGTCTTGTCTGGGTGTCACCATACCTTACATTCTGCCGCATGTCTTTCCGAAAGGAAATATGGTTTAGTAAGTCATAAACCTATTACCAGGTACACACCAAGTAGAGAGGCCGGGATGAAGGTATCCATGGCCCTGGACTAAATCCAGTCATCCGGTCAGGGGGCATGGGTGTTTCTGGTCTGGGACCGAGAGGGAATGGCCCTTCCCTTGTAGCGCACGGTATAAATTCGATCCCATGCTAGTCGAGGTCGGAGCCTCCCCATCTTATGGTTTTCCCCTGGCAGCGTAGTCCGGGTGAAGCCAGGCTTCGCGGGGGTAAATGGGTGTGTTATGGTTCTGAGAATTTACTTCTAAAATACCGTACACGGGATTAGTCCAAGTGACTATTGAAACCCGTGGAATGTGGGTAAAGAGTACACCCTCTGCAGAGTCAAAACTATTCGAGTAGCCGTATCCACGGTCAAGGACGACTGGTTGACTAGTGAAGTGTCGGTCTGAGTATCGGTCTTCGGAGGAAGTTAATGAAATCGTGAGACTAATCCGGAGATGTGGTGGGAGACCATATTATTATAAATATTATTGTGGACTAACCCCTATGATAGTGACTGTTGGATATCCTTGGGACGGTTCTACCTCCTGGATATTCATTATTTATTATTGTTCCTTATAAGCCCTTTCTGTGGTGTCGCTCAGACACTCAACTGTGGCATGCTTATTATAATTCTTATAGGTCTATTAGGTGGTGTCGCTTAGACGCCCGACCGTGACAACTGTTATGGCTTGCATGTGAGCCCTTTAGGTGATGCCGCTCCGACGCCCGACTGCGGCACGCATGCTATTACTTATTCATTATTACCTTCCTTGCTTGTTTATGAAATATTGGTGGAAAAATTGCTTATTAGCATGAATGCTTCCATGAATTAAATTATAATGGCATGATAGAGTTATTAGTGGATTTGCATGCATCTCACCTACTTTAAATTATTTGTTATCTTGATGTTTGCGAGTACATTCAAAGTACTCACTGGCTTGTACCTGGCTATTGTCTTGGCCAGATTGCGTTCGGAGAGGAGCACGATGCCGTCAACCACGGACCCTAGGAGTCGGGGATAGCAGCCTTGTGAGATAGGAATTTATCCAGGTCAGCTGTTCATGTGGGAATGGAGTCCCATGGGCACTGGAGATTCCTTGAGTCGCTTCTGCCGTCAACCCCAGACTTTTGTCCAACCCTGCAGATCTTAAGGTCTTGTAACCCAGATTTTGTAGTTTTCTTGGATATTCTGTATCAAGTAAGTTTCTACCACCTAACAACAATCCTGGGGCTGGTAAATACAGAGACCTCTTTTCTGGAAATTATTTTCCAGGAAACACGACACTACAGTGATGTACCTTTCATATTTAGAGAGAAAAGGCATAAGAATTGTATTATAATAATGGATAATGGACAAGATCAACACAAATATCAATAGTAATTCATGATGCAAACTGAGCGTATCGATACCATGCATACATGCACTGTTTAGATTAGACTGAAAGTCTATATTTGGATAAATGTAATAAGAATGTGTAACCAGGACATCGTCAATTTCTTCCGATCAGGTATCTCTTAAGAAAGAAAGGCAAGCATTTCAAAGGTGAGCTAGATCACCGAAAGAAGTGCGGCATCCGTACTGGTGATGATATATTTTATATGATCAAGGATTTAAAAGTAATCTTTGGAAAGGGTCCTGGTGGACAATCTATTTCAAATCTAACGAACACGTGCCCATGTGGAAGAAGAAATCTATATTTTGGGAGGCACCCTATTGGAAAGTCCTATAGGTCCGCTCTCCAATTGACGTTGTGCACGTGATGAAGAATCTTTCGATGAACCTGCTAGGCTTCTTCGGTGTGTATTGGAAGACAAAAGATACACCGAAGGCACAACATGACCCGCAACATATGAACTAAAAAGATGGCATGCATCCAAAGCAGTATCAAGGTCCTGCCAGCTATGCTCTTACCAAAGAAGAGAAGGAAGTATTTTTTCAATACATGAGTAGTATCAAGGTCCCATCTGGCTTCTCATCGAATATAAAGAGAATAATAAATATGGCACAAAACAAATTCCAAAACCTAAATTCTCATGACTGCCACGTGATTATGATGCAATTACTTTCGGACTCATTGAGGGGGATTCTACTCGAAAATGTTTGAAAATCCATTGTGAAGCTATGTGCATTCCTTAATGCAATTTCTCACAAGGTAATCGATCCACATATCCTACCAAGGTTACAAAATGATTTGGTCTAATGTCTTGTCAGTGTCGAGTTGGTGTTCCCATCATTCTTTTTTCAATATTATGACACACGTCCTAGTTCACCTTGTCGAAGATATTACCATTTTGGGTCCTGTATTTCTACACAATATGTTCCCCTTTGAGAAGTTTATGGGAGGTTTAAATAAATATGTTCATAACCTTGCTAGGACAGAAGGAAGCATATCCAAGCGCTATGGAATAGAGGAGGTTATTGAGTTTCGTGCTAACTTTATTCCTCACCTTAAGTTGATTGGTGTTCCTCAATCACGGCATGAGGGGAGATTGGGTGGAAAAGGCGGGCTAGGAAAGAAAGCAGTAATAATTATGGACATGCATTCTTTCACTCAAGCACACTACACAATTATAAAAAATTCCACCTTGGTGGCTCCGTATATCGGGGAATATATGGATATTGTACGCTCCAAGAACCCAGAGCAGTCTGACTCTTGGATTAAACGTACACACATGGCGACTTTCGAAACTTGGTTGCAAACACATCTCATGAATAACACCACTTTTGGAGATGAGTTGTGCTTGTTGGCCAAGTCACCATCTTCGACTATATTGACTTTCAAAGGGTACGAGATAAATGGGAGTATATTTTACATGACCGCCCAAGATAAAAAGATCATCAACCAAAATAGTGATGTCCTATTTGATGCAACATACAACAACGGGAAAAAGGACACATATTATGGTTACATAGAGGATATATGGGAACTTGACTATGGACGTTCTTTTAAGGTCCCTTGTTTTGATGCAAATGAGTCAATCTGACAAGAGAAGGGGTCAAGGTAGACCCATAGTACAGAGTGAAAACAGTGGCTCTCAACAAACTCGGGTACACATGCGAACCATTCGTCCTAGCCAATGATGTGGATCATGTTTTCTCTGAAGGACATGACTACCAAACGGGGGAAAAGAAAACATAAGGAAGTGAATACATCATACGATGAGCCAAAGAGCCACATAGTTCTTTGAGGGACAAGAAACATCGTGGGAGTGGAGGACAATAAAGACATGTTAGAAGATTATAATGAGTTTGATGAAATTCCTCCATTCAATGTGTATACTGGCCCAAGCATCATGTTAAATGATGAAGATTCTCCATGGTTATTGCGCGATCATAATAAAGGGACATATGCGAAGAAAAAGTCTTATACCCCAAGATCCCACTCTGGTATGTGACTCGCTTCATCATCATCACTTCCTCTCTAGTGAGTTTCTGGACTTATAAATCGAAAGTCCCACTTCGAACAAACCAGAGGGAATCTTTCTAAGAGTTAGGATATACATATGTTTTTGGTTTCCCTAGGGGTTACTCTAACACAAGCAAGCAAAAAATTTCACTTTGCTACCCCCTTCTAAAGTCGGAATCTTTGTAAGAGCTAGGGCATTTTGGTTCTTGAAACATGATTTTTAAATAATAATTTATTAAGTTATGAATTTTCAAAATTAGGAATGATTCATGTCATTTTAGTATTTAAGTTATATAGAGTAAATCAATGCAATTATTTCCAAACAAAATATGAATGTCTAGGTTATGTTAAGACAAACAATTTGACAACTTATTTCCTTCAATTACAGTATTTAAGTAATAAGTGCAAAATTAGTTATGCAACTTTATGCCAAAATGATACTAGTTGAGAGAAATCTTCAAGATGATTCCACGGAAATTTGAATCAACTCATTTGGTTTAGTTTTCATATTGTTATGCATTTTACAGGAATTAATTTCAATCTATAAAATTTAATATCTCAAATAATTTCTTCAAAATGGAAATTATTATATTGAATCACAAAAACATAATATTATTTGGCAAAATAATAACAAGAAAACAAAAACTAAAATAATTAAAACAAAGGAAAAAGGTATAAAACTAAAAGAGTTAAACACAATGTGTTTTTGATTAAAACACCTATTTAAAATATCCTAAAAATTCCCAAATTGAAAATACCGATAAAACACACTAATATTAAACAACAAGAAAATGAATTAATAAACAATCTATTTCTAAACTAAAGTTATTCACAAACTAGTATTTCATACAAATTTAAAGGATTGAAATTTAAACTATTCAAATTTGAAAACTACTAGCACTAAAAGAAACTTTTTAATTTTTGTGGCGTAAAGGAAAAAAGATTCACTCAGAAAACTATAAATATTCTAAGAGTTTTACCTAAAGTTTTCTACACAAAAATAATCACTTTAAAATATATTATAAAACTCTAAACATGAAGAAAACAAAATTAATTGAAATACACCTTTAGTCCCGGTTGCAACCACGAGCCGGGAGTAATGGTTCCTTCTCCCGCGTAGAATTTGGGGCGCCGAAAAGGTTGACCTTTAGTCCCGGTTCGTGGTTGGATCCGGGACTAAAGGACCTTTAGTCCTTGTTCATAACTGGAACCCGGGCTAAAGGTCTTGTGTATATAACTCCGCCCGGTGTCCCCGTGCCAGCCATCACCCGGGAGAAGCATGAGATCGACACTGTGAGGCTACCCAATTTCTCCCGAGATCCACATAGCCGCTCGTGTAGCCTCCGCGCCTCCCTCGCCCCTTTGTCGTGTCCCCGAGCATCATCGCGTCGTCCTCGACCTCCTCCTCTAAGCACGCCTCGTCAGAGCCCCTGGAGTATCGCCTTCAAGCTCGTCTTCAACCTTCGGAATAGCCGCCCAACTCTGACGAACGATTTCGTCAACACTATTGAGGCCCCGTTGCTCGCTTTGTCATTGTTCGGTACACCTAGACCCCCTCTACTTCCTTCACCCTCTCTATTGCACAAACAGACCTTAAGACGAGTAGATGAGCAACTCCCTTTGGTGCTCCATTTGTGTGCCACCGTCAGTGTACGACGCAATCGACAACACCATGGTCACCCAAGGGTGGACGCAAGATTTAATTTTAGAGGGGGCAAAGATGTGTTAAAGGAGGAAAATTTGCTTTGCTAAGTGGGGGCAAACCGTTATTTTCGTTGGCATATTACAAGGACACTAAAAATTGAGTGGGGGCAGTCGCCCCCATGGTTGCACACTAGAATCTCCCCTGTGGTCACCTTTGTACTCGCCATGATGCACTCACCACTGGGGACCCGCCTTCGTCTTCCGAAGATCAATGAAGACGTCACCTGATTCGAACCCAAGCTGTTGCACCACCGTCTTCTCCTACTCCGGCAAGATTTTGGCAACTCAAACTCAGGGTGAGCCTCTACAATCCGATCTTGATCCAGACCTTTACATTGGAAAGATTTATTTCATGATGGGGTATGCAACCAGAGCCATCTGATCTAGATCTAAAGGCCTTCGTTAGATCACTTCCTCGAATTGGTATCGACCAACCGCGTGCTGCCCCATCACCCACATTATCCATAACCTAACGCACTCGTTTTCTAATTTAGTTAAATTGGCAGATTTGCATAACCCCCCCCCCCCTAGAACTTTAGATTATCATAACCTTCTACCTATAAGCACAAATTGAGTGAATATGTTGCAGAATGATCTTTATTAAATATAATTTTACCTCAAAAAGTGAAATTTAGAAATTGGTTATTTTAAAATTCAGATTCAAACATAATGAGTTTGAATTTGAATAGGTCAAGAATTGCAAATTGAACCTAGTAAAATATACTTTCATGTGATGACATTTTAGCAAAAATTTGAATAATTTGAAATTAAGTTTTAAACAAAATATAGGAAAGGTTAGAATTCAAACCTAATTAGGTTGTCTTGGAGCCCGCAGAGCATCACGCCGCAACTGTTTTGAGCTCATGCTCCTAACCCCTCTCCTTCCCGCATTGTTAGCTATCTCTAGCGGTGTTTCACCAATGAACAAAGCCCGCCGCCGCCTGAGCACGTCGTTGACGATGCTCCGGTGACCAATTCTTCCCCAGCGAGCCTAACATGTTCACCGCATCACATAGAACCCCGCCAGCCTCTCACTTTGCTCGCTAATGCCCCGCAGCCTCGAACATGTGCACATCGGAGCGAGGTTCGCTGATACGTCTCCAATGTATCTATAACTTTTTATTGTTCCATGCTGTTATATTATCATTCTTGGATGTTTTATGATCATTTTATAGCAACTTTATATCATTTTATGGGACTAACGTATTGACATGGTGCCTAGTGTTAGTTGGTGTTTTTTGCTATTTTTTTACTTCCCAGAAAATCCATATCACATGAGGTCCAAATGCCATGAAACTTTATGGAGTTTTCTTTGGACCAGAAGGAAACTTGGGATCCAAGAATGAGTAGCAGACGATGCTCATAGAGCCCACTAGACATCAGGGCGCGCCAAAGGCCCGTGGCATGGTGTGTAGCCTAGTGGGGTCTTCGGGCGCCTCCTCCATCTCCCGTGAGCTCTATAAATACTCCAATATTTAGAAAACCCTAAAGGAGTTGACAAAAAATCGTTTCAACCGCTGCAAGTTCGAGGGCCACAAAATCCAATCTAGAGCTCGTTCTAGAGAGGAACACGATCATGGAGGGGTTTACCATCCTCAATAGTGCTCCTTTGATGATGTGTGGGTAGTTCATATCAGACCTATGGGTCCGTAGGCAGTAGCTATATGGCTTTCTCTCTCGTTTTGTTTCTCAATACAATGGTCTCTTCGAGATCCATATGATGTAACTATTTCTTTTGCGGTGTGTTTGTTGGGATCCGGTGAATTTCGAGTTTATGATCAAATCTATGAAAACATATCCATGCTTGATTATTATAGCCTCGTATTTATTCTCCTATATTTGGTTTTTGTGTGGCCAACTTGATCTTTTATCTTGCAATGGGAAGAGTTGCTTTGTGATGGGTTCAATCTTGCGGTGCTCAATCTCAGTGACAGAAAGAGACATGGTGTCGTGGTTTTATCACGGCAGATGTCCTCGTGAAAGGACTTAGTGTTGGAGCCATCGCACCTTGGTGGCGACTCAAGGGGGTTGAACGGGAGCGAGACGCAGATTTACCCAGGTTCGGCCCCTCGTGAAGAGGTAAAAGCCTACGTCCTGCTTTGTGTTGTATTGATGATGTTTCGATTACAAGGAGGGCGTAACTCGCCTGACCTAACTCTCGATGATTTCTAACCTGCCCTCTCCTTCCCTGGGACTCGCCTTTATATACAGGTCGAGCCCTTAGGGTTTACAAGAGTCCTTGCCATACGCAAGTCATGATTCTTTCTATGTCTAAGTCGTCGTGCTTTCCAAGACTTGGAGATCCTCCCAAAGATTGATTCTTCACGAGAGACTTGAACCACCATCCAGCTCCTGGGCTTATTGGGCCAAATCTTGAATCGCCAAAGGATGAGTCGCCCACTTGGTGACCCGGCCCAACTAGGGCGGGTCACGTAACAGATAATATCCCCAACATTAGGCCCCAGATTGACTTGAACCTGTTCACGCCAACTCTTACTTTGTTAGGGGCGACTGACTCTGCTCTTTTTACGCATCACACGCTTAATCCGCCACCCTTTGTAAAAATATCCAAGTCACCGAACCGTTTCTTGTTGACACCATCTTATCCCTTTAATCTCGGAAGAAATGATGACGCAATCACCAACGGATCTTTCGGCACAGATATCCCGAAAATCTTGGATCTATTATGGCGAATCTTTATCCCGTCTTCAGTTCCCGCGTGAGGCGCCTTGATTCCAGCGACCGACCCAATAAATACGCTCGGGGAAAGGGGCAGGGCACATCCCCACCTACCCATTTCGTCGGCCCCTTCTTCCTCGCAACTGCACGAGAACTCCATCGCCGCCCGAGGACCTCCGTCTCCGGCCACCGCGTCCGACGCATCTCCAGGCCGACCAAGTGCGCAACACTCACCGCGGATCTTCCTTGGTTGCCTCCGGACGCCATCATCAGGTCAGACCTTCGCCATTAGAGACAGATCTTAGCTCCTCGATGTTCATCGCCTGCTGGTTCCGTAGAACACCTCGAATGCCCCCATAGATGCTGATTGGTTCGGAATAACAGTATTAGGCACGGTAGTATCGACCATATCCTCAGTTGATCAGCTCCTGTTTGGGGATCTAAAGAAGGCTTCTGTCAAATCTCCAATGTCTTTACCCTAGCCATAGACTGTTTTACCTTATCCAGGCCTCTTTCCATTCATTTTAATTTGTTCGTAGATCTATATTTTTCTGCGTGTCGTGTAGAAACCTGTTTATAGAACCCGATGCTCTGAGATGTCTTCTCTAAACAATAGGAAATTCTTAAGTCGCCCCTGTGCCCAGATCTCGTCCTTTATTGGTGAGTTAACAAATTCCTATAGCCACTCAACAAATATTTGGCGGGTTAATAGATCTCCTTAGTAACTCACTAAGTATTCGGCGGGTTAATAGATCCTCTTAGCCGCCCAACAGGTGTTCGGCGAGTTAACTTACAAGAAAACCTTTCCTCTGTAGCTATGGGCACCGTGTTCAAGGCCGACTAGCTCCCGACCAAAGTTGACGACGCCTTCCTCAACGACAGTGTGAAAACGGGGAATCTCGACCCGAAGGAAGTTTCGGGTGGCGATCCGGATTAAGCGAGGAAATCCCCAACCGAAAGGAAGGGGAGATAGTTGTTTTTGCTGAGCATCTCGAACGGGGTTTTAAGCCGCCATGATCAAAATTCCTCAGAGATGCTATGTCCTTCATGAACGTCCGCCTCCAAGACCTGGGCCCCAACTCGATCAGCAACATATGCCAATTCCAAGTATTCTGTGAAGCCTATTTGTGGATGGTGCCATCGGTCCCTTTGTTTTGGTATTTCTTCCATTTGAATTGACATACCGAATTTGCCAATGGCCCTAGCTTAGAGCTTGGAGGGGTTAACGTTCAACGCCGCAGGGACCGCTCATTCCCGTCACTCGCCATGCCTAGCCATACCAAAGGTTGGGGCGAGTCTTGGTTTTACCGCGAGGAAACTTCCCCTCCGGGTGAGAACAAACTCCTTGGCTATAGGAAAGAACGTCTGCCTACAAACTTTAAACTTCCAGACAAGCTCACCGAGGAAGGGGAGTCAGATTTTATTCCGGTGCTGTCCGAGCTACGATCTCTAACGAACAATGGTCTCACTGGGGTTGATCTGATCCGCTGCTGGGTGGAATGGCGCATCCTTCCCTTGAGTCACCGAGACGGCTTGATGTGTGACTTTGATGGCACTTTAGACCACCCCCAATGCTACTTCTGCACAGCACTCACACAGGATGATATTGTGACCATTATCAAGAAGTTAACCGGCGAGCCCATGGCCAAGTGTAGCCAAATAGGGCTTAAGCCATTCTGCAAGATTAACCCGGCTCCTAAGGTAAATAATTTAACCCGCCTTTGGTTCATTCTTCCCAACTTACTTGGATTCTGATTCGCATAATAAAAATTCCACTTCAGAAAGGCGACCGATTCTGGTCCAAGAGGCCGAAGAAGATGGCCCTGAAGCAAGCAAGGCCACCTCCAAAAAAGGAAACCAAGGGAAAGAACAAAGCCGTCATCACCGAATCGTCCGATGTGGATGAATCCCAAGTCGGCGATGCATCTTCAGAGGTAAAAATTCTATCTTCTTTGTCTTGACGTTTGTTGCTCCAATTTGTGCTTACATCTCTGAATCTCTTATGTATAGAATGATGGTAACGAAAGCCAAGAAGACGCCGTAGAGGTAATTTCTATTTCTTCCGACTCATCTTCTCCTCCGCCTAAGCCGGCCAGGCGGGTTTGTGGGGAAGTTCCCATGTCTCACCCGAATGCTTGTCTGGATCCTAATTTCCTTTTGAAGAAGGCGCAACATGCTTCCTATTAGAAGACTCGGAGCCACTCAGGAGATTTGGTGTCCGGGTTACCAGCGAAAACTCCTACCAAGAAACGACAGAATTAGGTATCCTTTAGCAACGTCCCACTTTGCTTCCTTTTGGATCATACTTGTAACTTGCTCATATTTTGAGATATTACTTCTGCAGAATTCTCCCCCTTCGTTGGGCGACTTGGTGATGTCAGCCCTTCCGCCAATGATTCGCGTTCAAGGGTAGGTCCTTATAATACTTACATTTTCCCTGATGATGATGATGCTTGCTTTTAAGCATAATCTTTTCTCTTTTTTAGAGCACAAGCGAAGAAGAGGAAAACTGGCGGATCAACTTCCGCTCCGGCGCCAGAGCCTAAAGAAAAACCGGCACCGGCTCATGCTAACCCGACAAAGGATAAACCTGATGACCAGGCGGACCTCCCAAGTTCTCCCAAGGAAGGCACAGAAATGCCCAACCCGCCAAGTCCATTGAAAACGGCTGAAGATCCGGATGTTGTAATCATCACTGGTACTGGCTTCTCCAAGCCGGCTTCGGCAGTCTTATCGAAGCATGTATCAACATCATCCCAGCCTTCTACTGGACATGAAATTTCCAAGGCCAAACTTTCTCAGTATGAGAATCTTGAAATTAAAGAGCCCTGCTCCGGCTTCGCAAGTCGCCTGGAGTCAAGTTATGAGATGGAGAAGAATCTGCTCCTTATGATGAAGAATAAACATGAGGTACTCCTTAATGCATATCCTCCTCATTAACCCCCAAGAGTCGGGTCATCTTCTGAAAGATGAGCCGGGTCTTGATGTTAGAAAAACTTTCGACCTGTAACCCCCAAAGGTCGGGTCATCTTTTGAAAGATGAGCCGGGTCTTGATGTTAGAAAAAAATTCGACCTGTAACCCCCAAGGGCCGGGTCATCTTTTGAAAGATGAACCGGGTCTTGATGTTAGAAAAAATTCGACCTGTAACCCCCAAGGGCCGTGTCATTTTTTGAAAGATGAGCCAGGACTTGATGTGGTATAATTTTGTCTAAAAAATTATACATTAGCCCCCAAGTGTCAGGGGTGTTGCTTGCAATAATTCTGAGACTTGTCCCTTGATAATATGTTTGACAGGAATCTCTTGCACAAGCTGAGTCGACGTTGGGCAACTTAAAGAAAAATTTAACCGACCAGCAAGACGCGCGTGCTAAAGCGGAAGAAAAATATCAGGTGATCTTAGCTGAGATGGAAAAACTGAAGGCCGCCAACAAGAAGGCTCAAGCTGATCAAGCCTCCGTGCTAAAGCGAGCGGAAAAAGCTAAAACAAGACTGGAAGCCATGCAGCAAGAGCTGGCCGGCTTAAAGCAACATATCTACAACATGGCACAAGCTATCTTTGGTAAGAAGGAATCCCTGATCTTGTACTTTGAAAAAGAAAAACTTAGTGTGAAGAAAGTACTGACCATTATTGTGCTTTATACAGGTCTGAGAGCCGCCAATCTTCAGGACGATTGTATCTTGAGGTTAAAGGCGATTTACACATTGACGGAGCATCTGTATAATGGAAGCGTGCTGACCGTGAAGGCAGTGATGGGCACCAAGGAACCCATAACATCAATCAAAAAGATGCTTAGCTGCTCATCTACCCTTCCGCCTCAGATGGATGATAAATAATAACCGACTCAAGGTGTTTTGGCGAATTATATGCAAAAGAGCCTGGTTCAAAAAGATCCGGCGAGTTATAAAAAAATGTGAGACCTCGTGGCAGTGCCAGGAAAGTGAAAGTAAGAATTTAGTCGGCTCGTTCAAGTCGCGACAGGATAGGACGAGTTAGATAAACTCAAGTGCTACCCGAGGGAGATTTTTTTGTGTAAAAAAGCTCAAGTATTTAGACCGGCTGATCAGGCACGAGTCGAGCTTCAGTGAAGCAGGTTCAATGAACCAATGGTTTCTCTATTCTCCATGTGGGGCGCTAGCTGATACCATGCATGTTTTAACCAAGGAGAGTTCAGGGTCCATAGTGCGGAGTAACTCGCCAAGAGTTCATGGATCCATATGGTGATTCGGCCAACACAAAGTCCAGTATAACCATTTGTAATGCGGTAATTTTTCGCTAGCCAAATGGGTAGTAAGGCTAGTCTCAGTGAGAGGAAACCCCCAAGTGACCTATGATTAGGGGAAAAACCGGTCATAGGATTGTAGAAGCGTATACGCTCTTACCATAAAATGACTTGGGAGCTAATAGCCCCCAAGTAAGCCGACCTAATCCACAGAATCATATAAGGCGCCCATGTTTGAATCACACGCTTGTAGCGACTTGATCCTCTTTGGCTTATCGATACCCAGTGTTGTAATAAGTGCAGCATGGCGACTTATGCTCTCTGGTATGGATAGCGTCCATGCTTGGGCGACTTGTCGAAGAGCAATAAAGATCCATGCTTTCAATAAGATGAAGTGGCAGGAAAGACCCAGAATTTGTGGGCATCAACTTTATTGCTTTATATAAATGAAAGACTTACAATTTTCAGAAGATGAGAGAAGAAAAAACGGAGCTAATAGCTCAAGTGTAATAAGGCCGCAAGTGGGCTATGTTCCAGGGGCGAGTTGACTTAGCCTCCATGGTTGGCCGATCAGGCTGAAGATCCACCAGATAGTATGACCCGTTGCGAAGGTTTTTGCTGACGACGAACGGTCCTTCCCATGGTGGTGACAACTTATGCATGCCAATGCGATCTTGGATCAAACGGTGCACTAAGTCGCCCTCCTGAAAAGCTCGGCTCTTGACCCGGCGGTACGATAACGCCGCAAGTCCTGCTGATAAATAGCCGATCAGGAGGCCGCCAGATCGCGTGCTTCCTCCAAAGCATCCAAAGAATCCTGACGTGCCAACTCGTTGTCATGTTCCTCATAAGCAGCGACTCTGGGAGATTCATGCCTAATGTCACTGGGAAGAACGGCTTCTGCTCCGTATACGAGGAAGAAAGGAGTAAAACCCGTAGAACGGTTTGGGGTGGTTCGGTTGCTCCATAATAATCAAGGCAACTCCTCAACCCAACACGCCGGGGTGCGCTCCAAGGGAACCACGAGTCGGGGCTTGATTCATCGCAGTACTTCCTGATTCGCCCGTTCCGCCTGCCCATTAGATTGTGGATGAGAGACCGCAGATATATCAAGCCGAATGTGCTGACAGTTGCAAAACTCCTGCATCGCTCCTTGTGATAAATTGGTATCATTATCAGTAATAATACTATGCGCGTATCCGAACCGGAAGATCAACTTTTTCAAAAATTGACGGCCGTTTCTGCATCACAGCTGCCGACAGGTTCTGCTTGGACCCACTTGGTGAATTTATCAACCGCCACCAGCAGATGTGTTTTTTTGTTGGCTGACATTTTAAAGGGGCCAACCATATCTAACCCCCAGACCGCGAAGGGCCAAGTGATAGGGATCATCCTCAGATCCTGAGCCGGCACATGGGCCTATCGGCCATAACATTGACAGCCATCACATCGATGAACTATCTCTTCCGCGTCCGCATGAGCCGTCCACCAAAAGAATCCATGTCGGAACGCCTTTGAGACCAGGGAACGTGACCCGGCGTGATGCCCACATTCTCCGGCATGGATCTCGTTTAGAATTACGCACCCTTCATCGAAAGAAACGCATCTTTGAAATACCCCAGAGGTACTTCGCTTATATAATTCGCCGTTGATGATGACCATGTACTTTCTCCGACGGACGATTTGGCGAGCCAACACCTCATCCGAAGGCAACTCGCCTCATGTAAGGTACGCCAAATAAGGAAGATCCCAATCCGGCGTAACACGGAGAACCGCCACCAGCTGGGACTCAGGATCTAGTATCGCCAACTCCTCTTCTAAGGGCAACCTCACGGAAGGATTATGCAAAATATCCAGAAAAACATTAGGAGGGACCGGCTTACGTTGTGAGCCGAGGCGTGAGAGGGCATGAGCTGCTTCGTCAAGTCGTCGGTCGATATGATCAACTTGGTAGCCATGAAAATGACCCGCCACATCAGACATGACCCTTCTGTAAGCCGCCATCAAGGGGTCCCGGGAATCCCATGTGCCTGAAACTTGTTGAGCCACCATATCAGAATCGCCAAGACATCTGACGCGCGTGAGGTTCACCTTCTTGGCGAGTCGTAAACCATGAAGCAAGGCTTCATAGTCCGCAACGTTGTTGGTGCACGGGAACATGAGTCGGAGAACATAACAGAACTTGTCTCCCTGGGTGAAATCAACACCATGCCAGCCCCCGAGCCTTCCAATTGCCTAGACCCATCAAAATAAATAGTCGAGTACGTGAGGTCAGGCTTGTCTTCCAGAATCTTCAATTCGGTCCAATCATTGATGAAGTCGACCAATGCCTGGGACTTGATGGCCGTGCGAGGGGTGTACCGCACGTGGTGCGGCCCAATTCAATTGCCCATTTGGCGATTCACCCCGTTGCTTCTCGGTTCTGGATGATGTCCCCAAGAGGGGCGGAGCTAACCACCATGATGGGATGCTCTTGGAAATAATGTTTGAGCTTCCGACTTCTGCCACAAAAACCCCGTAAACCAACTTCTGCCAGTGCGGGTAGTGTTGTTTGGAGAGGGTTAGCACCTCGCTAATGAAGTACACCGAGCGTTGCACCGGATATTCCTTTCCTTCTTCCTTCCGTTCGATAGCTACTGCCACGCTCACCGCCTTGGAATTCGCCGTGATGTATAGAAGCATAGGCTCCTTTTCAGTCGGGGCGGCCAAAACTGGCAGGCTAACCAGCTGCTGGTTCAGGGCTGCAAAAGCTTCATTGGCCTCGTCTGTCCAAACAAAACGGTCAGCTTTCTTAAGCAACTGATAGAGGGGAATAGCTTTCTCCCCAAGCGGCTTATAAAGCGACTTAAAGCCGTGATACAACCCGCCATGCGTTGAACTTGATTGATATTCGCTGGTTTCCCAAGCGAAGTAATTGCCTCAATTTTGTCCGGGTTGGCCTCAATGCCGTGTTCGGACACCAAGAAACCCAACAACTTTCCCGTGGGAATGCCAAAGACACATTTGGTGGGATTGAGCTTCATCTGATAGACTCGCAGATTGTCAAAAGTTTCCTTGAGATCCTCCAAGAGCGTCTCCTTCTTACGAGTTTTAACCACAATGTCATCAACGTAAGTGTGGATGCTGCGTCCGATTTGGCCACGGAGACGGTTTTGGATGCAGCGCTGGTAAATCGCCCCAGCGCTCTTGAGCCCGAACGGCATGGACACATAGCAAAAAGGCCCAAATGGGGTTATGAAAGCTGCCTTCTCTTGATCTTCCACAACCATCTTGATTTGGTGCTATCTGGAGTAGGCGTCCAAGAAACACAAACGCTCGCAGCCCGCCACTAAATCAATGATTTGATCAATGTGTGGAAGGGCGAAAGGGTCCTTCGGACAAGCTCTGTTGAGGTCGGTGTAGTCAATGCACATGCGGAAAGTGCCGTTCTTCTTGAGCACCAGGACTGGGTTAGCCAACCACTTGGGGTGGAAGACCTCTACGATGAATCCGGCGGCCAAAAGACGGGCGACTTCTTCCCCGATTCCCTTGCATCGCTCCTCATTGAACCTCCGAAGATATTGCTGAATCGGCTTTGCTTTAGGGTCAACATTAAGATGGTGCTCAGCGAATTCTCTCGGTACACCAGGTATGTCAGAAGGTTTCCATGCGAAGATGTCCCAGTTCTCATGGATGAATTCGATGAGCGCGCTTTCCTATTTGGGATCCAGACCCGCCCCGATAGTAAACTGCTTGGATGAGTCGCCAGGAACGAAGTTCACCATCTTAGTGCCATCCGTTGGTTTGAACTTGAGGGGCGGCTCAGCATCTGTTGTTGGCTTCTTGAGGGGCGACATATCTGCCGGATCAACATTGGCTTGGTGATACTTGAGTTCTTCTGCAGCACAAGCGACTTCTGCGTAAGCCGCATCTCCTTCCTCACACTCCCTTGCTATCCTCCTATCACCATCGACCGTGATGGGTCCCTTAGGACCAGGCATCTTGAGTTCAAGGTAAACATAGCAGGGGCGAGCCATGAAACGGATGTAAGCCGGTCGCCCAAAAAACGCATGATAAGGGCTCTTTAGCTTGACCACCTCAAATATAAGTGACTCGCTCCTGTGGTTGGATGTTGTACCCAAAGCCACAGTGAGTTTGACCCGCCCAATTGGGTATGCCAACTTACCTGGGACAATACCGTGGAATACCGTGGTTGACGGCATTAGGTCTTTCTCTAGTAGGTTCATCCTTCGAAAGGTGTCGAAGTACAATATGTTGATGCTGCTGCCACCATCCATAAGCACCTTCGATAGGGTATATCCTTTGAATTGGGGGGCCACGACAAATGCTAAGCCGCCAGGGTTGTCAATTCTGGGCGGGTGATCCTCCCTACTCCACGAGATAGTCTGCTCGGACCAGTGGAGGTACCTGGGGAGTGCCGCCTCAGATACACTATACGTTCGGTGCTTCACCTTCTTATCTCGCTTGCAGGCACTGGTGGTGAACACGTGGTATTGCCTGCTGCTTAATTGTTTGGGATTGTTGCGGAACCCGCCATGATCATCTTGCCCCTGCGAAGCCCCCTGCGGGGGTGGCTGCTGAAACACTCCGTGCGGGTTATATCGCTGTTGGTTGTGCACTGGATACTGGCCACTGCTTGGTTGCGAGCCGCCCTGGGCTCCTGGTTTGGGAAAGTCGCCGAACGGGTTCTGGTGTTGATTAGGTGCACCGAACTGTTCCTGCCGTTGGCCCTAGTCAGTGGTTTGACCCTTCTTGATTGCCTCTGCCCAAAATTCCTGCATCACGTAACAGTCGTCCCAAGAGTGAGTCGCCGGTCCATCCGCCAAGGCATGGTGTGGGTAGGGGCCTTTAAGTATCTCATTATACTTGCGCAGCTTCTTGCCACTGTACCCCCTCTTCTTCTCGCGCTGGTTGCCATTATTAGCACTAGTGTTGGTGACAAAGTCTGTGGACCCTACCTGCTGCCTTCTCTTGCCGTTCTTGCCATGATTATGGTGGGCGCGCCCTTGAAACCGGGTGTGATTTTTGGATGACTCGCCTTTCCTCGGCGAGTTGGCTTTGTTGCCGTCCTCTCCTGGATCTTTAGTATCATCCGCTTCGACGTACCGAGTGAGGGTGTCCATCAATTCGCCCATATCCTGGACCTTGCGCTTGATTCGCCCTAGCTTCTGCAACAAGGGCTCATAGTGACAGTTTTGCTCCAGGATCAACACAGCCTCAGCCGTCGTGATGCCAACCGACGAGTGGATGATTTCTGCGACCCGCCGCGTCCAGTGGTGTGCCGACTCATCGGGGCGCTGACCGCAGTGCTGTAAGTCGACTATCATCATCGGGCGTTTGCAAGTTCCCCGGAAGTTTTGGACAAAACGTTCTTTCAGTTCAGCCCAAGTCTGGATGGAGTTGGGTGGCAGGTTTTTCAACCAAGTGCACACCGTCCCTTCGAGCATCATTGTGAAGTACCTGGCACAGACCGCTTCACTTACATCGAGCATGTCCATGGCGATTTCGTAACTCTCAACCCATGACGCCGGCTCAAGGTCCGGGGTGTAATTGGGCACCTTCCTTGGTCCTTTAAAATCTTTCGGCATGTGTTAATTGTGAAGGACGGGGGCCAAGCATGGCACCCCTACTGGCCTGCCGCCTCCGATAAGCGGCGCTGGGTCGGTTTGAATGTCCGGGTGATCCCGGCCCGGCGGGTCCCGATGGTCAGGCGGGTTAACCTAAGGCGGGTGTCGCGGTCCGCTGGTTATGGCGGGTTGGTCCTCTGGCCGGCTTCTGGTGCGGTTCGCTTGGGGGGTGGACTGCAGTCGGTCGAGGCTGTGCGAGAATTGCACGTTTTGAACCACCATCATCCTCAGCATCTCAGTGGCGTTTCTTGCTTCTATTTCAGCCGGAGTATTGCCATAAATCGGAAGGGATTCTAAGTGGCGAGTTGCGGCGAGCACGTTGTCCACGGGGTTGGAAAAGTGGCCCTGAGGCATTTGGAAACGGGGAACGCGATCCACTGCTGGCCGAAGCGGAGGGTTTGGTGGCTGAGCCGGCCCTCCTCTTGGAACGGTTCCTGCCCCGGGGGTGCGCGGAGTGTCGAGAAGGCGGGTAGGTTTCAGATCAGGGGTAAACGTCCCTGGTGCCTCCTCTGATGAACGGCGTCGGACGCGCGCTGATGCCTTTCGAGTCGCCTGTTTTCGGTGTTCAAGCGGGCTGTCTCCGTAGTGATCTGAGCTTGCCGGGTCTCAATCCTAGCGGATTCTGCCTCAGCATCTCGCCGAGCCTTCGCCATCTCATCTCGTAGTTTTGTTAACTCGGCATTTATCATGACCTCGTTTTCCATCGTTACAGGGGCCGCCATGATCCTTGTTATCTCCGTCGACAAGTCCACCAAGATCGCAGCTGGGCTCTTGGATGTTTCGCCCACCCCGTTGTCGGCTGCAGGGTTTTGCTGGGACCGAGTCGCCCCAGCCATGTATACGGCGATATGACGACGGGTCCGGTCGAGGACCTCGGGATCCATTGCCAGCGACAGGTCCCCAGGCAGCCCCCGTGTAGAGACTGAATTGAATCTGTGTCGCCCATGGATGACTCGTCGTCCGTGTAGACCGGTGTGGTCTCCTGAGTCGCCGATCGCTCTGGTTCATCAGAGTCCTATGTGAAGCCAACGAAGACCGAGCGTGTCAGGTTTGGCATCGCAACGGGGCGGATATACCTAGCCGGCTCGATGATGTCGGTGGAGGTGTCCGGCTCAGGCACGGGTGCTCCGACCATGCCAACGAAGATGTTGACCTTGCCAAAGGGGACTCTGTAGCCGGATTCGATTGAATCGGCCTCGGGCCCACACAGCGAGTTGTCGATGTAGTACTTTCCGCGGCGGCTCCGGGTCATGAGCCCAGCCGCGTAGCTCCCTGACCCTGGTAGGGCTCCCTTTGAGAACTCAACTCCACCGTGCATAGGCCCCACGGTGGGCGCCAACTGTCGTGGTTTTATCACGGCAGATGTCCTCGTGAAAGGACTTAGTGTTGGAGCCATCGCACCTTGGTGGCGACTCAAAGGGGTTGAACGGGAGCAAGACGCAGATTTACCCAGGTTCGGCCCCTCGTGAAGAGGTAAAAGCCTATGTCCTGCTTTGTGTTGTATTGATGATGTTTCGATTACAAGGAGGGCGTAACTCGCCTGACCTAACTCTCGATGATTTCTAACTTGCCCTCTCCTTCCCTGGGACTCGCCTTTATATACAGGTCGAACCCTTAGGGTTTACAAGAGTCATTGCCATACGCAAGGCATGATTCTTTCTATGTCTAAGTCGCCGTGCTTTCCAAGACTTGGAGATCCTCCCAATGATTGATTCTCCACGAGGATCTTGAACCGCCATCCAGCTCCTGGGCTTATTGGGCCAAAGCTTGAATCGCCAAAGGATGAGTCGCCCACTTGGTGAACCGGCCCAACTAGGGAGGGTCACGTAACAGATAATATCCCCAACACATGGCAAGCATGTATCATTGCTATCAAGGATAAAACGATGGGGTGTATTCCAACATGAATAGATCTTATCTACATCATGTCATATTTCTTAAGGCATTACTCCATTTCTCCATGAACTCAATACAATAGATGCGTGATGGATAGCAGTCGATGTGTGCAATAACATAAGTAGATGCAGGCAGAAGTCGGTCTACTTGTCGTTGACGTGATGCCTATATATATGATCATTTTCTTAAATACCATCATAATTATTTGCTCTTCTATCAATTTCCCAACAGTAATTTGTCTACCCATCCTTTGCTATTTTCAAGAGAGAAGCCACTAGTGAAACCTACAGCCCCCGGGTCTACTTCACATCATCTACTTGCAATCTCTACTTCGCTATTCGCGTTTGTATTTTATTTTCTCTTTTATTTTCATATCTATATTATCAAAAAATCCAAAAGTACCTTGCTGCATTCTATTTGCTATCACTCTTATTTGCATCTATCAATCTATCCTTACTTCACCCACGAGGGATTGACAACCCCTCGACGCGTTGAGTTGCAAGGATTTTCTATTTGTGTGCAGGTGCTGCTTACATACTTTTGGATCTTCCTACTGGATTGATATCTTGGTTTCACAACTCAGGGAAATACTTGTCGTTGTGCTACATCACCCTTTAAGCTTGGACGGAAACCAACACATCAGCGAGGAGTAGCAAGATTTGTGGCGCCATTGCAAGGGAAGGTCAAGTCAAGATGTATCAGGTTCCTACACACAACTCTCATCTCCCTGAAATTACATTATTTGCCATTTTCCTCTCGTTTTCCTCTCCCCCACTTCACAAATTTTGCCTTTTTATTTGCCTTCTTTTTGTTTTCCTTTTTCTAGCTTGCTTGCTTCAATTGCCTTCATGTCAACACTTGAAAAAAAAATAAAGATGAAAAGTAAGGACATGTGGATCCTCATCCACCTTCTAATCTTTTCAAAATATCTAATTTTCTTGAACCAATTTCTAGTGAGTTCAGTGCTCATGACTATATTTGTGAAGTTTTTCTCGAAAATCGTGAATCTGAGTATTGCTATGAAGTGTTAAAAGAAGAAATTCATAAAGTGATTCATGGTATCTCCTTGAATGAAAAGCATGACTGCAATGATGTTATTATAAATTCTATTAATGTCAATTCTGCTAATAATATGCAAAACTACAAGCTTGGGGATGGCAATTTTGTCATGTCCACTACTCATTGTAATGACCATAATTGGGGTGATGCTACTTATGATCTTGAAAATTTATTTAGTCCTCATGATGAATATGATATTGATAATAATGTTTGAAATGGTACTAAAAGAGGGATTGCAAGAGTTTAAACTTTAGGTAATAATGATCCCACTGTTTTGGAGAATTATCTATCTCATGATTGTTTTGACAAAAGTGGGTCTCGAGAGGTTATGACTTTAGTTAATGTTAATCCCACTACCTTGGAAGATTATAAAACTTTTATGCATGTGGATCATGAAGGAATATTTTATAATATAGCTATATTGTTGAATATGAATATGATCCTACATGTGACTATTATAAGAGAGGGAAATATGCTTATAGAAATATTCATGTTACTAAATTATCTCTCTTCATGTTGAGATTGTTATTGTTTCTTTCTTCTTCCATGCATATGTTAGACGTTTGTTGTCTTGCTAATTTGTTTTCTTATGAGATGTCTATGCATAGGAAGTATGTTAGACTTAAATGTGTTTGTCTTATGCTACATTATGCTCTCTTTTTGTTTTGACTACTATCTTTCATGTGAGCATGAACCAAATCTCAAGCCTATCTTAATAGCTATAAAGAAATAGCTTGTTGGGAGGCAACCCAATGAATAAAATTTATTTTTCACTTTTGCTTTCTATTCTTGAGTGTCTACACAATTATTGTACTATTATGATTGTGTTTTTTGTGTTTTATTTAGTTTTTCTGCCAAGTAAAGCCATTGGAATCATGTGGGTGTTGGTTGATTTAATCGTGTTGTAATAATTTAATCCTCTTGTAAAACAGAAACTTTTGCGTCCTATAGAAAAAATCCTAAAAATAACAAAAACGTCAAAAGTGTGTGGAACATTTACAAAAGACTGATGTACAAATTCCTTAAGTTGTACTAATTTTTTAGAACTTTTGTAATTACACAAGCATGAGTAAAATTCAAATCTTTACATAATGTTCTGTTTTTAACATATTCTATTTTCTTTGTGTTTGTGCTTGTTTCAAGGATTCTATGGTTTTTATCAGGGGTTATAAGCCATGGTAAAGTTATAATACAGTAGATATAATGCAAAAACAAAATTGGAATATGTTTTCAATAGTACCGAAAGTAATGTTTGGTTTTTCTTATACTAACGGATCTCATGAAAATTTTGTTGAGTCTTGCGTGATTGATGTTTTCAAGTTTTGAGTGAGATCACGATGGATGAAAGAATAAGGAGTGATAAAACCCTAAGCTTGGGGATTCCCCATGGAATCCCAAGGCAGTATCTAACGAGTACCAAGCAACTAAGCTTGGGCATGCCCCGGAAGGCATCCCCTCTTTCTTCTAAAAACCATCGGTAATTTTACTTGGACCTATATTTTTTTCGTCACATATAATGAGTTTTTCTTGGAGCCTCTTCCATCATTTGTGTCTGTGTTTTCTTTGCCATTTAGTTTGTCATAATAAACCTTGCTTGACACACCCATTTGAGAGAGCTAAGTTCTTCTATGATTTGTTAGAATCACTCTATATGCTTCACTTGAATTTTTTGAGCCATGGAATTGCTCATGTAGTTCACTTATATCTTTTTGAGCACGGTGGTCCTGTTATTTTAAAGAAATTTTCTCTCATGCTTCACTTAGATTATTTTGAAAGTTCACTTATAAATTTTTGAGAGTTGAAAATTTTAAAGAAAGTTGTGCTCTCGATCTTCACTTATATTGTTTGAGAGCTTGTTATTTGCCATGGCAATTGGAATTAAATGAAAATTAGTTGCAAAGCGATGAATGCCCAGGAAATATATAATAAAAACTTTCATGAAGATCATTGTATATTAAGTTTGCTTCTTTGCAATAGTTTTGCGATATGAAAATAGTAATATGTGAGTTATATTGATGAGTAATTATACTCTGGTAAGAATATTGGTGTTAAGGTTTGTGATTCCCTATGCATGCACATCAAGTCAATAATTATGCTATAAAATTACATCCTACTTGTGTTGCATTATTCGGTGTTAGTTATGTTTAATGTTCACTTATGATAATTTTTGTTCCTTTGTTGGGTGCTTCTCAATCTATTGCTAGTCTTCACTTGTACTAAGCGGGAATACTGCTTGTGCATCCAAATACTAAACCCAAAGTTGTGCCAATGAGTCCACCATACCTACCTATATGCGTTATTTCAATGTCATTCCATGTAAATTTGCAAGTGCCAACTCTATTGTTCAAAATAAATTTTTGTTTTGTGTGCCCGTACCGCTGATGTAGCGGCAAGGGGTGGTTGATATCTTCCATGTTAAATAGGTTATTTCAATATGAGTGTTAATTCACTTGTCAATGCACGACAACATGTGCGGTAATAGGAATGCCCATTCCCAAAAAGAAAAAATACTTGATGTTGTCAAATAATAAATTCCTTGGAAAGTGTTGGTACGGGTAGTACCCGTGGATACAGCTAGCCATGGAATGTGAAAGAATGGTGGAAAGGGAATAAACTTTATTTTCTGTTTGGGAACCACCTATAATTTGTTTAGCATGGAGGATATTGGAAACTCTTAGTTGTTCTCATCGACAGGAAAAGCATGCCACCCTTGAAAATTTTATCTCTAAGTTTTTCACTTTGAGCTCTCGCACCTCTACAAATACGTGCTTCCCTCTACAAAGAACCTATCTGTTTACTTTATGTATTTTTTTGGAATTTGAGTCTCCATCTTCTCTTAGAAAGAACAAACTAAGGAACAAAATTATCATACTTGAGAATTGGATATAGTTAATATTTAAGTGGGTTGCATGAATGGATCAATGATATGGCATGATGGACTAGGGATAATGTTCTTTAGCATTGATATTTAGAAAGACTTTGTGGCCTGTTCATATGCTTGATTATTAAAAATTTCATGTCAAACTATAGACTATTGCTTTGTATCATCTATAAGTCCATATGTCCATGCTGAAAGAAAAATAATATGATGAACTTGAGAGGCAACATTCCACATAATTTTTTTGTCATTTACCTACTCTAGGATGAGCGGGAATTAAGCTTCGGGATGTTGATACGTCTCCAGTGTATCTATAATTTTTTATTGTTCCATGTTGTTATATTATCATTCTTGGATGTTTTATGATCATTTTATAGCAACTTCATATCATTTTTTGGGACTAACCTATTGACATAGTGCCTACTGCCACTTTATGTTTTTTTTTCATTCGCAGAAAATCCATATCAGATGAGGTCCAAATGCCATGAAACTTTATGGAGATTTTTTTGGCCCAGAAGGAAACTTGGGAGCTAAGAATGAGCAACACACGAGGCCCACGGGGCCTTCTAGACATAAGGGCGTGCCAGAGGCCCGTGGCGCGACCTCGTGTCTAGAGGGACCCTCGGGCGCCTCCTCCACTGCCTCTGAGCTCTATAAATACCCCCATACTAAGAAAAACCTAGTGGAGTCGATGAAAAATCCTTTCTGCCGCCGCAAGTTCCGTAGCCATGAAATCCAATCTAGAGGTTGTTCCAAAGAGGAACACGATCGCAGAGGGGTTCACCATCCTCATTGGCGATCCTCCGATGATGCGTGAGTAGTTCATATCAGACCTATGGGTTCGTAGGCAGTAGCTAGATGGCTTTCTCTCTTGTTTTGTTTCTCAATACAATGGTGTCTTGGAGATCCATATGATGTAACTCTTCCTTTTGCGGTGTTAGTTGGGATTCAATGAATTGTGAGTTTATGATCAGATCTATGAAAAAATATTCATTCTTGATTATTATAGCCTAGTATTTCTTCTCTGATATTTGGTTTTTGTCTGGCCAACTTGATCTTTTATCTTGCAATAGGAGGAGGTGCCTTGTGATGGGTTCGATCTTGCGGTACACAATCTCAGTGATACAAAGAGACGTGACGCGCATGTATCATTGCTATCAAGGATAAAACGACGGGGTATGTTCCTACATGAATAGATCTTGTCTACATCATGTCATCATTCTTAAGGCATTACTCCATTTCTCCATGAACTCGATACGCTAGATGCCTGCTGGATAGCGGTCGATGTGTGGAGTAATAGAAGTAGATGCGGGCATAAGTCGGTCTACTTGTCTTGGACATGATGCCTATATACATGATCATTGTCTTGAATATCATCATAATTATTTTCTCTTCTATCAATTTCCCAACAGTAATTTGTTGACCCATCATTTGATATTTTCTCGAGAGAAGCCACTAGTGAAACCTACAGCTCCCGGGTCTACTTCACATCATCTACTTGCAATCTCTACTTTGCTATTCACGTTTCTATTTTATTTTATCTTTTATTTTATATTTATATTATCGAAAAACCCAAAAATACCTTGTTGCGTTCTATTTGCTATCACTCTTATTTTCATTTATCAATATATCCTAACTTCACCCACGAGGGATTGACAACCCCTCCACGCGTTGGGTTGCGAGGATTTTCTATTTGTGTGCAGGTGCTACTTACATAGTTTTGTGGACTTCCTAGTGGATTGATACCTTTGTTTCATAACTAAGAGAAATACTTGTCATCGTTGTGCTACATTGATACGTCCATTTTGCATCATGCTTTCATGTTGATATTTATTGCTTTTTGGGATGTTATTTCACTTCACGGTACAATACTTATGCCTTTTCTCTTATTTTCCAAGGTTTACATATAGAGGGAGAATGCCGGCAGCTGGAATTCTGGCCTGAAAAAGGAGCAAGTTTGAGATGCCTATTCTGCGCAACTCCAAAAGCCGTGAAAGTCAACATGGATTTTTTTTGGAATATATAAAAAATACTGGGTCGAAGAACTGCCAGAGGAGCACAACCAGGGGGCCACAAGCCTAGTAGGCGTGGCCACCCCCCTGGCCGCGCCTAGGGGGCTTGTGGTCTCCCTGCTGGCCCACTGGCTCCCCTCTTCTGCTATATGAAGGGTTTCGTTCCGAAAAAATTAGGAGGAGGCTTTTTCGAGGATTCACCGCCGCCACGAGGTGGAACTTGAGCAGAACCAATCTAGAGCTCCGGCAGGACGATCCTGCCGGGGAAACTTCCCTCCCAGAGGGGGAAATCATCGCCATCGTCATCACCAACACTCCTCTCATTGGAGGGGACTCATCACCATCAACATCTTCATCAGCACCACCACATCTCCAAACCCTAGTTCATCACTTGTAACCAATCTCCGTCTCGCGACTCCGATTGGTACTTGTAAGGTTGCTAGTAGTGTTAATTACTCTTTGTAGTTGATGCTAGTTGGATTAATTGGTGGAAGAATTTATGTTCAGATCCTTGATGCTACTCATTACCTCTCTGGTCATGAATATGATTATGCTTTGAGAGTAGTTACTTTTGTTCCTGAGGACATGGGATAAGTCATGCTATAAGCAGTCATGTGAATTTGGTATTCGTTTGATATTTTGATGTGTTGTATGTTGTTTTTCCTCTAGTGGTGTTATGTGAACGTCGACTACATAACACTTCACTATTATTTGGGCCTAGAGGAAGGCATTGGGAATTAGTAAGTAGATGATGGGTTTCTAGAGTGACAGAAGCACAAACTCTAGTTTATGCGTTGCTTCGTAAGGGGCTGATTTGCATCCACTAGTTTAATGCTATGGTTAGACTTTGTCTTAATTCTTCCTTCGTAGTTGCAGATGCTTGCGAGAGGGGTTAATCATAAGTGGGATGCTTTTCCAAGAAAGTTCAGTACCCAGGCGCCGGTCCACCCACATATCAAACTATCAAAGTAACGAACGTGAATCATATGAACATGATGAAAACTAGCATGACAGAAATTCCCGTGTGTCCTCGGTAGTGTTTTTCCACCTATAAGACTTTGTCCAGGCTTGTCCCTTGCTACAAAAGGGATTGAGATACTTTGCTTCACTGTTGATACTTTGTTACTTGCTACTTGCTATGAATCATCTTGTCACACAACTACTTGTTACCGACAATTTCAGTGCCTGCAGATTTTACCTTGGTGAAAACCACTTGTCAGATCCTTCTGCTCCTCTTTAGGTTCGACACTCTTACTTATCGAAAGGAATACGATAGATCCCCTATACTTGTGGGTCATCTAGACTCTTTTCTGGCGCCGTTTCCGGGGAGTGAAGCGCCTTTGGTAATTGGAACTTGGTAAGGAAACATTCATATAGTGTGCTGAAATTTATTGTCACTTGTCACTATGGAAACTAATCCTTTAAGGGGCTTGTTCGGGGTATCTTCACCTCGAAAGCACAAGAGTTTCTCCTCAACCTGCTGCACCTACTAAAAATATTTGCTTTGAATTTCCTTCGGGTATGCTTGAGAAACTGTTGGTTAATCCTTTTTCAGGAGATGGAACATCACAGCCAGACTTGCATCTAATCTATGTAGATGAAGTTTGTGGTTTATTTAAGCTTGCAGGTTTGCCCGAGGATGAGGTCAAGAAGAAGGTATTTCCCTTATCTTTGAGGGATAAGGCATTGACATGGTATAGGCTATGTGATGATACTGGATCATGGAACTACAATCGGTTGAAATTGGAATTTCATCAAAAGTTTTATCCTATGCATTTAGTACATCGTGATCGGAATTATATTTATAATTTTTGGCCTCGTGACAGAGAAAGCATCGCTCAAGCTTGGGGGAGGCTTAAATCAATGTTATATTCATGCCCCAACCATGAGCTCTCGAGAGAAATTATCATTCAGAACTTCTATGCTCGGCTTTCTCATGATGATCGCACCATGCTTGACACTTCTTGTACCGGTTCTTTTATGAAGAGAGATATTGACTTCAAATAGATTTTATTGGAGAGAATTAAATGCAACTCTGAAGATTGGGAGCTTGAAGAAGGTAAGGAGTCAGGTATGAATTTCAAGTTTGATTGCGTTAAATCCTGTGTTGAAACAAATACTTTTTGTGATTTTAGCGCTAAGTATGGACTTGACTCTGAGATAGTAGCTTCATTGTGTGAATCATTTGCTGCTCATATTGATCTCCCCAAAGAGAAGTGGTTTAAATATCATCCTCCATTAGAAGTCATTGTAGTTAAACCCAATCCAGTTGAAGAGAAAGTCATTGCCTATAATGATCCTATTGTTCCCAGTGCTTACATTGAGAAACCACCTTTCCCTGTTAGGATAAAGGATCATTCTAAAGCTTCACCTGTGATACGTAGATGCTACATTAGAACACCTACACCCCCTGAGCAAATTAGAGTTGAATCTAGCATTGCTATTATCAAAGATCTCCTGTCCGACAATGTTGAGGGACATAATCTTCACTTCTGTGAAGATGCTGCTAGAATTGCTAAGCCTCACGCTAGAGATAAACATAGGCATGTTGATGGCACGTCTCCTGTTTCTGTTAAGATAGGAGATCATTGCTATCATGGTTTATGTGACGTGGGTGCTAGTGTTAGTGCAATACCTCAATCCTTAATTATATGATGAAATTAAAGACGAGATTGCACCTGTTGAGATAGAACCTATTGATGTCATTATTCAGCTTGCCAATAGAGATATTATCTTTCCTATGGGAATTGTTAGGGATGTTGAAGTCTTGTGTGGTAAAACGAAGTATCCTACTGATTTCCTCATTCTTGCTACCACTCAAGATAGCTTTTGTCCCATCATATTTGGCAAACCTTTTCTCAATACTGTCAATACTCATATTGACTATGAGAAGCAAACTGTCACTGTTGGCTTTGAAGGTGTGTCACATGAGTTCAATTTCTCCAAGTTTAGTAGACAACCTCATGAAAAAGAGTTGCCCAGTAAGGATGAAACTATTGCCGTGGCTTCTATTGTCGTGCGTCCTACTGATCCCTTAGAGCAATACTTGCTTGAGCATGAAAATTATATTCATATGGATGAAAGGGATGAGATAGATAGGGCTGTCTTAGAATAATATCCTATCCTTAAGAATAATTTGCCTATTGAACTGCTTGGGGATCCACCCGCACCAAAGAGTGATCCTGTGTTCGAGCTTAAACAGTTGCCTGATACTCTTAAGTATGCTTATCTTGATGAAAAAGAGATATATCATGTTATTATTAGTGCTAGCCTCTTAGAGCATGAAGAAAAGAAGTTACTAAAAACTCTGAGAAAGCACCGTGCTGCTATTGGATATACTCTTGATGATCTTAAGGGCATTAGTCCCACTCTATGCTAGCACAAGATTAAAACTGATCCTGATTCCAAACCAGTTGTTGATCATCAAAGGAGATTAAATCCTAATATGAAATAAGTAGTGAGAAAAGAAATACTAAAGCTCCTGGAAGCGGGTATCATCTATCCTGTTGCTCATAGTGATTGGGTGAGTCCGGTGCATTGCGTCCCTAATAAGGGAGGCATTACCGTTGTCCCTAATGATAAGGATGAATTGATCCCACAGAGGATTATTATTGGCTATAAGATGGTGATCGACTTTAGGAAATTGAATAAAGCCACTAGGAAAGATCATTACCCTTTGCCTTTTATCGACCAAATGCTAGAAACACTGTCTAAACACACACACTTCTGCTTTCTAGACGGTTATTCTGGTTTTTCCCAAATACCAGTTGCACAAGCTGATCAGGAGAAAACCACTTTCACCTGCCCATTCGGTACCTTTGCTTATAGACGTATGCCTTTTGGCTTATGTAATGCACCTGCCACCTTCAAAGATGTATGATGGCTATATTCTCTGACTTTTGTGAAAATATTGTCGAGGTTTTCATGGATGACTTCTCCGTTTACGTGTCTTCTTTTGAGGATTGCCTCAGCAACCTTGATCGAGTCTTGCAGAGATGTAAAGAAACCAATCTTGTCTTGAATTGGGAGAAGTGCCACTTTATGGTTAATGAAGGCATCGTCTTAGGACATAAAATTTTGGAAAGAGGTATTGAAGTCTATAAGGCTAAGGTTGATGCGATCGAGAAAATGCCATACCCCATAGATATCAAAGGTATAAGAAGTTTCCTTGGTCATGATGGTTTCTATAGGAGGTTCATTAAAGACTTCTCTAAGATTTCTAGGCCTCTTACCAATCTCTTGCAAAAGGATATTCCTTTTGTTTTTGACAATGATTGTGAGGAAGCCTTCGAAATACTTAAGAAGGCCTTGATAACGGCACCTATTGTTCAACGATCTGATTGGAACTTACCTTTTGAAATCATGTGTGATGCTAGTGATTATGTTGTTCGTGTTGTCCTAGGGCAAAGAGTTGATAAGAAGTTGAATGTTATTCACTATGCTAGTAAAACTCTCTATAGTGCCTAAAGAAACTATGCTACTACGGAAAAGGAATTTCTAGCAGTCGTGTTTGCATGTGAAAAGTTCAGGTCTTACATAGTTGATTCCAGAGTCACTATTCACACTGATCATGCTGCTATTAAGTACCTCATGGAGAAGAAGGATGCTAAACCTAGACTTATCAGATGGGTTCTCTTGCTACAAGAATTTGATTTGCACGTTGTCAACAGGAAGGGTGTTGATAACCCCGTAGTAGATAACTTGTCTAGGTTAGACAACCTATTGATGATAGCTTTCCCGATGAGCAACTGAATGTCATCAATACTTCACGTAGTGCACCGTGGTATGCTGATTATGCAAACTATATCGTTGCCAAATATATACCAACCTAGTTTCACATACCAGCAAAAGAAGAAATTCTTCTTTGACTTGAGACATTACTTTTGGGATGATCCTCACCTTTATAAGGAAGGAGTAGATGGTGTTATTAGACGTTGTGTACCTAAACATGAACAGGGACAGATCCTACATAAGTGTCACTCAGAGGCCTACGGAGGACACCATGCGGGAGATAGAACTGCACACAAGGTATTGCGATCAGGTTTCTATTGGCCCACTCTCTTCAAGGATGCCCGTAAGTTTGTCTTGTCTTGTGACGAATGTCAAAGAATAGGTAATATCGGTAAACGTCAGGAAATGCCTATGAATTATTCACTTGTCATTGAACCATTTGATGTTTGCGGCTTTGATTATATGGGCCCTTTTCCAAAATCCAATGGGTATACTCATATCCTACTTGTTGTTGATTACGTCACTAAGTGGGTAGAAGCTATGCCCACTAGTAGTGCTGATCACAACACTTCTATCAGGATGCTTAAAGAAGTTATTTTCCCCAGATATCTCATGACCGACGATGGTTCACATTTCATTCATGGTGCTTTCCGTAAAACGCTTGCTAAGTACGATGTCAACCATAGAATTGTGTCTCCCTATCACCCTTAGTCCAGTGGTCAAGTAGAGCTAAGCAATAAAGAGATTAAATTAATTCTGCAAAAGACTGTCAACAGGTCTAGCAAGAATTGGTCTAAGAAGCTCGATGATGCACTATGGGCTTATAGAATTGCCTCTAAGAATCCCATGGGCATGTCTCCGTACAAAATGGTGTACGGTAAAGCATGTCATTAACCTCTTGAGCTAGAGCATAAAGCTTATTGGGCAATCAAAGAGCTCAACTTTGATTTCAAACTTGCTGGTGAGAAGAGGTTATTTGACATTAGCTCGCTTGATGAATGGAGAGCTCAGGCATATGAAAATGACAAGTTGTTCAAAGAAAAGGTTAAGAGATGGCATGATAAGAGGATACAAAAGCGTGAGTTCAATGTAGGTGATTATGTCTTGCTATATAATTCTTGTTTAAGATTTTTTGCAGGCAAGCTTCTCTCTAAATGGGAAGGTCCCAATATTGTTGAGGAAGTATATCGTTCTGGTGCTATCAAGATCAACAACACGAAAGGTAATTGTCCGAGAGTTGTAAATGGGCAGAGAATCAAGCATTATATTTGAGGTACTCCCATAAATGTTGAAAGCAATATTATCAATACCATAACTCCAGAAGAATACCTAAGGGATATTTATCAGCCTGTTTCAGACTCTGAAAACGAAGAGGTATGTGATTCAGTAAGAAAAAAGACTCCAAAACTTTTCCAGTAGGAATTTTTCTCCGTTTTGGAATATTTGAAAAAATAGAAAAATTGGAAGTAGTTTGGAAAGCGCGGAGGAGGCGACAAGCCTGCCAGGCGCGGGCCCACCCCCTGGCCGCTCCTGGGGGGCTTGTGGCCAGCTCGTGTGCCTCCCGAACTCCGTTTTCGTGCGGAGTACTCCTTCTGGTATGGAAAAAATCATTATATATTATCCCATAAGGTGTGACCCTCGTATCACGCGAATTTCCTCTGTTTTCGTTTCGAGCCTGTTTTCTGTCGCAGATTTAGGGCAAGATGTCTTGTCAGGAATCTGTGGGGGAGAACAATCTCCCTCAAGTCTATGGAGAAGTAAATGCTGATCTGAAAAGAATGGAGGTCATGGAGGCCAGGGAAAGGCTACCTAAAAAACCAAGGGCAAAACTAAGAAGGAGAATCAGGCGTGGGATGAAGCACAATCTGCATTCACAAGGAAGAAATTGAAGAAGTGGATTTCCTCCAACCCTACCTCTACCTACTGTCTCCATCCTTGATTGAACTCTTGAGGTTTTGTGAAACAACTCGTGCTCGCAATACTTATCTCACTCGTGAAGTTGTTTTGATGGAGAAACATATCACAGATCTCCAAGGAATAAATCAAAGATTGATGGCCCTCTTGGACTCAAAGGTTGCAACAACTCCAGCACCATCACCTCCAAAGGAACGCAACTAAGCATGGGTATGGGCAATCCCCTTGGCTTGTGCCAAGTTTGGGGGAGTTTCCCCGGTATCGTATCACCATCACATCTTTTGCCTTTACCTTTGTTTTAGTTTGTTCCTTTTCAATTTTCTTTTTCCCTAGTAGATTCAAAGGCTTAGTGTTTTAGTCTTGAGTTTTGCTTTATGTCACCCCCGATGTATTCGAGCTCGTGAGCCATATAATAAAGAGTGTCTTAGTTGAAGGGCTTTGCCTCTTGCCATGATCAAAAGAGTGAGAAAAGAACAAAAGCATGAAAGATCATGTAATGATCTTATGGGAAGTGATGGCTTCACATATAAAAAGAATGTTGATTGAAACTTGTTGAGGGTAGACAAACGTAGACCTTGGTCATTGTTGCAATTATTAGGAAGTGATAAGGAAGGAGAGGTTCACATATAAATATATCATCTTTGACACCATCTATGATTGTGAAAACTCACTAAACTATTGCATGCTTAGAAGTAGATGTTGGACAAGGAAGACAACATAATGAATTGTGTTTGCTTGGTTCCGAACAATGTTATATGATTAGAGATCCCTTAGCATATGACGATTTCTTCCACCTCATATTAGCCAAAACTATCGCACCAAGTAGAGATACTACTTGTGCATCCATAAACCTTCAGCCCAGTTTTGCCATGAAAGTCCACCATACCTACCTATGGATTGAATAAGACCCCTCAAGTAAGTTGTCATCGGTGCAAGCAATTAAAATTTCTCCCTAATATGTATGATCTATTAGTGTTTCGAAAATAAGCTTTGTACGAACCTGTGATGAGGAAGACATAAAAGCGACAGACTGCATAATAAAGTTCTTTATCACAGGAGGCAATGTAAAGTGACGTTCCTCCGCACTAAGAGGACACGCATCCAAACCTCAAAATCTCATGACAACCTCTGATTCCCTCTGCAAAGGGCCTATCTTGTACCTTTACTTTTTGCCCTTGAAAGAGTCATGGTGATCTTCACCAATTCCTTGTTTCGCCTTTTATCTTGGCTAACGTCATATGCTAGGGAAAGATCTATATTCGTATGTCAACCCGGAGGTAAGAATTCATGAATTATTGTTGTTGACATTACCCTTGAGGTAAGCAGCTGGGAGGCAAAACTATAAGCACCTATCTTTCTCTATGTTCAGCTGAAACTTTGATCTCATGGGTACTATGTGAGTTGTAGCAATTATAGAGAACGAAAAGATGATTGAGTATGTGGATTTGCTTTACAGCTCTTATTTGACTCTTTCTGATGTTGTGATAAATTGCAATTGCTTCAATGACTAAAGGCTATCGGGTGCTAATTCTCGGTAAGGTTCTTGATCCATACTTTACGTTGTGAAGGAATTGTCACTTTAGCATGAGAGATTATATGTTAGTATTGTTGTTCTGATCAAGATCATGATGCCTGCATGTTCATATCTTCTTTTGTCGACACCTCTCTCCCTAAACATGTGGGCATATTTATTGAGCTCGGCTTTCGCTTGAGGACAAGCGAGGTCTAAGCTTGGGGGAGTTGATACGTCCATTTTGCATCATGATTTCATGGTTATATTTATTGCTTTTTGGGCTGTTATTTCACTTCATGGTACAATACTTATGCCTTTTCTCTCTTATTTTGCAAGGTTTACATGAAGAGGGAGAATGCCGGCAGCTGGAATTCTGGCCTGAAAAAGGAGCAAGTTTGAGATGCCTATTCCGCACAACTCCAAAGCCGTGAAAATCAACGTGGATTTTTTTGGGAATATATAAAAAATACTGGGCCGAAGAAGTGCCAGAGGAGCGCAACTAGTGGGCCACAAGCCAAGTAGGCGCGGCCACCCCCCTGGCCGCGCCTAGGGGGCTTGTGGGCTCCCTGCTGGCCCACTGGCTCCCCTCTTCTGCTATATGAAGGGTTTCGTTCCGAAAAAAATCAGGAGGAGGCTTTTTCGAGGATTCGCCACCGCCACGAGGCGGAACTTGAGCAGAACCAATCTAGAGCTCCGGCAGGACGATCCTGCTGAGGAAACTTCCCTCCCGGAGGGGGAAATCGTCGCCATCGTCGTCACCAACACTTCTCTCATCGGAGGGGTTTCATCACCATCAACATCTTCATCAGCACCACCTCATCTCCAAACCCTAGTTCATCACTTGTAACCGATCTCCGTCTCGCGACTCCGATTGGTACTTGTAAGGTTGCTAGTAGTGTTAATTACTTTTTGTAGTTGATGCTAGTTGGATTACTTGGTGGAAGAGTTTATTTTTCAGATCCTTGATGCTACTCATTACCTCTCTGGTCATGAATATGATTATGCTTTGTGAGTAGTTACTTTTGTTCCTGAGGACATGGGATAAGTCATGCTATAAGTAGTCATGTGAATTTGGTATTCGTTCGATAATTTGATGTGTTGTATGTTTTTTTCCTCTAGTGGTGTTATGTGAACGTCGACTACATAACACTTCAATATTATCTGGGCCTGGAGGAAGGCATAGGGAAGTAGTAAGTAGATGATGGGTTGCTAGAGTGACAAAATCTTAAACCCTAGTTTATGTGTTGCTTCATAAGGGGCTGATTTGGATCCACTAGTTTAATGATATGGTTAGACTTTGTCTTAATTCTTCTTTCGTAGTTGCGGATGCTTGCGAGAGGGGTTAATCATAAGTGGGATGCTTGTCCAAGTAATGGCAGTACCCAAGCGTCGATCCACCCACATATCAAACTAGCAAAGTAACGAACGCGAAACATATGAACATGATGAAAACTAGCATGACAGAAATTCCCGTGTGTCCTCGGGAGCGTTTTTCCTCCTATAAGACTTTTTCCAGGCTTGTCCCTTGCTACAAAAGGGATTGGGCCACTTTGCTGCACCGTTGCTACTTTTGTAACTTGCTACTTGCTACGAATCATCTTGTCACACAACTACTTGTTACCGACAATTTCAGTGCGTGCAGATTTTACCTTGCTGAAAAACACTTGTCACATCCTTCTGCTCCTCGTTGGGTTCCACACTCTTACTTATCGAAAGGACTACGATAGATCCCCTATACTTGTGGGTCATCATACATCACCCTTTAAGCTTGGACGGAAACCAACGCATTAGTGAGGACTAGCAGCCGTCGCCAAAGTGCTAGTCGTCAATTTCTCAATTAAATTAATTAAACACGTTTAATTAAGTGAGTCAGTAAGCAGTAGAACCCACTAGTTAGGTTTGACAAGGAACCGTTAGTTGACCACGGACGTCACCCTCACTGAGCTTGTCTCGCAGCTGGCCGCAGAATCGAGCTCGGATCGCGCCCGGCTATAGAATGGGTCGATGGAGGCCAGTTTTGGCCAACCTATTGGTCTTGGCATGAGGGACGTCTAGGCGTGCAAAAGTCATGTAGTTTCCACTCATTTTTTTGGTTGGGGTAGCGGGGATCTCATGTGAGGTGGTGTCAGGGTCTTGGATATCAGGGTAGCGGCCCTCGTGTTGGTGCCACTGTGCTCATGGGGAGAGGTCGTGGCACGGTGCTGCCTGTTAACTATGGCCATGTCGGTGGGGTGGTCATCGAGGTGTGGAATTCATTGGCGATGACTGTTGGACGGGGTGAAAACTTGATCTCTCTTCGGATGGACCGACGACGGTGAAGCTCGTTCCCTTCTTGAAGGCATCGTTGCGGCTCTCATCGCCCGTCGTGTTGCTCCATTTTACTACTCTTAGTGCACTTTCAAGTATATGTATGAATGGATTGTAATTTATATGTGTATGTGGTAATGCTTCTACGAGAAATTTGTCATTGGATATTGTCCAATGATATAGTGCTATGTTCGTGCAAATGATTGAAGAATGCTAAGAGATTACCAACAACTTTTGCCAATTGGATCCAGATTTTCCTGATGTTGTTGTTGTTTCCCAGATTTTCCAGATTATACACTAGATAATTATCCTAATGTTGTTTTCCCTTTGGCCAATTGGATCCATATTTTCGTGATATTCTTGTTGTTTTCCAGATTAGTTAAGCTATGGAGGATAGTTGCAGGTACCATGAAGATGACATCTTGGCCATCATACGCTCCTCCCAAAACCAAGAGAATCAACAAGATGATGGCTCACAATATCTGAACAGGTCAGGTGAGGGACTTGAGCAAGAACCAAGAGATGAATGGCAAACAAATGATGATGGCGAAGAAAATGTTAGACAATTAACAAAGTCACGCGAGGAATACATATATTAAGCCTGTGGTGATCATTAGATGTATTAATTGATATATATATATATATATAGTAATGAATGTTTCCTCTTTTAGCCCTCCGGATCGAGCCAATCTCCTATAATGGTACGAGGCCGGGCCAAAAAGTTGGACGATGACATAAAGTTCAACATCGATGAAGTCGCAGAAGATGGAGAATCGATTTCTCGTGAACAAAATGCTCGTAAATTTATAAATCAATGTGGAGTTCTTGTTAGTCACTAAATCCCGATCACCATTCGAGAACAGAATAAGCCAAAGATAGATCGATGAGTTATTTATGTCGACGAAAGATCACAAAATTTTCTTTGGGATACGCAAAGGGTCTCACGGATAGCAAACGTTTGAAAGTCAAGCAATTTGCTCTTAAGAAGATGGCCACAAAATTCCAGAGCTGGAAGAAAAGATTTTACAGCGGCTACATCAAGGCAAAAAAGAAGACTCCAGAATACACTAGAGCACTAGAAAATATAAAAGCTCACTCGGATGCATTTGTGGAGTACAAGGAATTGACTGAAGCTCTGGAAATTTCGAGAAAAAATAAGATAAATGCTGAGAAAAAGCAGTATCACCATGTTCTGGGGATAGGTGGCTACAAGAGAGCTATGCCTAAGTGGGAAGCAGCTGAGGCCAAGATGGTCATCCCAGCTACAACAGATTTGCCACAAAGGTGCAAGAATGGGTTTTATGCGCATGGGGGAAAGTTGGACCAGCGATAGGGAAGATTATTGTAAAGGCATATCTTAAAATAGCCTCAGATGCTTTACTTCTCGAAAGGGGTTGGTCCAGCCCGAGAGAGAGAACGACGAGCTTACACGCGCCCTCAAGAATCCTGAACACGGAGGACGAACACGAGGCAAAAGCGTTGTTCCATGGGTTGAGGTGTTTTCAGAGTGGAACGACACTTATAGGAGCCGCCAGAGAAAAAAAGAAGTATGTTGCATACCGTATTCAGAGTATAGAAACAAAGAATGAGGAGTTGCACCGCATGTTAAAGCGGCGACATGAGCAACTAGACACAATTAACCAGTAAAGGTCATCTCCGCGGTAGGAACAAGCAAATCCAGCATTGGATAGTACCGTCCCATCTATGTGGAAAAGCAGCGTGGGTTCCACAGGGGTCCGGGCCGACGATGCACTGCTGGCTCGATACCCCGTGGATGATATCAAAGATAGGACATATTGTGAGCGACACCGGAAAATGAAGAACATATCCATGAAGGCGGGGTCGGTGTTGTTTTACCGAATTCACATTAAGAAACCATCCATGGCATCCGATTCCATGTGGCTATGCTAAAGTCGGGGTGGATGAAGTTTTCTCAGGATATGAGTCACTAGAGCTTGACATTCCTGGAGGTGAAGGGGAGAATACACTAGAGAAGTCGTACTTGGTGTCATTCTATGGAGAAAGGAATGCATCGTGTTTCCAAACTTGGCGCCAAGGCCACCGACTCCTCCGAGTAGCAATACACCTCTAAGTCCACCCCACATCGAGAGGGAGCCCAGCGCGAGTCCATATCAATCTCCGCCGCGTCAGCCGACTCCATCCCCTATGTCCTAGTAGGGCCAAAAGTGGAAGACCACAGCTCCGTCGACTAGTCGTATTCGGAAGAAAGCTACAAATTAGAAAGCCAAAGGAGAGCCTCCTGCCAAACAGAAGTTAGCTTACGATATGACCGATGAGGAAACCAAAACGGTCGTGGTTCCCGAAGTGAAGTACCATTTTGCACCAAAACTGCCCCTCCGCCAAAGGAGATAATACCTAAGAAAAGCGTAGAGCACTTTGTGAAATTTCTTGAGCGACCCCCGACACATGTGGAGAATAGGCCATCACACTATGACTGCTCTATTAGAAAGTAATATAATGAACAAATGCAACAGTCGAGATGTAGAAGTAGTAATAAAAGCGGGAAAACAGTTCCCCATCTCGGAGAACACGCAATGCAATCAATTCCCCGCTCAAGGTGATTACCAATAAGGTAACTGACGCCGCTAGAAACATTCGTATCAGTGTTGATCAACTCCTAGGCAATGAGGAAGTCCCCGTGGCTGAAGTAGCATCGCAATATGGCCCCGGGAAAACTCTGGTCAGACGTGAGCACGTCCCGAATCTATCAACACAAATGTGAAGATTGCATGAGTGGTACATGAAGGAAGTTGCCAATGGGTGAGTGATGCTCATGGTGAAAGTCAAGAAAGAGCATTACTTCTATGAAAACAAGCTATGCAGTAAGTTTGATGAATTGTTTCATTTATACAATCAAGACTCACTCAACAAATCTATCGTCTGTTGCTATTGTCTCTAAATGATTTCTTTCTGTAATTTAAGTCTCTAGCTCAGCTCGTTCATTACCTATAATTATCCTCACTATATATTCTTTTGTACGCTATTATGCAGAATGAAGATTCTACAATGCAAAAGAGATAGAATCTATGACATTGTGTTCATTGGCCCATATATCTTTAATGAAAAATGCATACAAGACCAACCCAAAGACTCATAGGAGTACATGCTAAGGTTTTGAAAGGCACAAAATACCAAATCAGAAATACAATTTCCTTATAACTTCAAGTTAGTGTTATTGTCTTGTACTACAAATTCTATTTTGCTCACTCGATGTTAAGTATAGTTGATGAGTTATGCATGCTTGCTTATATAAGCGTGCACATGTACCACTGGATTTTGCTAACCATTAAAGTTGACGCTGGAAATGTTGATACCTAGGACTCAGTAGGTAAAGACCCTTCGAATACATGAGCGCGGTTTTGATGCTCGACATGTAATTTCAATCATTGTCGCACTATATTGGCCTCTTTCGTTCATTTCCTGATATCAAGTAATTAATAACTTTTTTATTCATTTTCTTTGCCGGTAGGGTTTGGAAATGGATCATCAATAATGTTGTCGATGAATGGAAACCGAAGCTGCGTTGGCGACAGACCAAGGTAATTAAGTAGTAGTAGCTTGGTCCGTGCATCTATTTAATTCTAGTTTCAATACCATTATCATGCTTGATTATTATCAGATTAAATTCTATTCTCACAAAGTGTATGAGGCAGAAACGACGGACTAATTTATGTGCATACTACTTGTGCGAGAACATTCGCATGGCGACCATATGATGCAGAGATGTAACAGCATTTCTAGCACACCCCGTAAACTGGTCAAACCCGTAAAAAATGAGGTGTCTACATTTTCGGTTGGAAAAACTCCGCGGAGCAGACCCCGTAAAACTTGTTTGACTCGTAAATGTTTTAAGGGACACGGTAAATCCATCCGTGAAAACCTTATATGTGCAGTTTTGGAGGCAGTATACAGTTCAACTCGTAAACTGGTCAAACCTCGTCCGAGCAAATGCGCCGCCACGGAACTGGCTGGAGTCTACCTGGAACTCACCGGAATTCGTCACCGCATGTCGGAAGGAAATTGTTACTGCCGGTCCGAATTGCGGCCAGCTCGACCTCCACGGCCTATACGAGGCTGTCCACATGCAAGATGGAGCGGGCCACCGACGGCCTAAATCAGGGCGGGGAGGCGCCGGAGAAGAGCAGGGCAGGGTAGGGGAGCTCGCACGGCCATGACGGGAACGTACGCGCAGTGGCACGCAGTGTCGAGCTCAATCGGGGGCGGGCGGCACAAGGCTCCTCCACTGCATGCATGGCCGGGAACGGGTGGCGCTAGGACGAGGCGGGGCGAGGCGGGCGGCGCCAGGCTGAGTCACGCCGTGGCTGGAGACGGCTCACCGGAACGGGAGGAAAAAAGGAAAAAAATGAATTATAGTGAAATACAGTTTCATTTACGGGGTCTGCTTTGTCCGGAGCAATTTCGCACCGTAAAAACGGTTTAGAGTGCCCCTTATATTCATTTTTAAGGGTTGGTTTATAAGGGGTCTGCCATAGATGCTCTAAGACAACTTCAGATACATATACACTATTCATATATTTTTTACGATGATTTAATATATATGCACACAACTAATATATTTATATTTATCTCCTTTAAAGATTGAAGACATGTGAGGGAAGCTCGTACAAGAGAACCGCCTACGAGCAGTTCAAAAGAAAATTGGGGGATTTTTTCTTACGGAGGTGATATGTGAAAGCGATGAATACCATTGCTTGTAATGATCTCCAAATTATAGGAGAAATTATATATACCGAATTATATATATACATGTATGGTCATATGAGAAAAATTATATTATATATGCATCAACGTATAGTATGTAGTAGCGTAAAATATGTTTTTAATGAAAAAGAATTGAATGAAAAACACAAATGAAAACGAAAAATAAACCATAAACCCTAACTCTAAAACCTAACCCAAAAAAAATCCTTAGTTCTGGTTGATGTTGTCAACCAGGACTAAATTCCTCCAGACCCCACCGCATGCTTATGGCCACGCGGAGAGACTTTATTTCTGGATCGTGCCGAACCGGAACTAAAGGATGGAGCCTTTAGTCCTTACCTTTTAGTCTCGGTTGATCACCTGAGACTAAAGACCGTTGCCAATCGGGACTAAAGCCCCGTTCCTCACTAGTGGAATGAACTATCCTTTGATCGATTAATGGATAAACTACATTTCACCCACAAAATAAAAATAAAAATAAAGAAGACTCTTTTTCTCTAACGAAAGTGTTTGCACACAGTAGAACATTCCTGGTCTAGCTTGGAGGTGCAAACTAATGTATCCGATGCATGGCTGCTCCAATGACTATGCGCGTAAGGCGGCCTTGTCTGGTCTGCTAATTGCTCACTAATTGGGCTCAGCGTCTTAGACTCAAATTACTTTTCACCTTTTTGAAGTACATATATTGACCCTTCGACTGCGTAGAGTCATGGACAACTGGCTCAACCGTAGTTTAATACTACTCCTACTACTCATTGGCACGTACCGACCTGATCGACGCCGCTTTTGGACTGGATGCGGGCCTTGGACCCGACTCCGGTCGACGGCGTGGCGTCAGAATTTTCTCAACTCCAAGCGGACCTCTGGTCAAAGCCAAGTGCGCCAGCGTCAAAAAATAATCCACGGATATACAAATGCTTAGGGCTGCATCAGCATGTGTGGCACTGATCCAGTGAGCATATTTGTAAATTGGTAGTACATGGCAATGTGTTTGACTTGTTGGGTTGGCAGTTAGGTAGGGGCCAGCTGCGGATGCATCATGCGTGCTGTAAGTACAAATAAAACGACACTTGAGTTCGCTTTGATCATGATGTGTTTGTCTTTTGAGCCGATTTATATTTTGCAGGAGAGTTTGTGTCAACCAAGGTGCCTAGAATAATAAGGCACGTCCGGAGCATCGAGCATGCATGCACTGCAAGGGCTTCTAGAAGAGGGTGTTTGACTTCTGTGATTAACCGTTCGTGAATTGGTAGCCCACAAGAATATTAATCAGATTAACCATCCAACTTTTATTGCTTTGAAGATGCCACTTATGCCTAAACCTTCTTAGGGCATCTCAAACTGTTTGCCCCCTTCCCCGAGCGCACCCGGCGTACGCGCTAAGGCGTCTCAGCTCGTGGTTTTTTCGGCTTGGGGGCTCGCTTCCAAGTCGCATCTCCAAGTTTTGGCCCCTAGTCACACATAAAATTCAAAGTTTTCTTTTTTGTTATAAAAAACACATGTTCAGCGACCATCATGCCACAGGTCAGCGATCACTATCATAGGTCGGCGATCATTATGCCAATAATTCAGCGATCAAAATGGCTAGAGCCGCACGCATAAACTCAAATGGCAAGCTCCTCATCGCCTGCAGGAGCGGGAGAGCTCGGCGTACACGGTGGGGTCGCAGTGCTCGCCGTTGTCATGACCGCCATGGGCGTCGATTATGTGGTCGTAATCGGCGTCGACGCGGTCACCGCCGGTCCCGGCATGAGGTTCAAGATGAGGTTTCGCTCCGCCAAGTAGCACACCTTCACCGGCGGGTCCATCGTCATTGTGTCACCTCCTCCCATTAGGAACGCCAGGTCGGTGTTGCGCTTTTTCATGGCCACGTTAGTCCTGAGAAGGTCAAGCTTAGCGGCCTGCTTCGTCGTCAATACCGACCACCTCGCCTCGGACTTCTCCTCTCTCATAGCTGAGTGACTCTTGGTGTCGGCGATGCATTGTCCAATCGACGCATGCCGTCGTTCGGAAGCGGCCGCTGAGTCCCTCGCCTTCTTTTCATTTTTGTTGCCATCAGGCCGCTCTTCTGCAGCCCATGAGACAGGCGTGTCCGGGTTGTAGACGCCGTCCTTGGCCTTGGCAAGAGCGAACCGGACCTACGCCCATTTCTCGCACGACTCGATTCTGGTGAACACGTGAAGGAACTTGAAGTCGGCGTCGGTGTTGCTGTCCCAGCAGAACATCTCCAACATTCGGACCATCTGCACAAACGAAAAACAAGTGTCGGCAAAAACAAAAAAAAAATCACGGAACGGGCGAGCCATGGACATACCTGTCGTTCGGCGTTGTTACCGCTCTCCGGGCGAGCCATCACCTCTTCATGGATCCCATGCCACTTGTTGCATGCTCGTTGGATGCTTGCCCAATGGTTGGACATGGCCTTGTCGCCGTGCTCCATGTGTATGTCGGTGAACTAGGGGTCAACCAACTTGCCCTCGTCGAACGCCATCTTGATCCTCCTCCAATATGTTTCGGCGTTCTGGTTCGCGCTGGTGATCGGGTCCATACTAATAGTCCTCCATGCTTCAGCACGACACTCGTCCTCCTTTGTTGTCCACTTGACGCGGGGCTTGGTCGGCTGGCCATTGGCTGCATGTTTCTTGTTCTTTCTTCCCTTGCTCCACGTCGGCTCCTGATCCGCCGATTCTTCCTCCTCCACCTCCTCCGCCACATCCTCCTCCTCTACCTCCTCCTCGCCCATGTCGACGCCGATGTCCAGCATGTCCTCTGGCGTACCGAACCCGGGGCACGAAGCGGCGGCTGCTGAGCCGTTGTTGATGATCTCCTCCATCTCGACATTACTGAATTGTGGCACTGAACCCGGCGAAAGGCAGGGGGCCACGGCGCAGGCCCATCGCGGACGAACCCGAGTACGTGTGAGAGTAGCCATACTGGGAGTTGTGGCCGGCGGTGAATGCAGAAGGCATGCGCGGTAATTAGGTGTTGGGGTTGAAGCCGCCGAGAGCGTCGTCGTCGACATATTCCAGCGAGGAGGGCGCGTAGCCCCACCACGACGACGGGAAGTTGGGCGACAGGAAGTTGGTCGGTGACACGACGCTCTACTGGATGCTCCACGCGCCATACAGAAACGGGCTCCGCCTGTTGAGGCGGAAAGATCGACCGCTCGGTCGGCATGGCAGAGCGAGACGACGCATCCTCCTTCGTCGTCGTTGGCGCCGTCGCCGCACCCCTGGCTCTTTTCATGATGAGTCTGTTTCGCCGATCGTCGGTCACTGCCACCCGCCAATCAATGTCGGCCTTCCACTTCGCGTTCATCAAGCCTACGGGCCTTGGCATCAGCACCCTCGGCTTCCTCGCCTTTTGTACGACAGGTTTGGTGGCTTGGCGACGGGCGACGAACCCCTTTTGCGGCATGACAGAGGAGAGAAAGATCAAGAGAATGGAGGGAACAACGGGGTGTGTGCGTGTGGATGATAGAGAGGGAAAGGAGGGGAAAAGGTAGAAACAGTGGAAAATCCACCAGTGTCGCTAACACTATCGCCCCAAGCAAATTTTCGCCCAGCGCGCTGGGTTCTGCCTGGGTCCGCCGGCGCCAATTTCGGCCCGAACCAGCAAAATACGAGGTTCTGGGGGCGCGACTCGGGGAATTTTGAAGCGTCGGCAATAAAAAAGTGGTCTCAGGGGGCTATTGGGGGCGCGATTGGAGATTCCCTTAGCTAGTAGGAGTAGAAACGCACATTTGACATGTGTGACTTGATAAGTGGCTAGGGCACACGATACACATACATACCCCATGGATGCCTAGCGACGAACGTGAGTGGCTATTTATAGACGTTCCCTATCCCTCATAGATACCCCTTTCCCTATCCTAGTTGTAACCGATCTCTCGCTGTTTTTAGCCTAGCTGATAGCCATGTACTGAAAACCTCCATCGTCTGCATTCATCCCTTCCTCCCGTATATGCTTCTAACTGGGGATGCTCTATGTTGTTGTTCTAAATATGTCACAATGTAATGTCTCCATTTGGCGGATAATAACAAAATAAAAGCATCAACATGACAAAAATTAACCTACAGCTTAACCCTAACATGCACCTTTGTACTGTCAACCCTCGTCTCGTCTCGATCGCTCCCGCAAGAGGGGAGACGAACCCTAGGACTGCCACTTCCAGCTTCACCACCCCTCCCGCGCTGCCGCCGGGACACGTTGTCGGGCAATGCCTGGCTAGCTTTGGTGGCAGCGGGGCCTCTTCCCCTTCCCCGTGATGGGTTGGCGCGATTCTACATGGTTTCGTGACACTACTATGGTCGGGGTGGCCGGGCAGTGGCGTCCTGGTGCAGTGGTGCGGGTGGATACACATCAGGGGCGCGGCAGGGCGTGCTTACGGAGGGTGACGGTGGTTGGCTTCTAGACCCAAATCTGTCTCATGCGGCTGCTCTCGCCGATTGCTAGTAGGTAGTGCAGGCTGAGGCGACGTGAGCCGGCGATCTTGCCTGCTGGAGGGGACTGGCGTGGGGGTTGTGCCTTGTGGGGTGGTCAGGCGACTTAGTGGCTATGGTAACCTCGTCCGGGGGCAAGGGTGGTGCCGATTAGTGGGGTGCTAGTGCTTGGTGGTGGGTGTTATGCCCCCGCCAATGGTTCTGGGTGGAGGTGCGACTAACCTCCTTCCTGTGGTTCTAGGTTGACGCATGGCTCAGAGTCGGGGCTCGCGCTCGTGCGTATCTGGATAGTTCCCGAGGCAAGTCAAAGTTTGTGCTTCGGGTGGGTATTCTTGGTCTCGATCCGAGAGGTTCCTCTGGGTGGTGAGGTCCCTCTCCTCGCGGGTATGGTGCACGTCGGTATAGGTCAGGGCTCCGCTACATTGTTGGGAATATTGGCAACAAGAGCCACGGTCATGGTGTCGTGTGAGCATGCTCGCCGACGACCACCGATAGTCATGAAGTAGGGTGTCCCCCATACAGCGGGAACAACTAGAGACGCAGGCACGGATGCCTTCTACTGTGGAGGTGTCTACCCAGACTATGTGGAGGATGTTGGGCTAGGAGCGAAAGGTGTTTCCTTTTACTCCTCCTTCCATGGCGGGTGCACCATGATGTGGTAAGTTGGTGGAGTCCTGTGCATGGATGCTAGCGTGAGGGCCCCAGAAGGCATTTCGCATCGTTGACTCTCTGGTGGGCACTATGGCATAGTGATGGCCTTCCCTCTTGGTCATGGGTGGTAAGAGGTGGTGCAGCAGGTTGCTCGGGCATGCTCTCAGTGTGTGATGCTGCTCGTGCCCCTGTCTAGATATGAAAGTTATGTGCTCCTCGCGCTTGCTCTCGATATCTCGTGATGACATCAGGGAGCTATCGATTGAAACCTCCATGCTTTGTTGGCAACGATGGTGTCACCCAGTCGCACTTTGGCTTCTTGAATACGTCATCATGGTCCCCCTCTCCATTTCTGGGTGAGAACCTCTATCTGATGTAGACTCGACAACGGTGACTCTTAGCATTCTTATCCCTCCTGGGGTTGTTGTTATGTAGCTTAGGTGTTATAGGGCTTAGCATGGTGGATCTCTCAGTTCCTCTTTGTACTCCATTTCAGTAGCGTAGTCATGTGCATTCTGTGTGAACGAGTTATCTTAGCATTCTATAAGGGCCACACGATCTCCTTGGATCGTTCTGACATGTCCTTTGTTTGGTTATTTATTTATATATAAATTATGGCAAAAGTCTGTTTTGAGAGTAACTTCTCCATCCAAGATTAAAAATTTCAATGAAATTTCACATATTTCAATGAGGTCTGAAACTTTTTAACCCCGAAATTTCGAGGCACATTCAAGACAATTTGAAAATAAATTTAAACTATGTTTGAATTCACTAAAATTAAGTGAAACTTCAATACTGAAAATGCGAATTAATTTCTAAAATATGAGAAAATTCTAAAATTTCAGATATATCGGTGAGGCCTAAAATTATTTGTTTTTGAAATAATTTTTTTTTGTCTCCATCCTTTGTTGGAATGTGCATTGTGATACATCACCATTGTATCTATAATTTGTTATTGTTTCATGCTACTATTTTATCAATCTTATATACATTAGAGGCCATTTTATATCATTTTCGGGAACTAATAACCTAGTGCCCAATGCAACTTCCTCTTTTTGCGTATTTTCTTGTTTCGCAACAAATCAATACCAAAGGAAGTCCAAACGGAATGAAACTTTATGGTAATTTTTTCTTGACCAATACGGACCCTAGGACCTTCGGGAATAGATGAAACGCTGCATGAGAGGGCCACAAGCTCATGTGGTGCGCCCCCGAGGGGGGTTGTGTGAGGTTGTGGGCCCCTCGTGGCTCTCCTACACTACCTCTTTGTCCTAGGAATTCACACATATTCTAGAAACCCAAAACGGATCCCTGAACAAGTTTTCTTCCACCATCATGATCACATCTGACGACCTCCATTGGTACTCTAAAGGAGGGGGAAACAATCACGCATGCCATGTTATTCAAACTTGTTGTCTCCATGAAGATGCGTGAGTTGATCACCAGAGACCTATGTGTCCATAGTGATTGGTTAGACGGCTCTCTCTCTATGATCCTCAATACCATGTTCTCTTCGAAGATCAATTTGGTGTTATCCTCTTTTGTTGTGTGTTTGTTGTGATCGATGAATTGTGGGTTTATGATGAGATTATTCATTGAAACTTTAGTCTTCTCTCAAATTTATTATGACCTTATTATGTATGATTGTTATAGCTACGTATGCTTTCCGACCTACGAGTCTTATTTGGCCAAGTAGATGACTAAATCATCAGACGGAGTGGTGCATAGTAGTAGGATCAATCTTGTGGTGTCCTCACCTAGTGACAAAAAGGGTAGCGAGGCACGTATTTGTATTGTTGCTATTAAGGATAAAACGATGGAGTTTGAACATATTGCTTGTCATTTGTCACATCCCGGATTTTTCCTAAGTCTGCTATATTAAAAAAATTCATGGGGAATTACAAAATTTCGAACAAAACCCCTTGAGTGTTTATTTGCTAGTGAAATTTCTTGTTGTTTGAATAGCAAGTAGAAATCCCAATGCAACTAGTGGAAACCTAGCTAGCCAATAGGTGGAACCCAAGCCATTTGAAATATTGTTGGGAAAAAACAAATTGTATAAGCCCCAAGAATATGCAAGACAATTAAATAATTTCCCTAAAAGAAATTAATTGGTTTTATTTTAGGAACAATTTGAAATCAAAAGGATCTATTCTAAAATTGCTTTGCATTTATTTTTGCAAGATATAATATTTCATAGGTCCAAATGATGACCAAGATCCCCTCCCTATTTTTTAAAATGAATTTGAATCAACTTTGGTTTTGAAACAAAATTCAAATTCAAAATGGAAATATAAGTGCGGAGATTATATGCCCCAAATGCCCAAAATAAATGTTCAAACATTTCCAAATATTCAAGTTCGAATTTAGAAAGTATCTTTTGTTGAATGAAAAATCAAACAAAAACCTTGTTTAAATTTGCAAACAAAATAGAAAAAGAAAAAGAGGAAAGTAGAAAATCAAATAAAATAAAAGCCCAACCATACTAGCCAGCTAGGTCGAAGCCGAGCTAGCCAACCGAGTCGACCCAGCCCCGCGCCCGAGTCTCTCCACTCACTAGTGTTGCCCATTAGTCACGGTCGACATCCACGTCTCACCCACATGACCCCCACCCTCCTACAACCGCACGCCACTCCCCATGTCCCCATGCGCACTCCGTCGACGCCCATGCCCATGCACGAGACCTAGCCCTATAATAGTGCCTCGACACTCTTAGTAGAAGCCCCCTTGCTCCCCTCGGCATCGCCATGAGGCTGCTCGCCCGCAACCCTGCTTGTTGCTTCTGACCTAGCTTGCCGCAGAAAAAATTCTGAGAGCACATCCACCGCTTCAACCACCCACTACCACAAATCGATCACCCACATCTCCGCAAGCCTCCCGAACATCATCATCGTACCCGAAGCCCCTTCGAACATTGACCTCAACAAGGGATGAAGCTCAATGTCGTCGCGAGCTCCGTTCTGGCGAGCTCAATAAGCACGTGACCATGAGACCTTGTCAAGCGTCTTAGCCATGTTCGTGTGCACCACTTGACCATTTTGCACGCTTGTGCGTCAATAGTTCTGAGCACACATTGCACAACCGAGGAGCTCCACCATCGTGGCAATTTCCGTTGATGCTCAGTCGTTATTTTTGACATCCTCGGGGAAGACCTTGACCACGAGAAGGACCACGATGACAAGGTCCGCCGCCCTTGGAACCCCCGAGAGTGTGAGATCCGTCGACCCCGAGCCGCGCGCCGCCCCCACCATCGACCATGCATTGTCCGGCGTCGTCTCCCACGACCTAGCCCAATGAGCACCCCCTTCTAACCTCGTCTATTGATCGAGATCAAATGACGCTCATGAAATCACTTAAAATCTAAACCATTTTCCTCTAAGTCTTAGTCATTTGTCATTTAGAACCCACAACACACACTCCCAGACGAGTCACACCACGCCACGTAGCCAGTCTTATCGAGAGAAAAATCAGTTAAATTAAACTAAGTGGCGCTTTTGTGAAAAGGTCCCTGACACTAAAACCCTCATAACTAATTATCTACAAGTCCCAATTTGATGATATTTTTTACAAATTAGTCCTTATGAAATCTACTTTCACAATGTTCAAACTTGAAATAAGCATAACTTGGAAATTATAATTCCAAATTAATTGATTCTTTTTGTAAATTGAATCTAGTGAAACATGCTTTCATCACACAACACTTTGATTCAAATTTGATTATCTTTTAAATATACTTTAAACTCAATACTATATAGGCCAGAATTGAAACATAATCTAACCTAACTGGGTTTAAATTGAATTAAGAAATTTTTCATAAAATAACCATGAAATAAACCATTTCAAAAACTTAGTTTGAACTTTTGTAAATATTATTTTGGATTATTATTTGACTTTAGGTAATTCACATGATAATTGAATTTAATTCAAACCTAGTTTCAATATGACATTGAAACCCTAGGTTTAATTTGAATAAAAATAATTCAAGTAGTCTATATAATAAAAATAAACCAAATAATTATTTCGGAGTTAATAGTTAACTATTAGGGAACGATGAAATCGAATTAAAATTGGTTCAAATCCGGACGAGTTTGAAAACTATTGAACCCTAACAAATATTTTGGGACATATGTTTGACTTTAGTGTAACTAAAATTAAATAAATAAATTTTAGTAATTATATTGGATGTATAATTACATTAATTAAAATCTTATTTAATAATATACTTTAGTAAGTATTATATTTGTATTTGACTCTTAGCGAAAACATGATGGTATTGAATTAAGCTGAACCAACTCAAATAATTATGAAATATTTTATAATCAAATTCTAGTTAGTGAAACCAAATCAAATTATAAACTCAGTGCAATATGAATTCAAACGAGATGGACCCTAATTTAAATCCAAATTGAGATAGAAACCAGACCAATTTATCATTTTCAAACATTGGTGTACTCAAGCTCATGAAAGGCTAATAAGTTTGAATTCTCATTCAAACTTGAACATGATCTTGGCTATCCAAGATTCATAGACCTAGACTTTGTTGTTAAGATTCATTGATTGGAATCTCACAACCACAACTGGACATCACATACTCCTTATGTGATGAACCTTTATTGAAACTTGCATGTGAACCCTTATGTCACAAGTATTCCAATTAAAAACCACTAAGTTGATTTCCAAACACTTATGAGATGACCGTGACACATGATCCCACAACACAATGACACTCGCACCATGAACAACACTTGTTGTTTGTTGACTTTATTGTATAACTATTCGTGAATGTTCTTTAGTTACGATAGATTTTTACGAAGAGCGAAACATGTTGATCAAGAATAGTGATATTGAAGAATCGTCAATACATGCAAGTGGAACCATCGATTATTGATACCTCTCCAACATATATTTAATTTTTTTATTGTTCCATCTTATTATATTATCATTCTACGATAATTTTTTTGGGTGTATATTTACCAGCTAATATCATTTTTTAGCACTAACCTACTAACCCAGTGCCTAGTGCCAATTGTTGTTTTGTGCATGTTTTTTGGCTTTTCAGGTTTACACTACAAAATGAAGTCCAATTGCCACGAAACTTTAATACGATTTTATGGACCAAAGTAAGACCTGGAAGATACAAGAGGAGACCAAAGGCCTCACGAGGGATGCGCGAGCCAACAGGGCGCCGCCTAGGGGGTAGGTCGTGCCCTGTTGCCTCGTTCCCCCTCGGGTGCCTCCATGTGCCCCTCTCTAGCCTATAAATTCACATATATTCGAAAAAAACCTAGAGTGCCTCCCAAAACACTTTTTCTGGTGCTGCAAGTCTCTTCTCCATAATGTGCCCATATAGAGCCCTATTTCGGTGCCGTGTCGGAGGGGGGATCGATCATGGAGGGCCTCTACATTATACTTGTTGCTCCCATGGTGATGTGTGAGTAGTTCACCACATACCTACGAGTCCGTAGTTACTACATAGATGGCTCTCTCTCTCCCCCCTGTCTTGATCTTGATCTTGATCTTCAATACAATGATCGTTGCATCTTTGCTTTCATCTATCCGATGTAAATATTTTGTGTTGTGCATTTGTTGGTATATGATGAATTGTGGGTTTATGTTGATTATTTATGGAAAATGTTGGAGTCTTGTTTGAAATATATTATGATTCTTATGTGCATGATCATCATAGCTTCGTAAATCTCTCTCATCTATTAATTTGCTTTGGCCAAGTAGATTTATCTATCTTCAGTGAGAGGGGTGTGTTGTAGTGGGTTCTATCTGACGAGTTTCTGTATCCCACTGCCATAAGGTGACAACATACAACTTTGTATTGTTTCCATTAAGGATAAAACGATGGGGTTAGTTCATGTTAATTGAATTACCTTTGTCTACATCATGTCATTGTTCTCCAAGTATTACTCTGTTTTACTTAATACTCTAGATGCATGTTGGATAGCAGTTGATGGATGGAGTAATAATAATAGGTGCAGGTAGGAGTCAACTTATTTTCTTATGGACGTGATGCCTATATACTCATGATCATCGCTGTGAATATCAAATAACTATGTGCTTTTCTATCAATTTCCCAATAGTAATTTGATTACCCACCGTACGTTTACTTTCATGAGAGATGCGACTAAGGACACTATGGCCCCCGGTCTATTCACTTATAAGTTTACAAATGCTAGAATACCTTGCTGCCATTATTTACTTTTTATTTTATTTTACAATCTACAATTATCTACTACCAACCACACTACTTACAAGCTTGCAAATAACGAGTCCAAGTGGATTGACAACCCTGTTGCCCGCATTGGGTGCAAGTGTTTGCACTTTTGTGTGTAGCCGCTGAAGACGGGGGTTAGTTGTTACTCATATTGGTTCAATAAACCTTGGTTCTCTACTAATGTAAATACTTAGCTATATTGTTCTCCATCACCATTTGCTCTTCACGGAAAACCCAATGCAGATCACAAGTATTAGGAAGGATTTCTGGCGCCGTTGCCGGGGAGTATCGTCAACCTACTAGCAAGTAACTTCACACAAATTATCATTCACTTGTTCTTATTTTTATTTGCTGTTATATTTTGCTTACTTCATGAAAAATCAAAAGTACAAAATATTTATCTTTGCTAGCTACTAGTTTACTTCTTTGCTTGTCATTATGTCTAGTTCATCTTTTGTTGCCTTTACTCCCGATAATGAGGTACTCAATTTTAAATGGAGGGGAGAAGAAAGTTTAAAACATGCATGGTATAGGATTTGCAATCCTCAAAATAAATAAATTCATAAGAAATCCCCCAACATCTTGGTATGTAATTTCTATGTTGGTACTACCAATGGTATAGATTTGTACTTGATACAATTACTAGTGATAATTTGTTAATGAGTCACACATCGAATGCTTTCAAAGCCATGGAAAATTTAGTTGGGTCACCACCTATTATTATTGATGAAACTATTTTGACCATGGAACATGTTATGCAAAGGATTGATGCTATTGAAAATAAAATTACTACTAATGAAAAAATTGATGAGTTAGATAAAAAGCGTCACAATCATATCACTCAATTTGGGTAACGAGTAGGAATTACTTCGAAAACTTTAAAGGAGAAGGATGCAATTCTTGACGACACGGTAGAACAAAGCATGAATAGGATTGATAAAATGGAGGAAGTAATTGGTAAAGTATTTTCCATTTTTACACCCTCAAAAATTAATTATATTACCTTTCAAAATAAAAGTCCCAACTTCATATACATTCCTAAGAGCATTACTACCCCTCCTACCAAAAGAAACGAAGATCTCAAAATGATTAGTGTGCATCCCAACTTTCTAAACTTGATAAAGGACCCTATTTTCATGTATCCTATTGTTCCTATTATTCATGGTTCTGTTATTGAGGAGCTAGATGTCAAGGATGACAACACTTCATCATATGCATTATGCCTAGCTAGGGGCATACAACAATACAGCTAGTTGGGAGGCAACCGAATAGTTATCTTTGATTTTGCTTTTTTACTTTCTATTTATGTGTCCTAACATGATTGTTTCCCCCATAATGCTTGTGTTTTTATGTTCAAATTAGTGTTTATGGCAAGTAAAACCTTCAGGATGACTTGCATGATGAGTATATTTGATACGGTGCAAAAACAAAAACTTTAGCATCCAGTGCAGAATTTATCTAATTTTACTGGACCTTCTTTTTGAATTGAAATTTCTACACAGTGTTGATATAAAAGTTCAGCACATATTCCTATGTTTTCAGAATTTTTGTATTTACAAAAGTATGGTACTTAACTATATCTTTACACATTCTTTTGTTCTAGGCAGATTCTGTTTTTGCTTGTATAGTTTGCTTGTTTTGATGATGCTATGTATATCGAGGGGTATAAGTCATGGAGAAGTTAGAATACAGTACCTTATGCAATAATAAAACATGAATCAGTTTATAACAATACCTAAAGTATTTGATATGTTTATTATACTAACAGATCTCACAAAGTTTCTGTTGAGTTTTGTGTACTGAACTTTTCTAGTTTGGGTGTTATCGCGATGGACGAAGGAATAAAGAGCGGCAAGAGCCTAATCTTGGGGATTACCAAGGAACCCAAAGGTAATATTCTAGGAAGACTCAAGAGTCTAAGCTTGCAGATGCCTCGGAAGGCACCCCCCTCTTCCGTCTCAATCCATCGGTATGTCACTTGGAGGTATATTTTTATTCATCATATGATATGAGTTTTGCTTGGAGCATCGTTTGATTTTTGTATTAGTTTCCCACAATCATTGTTTGCTGGACACACCTATATGAGAGAGACACACAATCACCATGATTTATTACAATACTCTATGTGCTTCACTTATATCTTTTGAGCTTAGCAGATGCTCTAGTACTTCACTTATATCCTTTAGAGCACGGTGGCGTATAGATTTTATAGAAATAATTGCACAATCATTCTTCACTTATATTTGTTTGGGAGTTAATAAATAGCGATGGTAATATGCATGGGTTTTAAGACTAGTCCACAAATAATAGGTATTCAATGAGTGCATAATCAAAACCACATGTAGCACATAATCAAAACCTCATATTTGTTCTTTTGAGGAAGATATAATTAGGCTTATGTGTAACAAAGGTATCATGGTCAGGGGGTTTGGATGCACCGGCTAAAGTTACACCAGTCCTCAAGGTGAGAATGGGTAATAGACTGTAGCAACGAGGCTAGAAAATAGGTGGAGGTGAGAGTGCGTATATCCATGGATTCACATTAGTCATAAAGAAATCACATACTTATTGCAAGATTTTATTAGCTCTCTCGAAGAAAACCACTACTCGCATGCACCTAGGGAGGAGGTTGGTAGGAGTTAAAAATTGGGCGCCCCCAACTTAAACAACACTAGGACTTCAACGAAGCATAAGTAGGCTCACACATCATCATCATGCCATAAAATAAATTGGATTAATAGAAAGTTAGCAACCTCTAATTCACGATAATCCTATTAACCAATGATCGTGCACTCATCCTCTTTCACATTACCACATTAATACCATAAACATGATTTCTCTTTTATGTGCTACATGTGGTTTTTATTATGCACTCCTTGAATACCTATTATTTTTGGAGTAGTCTTATAAGCTATGCAAATTACCATCATTATTTATTGATTCTCGAACAAATTTAAGTGGAGAATGAGAGTGCAATCATTTCTATAAAATCTATACGCCATCATGCTTTAAAAAGATATAAGTGAAGTACAAGAGCAATTGCTTAGCTCAAAACATATAAGTGAAGCACATAGAGTATTATAATAAATCATGGTGAACATGTGTGTCTCTGAAGTGGGTGTGTCCAGAAATCAATGATTGTGGAAAACTAAAACAAAATAAAACTAAGATACACGACGCTCCAAGAAAAACTCATATCATGTGATGAATAAAAATATAGCTCCAAGTGACATACCGATGGATTGAGACGAAAGAGAGGATGTCTTTCGGGGCATCCCCAAGCTTAGAAACTTGAGACTTACTGCACCCAAGCTTAGGCTCTTGCTGAGCCTTATTCGTTCGTCCATTGTGATCATAACCAAAACTTGAAAACTTCACCACACAAAACTCAAGAGAAAACTCGTGATATCCGTTAGTAGGATAGACGAACCATAAACATTAGATAGTATTATAAATTGATCATATTTTATTAGAATCAAGTGTTGTATTTTAACTTCTTCATGACTTGTACCTCCCGATATAATACATAGAATCATCAAAACAAGCAAACTATGCAAGCAAAAAATAGAATTTATCTCAAATAGAACAGTTTGTAGTGATGAGTAACGACACCCTACTTATGTAACTCCAAGAATTCTAAAAAAATTGTATGACCTGTGGAATTTTTATAGAAATAATGTGTAACAAATTAAGATCAAATATACATCCAGTAAAATCGTAGAAATTCTGCACTAGACAAAAAAAAATGTTTTTGCACCGTACCAATTCTTCTTGTCATTCAAATCATCCCAAGGCTTTACTTGGCTTAAACACTAATGCAAACATAAAAACACAATCACTACAGTAGCAATAATATTTTTACACACAAATGGAATGTAGAACAATAAAAATAAGAGAGCTATAGGGTTGCCTCCCAACTAGCGCTATTGTTTTACGCCCCTAGCTAGGCATAATGCATATGATCAAGTGACATCCTCCACGTTAGCCACATTAGCGGGACCCTTATCAGGTCCCGGAGGCTCCTTTGTTTTATTCATAACCTCTGAAAGTTAAGTCACCAATTTATGAAGTGACTCTTGTTTTTAATGGAGGTGGTGAGCAAGGAATTCATATGATGAAGGCTAGGGCCTAAAGTTCTAATTGGTCCATTATCCTTTTGTATTGCAGTAATAATTTTCTGCAAATCTCCAAACTTTTCTAATATTTGCGATCCCTCATGTGTATAAGATGATACTTGAGGTAAAGGATAAGTCCTTACCATCCCTTCTACTATTTCATAAGCGGCATTGGGATCCAACTCAGTAAAAATTACTTCCATAGAAAAATCAAGTATTTGACTATTAGGCGTTCCTAGTCCTATGTAAAAGTTACGTAGGAGGATATTCATAGCATTTTTATAGTAGCATTATGGTGAGACTAAATTATATGATACCAAGCATCCTTCATACTATCACCCTGTTTCTGTTTAAAATAGACTCCTTCAAAATCAGGTGAAACATTAACACGTGGGGCATACATCGTAGCAAACAAGCAGGCAAGTAAACTAGCAAAGGTAAATATTTTTTGTATTTTTGATTTTTATAGCAATAAAAATATAAGAGCAAATAAAAAGTAGAACAAGTGAATGAAATTTTTTGAGAAGGTACTTGATGATAAGTTGATGATACTCCCTAGCAAAGGCGCCATAAATCCTTCCTGATACTTGTGATATATGTTGGGTGTTTACCCAAAGAGGATGGTATGATGCATCATAGTATATATAAGTATTTACCTCAGTGAGAACCAAGGTTATGGAACTAATAGGAGTATCACACAACCCCTGTCTTCAGTGCCTATGCACAAAAGAGCAAACACTTGCACCCAACGGGGGCAAGAGGGTTGTCAATCCCCTTGAACTCTTTACTTGCAAGCGGTTAAGAGGTGTAGATGATAGTTCGATAAATATAAAGTGCAAAAAAAACAGTGGCAGCACGTAAATAATAGTGTTCATAAATATATAAGTGAATAGACCCGGGGGCCATAGAGTTCTCTAGTGGCATCTCTCTCGATGTGGGCATACGGTGGGTAAATAAATTACTCTTTGGCAATTGATAGAAAAATGCATAGTTATGCAATATTTATTCACGACAATGATCATGTGTATATAGGCATCATTTCCATAAGGAAGTAGACCAACTCCTGCCTGCATTTACAACTATTACTCCACCCATTGACCGTTATCCGACATGCATCTATAGTATTAAGTAACACAGAGTAATGCTTGGAGAACAATGACATGATGTAGGCAAAGTAAACACAATTAATATGAATGAACCACATCATTTTAATCTTAGTGACAGAACTACAGATACATTTCATGTCCCTTAGTGTCACTGGGATTGGGCACCACAATATTGAACCCACTAAAACGCACACCTCTCACTAAAGATAGATGAATCTAGTTGGCCAAACCAAATCAACGGATCGGAGAGATCTACGAAGCAATAATAATCATGCAAATAAGAATCATATAAAAATTCAGAGATGACTCAAACCTTTATCATGAATAATATGAACATAAATCCACAATTCATCAGATCACAAGAAACGCATCGCACAAAGTGATTACATTGGATAGATCACCACGAAGATGCGATGAACTTTGTATTGAAGAACATAGAGAGAGACAACTAGATACTAGCTATGGACCCATAGGTCTGTGGTAGACTACTCACACATTACCATGGGAGCAGCAAGGATGATGTAAAGCCCTCCATGATTGATCCCCCTTTGACAGGGCACCGGAACAGGGCTCCAAATGGCACACAGCGGAACAGAAGCTTGTGTGGGTGGAAAAAGTGTTTTGGGAGATCTCCTAGGGTTTTCAGAATATATGAGGATTTATAAGCCATAGAACGAGGTCACGAGATGAGGGGGTAGCCCACAAGCTAACACGGTGCGACCACCCCCTCCGCGCGCCATGTTGGCTTGTGGATACCTCGCGTGGACCTGAGCCTTCTCCCGACGCTTCCGGGTCTTCTTTTGGCCCAGAAAAATCGTCAAACATTTTCATGGTATTTGGACTCTGTTTGGTACTGTACACCTGAAAATCCAAAAACATGCAGAAAACACCAAGTGGCACTTGGCACCAGGTTAATGGGTTACCGCTCCAAAATAAGGTGAATCGGCCAATAAATGCCCAAAAAGTATCCCAGAATGATAATATTATAGCATGGAACAATAAAAATTATAGATACATTCGATATCAATGCGATGAGTAGGGATTTCCATGCAACGGATGCACTAGAGATGTATGTGTATGTAAGCTCAAATGTATCTAAGTGGGTGTGCATCCAACTTGCTTTCTCGTGAAGACCTCGGGCATTTGAGAACCCCATCATCGGAATATACAAGCTAAATTCTATAATGAAAAATTCCCAGTAGCATATGAAAATGACAGCTAGGAGACTCTCCATATGAAGAACATGGTGTTACTGAAGCACAAGTGTGGTAAAAAGATAGTAAGATTGCCCCTTTTATCTTTATATCATTTTTTCATGGTGGAATTTTCTTTTTCGCCTCCCCTATTCCTTTTTTTTCGTTCGGAGTCTCATCCCGACTTCTGAGGGAACAATAGACTCCATCATCCTTTCATCACTGGAATAATGCTCCAATAACGATGATGATCACAGTTTTATTTACTTATAACTCGATATTACAACTCGATAAAGATATGCAAGGTGACGCTATATGAATGCCTCTGGTAGTGTACCAGGATGTGCAATTATCTTGCATAACATGTAAATAATGATGAACGGTGGCTTTTCCACAAATACTATGTCATCTATATGATCATGCAAAGTAATATGATGATAAACACACAAGTCATCCGATAGAACGGTGGAAGTTGCATGGCAATATATCTCGGAATGGCTATGGAAAGGACATAATAGGTATGTATGGTGGTTGTTTTCAGGATTATATAAGGAGGCTTATGTGTGATAGAGAGTATCATATCACAGGGTTTGGATGCACTGGCGAAGGTTGCACAGACTCTCGAGGTGAGAATGGGAAATGCACGGTATCGAAGAGCCTAGCAAAGTGCAGAAAGGTGAGGGTGCATATGTCCATTTATTCACATTAGTCCTAAAGAACTCATATACTTATTGTAAAGACCTATTGCCTCTCTTGAAGCAAAGTTCTACCGCATTCTCCTAGGGAGGAGGTTGGTAGGAGTTAACCATCGCGCACACCCGATTTGAACACTATAGGATTTCATTAAGACATAAAAATGCTCACGCCTCATCACCATTCCATGACCACTATTTATATGAGAAGTGAATAACAAGATTTAATACTGATACTCCTATTAACCAATAAACATGAACCATATATTTTCAAATTACTTCATCAATATAATTATATCACATGTCTCTTATTAGGTGAGCTACCACTGGTGGAGAAACGGCAAGCACAAGTTATGTTGGTGGCGCGCCATTTCTAAGCAACACCAACACCGTATTTTTCAGATAGTGATGGTGTTGGACAAATTCATACGAAAGTGATACAACATTAGTGCTGGCGTTGTGGTTATATCTCATGACGTAGATAATTGCATATATATTTTCCCTTTTCTAGTACAGATTAAGCTGTCATAGCCCATTATCTCACACCAGCATTATTCCATTTTAATAGCCCTTCGGCCCAGTCAACAAAAATTAGGTCACATTTCACTCTAGCCTCTCCCCCCGACCCCATTCTCTCACCCGCCGCCACCACCACCTCCTGATCCCGCCATTCATCCTTCCTGGACCAGCGCAGTCGCCGCCACCTCCCGACCCTGCCGCACGTCGCTGCCACCTATCGATCCTGTCGTGTGTCACCATGAACCAACACGGTAGCCGCCACCTCTGGGCCAGCAAGTGAGATCTACCTATTTGGTAGGAAAAATAAAGAACTTGATAGTGGATTTTCGTTGGATCTAATCTCCTGGACTTAAGGTTTTGGTAGGAAAATTTTAAAAATTATTTGATCAAGGAAAATGGGCTTGCAGTGCACTTGTTCGTGCACTGAAATTGATTTAGTTGTTTAATTATGGTGAGTGCATTTTGTAGGAAAAATTTCTGATCTTTGGTGCCTAAATACTTGTAGCACTATGGGAATCAGCTTCTTTGTTGTTTGCCATAGAAGACGGCAAAGGACCAGGTCACGGACGGCAAATACATTTGCCGTCTGCTGGCTGACGGCCCAACTTTCGGCATTGAATGTTATAGTAAAGACAATCTTTCACGTCTACGGGGACGCAACGGACGACAAAGACCTTTGTCGTCACTCTTTCTAAACCAGCAGACGGCAAAGGGGCTAGAAAACAAAGAATAGCTGCCAGCCCCATTAGGTGGCTAACGGTAGCCTTTGCCATCAGCTGCCACGTGTCTACCTTTGACGTCTGCCTTAGCTGGTCTTTGTCGTCTGTCTGCGGGTCTGCCAACGTGTGCCCCTTTGCCGTCCAATGCCACGTGTATCCTTTTGACATCTTCCAGTCCTGGTCTTTGCCGTCTGCGAGCGGGCCTGCCAACGCTAGTCTCTTTGCCGTGTGCCAGACCAAGCCTTTGCCATTTGCCAGACCAGGCCTTTGCCGTCTGCGAGCAGACGACAAAATGACCAAATGGGTCATACCTGGTGCTCCCAAGTTGTACATGTTGCTTCCATGTGTTAGCTTTGCCATCGGCTGGCAAACGGCAAAGTGCCTACATTTCCCCAATTTTATTTGGTTTCTCTTATTTCCCTGCATTTCATAGCACATGTATATTATATATAGTTCACAACGCATATATGATATATAGTGAGCTAGGCCAGATCGAAAGAAACAATACATATTAAAAGAACCAATACATACAAAGTTCAACATTGTTGATACATATATACATACATATAGTTCCACATCGTTCATGAACAGAAATCAAAACAAAAACTAAAGCACTCCAGCAATGGCACCTTCCATGTAATAAATCAAATCTGAAAAATGGGAATAAGAAAGTTAGAAGAAGAAGAAGAAAACTAGAAGAAGAAGAAGAACACTATATCCCATTTTTGAGCTTATTACGTCATTTTGGAGGAAAATAAGCTAAGTATATGACATTTATGAGCTAACCAAGGTTATGATGCCATTTTTGACCTAACTAAGCTAATTATGCCATTTTGGAGGAAAATAAGGTAAGTACATGCACATTTATGACCTAACCAAGGTCATTATGCCATTTTGGACCTAACTAAGATAATTATGTCAATTTAGAGGAAAACAAGCTAAGTATATAACATTTATGAGCTAAGCGAGGTTATTATGCCATTTTTACCTAACTAAGCTAATGATGCCATTTTGGAAGAAAATAAGGTAAGTTATATGCACATTTATGAGCTAACCAGGGTTATTACACCATTTCTGACCTAGCTAAGGTAATTATGTCAATTTAGAGGAAAACAAGCTAAGTATATATCATTTATGAGCTAACCAAGGTTATTATGCCATCTCTGACCTAACTAAGCTAATTATGTCATAAATGAACTAAATAAGTATGTTATGTCATTTTGAAGGATAATTATCTAAGAAGAAGAAGAAGACGATGTGATGAAGAATATGAAGAAGAAGAAGAAGAAGACTAGAAGAAGAAGAAGAACATGATGATGATGATGATGCAGATGAAGAAGAAGAGGATGTGATGAAGAAGATGAAGTAGTAGTAGTAGTAGTAGTAGTAGTAGAAGATGAAGAAGATGAAGTAGTAGTAGTAGTAGTAGTAGTAGAAGAAGAAGAAGAAAAGAATAAATAGAAAAAACATGAAGAAGATGAAGAAGAAAAGATGAAGAAGTAATTAGTGATAGGTTTAGTTTCATTCTATGTTTAGTGCTAGGTTAGTTATAGGTTTAGTTTTGTTCTAGGTTTAGTGCTATATTATGATAGGTTTTAGTTTAGTTAATTAGTCATAATTAAAAGAAGTAGAAAAAAGATGAAAAAGATGAAGAAGAAAAGAACAATAAGTAGAAGAAGGAAGAAGAAGAAGAAGAAGAAGAAGAAGGGGATAAGAAGAAGAAGAAGAGGAGGAGGATAAGAGGAGAAGTGGAGAAGGAAGAAGAAGAAGAAGAAGAAGACTAGCAGAAGAAGAAAAAGAAGAAGAATGATATAGGCAAAGTTGTCCTTGTCTTTCGATGAGATGGCGGTTATCGTTTTTGGTGGAGTAGACTTTGAGAATCCGACAATGAACGTGTGAGACCATCGCACCTTAGCAATCGCTAAACCAATTCCGGGAGGTTATTGACCATGCCGGAGCATGATCAACCTGACCATAAGGGTCTGTTTCCTGCACACAAACAAAGAACAAGCAAGAAACTAAGATTGCAATTCGCATATTGCGAATATAAAAGCAAAGCTTTATTGATGAAGGTGGGGTTCTTTGACGCCTTTGTCTGGTCGTTGAACACAAACGAAGAACGCGAAGTTTAAGCTATGACGAACTTGTAATCTAAACAAAACCCAAGTCTAAATGGTTCCCTAAGGGCTATATATATGAGGGAACAGAGAGGGATTTTCATGATCCTTGGAGGAGGGGTCCGAAAACGACCTTAAACTTGGTTTCCCCACACATACGGACTCTAAAACAACCTATAATATGGTATTTCGAAATTACATGGGCCTGGCCCAAAAATAAGGTAGCGTACCACCTATAATAGCCTATAGATGAAATTTATAAAGTGGTGTCTTGAATATTTTGTCCAAGCCTTCATGCTCTCCTTACGATGGCTTCAAAGTGCAAAAATCACCAGTGGAAGCTCCATTGTTCTTTCCCGCGTGTGCACCTTCTTCTCCATTATTGATCCCACTCCAATGGATATCCTTCTTGTCCATGCTAGGTCCTACATTTGTACGTATAACAGAAGTATCTAACTTAGGAAGCATCATATGTTCATGAACATTAGAAGGATTTCCAAGAAACGGAAGTACCTGGTAATTCAATTGGCGTGCGCAAGCTCTAGTAACTGGTCCAATATGCATAACAACTAGGGTTGTGGGTGTAACAATGGCATTGATGTCCTCATCATCCTCCCCTTCTTGAACTGAAGTCGTCCTCGACGGAACCTCATCTTCCTCACCCAAATATGGCTTCAAATCTGCAATGTTAAAAGTAGGAGTAACCCCATAATCTACAGGCAGCTCAAGTCTATATGCATTATCATTTATTTTCTCTAACACCTTGAAAGGACCATAAGCACAAGACATTAGCTTTGACTTGTGCAAATCAGGAAACCTATCCTTACGCAAATGCATCCAAACAAGATCTCCAGGTGCAAAAACAACATGTTTTCTACCCTTATCTCCAGCAGGTTTATATTTAGCATTCATATGCTCAATGTTTTCCTTAGTTAACTCATGCATCTTTAATATCAAATCAGCACGTTCTTTAGCATCAAAATTAACCTTCTTTGAAGATGGAAGAGGTAACAAATCAATAGGTGCATGAGGTAAGAAACCATACACAACTTCAAAAGGGCACATCTTATTAGTACAATGCAGGAAACGATTATAAGAAAATTCAATATGAGGAAAGAATTCTTCCCACATTTTTAGGTTTTTCTTCAAAACAGCTCTAAGCATAGAAGACAATGATCTATTGACTACTTCAGTTTGTCCATCAGTTTGGGGGTGACATGTAGTACTAAAAAGCAATTTTTTCCCCAACTTAGCCCATAAAGATCTCCAAAAGTGGCTAAGAAATTTAGCATGACGATCTGAACAATCGTATTTGGCACACTATGCAAGCGAATAATTAAACAAAATAAAAAAATCAGCCACATTAGCAGCATCATCACTTTTATGACATGGTATAAAGTGTGCCATTTTTGAAAATCTGTCCACGACAACAAATATGATATCCCTCCCCTTGTTTGTTCGAGGTAAACCTAAAACAAAGTCCGTAGTTATATCCTCCCAAGGAACACTAGGTACAAGTAAAGGCATATATAAACCATGAGGATTGAGTCGTGACTTAGCTTTTTGACATGTTGTGTAGCGTGCAACAAAATGGTCAACATCCCGTCGCATTTTTGGCCAAAAGAAATGTGTAGCAAGTACGTCCTACGTCTTCTTTACGCCAAAGTGTCCCATCAATCCTCCTTCATGCGCCTCCTGTAATAACAAAAGATGAATGGAGCTAGCTGGAATGCATAGCCTGTTAGCACGGAACACAAATCCATCATTAATGAACTTGTTCCATGTTCTCCCTTCTTTACAATTCTCCAACACATCTTTAAAATCAGCATCATGCACATATTGATCTTTGATGGTCTCCAAACCAAATATTTTAAAGTTAAGTTGTGAAAACATAGTATAATGACGAGACAATGCATCAGCAATAACATTTTCTTTACCCTTCTTGTGTTTAATGGCATACGGGAAAGTCTCAATGAATTCAACCCATTTAGCATGTCTATGGTTCAGTTTTGCTTGAATTTTAATATGTTTCAGTGATTCATGATCATAATGTATGACACATTCTTTGGGCCATAAATAATGTTGCCATGTTTCCAAAGTCCGAAAAGAGCATATAATTCCTTATCATAAGTAGAATAATTCAGACTAGGCCCACTCAATTTTTTCAGAAAAGTATGCAACATGTTTACCATGTTGTAATAACACACCTCCCAATCCAATTCCACTAGCATCACATTCAAGCTCGAAAGTCTTATCAAAATCAAGAAGTTGGAGTAAAGGAGCATGTGTTAACTTATCTTTCAAAACTGTGAATGCTTCTTCTTGTGCGGTACCCCAAGCATAAGGAACATATTTCTTTGTAAGCTAATTGAGAGGTGCAGCAATGGTAGCGAAATCTCTCACAAAACATCCATAAAACCCAGTGAGACCAAGAAAACTCCTCACTCGTGTGACCGTTTTGGGATGCGGCCAACTCTCAATAGCTTCAATCTTGGCTTTATCAACTTCAATTCCCTGTGGAGTAACAACATAGCCAAGAAAAGATACTCGGTCGGTGCAAAAGGTGCATTTCCCAAGGTTGCCAAACAAACGTGCATCACGTAGAACAATAAAAACAACACGCAAATGATCCAAGTGTTCCTCCAAAGATCTACCGTAAATTAGTATATCATCAAAGTAGACTACCCCAAATCGTCTAATCAAAGCGCGTAAAACCTCAGTCAGTAATCTCATGAAAGTTCTAGGTGCATTAGTCAACCCAAAAGGCATAACTAACAACTCATATAATCCAAACTTAGTTTTCAATGTTGTTTCCCATTCTTATCCCAATTTCATGCGAATTTGATGGTATCCACTATGAAAATCAACTTTGGATTAAATTGTAGAGCCATTTAATTCATCAAGCATATCATCTAGCCTAGGAATAGGATGGTGATAACGAATAGTAATATTATCAATGCCTCTACAATCAACACACATAAGTGACGTGCCATCCTTTTTCGGCACTAGAGTAATAGGAACAGCACAAGGACTAAGAGATTCACGTATATAACCTTTTGTCGAGCAGCTCCTGTACTTGACGCATAATCTACTTCGTCTCCTCTGGATTGGTGCGCTATGGTGCACGGTTGGGTAGCGATGCACCGGGAATTAAGTCAATCTGATGCTCAATCCCTCTAATAGGTGGTAATCCTGGTGGCACGTCTTGTGGAAAGATGTCAGTTAACTCCTTCAAAGTGTTAATAACAGCAGGAGGCAAACAAGGAGGCATGTCATCAAATGAAAATAATACCTCTTTGCACATGAAAGCATAGCAAACAGATGTAGTAACATCCAAAACAGTAATATTAGATTTAGTGGCAAGTAGACAACCACTATTCAGTTTTATTTCATATGCAACACTAGATGATGGTTTATTAGGCTTATTGTGTTACTCAAATTCCTTTGCTACAATGTAATTTTCACTCTTATGTAGGTCATGTTTTGCTTTACTAGCTCTAGCAATGTCATATTCCGTAATATGTTCAGGAGACATAGGAAGCAAAGTTATATTTTGATCCTAATGAACAAGAGTATACTGATTTGTCCTACCATGGTGTACATAATTTTTATCAAATTGCCATGGTCTACCAAGTAAAATGGAACATGCTTGAATGGGTACCACATCACAATAAAAAAATCAGAATATGTAGCAAAGCTAAAATGCACACGAACAGTGTGTGTTACCTTACCTTGCCCACTGTTGTTGAACCACTCGATGTAATAAGGATGAGGATGTGGTCTAGTGGTGAGAGACAGCTTCTCCACCATCTCCATGCTAGCTAAGTTGTTGCAACTCCCTCCATCGATGATTACGTGAACAGAACATTCCTTCACAACTCCCTTTGTATGGAAAAAGTTGTGTCTTTGATTTTGCTCAGCCTATGTTACCTGCACACTTAAAACATGTTGAGGAACTAAGCTTTCATACCTGTCAGCGTAGTCAGCAGCCATGTATTGTGTCTCTTGTTCAACATCATCTACACCCTCTTCTTCACTTGCAATAAGAGCCAGAGTCTCCTCATCATAATCACTAGCGGAGTCATATCCACCATCCTCAGTAATAATCATCACACGCTTGGATGGGCACTCTCTCGCATAATGACCTCCACCCTTGCAACAACGACAGATAACTTCATGTGTTTGCCCCGTGGATGCCATGGATGAAGAAGAGCTCTGTGTTGGCCCGGAAGGTATGCTCTTGGCGATGGGTGAGGCAGGGACTTGTTTCCTCGTATCTCTATTGGAATTGGTGGCTGAAGTAGGCGGTGGTGATGCAATAGGACATGTGGAAGTAGATGAGGTCGGTGGCGTCCATAAGGAAGTGTGACCTGCACAAAAGTTAGGTCTCACCAATGCGTGCCGATCCTGCTCTTCACGTTCAGCTTTGCAAGCAAGATGGAATAAATGACTGATGGTGTTATAATCCTTATATTCTAGAATAGTCTGAATATCTCTATTTAATCCACCCATAAAATGTGCAAGCATAGCTTCATTGTCCTCAACAATACCACATCTAATCATGCCAGTTTGTAATTCCTAATAATATTCCTGGAGACCGGATCCACATACCCTTCTAGATCGCTAAGTGGGAAGCATTAATAAACACGGTTGATGTAGTCGAACATCTTTGCAATCGAAATCACAATCCGTCCCACGAACTCCGTCCCGGTCTAGCGCCGAATGGAAGACACCTCCGTGTTTAGCACACGTGCAGCTCGATGACAATCTCCGCCTTCTTAATCCAGCAAGAGGGGAAAAGAGGTAGGTGAGTTCTCTGGCACGATAGTGTGGTGGTGGTGGTGGTGAACTAATTCAGCAGGGCTTCACCAAGCTCCGCTAAACTAATCTAGAGGAGAAAACGATCTAGAGAGAAAGAGGGCAGCTTGTGGCTAATTAGGGTTCGGGCTCCCCTCAAAATCCTCTAGTATATATCGGAGCGAGGGAGGGGAGGAGGCAGTGAAAAGGCTCCTCCTTGGCTCCACTGAATAGGTGGAGGTGGAAGAGTCCACATCCGATCCTACTCCAAGTAGGACTCCGCTCCTACTTGGAAACCTCCCCTCCTTTGGGTTTTTCCCCTTTTCTTGCCTCTTGGCCGCATGGGCCTTTGAGGCTGGCTCGGCCAGCCCACTAAGGGCTGGTGCACCACCCTTAAGGCCCATGCAGCCTCCCGGCATGGGTGATCCCTCCCGATGGCCTTCCGACATTCCCGGTATACTACCGAAAATACCCGATACTTTTCCCATGACCAAAATGGGACTTCCTATATATCAATCTTTACCTACAAACCACTCCGGAGCTCCTCGTGATGTTAGGGATTTCATCCGGGACTCCGAACAACTTTAGGTTACCAACACACATAACTCAATAATACCGAAATCTCACCGAACCTTAAGTGTGCCGACCCTGCGGGTTTGAGAACTATGTAGACAGGACCTGAGACATTCTCCGGTCAATAACCAATAGAGGGACCTGGATGTCCATCTTGGCTCCTACATATTCTATGAATATCTTTAGCGGTTGAACCTCTATGTCAAGGATTCAGTTAATCCCGTACGATGTTCCCTTTGTCCTTCGGTATGTTACTTGCCCGAGATTCGATCGTGGGTATCTCTATACCTAGTTCAATCTCGTTACTGGCAAGTCTCTTTACTCATTCCGTAATACAAAATCTCGTGGATAACTCTTTAGTCACATTGCTTGCAAGGCTTGTTGTGATGTTGTATTACCTATTGGGCCCTGAGATACCTCTCTATCATACGGAGTGACAAATCCCAGTCCTGATCCATGCCAACCCAACAGACACCTTTGGAGATACCTGTAGAGCACCTTTATAGTCACCAAGTTACGTTGCGACATTTGATACACACAAGGTATTCCTCCGGTGTCCAGGAATTGCATGATCTCATGGTCATAGGAACAGATACATTGACATGCACAAAAATAGTAGCAATAAAACAACACGATCACATGCTACGTTCATAGTTTGGGTCTTGTCCATCACATCATTCTCCTAATGATGTGATCCCATTATCAAGTGACAACACTTGTCAATGGCCAGGAAACCTTGACCATATTTGATCAACGAGCTAATCAACTAGAGGCTTACTAGGGACAGTGTGATGTTTATGTATGCACACATGTATCTGAGTTTCCAATCAATACAATTATAGCATGGATAATAAACGATTATCTTGAACAAGGAAGTATAATAATAACTATTTATTATTGCCTCTAGGGCATATTGCCAACAGTCTCCCACTTGAAGTAGAGTCAATAATCTAGCTCACATCACTATGTGATTTACAATGTAATGAATCTAACGCCCATACACTTCTGGTGTTGATCATGTTTGTCTCGTGGAAGAGGTTTAGTCAATGGGTCTACAACATTCAGATCCATGCGCACTTTGCAAATTTTTATGTCCTCCTCCTTGATGTAATCGTGGATGGAATTGAAGCGCCGCTTTATGTGTCTGGTCCTCTTGTGAAGCCTTGGTTCCTTGGCTAGAGCAATGGCACCGGTGTTGTCACAGAACAGAGTCATTGCATCCAGTGCACTAGGCACAACTCCAAGATCTGTCATGAACTGCATCATCCAGACACCTTCCTTAGCCGCTTCTGCAACAGATATGTACTCCACTTTGCATGTACAATCAGCTACCACGCTTTGCTTGGAACTGCACCAGCTTACCACACTCCCATTAAAAATATAAATGTATCTGGTTTGTGACTTAGAGTCATCCGGATCAATGTCAAAGCTTGCATCGACGCAATCCTTTACGACGAGCTCTTTGTCACCTCCATAAACGAGAAACATTTCCTTAGGCCTTTTCAGGTACTTTAGAATATTCTTGACCGCTGTCCAGTGCTCCTCTCCAGGATTACTTTGAATCCTTCCCGCCATACTTATGGCAAGACTGACATCAGGTCGTGTGCATAGCATTGCATACATGATTGACCCTATGGCTGAAGCATAGGAGACGACATTCATCTTCTCGCTATCTTCTGCAGTTACTGGGCATTGAGTCTTTCTCAACTTTATACCTTGTAACACAGGCAAGAACCCCTTCTTGGATTGTTCCATTTTAAACTTCTTCAAAACTATATCAAGGTATGTGCTCTGTGAAAGTCCTATCAAGCGTCTTGATCTATCTCTATAGATCTTGATGCCCAATATGTAAGCAGCTTCTGTGAGGTCCTTCATTGAAAAACTTTTATTCAAGTAATCCTTTACGCTTCCCAAAAGTTCTATATTGTTTTCAGTCAGCAATATGTCATCCACATATAATATTAGAAATGCTATAGAGCTCCCACTCACTTTCTTGTAAATACAAGATTCTCCATAAACTTGTATAAACCTAAACGCCTTGATCACCTCATCAAAGCGTTGATTCCAACTCTGAGATGCTTGCACCAGTCCATAAATGGATTACTAGAGCTTTCGTACTTTGTCAGCATTCTATGGATCGACAAAACCTTGCAGTTGCATCAAATACAACTCTTCCTTAAGAAACCCGTTAAAGAACGATATTTTGACATCCATCTGCCAAATTTCATAACCAAAAAATGTTGCTATTGCTAACATGATTCTGACGGACTTAAGAATCTCTACAGGTGAGAAAGTCTCATCGTAGTCAACTCCTTGAACTTGTGAAAAACTCTTTGTCACAAGTTGAGCTTTATAGACGGTGATATTACCGTCCATGACCGTCTTCTTCTTAAATATCCATTTGTTCTGAATGGCCTTTCACCCTTCAGGTAATACTTCCAAAGTCCATACTTTTTCTCATACATAGATCCTATCTCGGATTTCATGGCCAATAACCATTTTTTTGAATCCGGGCACACCATTATTTCTCAGTAGCTCATAGGTTCCTCATTGTCCAACAACATGATCGACAAAACAGGGTTGTCGTACCACTCACGAGCAGCATGTGCCCTTGTCGACCTACGAGGTTCCATACCAACTTGATCTGAAGTTTCATGATCATCATCATTGGCTTCCTCTTCAACTGGTGTAGCTTAGATAGAAACTTCTTTCTATCCTGCGCCACCATCTAGTTGAAGCAAAGGTTCTATAACCTCATCAAGTTCTATCTTCCTCCCACTCAATTCTTTCGAGAGAAACTCTTTCTCAAGAAATGCTCCATTCTTAGCGACAAGCACTTTGCCCTCGGATTTGAGATAAAAGGTATACCCAAATATCTCTTTGGGGTATCCTATGAAGATGCACTTTTCCGCTTTGGGTTCCATCTCTTGACGCTGAAGCTTTTTGACATAATCATAACATCCCCAAACTTTAAGAAACGACAACTTTTTCTTCTTGCCAAACCACATCTCATATGGCGTCATCTTGACGGATTTTGATGGTGCCCTATTTAAAGTGAATGTAGCTGTCTCTAATGCATAACCCCAAAACGATAACGACAAATCAGTAAGAGACATCATAGAACACACCATATCTAATAAAGTGCGATTATGACGTTCGGACACACTATTATGTTGTGGTGTTCCATGCGGCGTCAATTGTGAAACAATTCCACATTGTCTTAAGTGAGTGCCAAACTCATAACTCAGATACTCACCTCCTCGATTAGATCACGTGAACTTGATCTTCTTGTTAAGATGATTCTCAACTTCACTCTAAAATTGCTTGAACTTTTCAAACGTTTCAGACTTATGTTTCATCAAGTTAATACAACCATATCTACTCAAGTCATCTGTCAAGGTGAGAAAATAATGATAACCACTGCGTGCCTCTATGCTCATTGGTCCGCACACATCTGCATGTATGATCTCCAAATAGTCACTTACACGTTTCATTGTTCCGGAGAACGGAGTCTTAGTCATCTTGCCCATGAGGCATGGCTCACATTTGTCAAATGTTTCAAAATCAAGTGACTCCAAAAGTCCATCAGCATGTAGTTTCTTGATGTGTTTTATGACAATATGACCTAAGCGGCGGTGCCACAAGAAAGTGGTGCTATCATTATCAACTCTACATCTTTATGCTTCAATGTTTTGTATATGTGTATCATCACTATCGAGATTCAACATGAACAAACCCCTCACATTGTGTACATGACCATAAAAGATATTACTCATATAAATAGAACAACCATTATTCTGTGACTTAAATGAGTAACCGCCTCACAATAAACAAGATCCGGATATAATGTTCATGCTCAACGCAGACACTAAATTACAATTATTTAGGTTCATCTCTAATCCCGATGGTAAATGAAGTGAGGTCGTGCCGACGGCGATCGGATCAAACTTGGAACCGTTTCCCACATGCATCGTCACTTCATCCTTCGCCATCCTTTGTTTATTCCGTAGTTCCTGTTTCGAGTTGCAAATGTGAGCAACAGAACTGGTATCAAATACCCAAGCACTACTATGAGAGTTCGTGAGGTACACATCAATAACATGTATATCAGATATAACTTGTTTGGCATTGGCCGCATTCTTATTGGCCAGATACTTGGGGCAGTTCCGCTTCGAGTGACCAGTCCCCTTGCAATGATAACACCCAGTTTCCGGCTTGGGTCCAGCCTTGGGTTTCTTCGTCGGAGGGGCAACAGCTTTGCCACTATTCTTGGAATTACCCTTCTTACCCTTGTTGTTTTTTCTTGAAACTGGTGGTCTTATTGACCATCAACACTTGATATTCTTTCTGTATTTCTGATTCACGGACTTTCAGCATCGCAAACAGCTTGGTGAGTGATTTATTCACCCCTTGCTTGTTATAGTTCAACACAAAGCCTTTATAGATAGGTGGCAGTGACTGAAGAACTCTGTCAGTGATAGCCTCTTGCGGGAGACCAATCCCCAGTCCGCTAGTCGGTTAGCGTACCCAGTCATTCTGAGCACATGTTCACTGACACACCCGTTCTCCTCCATTTTGCAAGCATAGAACTTATTGGAGGTTTCATACCTCTCGATCCGGGCATTCTTCTCAAGGATAAACTTCAACTCCTGGAACATCTCATATGGTCCATGACGTTCAAAACGTCTTTGAAGTCCCGGTTCTAAGACATGCAAAACTGCACACTAAACTAATGAGTAGTCATCATTGCGGGTTTGCTAGAGGTTCATAACTTCTGGCAACGCCGGTTGGGGTGGTTCATCACCTAGCGGCGCATCAAGGACATATTGCTTTTGGGAAGCCGTGAGGATAAGCCTTAGATTACGGTCCCAGTCAACAAAATTGCTTCCATCATCTTTCAGCTTAGCTTTCTCTAGGAACACATTAAAATTCAGGGTTGCTACTGCGCGAGTCATTGATCTACAACATAAAATTTGCTATGTTTACTTAGACTATGTTCAAGATAATTGAGTTTAGTTAATCATATTACTAGTAAACTCATACTCAAATTGACATCCCTCTAATCATTCGAGTGACACATGATCCAAATTCACTAACTCAAGTCCGATCATCACGTGAGTTGAGTTAGCTTCAATGGTGAACATCTCTATGTTGATCATTGTTGGGGAACGTCGCATGGGAAACAAAAATTTTCCTACGCGCACGAAGACCTATCATGGTGATGTCCATCTACGAGAGGGGATGAGTGATCTACGTACCCTTGTAGATCGTACAGCAGAAGCGATTAGAGATCGCGGTTGATGTAGTGGAACGTCCTCACGTCCCTCGATCCGCCCCGCGAACAATCCCGCGATCAGTCTCACGATCTAGTACCGAACGGACGGCACCTCCGCGTTCAGCACACATACAGCTCGACGATGATCTCGGCCTTCTTGATCCAGCAAGAGAGACGGAGAGGTAGAAGAGTTCTTCGGCAGCGTGACGGCGCTCCGGAGGTTGGTGATGATCTTGTCTCAGCAGGGCTCCGCCCGAGCTCCGCAGAAACGCGATCTAGAGGAAAAACTATGGAGGTATGTGGTCGGGCAGCCGTGAGAAAGTCGTCTCAAATCAGCCCTAAAACCTCCGTATATATAGGTGGGAGGGAGGGGAGGAGGCAGCCTCAAAACCTAAAGGTTTGGCCGAAATTGGAGGTGGAGGAGTCCTACTCCAATCCTACTTGGAGTAGGATTCCACCTTCCCACTTGGAAACTCTTTCCACCTTGTGTTTTTTCCTTCTCAAACCTTATGGGCCTTAGTGGGAACTTATTCCAGCCCACTAGGGGCTGGTTTATCTCTTCCCATAGCCCATGAGACCCCTTGGGGCGTGACACCCCTCCCGATGGTCCTCGGCACCCCTCCCGGCACTCCCGGTACACTACCGATGAGCCCGAAACTTTTCCGGTAATGCACGAAAACCTTCCGGTAACCAAATGAGGTCATCCTATATATCAATCTTCGTTTCCGGACCATTCCGGAAACCCTCGTGACGTCCGTGATCTCATCCGGGACTCCGAACAACATTCGGTAACCAACCATATAACTCAAATACGCATAAAACAACGTCGAACCTTAAGTGTGCAGACCCTGCGGGTTCGAGAACTATGTAGACATGACCCGAGAGACTCCTCGGTCAATATCCAATAGCGGGACCTGGATGCCCATATTGGATCCTACATATTCTACGAAGATCTTATCGTTTGAACCTCAGTGCCAAGGATTCATATAATCCCGTATGTCATTCCCTTTGTCCTTCGGTATGTTACTTGCCCGAGATTCGATCGTCAGTATCCGTATACCTATTTCAATCTCGTTTACTGGCAAGTCTCTTTACTCATTCCGTAATACAAGATCCCGCAACTTACACTAAGTTACATTGCTTGCAAGGCTTGTGTGTGATGTTGTATTACCGAGTGGGCCCCGAGATACCTCTCCGTTCACACGGAGTGACAAATCCCAGTCTTGATCCATACTAACTCAACTAACACCTTCGGAGATACCTGTAGAGCATCTTTATAGTCACCCAGTTACGTTGCGACGTTTGATACACACAAAGCATTCCTCCGGTGTCAGTGAGTTATATGATCTCATGGTCATAGGAATAAATACTTGACACGCAGAAAACAGTAGCAACAAAATGACACGATCAACATGCTACGTCTATTAGTTTGGGTCTAGTCCATCACATGATTCTCCTAATGATGTGATCCCGTTATCAAGTGACAACACTTGCCTATGACCAGGAAACCTTGACCATCTTTGATCAACGAGCTAGTCAACTAGAGGCTTACTAGGGACAGTGTTTTGTCTATGTATCCACACAAGTATTGTGTTTCCAATCAATACAATTATAGCATGGATAATAAACGATTATCATGAACTAAGAAATATAATAATAACTAATTTATTATTGCCTCTAGGGCATATTTCCAACAGTCTCCCACTTGCACTAGAGTCAATAATCTAGTTCACATCACCATGTGATTCCAACGAATCCAACACCCATATAGTTATGGGGTCTGATCACGTCTTGCTCGTGAGAGAGGTTTTAGTCAACGGTTCTGAAACTTTCAGATTCGTGCGTTCTTTATAAATCTTTATGTCATCTTATAGATGCTGCTACTACGTGCTATTCGGAAATGCTCCAAATATCTACTCTACTATACGAATCCGTTTCACTACTCATAGTTATCCGGATTAGTGTCAAAGCTTGCATTGACATAACCCTTTACGACAAACTCTTTAACCACCTCCATAATCGAGAAAAATTCCTTAGTCCATTAGTTACTAAGGATAAATTTCGACCGCTGCTAGTGATTCAATCATGGATCACTCTCTGTACCTCTCAACATACTTTGAGTCAAGGCACACTTCAGGTGCGGTACACAGCATGGCATACTTGAGATTCTACGGCTAAGGCATAGAAGACAACCTTTGTCTATTCTCTTTATTCTGCCGTGGTCGGGTTTTGAGTCTTACTCAAATTCACACCTCACAACGCAACCAAGAACTCCTTCTTTGCTGGTCTATTTTGAACTCTTTCAAAAACTTGTCAAGGCATGCATCTTGTTGAAACTTCTATTAAGCGCTTTCGATCTATCTCCATAGATCTTTGATGCTCAACGTTCAAGTAGCGTAATCCAGGTACTCCTTTGAAAACTTCTTTCAAACAACCTTGTATGCTTAACAGAAATTCTACATTACTTCTGATCCACAATATGTCAACCACATATACCTATCAGAAATTCTATAGTGCCCCCACTCACTTCTTTGGAAATACAAGTTTCTCATAAACCTTGTACAAACCCAAAATCTTTGATCATCTCATCAAAGTGTATATTCCAACTCCGAGATGCTTGCACCAGTCCATTGAAGGATCACTGGAGCTTGCATACTTGCTAGTATCTTTAGGATCGACAAAACCTTCTGGTTGTATCACATACAATGTTTGCTCAAGGAAACCGTCGAGGAAACAATGTTTTGACATCCTACGTGCAATATTTCATAAATAATGCATCAACAACTAACATAATTCTAACATACTTTTAGCATCGCTACGAGTGAGAAAGTCTCATCATAGTCAACTGTTTGATCTTGTCGAAAACATCTTTGTGACAAGTCGAGCTTTTCTTAATAGTGACTTATCACCATCATCGTCTGTTTTCCTTTAAAGATCCATCTTTACTCAATAGTCCTATGACCATCAAGTAATTCTTCCAAAGTCTACACTTTGTTTTCATACATGGATCCTCTCTCGGATTTCATGGCTTCCAGCCATTTGTCGGGATCTGGGCCCACCATCGCTTTCTCCATAACTCGTAGGTTCATTGTTGCTCAACAACATGACCTCCAAGACAGGGTTACCGTACTACTCTCCAGCAGTACGCGACCTTGTCGACCTACGAGGTTTGTAGTAACTTGATTCGAAGCTCAATGATCACCATCATCATCTTCCACTTCAATTGGTGTAGGCGCCACATGAACAACTTCCTGCGCCCTGCTACACACTGGTTGAAGTGATGGTTCAATAACCTCATCAAGTTCTACTACCCTCCCACTCAATTCTTTCGAGAGAAACCTTTCCTCGAGAAAGAATCCGTTTCTAGAAACAAACACTTTGCTTTCGGATCTGAGATAGGAGATGTACCCAACTGTTTTGGATATCCTATGAAGATGCATTTATCCGCTTTGGGTTCGAGCTTATCAGACTGAAACTTTTTCACATAAGTGTCGAAACCCCAAACTTTCAAGAAACGACAGTTTAGATTTCTCTAAACCTCAGTCTATACTGTGTCATCTCAACGGAAATACGCGGTGCCCTATTTAAAGTGAGTGCGGTTGTCTCTAATGCAAAACCCATAAACGATAGTGGTAATTCGATAAGAGACATCATAGTATGCACCATACCAAATAGTGCGTGGTTATGACGTTCAGACACATCATCACACTATGATGTTCCAGGTGGCATGAACTGCGAAACAATTTCCACATTGTCTTAACTGCGTACCAAAAACCCGTAACTCAGATTTTCATTTCCATGATCATATCGTAGACAGTTTATCCTCTTGTTACGATGAACTTCACTCTGGAACGGAATTGAACTTTTCAACATTTCAGACTTGTGATTCATTAAGTAAATACTCCTGTATCTACTCAAATCGTCAGTGAAGTAAGAACATAATGATATCCACTGCGTGCCTCAGCACCCATTGGACTGCATACATCAAAATGTATCACTTCCAACAAGTTACTATCTTATTTCATCTCAATGAAAACAAGGCCTTGCTCATGTGGTATGATTTGCATGTCACTAGTGATTCGAAATCAGGTGAGTACAAAGATCCATCAGCATGGAGCCTCTTCATGCAATTTATACTAACATGACTCAAGCGGCAGTGCCACAAGTAAGTGGTACTATCATCATTAACTCGTATCTTTTGGCACCAATATCATGAACATGTGTAACACTACGATCGAGATTCAATAAACCATTGAAGGTGAATATTCAAGAAAATAGAGTAACCATTATTCTCCTTAAATGAATAATCGTATTGCAATAAACACGATACAATCATGTTCATGCTTAACGCAAGCACCAAATAACAATTATTTAGGTTTAACACCAATCCCGATGGTAGAGGGAGCGTGCGACGTTTGATCATATCAACCTTGGAAACACTTCCAACACGTATCGTCACCTCGCCTTTAGCTAGTCTCCGTTTATGCCGTAGTTTTCATTTCGTGTTACTAATCACTTAGCAACCGAACCGGTATCCAATACCCTCATGCTACTAGGAGTACTAGTAAAGTACACATCAACATCATGTATATCAAATACACTTCTTTCGACTTTTGCCAGCCTTCTTATCTACCAAGTATCTAGAGTTGCTCCGCCTCAGTGACTGTTCCCCTCATTACAGAAGCACTTAGTCTCGGGTTTGGGTTTAATCTTGGGTCTCTTCATTAGTGCAGCAACTGTTTCGCCGTTTCACGAAGTATCCCTTCTAGCCCTTGCCTTTCTTGAAACTTAGTGGTTTTACAAACCATCAACTATTGACGCTCCTTCTTGATTTCTACTTTCGCAGTGTCAAACATCACGAATCGCTCAAGGATCATTGTATCTATCCTTGATATGTTATAGTTCATCACGAAGCTCTCACAGCTTGGTGGCAGTGGCTTTTGGAGAACCATCACTATGTCATCTGGAAGATTAACTCCCACTTGATTCAAGTGTTTGTCGTACTCAGACAATCTGAGCACACGCTCAACGATTGAGCTTTTCTCATTTACTTTGTGGACAAAGAATCTTGTTGGAGGTCTCGTACCTCTTAACAAGGGCACAAGCATGAAATCACAATTTCATCTCTTTAGAACATCACTTATGTTCCGTGACGTTTCAAAACGTCTTCGGCGCCTTGCTTCTGAGCCATTAAGTATTTTGCACTGAACTATCATGTAGTCATCAGAAACGTGTATGTCGGATGTTCACAGCATCCACAGACGACGCTCGAGGTGCAGCACACCAAGTGGTGCATTAAGGACATAAGCCTTCTGCGCAGCAACGAGGACAATCCTCTGCAAAGTTTGCTACTATCAACTTTCAACTAAATTTTCTCTAGGAACATATAAAAACAGTAGAGCTATAGCGCAAGCTACATCGTAATTCGCAAAGACCATTAGACTATGTTCATGACAATTAGTTCAATTAATCATATTACTTAAGAACTCCCACTCAAAAAGTACATCTCTCTAGTCATTTGAGTGGTACATGATCCAAATCCACTATCTCAAGTCCGATCATCACGTGAGTCGAGAATAGTTTCAGTGGTAAGCATCTCTATGCTAATCATATCAACTATACGATTCATGCTCGACCTTTCAGTCTCATGTGTTCCGAGGCCATGTCTGCACATGCTAGGCTCGTCAAGCTTAACCCGAGTGTTCTGCGTGTGCAACTGTTTTGCACCCGTTGTATGTGAACGTTGAGTCTATCACACCCGATCATCACGTGGTGTCTCGAAACGAAGAACTGTCGCAACGGTGCACAGTCGGGGAGAACACAATTTCGTCTTGAAATTTTAGTGAGAGATCACCTCATAATGCTACCGTCGTTCTAAGCAAAATAAGGTGCATAAAAGGATTAACATCACATGCAATTCATAAGTGACATGATATGGCCATCATCACGTGCTTCTTGATCTCCATCACCAAAGCACCGGCACGATCTTCTTGTCACCGGCGCCACACCATGATCATCCATCAACGTGTTGCCATCGGGGTTGTCGTGCTACTTATGCTATTGCTACTAAAGCTACATCCTAGCAAAATAGTAAACGCATCTGCAAGCACAAACGTTAGTATAAAGACAACCCTATGGCTCCTGCCGGTTGCCGTACCATCGACGTGCAAGTCGATATTTCTATTACAACATGATCATCTCATACATCCAATATATCACATCACATCGTTGGCCATATCACATCACAATCATACCCTGCAAAAACAAGTTAGATGTCCTCTAATTTTGTTGTTGCATGTTTTACGTGGTGACCGAGGGTATCTAGTAGGATCGCATCTTACTTACGCAAACACCACAACGGAGATATATGAGTTGCTATTTAACCTCATCCAAGGACCTCCTCGGTCAAATCCGATTCAACTAAAGTTGGAGAAACAGTCACTTGCCAGTCATCTTTGAGCAAAGGGGGTTACTCGTAACGATGAAACCAGTCTCTCGTAAGCGTACGAGTAATGTCGGTCCAAGCCGCTTCAATCCAACAATACCGCGGAATCAAGAAAAGACTAAGGAGGGCAGCAAAACGCACATCACCGCCCACAAAAACTTTTGTGTTCTACTCGAGAAGACATCTACGCATGAACCTAGCTCATGATGCCACTGTTGGGGAACGTCGCATGGGAAACAAAAATTTTCCTACGCGCACGAAGACCTATCATGGTGATGTCCATCTACGAGAGGGGATGAGTGATCTACGTACCCTTGTAGATCGTACAGCAGAAGCGATTAGAGATCGCGGTTGATGTAGTGGAACGTCCTCACGTCCCTCGATCCGCCCCGCGAACAATCCCGCGATCAGTCTCACGATCTAGTACCGAACGGACGGCACCTCCGCGTTCAGCACACATACAGCTCGACGATGATCTCGGCCTTCTTGATCCAGCAAGAGAGACGGAGAGGTAGAAGAGTTCTCCGGCAGCGTGACGGCGCTCCGGAGGTTGGTGATGATCTTGTCTCAGCAGGGCTCCGCCCGAGCTCCGCAGAAACGCGATCTAGAGGAAAACTATGGAGGTATGTGGTCGGGCAGCCGTGAGAAAGTCGTCTCAAATCAGCCCTAAAACCTCCGTATATATAGGTGGGAGGGAGGGGAGGAGGCAGCCTCAAAACCTAAAGGTTTGGCCGAAATTGGAGGTGGAGGAGTCCTACTCCAATCCTACTTGGAGTAGGATTCCACCTTCCCACTTGGAAACTCTTTCCACCTTGTGTTTTTTCCTTCTCAAACCTTATGGGCCTTAGTGGGAACTTATTCCAGCCCACTAGGGGCTGGTTTATCTCTTCCCATAGCCCATGAGACCCCTTGGGGCGTGACACCCCTCCCGATGGTCCTCGGCACCCCTCCCGGCACTCCCGGTACACTACCGATGAGCCCGAAACTTTTCCGGTAATGCACGAAAACCTTCCGGTAACCAAATGAGGTCATCCTATATATCAATCTTCGTTTCCGGACCATTCCGGAAACCCTCGTGACGTCCGTGATCTCATCCGGGACTCCAAACAACATTCGGTAACCAACCATATAACTCAAATACGCATAAAACAACGTCGAACCTTAAGTGTGCAGACCCTGCGGGTTCGAGAACTATGTAGACATGACCCGAGAGACTCCTCGGTCAATATCCAATAGCGGGACCTGGATGCCCATATTGGATCCTACATATTCTACGAAGATCTTATCGTTTGAACCTCAGTGCCAAGGATTCATATAATCCCGTATGTCATTCCCTTTGTCCTTCGGTATGTTACTTGCCCGAGATTCGATCGTCAGTATCCGTATACCTATTTCAATCTCGTTTACTGGCAAGTCTCTTTACTCGTTCCGTAATACAAGATCCCGCAACTTACACTAAGTTACATTGCTTGCAAGGCTTGTGTGTGATGTTGTATTACCGAGTGGGCCCCGAGATACCTCTCCGTTCACACGGAGTGACAAATCCCAGTCTTGATCCATACTAACTCAACTAACACCTTCGGAGATACCTGTAGAGCATCTTTATAGTCACCCAGTTACGTTGCGACGTTTGATACACACAAAGCATTCCTCCGGTGTCAGTGAGTTATATGATCTCATGGTCATAGGAATAAATACTTGACACGCAGAAAACAGTAGCAACAAAATGACACGATCAACATGCTACGTCTATTAGTTTGGGTCTAGTCCATCACATGATTCTCCTAATGATGTGATCCCGTTATCAAGTGACAACACTTGCCTATGACCAGGAAACCTTGACCATCTTTGATCAACGAGCTAGTCAACTAGAGGCTTACTAGGGACAGTGTTTTGTCTATGTATCCACACAAGTATTGTGTTTCCAATCAATACAATTATAGCATGGATAATAAACGATTATCATGAACTAAGAAATATAATAATAACTAATTTATTATTGCCTCTAGGGCATATTTCCAACAATCATATCTACTATATGACTCATGTTCGACCTTTCGGTCTCTTGTGTTCCGAGGCCATGTCTGTACATCCTAGGCTCATCAAGTTTGACCCGAGTATTCCGCGTGTGCGACTATTTTGCAGCCGTTGTACGTGAACGTAGAGTCTATGACACTCGATCATCATGAGGTGTCTCGAAACGACTAACTATCGCAACGGTGCGCACTCGAGGAGAACACAATTTTATCATGAAATTTTAGTGAGGGATCACCTTATAATGCTACCATCGTCCTAAGCAAAATAAGGTGCATAAAAGGATTAACATCACATGCAAATCATAAGTGACATGATATGGCCATGAAGTTGTGCTTCTTGATCTCCATCACCAAAGCACTGACATGATCTTCATCGTCACCGGTGCCACACCATGATCTCCATCACCATGCTGCCATCGAGGTTGTCGCGCTAACTATGTTGTTACTACTAAAGCTACTGACTAGCGATAAAGAAAAGCATCACCAAGCGCAAAAATAATAAAATACAATCCTATGGATCATGTAGGTTGTCGTAGCATTGACGTGCAAGTCGATATTTAACTAGTACAACATGATAATCTCATACGTCGAATATATCATATCATGTCTTTGGCCAATCACATCACATGCATATCCTACAAAAACAAGTTAGACGTCCTCTAATTTGTTGTTGCTTGTTTTACGTGGCTCCAATGGGTATCTAGTATGATCACATCTTACTTACACAAAACCACAACGGTGATATGCAAGGACCGCCTTTGTCAAATTCGATCCATCGATAACGGTGCCGCTACCATCGACCGTTTGAGTATCAAACGGACTCCAATTGCGATGAAATTTTGCAGGTGGCCTACCTACATTAAAAAAGACCGCACGCCAAGTTTCAACCCAATCCAAGAATATTTTCCGGACACCTTTAAAAATAAAAAATGTAATGATGTCACGGGCGCGGGCGTTTGTGGTCGGGCTCAAAATGGTCAACGACAAAAACAGAGAGAACCGGCAACTAATAATGGATGCAAGTTTTGAAAATTGGCGGCAATGGAGTGCCGATGCAATGCATATGATGCGCATGATGCGATGATGAGTGCAACACACAATCTAATCGCACGGTGGCAACAGAATAAAAGGGGAATCTTTTGGAGCGTCGGTCTCGGGCTATCACAACTATCCTACACTAACAAGAGATCTCGCCCCAAGATCTAAGAATGAAATGGGCAAAGAGAAAGAGAAAGAGGTAAAACTTAGTCGCTTCTTCGACAAACGAGTGAAACCAACGATCCTTGAAGGTTGCAAAGAGATGAAGAATGATATGAGAAACAAGCAATAGATCACACAAAATTTCAGCAGCACTTCTGTAGGAAAGAGGGGGAAATTGCTAAGATGGACAGAACTTGAGAAGATTCACAACAAACTAACTAAATTGAAAAACAAGGAAAGAACATGATCTTGAGAGAACAAGATGATAGATTGAAGAGAGCAACATCACCACAACTCCGGAACAAGAGAATAGAAACTAGATCATTGTGAAGAAGGAATGAAGAAGAGAATGACAACTACTACCACAATTGAATTTGATATGCATCTTACAAGATGAATTGAACCGAGTTATTGGAAAAACAACAACGAAAATAACAAGCTTGTAGTGGACTTATGAAAACCATCTCAACAATGAGGTGGCAACCAGCCACAGTTGTAAAACAATAGATTCATTAGGAGAAATAAGATTAGCATAACTTCTTTCACCAAGAGGATGCATTGAGAACTTGGATCAATGATAATCACCATAATAGCAAAAAACCCTAGGAAATGCTTTAGGTGAAATATAAACCAAGATAGCTCAATGAAGAAACCATGGGTTTGAAAATATCTCATTATCATAGAATCGGTGGGTTTACCTATTTACTTCTTGAATCAACTTCTCTTCAAGACTCCTCCACTAAGAAGAACGCTATAACACCACCTCAAAGGATAAAGGAAAAGAAAAGATGGAGCAGTTGGGAAAAGAATTGATATCATGAGCCACTCCAAAAAAATAATTGAAATCACTATGAAACAAGAATACGAATTATGTTATGATTATCCTTCATCAAGTTAAATTGATGACAAGCAACGGATTTAGCATACCAGTTGTTCTTCTAAAAAGATTGAGGAGAGATATGAGCACAAACTTGAACAAGTCTTGAAGGAGACACCGGTAAGAATTGGAATGAATGGGGATAACAAGAATGAATGGAGATACATGAGAATGAAGAGATCATGAGCCACCTGAGAGAAAAACTTGAACAAGGCACCGGAATAATTGAGAGACGAACGAAGTGACAACAATTGAGAAGAATTTAAGGATGAAAGCTCAAAGTTGAGAACGAAGAAATCTTCCGAAATGATGGCCTTCGGAGGATCGAGAAATGAAAACATCTGTGAAATGCACCAGATAGATATGGATGGGATTTCTCATGTTTGGGAACAATCCAAGATGATAACACAAAGTTGACATGACAATCTTCAAAAGAATGGAGAAAAATTTAAGAGAACCACTTCTTCGGTCTTCCAAACTGAAAATTAGGAGGAGAACACCACCAAGAATAACTAAGACACTCCGGAATAAAGAATATGAAAAGGTTGAGCCAATGATGTGAAATAATTTGAAGCAATATTGGAGAAGGAATATGGTTGATGAAATTCATACTTACGTCATAATTGAAAAGAACTAGAGATCTTCAGAAAAGAGAAGAAGAGCGAGATAAGATCTTGGGAGAAACCTCGGTTATGGGCCCACTCAAAGAAACCACCGTTGAAACAATTGCTTAGGAAGAGAGATATTGCACTGGTCAAATGAAAACTTGATGAGGTTTAGAACCTCAAAATAATTAAAAGGATTGAAAAGAAGAAACTTCTGAGATATCTAGAACACTCCGAATAGAATGGAGGGAGATGAAAAAACAAGAAAGACTTGAATAAGAATTTCCAACACAGGAATCATTGAACAAAAGAAAGGCAGATGATGAACACCGAGAAGTTGAATTCAATCCAGCGGAAAAGAACAAGAATGAAGAAATGATGAACTCAGAACTCCTCAGAATCGTCACAATGAATCACCAGATACCAGATAAAAGAGAAGATAGCAGAAGAAACACTAAAAGGAAGGCACTAGGATGATAACTGAATCACTGAGGAAAAGGGAAGGAGGGCGGGGGAAAACAAAGACTACTTGGGACAGATGAGATGAACTCCGGAAAGAAATGAGCGATTGATCTTCCAAATATTGAAAAGGAGAGAACTGACTGGAAGATAAGCACACCGGATGAAAAAGAATTGACATGAAAAATCCGTTTAAGAAGAATTGATAAGACAACTTGATTGAACAAAAGAATCTGCATTCCCATAAAAATATGAGAACACCTCTTGGAAAAAATATGAAATCACCATTTGACATCAAAGCAAATCGAATTACCATATTCCAACAAAACGAAGGATGAGGCTTTCAACACAAGCCGAAAAAATCATGACAGAGATTTCGTTCGATATTTTCGTGGATAGGATCGCAGGGGCTCAATCATATAGTAGCCATCATGTACAAGGTAGTGCACACGACATAGAAAGCGTCCCCGAGGCGTAGCAAGCTACAAGGACTCTTTAAGACACAACGAGAACCGATGTAAGATGACCGTGAACAAACAAATCCTCTTGATGTCGAACCCCAACCTCACATCATGCATCTGTTGGAAGATTGTCCTATAAGTAACTACTTGAATTCCCACCTAAGAACTCCCGAAATTTTCTGGTCATGCAATCGGGTCCACGGATACAAGGAGTAAAATTTCACTCAACTCCTAGCTTCTATCCCATTCGGTGTGTCACATCCGTCAACACATAACCAGAATCTCGGAAACTCATCTATCTCAGATCCTCGTAATCACAATGATACTAAGTATGGCGATACATCCGGACCTATCTCCACCAGTACTGGGGAAGCCGGAATCCTCTCGCCACTACTAGTATTGAATCAATTTCGAACATCCTCCATCCTGAGATACTAAGAAATCTAAATGATAACGATGTGCTCAAGAATCCCCTGGAGCTCAACTCCCCAGAAGAAATCAAGTCAGACAGGAGGCACCAAGATAGAACTCCGTCACATCGACATCATATATATTCCAAAAATATCCGCGTGATCCTAAATTTTTTTGAGTGAGAAGAGGAGCAGAATCAAAATTATTACATCAAGATTCTTCACCAAATCATAGAAGAGGAGAAAAAAACAATCCTACTCTCCGATATATAAGTAGACTCAAAGTAGTTTTTCCCTAGACTCGACTCGGCCAAGTTCGATCAATCAAGGGGGCTCCTAGGTGGGTACTTCTCTGGTACCAACTTGTCACGTCCAAGATGCAGTCCTATCCTTATTTTGGGGCGAGGGCCTCGACACGGATAGAAATGCATCTCGTCGTTTCGCAAGAATGGATATCATTACAAGTACATGTACTGAAAAGATGAGTATAAGGAGTTGGCTTACACTCGCCACAAGCTACATCAGAGTCACATCAGTACAATACATGTAATCATCATGAAGAAGAGTAGGGTCCGTCTACGGACGAAAATAACGATGAAAGAACAACGTCCATCCTTGCTATCCCAGGCTGTCGGCCTGGAACCCATCCTAGATCGACGAAGAAGAAGAAGAAACTCCAAATAGCACAATCAGCGAGCTCACGTCAAAGTAACTCTTTACCTATACCTGCAATTGGTGTTGTAGTAATCTGTGAGCCGCAAGGGCTCAGGAATCTCATTTCCAAAGTTATCAAGACTAGCAAAGCTTAATGGGTGAGGTATGGTTAAGTGGTGAGGCTGCAGCAAGCGACTAAGCATTTATTTGTGGTGGCTAACTTACGAGTACAAGAATAAAAGAGGGGGTGATCTACACATAGAGGACGTGAACTACTGATGATCAACTGAGTGATCATGAACACCTACTTACCGCATACATAACCCCACTGTGTCCTCGATCGGAGAAGGAGCTCACGAAAGAGACAGTCACGGTTACGCACTCAGTTGGCATATTTTAATTAAGCTTACTTCAAGTTATCTAGATCCGGATGTTAAACAAAGTTTCCACGTTGCCACATAACCACGGGCACGACTTTCCAAAAGATATAACCCTGCAGGGGTGCTCCAACTAGTCCATCCCAAACAACCACACGCTGCGACGGAATGACCTCGATCAGGGAAACCCGTGATCTCCTCGGGTTCCTTTTGGAAAACTTCAACCTCGAGATAACCTAAAGCATCCTCGGAACCCCTCGCACAAGATGCTCGAGAAAGGTAAAACAAGTCCTGCAAGGCCACCCGACGTGTTGACGAACCCGATAGGATCCACGTATCTCGTTGTCAGGACACGATTGGATGGGAAATCCTATGAGTAAAACCAAACCTCGGGTTTCCCCTTGGTGGCCCTGCAGTCTGCCCATTTGGGACCAACACCATCAGCACTGGCCCCCTTGTATTATGTTGAATTACTCCTCGGGTTCATGACACCCTATGTTTTTCAGTATTAACAAAATTATTATGTTGGGCAAATATAGTACCAATGTTGGGCCTTGCCAGACAAGCTTTATCCCAAAATGAGAATCTAGGGGGTCCCCATAACAACGCCAAGCATAGTAGGAGCACTCATATATGGAACATAACACTGGTAGCCGAAACTAAGGCGGCAAACGTGGAACAAAACACCAGGCTAGAAAGGTCGAGCCTTCCACCTTTTACCAAGTATATAGGTGCATTAAGTTAATAAGATAATATGGTGATATCACAAGGAACCCATGTTTGCACATGGAAGCAACTGCACCTGCAACTAGCAATGCTATCAAATGGTTAAGCGAGCAGTAACATAGCCAATGAGTGGTTTGCTAGGTTGTAGAAAGGTTGAAGGTTTTCATGGCAATGTTGAGAGGCTGATACTTAACAGGTGGTAGGAAGCAAGACATAATGATAGAAGAGAAACAACTAGCATGGCAATGATAGTAATGGTATCTAGGGAAATGATCATCTTGCCTGAGATCCCGCTTGGAAGAAGAACGACTCCATGAAGCAGACGAACCGACGTAGTCGAACAGATCCTCACATTCCGACATGCTTGCGGAACTCTATCGAGACGAAGCAAACCGAAACAACAATCAACACACGATATTCACCACGTCACATGCACGACATGATGCACACCCTAATATGATGTGTGATCAGTTTCGAATATGCAAGGCATGGCATGGCAAATCACAAGAGTAAAACGCTACACATTAAGTGAAGCTCAATATGCAACGAGTTGCATATTGACGAAACTCCATATTAAAATATTTAGTTCACTCTCGTTTAGGTACATAGTGATACTAAATGTTGTTAAACATGGCAAGGGGTGAAGCACAAATTAAACTACCTATCTAGGATTTTTAAATGAGGCCGGAAACAACATATAGCATCTCCGAAATGACCCCACGCGTTAACTTTCTAATCTGTCCAGATTTTTCCTAACCACATTTTATGTTTGTTAAATGGCAAAACAAAGTGGTTCATTGAAACTACATGTCATTCTAGTCCATTTACATATATGGCTCATCTCCAACGGAGCTACGGATAATTAACTATGACCTAAACCGTTTTTATCACGTCGACACGCAAACTAATGCAAACATCACTTTAAACAGTTTTAAATATGCATGGGAGTTGGAAAATATTATTCTATGCGAGGAGAAGGCGAGGGCGAGGCACTAGCGACGAGGAGGAGCTCTCCTGAGTTCCGGCTCGGCGTCACGCGACGGCGAACACTCTGTGGATGGGTCGCCGATGGCACTCCGGCCAACGTCTCCGGCGAGCTCGAGGATGCGGGCTAGCGACCTGGTCCTAGTCAACATCGGTTGAAGCATGTGTGGCTTCGACGACTGCCGGCCCGAGGAGGCAACACGGTGAAGCCATGGCGCACAAGGAAGAGCTCGGGCTCCTCACGATCCAGATCGGGATCGTGGAGGGAGCTGCGGGCGCGATGGTTTCAGGCTCGGGCGGGCCTGATGTGGGCTCGGCGGGCTGGCGGCGGCTGGTGGGAGGGAGCTGGCGGCTTCTAGGGTTTGAGCATGCATGGAAAACGGGGAGATGCCGGATCTGGCTGTCTTTATATAGATAGGGGGTTAGGGTTGGGGGTTTTAACTCCGATTTCGATCGTAGGATCGCAATCGAACAGTCTCGGGTGTGCCTAGGGTTAGGTGGGCTTAATGGATGTGTAGAGTGGTGGTGGGCTAAGAAGAGAGGGAGGTTTGCGGCCCGACAACGAGGTTTTAAAACACCTAAAAAGCCCGACGATAAATCGATAACGGTGCCGCTAAGGTCAACCGTTCGGGTATCAAACGGACTCCGATTGCAACGAAATTTGGTTGGCAGCCTACCTACATTAAAATAAGACCGCACACCAAGCTTCAACCCAATCCGAGAATATTTTCTGGATACATTTCAAAACAAAATTTTAACGAAGCTGTGGGCGCGTGCATGTGTGCTCGGGCTCAAAACGGTCAACGACGAAAACGGAGAGAACTAGCAACTAATAACGGGTAGAAGTTTTGAAAACTGGTGGTGACAAAGTGCCGATGCAATGCAGATGATGCGCATGATGCGATGATGAGTGCGATAGACAATCTAATCGCACGACAGCAATGGAATAAAAGAGGCATGTTCTGGAGCGTCAGTCTCAGGCTGTCACACTATATGACTCATGTTCGACATTTTGATCTCTTGTGTTCCGAGGCCATGTTTGTACATGCTAGGCTCGTCAAGTTTAACAAGACTGTTCCGCGTGTGCGACTGTTTTGCACCCGTTGTATGTGAACGTAGAGTCTATGACACCCGATCATCACGCGGTGTCTCGAAACGACGAACTGTCGCAGTGGTGCTCACTTGGGGAGAACACAATTTTATCTTGAAATTTTATTGAGGGATCACCTTATAATGCTATCGTCGTCCTAAGAAAAATAAGGTGCATAAAAGGATTAACATCACATGTAGATCATAAGTGACATGATATGGCCATGAACTTGTGCTTCTTGATCTCCATCACGAAAGCACCGGCATGATCTCCATCATCACCGGTGCCACACCATGATCTCCATCATTGTGCTACCATCAAGGTTGTCGCGCTAACTATGCTGTTACTACTAAAGCTACTGACTAGCGATAAAGAAAAGCATCACCAAGCACAAAAATAATTAAATACAACCCTATGGCTCCTATCGGTTGTCGTAGCATCGACGTGCAAGTCGATATTTAACTCTTACAACATGATCATATCATACATCGAATATATCATATCATGTCTTTGGACATATGACATCACATGCATACCCTGCAAAAACAAGTTAGACGTCCTCTAATTTGTTGTTGCTTGTTTTACGTGGCTACTATGGGTATCTAGTATGATCGCATCTTACTTACGCAAAACCACAACGGTGATATGCAAGTTGCTATTTAACCTTGTCCAAGGACCGCCTCGATCAAATCCAATTCAACTAAAGTTGGAGAAACACACACCCGATAGTCATCCTTATGCAAAAATTTCCATGTTAGTCGATGAAACCGGTCTCTCGTAAGCGTACGAGTAATCTTGGTTCGAGCCGCTTCATCCAACAATACCGCCAAACAAAGAAAAGACTAAGGAGGGCAGAAAATTGAACATCAACACCCACAAACTCCTTTGTGTTCTACTCAAGATATCATCTACGCATAGACCTAGCTCCGATATCATTGTTGGGGAATGTTGCATGGGAAACAAAAAAAAATCCTACACACACGCAAGACCTATAAATGGTGATGATCATCTATGAGAGGGGAGATCGGATCCACAAACCCTTCTATATCGCTAAGCGGGAAGCGTTAAGAAACATGATTGATGTAGTCGGACGTCTATGCGATCCAAATCGCAATGCGTCCCACGAACTCCGTCCCGATCTAGCGCCGAACGAACGGCACCTCCGCGTTCAGCACACGTGTAGCTCGGTGACGATCTCCATCTTCTTGATCCAGCAAGAGTGGAAAAGAGGTAGATGATTTCTCCGGCACGACGGCGTGGTGGTGGTGGTGGTGAACTAATTCAGCACAGCTTTGCCAAGCTCCGCTAAAATAATCTAGAGGAGAAAACGATCTAGAGAGAAAGAGGGCAACTCGTGTCTAATTAGGGTTGGGGGTGCCCTCAAAATCATGTAATATATACAAGAGGGAGGGACGAGAGGAGGTAGCCAAAAGGCTCCTCCTTGGCTCGGCCGTATAGGTGGAGGTGGAAGAGTCCACCTCCAATCCTACTCCGAGTAGGACTCCTCTCCTATTTGGAAGCCTCCCCTCCTTTGGGTTTTTTCCCTTTTCTTGCCTCTTGGCCGCATGGGCCTTTGAGGCTGGCTCTCTCAGCCCACTAAGGGATGGCGTGCCACCCCTAAGGCCCATGAAGCCTCCTGGCATGGGTGCCCCTCCCGATGGCCCTCCCGACATACCCGGTAGACTAACAAAAATACCCCAAACTTTTTCGGTGATAAAAATGGGATTTCTTATATATCAATCTTGACCTCCGGACCATTCTGGAGCTCCTGGTGATGTCCGAGATCTCATTCGGGACTTCGAACTACTTTCGATTGCCAACACACATAACTCAATAGTACCGAAACGTCACTGAACCTTAAGTGTGCAGACCGTGCGGGTTCAAGAACTATGTAGACATGACGTGAGACATTCTCTGGTCAATAACCAATAGGGGGACCTAGATGTCCATATTGGCTCCTATATATTCTACAAAGATCTTTATCGGTTGAACCTCTATGTCAAGGATTCAGTTAATCCTGTATGTTGTTCCCTTTGTCCTTCGGTACGTTACATGCCCGAGATTCGATCGTCGGTATCTCTAAACCTAGCTCAATCTCGTTACTGGCAAGTCTCTTTACTTGTTCCGTAATACAAAATCCCGTGTCTAACTCTTTAGTTACATTGCTTGTCATTCTTGTTGTGATGTTGTATTACCGAGTGGGCCCCGAGATACCTCTCCGTCATACAGAGTGATAAATCCCTGTCTTGGGGATTTGTCACTCCATGTGACGCACAGGTATCTCGGGGCCCACTCGGTAATACGACATAACAACAAGCCTTGCAAGCAATGTGACTAAGGAGTTAGTCATGGGATCTTGTATTACAGAACGAGTAAAGAGACTTGCCGGTACAAGATTGAACTAGGAATGGAGATAGTGACAATCAAATCTCGGGCAAGTAACATACCGAAGGACAAAGGGAACATCATATGGGATTAACTGAATCCTTGACATAGAGGTTCAACCGATAGAGATATTTGTACAATATGTATGAGCCAATATGGACATCCAGGTCCCGCTATTGGTTATTTACCGGAGAATGTCTCAGGTCATGTCTACATAGTTCTCGAACCCGCAAGGTCTGCACACTTAAGGTTCGGTAACGTTTCGGTATAGTTGAGTTATAGGTGTAGGTAACCAAAAGTTTTTCGGAGTCATGGATGAGACCCTGTATGTCATGAGGAGCCCCGGAATGGTCCGGAGGTAAAGATTGATATATAGGAAGTCTTGTTTTGGTCACCAAAAAAGTTCCGGGTACTTCGGTAGTGTATTGGGAGTGCCCGGAGGGTACCGGGGACCATCGGGAGGGGTGTCACACCCCGAGGGGACTCATGGGCTGTGGGAGGATACAAACCAGCCCCTAGTGGGCTCGCCTAAGCCCCCACTAAGGCCCATGAGGTTTGAGAAGGAAAAATCCCAAAGGTGGAAGAGGAGGAAAGGGTTTCCAAGTGGAGAGGAGGACTACTACTCCTAGTAGGATTGGAGTAGGACTCCTCCACTTCCAATTTCGGCCAAACCATGAGGGTTTGAGGCTGCCCCCTCCCCTCCCTCCCTCCTATATATACTAGAGGATGTAGAGGCAGCCCTAACCCTAATTGCCACGTGCTCCCTCTATTTCATCTAGATCGGTTTCTCCTCTAGTCTAGTTCGGCGGTGCTTAGGCGAAGCCCTGCTGGATTAGTTCACCACCACCACCTTGCTGCCATGTTGGAGAACTCATCTAACTCTCCGCACCTCTTGCTGGATCAAGAAGGTGGGGATCATCATCGAGTTGTACATGTGCTGAACGCGGAGGTGCCGTCCGTTCGGCACTAGATCGGGATGGGTCGTGATGAGATCGCGGGACGGATCCTGATGATATCACGGGACGGGCTGCGATTTGAATCGCGAAGATGTTCCACTACATCAACCACGTTATATACGCTTCCGCTTAGCGATCTACAAGGGTATGTAGATTCACTCTCCCCTCTTGTAGATGATCATCACCATGGATAGGTATTGCGTGTGCATAGGAATTTTTTTTGTTTCCCATGCTACATTCCCCAACAGTGGTATCAAAGTTAGGTTCATGCATAGATGATATGTCGAGTAGAACACAAAAGAATTTGTGGGCGTTGATGTTCAATTTTCTGCCCTCCTTAGTCTTTTCTTGATTCGGCGGTATTGTTGGATTGAAGCGGCTGGGACCAACTTTACTCGTACGCTTACGAGAGACCAATTTCATCGACCGACATGCAACTTATTGCATAAAGATGACTGGCAGGTGTCTATTTCTTCAACTTTAGTTGAATCGGATTTGACCAAGGCGGTCCTTGGTGAAGGTTAAATAACAATTTGCATATCACTGTTGTGGCTTTGCGTAAGTAAGATGCGATCATACTAGTTACCCATAGCAGCCACGTAAAATTTGCAACAACAAATTAGAGGACGTCTAACTTGTTTTTGCGGGGTATGCTTGTGATATGATATGGCCAATGGCATGATATGATATATTGCATGTATGAGATGATCATGTTGTAATAGTTAAATATCGACTTGCACGTCGATGCTACGGCAACCAACAGGAGCTATAGGGTTGACTTTACTTATTTTGCGCTTGGATATGCTTTGCTTTATCGCTAGTGAGTAGCTTTAGTAGTAACATCATAATTAGCGCGACAACCTCGATGGCAGCACAATGATGAAGATCATGGTGTGGCGCCGGTGACGATGGAGATCATGCCGGTGCTTTGATGATGGAGATCAAGAAGCACAAGTTCATGGCCATATCATGTCACTTATGATTTGCATGTGATGTTAATACTTTTATGCACCTTGTTTTGCTTAGGACAATGGTAGCATTATAAGGTGATACCTCACTAAAATTTCAAGGTAAAATTGTATTCTCCCCGACTGTGCATCGTTGCGACAGTTCGTGGATTCGAGACACCACATGATGATCGGGTGTGATAGACTCAAAGTTCACATAGAACGGGTGCAAAAAGAGTTGCACACGCAGAACACTCCGGTTAACTTGACGAGCCTAGCATGTACATACATGGCCTCAGAACACAAGAGGCCGAAAGGTCGAGCATGAATCATATAGTTGGTATGATCAACAAGGAGATGTTCACCATTGAAGCTAAACTCAACTCACGTGATGATCAGACTTGAGTTAGTGAATTTGGATCATGCGACACTCGAATGACTAGAGGGATGTCAATTTGAGTGGGTGTTCTTAAGTAATATGATTAATTGAACTCATTATCATGGACATAGTCGAAAGGTCTTTGCAAATTATGTTGTAGCTTGCGTTGAAGCTCTATTGTCTTCAATATGTTCCTAGAGAAAATTTAGATGAAAGATGATACTAGAAATTATGCAGACTAGGTCTGTAAACTGAGGATTTTCCTCATTGCTGCACACAAGGCTTATGTCCTTAATGCACATGTTCGGTGTGCTAAACCCCGAGCATCGTCTCTGATGTTGCGAACATCTGACATACACGTTTTTGATGACTACATGATAGTTCAGTGCATAATGCTTAAACGACTTAGAATTGAGGCGTTGAAGACGTTTCGAACGTCGCGGGACATACGAGATGTTCCAAGGGATGAAATTGGGATTTCAGGCTCGTGCCCTTGTTGAGAGGTATGAGACCTCCGACAAGATTCTTTGTCTACAAAGTAAGGGAGAAAAGCTCAATCGTTGAGCATGTGCTTTGATTTTCTGAGTGGTACAATCGCTTGAATCGAGTGGGAGTTAATCTTCGAGATGAGATAGTGATGGTTCTCCAAAGTCACTGTCACCAAGCTACTAGAGCTTCGTGATGAACTATAACATATCAGGGATAGATATGATGATCCTTGAGTTGTTCGCAATGTTTGACACCGCGAAAGTAGAAATCAAAAGGAAGCATCAATTGTTGATGGTTAGTAAAACCACTAGTTTCTAGAAGGGCAAGGTCAAGAAGGGATACTTCATGAAATGGCAAACCGGTTGCTGCTCTAGTGAAAAGACCCAAGGTTGAACCCAAACCCGAGACTAAGTGCTTCTGTAGTGAGGGGAACAGTCACTGAACATGAACTACCCTAGATACTGGGTAGATGAGAAGGGTGGCAAAGTCAACAAATGTATATTGGATATACATGATATTGATGTGTACTTTACTAGTAATCCTAGTAGCAACAAGGTATTAGATACCGGTTCGGTTGCTAAGTGTAAGTAACTAGAAATAAAAGCTACGGAATGAACAGAGACTAGCTTAAGGCGAGGTGAAGATATGTGTTGGAAGTGTTTCCAAGGTTGATGTGATCAAACATCGCACGCTCCCTCTACCATTGGGATTAGTGTTAAACCTAAATAACTGTTATTTGGTGTTTGCGTTGAGCATAGACATGATTAGATTGTGTTTATCGCAATACGGTTATTCATTTAAAGAGAATAATGGTTACTCTGTTTATTTGAATAATACCTTCAATGGTCTTGCACATAAAATGAATGGTTTATTGAATCTCGATCATAGTGATACACATGTTCATAATATTCATGCCAAAAGATAAAAAGTAGTAATGATAGTACCACTTGTGGCACTGCCACTTGAGTCATATTGGTATGAAACACATGAAGAATATCCATGCTGATGGATCTTTGGACTCATTCGGTTTTGAAAAGTTTGAGACATGCGAACCATGTCTATTGGTATAAACGCATGAAGAAACTCCATGCACATGGATCGTTTGGACTCACTTGGTTTTGAATCACTTGAGACATGCAAATCATACCACATGGTCTAGATGACTTAAGGCCTCATTTTCCAATGAGATGGAACAAGAAAGTAACTTATTGGAAGTAATACATTATGATGTATGCAGTCGAATGAGTGTTCAGGCATGTAGTGGATGTCATTATGTTCTTACTTCACAAATAATTTGAGCAGATACTAGTATATTTACTTGATGAAACACAAGTCTGAATTATTTAAAGGTCAAGTAATTTCAGAGTGAAGTTGAAGATCGTCCTGACAAGAGGATGAAATGTCTATGATATGATCGTAGAGATGAATATCTAAGTTGCGAGTTTGGTACACATTTAAGACAATGTGAAAATTGTTTCACAACTCATGCCACTTGGAACGCCATAGTGTGATGGTGTGTCCGAACTTCATAACCACGCTGAAAAGACCTCGATGACGCCTAGAGGGGGGGTAAATAGGCTATTTAAAAACTTCTTCGGATTTGGCTTAAACCTAATGCGGAAATAAACTAAGAGGATACTTTTCAAGCACAAATCCTAAATGCAATAGGCACCGCAATGTGTATCAACAACACGATCTACCAAGATGGACACAATATTGTTACTAACAAGCACAAGCAAGTTACACAAACTTAGTTGAGCTATATCACCCGACAAGTAGGTGAACGACACAAGATACTAGATCACACTATAGCACACGATATATCAAAAGCTGCAAGTGTGAACGTGTGGATATAGAGGGTATGCTTGAAAGATTAATCTTGTACAAAGAAATAGCCAACACAATATAATGAGCACAAACAATATGCAATGTATGTATGCTCAAGTAACACAAGTAAACCACAAGTAAGGAGTTAGGGTTAAGGATAACCGAGGTCACTGAGACTAAGATGTATCCCGATGTTCACTTCCTTGGAGGGAAGCTAGTCACAGTTAGAGAGGTGGATGTTACCACGAAGGCACACCCACGCCACAAAGGCTCACCCTATTCTCCCTTTGAGATAACACCACGAAGGCGTTTCTCAACCACTAGTGGTAAGCCTTTGAGGTGGCTTCCAAACCCTCACAAACTTTTCCGGGGGGTAATCACACGGATTGCTTCCTCTCCGAAGAACTCCTACCGCCTAGGAGTCTCCAACCTCCAAGAGTAACAAGATCACGGGGAATGCTCAAAACTTGCTCAAATCTCAAATAGCTTGGGTTGAGAGAAGGAGAGGGAGACGATCTATCTTTTGATTGGAACAACTCTCAAAGGGGCTCACAAATGCTCTTGGGATCTAAGATTTGGTGTGAGCAAATGTGTGTGAGGTAGAAATGTGTTCTTATGAGGATATGGCTGTGTTGGGCACCCTCTCACAAAGTGGGAGGGGGTATTTATAGTGGAAAAGGGAAAGTGACCGTTGGGGTCACTTAAGTGTGACAGTGGTCGGACGTCTGGCAGTTCTCGGAAGTCCGGACGCCCACAAGGGGTCGGACGTCCGACAAAGGTCGGTTGTCCGAGGGATGTACATATATCAGGAACCACTGTGAAGTCGAACAGGGACCAAACGTCCGGAGGAAGCTGGATGTCCGAGACTTTGGCTCTGTTCAAGGGCACTGGATTTCCGAAGGAGGTCGGACGTCTGGCCCTCGGACGACCGGAGGAGGCCGGAAGTCCGTGTTATTTGACTCAAATATCTCTGGTGCAAGATTCCGGATTTTCGAAGGAGGTCGGACGTCCGGCCCTTGGACGACCGGAAGAGGCCGGAAGTCCGTGTTATTTGACTCAAATATCTCTAGTGCAGGATTCCGGATTTCTGAAGTGGTCGGGCGTCCGTCCCTCGGACGTCCGGAGGAAGCCGGATGTCCGAGGCATTGGTTCTGTTTTCAGATAACAGCAGAGCAGTCTAGATGTGATATGAGCAGAAAAGTAGAGATGTAGTTTGAGCAAGTTCATCGCAAAACCTGTGATCCCCTCTTAATAGTGCGGGATCCCTAAAGACTCAAGAATCATAAAAGGGTACCGATGATCCATACTTGAGTGTATACTTTTATTCGCTGATCATCACTCCGCACAACTAACGTCAAAGGAATTGATACCTTTGAGTTAGCCCTTTCACTTGAGCTTGATGTTGTTGTTCCTTCTTGGCTCAAGTTGAAAGCAAGACATGATGAAGTCTTCAAGTAGCTCTCCCATACACAATGTGGAAAGCCTAGCTTATGTATTCATCTTCATTTGTCCACCATGTGAACATCCACAAGAATCAAGCATGTAGTGCTCAGGAATGCTTATCTTGATCTTGTCCTTGTTAGCACATGAGTTTGTCCTTATCAACACATGATCATTAACAATAGCTTAAAGGGGATTAGTGATTAGTTATCTATATGTGTGTTGTCAGCAACACCAAAACACGATTAAGGGCATGACTGTACTTTCAATCTCCCCCTTTTTGGTAGTTGATGACAACATACATATAGCTCTCAAAAATAGTAATAAAAATGTGTGGCTTAGGAGAGATTTGTTACGATGCTTATGAAGCTCCCCCTGATTATATGCATAGTAAAATAGGTAAGTGCGGGAGCTCCCCCTTAATGCGTGCTTTGAAGATAATAGCATGATATAACATTACACCATAATAGTTCAACAGTACATAGCATATCATAAGAATCAATAATTCATAGCATATCATATGAATCAAGGCGTATCATATGAATCAATAGGATAGCATAAAACTCATCATCATATGACACAATGATGATATCATGATATCTCATCACCACATGATAGTTTAGCAATACATCATCCATAAGTGATGGCATAGCACATCATCCATAAGTATCGTTACATGATGACACATCATTAAGTTCGACATAATACATCATACCATACATTATGAGAGAGTCTAAAATCGAAACTAAGATAAGATAATGTCCTCCCCCTTTGGCATCAAGGACCAAAAAGGAAGGAACCCGGCAATGCTACCACATACTCAAATATCACCCTCATCAACATCATCTTCATCATCAGGCATCATCCCCATCATCCTCATCGTCAGGCAAACCACTACCACCAGCCTCGTCAAGAAAATCAGCCCACTCAGGACCAGATGGGAAGCCAAAGTCAGAAGGAGGAGCAGCAGGAAGAGCCTCATTGTCACTCACATCAAGAGCGCCCGAGTCTCTTAGACGAGCCTTGAGGGCATTCTTGGAGGAGTCGAGGCGAGAAACCACATCATGAGTTTGACCGCACTGGAAAGAGAAGGCCTTCATCATGGCAGAATGTGCCTTGCCAATAAATTTGGCAAAGCAACCAAGAGGAGCTGAGCTGGATGAAGGGGTTGCTGACTGGGCAGCAGTGCGGCGAGTGGAGGTGGATGGGTTGGTTTTCTTGGGAGCATAGTTATCCGCCATGTGAGCGGGAATGACCCACTTGTGATGCGTGTGAGTGGGAGCAACAGTGAATTCAGCAACATGGTGAATAAAAGCCTGGATGAAGGGGGCATGAGGGAAGGCTCGCTTGTATTGAAGACTAGCGAGCCGAATCTCATGCCACAGAAAGTGAGGCACATTAATCTTGCGCTTGGGGGACTCGTGTAAATGTGACATGATATCAATACAGTAGCCGTTGCAGGATCCCCTATCACCCATCTTGGGATAGATGGTGCAGATAAGACACTAAAAAATGATAAAGAAGGGAGAGCGTCAGATGGATACTTGGTTAAGATCCTTATCCGTTCGTTTGCATCAAGTTCACGAAGTGGTTTCAGGAGAAGCCCACACGCCTCAATGGGCTTATATGCATGGTTAGGATCATTCTTATGGATTTTGAAGCCGGAGTCGGGGAAACCGAGTGCGGCAACAAACTCATCATAAGAGGCTCTGAACTGAACATCAGAAGTCATCCAGCTAACAGTGTTGTTTGAGCCAAAGAAACATGTGGCATAAAATTGATGAATAGCAGCACTGTTAAAATCGCACCGAAAAGCAAAGGGGGCAGCGAGCCCCGATGACTCAATGAGCTCAATGGCACTCGGGTATTTTGCCGGGTGCGTGCGAATATGCTCAAGATTAATATAGTGATGGACAGAGAGACCCTTAGGAACAATGACAGTAGTAAAGATGTCCGCTTGGACGTTTGTGCGGAAACGTGACTCCATAGAGTCATGTACAACAGAGAATTGGTCAACATCGCGGCGGAATGTGAAGTAGGAAGACTTAGGAACCGTGGTGAAGTCCGTGACTTCACGACCTAAAGTAGGAGGAGGTTCAAGAGAGATGCGACGAGCTTCACCTTCGGGCTGTTCAGCAGGAGGCGGTGGCATATATGAGGGCCTACGAGTCCCAGGCTTCGGCATAGTCTTCCGAACGGCGACGTGTTCAGCGCGTTCCTCATCTGCAAGCTCATCCTCGAAGTCAGAGCCATCAGACGAGGAGTGAAGCTGACAAGGAGGACGCCGGGTGACCCGTTTGAAGGGACGGTGTGGTGCATCGGAGTCATCCGACCCCGTGCCAGTAGGGGCACGAGCGGATGAGCCAGCAGAGTTCTTCCGGGCAGTGTGCTTAATCTTGGGAATGATGGAACAAGGCCTACACGATTGCAAACCAATGGGGAACAGTCACGGTCAAACCACATGAACGAACATATGAACTTGTGAGAAAGGGGAACCAATCCCGAGAGAGACCGAGAGGATACCTGGAGATCGAGAGAGGATAGGAAGGGAAGACGGATCCCGCGGAGGAGATCAGCCAGATCGCGGAGCAGGGCCCCCAGTGGCGGCGCGGTCGAGCTCCTCTCGCGCTGGCGGCGGCGGCTGTGGTGGCGGTTGAGAGAAAAGGAGGCGCGTGGGGGCTAGGGCAAGGCCCAGCCCGCGCCCCTCTATTTATAGAGCTCCCGATATGTCGGACGTCCGACAAGCATCGGACGTCGGGAGAGTATTTAGTCGTCGGACGACCGACATGTGCCGGACGTCCGGAGTGTGTTTAGCCGTCGCACGACCGACATCTGCCGGACGTCCGGAGTGTGTTTAGCCATCGGACATCCGAGACTCGTAGGACGACCGGGAGAGAAGTATGCAGAGGCAATTTCTGGGATTTGGATGATGAGGTGATAAGAAGTATTCTCGCATGTGTAGCAACCAAAGACCTCTCAACAAACATATTATGGATATGGTATGATGTAAAACTTCTAATTCGATTACTATGATAAGTGTGGGTCCAAAATACGGTCAAAGGCATGAGTGCATAGAATTCATGCACAAGTTATCCTATTATAAGAGCAAGGCACATGACACAAGGGCCATGGAACAAATTTGTCTCATTTATATGACCATGAAGTGCTAAGAGAACACCAACACTAAGCATTTCATCAGTGTGATTGACAAGGACATGCAGGAAATTACAAAGTGGAAAAAGTATTATGTTCATGCCATGATGCAACCTACACAGGGTTGACTCTAATGTTATACATGCATGAAGTAAATACTTGTTACCGGAAAGGCATTGGTATGGCGTAGAAGTAGCCGAGTCATGTCTTGACTATAATTTCTTCGTGACCAGCACCATCTTCTTCTGAGAATAAGTCAAGATAGCAATGCTTCTCCAAAGTACCTAAACCACCAGTTAAGCACAGTATGGTCCCCAAACTTATTGGGTCCGAAGTAGTTAGTCCAACTACAATATATATAGGGTAAGATCACTCAATTATGTGCATATAGATGTAAGTTTTATTTTCAAGCACACCTTAACCTTTTAATGGATACGTCTGATTTACCATATACATATATTGGATCAAAGATACGATAGACACGGCATGTGCATATACACATAGTAGATATGCCTACACAAGCCTATCAAAATCCAAGGATATACAATTTGGACAAATGAACACATAATTTTCAATTACAGAACATTCATGTCGTCCAAAATGGATCAGGGTGACAAATCAACATATGATAGCACCCCAAGTTCAACACATGAACCGGTCAAGGCATCAAACCATGTAAGGTATGCATTTTGCACAACCTTACATGCATGTCTCACCCCAGTAGATGTATAAGTGTAGGTAATATGATTATAACTCCCACAACATTACGAAATAAATAGTACGAGCTTAAATACATGCATGGGAGATTACCGGGAGACACATGAATTTCTCGGCAAGTTATGTAGGCCAAATGAAGACAAAGCCGAAATAAAATGACCATGAAAAACACTACCAAGCCAGAAATACCATGTGTGAGAGAACACAATGGTATTTAGAATTATCAGTGGTGGTAGATGCCAAACGAGCACAAGGATCGTTTTATACTCACACAAGTGTGATATGGAAGTTCAACCATAAGCATAATGTTTAGATGCCATACGTTAACATCCCAATTAGTTAGATCATAGTGTAGAGAAACAATTCGAAAGGCATGCATCAACTATGCCCTTCTTTTAGGTACGGTCTAGCGGCTAAGCCATGAGTATTGGTGTAGTAGCACGTCATACTCACGCACATCTAAGGGATTTAGACACCAACAGGGTTATTATGCGAGTTAAGACACGTGGAGCATGACAAGCCACAAAGTTAGAGAATAACCCTATGTGGTAGATTCTGAGTGGCATACATCAGATGTTTTATCTTACCAGGGGATGTGGCGTGCACAAAGCATATCACATGCCCTTAATGTGATAATCCATGTATTTATCATCCAAGGCAATCAATCATCCAACTAAGCTGATAAGTGGATGCCAATTTGAACTTCGGATGGCTTTGACATCAAACGAATTGATTGGATAATCTTGCATCGTGAATAATAGATGGAGTCCAATACATATATATACATTTTGGATTAGTGATGTGCGTAGAGCAGAACACTCCCCCTTAATGTTATGAGCTATTAACGTCTCGGAAGACCCACACAACGGTGCAACTAGGATGCAAGTAATGATCAGGACTACACACAACTATATGACATACATAACGACCTACACATGATAGATAACACATAACAATCATACTAGTAGGCGCAACATGTCAAAGTACATGCTAGGTACCAAACCTAGACATGAGAAGGAGTAGGCAAGCAACTTTCAATGTAAACAATTTAAGTACAAGTTACCGCAAAGAGGCACATTGGATATGGGATATGGGCTCGATAATCCAAATGACTTGGCTTGAGATAATACGAATGATGAAGAGTCCTCAAATATTCATTGTGTATCCAAGTCTCCAATGTCCTCCAAACTCACCTATTGATCAAGTTTAAGCATGTTGGTCCCCAACTACGTTGGGTCCTAAGAGGTTAGTCACAACAGGCTTGGCAACCCAAATGGTTCTTTTCTTGACACCATTTTGAGTACCAACAAACTTGGCAAACACATTGTCAACCTTATCCTTCCTAAGGGAATAGCTATCATCAATAGTGATTGGGTCGGATAAGTTACCTCTCGTGCAAGACGAAGCAACGTGACCCTTCTCACGACATAAGTAGCAACATCTACCCTTTGTTTTCTTCCCAGTTGATTTCTCACCTCGGGGAGTGTTGGCTTGGGTCTTATTGGGAAGAGGCCTTCCTTCAACTTGTAGTTGAGTGTGTGATTGAGTTTGTGGCTGCTTCCCTTGTTGCTTGTGACTTTGAGACTTCGTCTTCAGAGGGCAAGATCTAACATGGTGCCCTTTAACTTTGCACTTGAAGCAAATGATTTTGGCCGAATTCTTAACTTGTTCTAGGCCACTCTTGTTCTTGTTTGAGTTTACTCCAACATCACTTTTGTCATTCGGAGATGTTTGCTCACACAGGACGTTGTTGGGTGTGGACATCCCTTCATGACACTGTTCCAAGCCTTTCTTCAAATAAGTGACTTCGGCCTTGAGCTTTTCGATTTCCTCTGCATGGTTAGTATCAACGCAAGTACTAGAGGAAGTGTAAGCTTCAATGTTAGAGCCACAAGGCAAGGAAAGTAATTCATCGCACGAGGTAGCAACATTATGAGTAGACGAATTACTAGGACTAGCACATGGAAATATAGTACTTTGATTAGAAGTAGTGCCATTGTCCACATGAGGCTCACTTGATGTTACCTTGGTGATGGTAGCCTCATGAGCTAACTTTTGCACATTATGGGATGTTAGAAGATCGGCATGAGAGCTTGTGAGCATTACATGGTTTTCTTCCAACTTCCCATAATTGCTAGTTAGTAAATCAAGTTGAGCACATAGCTCAACATTCTCCTTCAATGTTGATACTTCAAATGAGATAGAGTTAGATGTACAAGTATCATCAACAATATGAGAGGAGTAAGTAGCAACTAGAGACTTCTCATGAGTAGATTGAAGCTCCTCATAGATCTTAGAGGTTTTGATGAGCTCTCCCTTGACACTATTGCATTCAAGGAGAAGGACCTCAAAATACTTTGTAAGTTTATCATGAGCAACTACAATCTCTTCTTTTGAAGATCTTAAGTCTCTACAAGCTTGATGACTCTTCTCAAGTTCATGTTCAAGTTGTTCACTTTTAGCTTGTTCATGATTAAGTGAATCATTACAATTTTCAAAGTAAGCAAGAACATCTTGGAATCTTTGAAGAGCGTTATTTTTAGCTTTATGAAGAATTTTACTGATCACATAGATATTTTCAGTCAAGTCATCATCATCATCTTTATCGCAAATATCATCGTTATTGCACAGGGAAGATGATACCTCATTATTACCTCTTGCCATGAGGAACATGTGAACTGGAGGCGTTGATGATGATTCTTTTGGTGAATTAGATTCTTCATTAGTCAAAAGTACTTCATATTTCTTGATTTCCCCTAAATGATTAGTCATAGAGCAACTAGGGAGAAACAGGATATTTTGATCAAGAGGACACGGGAAAGCAGGCATATAACCACAGACATTTGTCGAGGGATCTTTAGGTGAAATGCATGACCTATCAGCACAATAATTTACACTATGTGTGGTGCTAGATATGCTCGTGTCCATAGAGGCTATGACATTTTCATGAACATATATTTCTTCACTCACCATGTCATTACCTTGTGAGATTGAAGATGCTGAGGTGTGCAAGCAATCGGATATGGAAGTACTGGTGAACTCTTTATGATCGAAAAGAGTGAAGAGCTCATGCACCAACTCCTTCATCATAATATCGTCTTCATCAAGATCGGACCCACCGTATAAATCTTCAAGTTTAGTCCAAACCTCATGAGCTGACTTGCAAGTCGAGATAGACTTAAACACCTCAGGACTTATGGTTCGATGAATGGCAAGAAAAGCCTCACAATCAAGATACATTTCATTAGTAGATGAAGATGCATAATCCCTTTTGTCGGCAATCCCTACAAGAACAATTCGTAAAGTATTTGGGCCCATGGTCCGAAAGAGATGAAGCATACGAATTCTCCATAGGGTATAATTTGTGCCATCAAAGTCAAAGGTGTCATTGTGCACTAATCCAATAGTCGACATCGATACTCTCTAGGTCGTGAAACCTAATTAAAGAGAGACCTTGCTCCGATACCAATTGAAAAGACCTCGATGACGCCTAGAGGGGGGTGAATAGGCTATTTAAAAACTTCTTCGGATTTGGCTTAAACCTAATGCGGAAATAAACTAAGAGGATACTTTTCAAGCACAAATCCGAAATGCAATAGGCACCGCAACGTGTATCAACAACACGATCTACCAAGATGGACACAATACGGTTACTAACAACCACAAGCAAGTTACACAAACTTACTTGAGCTATATCACCCGACAAGTAGGTGAACGACACAAGATACTAGATCACACTATAGCACACGATATATCAAAAGCTGCAAGTGTGAACGTGTGGATATAGAGGGTATGCTTGAACGATTAATCTTGTACAAAGAAATAGCCAACACAATATAATGAGCACAAACAATATGCAATGTATGTATGCTCAAGTAACACAAGTAAACCACAAGTAAGGAGTTAGGGTTAAGGATAACCGAGGTCACTGAGACGAAGATGTATCCCGATGTTCACTTCCTTGGAGGGAAGCTAGTCACCGTTAGAGAGGTGGATGTTACCATGAAGGCACACCAACGCCACGAAGGCTCACCCTATTCACCCTTTGAGATAACACCATGAAGGTGTTTCTCAACCACTAGTGGTAAGCCTTTGAGGTGGCTTCCAAACCCTCACAAACGTTTCCAGGGGGTAATCACACGGATTGATTCCTCTCCGAAGAACTCCTACCGCCTAGGAGTCTCCAACCTCCAAGAGTAAAAAGATCACGGGGAATGCTCAAAACTTGCTCAAGTCTCAAATAGCTTGGGTTGAGAGAAGGAGAGGGAGACGATCTATCTTTTGATTGGAACAACTCTCAAAGGGGCTCACAAATGCTCTTGGGATCTAAGATTTGGTGTGAGCAAATGTGTGTGAGGTAGAAATGTGTTCTTATGAGGATATGGCTGTGTTGGGCACCCTCTCACGAAGTGGGAGGGGGGTATTTATAGTGGAGAAGGGAAAGTGACTGTTGGGGTCACTTAACTCTGACAGTGGTCGGACGTCCGGCAGTTCTCGAATGTCCGAACGCCCACAAGGGGTCGGACGTCCGATAGGGGTCGGTCGCCCGAGGGATGTACGTATATCAGGAACTACTGTGAAGTCGAATAGAGACCGGACGTCCGGAGGAAGCCGAATGTCCGAGACTTTGGCTCTGTTCAAGGGCACCGGATTTCCGAAGGAGGTCGGACGTCCGGCCCTCGGACGACCGGAGGAGGCCGGAAGTCCGTGTTATTTGACTCAAATATCTCTAGTGCAAGATTCCAGATTTCCGAAGGAGGTCGGACGTCCGATCCTCGGACGACCGGAGGAGGCCGGAAGTCTGCGTAATTTGACTCAAATATCTCTGGTGCAGGATTCCGGATTTTTGAAGTGGTCAGGCGTCCGTCCCTCGGACGTCCGGAGGAAGCCGGATGTCCGAGGCATTGGTTCTGTTTTCAGATAACAGCCCAGCAGTGTAGATGTGATATGAGCAGAAAAGTAGAGATGTCGTTTGAGCAAGTTCATCGCAAAACCTGTGATCCCCTCTTAATAGTGCGGGATCCCTAAAGACTCAAGAATCATAAAAGGGTACCGATGATCCATACTTGAGTGTATACTTTTATTCGCTGATCATCACTCCGCACCACTAACGTCAATGGAATTGATACCTTTGCGTTAGCCCTTTCTCTTGAGCTTGATGTTGTTGTTCCTTCTTGGCTCAGGTTGAAAGCAAGACATGATGAAGTATTCAAGTAGCTCTCCCATACACAATGTGGAAAGCCTAGCTTATGTATTCATCTTCATTTGTCCACCATGTGAACATCCACAAGAATCAAGCATGTAGTGCTCAGGAATGCTTATCTTGATCTTGTCCTTGTTAGCACATGAGCTTGTCCTTATCAACACATGATCATTAACAATAGCTTAAATGGGATTAGTGATTAGTTATCTATATGTGTGTTGTCAGCAACACCAAAACACGATTAAGGGCATGACTGCACTTTCACACGCCGTGTTGGATATGGTGCATACTATGATGTCTCTTATCAAATTACCACTATAGTTTTTGGGTTAGGCATTAGAGACAACCACATTCACTTTAAACAGGGCACCACGTAATTCCGTTATTATGACACCGTATGAACTATGGTTTGGAGAAACCTGAGCTGTCGTTTCATAGAAGTTTGGGGTTGCGGCGCTTATGTGAAAAAATTTCAGCCTGATAAGCTCGAACCCAAAGCGGATAAATACATCTTCATAGGATACCCAAAACAGTTGGGTATATCTCCTATCTCAGATCCAGAAGCAAAATGTTTGTTTCTAGAAATGGGTCCTTTCTCGAGGAAAAGTTTCTCTCGAAAGAATTGAGTCGGAGGATGGTGGAAACTTGATGGGGTTATTGAACCATCACTTCAACCAGTGTGTAGCAGGGCGCAAGAAGTTGTTCTTCTCGCTCCTACACCAATTGAAGTGGAAGCTGATGATAGTGATCATGAAGCTTCGGATCAAGTTCCTACAAACCTAGTAGGTCGACAAGGCCACGTACTGCTCAAGAGTGGTACGGTAACCCTGTCTTGGAGGTCATGTTGTTGGACAACAATGAACCTATGAACTATGGAGAAGCGATGATGGGCCCGGATTCCGACAAATGGTTGGAGGCCATGAAATCCGAGGTAGGATCCATGTATGAAAATGAAGTGTAGACTTTGGAAGAACTACTTGATGGTCGTAAGACTATTGGGTACAGATGGAATTAAGGAAGACGGACGATGATGGTAAGTGTCACCATTAAGAAAGCTCGACTTGTCGCAAAGATGTTTTTGACAAGTTCAAGGAGTTGACTATGATGATACTTTGTCACTCGTAGCGATGCTAAGAGTCTATTGGATTTATGCTAGCAGTTGCTGCATTATTTATGAAATCTTGCAGATAGGATGTTAAAATATTGTTTTCTTGACGGTTTCCTTGAGGAAAGGTTGTATGTGATACAATCAGAAGGTTTTTCGATCCTAAAGGATGCTAACAAGTACGCAAGCTCCAGCGGTCCTTCTATGGAGTAGAGCAAGCATCTCGGAGTTGGAATATACGCTTTGATGAGATGATCAAAGTTTTTGGTTTTATACAAAGTTTATGAGAAACTTGTATTTCCAAAGAAGTGAGTGGGAGCACTATAGAATTTCTGATAAATATATGTGGTTGACATATTTTGACCGGAAATAATGTAGAATTTCTAGAAAGCATAAAGGGTTGTTTGAAAGGAGATTTTCAAAGGAAAACTTGGATTAAACTACTTGAACATTGAGCATCAAGATCTATGGAGATAGATCACAGTGCTTAATAGAACTTTCGACGAAATGCATGCCTTAACAAGTTTTTGAAGGAGTTCAAAATAGATCGGCAAAGAAGGAGTTCTTGTCTGTGTTGTAAGGTGTGAATTTGAGTAAGACTCAAAGCCCGACCACCGCAGAAGAAAGATAAAGGACGAAGGGCGTCCCCTATGCCTTAGTTGTAGGCTCTAAAGTATGCCATGCTGTGTACCGCACCTGATATGTGTCTTGCCATGAGTCTGTCAAGGGGTACAAAGAGTGATGCAAGATCGAATCACTGAATAGCGGTCTAAGTTATCCTTAGTAACTAGTGGACTAAGGAATTTTTCTCGATTATGGAGGTGATTAAAGAGTTCGTCATCAAGGGCTACGTCGATGCAAGTTTTGACACTAATCTGGATAACTCTGAGTAGTAAACCGGATTCGTATAGTAGAGCAGTCATTTGGAATAGTTCAAAATGGCACGTTGGTAGCAGCACCTATAGGATGACATAGAGATTTATAAAGCACACTCAGATCTGAAAGGTTCAAACCCATTGACTAAAAACCTATCTCACAAGAAAGAAATGATTGAACCCCAGAACTACATGGGTGTTAGATTCATTACAACCACATAGTGATGTTAACTAGATTATTGACTCTAGTGCAAGTGGGAGACTGTTGGAAATATGCCCTAGGGGAAATAATATATTGGTTATTATTATATTTCCTTGTTCATAATAATCGTTTATTATCCATGCTACAATTGTATTGATTGGAAACTCAAATACATGTGTGGATACATAGACAACACACTGTCCCTAGTGAGCCTCTAGTTGACTAGCTCGTTGATCAAAGATGGCTATAGACAAGAGTTGTCACTTGATAAAGGGATCACATCATTAGGAGAATGATGTGATGGACAAGACCCAAACTGTGAACATAGCATATGATCGTGTCAGTTTATTGCTACTGTTTTCTGCATGTCAATGTATCTGTTCCTATGACCATGAGATCATGCAACTCCCGGACACCGGAGGAATACCTTGTGTGTATCAAACATCGCAACATAACTGGGTGACTATAAAGGTGCTCTACAAGTATCTCCGACGGTGTCTGTTGGGTTGGCATGGATCAAGACTGGGATTTGTCACTCCATGTGACAGAGAGGTATCTCAGGGCCCACTCGGTAATACAACATCACAACAAGCCTTGCAAGCAATGTGACTAAGGAGTTAGTCACGAGATCTTGTATTAGGGAACGAGTAAAGAGACTTGCCCGTAATGAGATTGAACTAGGTCTCGAGATACCGACGATCGAATCTCGGGCAAGTAACATACCGAAGGACAAAGGGAACAACATACGGGATAACAGAATCCTTGACATAGAGGTTCAACCGATAGAGATCTTCGTAGAATATGTAGGAGTCAATATGGACATCTAGGTCCCGCTATTGGTTATTGACCGGAGAATGTCTCGGGTCATGTCTACATAGTTCTCCAACCCATAGGGTCTGCACACTTCAGGTTCGGTGACGTTTCGGTATACTTGAGTTAGAGGTGTTGGTAACTGAAATTTTTTCGGAGTCCCGGATGAGATATCGAACATCAGAGGAGCTCTGGAATGGTCTGGAGGTAAAGATTGATATATAGGAACTCCTCTTTTGGTCACCAAAAAAGTTTTGGATACTTCGGTAGTGTACCGGGAGTGCTGGGAGGGTACCGGGGAGCATCGGGAGGGGTGTCACGCCCCAAGGGGCCTCATGGGCTGTGGGAGGAGACAAACCAGTCCCTAGTGGGCTGGACTAAGCCCCCACTAAGGTCCATGAGGTTTGAGAAGGAAAAAACCCAAAGATGGAACAGGAGGAAAGGGTTCTCAAGTGAGAGGAGGAATCCTACTCCTAGTAGGATTGGAGTAGGACTCCTCCACCTCCAATTTCGGCCAAACCTTGAGGGTTTGAGGCTGCCCCCTCCCTCCATATATACTAGAGGAATTAGAGGCAGCCCTAACCCTAATTGCCACGTGCTCCCTCTACTTCATCTTGATCGGTTTCTCCTCTAGTCTAGTTTGGCGGTGCTTAGGCGAAGCCCCGCTGGATTAGTTCACCACCACCACCACGCCGTGCTAGAGAACTCATATAACTCTCCACCCCTCTTGCTAGATGAACAAGGAGGGGATCGTCATCGAAATGTACGTGTGCTGAACGCGGAGGTGCCATCCGTTCGGCACTAGATCGGGGTGGATCATGATGGGATCGCGGGACGAATCGTGATGAGATCGCGGGACGGGCTGCAATTTGAGTCGTGAAGATGTTCCACTACATCAACCGTGTTATATATGCTTCCGCTTAGAGATATACAAGGGTATGTAGATTCACTCTCCCCTCTCGTCGATGATCATCACCATGGATTGGCATTGCTTATGTGTAGGAAATTTTTTGTTTCCCATGCTACGTTCCCCAACAAAGAGCCACTCTGGTTTTCTTTCTTTTTTCTCTGTTTTTTTGTGCTTTTTCAGAAAATCACTATAATGGCGAGTGTGTGAAAACTCTTCCGAACGACTAAAAACAGGATAGACATGAAAAAGATGACTATTATTTTCTGGAGCAATTCGGGCTTGCAACGACCAAAAATTGCGACAAAAACCACTATGTTGGCGAGTGTTTGAAAACTCTCTAAAAAGCCTAGCAACACGATACGGAAAAAATTCACCCTCTGAAATTTTGGCCTAAAAAGTGCTTTGAAAAGCTTGCCGGACTAGGATTGGTGGTGGATATGTGGTGGTGATTTATGGCAGCAAGGAGGATGGTGGCGTGGTGGTGGTATATGGCAGCAGCAATGATGGTAGCGTGGTGGTGGTATATGGCAGCGATGAAAGATGGCACGGTGGCGTCGTGACCGCTGTGAACAGAACTCGAAACTCTAAAGGGCTAGACACTAAGACGAGCAACTCGACACGATGATGTGACCGCAAATTCCACAAAGCAAAATAATGAAAAGACTATGCAAAGGCTCAAATTGGTTCGGATATAATGATATAACCCTAAAAAAATTTGGCTTTTCCGTGGACTATAGGTATGAAGAACAGATGCGAGCTTACTATGAAAAACTGGTAAAATCTCACCGACCAACGTGGAAATCTGATACCACTTGATAGAGGCAGAGTTGTCCCTGTCTTTCGATGAGATGGTGGTTATCGTTTTTGGTGGACTAGACTTTGATGATCCAACTACGAATGTGTGAGGACGTCACGCCTTAGCAATCGCTAAACCAACTCCAAGAGGTTATTGACCACGCCAGAGCACGACTAACTTGACCACGAGGGTCTGATTCCTCCATGCAAATGAAGAACAAGCAAGAAACTATGATTGCAATCTGGATGTTAGGAATATAAGAGTAAAGCTTTATTGATGAAGGTGGGGTTCTATGACGCCTTTGTCTGGTTGTGGAACACAAACGAAGAACGTGAATTTGCAGCTATGGCGAACTTGTAATCTAAACAAAACCCAAGTATTAACGGTGCCCTAAGGGTTGTATATGTGAGGGAACAAAGAGGGGTTTCCGTGACCCTTGGAGGAGGGGTCCTAAAATGACCCTAAACTCGGTTTCCCCACACATATGGACTCTAAAAATAGCCAAAAATATGGTATTTAGAAATTACATGGGCCTGACCCTGAAATAAGGTAGTGCAGCCCTATAATAGCCTATGGACAAAATTTATAAAGTGGCGTCTTGAATATTCCGTCCAAGCCTTCATGCTCTCCTTATGGTGGCTTCAAAGTGCCAAAGCACCAGTGGAAGCTCCATTGTTATTTCCCGCGCGTGCACCTTCTTCTCCATGCTTGATCCCGGTCCAATGGATATCCTTCTTGTGCATGCTAGGTCCTTCATTCATAAGTATAAAAAAAAGTATCTAACTTAGGCAGCATCATATGTTCATGAACATTAGAAGGATTTCCAAGAAACAAAAGTACGTGGTAATTCAATTGGCATGCGCGAGCTCTAGTAACTGGTCCAGTATGTATAGTCGCTCGGGTTGTGGGTGTAACAATGGTATTTATGTCCTCATCAAAGAAGAAGAAGACTATAAGAAGAACAAGAACAAGAAGAACAAGAAGAAGACTATAATAATAAGAAGAAGAAGAAGAAGAAGAAAAAGACTAGAAGAAGGAGAAGAAGAAGAAGAAGAAGAAGAAGAAGAAGACTAGAAGAAGGAGAAGAAGAAGAAGAAGAAGAAGAAGATGTGATGAAGAAGATGAAGAAGAAGAAGAAGAAGAAGAAGTGATGAAGAAGAGGAAGAAGAAGAAGATGTGATGATGATGATGATGAAGAAGAAGAAGAAGAAGAAGTAGTAGTAGTAGTAGTAGTAGTAGTAGTAGTAGTAGTAGTAGTAGTAGTAGTAGTGGTGGTGGTGGTGGTGGTGGTGGTGGTGGTGGTAGTGGTGGTGGTAGTGGTGGTGGTAGTAGTACTGGTAGTAGTAGTGGTAGTAGTAGTGGTAGTAGTAGTGGTAGTGGTAGTGGTAGTGGTGGTGGTAGTGGTGGTGGTAGTGGTGGTGGTAGTGGTGGTGGTAGTGGTGGTAGTAGTGGTAGTAGTAGTAGTAGTGGTAGTAGTAGTGGTAGTAGTAGTGGTCGTAGTAGTGGTAGTAGTAGTGGTAGTAGTAGTGGTAGTAGTAGTGGTAGTAGTAGTGGTAGTAGTAGGTAGTAGTAGTGGTAGTAGTAGTGGTCGTAGTAATGGTCGTAGTAGTGGTCGTAGTAGTGGTAGTGGTGGTAGTAGTGGTCGTAGTAGTGGTCGTAGTAGTGGTAGTAGTAGTAGTAGTGGTAGTAGTAGTAGTAGTAGTAGTAGTAGTAGTAGTAGTAGTAGTAGTAGTAGTAGTAGTAGTAGTAGTAGTAGTAGTAGTAGTAGTAGTAGTAGTAGAAGAAGAAGAAGAAGAAGAAGAAGACTAGAAGACTAAGAAGAAGAAGAAGAAGAAGAAGAAGAAGAAGAAGAAGAATGAGAAGAAGAACAAGAAGAACAAGACTAGAAGAAGAAGAACAAGAAGACTAGAAGAAGAAGAAGAAGAAGAAGAAGGACAAGGAAAATAGTAACAAGAAAGAAAGAAGAAGCTCTTCTTTTATTCTTTCTTTTTCGTCCCATTTCTCTTCTATTGTTTCTTTTTCTATTTATGCCATTTTTTAGCTTATTATGTCATTTTGGAGAAAAAATTAGCTAAGTATATTATGTAACCAAGGCTATTATGCCATTTTTGACCTAACTAAGCTAATTATGTCATTTTAGAGGAAAACAAGCCAAGTATATGAAATTTATGAGCTAACCAAGGTTATTATGCCATTTCTGACCTAACTAAGATAATTATGTTATAAATGACCTAAATAAGCTAATTATTTCATTTTGGAGGATAATTATATAAGAAGAATAAGATGATGATGATGATGAAGAAAATGAAGAAGTAGTAGCAGCAGCAGTAGTAGTAGTAGTAGTAATAGTAGTAGAAGAAGAAGAAGAATCCTTGAAGAAGAAGAAGAAGAAGAAGACTAGAATAAGAAGAAGAAGAAGAAGAAGACTAGAATAAGAAGAAGAAGACTAGAAGAAGAAGAACAAGAACAAAACCAAGAACAAGAACAAGAAGAAGAAAAAGAGGAATGAAGAGAAGGAAAATAATAAGAAGAAAGGAAGAAGAAGCTCATTCTTCCTCTTTTATTCTTTCTTTTTCTTCTCTTTCCTCTTCTATTATTTATTTTTCTTTTTATGCCATTTTTGAGCTTATTATGTCATTTTGGAGGGGAAAAAGCTAAGTGTATGACATTTATGAGCCAACCAAGGTTATTATGCCATTTTTTACCTAACTAAGCTAATTATGTCATTTTAAAGGGAAACCAACTAAGTATATGAAATTTATGAGCTAAAAATGTGGCATAATAGGGCTAATTAGCATGTACGAAGCTAAGTATGCATTTGTTAAGCAGAACACTACAGAAAACTTATTGTTGTCGTCATCACTGATGTGAAGCATCGGGGTTGCTCGGGCTGGTTTCACGAGGAGAAGGGTTGTGCGATGCGGCTTGGGAGTTATTCTGCACCCAAGACCATTTGCAATGTCTTGTTATCATGATGATACTCAAATGTTAAGACTAGTAACTAATGACCATTCAAATGAAACACACTTTTCCAACCGTAGAAATGACTACCATCGGCACAGCGGTTGAACCGATCTTCTCGCACATAGACTACACATTAGGTTTTGATGAGACATTCATATTAGTTAGTAATGAAACAGAAAATACATGCATGATTTGGCTAATATGTAGAAGAAACTTACCACCAGGAGATTGTACATGGCCCGGTGAGGCGCCTCATTCCGTGCCCTCTCTTCCTCCAACAATCGGGTCGTCTTCTCCTCTCTAGCTCGAGACGTCTCCGCGTCTACCCAGTCCCTCTCCTGCAGAAGCGCCTCAGTTGTTGCTCTCTCTCTATGAAGAGCAACCTGCAACACCACTCTCTTAGCATTCTAATCATCAATGACCACACACACAATGTAATGGAGGAAAGTTATCTGAGTTCGTATAACTGACCTTGATGGCGATATCGACTGGCTGTGGACGAGTCCTTATCTCAGGACAGGAGCTCGTTTGGTGCGCCTTGTTTTCCAGGAGAGTGAGAGGACAACGTATCAGCCCATCTCCAATGGCTATCAAGCCATGGTGCCTCCTGCCACCATATATCATAACCACCTCTGGATCCAAAGGTTGTTGGCTTAGGTTAAAGTCCTCCCCTTTCCTCACCTTCCCCTCCTTGTTGTACCTCACGAGCTTGTGGTGCGAGGAGATGTTGGTGAACTTTTTTTGGATGATCGAGGTCAGACTCAAAGAATGTTTTGATCTTCTTATACGAGGCAGTATGGGCCATGGCATAGAGGTCGTACACCTCTGGCACCTCCGTGTTATTGTGATGCACCTAAAAGTGATGAACAAAGTATTAGTAAAAGGCTCAAGCTAGAATGAAGATTGAATTGCGTGTATCATGAAGTAACCCACATACCCAGTTCCGCCCGAACTGAAATAAGTTGGCACTACCTTGATGGTGTGGCACACCAACCATTTGGGCACATCGGTCCTTCACATTGTCGTGGACGGCTCGCCATTGGCTTGTGCACCACTCATCCACCAACGCCTCCCAACAATCCATCTTATCTGCACACCATCTCGGGGGCACCTATAAGTTAGTAAAGATAAATTTGAGCACTACACCTATGAATCAAATCAAGGAAACTAAGTACAAGGCCTTAAGAATAGGTAATTACCTTCATGTACTGCTCCTTCCTTAGAAACTTTTCACGGCACGACGACTTGTCCTTCTTAATGGGACGCGATGCATAGTAGTCTCGAACAGCGTGCGGTCGAGCCTCGTGGTGTAAGTTCTGCAATAGGCGCTTGCACTTGGTATCGATAACCTTGGCCATCGCCTCCTCGTATCCCTCCTCACACGTGTAGAAGGTCTACAATCAAATGAGACAACACTGATTAGTACAATAAGTAGCTATTGTTAATTTTAGATTGTGTAAAAGGAGAAATTACCCAAAAGTTGTTGATCACCATCTCGGCCCTCGTGTGGCACAAGACACCATCGATCATCTCCTCCGGCGGTGACGGGGCAGCCTTGTAGTTCTCCCAGCTCAATCCTAGTTGAGGAAGCTGTCCCTCACTGGGCAGCATGAAAAACCCCAGGAATTTAGCTCGCAAAGCACACCAAGGACATTGTTTGGCTTGTGGACTCCGCGGGTGTGGTGCCAACCCCTGCAGTATGACAAGTTCAACTCATTAGATATTTTAAGAAATGTGAAGGCAAAAGGTACAAAAATAGTAAATACACTTCTCCCCATCAGGCCTAATCACCGTCCTTTGGTCACGGGATGCCGGCATGGGCGGGAGTCGAGTACCACCACGCTGGTATAGGAGGACCCCCTCAACCACTTTGCACTCACTATGAGTAGAATCATCACCGCCACCAACAACATGGCCACCCGGCTCCTCGGTCGGATATGGCCAGGTACCCCATCCGGATGTCTCCTGGGATGTAGTCCCTCGATCTCGATTCTCGTTGGACGAAGCCTCTGGGACCGGAATCTCCTCGGACGTAGCCCTTGGGACTGAAGTCTCGTGGGACGAAGCCTCTGGGACCGGAGTATCATGGGCCGAGGCCCCGTCGACCCGAGGCTCGTGGTCCAGAGTCCCCGTAGCCTCCACCTCCAATGGGTCCACCCTAATAGTCATGTCCTCGGGTGAATGAGCTCGGGGTGGCAGTGAGGACGGCGTATCATTCTGCCTACCTCTCCCGCGACCACGTCATGTACCTCTCTACTTCTTTCCTCCCCGACCTCCTCTCCTGGTGGGCAACGACGCCGATGAAGAAGCACCTGTGGATGTCCCCAGACTATCTACCAACTCTTTCCGAAGATATAGGGGTGAAATGGAAGTAACCCTCCCGCGGGCCACCGACGAAGTACCGCGGAATGATCTGGACACGCGCCCACCATCTTTAAACATCTGCCATGTCAAAGAGAAAAAGAAATTAGTACAACATAAGAAAATTTAATACCTGACATGAATAATAATATTTACATAATTTGAGTTTGGATGCATAAAACTAATAATAGTGTAGATCGTCTATATATGCTCCGGGATCAATAAATGCATCATCATCATCACTATCACACATATCGTCATGAATGACGTGCTCATCGGGTTCAGCAGCATCAACACGAGGAAGGCCTTTCTGTAATCAATCAAGCAATGAGAGGTCATCCGCAGTAGTAACCTCTTCTAGTTACGGCTCTCCTTGTTCTGACTTAGGGGTGAAGTCGGATTCACTGTCACTATGTACTTCCATGTTCTGGGGTGAAGTAGAGCGGTTCTTGAAACGTTTGTTTGAAAGACGTGTTTCTTGGATGAATTTTCCTTCATATGTGTGTGGGTTAATGTGAGGTTCATAATCCTCTTTATTGGGGGGAGGTGGTCCAGCACATGGAGGCACTTCATAAACAACATCCCAACCATTCAGATTCTCATCAGTTTGGCAGGACCACGGTAGATTGAAAACTTGGATCGCATTTTGAGCCGTAATTTAGACATCGGGAACATCTAAATGGGTGCTTTGTTTGATTTCGACTAGCCCTATATGTTCATGAGTCCTTATAGTCTCCTTCGGCTGGAACCAATAACATTTGAAGACTACGACATTTTGTGCGTTTTCACCATAGAATTGAAGTTCATAAATTTCTTCAACTCTTCCATAATACTCGGTACCTCCTTCGCCGATAGCAGACACACCACAATTTGTAGATTTTTGGTCGGATATAGATAGATCTTTGCCAAAGGTATGAAAGCGATAACCGTTGATGTTGTATTTCTCAAATGAACGGACCTTATAGTCAAACCATTAGCGGCTTGTCTCAACTCGGCATCCATAGACTCTGAATTAGCCTACAAGTTTAATACAAAAGGATTGTTGCATTAGACGCAAATTAGGCCAAGAAATGAAATGGTCCATTAATATAATTACCATTTGTTTGAACCAAGAGATGAAACCGGGATAGACACCTCCAAGCTTTGCTAGAAACTCATACTCTTCCACGGCATCCTTTTGGATCACCGATCCATCCGAGAATTCGGCGACATATCGACCATATCAAATATCCAGGAATAAGAGGAGTTCAAAGGAATTAGAAGTTGCTGAAAAATGTACCAAGAACTTACTCGATGTATGACCGCACTTCTCTTAGGTTGTTGAAGATATACAACGAAATGGTCCGCCATTCTTTGGCATCCAATGCTATTGGTTTCGAAGCACTAGCTGGTGCGAGCTTCCCTCTGAATAGCCTGAGGTTGGATCCACCATTTTAGGGTCGCCAACATTGTATTAGGGCTTTGGATTATGCAAATGACAATTTCTGGCTTCGTAGTGTGCTGTCATGAAGTTTCCACCTCCTTAGTAATGAACCCCTCGGCCATCAATGCTTCAATTCTATATTTATTTTTACATTCTTCTCGAAGCGTCTTCTACATCCCATCAATTGCAAAGCACCAAAGACTTTGCATGTCCCCCCAATCTTGCCTCGGTCAGGAGATGTAAAATCAAATGCTGCGTTGGATTAAAGAAGCCCGATGGAAAGATCTTCTCTAACTTGCAGAGCAACTCCGACGCCAACTCCTCCATGTCATGTACCAGGATAGGCGATAGTTCTTTCGCACAAAGAAGACAAAAGAAATAGCTCAGCTCTTCCAGTACTAGCCATTCATCCCTAGTAATAAAACCACGCAACATCACCGGCATTACCCGCTCAAGACATATGTGCTAATCATGAGTCTTGATACCAAATACTTTAAATTTTTCAAGACTTGCTCCCCTCTTTAGATTCGTTGCATACTCATCAAGGAACATCAACTGCATTTTGACCCACAAGATAATTTCCCTCATAGCTCCCCTTTTTATATTGAACGAGGCCTTTGGCTTCGACCAGTTCTCCTTTCCTTTCGATTGTTGCATATTTTATAACGGTCTATCACAAAGAGCCTGTTGATCGACTCTAGCCTTAGGATTACCCTTTGACCCCTCTATGCCAAACAATGTACCAAAAATGGCCTCTCCAATATTGTTTTCAGTGTGCATCATGTCGATGTTGTGTGGAAGAAGGAGGTCTTTGAAGTAAAGCAGATCCCACAAACATGTCTTATGAGTGCACGCGTGTTCCGAATTATACCCCTTGAAATACCCTAGATGCTCTGGATCAGGCTCGAGAGCGTTTAACTGATACAGGATCTGTTGGCCTGTCAACGCAGGTGGTGTTGAGTTTTTGCCAACTTTACCTTTGATCAAGTTCTTCTTGTCTTTTTCGAACTGATGGAGAGGATCCAGGAACTGTCTATGCAAGTCGGACCAAGAATACTTCCGACCCGCCTGTGGCCAATGAAAATGAAGAGCAGCCTTGCATGTGGGGCACGGGAACCTTCCATGCACACACCAGCGAGCGAATAGCGCATACGCCGACAAGTCATGCATTGAGTACATGTACGAGACATGCATTTTGAAGTTTTCTTTTCTAGTGGCATTGTATGTCTTGAACCTATTATCCCAAGCTTCTTCCAATTCATCCTTAAGCAGTTGCATGTACATATTCATATTCTTCCCCGTATAGTTGGGACATGGAATTAATAACGTCAGGAATATGTTCTTTCTTTGCATAATCTGTCCGGGGGGAGATTGAGTGGAATGAAAAATACAGGCCAACTACTGTATTGGGTTGTTGTCATACCAAAGGGATTGAACCCGTCTGTGGCGACGCAGACTCGAGGATGTCTTGGATCTTCGGGTTTATGCGGATGTAATGCATCGAAGTGCTTCCACGCAAAAGCATCTTATGTGTGTACCAACATCTTATTCCCATCTACATCTAGTTTGTTCTTTTGCCCAATTTGTGCCATGTCATCTATCTGGCCGTCTCTTCGACCATGAAAAGACTTTGAAGTCTTGGTATGATTAGCATTTACCGAAGAATATTAACGGTGATTTTGGTCTGCCTCTTCTCACCCATACCGTTGTGTACCACAACATACGTGGAATACTTGCAAATGGGACAATAGTTCAAATCCGCATACTCAATCCTAAATAAGGCACATCCTTTCTCATAGGTATCTATCTTCTCATAGGGCATGTTAAGTACATGGAGTATTTTGTTTGACTGTTACAGGTTTGTAGGCATGACATGTCCTTTGGGTAGAAAGCATCCAAATAGTGTCATAATCGCGGCGTAGCATTCTCTACCCAAGTTGAATTGAGCCTTCACAGCCATTACTTCTGCGATGGCATCCAGCTTACAAAGTTGAGTGTGCTCGTGGAGAGGATGTTTTGAAGATTCCAACATTTCATAGAAGTCCTTTGCAGATTCCTCCATCTCATCGTCCGAATCTCGGGCATCATCAAAGTCTTGCACCATGTCTTCGATCCTAGTATCATGCTCATTGGTGCAACAATGAACCACCTCAGTTCTGGTACGTTGGGCAGACTCACCATGAAATGGCCACACTGTATAATCACACGTAAAACCCCTCTTCTGTAGGTGTTTACCCAATTCAACCTTTGTCATCTGTTTCAAGTTATCGCACCCACGACAGGGGCACCAGGTTTTTAGCTAGCCATTTGCAAATGCGTCTTTCACAAACCCCTTGGTTTTTGTTAACCATTTTTTGGTCATCTCTTTCAGACTAGTGTGACCGATGTACAACCATGCACGATAACCCATGATGGTACTTGCACTGACACTAGGTGCACCAAGTTCATATTCATCAAGTTATGTAGAATGTAATTGCGACTAGATACAGAACTAATTTCTTTTTTATATTTTTACGCCATAGTTTTATTTTTTTTTACCATACAAAAGGGAAACTGGATTGAATATATCTCTAATAGGTAAAGATGGGTCCTAATCCCACCCGAATACGTGTAGATCGGGTTCGTTTCCCATGCTCTGCTCCGGATCCGATGCAAAATTTCGGCAGCACCTCCCTGCTGTTCTCCTGATACACATCTTGGCAACAAGCCGAGAGAATGTGTACTCGAAGAACAACGGGGTGGCGCTGATGAAATTTTGCCTCGTACAAAAGTAGAGCACGGGAAACGAAACCCAATATACACGTACCCGGGCTATCCATGGATAACCTGGACAATTCGAAAGTATGGTGGTTATAAATATGCAAAGACATGCATATTTATAGATGCCACCCTTTCGAACGGGAGACACATACTAGTCACGCATACTGATGATTGAATATACTTATATCTAGCAAGTATCATCGGCACGAAGACCGGAATAGAGCAAATGAAGGGGAGAGGAGGAGATGTCATTTGTGCTCACCCACAAACGCAGGGGGCTCGTCGAATGCACAGGGAGGTCGTCGACCACCAAACCCTCACAATGACAAAACAATGCACATTTAAATCCACATGATCAACAAAAATATTCAATCCTGATAGAAAAATCTCTATGTTATTCTTTTTTCAATACTTTTCCACTTTTATTTTATTCAATATTATTCAATATTTTCTCAATATTATTCAATCCCAATACATTTCCACTTCTATTTTTTTATTTTTGTCCTCTATTTCTACTTCTTCTCCTCTTCTTCCTTTTCTTATCTTCTTCTTCTTGTCGTTCTTCTTTTCTTATTCTTTTGTTCTTCTTCTAATTTTCTTCTCCTGTTCTTCTTCTCCTCTTTTTATTCTTCTTCTTCTTTTCTTCGTCTTCTTCTTTTCTTCTCCTCTTTTTCTTCTTCTTTTTCTTCTTCTTCTTCTTCTTCTTCTTCTCCTCTTGTTCTCCTCTTCTTCTTATCCTCTTGTTATCCTCTTCTTCTTCTCCTCTTCTCCTCTTTTTCTTCTTCTTTTCTTCTTTTCCTTTTTTCCTTTTTCCTTTTTTCCTTCTTCTTTTCCTTCTTCGTTTCCTTCTTCTTTTCTTCTTCTCCTTCTACTATTCTTCGTCTTCTTCTTTTACTTTTTCCTTTTTTCTAACCTAACTAACCTAATAACCTAGTTAAGAAAGAAAAATAAATAAATAAATTACTGAGGGGGGGCGCCGCGGCTTGACTCCGGTGGAGGGGGTGTGGTGTCGCGGAGGTGTACGAGGGCTATGAGGAGGGGGCACCACGGTCTCGCTCCGGTGGGGGTGTGGGGGTGGCGCCGCGGTGATGGCAAAGGGTCGCGGGGAGGGGGCGCTGCGGCGTGCTCCGACAGTGAGGCATGGGAAGGGAGCCGTGGCCTGCTGTAGGGAGGTGGTCGGGGTCGGGGTGGCGCCGGCGGTGGGGGAAGGAGGGGGTTGCTCCGTAGTGATGTGGTGGCGGTTGCGGGGTGGGGGGAGAGAGACACAGGTGAAAAGGACGTGTATGTCGCCTGGAGGGGAGGTGAATAGGCGCTTTAAAATAGTTAAGGTTTAGGCTTGAACAAATGCGGAATAAAACTAACGTTTAATATGTCAAGCACAAAACCTACAAACAACTGGGCTCACCTATGTGCACCAACAACTTATGCTAAGCAAGATAAACAACTAAGTGATAGCAAGATATATTACAATAAACAATATGTCTATCACAAAGTAAAGTGCATAAGTAAAGGGTTCGGGTAAGAGATAACCGAGGCACGGGGAGACGATGATGTATCCCGAAGTTCACACCCTTGCGGATGCTAATCTCCGTTAGAGCGGTGTGGAGGAACAATGCTCCCCAAGATGCCACTAAGGCCACCGTAATCTCCTCATGCCCTCGCACAATGCAAGATGCCGTGATTCCACTAAGGGACCCTTGAGGGTGGTCACCGAACCCGTACAAATGGCAACCCTTAGGGGCGGTCACCGAACCCGTACACGTGGCAACCCTTGGGGGCGGTTACCGGTACCCGTACAAATTGCTCGGGGCAATCTCCACAACCTAATTGGAGACCCCGACGCTTCCCGAAGCTTCACACCACAATGATTGAGCTCCGAGACACCACCAAGCTTCTAGGACGCCAAAGCATCCACGAAGAACAATATCAAGGGTACTAAGTACCAAAGGTAGTAAGCTTCTCAACTTCTCACTTCCACGTATCACCGTGGAGAACTCAAACCGATGCAACTAATGCAATGGCAAGAACACACGTAGTGGTCAAGTCCCTCACACTCAAATCCCTCCACAACAACAAAAGCTATGGAGAAATATGAGAGGAAGAACACGGAGCTCACAAAGAACTCCAAGATCAAGATCCAAGGGGTTCCCCTCACATAGAGGAGAAAGTGATTGGTGGAGATGTGGATCTAGATCTCCTCTCTTCTTTCCCTCAAGAACAAGCAAGAATCATTGGAGGGATAGAGAGTAATCAAGCTCTAAGAATGTCAAAAATGGAGATAGAACAAGAGCTCAACGGATAGATAAGACCAAGGGGGAGGAAGACCCCCTTTATATAGTGGGGGAAGGAATTAGACCGTTACCCCCACTTTCTGCCCGAGCTCCAGCGGTACTACCGCTGGCTGCAGCGGTACTACCGCTGGTACTCCAGCGGTACTACCGCTGACACTCCAGCGGTACTACCGCCAGCTAGCGGTACTACCGCTGGCACTCCAGCGGTACTACCGCTGGCCCCAGCGGTACTACCGCTGGGCCCCTGGTAGTGCAACGGCACTACCACCGCCAAGAAAGTCTTCGCAAAAAGGTCCGTCCACGAACAACCGCTAGGCAGGCAGTACTAAGCTCCTGGAGCGGTACTACCGCTGACCAGGGGCGGTACTACCGCCGGCCAGCGGTACTACCGCCAACTCTAGCGGTACTACTGCTAGGTCCAGCGGTACTACCGCTCGCCACTGAAACAGCCATAACTTTTGCATACGAGCTCCGAATCGAGCAAACCCAAGCTTGTTGGATTCAGGATGACAAGGGCTATCCAAACAGCGACCATGCGGTTATGAATATGCCAAATATATAGAGATGTGAGTCCTCTATGAATGAAGAACCGGTAAAAACTCCAACATCGAAAACATCATAGTAGATGCATATGGACTCAGTTTTCGATGAACTCGAGTTTGTCACGAAGATGACCATAAGCTCTAAAACTCACAAAGAGAAACACCAAACAAGAACCAAGAAGTATGATGCAAGGATGCAAATGGTTTGAGCTCTCAACGAATGATACGATCAAGCTACTCACTTGAGAGCCCCCTTGATAGTACAGCAATCTATCCTAAACAGAAAACCTATCAAGGGCAAACCTATACCTTGCACCTCGTCCTCTTGAGCTAGATGATGATGATCTTGGCTTCCTCAAGATGGACCACCTTTCTTGATTGTGTTGGCTTGATGAAGACTAGTTGATTTCTCCCCATACTCACTATGGGTGAGCCACTCTTCAGCATATCTTCACAAGTCCATTGCCACCACAATGGACGGCAAGCTTCAAGCATGATATCTTCGTGCTGATCCACTTGAACTTGCACATCGCAATCTTGATGACGATCACAACTTGACGTCATACTTCATCAGTTGTATGAGATCTTCCCTTTGACGCAAGCCCATGGAAACATACCTAACCCCCACATAGAACTCTCACGAAGACCATGGGTTAGTACACAAATACGTAATGGACAATGCTTACCATACCATGGGATCACTTGATCCCTCTCGGTACATCTTGTACGCTTTGTGTGTTGATCATCTTGATTTGCTCATGGGTTGTATGAGATCTTCCCTTTGACGCAAGCCCATGGAAACACACCTAACCCCCACATAGAACTCTCACGAAGACCATGGGTTAGTACACAAATACGTAATGGACAATGCTTACCATACCATGGGATCACTTGATCCCTCTCGGTACATCTTGTACGCTTTGTGTGTTGATCATCTTGATTTTCTCATGGGTTGTATGAGATCTTCCCTTTGACGCAAGCCAATGGAAACACACCTAACCCCCACATAGAACTCTCACGAAGACCATGGGTTAGTACACAAATACGTACTGGACAATGCTTACCATACCATGGGATCACTTGATCCCTCTCGGTACATCTTGTACGCTTTGTGTGTTGATCATCTTGATTTACTCTTTGTCTAAGATCTTGATCAACCATGTGTCTCTATGACCATTCTTTGGATAATACCTTGAATACCATCTTGGTCATCATGTAAACTCCTTGAACCCAACAGATGGACTTCAAGAAGTGCCTATGGACAAATCCGTGTGTGTTGATCATCTTGATTTACTCTTTGTCTGAGATCTTGATCAACCATGTGTATCTATGACCATTCTTTGGATAATACCTTGATTACCATCTTGGTCATCATATAAACTCCTTGAACCCAACAGATGGACCTCAAGAAGTCCCTATGGACAAATCCTTGTGTGTTGATCATCTTGATTTACTCTTTGTCTGAGATCTTGATCAACCATGTGTCTCTATGACCATTCTTTGGATAATACCTTGAATACCATCTTGGTCATCATATAAACTCCTTGAACCCAACAGATGGACTTCAAGAAGTGCCTATGGACAAATCCTATAAATGTATCTTAAGGCAACCATTAGTCCATAGGAATTGTCATCAATTACCAAAACCACATATGGAGATATATGCTCTAACAACAGGTGATCAGGGTCGGGGGTGGCGCCAACGATGGGGGAAGGAGGGGGTGGCACCGGTGATGGGGGGAGGAGGGTGGTGGTGCCGGGGTGGTAGAGGGTTGCTGTCGGTGGCCGATTGCATTGTGGGGTGGGGATAGAGACAGAGTGGGAGAGAGAGTGGGGGTGGGGGCTAACGATCGTTAGATAAGGAAGGGCTTTCTCGTCTGCCGGCGGATGGCAAAGACCCTAAAGGCAGACGACAAAGAACAAGCAAACGACATCCGTTGACCTAGCCACCCCCATGGTCTAGTGGGGGCCAGCTGGGCTCTTTGCCATTTTCCTTTAGGGGAGTTGTCGTCTGCTGGTAGACGGCAAAGAAAGGACCAATGGAAAATAGTATATTTGCCCTCAGTCTATTCTTTGTCGTCTGTTTTGTGGAAGCATGCGTTAAAGAACTTCTTTGCCATCAGCAAACACATGGCAAAGAATTGACTGATGGCAAAGAAGCTGATTCCAGTTGTGAAGTTGGTACTAAGTTCTCCCCAACTAGAAGTATTTAGGTACAAATGGAGTAGTTGTATTACAAACAAAAACAACTGGATCAAATCTAAAAGCAAGGAATCAACCTGATGTTTAATTCTTAGGATATGCATTTCTACAAGAACCAGACTAGTTCTCCCCAACTACAAGTATTTAGGATATGCATTTTTTGCAATGATTCGTAGTACACATGTGAGATTTCAAATTCTACATGTGAATGCATGTTTTTTAAAATTCTTCATTCTAATAAGATGGTGTACATTCATTAAAAGTTCATAGTAATTCTTCATTCTGCATGTGAAACGGGACATATGTATAATTCATCAAGCAACAACAAATCGGTGTACGACATGGACAAGATTAATTGATGGATCATAGAGGAGTGAAAGTGGAGCATCAAAAAATTGGATAAACACAATGACATAGTGAAGAAGGAAAGAGATAGTCTGTTCAGAGAGTGTGCTAATGCCCTGAATAAGTTAAACAAACCAAGGGAGTTGAGGGATAATTGGACGGAGGAGAGGGATAAACTGAAGCTTGAGCGAAAAAACAACTCACACTAGAGAGGATTAACCTATAGACACACGTTGCTCACTTCAAACAAGATGAAGAGAGAAATCGGAAGAAGATTCAGCAGTTGAGGATAATCCTTCATGAAGATTATTTTAATTATTTGAGTACCTTTTGTGAAATTCTAAACTCCGAAGTTTATGAGTATGTTTAGTTGATCAGTACAAAGTTTTAAACTCTTATTAAGTTTATGAGTATGTTTAATTTATCAGTACCTTTTGTGAAGTTTATGCTCTTAGTTTATGAAGTATTGTTTCTTTATTATCAACATTTTTTTTGCTAGAGTTGGACAACAATGCAGGACAAAGGTAGTATATATGTATAGCTACGTTGGCCACGCGAATTCCAGCAACGTGTTCTATACTCCTAGTTGTGTTGGACCCGTGGGACTGGGGGTATGCAGGCCCGTCTGCGTGCAGGCCCAGATGTGATGCATGTCGGAGGCCAACTATGATCCTCCTCCGGACTTCACGGCCAAGGCCCTCGTGGGCCCCCCACCTCGTGAGGCAGATGTGAGCAAACATTGTTGGGATCCACGCCAAGCTCCCTCATGAGGAAACCTCCCGGGGATGCCATCGAGATTCTCACGGGACGGGCTAATAAAGGGTGTCTCGGGGGTCCTCCGTCGTCGCGTGGGTGATGTGTGTTGCATCAAGCGGTGCGAGGGGGTGCGCCAACACGCGTGGATGAGGAGGCTTTCCCCTTTTGTGCTAGGGAGAAGGGCCACTGCCATTTCCCAAAGCAATCCCTAAAGTTTTCCTCTGTGGTGCCAGAAGACTAGGACGGGAGGATCGCCAGGGCAGGTGGTCATCCCTGAGCCCACTAAAACGTCACGGATGGAAGCTTTTGCACATGGAGACCACTTTTACCAGGATAGGTTGCGGTCTTGTCACTATTGAAACTGGTCATTGTGGTAACCCTTACAACCTTGTTTTTCGCGGGAAGAGGACCAGGGCCAATATAAAAGAGGATAGGATGCCACCGGCAAAGGGGAACGACCCGGGCACTAGCAAGAATGACCCTTGTACTCTCTTTCTCACTCTCAAGCAATCCATACAATTAGCAGTAGGGTTTTACACCACAAGGTGGCCCGAACCTGGGTAATATATCGCGTCCATTGTTCTTCTTCCCTAGCTCGATCACGCCGGAGTGTTATCGGGGGGTTGCATTGTTGAGTAGGGAAGAAGAACCTACGCATCCCATAGTTCGAAACACTTCGGGTCCCACGAGCCCCGATTTCAACATTTGGCGCGCCAGGTAGGGGTGTGTTGCGGTTCTTCAGCTTCATCTAGAGTCCAGCTACGCCAACATCTGACGCCCGTCGTGTGCGTGGCGAGCGCCGCGTTGCCCGCATAGCCCAGACCTCACCGGTTGGCCACAACAGCGAAGACCGCCGCGACTTCATCGGCGAAGCGACTGGCGCCGTTGTCGACCCCGGTGGTCGCGAATAGCAGGACTCCTCCTTCCACCCCTCTATGCAGGAGGACGGCTCCACTGCCACGGCTTCCTCCTCCCATGCCCTCCTTGAGCACGTGAACACGCAAGCCACGCTACTCTTGGCGTGTGAGCTGCTTCGCTACCACCTGGCAAACGCCGGCTACGATGCCTGGCTGGGCCGCATCACCGAACACGTCACCGCCATCGAGGAGGGCCCTGCACCCTCCCGCTCAATCGGCCCTCCTCCATCTCGCGCTAGGGATGTAGCGCACGGAGCCCCTCCGCCACCCCCCCAGCCCCCCCCCCCCCCGCACAACCACCCGGTTGGGTCCTAACACAACGCACACCCGCTCGACCAACACAGTGGAACCCCTCCATGGACTCAAGATAAGGCTAGTTGCCAGGTCGTCTGCCGCATGTTGACGGACATGCGCATGATCCTCGAGTAGCAGCGCCAGTGTCAGGACCAGGTCTTCTACGATGTTACGGCGGCCGAGCACCAGAACTGGGCCACCCTCACACACGCGTCCCCTCAAACGGCGTGGGCTACCGAGCCTTCTCTCGCGGGCTGCACCGGGTGGTTTGGCTCGTCAAGTTCAAGCCTGAGCTACCCCCACACTACGATGGCGTCCCGACCCCACGGAGTTCTCCCGCTCTACACGCTAAGCATTGAGGCAGCGGGTGATACGTCCCAAACATATCTATAATTTCTGCTTGTTCCATGATCTTTTGGGTGACTGATACGTCTCCAACGTATCTACAATTTGTAGATGGTTTCATGCTATTATCTTGTCAAACTTTGGATGTTTTGCATGCCTTTTATATATTTCTTGGGACTAACTTATTAACTCAGTGCCAAGTGCCAGTTCCTGTTTTTTCCATGTTTTTGACCCCTTTCAGAGGAGATTTTGAAACCGAGTCCAAACGGAAGATAATCCCCGAAAAGATTTTTTTCGTAACGGAAGAAGATTCGGAAGCTTGAGAGCCAAGGCAGGGGAGCCTCAGGGGCCCCACAAGCCCCCACCCCGCGGCCAGGGGGGCCACGGCCCACAGGCTTGTGGGGCCCCTGGACGCCCTCTGACCTAGGGGTTGCGCCTATATATTCCCCAAAAATCCCCAAAAAATCAGGAGATCATCGAAATTACTTTTCCGCCGCCGCAAGCTTCTGTCTCCGCAAGATCCCATCTGGGGCACGTTATGGTGCCCTGCCGGAGGGGGGATTCGTACACGGAGGGCTTCTTCATCAATACCATGACCTCTCCGATGATGCGGGAGTAGTTCACCATAGACCTAGGGGTCCATAGCTAGTAACTAGATGGCTTCTTCTCTCTGTTGGATCTTCAATACAAAGTTCTCCATGATCTTCATGGAGATCTATCTGATGTAATCTTCTTTTGCGGTGTGTTTGTCGAGATCCGATGAATTGTGGATTTATGATCAGATTATCTATGAATCTTATTTAAGTTTCTTCTGATCTCTCTTATGCATGATTTCATATCCTTGTAATTCTCTTTGAGTTGTGGGTTTTGTTTGGCCAACTAGATCTACGATTCTTGCAATGGGAGAAGTGCTTGGTTTTGGGTTCATACCGTGCGGTGACCTCACCCAGTGACAGAAGGGGTAGTGAGGCACGCATCGTGTTGTTGTCATCAAGGGTAAAAAGATGGGGTTTTCATCATTGGTTTGAGATTATCGCTCTATATCATGTCATCTTGCTTAAGGCGTTACTCTGTTCTTTATGAACTCAATACACTAGATGCATGTTGGATAGCGGTCAATGTGTGGAGTAATAGTAGTAGATGCCGAAAGTATTGGTCTACTTGTCTCGGACGTGATGCCTATATGTATGATCATTGCCTTAGATATCGTCATAACTTTCCGTGGTTCTATCAATTGCTTGACAGTAATTTGTTCATCCACAGTGATATTTGCTATTTTGAGAGAAGCCTCTAGTGAACACTATGGCCCCCGGGTCTACTCCACACCATATTTTCAGCCTTACACTTTTTACTTCGTTGCACTTTTCGCCTTCAGTTCTCACTTTGCAAACAATCTTGAAGGGATTGAAAACCCCTTTGAAGCGTTGGGTGCAAGCTTGTTTGTGTTTGCGCAGGTACTCTGGACTTGACGAGGCCCTCCTTCTGGATTGATACCTTGGTTCTCAAACTGAGGGAAATACTTACTGCTCCTGTGCTGCATCACCCTTTCCTCTTCAAGGGAAAAACCGACGCGAACAAGAGAAGTAGGAAGAAGAATTCCTAGCGCCAAGGAAGGACTTTTGTTGCCGTAGCAGAAGAATTTCTGGCGCTGTTGCCGGGGAGGAAGATCAAGTCAAGAACTCATCCAAGTAAGTGTCGCAAACTCATCTCTTGCATATACTTTGTTTGCCAGTTGCCTCTCGTTTTCCTGTCGCCCACTTCACCAATTTGCCTTTTTCGTTTGCCTTTTTCGTTCGCCTTTTCGTTCGCCCTTTTTCTCGCCTGCTCTTTGTTTGCTTGTGTGCTTGCTTGCTTGCTGAAGTCACCATGAATGAAAACACCAAACTTTGTGACTTCTCGAATACTAATAATAATGATTTTATTAGTACTCCGATTGCTCCCGCCACTAGTGCGGAGTCATACGAAATCAATGCTGCTTTGCTGAGTCTTGTTATGAAAGAGCAATTCTCTGGCCTTCCTAGTGAAGATGTCGCATCCCATATCAATACCTTCATTGAACTTTGCGACATGCAAAATAAGAAATATGTGGATAATGACGTGATTAAATCGAAGCTTTTTCCTTTCTCGTTGCGAGATTGCGCAAAAACTTGGTTATCTTCTTTGCCCAAAAATAGTATCGATTCTTGGGATAAGTGCAAATATGCTTATATATCCAAGTATTTTCTGCTGGCTAAGATCATCTCTCTCCATAATGATATCATGAATTTCAAGCAACTTGATCATGAACATGTTGCACAATCTTGGGAGAGAATGAAATTGATGAGTAGAAATTGTCCCGCTCAAGGCTTGAGTCTTTGGATGATTATTCAAATCTTTTATGTTGGCTTGAATTTCGCTTCTAGAAATATCTTGGAATCCGCCTCAGGTGGAACGTTCATGGAAATCACGTTAGGAGAAGCCATAAAGCTCTTAGACAACATCATGAATAACTACTCTCAGTGGCACACTGAAAGGTCACCTACTAGTAAGAAGGTACACGCTATAGAAGAAATTAACTCGTTGAGTGCTAATATGGACGAGTTAATGAATTTGGTTGCTAGTAGAAGTGCTCCTTTGGATCCTAATGATATGCCCTTGGCTTCTTTGATTGAGAGTAGCAACGCTAGCTTGGACGTTAATTTTGTTGGTAGGAATAACTTTGGCAACAACAATGCTTTTAGAGGAAACTATGTTCCTAGGCCTTTTCCTAGTAACTCCTCTAATAATTTTGGCAACTTTTACAACAATACTCATGGAAATTACAATAGATTACCCTCTAATCTAGAGAGTAATATCAAAGAGTTCATCAACTCTCAAAAGATTTTCAATGCGTCCATAGAGGAAAAGCTACTCAAAATTGACGACTTGGCTAAGAGCGTTGATAGAATGTCTAGTAATGTTGATGCTTTGAAAGTTAGATGTGCTCCTCCCAAAATCAACATGGATGAAACTTTGAAAGCTATGCGTGTTTCCATGATTGAGAGCCAAGAAAGAACCACCCAAATTCGTGCTAGACATGAATGGCTTAAAAAGGCGTGTTCTCGTGATGAGAATCACGAAGATCTTAAAGTGCTTGGTGTGACTCCCATAGAATCTTTGTTTTCTTGTGTCAAACCTAATGATTTTGGGGCTGGATATGAATCCACTTTGGTTGAAAAGTGCCCCAATGATTCGGAGTCCATCTATCTTGATGCTAAAAGCATTGAAAGTAGAGTAGAAGATGTTAAAACTTTGAGTAGTAATGAAATTACTACCGTGGATTTCAAGGAATTATATTATGATAGTTGCTCCTTGATTGAATGCATTTCTTTGATGCAATCCATGTTAAACTCTCCACATGCTTATAGCCAAAACAAGGCCTTTACTGATCATATCGTCGAAGCTATGATAAAATCTCTTGAAGAGAAACTTGAATTGGAAGTCTCTATCCCTAGAAAGCTTCATGATGAGTGGGAACATACCACCAAAATCAAAATCAAAAACTATGAATGTAATGCTTTATGTGATTTGGGTGCTAGTGTTTCTGCGATTCCAAAGTCTTTATGTGATGTTCTGGGTTTTAATGAGATTGAAGAGTGTTCTCTTAATTTGCATCTTGCTGATTCTACTGTCAAGAAACGCATGGGAAGGATCAATGATGTTCTTATTATTGCAAATAGGAACTATGTACCCGTGGATTTCATTGTGCTTGACATTGATTGCAATCCTACATGCCCTATTATTCTTGGTAGACCTTTCCTAAGGACTATCGGTGCTATCATCGATATGAAGGAAGGGAATATTAGATTTCAATTTCCTTTAAGGAAGGTCACGGAACACTTTCCTAGAAAGAAAATAAGATTGCCTTATGAATCCATGATGAGGGCCACTTATGGTTTGAGCACCAAAAACGACGATACGTGATTCTATCGCTTTTATGCCTAGCTAAGGGTGTTAAACAACAGCGCTTGTTGGCAGGCAACCCAGTAAATTTATCTTTTTCTTTCTGTTTTGTTGCGTCCACACCATCACAATTCTGTTGTGATTTTGTTTTTTGTGTTTCCTTTTGTGTTTGAGCCAAGCAAAACCTTTATGACTAGTCTTGGTAATGGTTGTTTGATCCTGCTGGAAAAAGACAGAAACTTTTTGCTCACGAGATGATTATTCATTTTTATTCAGAAAGAGCTTTTGAGTTGATTCTTTTTTATGCTGGTTTATATGCCTTTTTCCCAGGCCTTCGTAAGTTTTCGGATTTTTTGAGGTACCAGAAGTATACGAAGTATACATATTGCTACAGACTAGTCTGTTTTTGACAGATTATGTTTTTGTTGAGTTGGTTGCTTGTTTTAATGAAACTATGGTTAGTATCAGTGGGTACTAGCCATGGAAAAGTGAGAATACAGTAGCCCAACACCAATATAGATGGAATTCAAGTTTTCTACAGTACCAAAAGAAGTGGTAGTTTGTTTTCTTGTGCTAATGTTATCACGAGTTTCTGTTTAAGTTTTGTGTTGTGAAGTTTTCAAGTTTTGGGTGATGTTCTCATGGACAAAGAGATAAGGAGTGGAAAGAGCTCAAGCTTGGGGATGCCCAAGGCATCCCAAGCCAAATTCAAGGACACCAAAAAGCCTAAGCTTGGGGATGCCCCGGGAAGGCATCCCCTCTTTCGTCTTCAATCCATCGGTAACATTACTTGGAGCTATATTTTTATTCACCACATGATATGTGTTTTGATTGGAGCGTCTTGTATCTTAGGAGCCTTTTATTTTTGTTGTGTCACAATCATCCTTGCTGCACACCTTTTTGAGAGAGAGAGAGACATGCACTCATCGTGATTTTGCTAGAATTCTCATAGTGCTTCACTTATATCTTTTGAGCTAGATACTTTTGCTCTAGTGCTTCACTTATATCTTTTAGAGCATGAGGGTGCGTGATTTGGTAGTTGGCTTATGCTATGAAAGTAGTCCCAAATTTGATAGGTACCCAAAGAGGATGCAAAAACCTCCATCTTCATGTGCATTGAATAGAAAGAGAAGTTTTGATTCCTCTCAAATAGTTTTGAGACGTGGATTTGGTAATATTAAGAGCTATGTTAGTAGGTGTTGTGAATCTAGAAATACTTGTGTTGATGTTAGTGATTCCCGTAGCATGCACGTATGGTGAACCGCTATGTTAGGAAGTCGGAGCATAATTTATCTATTAATTTTCATCCTTTGTGTCGAGGTCGGGATCGCGCGATGGTTAACACCTACCAACCCTTCCCCTCGGAGTATGCGTTTAGCACTTTGTTTTGATTACTAATAAAAACTTTCGCAACAATTATGTGAGTTCTTCATGACTAATGTGAGTCCATGGAATAGATGCACTTGCACCTTCCACCATTGCTAGCTTCTCTAGTGCCGCGCAATTCTCGCCGGTGCACAAACCCACCATATTCCTTCCTCAAAACAGCCACCATACCTACCTACTATGGCATTTTCATAGCCATTCCGAGATATATTGCCATGCAACTCCCACCGTTCCGTCTCATGACTTGTGCCGTCACTCTCATATTGCCATTGCATGATCGTAAGATAGCTAGCGAGATGTTTCAACGTCATACGCCATGCTAGATCGTTGCACATCCCGGTACACTGCCGGAGGCATTTCCTATGGAGTCATCATCATTGTGATCTTTGAGCTGTGAGTAAATAAAAGTGTGATGATCATTATTAGAACATTGTCCCATGTGAGGAAATAAAAAAAGAGCCCAAAGAGCCCAAAAAACAAAAAAAAAGAGAAAAGGAAAAAAATAAAAAAGAGAGGCCTAAGTGCCCAAATGAAAAAAAATGAGAAAAAGAGAGAAGGGACAATGCTACTATCTTTTTCCACACTTGTGCTTCATGATAGCACCATGTTCTTCATGATTGAGAGCTTCTTGCTTTGTCACTACCATATGCTAGTGGTAATCTTCATTATATAACTTGGCTTGTATATTCCAATGATGGGCTTCCTCAAAATTGCCCTAGGTCTTCGTGAGCAAGCAAATTGGATGCACACCCACTAGTTTCCCTTTTGAGCTTTCACATACTTATAGCTCTAGTGCATCTCTTGTATGGCAATCCCTACTCATTCACATTGATATCTATTAATGGGCATCTCCATAGCCTATTGATATGCCGAGTCAATGTGACTATGTCCTCCCTTTTTGTTTCACAACCACCACCACACTCTATTCCACCTATAGTGATATATCCATGGCTCACGCTCATATATTGCGTGATAGTTATAAAAGGTTTGAGAAAGTAAGAGTGCGAAAACAATTACTTGGCCAATATCGGGGTTGTGCATGATTTACATTAGTTGTGTGAGGATGATGGAGCATAGCCAGACTATATGATTTTGTAGGGATAACTTTCATTGGCCTTGTTATTTTGAAAGTTCATGATTACCTTGCTAGTTTGCTTGAAGTATTACTGTTTTCATGTCCATAGCAAACTATTGTTTCGAATCTTACGGATTTGAACATTCATGTCACGTGAAAGAAGTTGCAAAGGACAACTATGCTAGGTAGCATTCCACATCAAAAATTCATTCTTTATCACTTCCCTACTCGAGGATGAGCAGGAGTTAAGCTTGGGGATGCTTGATACGTCTCCAACGTATCTATAATTTTTGATGGTTTCATGCTATTATCTTGTCAAACTTTGGATGTTTTGCATGTCTTTTATATAATTTTTGGGACTAACTTATTGACTCAATGTCAAGTGCCAGTTCCTGTTTTTTCCATGTTTTTGACCCCTTTCAGAGGAGATTCTGAAACAGAGTCCAAACGGAAGAAAATCCCCGAAAAGATTTGTTCCGTAACAGAAGAAGATCGGGAAGCTTCAGAGCCAAGGCAGGGGAGCCTCAGGGGCCCCACAAGCCCCCACCCCGCGGCCAGGGGGAGGCCGCTGCCCACAGGCTTGTGGGCCCCCTGGGCGCCCTCTGCCCTAGGGGTTGAGCCTATATATTCCCTAAAAATCCCAAAAAAATCAGGAGGTCATCGAAATTACTTTTCAGCCGCCGCAAGCTTCTGTCTCCACAAAATCCCATCTAGGGACGTTATGGTGCCCTGCCGGAGGGGGATTCGGAAACGGAGGGCTTCTTCATCAACACCATGACTTCTCCGATGATGCGTGAGTAGTTCACCATAGACCTACGGGTCCATAGCTAGTAACTATATGGCTTCTTCTCTCTCTTGGATCTTCAATACAATATTCTCCATGATCTTCATGGAGATCTATCCGATGTAATCTTCTTTTGCGGTGTGTTTGTCGAGATCCGATGAATTGTGGATTTATGATCATATTATCTATGAATCTTATTTGAGTTTATTCTGATCTCTCTTATGCATGATTTCATATCCTTGTAATTCTCTTCGAGTTGTGGGTTTTGTTTGGCCAACTAGATCTATGATTCTTGCAATGGGAGAAGTGCTTGGTTTTGGGTTTATATCGTGCAGTGACCTCACCCAGTGACAGAAGGGGTAGCAAGGCACGCATCATGTTGTTGCCATCAAGGGTAAAAAGATGGGGTTTTCATCATTGGTTTGAGATTATCCCTCTATATCATGTCATCTTGATTAAGGCGTTACTCTGTTCGTCATGAACTCAATACACTAGATGCATGCTGGATAGCGGTCGATGTGCGGAGTAATAGTAGTAGATGCAGAAAGTATCGGTCTACTTGTCTCGGACGTGATGCCTATATGTATGATCATTGCCCTAGATATTGTCATGACTTTGCGCGGTTCTATCAATTGCTCGACGGTAATTTTTTCACCCACCGTGATATTTGCTATTTTGAGAGAAGCCTCTAGTGAACACTATGGCCCCTGGGTCTACTCCACACCATATTTTCAGCCTTACTCTTTTTACTTCGTTGCACTTTTCGCCTTCAGTTCTCACTTTGCAAACAATCTCGAAGGGATTGACAACCCCTTTGAAGCGTTAGGTGCAAGCTTGTTTGTGTTTGCGCAGGTAATCTGGACATGACGAGGCCCTCCTTCTGGATTGATACCTTGGTTCTCAAACTGAGGGAAATACTTACTGCTCCTGTGCTGCATCACCCTTTCCTCTTCAAGGGAAAAACCGACGCGAACAAGAGAACTAGAAAGAAAATTCCTAGCGCCAAGGAAGGACTTTTGTTACCGTAGCAGTGACATTGTTATATGTTTTGCTACACTTTTATATCATTTTACACATATTTGGAATAACCTACTAAATCAGTGCACCATGTGCCAGTTTCTGTCTGCTAATGTCTATTTTGCACGGGCTTTTACCCAATTTTTCGAAGCCCGAAAAAATCCAGAAAAAATCAGCGAAACAGAATCTTTCGGATCAACGAAGATGAGCCATAGGGGGGCCAGGGGCCTCCCAGGCGACCTGCTGGCGCGGCCAAGCCCTAGACCGCGCCAGGAGGCCGCCTGGGTGGGTCCCACCTCCTCCGATGCCCTCCTTTGGCCTATATTTAGAGTCCCAAGAGGAAACCCTTCCCCAACTTCTGGAATCGCGAATTTCTCCATCGTTCCGCCGCCGCAGCGCTTCCGAGATCGGGAGCGTCAGGAGACCTCTTCCCGGCACCCTGCCGGAGGGAGCATTGACCTCCGGGAGCTTCTCCACCTCCATGGACGCTTCCCGGACGTGTCGTGAGTAGTCCTCCTTGGTAGTCCTTGTGAGCTATGTGATGCCTTCTCTCCAATCTTGTGCTTCAATGGTAGTCCTTGTGAGCTACCCTACTTGATCAATGCATCTATGTAATTCTCTAGCTATTGCTATGCTCGGTTTGTTGGGATCCGATGGATTATGAGATTATGTTCAGATTGTTATGAGTTATATATTTGATTATCCTTTTATATTATGTTCCTTAGTGATTCATGCATGTTCTCCGTTGCTATTTATTGCGTTGGCCGAGTAGTGGATTGTAACTCCAAGAGGGAGTGTTATGCATGATTGTGGGTTCATGCCCCTCCATGTCTACCTGGAGTGAGAGAAACATGAGACTAGGGGATGTGCTTATTGCCACCAGGGAGAAAACAACGGTGCTTCTGACCACGGTTGCAAGGATTGTTTACCTTACGCATAGTTCGTTAATGCAGTTGTTTGTTGCTTTGAGTTTACACTTTGGGTGGGGCTCGTAACTTAATACCGGAGAGATGTTATGGATAGATATCTCAAGGTGGATGATTAGTAAGTAGATGCTGATGAATAAACGGTCTACTTGTCTTGGCGTACTCCCCATTACTATTGAACCTCTAACTATCAATTAGCATAATTAGCATTGCGGTGCGATCATAATTCTGTCAATTGCCCAACTGTGATTTGTTTACCCAAGCATAGTTATTTATTGTCTTTTGGGAGAGAGACATCACTAGTGAACATAATGTGACTCCGGTCCATATCACCATCATTGTTTACACCTCCATCATTTACCGCTTTCATTTACTTTTTTGTTGCAATCACTATTACTTTCCCGCTTGTGTTTTGATCCTTTGCAAACTACAAGGCGGAGAGATTGAGAACCTCTCCTTACTCGTTGGGAGCAAAGTTATTTGTTGTGTGTGCAGGTCCACGTCTTCTGCTAGCACCAGGGTGGAAGACACCTACTTGTTGAGCCTAGGAGTCCTCCTGGTTCGATAAACCTTACAGTCTCCGTGTAAGGGAAATCTGATGTTGACTACATCTCCACCTTCCACTTGGGGTAACCAATGCGGGGAGAGAAGTATATCCATCAACTCGTCATCAAGCAAATTTTTGGTGCCGTTGCCGGGGACTCCAGTCTTCAAGATAGGGGAGTTGCACACTATCTTTTATCTTTGCTTTTTAGTCTTGTTAGTTTGCTTTTTAGTTTTTGCTTTAGAGTCTTATACCAAAAACCACAAAAAAATTAGCTACTTTGCTTTGTTTAGTCAGTATGCCTAAATCCTTTGCCTCTAGTGTTGCACCCGCAGGAGAGATTCTCACCTTCAAACAAAGGGTTGGAGAAAGTTTGAAAGTTGCTTGGTATAGAATTAAAAATTCTCAAGATAGAGCCACCAAGAAGCAATCCACCACTATTTTACTTAGAAATTTTTATGTTGGTATTACTTCTTGGCATAGGTTTGTTCTAGACACAGCAATAGGAGGGAATTTCTTGGAAGCTCCCGTTGGGGAGGCTCTTAACGTTATGGAAAATCTTGTTGGAATGCCACCTATTGTTGACATAAAGGATGATATCACTTTATCTCATGTTATGAGTAAACTTGAGAAAATAGAGCTAGAGATGCCAAGCATGAGTAAAATTAATGAAGTAGATCGTAGGATTCAAGGGAACTTAAATAGACTTGATAGCTCCATGAAAACAATTTACAAAATTTTGGAGAACCTTAAATCCCATGATGTGGATCCTTCTAGGATTGATAAGATCGAGGATATTTTTGAAACATTAGGAACTAATCTTTCCTCCATCAAGACTAAAAAGGGAGAAACCCCTGCAAGGAAGGGGCCTAGGTTCATTAACGTACCCAAGGTTCCTCAACCCAAAACAAGTATACCTATTGCTAAGGGTGTTAAAACTTTGAAGACCTTGGAAGAGATACCTCTCTTAAATAGAATTATAAATGAAATTCCAATTGGTATTACTACATTTTATTTTGCTCCTAGAAGTGTTGCCACTAAGCTTCTCTTTGAGAGTCCTCTTAAGACTAGTTGTATTACCGAAGAGCTCTTTGATGATCTTGATGATGTTTCAATTGATACAACTTGATCTTCTTGCATTAGGCCTAGCTCAAAGGCATAAAATAAAGCGCTTGTTGGGAGGAAACCCAATTTGTTTTTACTTTATGTTTTAGTGGTCTTGATGCTTGTTACTACTATAGAAACATCATTGTATCTTCATTTTTAAGCTTTGTGCCAAGTTATAGCCTCTCATTGCAAGAAAGATCAAAAGTTCTGACATGCTGTCCAGAAACAGATTATGTCGGCTTGACGGAAAATTTTGCCAAACATCACCAGATCATCTTTTTGATCTGAATTTTTTTTACAGGATGCTCTATATAATTGCCTTCCTCGCATCTGTTCTGAGTTTTTTTATTTGAGCTGCAGAAGTGCCACGAATAAATTATTTACTACCTGTTGTCCTATTTTTCATAGATTCTGCCATGTTTTGCGTTTCATTGGTTTGCAAATCCTAAGCTTGCTTTTTATTTGCGAAAACCTTTTGGAATTTATAAGAAGCAGTAGCTTTTCATGAAAATCTTTATTTCCAGCAGGTAATGAATTATTTTATTAAGGGAACTAACCACTCTAATCAGCTTATGATGAGTTTCGTATGAAGGGAGTTTTCAAGTATGCGATGGGATATCATGAAAGAAGATACAGGAGTGTCAATCGCTCAAGCTTGGGGATGCCCCCATGCATCCCAAAAAATATTCAAGGAGACCCAAGCGTCTAAGCTCCGGGATGCCCCCGTGCATCCCCTTCTCTATCAACAATCATCAGTTCGTCCATCTCCATGCTATATTTTTATCACTTCATATGATATGTGTTATGCTTGGAGCGTCTAGCTATTTTCTTTTTAGTTTGTTCTAGTTTTGCTTGCTGTTCATAACAAGTCGGAACCTAGTCTACCTTGTTTGGGAGAGAGAGACGCTCCATTCCACTCTAGAACACAACATAGGTTTTCATGCTTATCTTTTTTGTGTGTTCTTCATCTTTCCGTAGCTACTGTCATGCTTAGCTCTTAGTTTTCATGCTTATCTTTTTAAGAGCTTTTATTTAGGTTGATTTTGGAACTCTCTTGAGTTATCATGCTTATCTTTTTTAGAGAGTTGGCTCGTTGCAATAAGTTGTGTGTCTTGCATGAGTAGGTAATTGAGATTGCTATTTAAGTATAGTAGTAACTTGCAATAGTTTTGAGGTATTGATTTGAGTAATGTTTGGATTATTGGTGCCAAGAGCTTGAGACTATTAGTGATACGTGTCGTATTTTGGAAAATCCGTGTGTTTTTCAAAAACTAAAAATTAGTTGAGAACTCTAGCTACTAGATTGATCGCTAACCTTTGGAGCGGTTGGAATATATAGAGTACCCTCACGTTACCATGAGTCGAGGACGCACAAGGATAACCAAACCCCCAAACACTCCTCCTCGGGGTACTTGTCTCTTTGTGAAATTCCTAACTAGATAGAGAGTTATCGATAATAATTGTATGAGTTCTTCTCACTAATGTGAGTATTCGATTGTTGGCACTTCCTCCATCCATATTTTGCTAGCCTCTTCGGTACCGTGCATTGCCCTTTCTCACATTGAGAGTTGGTGCAAAATTTGTCGGTGCATCCAAACCCATGACATGATACACTCTGTCATACATAAGCCTCATTATATCTTTCCTCAAAACATCCACCATACCTACCTATTAAGGCATTTCCATAGCCTTTCCGAGATACATTATCATGCAACATCCACCATCTCATGACTTGATATTCATGCCATACATGCTTTTGCTTGATCGTATAGCCACAAGATAATTGGGCCTTGCTCCAATTATTGCTACATGACGCGTTAGTATCATTGCATATCCTTCTACACTGGCAGAGGCATACATTTGCATACATCATGATAGTTTTCACTTGTCTTTATGTTGAGTACTTCTTATAAAGTGTGATGATTTTTCTTTTTATTCTTGTAAAAAATAGAGTGTTGCCCTCAAGTGAGGAAAAGATCCCAAAGAGGACAAAACAAAAGATCCCAAAGAGGACAAATGAGAGATAAAAAGAAAGAGCCAAAGAGGCCACAAAAAATAAAAATAAAAAGAGAAAAGAAAAGGAAAAAAAGAAATAAAAAGAGAGAAGGGGGCAACACTACTATTCCTTTTGAAAGATCCACACTCGTACCCCATTGCTATATTGGTACTACATAGAGATTATCATTCATGCATAACTATGTGGGGACCCTTACACTATAGAACTTGGTTTGCATATTCCAATGATGAGCCTCCTCAAATGAGCTCTAGGTCTTCATGAGCAAACAAGTTGGTTGCACCCCCACTAGTTCCATTGGAGAGCTTACCTTAGCTCATATGTGCATCTGTTATATGGCAATCCCTACTCCTCACATCATATCTATCATTTGGCTTTCTCTCGCCTATGGTTGTCCTCATTGATGTAAGACTTTCACACCTTTTTGTCTTCCTTCCCCATCATTATTCTATTTGCCATCCTAAGTGCAAACATATCTTGCTTACTCTCATCCATTGCATGAGTGCTCAAAGTCGAAAGGGAGAGGATCATTTTGTCTTGTGCCTGACAAGTGGTATGGGGATGCGTCAAAATAAGATTCCGAAAGAGACTAAGTGTGAAATTTTAGTAGATTGAGTTCTCAATTAAAAAAAATATTTCATGATCACAACCCATCTCCCACTTCTTGCACGCAAACACCATTTGGAGACATTCGAGTCACGGACAGCGAGAGCTCTTGCACCTTTATGTTCTTACTTTGCTAAACTCAATACTAGATATAGACTCTTGCTTGTTATTGTCTTGACTTGAATTGCATATCTCACTTGCTTTACTTTGAAGTTCTTATATGTGTGCTAGCATGTCACCACAGAAATTATTGTGTTATCATTTATCTACTCGAGGATGAGTAGAAATTAAGCTTGGGGATGTTGATACTTCCCAAATGTATCTATAATTTCTACTTGTTCCATGATCTTTTGGGTGACATTGTTATATGTTTTGCTACACTTTTATATCATTTTACACATACTTGGACTAACCTACTAACTCAGTGCACCCAGTGCCAGTTTCTGTCTGCTCGTGTCTATTTTGCACGGGCTTTTACCAAATTTTCCGAAGCCCGAAAAATTCCAAAAATATATATAACAAATCAGCAAAACAGAAGCTTCCAGGTCATTGAAGATGGGCCACAGGGGGGCACGGGCCTCTCACACGACTTACTCGCGCGGCCAGGCCCTAGGCCGCGCCAGGAGGCCGCCTGGGTGGGTCCCACCTCCTCCGGTGCCCTCCTTTGGCCTATATTTAGAGTCCCGGGAGGAAACCCTTCCACAACTTCTGGAATGGCGAATTTCTCCATCGTTCCGCCGCCACAGCGCTTCCGAGATTGGGAGCGTCAGGAGACCTCTTCCCGGCACCCTGTCGGAGGGAGGATTGACCTCCGAGAGATTCTCCACCGCCATGGACGCTTCCCGAACATGTCGTGAGTAGTCCTCTTGGGACCATGAGTCCATGACCAGTAGCTATGTGATGCCTTCTCTCCAATCTTGTGCTTCAATGGTTAGTCCTTGTGAGGTGCCCTACATGATCAAGGCATCTATGTAATTCTCTTGCTATTGCTATGCTCGGTTTCTTGGGATCCAACGGATTATGAGATTATGTTCAGATTGTTATGAGCTATATATTTGATTATCCTTTTATATTATTTTCCTTAGTGATTCATGCATGTTCTCCGTTGCTATTTATTGCTTTGGCCGAGTAGTAGATTGTAACTCCAAGAGGGAGCGTTATGCATGATTGTGGGTTCATGCCCCTCGATGTCTAGTTTGAGTGACAGAAACATGAGACTATGGGATGTGCTTGTTGCCACCAGGGAGAAAACAACGGTGCTTGTGACCACGGTTGCAAGGATTGTTTACCTTACGCATAGTTCGTTAATGCAGTTGCCCATTGCTTTGAGTTTACACTTTGGGTGGGGCTCGCAACTTAATACCGGAGAGATGTTCTGGATAGATATCTCAAGGTGGATGATTAGTAAGTAGATGCTGATGAATAAACAGTCTACTTGTTTTGGCGTACTGCCCATTACTATTGAACCTCTAACTATCAAGTAGCATAATTAGCATTGCGGTGCGATCATAATTCTGTCAATTGCCCAACTGTGATTTGTTTACCCAAGCATACTTGTTTATCGTCTTTTGGGAGAGAGACATCACTAGTGAACATCATGTCACTCCGGTCCGTATCACCATCATTGTTTACACCTCCATCATTTACCGCTTTCATTTACTTTTCCGTTGCGATCACTATTACTTTCCTCCTTGTGTTTTGATCCTTTGCAAACTACAAGGCCCGAGAGATTGACAACCTCTCTGTACTCGTTGGGAGCAAAGTTATTTGTTGTGTGTGTAGGTCCACATCTTCTGTTAGCGCCAGGGTGGAAGACACGTACTTGTTGAGCCTAGGAGTCCTCCTGGTTCGATAAACCTTACATTCTCCGTGTAAGGGAAATCTGCTGCTGACTACATCTCCAGCTTCCACTTAGGGTAACCAACGAGGGGCGAGAAGTATATCCATCAACTCGTCATCAGCGAGCGACAACGACAAGGTCATAGCGAATTGGTTCCATATGGCCCTCAAGAATGGCACGTGCTCGTGGCTCATGAGCCTACCCGAGGAATCGATCTCCTCGTGGAGCGAGCTGTGCGAGCAGTTCGTTGCCAATTTCAAGGGCACGCACGACCGCCTCCTTTCAGTCAACGACCTGCGATGCGTGAAGTAGCCCCCGGGGGGAGACCCTACACAAGTACATCCGGCACTTTAGCCAGGTGCGCAACAAGTTTCCATGTGCCTTGGATGAACCTATCATCATGGCATTCTCTAATGAAGTCACATGTGTCCGCATGTGCGAGAAGCTTGCCATCAACAATAGCTTGAGCATGGCCTTGGAGTTGTTCAACATCGCTGACAAGCGCGCCAAGACCAAAGAAGGTCGCGTATTCATCCACAACAACCCCGACGCCGCGCCTGACAACGGCAAGGCGAAGGGCAAGGAGGACAAGAACAAGGCCCCCACAGTGCTCCTGAGGGAGCCTGAGAGGAAGAGCGGACGCGACCATGATACGCCTGAGAATGACCATCGTCTGCTATGCGCCTACCACAGTGTGTGCACTCATATCACCGAGGATAGCCAGGAGCTCAGGTCCCTCCGCCAGCACTCAGACCACAATGACCGGGGCACTGGCCACCATGGTGGTCGCGGAGGCGGTAGATGGGACAGAGCCACAATGGCAACCCTCGCCAGACCTAGCGCGAGCAACCTCGCGAGTATGCTTGGCGTGACAACCCTCGCAAGGGCACCTGGTGCGAACAACACCGCAAGGCGCGCCCCCATGACAATATGGCTTTTCCATCGCTCTGGCCGCCGCCTAGGAGGGCCGACAACAGCCAACATGAAGAGGAAGTCGGGGGGTACCAGGAACCCCGCGTGGTAGCCTGCATCCTCGGTGGACCTCATGCACCTTCGTCCAATAGCATGTTCAAGCAGTTCTCTCGGGAGGCGAAAGTCATCCCAAAGCCGGAAGCCGTGCGGCCCCTCAAATGGTCGCAGTATGACATCACCTCCGACTCCAAGGATGGCCTCTCATCCATGACTGCGGTGGGCTCACTTCCCATGTTGTGCACCCCCACCATCAGAAATGTCTCGGTCACCAAGACCCTCATCGTCGGGGCCGCTAGCCTGAATGTGCTCTCTGTCGAGAGCTTCAAGACGCTTCAGGTGCCCTACACCCAGCTGATGCCCACCAGGCCATTCTCCAAGGTGACCAATGGCTCAATTGTTCCCTTTGGGCAAGTCTGCCTCCCCATCACCTTCGGCACGTGCAACATCTACCACACCAAGCTCGTTGACTTTGATGTAGAGCACATCGGCCTACCATACAATGCAATCCTGGGATACTCGGTGCTGGCCAAGTTCATGGAAGCAACGCACCACGGTTACAACGTCCTCAAGATGACTGGTTGCAGCAGCGTCATCACCATTGCCTGCGACGAAAAGGATGTGGCCCGCTCCCTCGAGCACGCCTACAAAGCTGCCACGGCCAAGTATTCGGCTGGCGAAGGAGATGTTGGGCCTCGTGAGGCGGCGCACCAAGGAAGAAGCAGTCGTTGTCCGCCGCAAACCCCGTCGAGGCAAGGAATGCCCCGTCCGACACTCGCGCCATGAGCCCCGCCGGCCAACCTTCCCTCATCATAGGAAGGCGTGCTCGCTGCCTCCTTCGAGCCAGGCTCGGGGGTTTCCATCTAGAAAGCGTCCAACTTGACCAACGTGACGAGGGGTGTGCTTGGGCACCGCTTCGAGGCATGCTTAGACGAATGTTGCCGCGAGCGGGAAGTACTGCACGAGGCACCAGGGGCACAAGAGTCCATCACCCAAGAGATTGACAAGCTACGGAAGGTGTGTGCCATGCACGGCGAGCACAGCCCGCGAGGCCCCACCAACTCGGTCGCCGCCCCCAAGAAGAACGAGTCGGTGTGCATGTGCGTCTACATCACGGGCCTCAATAGGGACGACTCCCGGAACCTCTTCTGGCCATCATGTGTTGGCTTGAGCAGGGGCATCGCCTCCAGCTACGCCCACATTCCCTTCGGCATGGAAACACTGTTGCCACTTTCTGAAGGCTAGCGCAACTCATGGCGGTGCCTCGCAAGCCTTCAAGTCCTCGCGACCCCCAAAGACCTCCACACAGGCTAGCCCAGATCACTGAGCTTTTGTGGTCTGCCTTGCCAAGCTACCCGACGCCCCAGCAGCGGCTTATAATAGGTTTCTTTTTGGTTGTCGAATTAAGGGCACCCGTCGGGTTGCGTCTACCCCAAGCCGACAAGGTTTCGACCTTGCAGTGTCCTCACTTTTTGTTGTGTACCGAACCTAATTATCTCTTGGTTGAGTTTATGTTTTCCACCTAAATATTGTGTTTGATGTCTCAATGCCATCTGAAATCACCGCGCCCTCATGATTCTCTCCTTGGTCGCCCCATGACTGGGGGCTGGATACGGCGTCTGTGCTCGGGTCTATCCCTCCAGCGTTGGTAAATCCAAAGGACTCAGCTTTGCCCTGCGGACCAGCCCCCATGCACGGCACCTCACAAAGTTCCTTGGTGTCCCGCCCTTTCATGGGAGCATCACGGGTAGGTGAGTAAGGGTGCGGCCAAATTTATATAACTGCCAGATTGGAGTTTCTCCATCCCATGTGCCATGCGCTCAGCGTGTTTTCCCTTGAACGTTCATGGGATAATTCTACATGGCATCGGTGCTAAGGTCCGTCCCTCCATCACTGTTGGGACTGAGAGATCGAGCCCTACCTGGCGGGCTGGGCCGCATGCGCCATCTCATTTGCACCCCTGGTACCTAACGCTATCGCGCAATGGTATCGGGACGACCGCCCGATGTGCGTCAACCTAAGCGTTCGGATGATGAAGGGAGTGATGTGCCTCTCGAGGCCCTCAGGTCGCCCTCTTGACATGGGTTGTGTGATATTGCGACCGCACTGGGGGCTAAGTGCAAGTCGCCCGACGGCAGCGAAAGCGGCTCCTGAGCCTTGCACCTGGAATCCTCGTAGTCTCCGCTCGTGACCCTCTCATTTAAGAATGAGGTTGGGTTGTACACGCCCCGGAGCCTCCCAGTGCACCACTCCTTGGCCTCGGGAGGACTCCCGCCCACGCCCATGTGGAAGCCCCATGCTCCATGATGGCCGAAAACGGTCGAACTGCGACTATGCCTACGCCAAGTGGAAGCCCCATGCTCCATGCTGGCCAAAAACGATCAAACCGCGACTATGACTATGCCAAGTAGAAGCCCCATGCTCTGTGCTGGCGGAAAACAGTCGAACCGCGACTATGCCCATGCCAAGTGGAATCCCCATGCTCCACACTGGCAAAAAACGGTTGAACCGTGACTATGCCCATGCCAAGTGGAATCTCCATGGTCCACGCTAGCGAAAAATGGTTGAACCGCGACTATGCCCACGCCAAGTGGAAGCCCCTTGCTCCGCGGTGGTGGATAAAACAACTAAGGGTGCCCTACAGGACGCACCAACCTCACGGTGAGTTGTGTCATACGTGGCCCGTCCCGAGGTCGCTACTGGCCTCCTCCCATGGTTTGCACTCGCCAGCCACCCCTCGGGCCCCATGCTAGCGGGGGATAGACACCGTGCCTATGCTCGGTTTGGTACCAGCGGCACTGAAGAACATAAGGAACCGAGCCCTGGCTCGCGGGCCTGCTCCCGTGCAAGCTATCCCACCAAGTCCCTTCGTGTATGGTCTCCTTGCGTGGCACCTGAACGCAAGCTAGCAAATGCACTTCGTTCGGAACGGAGCTTGCATGCACGAGAATCTTCTTTGGGATGGATCACGTGAGGGGTCTTTCACGGCACTCCTAGAGGGTGACAATCTACTAATGTTGCAAAGCACTAACGACGGTTGAGGTACGCACGTGAGACTAGACGTTCGGGTATTTTTGTTATTTTGGTTCCGGTAGTTCGGTTTATGGGTAATTCGAGTAATCAAAATGGGAATCAAATTTTTTTGTGCCAAAAAAATACCTGGACCCAAATTACCCAATATTTTAGTTTGGGTAATTCGGGTACCCTAAAAACCCAAAATATTTGAAGCACACGTCAGCTTCTGGTATGAATAATTTGGGTAGTATGGGAATTTTACTTAGTATTAGTAACATGACAACATGATAATAGAATGAATAATTTGGTTAGTATGAGTAATTCGGGTAGTACGGTTATTTTGGATTTTTCACACTAGAACTCGAACCCTAACCCGAAAACTGAATAGCCATGAAATGATAACGAACCGTAACCCGATACGTGAATTACCCAACAATTTGGGTAATTCAGTTTGGTTTGGGTTCGGGTAGCGGGTTAGGGTACCCAAACGCCCACGGTGATATGCACGGGGATGGGCCCTGCCAATGTAGGCCGCAAAGGCAAGCAAAAAATTGACCCCAAGCACAAAGGAGAGAACCCCGTGAAGGGACTTCAGAAGCGGGGGCACGGATAAAAAATAGGACAAGAAGTAAACCTCTCAAAAGCACACCCTCACTCCACATGTCCTCCCGCGGGCCACGGCAACCGTGCGATGTGTTCCTAAGAATTGGATTGTTGGCTTTGCGTGGCTCGATGGACCTCGGTTCCGTGACCTGACATGCCAGCGATTATTGAGCCCAGCTCGGGGGCTGGGTCCTAGCAACACAAAGCGCCAAGCCAATCGCAGATAAATGGTCAAGCCTAACAAGGAGACTAAGAACAAACTCATTTTCGGCAGGCATTAACTTAAGGTGCAAGGGACATAATCCTTCTTACATGCCCTCGCGGGGCCAGCATGTTTTCTTGCTGGGAAGGTAAGAAACAAAAACAAAAGGGCCAGGATCGAGAAGAGACGCTTCCAGGATGGGCACCCTGGCACCATTTCTGCCTAGTCTGAGCCCTCCTCCTTGACACAGATGCCTGAGGATCCATCATGGTCGTAGCTCCTGGAAGAAGTGATATTGCCGCCATCGTTGCTGGAGGAACTGCAACCGCTGCTGCCGCTTTCCATGCAACAGTCCATGCGGTCTCTAGCTCTCCCGAAGATCTTCACAAAGAGCGTGGGCACTTCGTCAAACTTGAAGTAGAGGACATGACCCTCCTTCAAGCTATGGGCGACCACGAATGATTTCCACCCCCGCAACAAGTACATGAAGCGAGGGGGTGAATTCTGTCACCTCCCGGGAAGGCCCATTGCAGCAGTCGTCTGGGTGCAGCCACAAGCCAAGGGGGCATGCTCCCCCATCTCCCCCGCGAAGGAGCTCAGGAGTGGGAGCCAGGTACAAAGTTGGCTCTCTATCTCCATGATGAACTCATGGGCCTCGTCCTCGGAATGGATCCATGGCCACGATGGCCGGGAGGCCGCGCCGTTCCTCTTGCACCGCCCGCGGTCGCCTTGTCCCCCATGGTTGCGCTCGCAGGCGGAGCTTCCTCCTCGAGTTCACGGGTAGGTTGGGTCACCGGTGAGGCATGCCCATGCCCCCTGGGAGGCGCCTCCGACGCGGTGGCGGACGCACGGGGGTGGCCTCACCCCCTCGCGAGCTGCAGCGTCTCCACCTCCTCCACCACTGCCTTTCCCTTCTCGGCGGCAGAAAACCTCCTCACACGCACCATCGTCGATGCAACAACAAAGCGGGAGAGAGGTGCAAGAGCAAGGAAGATGAGCCCAGGAACCCTCTATCTTGCCTATTTATAATAGTTGGTAGATGACCTACCCGCGCCCCCTCGCCTTTGCTAAGCGTAAGTAGGGCGAGAAAGAGCAATCATGGCCTTGCGCCGCGCGCAGGCTTTACGTCAGCCTGGGTAGTTGTCGATGCATCATGGGGAAGTGGGGGTGTCCCATGTTCTGTTGTGTGCCACGCGTCACGATTGACTTGTGAGTGGTTGGATCCCGTGCCATTTTGCCTTGATCGCTGGTGGAATCGTGCACACCGCGGGTCCGGGGGTTATAGTCAGGCCGGGGGGGGCGGGGTATCCAGGCGCGTCTGCCTGCAAGCCCATACGCAACGCATGTCGAGGGCCAAGCATGATCCTTCTTCAGACTTCATGGCAAAGGCCCTTGCGGGGGCCCCCGCCTCGTGAGGCAAATGTCAGGAAATATCGTCGGCAGCCATGCCAAGCCCCCTCACGAGGGCACCTCTCAGGGCTGCCCTCGAGACTCTCGCGGGGTGGGCTATTCAAGGGTAGCTCGACGGTGGCGGACGGTCATGCTTGTTGCATGCGTGACGCGTGTTGCGCTAAGCGGCGCCACGAGGTGTGCGAGCATGCGTAGATGAGGAGTCTTTCCCCTTTTGTGATAAGGGAGCAGGTCCACGACCAGTTCCCAAAGCAATCCCTATAGTTTTCCTCTTGCTGCAAGAAGACCTGGACGGGAGGATTGCCACGGCACGAGGTCATCCCCGAGCCCACCAACGCATCAAAGTGGGAATCTTATGCAGGTGGAGACCACTTTTGCCAGGATAGGCCGCGGTCCTGTCCCCGTTCAAACTGGTTGTTGTGGCAACCCATCCCACCTTGTTTTTTGTGGGAAGAGGACCAAGGCCAGTATAAAATATGATAGGCTGCCACCATAGAAGGGGATCAACCCGAGCACTTGCAAGAACGACCCGTGTACTCTCTTTCTCACTCTCAAGCAATCCAGACAAGCAGGAGTAGGGTTTTACATCACTAGGTGGCCAGAACCTGGGTAATTTGCCACGTACATTGTTCTTCTTCCCTAGCTCGATCATGTCGGAGTGTCATCGGGAGATTGCGCTGTTGAGTAGGGGAGAAGAACATGCGCACCCCAGAGTTCGAACCTCTTCGGGTCCCCGGAGCCCTGATTCCGACAATGTGGGGCCCAACATCATTACTATTTTTTAACTATGGTGTCATATTGGTGGAGTCGGGTGTCCATGCCAGCAAGGCCATTCTTGCCACGCCATAGCTAGGCTTTTCTGAACTAGTGTACATGAATGTTTTCATTTTATCCTCCTTGAATGCCTGTCCTTTTGGACTAGTCTTATAACATGTGCACATTATCGTTACTATTCTTTAGAATCTCAAAAACATTTAAGTGAAGCAAGAGAGTACAATTATTTCTCCAAAATATGACACTGTCGTGCTCTAAAAGGGAATAAGTGAAGCACTAGAATAGCTGCCTAGTTCAAAAGATATAAGTGATGCACATAGAGTATTATAACAAATTGTGATGAACATGTGTCTCTCAAAAACATTTGTGTCCAACAAACAATAATTGTGGAAAACTAAGAGAAAATCAAACTATAATACAGAATGCTCCAAGCAAAACTCATATCATGTGATAGAATAAAAATATAGCTCCAAGTGACATACCGATAGAATGGAGACGAAAGAGGGGATGCGATTCGGAGCATCACCAAGCTTAGATGCTTGGGTCTTACTTGAGTATTACCTAGGGGTACCTTGGGCATCCCCAAGCTTAGGCTCTTGCCGATCGCTATTCCTTCATCCATCGTTGTCTCAATCAAAACATGAAAACTTCAACACAATAAATTCAACAGAAACCTCATGAGATCCATTAGTATTATAGGTAAATCATACACTTTAGGTATTGTTGTAAATTGATTCATATTTAGTTATTTCTTAAGCTACTGTGTTCTAACTTCCCCATGACTTATACCCCCCGTTGATATAATCCATAGAATCATCAAAACAAGCAAACTAAGCAAGCAAAAAATAGGATTTGTATAAAACAGAAAAGCATGTAATGATTAGAACCCAAACCATTCTTATGTAACTCGGAAAATTCTGAAAGCTTACGAAAGCCTCGAAATTTTCTATAAAATAATGTGTACAAAATAATATCAAAAATACGTTCTAGTAAAACCATAAAAAAATCTGCACTCGACATGCAAGTTTCTATTTTGCACAGGATCAATTCTACTATCATCCAAATCATCCCAAAGGATTTACTTGGCACTAACACTAAATGAAACAGAAAAATGCAATAATTATAGTACCAATAATCATGTCATCACACCAAAAGAAAATGTAAAAGCAAAAAATTTAATATTGCCTCCCAACAAGCGTTATTGTTTTTTGCCCCTAGCTGGCTATAATGCATAGTATCAAGTGTCATATTGTATAGGCAATCCACTATGCTAATCTCATATTCCCTCCTTTAAGTAGAAACTTTCTAAGTGGTATGAAAAATTAGTTGAAGGGACTACATATCACCACGCAAGGATCCATGATATCGGTTTCAGGCGGAGGAGGCTTCTCCTTAGGCCCCTTATAAGTAATAGATAGTTCTTCATTGTACAAGTTTCTATAAAGATACTTCCTTAGTTCTTTCTCAAGTACAAGATCTAATACAACATTACCTATAACAAATTGATCATTGTGTTTAGAAATTTTATCAACTAAAACATTGGGTGGAACCATTTTCCTAAGATTCTCATCATAAGCTGTTATCAAAAAAGATTCTCATCATAAGCAACATAGTTTGTTGATCTTAATTTCCGTATCTCTTCTTTATCATAGAGAATTCCTTCTATAGGTGGGCATTCACCATCAATTCTATAGAGAGAAAATATTTCCCAATCTTCCTTTATAATATGGCTAAACTCATGAACAAGAATTATTGTAGCTAGGTGCTTAGTAGAAGGATCACAAATATTAGAAAATTGTACAAACAACCATTGTATACGGGGATGCATGTGCTCAAATTGTCTCTCCAATTCAACTATATGCAAAGATATAGCATCTGCATAATTTGTGGTTCTAGTAAGAATGGATCCTCCAATCAAGGTAACAAGCCAACATAAGCGAAAAATTTTGAATCCGACTTTTCCCAATAACATTGCCACTACCAATACGAAATTTCTTTGTGTGCATAAAGCATAATAGTGGGTTCCTCTTTAGAAGGATCATCATCGGCTAGATTGTCAAGTTTTTATTTGGCTACTTCATCAAAACTTCTTTTAGTGCTTTCATTAATTGGTGAAGTTTGATGATAAAAACATTCTGCACTAGTGGCGGGAGCATCACTAACTTTTTAACTTTTCAAAATCAGATATGATAGTAACTTTAAGCAAAAGAAGTGAACAAGCAAAAAAGAAATATTTTGTTGTTTTTGATATTTTTAAGAAAGAAAATATAAAATAAAATAAAAAGTAGAATAAGTGAATGAAAATTTGTGTGAAGGAACCTTATGAGAATTTGATGATGTCTTCCCGACAATGGCGCCAAAAATTCTTTCTGCTACTTGTGAGTTGCGTTGGGTTTTTCCCTCGAGAGGAAGGGTTAAGCAATATAGCAGCGATAAGTATTTCCCTCAGTGATAACTAATGTTGTCGAACCAGTAGAAGAATCAAGCCAAACTCTCGTCGTTAGCACCTACACACACAAAACAAAACACTTGCACCCAATGCGGGCAAGAGGGTTGTCAAGCCCCTTGAACTCATTACTTGCAATGATTAATTTTGATAGATATAGCTAATATAAATATAAAAATTAAAAAGAAGTAATTGAATTGCAACACAATATTTGTAGGGTTTTAGTAAATATGTTTAAGTACACCCGGGGACAATAGGTTTCAATAGAGGCTTCTCTCTCGAACATATCATACTCTCGGTAAGAAAATTACTATTACTCCACTTCAGAAGTGCTTCTATGCTTGCCTCTCTAGGTATTAAGTTCATGACAAATAGGATAATGTTTGGAGCAATATGCCTAATACTCTCTGTCGTATCTATAATTTTTGAATATTTCATGTCATTATTTATAACTTCTATATATTTTTGGCAAAACAATTATATTATTTTCTTGGACTAACTTATTGATCCACTCCGAGTGCTAGTTTCTTGTTTTTTGCAAGTTTTTGGTTTCGTAGAAAATACATATCAAACTAAGTCCAAATGGGATAAAACATTATGGAGATTTATTTTGGAATATATGTGAATTTTGGGAATAAGAATTAATTCAAGACGATGTCAGAGGGGCCCACAAGCTTGGTGGGCATGCTCTACTCGCCAGGCCACGCCCAGCAGACTTGTGGCCACCTCGGAGGCCGGTTGGACTTGTCCTTCCGCCGCAAGGAATCTAATATATGGATGAAAAAAATCCCCTAATTTTTTTGGCCCAATCGGAGTTATGGGTCTCCAAGAATATAAGAAACGGTAAATGCCAGAAAACAGGAACGCGAAACAAAAGAGAAGCAGAGAGAGAGATCCAATCTCGAGGGGATCCTGCCCGCTGAGAGCCATGGAGGCCATGGACCAGAGGGAAAACTCTCCTCCCATCTAATGGGTAGGCCAATCAAGAAGAATAACAAGGGGGGCTCTCTCCCCCTCTGTTTCGGTGGCGCCAGAGCACCGTTGGGGGAATCATCGTGGTGGCGATCTAAACCAACAACAATGCCCTATTTTTCAATACCACCATCATCTTCCCTCGTATATTTATAGCGACCCACTCTCTCGCAAACTTTTGTACCCCCTACTTAAACATGGTGGTTTATTCTTCATATAATTATCCAATGATGTGTTTCCATCATATTATGTTTGAGTAGATTACTTTTGTCCTAGGGCTGATTGATAATCTTGATTGGTTTGAGTTGTATATTTTATTATGGTGTTGTCCTACCGTGCCTTCCATGTTGAGCATATGTGGGTAATTACCACTAAAGGGTGTTGCAATACGTTCATGATTCACTTATAATGGGTGGCGAGAGTGACAGAAAGTTACACCCGAGTAAGGTGGTTGTTGCAGATGGGAGTAAAGATCACTTGTTACTTAATGTTATGGTTGGGTTTTAACTTAATGATCTTTATTGTTTGTGGATGCTTCCTAGAGTTCCAAACATAAGTGCATATGATCCAAGTAAGAAAAGTGTGTTAGATCATGCCTCTCCCTCATCTAAAATTGCAATAATGATTACCAATCTTGTTATCAATTGCCTAGGACAATCTCGCAAATCCTACCACCACTTTTCCACACTTTCTAAACTAATTCTTTTAATAAAATAGCACCTACATTTTATTTCCACATTCTTTATTATCTTGCAAACCTATCTTATTACACCTACAAAGTACTTCTAGTTTTATTCCCGCAAAGTAGTTTATTTCTTGTACTAGGTAAAGTGAACATTGTGGCACGTGGATTTGTAACAGTGGTTGATAGAACTTGGGAGAATATAAATTCTAGATTTAGCTCCTCGTTGGGTCGACACTCTTACATATCGAAAAAGGCTACAAATGAACCCCTATACTTGGGGGTTATCAATGACATGATGTAGACAAAGTAAGCCAAGCAATATGTTAAAACCTCGTCGTTTTATTCTTAATGGGAACAAAAAAATTACATGTCTTGTCCCCTTCTATCACTGGTATATAGAGCACTACAAGATTGAACCCATTACAGTGCACCACTCCAAGTGAAGATAAATCAATCTAGTTGTCCAAACCAAATGGATAGATCGGAGGGAAATACGAAGCTATAACAATCATGCATAATAGAATTTAGAAAAGACTCAATTAATTTCAATGAATAATCTGATCATAAACCCACAATTCATCGGATCCCAACAAACACACCACAAAAGAGGATTACATCAAGCATATCACCGTTGGAATCGCGATAAACATTGTATTGAAAATCATAGAGAGATAAGAAGCCATCTAGGTACTAGCTATGGACCTGTAGGTCTGTGGTGAATACTCACACATCATCACGGAGGCATCAAGGTTAATGTAGATGGCCTCCATGATCGAATCCCCCTCTGACATGGCATCGAAAAAGGTCTCCAGATGGGATCGCGGCGGAACACGGACTTGTGGCGACGGAAAAGGTGTTTTTGGTTGCTCTCGGTGTTTTTGGAATATTTTGAGATTTATATAAGTGGAATTAGGTCAAGGGGACTTGCGAGGGGATCACAAGCCTAGTGGGCATGCCCTCTAGGCTTGTCACCTCCTTGTGCAGCCCCTAGACTCCTCCTGAATCTTCGTGGGTCCAAAAATGTCCAGAAAAAATTGTTGGGGAACGTTGCATGGGAAGCAAAAAAATTCCTACGCACACGAAGACCTATCATGGTGATGTCCATCTACGAGAGGAGATTTGGATCTACGTACCCTTGTAGATCGCACAACAGGAAGTGTTAAGAAATGCGGTTGATGTAGTGGAACGTCTTCACGTCCCTCGAACCGTCCCACAAACCATCCCGCGATCCGTCCCACGATTCGTTCTGATCTAGTGCCGAACGAACGGGACCTCCGCGTTAAGCACACGTACAGCTCGACGATGATCTCGGCCTTCTTGATCCAGCAAGCAAGACGGAGAAGTAGATGAGTTCTCCGGCAGCGTGACGGCGCTCTGGTGGTGGTGATGATCTACTCCTGCAGGGCTCCGCCCGAGCTCCGTAGAAATCTGATCTAGAGGTAGAACTATGTGGTCTAGGGTTGAGTTGCACGTGGCAAAAGTTGTCCCAAATCAGCCCTAAAACACCACTATATATAGGAGGGAGGGGGAGGGGCTTGCCTTGAGGGCCAAGCCCTCAAGGGGTGCGCCGGAGCTAGGGAGGAGGAGGAGGACTCCTCCAATTCGGTTTGGGGAAGGAGGAGTCCTATCTTCCTTCCCACCTCCCCTTTTCCCTTTTTCTCTTTCTTTTCTTTTGGAAATTCTTTATGTGGTGCCATGGGCCCCTTGGGCTGACTCCACCAGCCAACTAGGGACTTGTGGCGCCACCCTAGTGCCTTGGGATCACTCTCGGGCGGGTGGGCCCCTCCCGGTGAACTCCCGGAACCCATTCATTACTCCCGGTACACTGCCGGAATTGCCCGAAACTTTCCGGTAACCAAATTAAACCATCCTATATATCAATCTTCGTTTCCAGACCATTCCGAAAAAACTCGTGACGTCTGTGATATCATCAGGGACTCCGAACAACATTCGGTAACCACACATATAACTCAACTATATTAAAACATCATCGAACCTTAAGTGTGCAGACCCTGCGGGTTCGAGAACTATGTAGACATGCCCCGAGGTACTCCTCGGTCAATATTCAATAGCGTTACCTGGATGCCCATATTGTATCCTACATATTCTCCGAAGATCTTATCGGTTGAACCTCAGTGTCAAGGATTCATATAACCCTGTATGTCATTCCCTTTGTCCTTCGGTATGTTACTTGCCCGAGATTTGATCATCGGTATCCGCATACCTATTTCAATCTCGTTACCGGCAGGTCTCTTTACTCGTTCTGTAATACAAGATCCTGTGACTTACACTTAGTCACACTGCTTGCAAGGCTTGTGTATGATGTTGTATTACCGAGTGGGCCCCGAGATACCTCTCTGTCACACGGAGTTACAAATCCCAGTCTTGATCCATACAAACTCAACGGACACCTTCGGAGATACCTGTAGAGCACCTTTATAGTCACCCAGTTACGTTGCGACGTTTGATGCACACAAGGTATTCCTCCGGTGTCAGTGAGTTATATGATCTCATGGTCAAAGGAACAAATACTTGACACGCAGAAAACAATAGCAATAAAACGACACGATCAATATGCTACGTTCATAGTTTGGGTCTAGTCCATCACATGATTCTCCTAATGATGTGATCCAGTTATCAAGTGACAACACTTGCACATAGTCAGAAAACCTTGACTATCATTGATCAACTGGCTAGCCAACTAAAGGCTTGCTAGGGACATTGTTTTGTCTATGTATCCACACATGTATCTATGTTTTCATTCAATACAATTACAGCATGGATAATATACGATTATATTTAAACAGGAAATATAATAATATCTATTTATCATTGCCTCTAGGGCATATTTCCAACAAAAATCACAAAAAAGTTTCATCGTGTTTGGACTCCGTTTGGTATTGATTTTCTAAAAAAGTCAAAAACACGCAAAAACATGAACTAGCACTAGGCATTGGGCTAATAAGTTAGTCCTAAAAATATATAAATCAAATATTATTGTTCAAAAAGTATCCAAGATTGATAACATTATAGCATGTAACAATAAAAAAGTATAGATCCATTGAAGACATATCAATGCCCCAGTTTGGTGGCAACACGGCGATGCTCGGACTGGCAACGCAGGACAAGCTCACGCGAGGCATTGCACATCGGACTAACAGAGAGGGAAGAGCAACACACTCTTGGGCAATGATGCTCTCGTCTGTGTTATAACAAAAAGACAAAATGAAAGAAGATAATATATCCCGAGTGCCCACATATGTCGTGCACATAGTGCTGAATTTTTGGACCATTGAAGCCACACGACAGAAATGGAAAAGAAAGAGAGTGCATTGCATGTTTGTGATCATACCTAAATTTTGGTTCGTATGGAGGTAAACATTAGAGTTTAAAGAACACAAAAGTATGGAACAACACATGTCTATGTTCGGATGGTAGTCTATGAATGTAGTTTCATATTTGGTGTTGGTAGGGTGACCACTAGTCCGGATCATGACTTGGCAAGTTCAAATATGAGGTCCATAAAACCATTGATCAACACTCCTAACATGATATATCTCATTATAGGATGAGGATCGCGGGTAGTTGGGGAGACTGAGCTTGACCCGATATATATGGCGATGATTGTGATAGCTGAGACAAAGTCGTGCGATATGGCCATATCGCACACATCGGCGACATCAAAAAAATTAGTACATGCCATGCGTAGGTGACCAGAGGATAAGCAGTGACCGCAAAAAAGCGGAGCAGGGTGATTTGACAGTGGGTCATGGAAAGTTGGATGGGTAATGGGCTAAGTTGAAGGAGGATTAAGTTGGTGAGTGACGGGGGAGTTGGGATGAGATGATGGGTCCCTGGCGAGAGGGGGGTGGGCTGAAGGGCTTGGAGGGCCAAGGTGTCTGTGATGGAATTTCAAATAATATGGTTGGCAATGGCCCCGCGCGCATCTGGCGCATTATCCAAGTGTGGCACAAGATCACATGTTGTCATTGGAGGAGAAGGAAAAGCGGTGGATGGATCGGGAGGTCATCGGGGCCCCATAAGAGTTGAGTTTGCACAGATGAGGATACGGCGGTGAGGTGTCCGGGTGACAAGAGTCCATTCGTTGTCAAGATCAAAATACCAGAGGTTGTACTCACGAATCCAAGACGGGCCACCAAAACCGCAGAGGTGAAAATGGCAACGAAATTGTGGGCAAGTAAATGGATGAAGGTCGTCGGTCATAAATCCAACAGCCTTAGAAGCAGCCGAAAATTTGAAAACATATGTAGATCCACCAAGGCATGCATGCAATGCATGCCGAACATGATCAACGTCAAAGGGGGGGGGGTGGCACGACCAAAAGAAACAACTAAAAGAAGGCATTTGTCTGGGAGATGCTGTGAACATGGATGGAAAATTTCGCTCTGGCCTGGTTAGCAAAGCCCGCACCTTGTGAGGGGTCCAAGGGAGGGGGGGCATAGTTTTCGATGAGGCCCTCTAGGTGGAATCTCCACGGAAGTCGCCATAGGGGAGGTGGGACGTGGAGTCACCATTGATATGGAAAACTATGCATATTTAGTTCGAATATCGCGATCCCTGAAATGATATGCTTGTTAAGGATTTACATATTATGCATGTTACTTTAAATGTTTGAATGATTGATGATATATTTTGCAAGTCATTAAAGTGCATGCCGCTAGGCTAAAAGAATTGAAGAAAGAAATTACTCCATTAAGTTCCGGGTGTCGGCAAGGTCCTGCAACCTTTAAACGAGTAAATTTTTACTCCGTTAAGTTTACTCGAATGTTTACTCAGTTTAGAGGATCGGCTATTAGTTTAAGTTAAGATTAGCCTTGTCTGATTTTAGAGTACATTTTTCTTACCAAATGACGGCGATATCCATTGTGTTGCCAGCCAGCCTAATAACATTAGATATTTAATTTGAAACAGTAGCCGTATCATTAGAATTTATCACACACCCTCGGCAGGCAAGACACAACAAACAGTACGTTAAACCGTAGCCCCTTTTGGGGTCATTTGGACGTAGTAGTCAAGCTATTTCAACTTGCAACTTTAAATAAATGAAACGTGGGGTGTAGAATGGTCAAATGTTGAATATACGTAGAATGATGCCACTAGAATCGATTTGACTTGAGAACAAAATTCCCTTGTTGGTCGACTCAAGACAAAAATGGAGCAACATCAGTTTGACTGCTCGGGGTAGTATCAAACATTGCCTCTGACGTCCGTGCATGCTTGAAAGTACAGAGAAGAAGTTAGAAGTTCTAGAATGTTTCCAATTGGCCGAGACCAGAAAATTAGGAGCACGGCAACAGTCGAAACTTTGTTAATTAGTGGGTTGGAGATCGATAGGGGTGGAGCGGGGTGACGGTTTGACCCAAAGGCCTTACCAATGGAGCATCGTCGTGGTCAAAGTCGACAGTGCATGCATACAACGAGTCACAAGAACTGACCGACGATTAACAATCACCCATTGCCGTTGGCAATAGCAGCAGTTTTGTGGAAGATTATCAGGGAGGAAAAGAAGGGGAATGGCTGAATCTGCTGGCGCTAGTGCCGTGTGATCTTGAACGGCCATCATATTAGCTAGTTCTTTCGTAGGAATATATATATATGGACGGTGATGGCATTATACATCACCATTCCAATAATCACGAGCACTAGCTCTGGTAGCCGGCCGGTGTTCCTGGATCGAACGAAATGCGACCCCCTCATTCCGTTTATGCGTATAATTACAAACAGTTGGGATCACTACTAATCCATCCATCCATCTATCCAGATATTTCGCACTTCACCTCACTAACAGTTGTTACCCGGCAGATACACATATATACACGGATATGCTTGCCCTCTTTATGGGGCCCCGCACGCGACATGTAAAAAATATCTGGAGAGGTGTACAGTAGGAATACGGGCGAGTGAACACTCACGAGGTCTGCTACTTATCGGCGACACTGGGTTGCCGTCATTCGTGACACAGGGATCCATCCATCACTAGTGCTGGAGGCTGGAGACGCCATTCCAATCCAAGCCAAGCAGATGAAACAGGGGACCTATCTATGGATTCTACCTACTCAAAAGCGGGGCACCGATCCAATGGACCAATCCGCATAAAGAGGGATAGGAATAAGCATCGGAGGAAAGCAGGGGACGCAGAAAGATCGAGGAAGATCCAATGATACATGGCACTAGCCACATTGGCATTGGCAATAGCATTGGCATTGCATGCATGTCCGGAATGACAGCAACAGGGTGAGCCCTGGCTTGGAGGCTAGCTAGCCCGGGTCGACTTGCGCATCGGCCCACTCGGATAAGGCGTACGGCAGTGTGTCTCCTTCCTAGCTTCGTAGCCAGCTTGGTGGTAGCCGCTGTCGTCCAGCTCTCTCTCTCTCACACACACACACAAACACACAGAGAGAGAGAGAGAGAGAGAAAGCGTTTGGCCTCCTGTGCCTGCCTGCCCCCTGCCGGCTGCTCCAGTGCACGTACGCATCACGCATTCCGCACGCACACCCGCTTTCCGGGGCAAAAAGGCTTCTCCTTGCCCATATCTTCCTGCCTGCACCACCACTATCGACCGATCACTGTGCCTGCCTGGGCGTGGCGGCAGCTATCACAACGACCAGTGTTGAGCAAGCTGCTATATGTTCCACGTTCACAAAGAATGAAGGAAAAACAAGCTACCTACGCCGGCTGCTACGCTCCGCTGATGTTCAGTTACAAGTATGTTTATCTGGCTACCTAGCTAGCTAGCCAGCTGCCTACGGCAACATGCCGCTTAATTTGGGTCTGTAATGGCAGGGTCTGGGACAGGAGGAGGAACGCACGCACGCAGCGGCCGGGCGGGCACCGCGTTCTGCGCTTGCTCCATCGTGTCACTCTCGTGCGCCCTGCACTATGCGATCGAGCGAGCACTAGCCCATAGCGCGCGGTTGCAAGTTGGACGCGCGACGTGCGTGCACTCACACGTACCTACACCCTAGTATCCACCCCCGTAGCCTTAGCCTGGGCCGTGTTGCGCGACGTCTCGTACGCCGCTGCTGCCCCGCACCGCCACGGCAGACGTGTTGCGCAGCCACTGGTTGCACCTTCTGCCCGCCCGGCTCCATCCATCGTCAAAAGTCAACTAGTAGAGCAGCTCTCTTTTTTCCACTTATTTTAGCTTAAAGTTTCTTGGCACTTATTTTAGATCAGAGAGAGTAACATGTTAATTATTGCGGTTGTTTGTTTCTTAGGTTTTAATATATTCTTGCAGCGTCTTTTTTCACTTGTACTTTCTCTCTATCTAAGTACTTATTGTTTGAGAACACTAATACAGGTATCCCAATTATAAGTATTGTGGTACATATGAAGTATATTATATTGGGCTGTTGCATGTTGTTCAGGACTGTATTTGTTCTAACAGGTCATTTCGGTTGTTTGTTTTGATCGGTTTTATCTGCGTTGCCTTAGGTGTTAATATATTCTTGTAGTCTCTTTTTCACTTATATATCGGAAATTTCTTTTGGCTCTCGAGCTTCATGGAGGCCTTTAAATTCAAACTTTAAATTTCACAAAAATTCGTATTTTAAAAATTCAAAAAAAAACTGAAAAAATACATAGATAGATGAAGGTGTAATACACAAATATGTAAATTTTTAGAATAAAATACGTTAAAATGAGGGTTATGTAAAAAAAGACAAATCTGAAACTTTTTAACACATGTTATTATTCATCATTTCAGACCATGAATTTGTCTTTTTTATACAGGTCGTGTTTCAAAGTATTTCGACCTGATATTTTACACACACACGGATCACATCCTTGTTTAGTTTTATATTTTCTTTTCAGATTTTTTGGAACTAAAATTTTTGAATTTTGATTTTTTCAAAAAATTCGGCCTTCATGAAGGCCGAGCTCCAAAACGCCATTCTCCTTATATATCATATATTGGGGTGGTGCATGTTATTCAAGACTGTATTTGTTCTCAGTGGTGAGTGGAGTTATTTCGGTTGTTTGTTTTGATCGGTTTTATCTGCGTTGCCTTAGGTGTTAATATATTCTTGCAGTCTCTTTTTCACTTATATATCGGAAATTTCTGTTGGCTCCCGAGCTTGATGGAGGCCTTTAAATTTCGTGAAAATTCATATTTTAAAAATTCAAAAAAAACTGAAAAAAAATACTTAGATAGATGAAGGTATAATACACAAATATGTAGAATTTTAGAACAAAATACGTTGAAATGAGGCCTGTGCAAAAAAGACAAATCTAAAACTTTTTAACACATGTTACTATTCATCATTTCAGACCATGAATTTGTCTTTTTTGTACAGGTCGTGTTTCAAAGTATTTCGACCTGAAATTTTACACACACACGGATCACATCCTTGTTTAGTTTTATATTTTCTTTTTAGATTTTTTTGGAACTAAATTTTTTGAATTTTGATTTTTTCAAAAAATTTGGCCTTCATGAAGGCCGAGCTCCAAAACGCCATTCTCCTTATATATCATATATATGGGTGATGCATGTTATTCAAGACTGTATTTGTTCTCAGAGATGAGTGGAGTTATTCGGTGTGTGAATGTGGTGTTCTTATTTGTTTCGACATTACTGTTAGTCGGTAGTGGTCGTACAAGCAAAATTCATGGAATTATTGATATAACGCTCATATGGGCCAACCCATGAAGCCCCCGCTCGTTAAGCTCGGCTCCCTGTTCCGCTTGTTCGCTTAGCTCTTTTTTCTACTCGCTTCACATAAAAAAATCTCATGTCTTCTTTATTGAAAATGTTTGTTAAATAAAAATACATTCACGGATTTAAAAAAAATTAAAATGTTAAAATGTTTATGAACTTTAAAATTGTTCATGAATTTGAAAAACCAATATTCATGATTTCTAAAAATGTTACTATTTTTAAATGTTCGTCAATTAAAAATTCGAAAAAAAATGAAACAAAATAAAAATGAGGATGAAATAAAAAACCAATAGGAAAACGAAAAAAATATCAAACCAGTAGACGAAAGACATAGAAAAATAGACAAAAACATCTAGAAACTTCTCAGAACCGGGAAAACCTTAGGGTCCATTTTAAATGTTCATGAAAAAATATATATTGTATTGCGTTATTCTCAAGCAGCGATACACCCCTTAAATGCGGAGGCCAAAATGACCCCACAGCCCCAAGGCACATAGAGACTCCAAATCTAGAAAGCTTAGTATCTTAACTAGAGGCTTACGCGCGTTTCCCCATGGTGTTCTTCACTCATGGGATTAATTCTTTTTTCTCTAGCAGGTTATTGCAGTCACTTGTTTTGTTTTGATATTATATGCATCAGTTTGGGTTTTAAATATGTCATAGTGGTTTCTTTTATTCGCATATTGTATTTGGTTGTTGTTCGAGACACATTTGTACTGAGAATAGAGTAGAGTTGTTGAATGTGTGGTTGTGTTTTCCTTGCACGATTTAGCCTCGATGTCAGCTGGTGATGGTTGTGTGAGCCTCTTAGAAAATTCTAGTCCATGCTAAAACTGTGAAATTGTTGCTATAAACGCTCACAAGGGTTGGACCATGAAGCTCTCATTGGCTCACCTGGCTCCCTGCTACGCTCGCACGCTTAATTTATTTTTTTCCTGCTAACTCCACCACTAGCTCCGGAAAAAAACCTATCACTTTTATTTGAATTTTTTCACTAAATCAAAAGGTTCTCATTAAATTTTTTTTAAAACTTGGATTTTAAAACATGTTCCAAATTACAAAAACTATGATTTTTATAAAACAATTGCAAATTCAAAAAATTTATGGATTTCAAACAACGTTCGTGAAATTTGAAAAAGATACACAAATATGAAATGATCGTAGATTTCAAAAATATACAAAAAAATTGAAAAATTCATGGATTCTAATTCCTAATGAATTTTAATAAATAATAATTAATGCAAAGGTGAAAAAATAAAATTAAATTAAAATAGAAGAAAAAGGAACATGGAAAATAAAATTTAAAAAAATTAAAGACCAAAAGAAAACTATTAAATGAATAGAGAAAATACACACACAAAACAGGCAATGTCATTCTAGAACCTTCTCAAAACCAGAAAAAACGGTCAGCGTATTACAACTATGCAGATTATTTTAGGATACCACTACGTAGGTGTGCTTTATTCTCAACCGGGACACATACCCTTACAAGCAGAACACATAAACCCTCACAACCCATGATACACATGGAGGCTCCAGATAAAAGGAGTTTAGCACCCCCTCCTTTTCTTTTTGGAAATGTTAAAAATATAGCTTCTGATTTATTTAGCCACAGCAAATCGGACATTTTTTACAACAAATTATAACATATATTTTTAACCGTAGCAAATCGAAAAGATTTGATGTTAGAAATCTGACGTCATATTCCTTTAGCAAGCATGGCAAAATCTGGCCAAAAACTTGGTCCATTCTTGCTACAGAAATTGACATCCTCGCACCAACATAATTTGCCATTATGGACGTTCGATTTGCTATGCTGAAAAGTCTGACATTTAATTTATAGCGGAATCGATTAAGTTTATATGCAAAATATTGACATTGACATTGTGAAATCATTATTATTAAATGCATTGTGAAAGTAATTTTCATATTATATTACTCTAGTATTTTTTACGTTGATATTGTTTCATATAAATTGGATCGAATTTTACTTCAAAGTCAAACAAACAAATCTTATATACAAGAGTAAAAATGAAGATAGGAGTACCTTAATAGATTCCATAGGAGCGAGAGTTAGCACATATACAATGATACTATCTTAGGTATGTCACATAGGATAAATGCTGAGATGGAGGAGAAAGAATTCATAAAAAAGTCTTGTCTTCTTTTATTTGAGAAATCATTTTTTAACATAATATGTCTCATCATGTTTTTAGGAAGGAATCATCAGTTATTGTCAATAATGTTAAGAGATATAACCTATTGTAGACATTATCTTCAAATTACATACAAGTCTTAAAATAAAACTGTTTTATCAACGGTACATGCCCTTAGATAGAAAGGTCGAGCTAGGCGCCAGCTGCAAAGCTGCTTGCCGCCGCTGCTCTCCATGTGCCGTAGCTCTCACGACGTACGTACATATATAGTCTTCGTCGTCGTCGCCGCCGCAGTCATCGTCGTGGTGGTGATCACCAATCTATCTACATGTCCCTGTCCGTCCATATATCCGCCTGCACTGCTGTACACAGTAACGTAGGTGTGTGGCTCGCATACCACCAGCAATGATACGGCCGGTAAGATATGGCCGGGAATTGACCTGCGCCGGCGGCCGCGATCGTGGTGTTCAACTCCGATCCGGCCGATAAAATGTATGTGGCAGCGCGTCGTATGTGTACATCTACCTGTGTATCGGTTAGTGGGGGCAGAAAGCCATGGACGGCGACGGATCCATGGCCACTCGCGCTGCGCCCGATCGACCAGTGCGTATGCTGTTTGACATTCGAGTTCAAAAGGGTGACAGCAACCAAAAAGAATTCCTCGCAGCTCAGGGCCGGACTCTTTACGTGTTCTCTTTCCTTTACATTAGTCTCACCACATACCTGTCCGGGTGCGCTGGTTTCCGCTGTAGAATTCGGCAGCTAGACTGACTCCTGCGTCCCCCCTTTTGAAGAAGAACGTATGATCCATGAGAGGAGCATGCATGCTGCCTGAAATGTGGGAGGAAAAGAAGGAGAGTGCATGCATGTGTGGATGTGTGGATGTGATTGGTTCCGTTCCTTGCGTAGACTGTATTGCAATTGCAAATATCCATGGCGATCTGGTCCTGATGGATGGTGCATGTGTCATGTTATCATGCCATGATACCTAATCCCTCCCCTTGGATCATCTCAGCTCGATAGCTGCAGGTCAATGTGCCCTCCATTTTGTCTGAATGCTAATTATCAACAAGGCATCAATGTGGTCCGTCCGTACGCCAAAAAACACACCAAATACACACATATATATATATGCCCAAGCCATTAGCCAGTGACCCCTGACGAGGCCACGGAGGACATGCGGGTTTTCAAGCTGATGATGTGCATGGCTTACCTGACGCAGCTCCATTGCGATCTGTGCTGCTTTCTGCGTCGTCGTCGACTTCCTGCGTGTGTGCTGCTGCTGCAAGTTGCACGCCAAGGGTGAAAATTCCAATCTCCACTCACGGCGGAGGCGGAGACCGATCGACGACGCACCCGCACCCGCACCGGCAGCGGGCGATCGGCCAATGTGCATGAACAGTTGGTCCACCTGGAAGATACCATGCATGCCGGGGGGAAAGCACTTAACTGATCCTACTGAAAAAACTGGGTTAACTTGCATCTTGCAGTGGGTACACGGGTTTCAGAAAGATGCATGCACACTGACACTGGGGAAAGGGACTGACACTAGGGAACTAAGTTTGGTAGCGGAGCTCCATCCTCGGCTCATCCTACAGACGCTTAATTAGATGGTTCAGCAATCAGTAGGCGTGATTGAGCAGCGCGATCCCGGTTATTCCAACCCGATATGAACCGGCAGCAAATGTGAAGGCGTTCTGAAGAAAACTACCGAGCAGAGTTGACGGCTTGCATAATCCTAGCTAGCTGTAGGGAGAAGAAAAAAAGCATTTCAAGTTTTGCATGTGAAAAATAGTGGAGGGAGCTATCAGTTAAACCTGTGAGGTTTGGCAGCTTGACATGTTTGAACAGAATGGGAAAGGGGGACGCACACACACGCAAGCAGACGGTTTTAAGATGCATTTCAATAGCTATTCCCGTGGCTCCAGGCAGGCAACACTTGATGCTTAACATAAAAGAGGTTTATCCATCTTCATTTGTCAACCTCCGAAGTTACAAAAGTGGATATGCTTCCCTCTCTTCTTTCTTGTCTTTTGGCCAAGCAGCAGCAGCAACAACGCTCTTTTATGGACACACATATAGGAAGAGGAAGACAATGTGCTGTTAATGGGGTTGTGGCCAATGTGCGCTTAAGCCAGCCCTTTTAGGGTGACTGACTGTACATGCACACCCTTTTCTGCACGAAATGGATTGATGGCTTTACAAAAGGGATACAACTTGAATATCTTTTCGGCCGTTTTTCAGCACCTTATGCTTCATACACAATGATACAAGCGCAAGTTGACGACGGGGAATTATCTGAATATGATATGGTAATGTCTTCATCGTGCATTCACAAACAGATGAACTACCGGGAATCTTTGGAATCAGATGCATTCTTCCTATTGCACCTATTCGTCCGTGGATTGCCCTTCATCCTCTGGTGTGTCTGATGACAATGGCCCTAAGATGCCCTCTGAGCTGAGAGACAATCCACTCTGTGAAGGGGTGACACAGGATTCAGTCATATGTTACTCTGGTCTATGAAGAAAAAAGTTGCGTAAACCGCATCTTGACGGTGCAGAGTTGTCACATAATGGTTATAGCTGTACCTCTGGCTGGAATCTTAACATGTCGGCACGAGCCATTGCCTCTGCTTGAGCTATTCTCTGCCTGAATATCTGCGCCATCTCATCAGCCTAATTTGGGCATAGTAAACCAGTATGTCAGTTTGTCTGTTACAACATATTCCGGTGAAAAGGTATTGCCCCCATTACTTACCTTCTCAAAAACCAGCTTCGGGTTACGAATCATGTCACCAGGCGTTGGCTCCAGCTTCTTTGTAGAAAGGCTAACCCGGCCCCTTTCACGATCATGGCTTAGAATCATAACCTAATAACAAAGAAATCCTCCAGCCTTAGCTATAGAAACACCAAATTGACATAATTTACAAGTAAGATGACGTCATTACCTTGAGAGTATCCCCTGGTTGAAGAACTGTCGAGATATCTGCAACACGGTCATGACTAATTTGGCTGACATGCAGAAGTCCATTGATTCCACCGATATCGATGAAGGCACCATAAGGTTTTAGGCTTTCAACAGTTCCCAAAACAACTGAACCAATACCAAGCTGGGCTTGGCTGTCGGCCATTGCCTTGCGATTACTGAGGACAAGCCTACCTTGCTCCTCATCGACCTCCACAAACTTCAGAGGTAGCTCTTTGTCAAGCAACTCTTCAGCAGTTGTTTTCTGATCAAGGTCAAGCAACAGTTAGTGAAATAATGAGCAGCTAGTCTAAGGATGGAGCAACTCAAAACTCAACTATAGTATATCAGGATCAAATTGGTAAAAGACAGCTAGCTCATGCATGCAACAAAACCATATGACACAACAAAGTTATGCAATAAGACTGTGAACCAACCGATGACACTTGTGAAAATGGAACAAATGCCTTAAGGCCCTCCACGAGAGCCACCACACCTCCTTTGTTACCACCAATTACCTGCAGGGCAACATTGCAAACTAAGCACACGAATAAAGCTGCCTAAACTAAATCAGTGTTGCAAATTCACCCCAAAAAACTAGAAACAGTACCACAGTATCTACAGGGGCATGAGACGTACATACAAAGTAAAAACATAAAGACATGTGGGCAAGACAAGGATAGCGGAACTTGCAGAAACAACAACAAAAAAGTCTATAATCCCAAACAAGTTGGGGTAGGCTAGAGGTGAAACTCATCAGATCTCGTGACCAACTCATGGTTCTGGCACATGAATAGCAAGCTTCCACGCACCCCTATCCATGGCTAGTTCTTTGGTGATAGTCCGGTCCTTCAGATCTCTCTTCACGGACTCCTCTCATGTCAAGTTCGGTCTGCACCAACCTCTTTTTACATAATCAGCACACTTTAGCTGTCCGCTATGCACCGGAGTTTCTGGAGGCCTGCACTGAACATGCTCAAACCATCTCAAACGATGTTGGACAAGCTTCTTTTCAATCGGTGCTACCCCAACTCTATCTCGTATATCATTATTCCGGACTCGGTCGTTCCTTGTGTGGCCACACATCCATCTCAACATGCGCATCTCCGTCGCACCTAACTGCTGCACATGTCGCCTTTTAGTCGGCCAACACTCAGCTCCATACAACATTGCGGGTCGAACCGCCGTCCTATAGAACTTGTCTTTTAGCTTTGTGGCACTCTCTTGTCACGGAGAATACCAGAAGCTTGGCGCCACTTTAACCATTTGACTTTGATTCGATGGTTCACATCTTCATCGATATCCCCATTCTTCTGTAGCATAAACCACAAATATCGAAAGGTGTCCTTCTGAGGCACCACCTACCCATCAAGACTAACCTCCTCCCCCTCCCCCGTGCCTGGTAGTACTGAAACCGCATCTCACGTACTCGGTTTTAGTTCTACTAAGTCTAAAACCTTTCGATTCCAAGGTTTGTCTCCATAGCTCTAACTTCCTATTGACCCTGCCCAACTATCATCGACTAGCACGACATCATCCACAAAAAGCATACACCATGGGATATCTCCTTGTATACCCCTTATGACCTCATCCATCACCAAGGCAAAAAGATAAGGGCTCAAGGCTGACCCCTGGTGCAGTCCTATTTTAATCGGGAAGTCATCAGTGTCGCCATCACTTGTTCAAACATTTGTCACAACATTATCGTACATGTCCTTTATGAGGGCAATGTACTTTGCTAGGACTTTTGCGCTTCTCCAAGGCCCACCACATGACATTCCATGGTATCTTATCCACTGTTCAAGAATTCGTCCGATTAACCAGTTAACTTGCCAGTTAATCGCTACTCTTAGGGTGACCAAATCGAATAACACCTATTCATCATGTTAACTTGCCATGCCGATTAATTGGCCAGTTAGACCGATTAATGAGTTGTCATACCGATTAATTAGTTGCCAAACCGATTAATCACTACTGGCCTATTAACTGGTGGGTAAACGAATCCCAAAATTTTGGCACATAATGCCTCCCACCCCCCTCTTTCTACTAAATACCTAGGGTTTGGCCCTCCTCGTGCTTCCTCATGCTCCTTTCATCCCCTCCTAACCTGGCTGGTGGCTAGTCGTGTTCTCACCGGTGCCAGTCTCCACACAACACCCGGAAGATCTAGTTGCTCTGCCATTCTGGTCGCTTGCATCGACCCCACCCCCCTTGGGCACTCCCCATCCTCTCCCATGGGATGCTCCCCAGTCTCTTCCTCAATGGCGTCACCAGCAGGCAAGGTACTACCATCTTCCCCCCATAGCTTACATGAGAATCCAACATTCATATATTAGTAGATTATGAATTACAATTTGGTAGATGGCTGGATGAACTGTTGGTTTTGGCTGTTATCTGTAGTATATTATGTGATGTATGCTAGCAAGTATATGGATAAGTTTAAATGTTTAATTGGTCATTTTGAATTTTGAGATTTTATATATTTAGATGTATAACGATTATTAATTTACCTAGTATCTACTTTTTATATGCCTACAATAGAATATTTTGGTATATTACATAGCTAGGTGCATAGAATTATGAATGATACATAAAAAAATTAGATATAAGTTGGCAAGTTTCTGTCTAATCTACCGATTAATGGTCGACCGATTAATCCAGTTAATAGGCCGATTCACCTATTAATCACTACTCCCAAGCCGACCGAGCAGCTAACAGTTACCGATTTCTTGAACAATGATCTTATCATAGGGCTTCTCCAAGTCAATGAACTTGCAGAAACAACGACAGGAATCAGGAAAGCTATTGACAAAAGCTATCCATTGCCATGCTATCATAAAATGACTGGTCCAAACCTCATAAATTCATTAGCAGTCACAAATGAACGAACTAGCAAAATCATTATAATCCAGTGAACACATTATAACTACATGATACGAAAAACATCCCAAGTTGACAGCAGCATGAACATAGGGATCATTAACCGAGGTCATATACAAAGTGAATCTACACCATAAAGACCCACTGAGCTGACATTCATTTTCTAAAGAACAATGGCTGCTGTTGCCGGGGGACATACAAAAAGGCAAAATCTGATTTAATCAACACAAACAAGGGGCCGGAAGAGGCAATGCTTACTGAATATTTAGTTCATAATAATTTCTATAGGAGAAAATTATTCAAGGATTAGGGAACAATGGTTATAGCATGGATATAGGACCTTCTGCAAGTATTGTACTCACTTTACCCGTGATAACAACATCCTCTGCCTGAAGCTGCCTGCACCTTTCCCAGGCAAGGTCTTGCTGAATTGATTGTAAGCTCAGAATCAAAGTTTCATCATTTGGGTTCTCATCAATTATCATGAACTGCTCCACTAAACCCGGCCGGATGCCTGCCTCCTCTATATGGTCAATATCAAGAAGGCATGCCTCATCTATAGGCAAGAAAGCAGTAGCCTTTGATTGAATGTCAATAAATGCACCATTTGAAGTGGTCATGAATACTGTCCCTTTAATCTGTAGTCATCACAAGCATGCAAAATATTTTTTAGATGTTAGGAACAGTGTAATACAAATTTTGTGAAGCTAATTAAGAAATCTTATACTATCAGTCTCAGCATGCCCAAAAAGTAGCATGTTGCACAAATAACAAAGAAGTAACACATGTAAAAAAGGAGATAATAATAGAATTGTTGGTACCAAAGCAAAAATAGTAATGGAGAGCTGCAAATTCAGCAGCTATACCTCCCTTTGCCATTGGTGGGTACAATGCTCATATTCAACTAGTCGTTTGTGCTTATCTAGCACGTGTTTACTTCAAAGACATGCTTCCGGGCTCGTTCGAGAAAAAAATATCCAGCAGCTATGACAACTCCATTTTGTGTCCATGTGCACGTGTCACACAACAACATTTTGCTTTTAGCTGGATCTTCTTAATTCAATATCACATACCTAATTGGAGGGGACCTAATTTAGAAAAACACGCAGCAATCAGTCAGTCATGACGTGTTTGGTGACCTGCGTCAAGCCCAACAAGGCTCTAGCAGGCTAAGTCCAAGCTGTTTGGCTGCCTGACTCGCACGGAAAAACTGGCCCGCACGAAACTAAAAGCACCCCTCGGCCAGGCCCGCCAAGAACGCTCAGATCGGCCGTTTCTCCAGATGCAAGCTCGGTCTATTGCAATTTACACTAATGGGAAGGATGCGGACTGGGGTAAATGTGGGCGACCAAACGACATGCAGAACGTGGCCCAAAGGCTGCATACGATCAAACAGGCTCCACTGGGCCAGGCTCCAGAAAACATGAAAAGCTTGCAGGTAACCAAACAGCTCCTTGCTGAAAGTATTGTGTCAGCTCAGAATTAACCGAATTGGCTAATTTTTTAAGTTGATCTAAGGTCCCACAACTCAGGAATTTCAATTGTATTTCCATTTGATGTAAGAATCTAGATTTATTACTTCCTTCGTCTCAAAATAAATGTCTTAACCTTAATACAACTTTGTATTAGAGCTAATACAAAGTTGAGACAGTTATTTTGGGACGGAGGGAGTACTTTCCTTCAGAAAGCATTGAACAAACAGTAACGGTGCCGTCGTTCCTAGATAACATAGTACCACTCGCCCCTCAAAAAAGAAAAAAGAAGAGGAAATGGGAAACTAATACGGCAAACCCATTCTAGTTCACTTGAACATTCTATTCGAACCTACGGGACTAACATTTTACAGGAACATTAGGAACATAGGGCAGTCAAAGTTAGTACAAAATGAAAATCTAAAACCCGCAAGCAGTAAGAAATATGACACGTCTTCATTGCTAAATAAACTTACGAGCGATATAAAGCCAATTAAACGGAAATCTATAAGCAATACACGCGACCTGCTATCCCAATCCCCTACTGACGATATTGCAGTTGAGCAGCCATTGCTATGTGTTCCACATGAAACGAGCGAGCAGGAACAAGGGAGGGGTGGATTACGAGTGAGCCAATGTCAGTGTCGATGTCGGTGGTCTCGACGGCGGATTCGAGGTCCTCGGGCGAGAAGGTGATGCCCTCCATGGGCGCAGTGCGGCAGCGCTCGGAGGCCTCGTCGAACAGCGTGCGCATCCGCTCCCGCTCCTTCTCATCCTTGCTCAGCACGTACGTCCCGCAGACCAGCGCGGACGGCCGCATCGGCGCCCCGGGGCGGCGCGACGCGCCGGAGAGCGGTGGGCACGCGAGCCCTGCGACGTGCTGGACCAAGGACGCCATCCTCTTCTGCCTCTGCTCGCTCGGTACTTCCAATGAGGAACAGGCAGAGGGGAGGGGAGGGGAGGGGAGGCGTGGCTGTGTTATCCGGTGGCCGTGGGATTTGAGGATAGGAGATGATTGGGTTTCTGGGCCAGGCTGCCAGACTGGGCTACACCCAGTGCAATCGTAAAAATGTCCCAGCCCAGTAGCGAAATCGTACAAATAAAAAAGTTTACTGCTGGGCTAAGACAACTTGGGCCGGAGCCCACGTCCAGAATTGGTCATTTACGCCGAGAGCGCAGTCCGAGCTGCGGGAAAACCTTATTTGACGCACACTGCGTCAAATAGTCGAGCAAACGCACAGGGCGCGACAAACTGGCCCAGCCCATCTCCCTCCGCAATTCCGATTTCTGCTTCATTGTATTTGTCCTTTTTTCTGTTTCCATTTCTCCATTTTTTTATTTGTTCGTTTTTCTGCTTCAGTTTTTTTTCTATGGTTACTTTTTAACCTAAGTTCATGTTTTTTTAAAAAATTGAAATTCAGAAAATGTTCTTGATTTTATAAAAAATGTTCTTAATTTCAAATATTTGCCATTTTCAAAAACATTCCTAGCTTCAAAAAATGTTCAGGACTTTAGAAAAATGTCCGACATTTTCAGAAAAGTTCAACATTTTTAGGAAATGTTCCTTTTTCGGGAAAAAATATGTTTTCCCTTTTAACTTTTTTCTTCACGGTTGTTCCTTTTTCTTTTCCAATTTTTCAGTTTGACATTTTATAATTTTGTTTTAAATTTCAAAAAATATTCTCGCATTCACAGTTTATATTTAAATGTTCGTGCTTCAAAAAATGTTCCTGCTTCCAATGTGTTCATCTTTTAAAAAATGTTTGTTTTTCAAAAATTGTTCTCGTATTAAAAATCTGCATGATTTAAAAAAATCTTTTTTCATAAATTGTTCATAGATCTGAAAAAATGGTATTATTTTCATATTTTTATAAAAAAAATGTTCCTGTTTTACGAAATTTGTTTCTCTTTTTTGAAAATTTGTTCACAAATTCAAAAATTGTTCAATGTTTTTTGGAAATTATAAAATTATTCATGATTTGAAAATGTTCGGGAAGTTTAAAAAATATTCTTCATTTTCTAAAAAACATTTGCTGTTTCAAAACATGTACATAAATTCAAAACATGTTCCTGTTTTAAAAAGTGTACATAAGTTCAAAAAATGTTCAAATTTCAAAAATTGTTCACAAAATTCAAAAAATGTTATTTCTTACAAAAATATGTTCTATGTTTGTAAAATGCTCCTGTTTTCAAATTTGTTTATAGACTAAGAAATTGTTTATGTTTTTCAAAAACTTTGTGTATTAAAAAATTAGTTTGCGCTTGCAAATTCGGTCAAGTTTTTTAAAGTGGTCCTCGGTTTCAAATTTGTTCTCAAAATTCAAAAAATCTTTGTTCTGTAAATAATTGTTCACTCTTTCAAATTTGTTTGTTTTTTTAATAAAATTGTTCTACTTTTCAAAAAATTGTTCTCGAGATTCAAAAAATGTTCGTGTATTTAAAAAATTGTCCGTGCTTCCAAATTTGGTCATGTTTTTTTAAATTGTTTTCGGTTTCAAAATTTGTTCTCAAAATGCAAAAAATGTTATTGCTGTAAAAAATTGTTCGCACTTTCAAATTTGTTCAGTGTTTCAAAATTGTTATTATTTCAAATTTTTGTTCTCAAGATTCAAAAAAAAGTTCATGCTTTAAAAAATTGTTCGCGCTTCCAAATTTGTTCACTTTTTTAAAATTGTACTCAGTTTCAGATTTTGTTATCAAAATTCAAAAAATGTTCGTGTTTAAATATTTTGTTCGCGCTTTCAAATTTGTTCAGCGCTTTTCAAATTTGTTCTCCTTTCAAAATTTTGTTCTCAAGATTTAACAAATGTTGGTGCTTTAATTTATCTTTTACGCTTCCAAATTTATTCAGGATTTTTGAAAAGTGTTTTCAAATTCGAAAAATGTTCTTTCGTCAAATAAAAAAAAAGGAAAAACAAACAAAAAAAAGTAAACAGAGAAGGAAAAAAGTAACAAAAAAAAACAAAACTGGGTCGGCCCAGTCAGCGCGCCACCCATTGTGGCGCAGGGCTGCCTACCGAAGTGAGCGGCATGTAGGAGCTCCCCGAGCCGCGGCTCGTTGCCACACGTCCAAGCAAATTGGACGGTCCACATCACGTCGGACTGGAACATAATGCCCAACCGACCGAACCATAGACCATTTTGTTTGAATAAGCTCTTCGTCACATAAAAAAAAAGAATAAGCTCTCCGTCGGCCATTATGGTCATTTTTACTTTTTCAGTTTTGTACGTATACACTGATGTGATGTCCACATGCAGCATGCATCGTAGCAGGGACGCTCATGACACGATCCCGTTTTGCCTTTGATATTTTTTTGAACCCGGTCAGTGTGTTATGTGTGTGTGAAGGAGGTCGTGGGATGGCGTGATCAATCCGGATCACGATGGGTTAGGCGTGGTTTTTAGCTATTCTTTCGGTTGTACCAAGAATAAGGGAAAAGGAGAAAATTATAAACTTTGCACGATTAGTGGCAGCCCAAAACTTGCTTATCTCCCTCGTTCGTTTTTTCCTCAGCTCGTAAAACTTCTCTCGACCGGCAAATCAACAACGACAATTGGCATGAGAGCTTGGTGTTCGATCCATTCTCCGGTGGGCGTCGGTGTTTGATCCGCGACGCACATGTCGGGCGATGAGTCGGAAAGAAGAAGGTGGTAGCAGCGTTGTCACCATCATCCGGAGCGCCCCTTGCGCGCCTCACGGGCAACGGCAATGGCGAGATGCGCATCGTCGAGCGAGTAGTGTGGGAGATAAAGACCTCTTCCTCCACAACGGTCCTCACCCACACAAATTATATGGAGTGGGCGTTGTTGATGCAGGTCAAGCTGCAAGTCGCGGCCGTCCGGTCTGCAGTGACCGACGGCGCCGCCGATGAACGAGACGATCGGCGTGCACTACAGATCATCCTCATGAGGGTGCCATCGGAGATGCTCCGGGTCTCTGTGGCAAAGGACTCGGCGAAGACTGCCTGGAAGACCATCAAGACACTCCGCATGGGGAATGAGTGCGCCCGCGAGGTCAGGGCGCAAGTTCTCCACCAGAGTTCGAGGACCTCCGCTTCAAGGACGGTGAGTGTGTTGAAGGCTTCGCGCTGCGGCTCACAGGCGCCGTTGCTGACCCCGTTTTGTACGGCGACCCAGCCATGGAGCACAAGCCCGTGAAAAATTCTTTCGTGTCGTGTCAAGGAAATACTTGTAGATGATGATGGCAATTGAGTCCCTCATAATAAGTAACAATACTAAACCGGCTAGTATTTGCTTTTCTTTGATTTTTTTGAACTTTTTTTACCATGGTCAACTGTATGTATACAATTGTGGACGTGGTAAATGCCCCCTCATGTTTTGACTTTGTTCCCTCCTCCACGTGGTGTCCTGGTTATGCCCCACGTCTGTATCCCTGGAGTACACTTAGCTCATCTTGGTAGTTCTTAACAGTAAATATATAGGATGGTGTTTTGGGGTTTCCGTCTATCTTTTCTCCTATTTCCTTTCATTTGTTCTGTCGTTATGGCCGGTCTCTCCTACAACACCATCCATGGCGATCGGCATGGTCGTTCTCAAGGCTCTACCCGTGGTGGCCGGCATCGTTCTCAGGGCTCCACCCGTGGCCGTGGAAGGTCTGCCTGTTATACTGATGCTTTTCAGTGATCTCTTCCTTTCTTCTATTTACTTTCTTTTCTCTATTTACTACTAGCTACTGCTGACTTGATTTTTTAGTCTTAGGGGATTAAATACAGCGAACGAATATGGTGGCCGGCATGGTCGTTCTCAGGGCTCCACCCGTGACCGTGGAAGGTCCGCCTGTTATACTGATGCTTTTCAGTGATCTCTTCCTTTCTTCTATTTACTTTCTTTGCTCTATTTACTACTAGCTACTGCTGACTTGATTTTTTAGTCTTAGGGGATTAAATACAGCGAACGAATATGCCTTCCGTGGAAGACAACCTTATATTGGTCGACCAGCGTATGCGCTATCACCTAGACCATCTCATGTTCCGTTCGGAGGAGCCCGTCATCTTCCTGTTTATTAGATATCTGCTCCCTTTGATGCAGGTTTCTGTACGTCTCTTCATTCTCCCCTTCTTATTACATTGTATTGCTTATGTTCTCTTATTTATTTATTTTATTCCTGGTGTTCTTATTGCAGGACCATCTTTTCTGCAGCGACATCGTCAAGGGATACGTGAGGGAAAGCGACCTGTTGTTTCTTCGGATGGTGATCCACTCTGTTTTTCTTTCTTATTTATTATTGTCTTCTTCTTATTTTCTTGCTAATTTTTGATAGGCTACCTACCTGCAGCTACTGCTGTTTCACACGCAGACTCTTTATTTTCTTTTCGGTTGGTTGATTATCAGGGCCACACTCCTGTCCCATTGGAAACACCTGCAATGCCTATTCATCGGCGACGAGTTCTGAACACGTCAACCTATGCTTTGACTTACGTATCTGGGTGTCATACTAATTTTTCAAATCAGTTTACTCCTTTAGGTATTATGCATTTTCATTTCATTCCACTCCTGCTTTCTTCATTTCGTTCAAGTGATAGTTTTTTTTACTATATCATACCTCCTCTATAGCTGATAATTACTCTTTTGTTACTTTTTGGTTGCTATATTGTAGTTCTCCCTTTGCCGATTGTTACCCGTGCCGAGGCCACTGTTAACAGGCGCAAGCGCAAAAATGTAGCTAATTATTACTCTGGCAAAACTGAAGGTTTGTTCAGGCTTATTTAGTTGTTGAACATTTTTCCGGTTTTCACTTTCTCCTGTTTGTTTATGTAATGCCTGAATTGTTTGCTTCTATGTAATGCCTGATTTGTTTTCTTCTTGGTTGTAGTCCGCTGTTCAGGGCCTCCTTTTTCTAAAGATACTATTGACTTCCTAAAAGAAATTATCGTAAACGTTCATATTATAGAGGTCTAGAATATGTATGTGGCAAATGTGGTGCTCTGTTTTGGTATCATGAATGTTGTAAAGACAGTGGAACCAACCGATATGATTTGTCTGTGTGTAATGCCTGTTGCCGTAGTGGAAAAGTGTCTTTGCCTATATTTCCCGATTGGCCATATCCTCTGAATGAATTGATGCGTTTCAACGGTGATAGTGCATCTGAAGAATTTATGCGAATGATCAAACAATACAATTCCATGTTTTGTTTCACTTCTCTTGGGGCAGATATTGATAATAGTATCAATACAGGGAGTGCCTCTTACGTGTTCAAAATATGTGGTGTTGTATACCATCGTATTAGTTCACTTTTGCCACCACCTGATGGAGCACCAAAGTATGCTCAATTATATATTGTTCATTCAGCTGATGAATTAGTCGGTAGGATGGGTGTCTTTCATCAAGAAAATGGTGAATTGAGTGTACCAAATCGATATCATCGATCTTTTGAACCAGATCCATTTATTGTACAGTCTCTCATAGAAATTCTCGATTTATACAACCATGATGCAAAAATGTATAGGATGGCCCGTACAAGAATGCATGATCAAGATGTTCCAGACATGAGAATACAATTTTATGGAGATGAGGGCGGCTCTCATGGTAATCGATATTCTGGTCCAATTGCTTCCGGAGTTGCCGCTCTCATTGTTGGAGACCTTACTCTCCAATGTCATAAGTTTGATGTTGTTGTTGAGGCACTATGTGGAGATTTGGCACACATTTCTCATCTAAATCCGTCACTCATGCCACTTCAGTACCCTCTTCTTTTTCCTTATGGTGATAAAGGATTCCATGTTGGCATACCCTATGAGGATACTCGACCAACCCGTTTTCAACATCGCCAGCGCTCTACTTCTGCTTCTTCTAAACGAAAGAAAGTTTCTATGTTGGAATACTATTCATACTATTTCCATTATCGTGTGAATGAGTCTAATCCTTACACATGTTGCGGAAGACTTAGCCATCAGGCTGCTGTTAATGCTTATTCATGTGTCGAGGTAGATCGGCTGACTTACCATTTTATTCTCCAAAAAGAATTACGTTCAAAAACTTATCAGGGAATTACCGATGCTATGGGTGAGGGCAATATTACTGGAAAAAATATAGGCGTTTAATATATGCTACATTCAAGATTTACTGGGGCCCTCGCTATATGGCTCACAACTACCATGATGGAATGGCAATTTGTCGTGAATATGGAGCTCCTGATCTTTTTGTTACATTCACATGCAATCCTAAATGGGAAGAAATTACTCATGCTCTTGCATATGAGCCTCGACAAACTAGCATTGACAGGCCTGATATTGTCATGCACGTTTTTAATATGAAATATAATGATTTTCTTGACGGCGTCAAAAATGGTAATTTTTTTGGCCCCATCAGAGCATGTAAGTCTATGTCACTTTTTCTGTCACTTTCCATCTTTTTTTACATCATACTTGTCTCTTTATTAACTGTTATATTTTATATTGCACAGACTTATATGTTCAGGAATTCCAAAAGAGGGGACTTCCTCATACCCACACCTTATTTTGGTTGACATGTGGTGTCCGTGAGGCTTCTGCATCTCTAATTGATAGCTATATTTCTGTAGAGATTCCAGATCCGCTAAGTGATCCATTGGGTTATGCACTTGTGGATGAATTTATGATACATGGTCCATGTGGAGAGCTTAATGTACATTCTGCCTGCGTAAATGATTCGCTAAGTCAACTTTTAATATTACTTCATGGTGTATAAACAGTACAAAAAAAGCATACCAATAGGCTGATTGCTGAAGAACTGAACTATGACACAAATGCTCTATTATTAGAATCTCAAGCTTTACGCCAGAAATTAAATGATGATCAGAAAAATATATATAATGAGATAATGCAAGCAATTGATCAACACGTTGGAGGGATATATTTTGTTTCACGCCATGGTGGAACAGGCAAAACATTCTATGGAAGACAATTATCACAACCCTAAGATCAAATAGACGTACTGTACTTGTTGTTGCTTCATCACGAGTAGCATCATTGTTGCTACCGGGTGGACGGACTAGACATTCTCGCTTAAAAATTCCAGTTGATATATGATACGTCTCCATCGTATCTACTTTTCCGAACTCTTTTACCCTTGTTTTGGACTCTAATTTGCATGATTTGAATGGAACTAACCCGGACTAACCCTGTTTTCAGCAGAATTGCCATGGTGTTGTTTTTACGCAGAAATAAAAGTTCTCGGAATGACCTGAAAATTTACGGAGAATTTTTCTGGAATTTATGAAAAATACTGGCGCAAGAATCAGCGGAGGAAGTGGAGCCGTGAGCCCACAAGCCCACCAGGCTGGCCCCCCCTGGCCGCGCCTGGCAGGCTTGTGGGCCCCACAAAGCTCCACCGTCTCCAATCTCAGCTCTATTTAGTCCGTCTCGCCCGGAAAAAAATCAAGGAGAAGTGTTCATCGCATTTTACGATACGGAGGCGCCGCCACCTCCTGTTCTTCATATGGAGGGCACATCTGGAGTCCGTTCTGGGCTCCGGAGAGGGGAAATCGTCGCCATCGTCATCATCAACTTTCCTTCATCGCCAATTCCATGATGCTCTTCACCGTTCGCTTGCTGGACGGTGATGGGTTGGATGAGATCTATCATGTAATCGAGTTAGTTTTGACAGGGATTGATCCCAAGTATCCACTATGTTCTGAGATTGATGTTGCTACTACTTTGCCATGCTTAATGCTTGTCACTAGGGCCCGAGTGCCATGATTTCAGATCTGAACCTATTATGTTGTCGCCAATATATGTGTGTTTTAGATCCTATCTTGCAAGTTGTAGTCACCTACTATGTGTTATGACCCGGCAACCCCGGAGTGACAATAGCCGGAACCACTCCCGGAGATGACCATAGTATGAGGAGTTCATATATTCACCAAGTGTTAATGCGTTGGTCCTGTTCTTTATTAAAAGGAGAACCTTAATATCCCATAGTTTCCATTAGGACCCCGCTGCCACGGGAGGGATGGACAATATATGTCATGCAAGTTCTTTTCCCTAAGCACGTATGACTACATACGGAATACATGCCTACATTAGATTGACGAACGGGAGCTAGTTACATATCTCTCCGTGTTATAACTGTTACATGATGAATAGCATCCGGCATAATCATCCATCACTGATTCAATGCTTACGATTTTTTCCTACTGGTCCTTGCTATGTTACTTTGCCACTACTGCTATCACTGTTGCTGCTGTTACTCTGTTGCTACTGTTGTTACTTTGCTGCTACTGGTTACTGTTGCTACTGCTGCTATCATACTACCTTGCTACTGATACTTCGCTGCAGATACTAAATCTTTCAGGTGTGGTTGAATTGACAACTCAACTGCTAATACTTGAGAATATTCTTTCGCTTCCCCTTGAGTCGAATCAATAAATTTGGGTTGAATACTCTACCCTCGAAAACTGTTGCGATCCCCTATACTTGTGGGTTATCAAGACTATTTTCTGGCGCCGTTGCCGGGGAGGCACAACTATATTCTCTAAGTCACTTGGGATTTACGTGTGCTGGTCACTATGAGGAATCTGAAAGATCCAAGAAATAAAGTCTTGCCCTCAACTACGAGGACAGGTAAGGAACTGCCATCTAGCTGTGCACTTGATTCACCTTCAGTTATGAGTAAGTTTGCGACACCACCTCCTGCTAGAAATCTTGATATGTCGCCTGTGCTTGATGATGCTACTTCTGCTGCCCATGATGCTTATGATGATGCTATGCTTGATACTGCTTTGCCTGATATTGCTATGCTTGATACCGCTTTGTCACTAGGTGCATTCCTTTATGCACAAATTGCTAGAGTTGCTGCTAGATGTGATGATACTTCTGAAACTGTTGATACTATTGAAGTAGAACCTGTTATTTTGCCTCCTAGAACTAGCTCTCCTAGAAATGAATTGCCTGATATGCCTGAGCATTATGTTATGGAGGGAGAGACAGCTGAGGACTTTCTTGCGTGTAAGGATAGCTATGATGTTGAGAAATTACTGCTCAAGTGGAAAGAAAATCTTTGAACGCTAGGATGAAATACGACCCGAAGTTTGCTACTTCGCCTATCTTTGTGACCGATAAGGATTATGAATTCTCTGTCGACCCTGAGTTATTCACTGTGATCGAATCTGATCCTTTTCACGGTTATGAGTTTGAAACGGTTGTAGCCCATCTTACCAAACTACATGATATAGCCACCCTATTCACTAGTGAGGAAAAGATCCGCCACTACTATATCCTCAAGCTGTTTCCTTTCTCGCTAAAGGATGATGCTAAGACTTGGTTCACTTCTCTTGCTCCTGGTTGTGTGCGTAGCCCCCAGGATATGGTCTACTACTTCTCTGAAAAATATTTCCCTACCCATAAGAAGCAAGCTGCCTTGCAGGAAATATACAACTTTGCTCAAGCTGAGGAAGAGAGTCTCCCACAAGCTTGGGGGAGGCTCGTCCAACTAATGAATGCTTTGCCTGATCACCCTCTTGAGAAGAATGAAATACTTGATATCTTCTATAATGGACTTACCGATGCTTCTAGAGACCACCTAGATAGTTGTGCTGGTTGTGTTTTTAGGGAACGAACCGTAGAACAAGCTGAGATTCTACTGAATAACATCTTGTGCAATGAGAATGCTTGGACTATTCCCGAACCACCTCCTAAGCCAACTCCGAAGAAAAGAGGTATTCTATTCCTCAGTCCTGAAGATATGCAAGAAGCTAAGAAATCTATGAAAGAGAAAGGCATCAAATCTGAAGATGTCAAAAATCTACCGCCTATCGAAGAGATCCATGGTCTTGATAACCCGATGCAGGTAGTAGAAGTAAATTCTCTGCGTAGATTCGATGAGAGTGATATTCCTTTTGATAAACCTGCTAGCTTATGCTTGGATGAATTTAATAACTTTGTTGCCAAACAACAGAGTTTCAATGATTATGTTAGCAGACAATTGGAACAGAATGCTCGTATGCTTAGTCATTTAAGTGCTTGTGTGGACAGAAACGTCAATGATCTTAAGCTCTTTAGTAAACATGCCTCTATGGTTACTACTCAAGTAGAACAATTACTTAAAGCTCAGAATGACTTGCTCAATGAGTTGAATGACAATTCTGTCAGAGTCGTCACTAGAGGCGGTAGAATGACTGAGGAACCTTTGTATCCTGAGGGTCATCCAAAGAGAATTGAACAAGATTCTCAAGGAGTTAGCACTGATGCACCTAGTCATCCTAGAAAGAAGAAGAAAGATGATAGGAACTTGCACACTAGCAACCCTGTTGGTGCTACACCTGAGAGTCCAAATGATGTCTCTGCCTCTGATGCTGAGACACAATCTGGTGATGAACATGAGCCTAATGATAATACCAATAGTGATGTTCATGAAGATGCTCAACCTAGCAATGATAAGGATGTGGAGATTGAACGTGTTGATCTTGATAACCCACAGCCTAAGAATAGAAGATACGATAGGAATGACTTCACTGCTAGGAAGCATGGTAAAGAAAGGGAACCATGGGTTCAGAAACCCATGCCCTTTCCTCCCAAACCATCCAAGAGAAAGGATGATGAGGATTTTGAGCGATTTGTTGAAATGATCAGACCTGTCTTTTTGCAAATGCGTTTGACAAATATGCTCAAAATGTCTCCGTATGCTAAGTACATGAAGGATATTGTGACTAATAAGAGGAGGATACCTGAGGTTGAGATTTCCACCATGCTTGCTAATTATACCTTCAAGGGTGGAACTCCTAAGAAACTAGGTGGTCCCGGAGTGCCCACTATACCTTGCTCCATTAAAGGTAACTACATTAGAACTGCTTTATGCGACCTTGGAGCCGGTGTTAGTGTTATGCATCTCTCTCTTTATCGTAGACTTGAACTGGATAAGTTGACACCCACTAAAATCTCTCTACAAATGGCTGATAAATCAACTGCTTTCCCTATCGGCATTTGCAAGGATGTGCATGTTGTGGTTGCCAACGTCACTATCTTAACAGACTTTGTTATTCTGGATATTCCCGGGGATGATGCCATGGCGGTCATCCTCGGGAGACCCTTTTTAAACACTGCAGGGGCTGTTATAGATTGCAACAAAGGCAATGTCACTTTCCATGTCAACGGTAATGAGCATATGGTGCACTTTCCGAAGAAACAATATCGAGTACATTGCATCAATGCTATCGAAAAAACTTCATCGATTCTTATTGGGAGCTTTGAATGCCCTATACCTCCTATTAAGATGAAGTATGATTTGCTTGTCGGGGAAATACACATCTGCATTGAGGTAACCTAGTGACTATTTGAAAATTCTCCGTCTTCTTTTGCGATTCGAAAAGGTTTGTCGAGGAGACTTGATCAACCTCATTGACGGATTTCTATCGATGACCATGAGATGGATGAATCGAGGAGTCACAAACCTCTGTTCCAAGCTTTCACCTTCGGTTGCTTAGAAGAAAAATGATAGATTTAGTTTAGTTTTCCCTGTTTTTTGTTTTAGCGTCCCGTAGAAAAGTACCCCAAAAATAAAAGTTCTCTTGAAAATCAAGTATGATTTTTTCCGGAATTTTTGAAAAATACTGAGACGAAGAGCTAGTCTGGGGGCTGCACCAGTGGGTCACAAGCCCTGGAGGCACGGGCACCCCCCTGGCCGCGCCTACCAGGCTTGTGGGGCCCACGTGCACCCCTCCACTCATTCTTGCTCCCATATGGTTCTCCTACCTCCAGAAAAAAATCGTTTTGCAGCTCAAACCCGTGTTCTTACTCCTCTTGCTGGGATTTTCGATCTCCTTGCTCAAAGCACCATTCTCCAAACTGTTTTGGGGAAATTACTCCTTGGTAAGTGACTCATCCATTGGTCCAATTAGTTTTTGCTCTAGTGCCTTGTACTTCACGTATTTTTGCTGCCTTGGTGACCATGTTCTTGAGCTTTGCATGCTAATTTTAGCTGGTCCCAAGTAGTTTTGATGCGTAATATGGCCTCTAGGCACTTGTTGGAGTAGTTGCTACAAGTTTAGTTGAGCCTTGTTCACTTTTCCATAGAGTCACTAAAAATTTCAGAAAAGGAAGATGTTCAGGAGAAACAATCATGGTGGTTCCTCAAGCAAGAGAGGTCCCCGTCTCGCGATTCGGGAGCCCGATCCTTACCAACCAAGGAATGCACAGGTACAACCATGTGAATGGCCTTCTGATGAATTCATGATTGAGGCAGGTTCCAAAGACGAGTTTGATACACTTGTTCACAACGTCGGACTCGAAGAATTCATCTCCGATAAATGTGAACAATATGTTGCTCTCACTGCCTCTTTTGTTCGTAGATTCAAATTTTCAGTTGGCCGTGATACATCTGTACTGTTTGATCTCTATGACAAATCGTATACCATGGATTTAGAGGATTTGAATAGAATTTGCAAGATACCTATTTGGGGTAGTCTCAATGATCCTCCTAAGTCTTCGGTTAGAGAATTTTTCTCTCGCATAACTGTTGGAGAAACTAGAGATATTATGCAGGCTACCATGGGGAGCATTCATTTTCCTGCCTTGCATTACTTTGCCCTCTTCATAAGCAGATGCATTAACGACAAGATTGAGCATTGTCACCTCTGTGCACCCAACCTTAGTATTCTTAAGAGCATAGTAACGAGTGATAGAAGTTTCAACATGGGAGCTATAATAGCAAAGAGGCTGAATAATAATGCTAATGAAGGGGATTTCTTTGGTGGGATCTATGCCACTCGCATAGCAAATTTCTTGGAGTACCCATCCGCGAAGGAGATCCCCCGCTCCATACAGCTTTCCTTGACCGCGTCGCTTTGACACGCTACCAGTTCCTTGAGAGGGGTGATGAATCCCTCCTATACCGTTTAATATTTAACTGACAACGTGTTTTCCATATTACCCTTCCTCCTCCTGCCTTCTTTGACTTTCAGGTAAAACGGAGATATTACATAACCAGAGGAGAGGCAGAGGAGTATGAGAGGGAGGCAAGGGCTGCTCGTCTCCGTGAGGCGGCTATTCAGGCAGTGGCTGCAGCGCTCCCGTACAACCCCCATTATGATTTTGGGTGTCGCCCAGACCATCCTTGGGAGTAGACCAACTTAGGCCAAAAGCCTAAGCTTGGGGGAGTACATGTTTCTCACCGACTTTATATTATTGCTTATGCTTTCACTTTGGTTGTCGGTGTTCACACTTTGCCACTGTATCATCCATGCTAGTTTATTTGTTTTTCTCGTTTTCTTTTTGTGTGTGTGTCTAGTTTGAGAAAACCCAGAAAGATTTTCTTGTTATTCTTTTTCTTGTTGGGAGCTTTCCCGTGTAAATAGTTTTCTTTTTCTTTGGGTCAAGGTAGAAGACCATGGTTACAATGTTTAGTGGCTCTCGCATGCATATCTGTTTATCTGTTAAAGAGCCATATTACTTTGTCTTCTCCTTTGTGTCTGCTTGCAGATTCCAGCTTAGTCCAATGCACGAGCATGCTTATTATTGTTCACATCGTTCGGTCGTGCAAGTGAAAGGAAATAATGACGATTGATGATGAAGTGACAGAGCCTGGAAAACTGGTATGAACTCGATCTATTTTGTTTTTGTAAATATGACTAGATCATCGTTCCTGATTCAGCTTTGTTGTGAGAGAAACATGTTTGCAATGACAACTTAGAGATCATAGTTTCTTGTGCCATGCTTACTTAGCTAGGATCTTATAATTGTTTGTCTTGGATGCCCACATGAATTTTGAGATGACTATAATGTAGTATGATAGGATGGTATCCTCCTTTGAATGATTCAAGTGGCTTGACTTGGCGCATGTTCACGCATGTAGTTGAAACAAAATCAACATAGCCTCTATGATATTCATGTTCATGGTGATTTATGTCCTACTCATGTGTGCACTCAATGTTAGTTAATCTCAATGCATTTTGATGACTGTTGTCGCTCTCTAGTTGGTCGCTTCCTAGTATTTTGCTAGCCTTCACTTGTACTAAGCGGGAATACTGCTTGTGCATCCACTTGCATAAACCCAAAGTTGTTCCAGATGAGTCCACCATACCTACCTATATGCGATATCTACCTGTCGTTCCAAGTAAATTTGCATGTGCCACTCTCTAAATCTTCAAGAAATAATCTGTTTTGCATGCCCGAACCGCTCATGTGGTGACAGGGGGCTATCAGTATCTTCCATGCTAGGCATGTTATCCTCGATATGTGTTTATTCACTATCATTCACGAGAAAGGGGCCAGTAATTGGAATGCCCAGTTCCATGCTCAAATCAAAAAGATAATTGCAAACAAAACTCCCCCTGGGAATTGATGTTGGTATGGACGACACCCGAGTATTCGGCTAGTCGTGGAGTGTGATTGATCGATGGTGGGGGAGTCAAAACTTACTTTTCTGTTTGGGAACTGCCTATAGCGTGTGTAGCTTGGAAGATGGTGAGAACTCTTAGTCATTGCGTTGACAATGAAAGCATGCCACCCAAAATTATTATCTCTGTTTTAAAAGCTTGAGCTCTGGCACCTCTGCAAATCAATGCTTCCCTCTGCGAAGGGCCTGTCTATTTATGTTCCTGTTGAGTCATCCTACTCTTATAAAAGCACCAATTAGAGAGCACCTCTATCATTTTTATGCTTTGCTTTTAACCGTGTTGAGTATGACTGTGACTGGATCTGCTTTGCCATGAATTACAATGTTTAGTCAGCCCTTAGTCTTTGAAGGTGCTCTGCATTTATGTTTTGCGGTCTCAGAAAGAGCTAGCGAGATACCATCTGTTCGTACTGCTTCATGATTGTTTTGATTGAAGTGTTGACGTTTGAGACTTATTATTATTTTCTCGCTAGTTAATTATGCCATTGATATGAGTGTACCGTGAGACCTAGATGTCATTTGCTTATGTGGTTTACTTGTGATCTTGCTGAAATTCTGGTTATGAGTTAGACATAGTTGCAACAACAAGATCAAACAGAGTTCGTAGAAGTTTTTATTTTGTCTCTTTCAGTTTGTCAACTGAATTGCTTGAGGACAAGCAAGGCTTTAAGCTTGGGGGAGTTGATACGTCTCCGTTGTATCTACTTTTCTGAACTCTTTTGCCCTTGTTTTGGACTCTAATTTGCATGATTTGAATGGAACTAACCCGGACTAATGCTGTTTTCAGCAGAATTGCCATGGTGTTGTTTTTGCGCAGAAGTAAAAGTTCTCGGAATGACCTAAAAATCTACGGAGAATTTTTCTGGAATTTATGAAGAATACTGGCGCAAGAATCAGCGGAGGAAGTGGAGTCGTGAGCCCACAAGCCCACCAGGCGCGGCCCCCCTGGCCGCGCCTGGTAGGCTTGTGGGGCCCACAAAGCTCCACCGCCTCCAATCTCAGCTCTATTTGGTCCGTCTCGCCCGGAAAAAAAAATCAAGGAGAAGAGTTCATCACGTTTTACGATACGGAGGCGCCGCCACCTCCTGTTCTTCATTTGGAGGGCAGATCTAGAGTCCGTTCTGGGCTCCGGAGAGGGGAAATCATCGCCATCGTCATCATCAACCTTCCTTCATCGCTAATTCCATGACGCTCTTCACCGTTCGTGAGTAATCTCATCGTAGGCTTGTTGGACGGTGATGGGTTGGATGAGATCTATCCTGTAATCGAGTTAGTTGTGACGGGGATTGATCCCTAGTATCCACTATGTTATGAGATTGATGTTGCTACTACTTTGCCATTCTTAATGCTTGTCACTAGGGCCCGAGTGCCATGATTTCAGATCTGAACCTATTATGTTGTCGCCAATATATGTGTGTTTTAGATCCTATCTTGCAAGTTGTAGTCACCTACTATGTGTTATGACCCGGCAACCCTAGAGTGAAAATAGCCGGAACCACTCCCGGAGATGACCATAGTATGAGGAGTTCATGTATTCACCAAGTGTTAATGCGTTGGTCCGGTTGTTTATTAAAAGGAGAACCTTAATATCCCGTAGTTTCCATTAGGACCCCGCTGCCATGGGAGGGATGGACAATAGGTGTCATGCAAGTTCTTTTCCCTAAGCACGTATGACTACATACGGAATACATGCCTACATTAGATTGACAAACGGGAGCTAGTTACATATCTCTCCGTGTTATAACTGTTACATGATGAATAGCATGCGACATAATCATCCATCACCGATCCAATGCCTACGAGTTTTTCCTACTGGTCCTTGCTACGTTACTTTGCCGCTACTACTGTCACTGCTGCTGTTACTCTGTTGCTACTGCTGTTACTTTGCTGCTACTGGTTATTGTTGCTACTGCTGCTATCATACTACCTTGCTATTGATACTTTGCTGCAGATACTAAATCTTTCAGGTATGGTTGAATTGAGAACTCAACTGCTAATACTTGAGAATATTCTTTCGCTTCCCCTTGAGTCGAATCAATAAATTTGGGCTGAATACTCTACCCTCGAAAACTGTTGCGATCCCCTATACTTGTGGGTTATCAATATACATACTGACAACCACTGTCCTATCTCTCGAGGTTCTGAGCATCCAAATTTAATTGAAACAACCTGTTTAATTTTGTGGGATGAGGCTCCAATGGTTCATCGACACTGTTTTGACGCCCGTGATAGGACATTTAGAGATATATTGTCAGCAAATGATAGCAGTAAATCTACTCTTCCTTTTGGAGGTAAAGTTGTTGTACTAGGTGGTGATTTCAAACAAATTTTGCCTGTTGTTGAAGGTGGTAGCAAAAATTGTTGGAAATATGCCCTAGAGGCAATACTAATATGGTTATTATCATATTTCCTTGTTCATGATAATCGTCTATTGTTCATGCTATAATTGTATTAACAGGAAACAGTAATACATGTGTGAATAAATAATCACAATGTGTCCCTAGCAAGCCTCTAGTTGGCTAGCTCGTTAGTCGATAGATGATCATGGTTTCCTGATCATGCGCATTAGATGTCATTGATAACGGGATCACATCATTGGGAGAATGATGTGATGGACAAGACCCAATCCTAAGCCTAGCACTAGATCGTATTGTTCGTATGCTAATGCTTTTCTAATGTCAAGTATCTTTTCCTTCGACCGTGAGATTGTGCAACTCCCGGATACCGTAGGAGTGCTTTGGGTGTATCAAACGTCACAACGTAACTGGGTGACTATAAAGGTGCACTACGGGTACCTCCGAAAGTGTCTGTTGGGCTGGTACGAATCGAGGTCGGGATTTGTAACTCCGTGTGACGGAGAGGTATCTCTGGGCCCACTCGGTAGAACATCATCATGAGCTCAATGTGACTAAGGAGTTAGTCACACGATGACGTGCTACAGAACGAGTAAAGAGACTTACGGTAACGAGATTGAACAAGGTATAGGTATACCGACGATCGAATCTCGGGCAAGTTCTATACCGACACACAAAGGGAATCGTATACGGGATTGATTGAATCCTTGACATCGTGGTTCATCAGATGAGATCATCGTGGAGCAAGTGGGAGCCACCATGGGTATCCAGACCCCGCTGATGGTTATTGGCCAGAGAGGTGTCTCGGTCATGTCTGCCTGTCTCCCGAACCCGTAGGGTCTACACACTTAAGGTTCGATGACGCTAGGGTTATAGGGAATTATTATACGAGGTTACCGAAAGTTGTTCAGAGTCCCGGATGAGATCCCGGACGTCACGAGGAGCTCCGGAATGGTCCGGAGGTAAAGATTGATATATAGGACGGATGGTTTTGGACACCGGAAGTGTTTCGGGCGTCACCGGTAATGTACCGGGACCACCGGGACCACCGGAGGTGGCCCCAGGGGACCACCGAAGGGGGGAAACGACCCCGGGAGGTAAGGTGGGCCAAGTGGGTGTGGGAACCAGCCCCTAGGTGGGCTGGTGCGCTTCCCCACTCAGCCCATTGCGCAAGGGAGAGAAAAGGGGGGGGGGCAAACCCTAAGCCAGGTGGGCCTAAGGCCCACCAATTGGTGCGCCACCCCTCCTCCCCCTTCTGGCCGCCGCACCTCCCATCTGGGGGGCTGCCGCACCCCCTAGGGTGGGAACCCTAGGGGTGGCACCCCCTCTCCCCTTCCCTTATATATAGTGGGCACTTTTGGCCATTGAGAGATAGACTTATCCCTCTCCCTCGGCGCAGCCCTGCTCTTCTTCCTCCTCTCTGCCGGTGCTTGGCGAAGCCCTGCCGGGAGACCTCGTCTCTCCATCGACACCACGCCGTCGTGCTGCTGGAGTTCTTCCCCAACCTCTCCCTCCTCCTTGCTGGATCAAGGTGCGGGAGACGCCACCGGGCTGCACGTGTGTTGAACGCGGAGGTGCCGTAGTTCGGCACTAGATCGGAATCGCTGCGAGTACGACTCCATCAACCGCGTTCTAGCAACGCTTCCGCTTAGCGATCTTCAAAGGTATGAAGATGCTCTTACCCCTCTCTCGTTGCTGGTCTCTCCATAGGAAGATCTGAATAAGCGTAGGAAAATTTTGATTTATGCTACGTTACCCAACAGTGGCATCCGAGCGAGGTTTTCTATGCGTAGATTCTATGCACGAGTAGAACACAAAAGTTGTGGGCGATGATTTGTCAATTTGCTTGCCGCTAGTAGTCTTATTCTTTTCCGGCGGTATTGTGGGATGAAGCGGCCCGTACCGACTTTACACGTACGCTTACGTGAGACTGGTTCCACCGACAGACATGCACACCGTGCATAAAGGTGGCTAGCGGGTGTCTGTCTCTCCTACTCTAGTCGGATTGGATTTGATGAAAAGGGTCCTTATGAAGGGTAAATAGCTTTGGCATATCATCGTTGTGGCTGTCACGTAGGTAAGAAGGCGTTCTTGCTAGAAACCCAAATCAGCCACGTAAAACTTGCAACAACAATTAGAGGACGTCTAACTTGTTTTTGCACGGTTTGACATGTGATGTGATATGGCCAAAGTTGTGATGTTGCATGTATGATGTATGAGATGATCATGTTATTGTAATAGGTTTCACGACTTGCATGTCGATGAGTATGACAACCGGCAGGAGCCATAGGAGTTGTCTTAATTTATTGTATGAGATGCAACGCCATGTGCTTACTACTTTTACTTCATTGCTAACGGTTAGCTATAGTAGTAGTGATAGTAGTAGTTGGTGTGACGACTTCACGGAGACACGATGATGGAGATCATGATGATGAAGATCATGGTGTCACGCCGGTGACGATGATGATCATGCGATGCCTGAAGATGGAGATCGAAAGAGCAAAGATGATAATGGCCATATCATGTCACTATATGATTGCATTGTGATGTTTATCATGTTTTACATCTTATTGCTTAGAACGACGGTAGCATAATAAGATGATCCCTCTTAAAATTTCGAGAACGTATTCCCCTAAGTGTGCACCGTTGCGAAGGTTCGTTGTCTCGAAGCACCACGTGATGATCGGGTGTGATAGATTCTAACGTTCGCATACAACGGGTGTAAGCCATATTTACACACGCGAAACACCTAGGTTGACTCGACGAGCTTAGCATGTACAGACATGACCTCGAATACAAGAGACCGAAAGGTCGAACATGAGTCGTATGGTTGAATACAATCAGCATGGAGTTGCTCACCATGGTGACTAGTCCGTCTCACGTGATGATCGGACACGGGTTAGTCAACATGGATCATGTATCACTTAGATGACTAGAGGGATGTCGATTTAAGTGGGAGTTCATACTTAATTTGATTAAATGAACTTAATTGTCATGAACTTAGTCTAAAAGTTGTCTTTATAAATATTGTAGATGTCCAACGTCAACCTCAATTTCAACGCATTCCTAGAGAAAAACAAGCTGAAAGATGATGGTAGCAACTATGCGGACTGGGTTCGCAATTTGAAGCTCATCCTTGAAGCAGCTAAAAAGGCTTATGTCCTTGATACGCCGCTAGGTGACCCTCCCGCTCCCGCAGCAGCCCATGACATTCTGAACGTCTGGCAAACGCGGAGTGATGACTACTCTCTGGTTAGGTGTGGCATGTTATACAGTTTAGAAACGGGGCTCCAAAGGCGTTTTGAGCAACACGGGGCATATGAGATGTTCCAGGAGCTGAAGCTAGTTTTTCAAGCTCATGCTCGTGTCGAGAGATATGAAGTCTCCGACAAGTTCTTTAGCTGTAAGATGGAGGAGAACAGTTCTGTCAGTGAGCACATACTCAAAATGTCTGGGTTACACGGTCGTCTGACTTCACTTGGAGTCGAACTTCCGGATGATGCTATAATTGACAGAATCCTCCAGTCTCTCCCACCAAGCTACAAAGGCTTTGTGCTTAACTACAACATGCAAGGGATGGAGAAGACCATTCCCGAGTTGTACTCGATGCTCAAGTCTGCAAAAGTAGAAATCAAGAAAGAGCATCAAGTGTTGATGGTCAACAAGACCACTAGTTTCAAGAAAGGCAAGGGTAAGAAGAACTTCAAGAAAGACGACAAAGCTGTTGCCGCGCCCGGTAAGCCAGAGGCTGGGAAGAAGAAAAAGAATGGACCCAAGCCTGAGACTGAGTGCTTCTATTGCAAGGGAAAAGGTCACTCGAAGCGGAACTGCCCCAAATACTTAGCGGACAAGAAGGCCGACAACGTTAAAGGTATATGTGATATACATGTTATTGATGTGTACCTTACCAGCGCTCGTAGTAGCTCCTGGGTATTTGATACCGGTGCTGTTGCTCACATTTGCAACTCAAAGCAGGAACTGCGGAATAAGCGAAGACTGGCCAAGGACGAGGTGACGATGCGCGTCGGGAATGGTTCAAAGGTCGATATGATCGCCGTCGGCACGCTACCTCTACGTCTACCATCGGGATTAGTTTTAAACCTTAATAATTGTTATTTAGTACCAGCTTTAAGCATGAACATTGTATCAGGGTCTTGCTTAATGCGAGACGGCTACTCATTTAAGTCAGAGAATAATGGTTGTTCTATTTATATGAGTGATATGTTTTATGGTCATGCTCCACTGGTGAATGGTTTATTCTTGATGAATCTCGATCGTGATGTTACACATATTCATAGTGTGAGTACCAAAAGATGTAAAGTTGATAATGACAGTCCCACATACTTGTGGCACTGCCGCCTTGGTCATATCGGTGTTAAGCGCATGAAGAAGCTCCATATTGATGGACTATTAGAGTCTCTTGACTTTGAATCATTTGACACATGCGAACCGTGCCTCATGGGCAAGATGACTAAGACTCCATTCTCAGGAATAATGGAGAGAGCAACCGACTTATTGGAAATAATACATACTGATGTGTGTGGTCCAATGAACGTTGAAGCTCGCGGTGGTTATCGTTATGTTCTCACTCTCACCGATGATTTGAGTAGGTATGGGTATATCTACTTGATGAAGCACAAATCTGAGACGTTTGAAAAGTTCAAGGAATTTCAGAGTGAGGTTGAGAACCAACGTGACAGAAAAATTAAATGTCTACGATCTAATCGTGGAGGAGAATATTTGAGTCACGAGTTTGGCACACACCTAAGGAAGTGTGGAATCGTTTCACAACTGACGCCGCCTGGCACACCACAACGCAACGGAGTGTCTGAACGTCGTAATCACACTTTATTAGACATGGTACGATCTATGATGTCTCTTACCGACTTACCGCTATAATTTTGGGGATACGCATTAGAAACTGCAACATTCACTTTAAATAGGGCACCGTCTAAATCCGTTGAGACGACACCGTATGAACTATGGTTTGGCAAGAAACCTAAGTTGTCATTTCTTAAAGTTTGGGGCTGCGATGCTTATGTGAAGAAACTTCAACCAGAAAAGCTCGAACCCAAAGTGAAGAAATGCGTATTCATAGGATACCCTAAGGAAACTATTGGGTATACCTTCTATATTAGATCCGAAGGTAAAACCTTTGTTGCCAAGAACGGATCCTTTCTAGAGAAAGAGTTTCTCTCGGAAGAAGTAAGTGGGAGGAAGGTAGAACTTGATGAGGTAATTACACCCCCTCTCGAACATGATAGTAGCGCAGCGCGGGAAGTTGTTCCTATGGCGCCTACATCGACTGAAGAGGAAGTTAATGATAATGATCATGAAGCTTCGCATCAAGTTACTACTGAACCGCGAAGGTCCACAAGGGCACGCTCCGCACCAGAGTGGTACGGCAACCCTGTGATGGAAATCATGTTGTTAGACAACGGTGAACCTTCGAACTATGAAGAAGCGATGGCGGGCCCGGATTCCAACAAATGGCTTGAGGCTATGAAATCCGAGATAGGATCCATGTATGAGAACAAAGTATGGACTTTGGTGGACTTGCCCGATGACCGGCGAGCCATAGAAAATAAATGGATCTTCAAGAAGAAGACTGATGCAAACGGTAATGTAACCGTTTACAAAGCTCGACTTGTCGCAAAGGGTTTTCGAAAAATTCAAGGAGTTGACTACAAAGAGACTTTCTCTCCCGTAGCGAAGCTGAAATCAGTCCGAATCATGTTAGCAATTTCCGCCTTTTATGATTATGAAATTTGGCAAATGGACGTCAAAACAACGTTCCTTAACGGGAACCTTAAGGAAGAGTTGTATATGATGCAACCAGAAGGTTTTGTCAACCCTAAGGGTGCTAACAAAGTGTGCAAGATCCAGCGCTCCATCTATGGGCTGGTGCAAGCATCTCGGAGTTGGAACATTCGCTTTAATGAGGTGATTAAAGCGTTTGGGTTCATACAGGTTTACGGAGAAGCCTGTGTGTACAAGAAAGTGAGTGGGAGCTCTGTAGCTTTCCTCATACTGTATGTGGATGACATATTATTGATGGGGAATAATATATAGATGTTGGAGAGCATAAAGGCCTATTTGAACAAGAGTTTTTCAATGAAGGACCTTGGAGAAGCTGCATACATATTAGGCATCAAGATCTATAGAGATAGATCGAGACGTCTCATAGGTCTTTCGCAAAGTACATACCTTGACAAGATATTGAAGAAGTTCAATATGGAAAACTCAAAGGAAGGGTTCTTGCCAGTTTTGCAAGGTATGAGATTGAGTAAGACTCAGTCGCCGACCACGACAACAGATAGAGAGAAGATGAGTTCTGTCCCCTACGCTTCAGCCGTGGGCTCTCTAATGTATGCCATGCTGTGTACCAGACCTGATATAAACCTTGCCATAAGTTTGGTAGGGAGGTACCAAAGTGATCCAGGTATGGAACACTGGACAGCGGTCAAGAATATCCTTAAGTACCTGAAAAGGACTAAGGAAATGTTTCTCGTTTATGGAGGTGACGAAGAGCTCGTCGTAAAGGGTTACGTCGACGCTAGCTTCAACACAGATCCGGATGACTCTAAGTCACAGACCGGATACGTATATGTGTTAAATGGTGGGGCAGTGAGCTGGTGCAGCAGCAAGCAAGAAGTCGTGGCAGCATCTACATGTGAAGCGGAGTACATAGCTGCTTCAGAAGCGGCTCATGAAGGAATTTGGATGAAGGAGCTCATCACCGACCTTGGAGTGGTTCCAAGCGCGTCGGGTCCTATGACACTCTTCTGTGATAACACTGGAGCCATTGCCATAGCCAAGGAGCCCAGGTTTCACTGGAAGACGAAGCACATCAAACGCCGCTACAACTCCATCCAGGACCATGTCCAGAGTGGAGTGATAGATATTTGTAAAGTACACACGGATCTGAATATTGCAGACCCGTTGACTAAACCTCTTCCACGAGCAAAATATGATCAACACCATAATGCTATGGGTGTTCGATACATCATAATGTAACTAGATTATTGACTCTAGTGCAAGTGGGAGACTGTTGGAAATATGCCCTAGAGGAAATAATAATATGGTTATTATCATATTTCCTTGTTCACGATAATCGTCTATTGTTCATGCTATAATTGTACTAACAGGAAACAGTAATACATGTGTGAATAAATAGGTCACAATGTGTCCCTAGCAAGCCTCTAGTTGGCTAGCTCGTTAGTCAATAGATGATCATGGTTTCCTGATCATGGGCATTCGATGTCATTGATAACGGGATCACATCATTGGGAGAATGATGTGATGTAGAAGACCCAATCCTAAGCCTAGCACTAGATCGTATTGTTCGTATGCTAATGCTTTTCTAATGTCAAGTATCTTTTCCTTCGACCGTGAGATTGTGCAACTCCCGGATACCGTAGGAGTGCTTTGTGTGTATCAAACGTCACAACGTAACTGGGTGACTATAAAGGTGCACTACGGGTACCTCCGAAAGTGTCTGTTGGGTTGGTACGAATCGAGATCGGGATTTGTCACTCCGTGTGACGGAGAGGTATCTCTGGGCCCACTCGGTAGAACATCATCATGAGCTCAATGTGACTAAGGAGTTAGTCACACGATGACGTGCTACGGAACGAGTAAAGAGACTTACCGGTAACAAGATTGAACAAGGTATAGGTATACCGACGATCGAATCTCGGGCAAGTTCTATACCGACAGACAAAGGGAATCGTATACGGGATTGATTGAATCCTTGACATCGTGGTTCATCCGATGAGATCATCGTGAGAAAGTGGGAGCCACCATGGGTATCCAGACCCCGCTGATGGTTATTGGCCAGAGAGGTGTCTCGGTCATGTCTGCCTGTCTCCCGAACCCGTAGGGTCTACACACTTAAGGTTCGATGACGCTAGGGTTATAGGGAATTATTATACGAGGTTACCGAAAGTTGTTCGGAGTCCTGGATGAGATCCCGGACGTCACGAGGAGCTCCAGAATGGTCCGGAGGTAAAGATTGATATATAGGACGGATGGTTTTGGACACCGGAAGTGTTTCGAGCGTCATCAGTAATGTACCGGGACCACCGGGACCACCGGAGGTGGCCCCGGGGGACCACCGAAGGGGGGCAACGACCCCGGGAGGTAAGGTGGGCCAAGTGGGGGTGGGAACCAGCCCCTAGGTGGGCTGGTGCGCTTCCCCACTCAGCCCATTGCGCAAGGGAGAGAAAAGGGGGGCAAACCCTAAGCCAGGTGGGCCTAAGGCCCACCAGTTGGTGCGCCACCCCCTCCTCCCCCTTCTGGCCGCCGCACCTCCCATCTAGGGGGGCTGCCGCACCCCCTAGGGTGGGAACCCTAGGGGTGGCACCTCCTCTCCCCTTCCCCTATATATAGTGGGCACTTTTGGCCATTGAGAGATAGACTTTTCCCTCTCCCTCGGCGCAGCCCTGCTCTTCTTCCTCCTCTCTGCCGGTGCTTGGCGAAGCCCTGCCGGGAGACCTCGTCTCTCCATCGACACCACGCCGTCGTGCTGCTGGAGTTCTTCCCCCACCTCTCCCTCCTCCTTGCTGGATCAAGGTGCGGGAGATGCCACCGGGCTGCACGTGTGTTGAACACGGAGGTGACGTAGTTCGGCACTAGATCGGAATCGCTGCGAGTACGACTCCATCAACCGCGTTCTAGCAACGCTTCCGCTTAGCGATCTTCAAAGGTATGAAGATGCTCTTACCCCTCTCTCGTTGCTGGTCTCTCCATAGGAAGATCTGAATAAGCGTAGGAAAATTTTGAATTTATGCTACGTTACCCAACAAAAATGACATCATTGGATCTTCTTTAGTTATGTCACCTCTATGGAGACATGTCAAAGTACTAAAATTACACACCAATATGCGCCTGTTCACCCAATTTGTCTCCACTCTTGCGCAAAGAGTTAGCAGAATTTGCTCAGTGGATACAAGACGTTGGTAATGGTACTGTGGCTGGTGAATCTTCCACAGACGGATCATTGGGACTAAGAGAAATATCTAGCCATCCTGTCTGCATTCCTAATGATATGCTCCTTTTACCGCCATCAGAGAACATGTCTTCTGCTATTGACTATGGGTACGATTCATTTATTTCAACTATTCTGATGCATCTTATCTTGCACAGCGTGCCATTGTCTGTCCAACTAATTCAGTAGTTGATGACATCAATTACTCTGTTTACAAACGGCTGTCTGGTTGTTCTAGAGTTTACTTAAGCTGTGATTCTATTTCAAAGACTACCGACCATGTTGAGAATGCAGATATTTTATTTCCACCAGAATTTCTTCATTCGATATCGATCAATAATTTCCCAGAACATGAAATTTGTTTGAAGATCGGCATCTAAGTCATGTTACTGAGAAACATGAATCAATCTCTTGCCTTATGCAATGGAACACGACTATTAGTAACCAAACTGGGCGAGAGAGTATTTGAAGGAGAAGTCATTACTGGATCCAATAAAGGGCAACGTGTCTGCATCCCGAGAATTGTGCTAAATGCACCGAGTACTAAGTGGCCATTCACTCTCCGACATTGTCAATTCCCAGTTCGATTATGTTATGCAATGACTATTAATAAAAGTCAAGGACACACACTTGCAAGACTATGTGTTTATCTTCCAAATCCAGTTTTTTCTCATGGACAATTATATGTGGCTATCTCAAGAGTAGCTTCACGCGAGGGGTTAAAAATCTTAATAGAAGATCCAAAACGGTGTTCCAACAAATATTACTACAAATATTGTCTACAAAGAAATAATTAATGCTCTGTGAACTGTTGCAAAAAAAATACCAGGTTACAAAAAGTTTTCCTTTTGACTAATCGTTTATTTTTATGTTGTTACTTTAGTTCTTATTTTACACTTTCCCCCCTTTTTTCCTCTAGGTTACCACTATGGAAGTTGCACTCAAGACTACCTTTTGGAAGCTATACTTGCTTCACCAGTTCGTCCTAACAAGGTAATTATTACTCCTCCGTAAAAATACCTGATTATGCAGACCTTGCCTATCTTCAATTCTTGCAAATGATTAGCAAACAGATCTGTCATTACAGAATTTTAATAATCTTTTTCAACTTTTCTTCTTTCAGGTTGTTAATACAAGAGTTCCTGTGAGTACTCCCTTTCAAAGTTATGCTTGCTTTATCAGTTTGGCTTTCTGTATAAAACTATGCCTAAGATAATGTATTTTGGTGTTCCTCATGAGATGTATTCATATATGTATATTAATTAGCTACACATACAAAGGACCTCTGCAAGTATAAGATCTATTCTATATCATGCTTGCCAGCTATTTACAACCTGCTTTTAGTGTAACTTTATATAAGCATACTCTCAATTAATTTGGACCCACAAAGAAAATACTACATACGAGATCCAAGATGCACTGTCAAATACCATCTTCTAACAAAACACAACATGTAACACGATAGCGCTACACAATTGTCTCTGTAACAATAACCATTTATTCACACACTTTCAGTAAGGAAAATATCGCAGTCCACTAGTTTTTCCCATCAATAATTTAATTGCAGAAAAAACTCTCGGCGCCCATATAGACAGTGACTGAACATTTTTACTAGCTGACAGAAAAGTGGACATGCGTGTGTACTGAGTGTCCCACTACCGATTCCACTACTTACGCAATGTGGAATTCCGTCTCTGAATAAGAAAATACAATACGTCTCTAAGTCACTCAACTTTTTCTGTATTTAAGCAAACTTTAAGTCACTAAGTTGTCTTGGATATAGGCCGTCGGCAACATAAAAGACCATGCTACCATATGTTCTCTTAGTTTCGACCCAAAACAACGACCATGGGCAAACTTTTGTGTTCTACGATACGTACGTAGCCACAAAATATTTTTTGCCTTCTTTCACTATTAGATGGCCCGAAAAAAAAAGCAGAGCCACAAGACACTTACTCCCCACCGCTTAACAATAGAACTACAACTTTCTTTTACACCTACACACGCGTCTTCCAGAGTTAGTACACACGTCAGCTTGTATGCTGCAGTTTACCTGTACCATCGCCTGGTCATTTCCTTTGTACTCCCTGCTCATCTGTTCCTCTTGCGCTACTTAAATCCCCCTTTCCTATTTACCACAACTAGACAATTTACTCCAGAGCTAAGATCGATCTGCTCATCAAGCACTCACGCATTCATACATGGAGGTAAACCAACTCTTTGAGCTTTTCTTTTGTGTCGCTTCTCCTGTATGAATATTTTCGCACATGTTTCATCCTTTTTGCTATACTACCAACAACCTCTTCTTGCTCTGTCGCTGCCGCTAGCCTCTTTACATTCATCATATGCAACACCCATGTCCATGAAAATGAAAAAATCCATCTGCCTTTGCACAAGTAATTCACGTAGTTATTACTTTTTATTCCCACTTCAATCTATATCAGTCTTGCGTAATTAAAACTTATGATACATGCCATAAATATATACAGTTTGAACACTTTGTTCTAAAAAAAACATACATTGAAGATATATTCATTTACACATACACAATCTTTGCAACTACTTTCATACTATCTCAAATACTGTAATTTTATTGATGTGCTGACCAAATTTTCTAATGCACATAATTATTTTTAAATTCCATAGATGGAAGAACTGTTGCTCAAAGACCTTTCAAAGTATTCCCGTAGAGGCATCCTTACTGTCCACATTATAAGAATATGGGAACATTGGAAGCCTGACCACAGTGAACTCTTCGGAAAAAACTTTGTCATGCTAGATTCTCAGGTTGTTCTTGGTCTACCATTAACTCCTTTCATCATTCATTTGTCACACTTAACAAGATTTAACATATTTACTTCCTTTTCAGGGTGGAAGGATGGAAGGTACAATTCCAACAGACAAAATACAAATGTTTGAAAATAAAATCTCTGAAGGAACAATTTATAAGCTTAGCGGTTATCAAGTCATATATCCTAGGCAGAAATACAAAACAGTAGATCATCCATGGAGAGTACAATTTGCACACAGAACAATTGTTGAGCCAATTGTGCCTCAATCGATGAATTTTCCCAAGTATGGATACACCTGCTTCCCCATATCACAATATCAAAGCCGTACTAAACAAATCGATTTGCTATCAGGTCAGCCAATTTTAAGTTTTGTTTTTAATCCATCATTGTCAAACTTCTTACAACCCATTTAAAATTCAACCCGACTTGTGCATACAGATGTAGTTGGATTGGTCACTAGCAGGATAGGAATACTTATGCCAAGTGGCAGATCAATAGACCATAGACGACAAATATATATCACGAACGGACAGTATGTGCTAACTTCCATTAATCCTCAATTCTGTATTACCATTCCTCTACTTAAACATTGGTTCTTTTTTCCAGAACACCTGCAGTATTAACACTTAGGGGAAAACTAGCAGACGCCCTTGATGAAAACAAGCTACAACGGTGGTGTGCGCAAGAACCTATTATAATATTCTTTGTTGCCATGTCAGTAGATGAATTTAATGTAAATATTTATCTTCCACCTATATCAATTATATATAATTTAAATAGGAAAGCAAAATTACCTGTCATATTTTTCTATAGGAGTCGTGGCCTTTAAGTCAACTCAGGCAACGCGATGGTACATAAATCCAACTATTCCTGAAGCAGAAGCTATTCTAGAAAGGTAACCACAATAGAAACAATAGAAACAACCCATATTGACAACTAATTATTAATAGACCTGCATGTATTATAATGCTAAGAAATTTCATAATGTTTCAGAACTTTAAGATGCCATCAGATTGAGATACGCACAAACACACAGAATCGTGGTCAAGCAACGCCCACAACAATCACCGAATTATCAGCCATTCACCCTGATAAAATTATAGTATTTTAACAATGCACCCACTACTTTTATTCCCCAAACAACAATATTTAGCTCCTTTCTGAAACATACCACCTTATGTAACTTGCAGGGACAGTACTATAGACTAGAAATAAAGATAACTGAAGTAGTCACAAAAAACGATAATTGGTGGTACATGGCATGCAAGCAATGCTGGAAGGGGCTAAAAACGACAGGTGCAATTGCACTCAGTCAAAGCCTTCTCCAAGGTATTATACAATTCATCCAAAATTATTAATTATTGAATCAACAATTGAACAACCAAAAAACTAACATCAAGTGCAACAGGTACAAGATTTGTCTGTTTGGCATAGATGTGAATGCACCCAAAGAAGAAAATACTACATATGCAGAATTTATCTTCTTTGGACAACAAGGTAACATCCTTATTGGAAAGGAAGCAGATTATCTCTTAGAAGAAACAAGACTACCCAACGAAGACACACCAACATAATTAGTAAATCTCGTGGACAAGAAATTCATCGTTACAGTGATCTTGGACGACAACACAACGAACAAAAACCACTATTGTTTCCAAGTGAAACTCACTGAGTACATGACCGATCCAAAACTATTGGCTCCCTTACCAGTAAACAATACTTAGTACATTGATCCAACAGCAACAGAGCCACCAACACAGCCAACTCCAGAAGAACAACAAAAGCTACAATCAAGAGAACATGAGGTACAAACAACCACATTGTATTCTTACAACTTATTACATAAAACAATCTATAAAATGTTAACTTTCCTATTTTACTTCTTGATTGAAACTTATCAGATACTTGCGACACCACCATCTTCACAACTTGCTTACAAAGGATACAAGAAGGCCTTATTAGAGGAACATGAGGTACAAACACTCGCATTCTAATACATCTTATGATTACTAACTCTAACTTCTGAATTTACATTTTCTTGAATACCCTCAGGTCTCACCTACCGCTGAGAACCCAGAGAACATAATACTAAACCGGCTAGCATTTGCTTTTCTCTGATTTTTTGAACTTTTTTTACCATGGTGCTGTTCACAAATACGAGTCTTCTCTAATGCGTTACGTCACAGCTGTATGTATACAGTCGTGGACGTGGTAAATGCCACCTCATGTTTTGACTTTGTTCCCTCCTCTATGTGGTGTCCTGGTTGTGCCCCACGTATGTATCCCTGGAGTACACTTAGCGCATCTAGGTAGTTCTTAACAGTAAATATATAGGATGGTGTTTTGGGGTTTCCGTCTATCTTTTCTCCTCTTTCCTTTCATTTGTTCTGTCGTTATGGCCGGTCTCTCCTACAACACCAGCCATGGCGATCGACATGGTCGTTCTCAAGGCTCTACCCGTGGTGTCCGGCATGGTCGTTCTCAGGTCTCCACCCGTGGCCGTGGAAGGTCTGCCTGGTATACTGATGCTTTTCAGTGATCTCTTCCTTTCTTCTATTTACTTTCTTTGCTCTATTTACTACTAGCTACTGCTGACTTGATTTTTAGTCTTAGGGGATTAAATACAGCGAACGAATTTGGTGGCTGGCATGGTCGTTCTCAGGGATCCACCCGTGGCCGTGGAAGGTCTGCCTGTTATACTGATGCTTTTCAGTGATCTCTTCCTTTCTTCTATTTAGTTTCTTTGCTCTATTTACTACTAGCTACTACTGACTTGATTTTTCAGTCTTAGGGGATTAAATACAGCGAACGTATATGCCTTCCATGGAAGGCAACCTTATATTGGTCGACCAGCGTATACGTGATCACTTGGACCATCTCATGTTCCGTCCGGAGGAGCCCGTCATCTTCTTGTTGATCAGATATATGCTCCCTTTGATGCAGGCTTCTGTACTTCTCTTCATTCTCCCCTTCTTATTACATTGTATTGCTTCTGTTCTCTTATTTATTTTCATTATTGCTGGTGTTCTTATTGCAGGACCATCTTTTCTGCAGGGTCATCGTCAAGAGATACGTGAGGGAAAGTGGCCGCTCTGTTTTTCTTTCTTATTTATTACTGTCTTGATTTTATTTCCTTGCTAATTTTTGATAGGCTACCTACTTGTAGTTACTGCTGTTTCACACGCAGACTCTTTATTTTCTTTTCGGTTGGTTGATTATCATGGCCACACTTCTGTCCCATTGGAAACACCTGCAATGCCTATTCGTCGGCGACGAGTTCTGAACACGTCAACCTATGCTTCGACTTACGTATCTGGGTGTCGTACTAATTTTTCAAATCAGTTTACTCCTTTAGGTATTATGCGTTTTCATTTGATTCCACTCCTGCTTTCTTCATTTCGTTCAAGTGATAATTTTTTTACTATATCATACCTGCTCTGTAGCTGATAATTACTCTTTTGTTACTTTTTGGTTGCTATATTGTAGTTCTCCCTTTGCCCATTGTTACCCGTGCCGAGGCCACTGTTAACAGCGCAAGCGCAAAAATGTAGCTAATTATTACTGTGGCAAAACTAAAGGTTTGTTCAGGATTCTATAGTTGTCGAACATTTTTCCGGTTTTCACTTTCTCCTTTCTATTTATGTAATGCGTGATTTGTTTTCTTCTATGTAATGCTTGATTTGTTTCGTTCTTGGTTGTAGTCCGCTGTTCGGGGCCTCCTTTTTCTAAATATACTATTGACTTCCTATTTTTTTATCGTAAGCGTTCATATTATAGAGGTCCAGAATATGTATGTGGCAAATGTGGTGCTCTGTTTTGGTATCACGAACGCTGTAAAGACAGTGGAACCAACCGATATGATTTGCCTGTGTGTAATGCCGGTTGCCGTAGTGGAAAAGTGTCTTTGCCTATATTTCCTGATTGGCCATATCCTCTGAATGAATTGATGCGTTTCAATGGTGATAGTGCATCTGAAGAATTTATGCAAATGATCAGACAATACAATTCCATGTTTTGTTTCACTTCTCTTGGGGCAGATATTGATAATAGTATCAATACAGGGAGGGGCCCTTACATGTTCAAAATATGTGGTGTTGTATACCATCGTATTGGTTCATTTTAGCCACCACCTGATGGAGCACCAAAGTACGCTCAATTATATATTGTTGATTCAGCTGATGAATTAGTCAGTAGGATGGGTGTATTTCATCAAGAAAATGGTAAATTGAGTGCACAAAATCGATATCATCGATCTTCTGAAGCAGATCCATTTATTGTACAGTCTCTCATAGAAATGCTCGATTTATACAACCATTATGCAAAAATGTATAGGATGGCCCATACAAGAATGCATGATCAAGATGTTCCAGACATGAGAATACAATTTTATGGAGATGAGGGAGGCTCTCATGATAGTCGATATTCTGGTCCAATTGCTTCCTAAGTTGCCGCTCTCACTTTTGGAGACCTTACTCCCCAATGTCATAAGTTTGATGTTGTTGTTGAGGCACTGTCTGGAGATTTGGAACACATTTCTCATCTAAATCCGTCACTGATGCCACTTCAGTATCCTCTTCTTTTTCCTTATGGTGATAAAGGATTCCATGTTGGCATACCCTATGAGGATACTCGATCTGCCCGTTTTCGACGTCACCAGCGATCTACTTCTGCTTCTTCTAAACGAAAGAAAGTTTCTATGTTGAAATACTATTCATACTATTTCCATTATCGTGTGAATGAGTCTAATCCTTACACATGTTGCGGGCGACTTAGCTATCAGGCTACTGTTAATGCTTATTCATGTGTCGAGGTAGATCGGCTGACTTACGGTTTTCTTCACCAAAAAGAATTACATTCAGAAACTTATCAGGGAATTACCGATGCTATGGGCGAGGGCAATATTACTGGAAAGAATATAGACATACAATATATGCTACATTCAAGCTTTACTGGGGGCCCTCGCTATATGGCTCAGAACTACCATGATGGACTGGCAATTTGTCATGAATATGGAGCTCGTGATCTTTTTGTTACATTCACATGTAATCCTAAATGGGAAGAAATTACTGATGCTCTTGCATATGAGCCTGGACAAACTAGCACTGACAAGCCTGATATTGTCACACACGTTTTCAATATGAAATACAATGATTTTCTTGACGGCGTAAAAAATGGTAGTTTTTTTGGCCCCATCACAGCATGTAAGTCTATGTCACTTTTTTTTGTCACTTTCCATCTTTTTTTACATTATACCTCTCTCTTTTTGACTGCTATATTTTATATTGCACAGACTTATATGTTCAGGAATTCCAAAAGAGGGGACTTCCTCATACCCACACCTTATTTTGGTTGACCTGTGGTGTCCGTGAGGCTTCTGCATCTCTAATTTATAGCTTTATTTCTGCCGAGATTCCAGATCCGCTAAGTGATCCATTGGGTTATGCACTTGTGGATGAATTTATGATACATGGTCGATGTGGAGAGCTTAATGTACATTCTGCCTGTATGAAGAATGGTGTTTGTTCTAAACATTTTCCAAAAGACTTTAATGAAGAAACACTGGTTGATGAGAAAGGTTTCCCTATATATCGTAGACGTGATACATGCCATTTTGTTTTCAGAGATAAAGGAAGAGTTAAGCTAGATAACCGATGGGTTGTACCTCATAATCTTGAATTACTTAATATATTCCAGGCCCACATAAATGTTGAATGGTGCAACGAAACAAACCTAATGAAGTATTTGTTCAAATATCTACATAAGGGCCATGATGTTGCTCGCTTTAGATTTCAACCAATGTTCCAATCATCAACATTTGTTAATACAGAAGAGTCATCTGGAAGAAATGAAATTTTAGAATATATTAAATGACGGTCTTTAGTTTTCTGACTTTTTTCGGTTTTCTTGATTTTTTTGTTTACTTTTTACCTTACGATGCTTTATTAACTCCTTCTTTATTTCTTTTCTAATGGCGGGTATCTTTATGCTTGCGAGGCTTTCTCCCGTATGTTTGGTTTTGACATACATGGTCGACAACCTTCTGTTGAAAGATTAGTTGTTCATCTTCCCGGCATGAATAGAGTGATCTTCCATGAAAATTCTGACTTGGATAGAGTACTTCACAATCCCAATGTACATAAAACAATGCTTACAAAATGGTTCATTACTAATCAAAATTATGAAGATGCTCAGACTTTAACTTATCTGAACTTTCCATCAGAATGGGTTTGGGATAATTCTGAAAAGATGTGGACAAGGAGGCGGCGACATCAAAAACTAGGTGGAAGAATCGGCCGGATCTATCATGTACATCCTACAACTAGAGAGCTATTTTTTCTACACATGTTATTGATGGTTGTTACTGGTGCTACTTGCTTTGAGGATCTCAAATGGTACAATGGAATTCTTTATGATTCTTATAAAGAGGCTTGCCAGGCTCGGGGCTTAGTCGGAGATGAAAATGAATGGCTCAAACTTTTTGATTAAGCCATTGTGTGGGCTACTCCTTTTCAGTTAATGCATCTTTTCATGACAGTTCTTTTACATTGTCAAGTCACTGGTGGTCGTGCATTGTTTAATAAATATGGCCCAGTATGGCAGAAGATATATCATATAGGATATCTTCTGCAATTGGAAATAGCAGATACGACATGCCACAACAGCAACTACAAGATTATCTACTAGAAGAACTATCTTCAATGTTTGCACATAATGGATCTTCTTTGTCATCTTTTAATATTACTTCACGGTGTATAAACAGTACAAAAAAGCATACCAACAGGATGATTGCTGAAGAACTGAACTATGACACAAATGCTCTATTATTAGAATCTCAAGATTTACGCCAGAAATTAAATTATGATCAGAAAAATATATATAATGAGATAATGCAAGCAATTGATCAACACGTTGAAGGGATATATTTTGTTTCAGGCCATGGTGGAACATGCAAAACATTCCTATGGAAGACAATTATCACAACCTTAAGATCAGATAGACGTATTATACTTGTTGTTGCTTCGTCACGAGTAGCATCATTGTTGCTACCCGGTGGACGGACTGGACATTCTCGCTTTAAAATACCTGTTGATATACATACTGATAGCCACTGTCCTATCTCTCGAGGTTCTGAGCATGCAAACTTAATTGAAACAGCCTGTTTAATTTTGTGGGATGAGGCTCCAGTGGTTCATCGGCACTGCTTTGAAGCCCTTGATAGGACATTTAGAGATATATTGTCAGCAAATGATAGCAGTAAATCTACTCTTCCTTTTGGAGGTAAAGTTGTTGTAGTAGGCGGTGATTTCAAACAAATTTTACATGTTGCTGAAGGTGGTAGTAAAAATGACATCATTGGATCTTCTTTAGTTATGTCACCTCTATGGAGACATGTCAAAGTACAAAAATTACACACCAATATGGGCCTTTTTTCACCCAATTTGTCTCCACTCTTGCGCAAAGAGTTAGAAGAATTTGCTCAGAGGATACAAGACGTTGGTAATGGTACTATGGCTGGTGAATCTTCCACAGACGGATCATTGGGACTAAGAGAAATATCTAGCCATCCTGTTTGCATTCCAAATGATATGCTCCTTTTACCGCCATCAGAGAACATGTCTGCTGCTATTGACTATGGGTACGATTCATTTATTTCAACTATTCTGATGCATCTTATCTTGCACAGCGTGCCATTGTCTGTCCAACTAATTCAGTAGTTGATGACATCAATGACTCTGTTTACAAACGGGTGCCTAGTTGTTCTAGAGTTTACTTAAGTTGTGATTCTATTTCAAAGACTACCGACCATGTTGAGAATGCAGATATTTTATTTCCACGAGAATTTCTTCATTCGAATCGATCCACAATTTCCGAGAACATGAAATTTGTTTGAAGATTGGCATCCGAGTCATATTACTAAGAAACATGAATCAGTCTCTTGGCTTATGCAATGGAACACGACTATTAGTAACCAAACTGTGCGAGAGAGTATTTGAAGGAGAAGTCATTACTGGATCCAATAAAGGGCAACGCGTCTGCATCCCGAGAATTGCGCTAAATGCACCGAGTACTAAGTGGCCATTCACTCTCCGACATTGTCAATTCCCAGTTCGATTATGTTATGCAATGACTATTAATAAAAGTCAAGGACAGACACTTGCAAGACTATGTGTTTATCTTCTAAATCTAGTTTTTTCTCATGGACAATTATATGTGGCTATCTCAAGAGTAGCTTCACGGCAGGGGTTAAAAATCTTAATAGAAGATCCAAACGGTGTTCCAACAAATATTAGTACAAATATTGTCTACAAAGAAATAATTAATGCTCTGTGAACTGTTGCAAAAAAATACCAGGTTACAAAAAGTTTTCCTTTTGACTAATCATTTATTTTTATGTTGTTACTATTGTTCTTATTTTAGACTTTTTCCCCCTTTTTTCCTCTAGGTTACCACTATGGAAGTTGCACTCAAGACTACCTTTTGGAAGCTATACTTGCTTCACGAGTTCGTCCTAACAAGGTAATAATTACTCCTCCGTAAAAATACTTGATTATGCAGACCTTACGTATCTTCAATTCTTGCAAATGATTAGTAAACATACCTATCATTAGAGAATTTTAATAATCTTTTTCCACTTTTCTTATTTCAGGTTGTTAATACAAGAGTTCCTGCGAGTACTCCCTTTCAAAGTTATGCTTGCTTTATCAGTTTGGCTTTCTGTATAAAACTATGCCTAAGATAATGTATTTTGGTGTTCCTCATGAGATGTATTCGTATATTTATATTAATTAGCTACACGTACAAAGGGCCTCTGCAAGTATAAGATCTATTCTATATCATGATTTCCAGCTACTTACAACTTGCTTTTAGTGTAACTTTATATAAGCACACTCTCAATTAATTTGGACCCACAAAGAAAATACTACATACCATATCCAAGATGCACTATCAAATACCATCTTCTAACAAAACACAACATGTAACACGATAGTGCTACACAATTGTCTCTGTAACAATAACCATTTATTCACACACTTTCAGTAAAGAAAATATCGTAGTCCACTAAGTTTCCCATTAATAATTTAATTGCAGCATATAGACAGTGACTGAACATTTTTACGAGCCGACAGAAAAGTTGACATGCGTGTGTACTGAGTGTCCCACTACCGATTCCACTACTTACGCAATGTGGAATTCCATCTCTGAACAAGAAAATACAATACGTCTCTATGTCACTCAACTTTTTCTGTATTTAAGCAAACTTTAAGTCACTAAATTGTCTTGAATATAGGCCGTCGGCAAAAAAGACCCTGCTACCATATGTTCTCTTAGTTTCGACCCAAAACATCGACCATGGGCAAACTTTTGTGTTCTACGATACGTACGTAGCCACAAAATATTTTTTGCCTTCTTTCACTATTAGATGGCCTGAAAAAAAGCAGAGCCACGGGACATTTACTCCCAACCGCTTAACAATAGAACTACGACCTTCTTTTACACCTACACACGCGTCGTCCAGAGTTAGTACATGCGTCGGCTTGCATGCTGCAGTTTACCTGTACCACCGCCTAGTTATTTCCTTTGTACTCCCTGCTCATTTGTTCCTCATGCGCTACTTAAATCCCCCTTTCCTATTTACCACAACTGGACAGTTTACTCCAGAGCTAAGATCGATCTGCTCATCAAACACCCACGCATTCATTCATGGAGGTAAACCAACTCTTTGAGCTTTTCTTTTGTGTCGCTTCTCCTGTATGAAGATTTTCGCACATGTTTCCTCCTTTTTTCTATACTACCACCAACCTCTTCTTGCTCTGTCGCTGCTGCTAGCCTCTTTACATTTATCATATGCAACACCCATGTCCATGAAAATGAAAAAATCCATCTGCCTTTGCACAAGTAATTCACGTAGTTATTACTTTTTATTCCCACTTCAATCTATATCAGTCTTGCTTAATTAAAACTTATGATACCTGCCAGAAATATATACAGTTTTAACACTTTGTTCTAAAAAAACATACATTGAAGATATATTCATTTACACATACACAATCTTTGCAACTACTTTCGTACTATCTCAAATACTGTAATTTTATTGATGTGCTGACCAAATTTTCTAATGCACATCATTATTTTTAAATTCCATAGATGGAAGAACTATTTCTCAAAGACCTTTCAAAGTATTCCCATAGAGGCATCCTTACCGTCCGCATTATAAGAATATGGGAACATTGGAAGCCTGACCACAGTGAACTCTTCGGAAAAAACTTTGTCATGCTAGATTCTCAGGTTGTGCTTGATCTACCATTAACTCCTTTCATCATTCATTTGTCACACTTAACAAGATTTAACATATTTACTTCCTTTTCAGGGTGGAATGATGGAAGGTACAATTCCAAAAGACAAAATACAAATGTTTGAAAATAAAATCTCTAAAGGAACAATTTATAAGCTTAGCGGTTATCTAGTCATATATCCTAGGCAGAAATACAAAACAGTAGGTCATCCATGGAGAGTACAATTTGCACACAGAACAATTGTTGAGCCAATTGTGCCTCAACCGATGAATTTTCCCAAGTATGGATACACCTCCTTCCCCATATCACAATATCATAGCCGTACTAAAAAAATTGATTTGCTATCAGGTCAGGCAATTTTAAGTTTTGTTTTTAATCCATCGTTGTCAAACTTCTTATAACCCATTTAAAATTCAACCCGACTTGTGCATACAGATGTAGTTGGATTAGTCACTAGCATGACAAGAATACTTATGACAAGTGGCAAATGAATAGACCATAGACGGCAAATATATATCACGAATGGACAGTATGTGCTAACTTCCATTATTCCTCAATTCTGTATTACCATTCCTCTACTGAAACATTGGTTCAGAACACCCGTAGTTGTAACATTTGGGGGAAAACTAGCACACGACCTTGATGAAAACAAGCTACAAGGATGGTCTGCGCAAGAACATATTATAATACTCTTTGTTTCCATGTGAGTAGATGAATTTAATGGTAAATATTTATCTTCCACCTATATCAATTATATATAATTTAAATAGGAAAGCAAAATTACCTATCATATTTTTTCTATAGGAGTCGTGGCCTTTAAGTCAACTAAGGCAACACGATGGTACATAAACTTGTAGGATCAAAAGTATGTCTAGAGGGGGGGGGGGTGATTAGACTACTTGACAAGATAATTTTTTTTCCTTCTCCCAATTTTACTTGAGACGCAGATACGACAGTTATAACAAGTCAAGTCACCCTACACATGCAATTCTAATAGTATAGGAGCGGAAAGTAAAACATGCAAGTGTAAAGTAGAGGAGCAAGGCAGGGAGATCAAACGCATGAGGTTGACAAAGCGATTTTTGGCATGGTTCCGATAGGTGGCGCTATCGTACGTCCATGTTAGTGGAGACTTCAACCCACGGAGGGCAACGAGTGCGAGAGTCCATGGAGGTCTCCACCCACAGAGGGTCCACAAAGAAGCGGCCTTGTCTATTCCACCACGGCTTCCGTCCATAGAGGACTAGCCTTACTCAGGGTAGATCTTCACGAAGTAGGCGAACTCCTTGCCCTTACAAACATCTTGGTTCAACTCCACAACCCAAAGTAGGAGGCTCCCAAGAGACACCTAACCAATCTAGATTAATGAACTCCTTGCTCTTGTGCTTCTAAAGACAGTCTCCTCAACACAAATCACTCTCTCATAGAATATGCATGGATAGGAGAGGTTGATTTGGTGGAAAGCAGTTTGGGGAGGCTAGAGTTCAAGTTTCAAATTATAGGATTGGAATGTCTTGGTCTCAACACATGAGTAGGTGTTTTTTTCTTAAAAAATGGATTTGGCAATGAAGTGTGTGTTCTGAGTGCTTCTCCCACGAATGAGAGGTGGGTGAAAGGGTATATATAGGCAACAACCAAAATCCAACCGTTACACACCAATGGTAAACTCAGTGACACCAAAGTTGGAAAGGTACCGATTAGCACAAATGTGTGAACTTTTGATCTTGGTGAGACCGATATATGAAACTTGGTGGCACCGAAAAGGTGACTAACGGTCAGATGGCCAAACTCGGTGGCACTGTTACTGAAACTCAGAAATTCTGATTTTGTGTATCTTGGCAACAGATTGTTGGTCACACTAAACTCGGTAGAACCGACTTTGTTTCGGTTGCACCAATTTGGTGGGAATGGCTAGGGTTTATGTCTGAGGTCTGATACGCGTCTCCAACGCATCTATAATTTTTGATTGTTCCATGGTATTATATTATCTATTTTAGATGCTTTATATGCATTAATATGTTGCTTTATATTTTTCGGGACTAACCTATTAATCTAGAGCCTAGAGCCTAGTGCTAGTTTCTGTTTTTCCACGTTTTTGAATATTGCAGATAAGGAATATTCAAAGGAGTCCAAACGGAACAAAATCGCCGGAAAGATTTTTCTTGGACTAGAAGACACCCATGAGACTTGGAGTAGGGGGCAAGGTAGTTGCCGGGAGGCCACAAGCTCGTAGGCCGCGCCCCTAGCTTGTGGGCCCCCTGCAGGCCTCATAACCCTATTCTTTGGCCTATGAATTCCCTTCCCGTATCGCGAAAAAGAGCCACGAAAATACTTTTACGCCGCCGGAAGCCTCTGTTCCCGAGAGATCCAATACGAGAGCCTTTCAGATAATCTGTCGGAGAGGCAATCGATCACGGAGGGCATCTACATCAACTCCATTGCCCCTCCAATGATGTGTGAGTAGTTCACCACAGACCTACGGGTCCATAGCTAGTAGCTAGTTGGCTTCTTCTCTCTCTTTGATCTTCAATACCATGTTCTTCATGATCTTCATGGAGATCTATCCTATGTAATACTCTTTTGCGGTGTGTTTGTCGAGATCCGATGAATTGTGAGTTTATGTTCAGATTATATATGAATATTATTTGAGTCTCTTCTGAATTCTTATATGCAAGATTTCATTTCTTTGCAAGTCTCTTCGAATTATTGGTTTGGTTGGGCCAACTAGATTGGTAATTCTTGCAATGGGAGAAGTGCTTAGTTTTGGGTTCAATCTTGCAGTGTCCTCACCCAGTGATAGTAGGGGTAGCGAGGCACGTATTGTATTGTTGCTATCAAGGGTTAAAAGATGGGGTTTTCATCATATTGGTTGAGTTTATCCCTCTACATCATGTCATCTTACTTAATGCGTTACTCTGTTCTTCATGAACGTAATACTCTAGATGCAGGCAGGATTCAGTTGATGTGTGGAGTAATAGTAGTAGACGCAGAATCATTTCGGTCTACTTGATACAGACGTGATTCCTCTATGCATAATAATTGCCTTAGATATCTTCATAATTGTTTGTTTTTCTATCAGTTGCTCGACAGTAATTTGTTCAGCCACCGTATTATTATCCTTTATGAGAGAAGCCTCTAGTGAAACCTATGGCCCCCGGGTCTATTTTACATATTACATTTTCAGATCTATAAACCAAAAATACCAAAAATACTTTGCGGCAATTTATTTACTTTTGTTTCCGCAATATTTTATATCTATCTCTATCACATATCATCCTTGCAAATAACTATGAAGGGATTGACAACCCCTTTATAGCGTTGGGTGCAAGTGTTTGATTATTTGTGTAGGTACTAGTATTGGGGCCTTGCTTGTTCCTCCTAATGGAATGATACCTTAGTTCTCAACAAACCGAGAGAAATAGTTATCTACTTTGCTGCATCACCCTTTCCTCTTCAAGGGAAAACCAACGCAAGCTCAAGAGGTAGCAAGAAGGATTTCTGGCGCCGTTGCCGGGGAGGATACATGGCAAGAACACGCCTACCAAGTACCCATCACAAACTCATCTCTTGCATTTATTTATTTTCCATTTGCCTCTCATTTTCCTCTCCCCCACTTCTAAAAAGATTTTCAAAAAATACCAAAAAGATTTGCCTTTTTATTCGCCCTTTTTCCGTTCGTCTTTTTGTTTGCTTGCTTGCGTGCTAGATTGCTTTCTTTGTCACGATGGCTCAAGAGAATACCAAGTTATGTGACTTTTCCACTACTAATAATAATGGTTTTATTAGTACTCCGATTGCTCCCGCCACTAATCCGGAATCTTGTGAAATTAATGCTGCTTTGCTCAATCTTGTTATGAAAGAACAATTTTCTCGCCTTCTTAGTGAAGATGCCGCATCCCATCTAAACACTTTCATTGAGTTGTGTGATATGCAAAAGAAGAAAGATGTTGATAATGAATTTTTTTAAATTTAAGCTTTTTCCTTTCTCACTACGAGAACGTGCTAAAACTTGGTTTTCATCTTTACCTAAAAATAGTATTGATTCATGGAATAAGTGTAAAGATGTTTTTTATTTCCAAGTACTTTCCGCCCGCTAAGATTACCTCCCTTAGGAACTATATAATGAATTTTAAGCAACTTGATCATGAGCATGTTGCACAATCTTGGGAGAGGATGAAACTAATGATTAGGAATTTCCCCGCGCATGGTCAGAGTTTATGGATGATTATACAAATTTTTATGCGGGATTGAAGTTTCCTTCTAGAAATCTTTTAGATTCCACTGCGGGTGTTACTTTTATGGAAATCATCTTAGGAGAAGCTACTAAACTCCTAGATAATATTATGGCTAATTACTCTCAATGGCATACCGAAAGATCTCCTCCTAGTAAAAAAGTGCATGCTATGGAAGAAATAAATACTTTGAGTGGAAAGATGGATGGATTAATGATTTTTTTTTGCTAGTATGAGTGCTCCTATTGATCCCAATGATAATCCTTTGTCTTCTTTGATTAGAAATAATAATGAATCTATGGATGTGAATTTTGTTGGTAGGAACAATTTTGTCAATAACGCATATAGAGGTAATTTTAATCCTAGGTCGTTTCCTAGTAATTCCTCTAATACTTATGGTAATTCCTACAACAATTCTTATGGAAATTATAATAATATGTCCTCTGATCTTGAGAATAATATTAAAGAATTCATTAGCTCTCAAAAAGGTTTCAATGCTATGATTGAAGAAAAATTGCTCAAGATTGATGATTTGGCTAGAACGTTGATAGAATTTCTCTTGAGATTGATTCTTTAAAAATTAGATCTATTCCACCCAAGCATGATATTAATGTGAATTTAAAAGCTATCAGAATTTCTATTGATGAGTGTAAGGAAAGAACCGTCAGAATACGTGCTAAGAGTGAATGGCTTGAAAAGGTGTTTTCTAGTGATAATAATGATGAAGATCTTACAGTTATTGGTGTGACACCTATTAAATCTTTGTTTTCTAGTATAAATATTTAAAAATATGGGACTGGAGATGAGTCAACTTTAGTTAAAAGGCGTCCGAATGATTCAGAGTTTTTTGATCTTACTAATAACATTGATAAAAGTGGGATGGAAGAGGTCAAAACTTTAAATAACAATGATCCCACCCTTTCGGATTTCAAGGACTTTAACTATGATAATTGATATTTCGTTGATTGTGTTTCCTTGTTACAATCCATGTTAAATTCTCCGCATGCTTATAATCAAAATAAAGATTTTACTAAACATATTGTGGATGCCATGATGAAATCTTTTGAAGAAAAACTGGAGTTGGAAGTTTCTATACCTAGAAAGATTTATGATGAGCGGGAACCTACTATTAAAATTAGAATTAATGATTATGAGTGCAATGCTTTGTGTGATTTGGGTTCTAGTGTTTCCACGATTCCAAAAACTTTATGTGATGTGCTAGGATTTTGTGAATTTGATGATTGTTCTTTAAATTTGCACCTAGCGGATTCTACAATTAAGAAACCCGTAGGAAGGATTAATGGTGTTCTTATTGTTGCAAATAGGAATATGTGCCGGTAGGTTTCATTGTTCTTGATATAGATTGCAATCCTACATGTCCTATTATTCTCTGTAGACCTTTCCTTAGAACAATTGGTGCAATTATTGATATGAAGGAAGGTAATATTAGATTCCAATTTCCATTAAGGAAAGGCATGGAGCACTTTCCTAGAAATAAAATAAGATTACCTTATGAATCTATTATGAGAGCTACCTATGGATTTCATACCAAAGATGACAATACCTAGATTTATTGCATTATGCCTAGCTAGGGGCGTTAAACAATAGCGCTTGTTGGGAGGCAACCCAATTTTATTTGTTTTGCTTTTGTTTTTGTTTCTGTTTTTGAGTGCTTCACACATCATTACCTCTGTAATAATTGTGTTTTCTTGTTTTAACTAGTGTTTGAGCCACATATGACCTTTGGGCTGGTCTATGGTGTTTGCAAGTTGATTTTGCTGAAAAACAGAAATTTTTCCTCTAAGTCCAGGAATTTTATAAATTCACTGGACCATAAATTTGATATGAATTTTTTACACAAGATTTGTTTACAAATTACCCAGATCATCCAATGTTTTTCAGAATGTTTAGAGTTACAAAAGTATTCGAAGTAAATAATTTCTACAGACTGTTTTGTTTTTGACAGATTCTATTTTCTTTGTGTTTTTTGCTTATTTTGGTGAATCTATGGATTGTATCGGGGGGTATGAACCATGGAGAAGTTGGAATACAATAAATATTACATCACTATAAATAAAGAATGAGTTCACAACAGTACCTAAGTGGTGATTTATTTTTCTTATACTAACGGATCTCATGAGTTTTCTGTTGAGTTTTGTGTTGTGAAGTTTTCAAGTTTTGGGTAAAGATTTGATGGACTACGGAATAAGGAGTGGCAAGACCCTAAGCTTGGGGATTACCAAGGAAACCCAAGACATATTCAAGGATACCAAAGAGCCCAAGCTTGGGGATGCCCCGGAAGGCATCCCCTCTTCCGTCTTCAATCCATCGGTAAATTTACTTGAGGCTATATTTTTATTCACTTGGAGCGTCTCGTATGATATGAGTCTTTACTTTTTAGTTTGCCACAATCATCCTTGCTGCAATCATATTTTGAGAGAGACACACGCTAAATCGTGAATTTATTAGAATACTCTTTGTGCTTCACTTATACCTTTTGAATTAGGCAATGTTGCTCTAGTGCTTCACTTATATCTTTTAGAGCACGACGGTATTGTGTTTTATAGAAAATTTTAAACTTTCGTACTTCACTTATATTATTTTGGGAGTTCTTTAAAAATCATGGTAATTGGTTTATGTTTTGAATTTAGTCCTAATATAATAGGCATCCAAGAGGGATATAATAAAAACTTTCATATTAAGTGCATTGAATATGATAAGAAGTTAGATTTCTTGCATATAGTTTTGAGATATGAAGATGGTGATATGAGAGTCATACTAGTAAGTAACTATGAATTAGAAGAAATACTTGTGTTAAAGCTTGTGATTCCCATAGCATGCACGTGTGGTGAACCGTTATGTGATTAAGTCGGAGCATGATTTGTTTAATGATTGTCAACCTTTGTGTGGAGGTCGGGATCACGCGATGGTTAACTCCTACCAACCCTTCCCCTAGGAGCATGCGTCTAATACTTTGCTTCGATAACTAATAGGATTTTGCAATAAGTATGTGAGTTCTTTATGACTAATGTTGAGTTCATGTATTATACGCACTCTCACCCTTCCACCTTTGCTAGCCTCTCTAGTACCGCGCAACTTTCGTCGGTACATTAAACCGACCGTCCTCAAAACAGCCACCATATATTTTCCTCAAAACAGCCACCATATCTACCTATTATGGCATATTCATAGCCACTCCGAGATATATTGCCATGCAACACCACTGTCTTGTTTTTATGACACACACCATCACTTCCATATTGCTTATAGAGTCATACTTTGTTCTAGATATCGAGTTGTAATCTTTTGAGTTGTAAGTAAATAAAAGTGTGATGATTTGCATTATTAGAGCATTGTCCCGTGTGAGAAAAGGATGAGGAATCTACGATTCCCTCACAAGTTGGGATGAGTCTCTGGACTTTACAAAAAATAAAAGAGGCCAGCGAAGCCCATAAAAAAATAAAAGAGGCAATAGAAGCCCATCCAAAAAAAGAAAAAAGAAAAAAAGAAAAAAGATAGAAAAAATGAGAGAAAGAGAGAATGGACAATGCTACTATATTTTTACACACTTATGCTTAAAAGTAGCACCATGTTTTTCATAGAGAGTCTCCTATTTTGTTACTTTCATATAACTAGTGGTATTACATTTGCACAACCACTTAGTTTTCTTTTTGAGCTTTCATACACTTATAGCTCTAGTGCATTTGTTGCATGGCAATCCCTACTCACTCACATTAATATCTATTTATGGGCATCTCCATAGCCCATTGATATGCCTAGCTTCTTCCTTTCTTTTTGCAACCTCCACCACACTCTATTCCACCTATAGTGCTATATCCATGGCTCACACTCATGTATTGCGTGAGAGTTGGAAAGGTTTGAGAACATAAAAGGTGTGAAACAATTGATTGATTTTCACCGGGGTTGTGAATGACTTAGATACTTTGTGTGGTGAAGATAGAGCATAGCCAGAACATATGATTTGTAGGGATAACTTTCTAAGACCATGTTATTTTGAAAGGAATCAATTACCTTATTAGTATGCTTGAAGTATTATTGTTTTTGTGTCAATATTAGTCTTCTGTTTTGAGTCTTATTGATCTGAATATTCATGCACATTAGAGAATATTACATGGATAAATATGTTAGGTAGCATTCCACATCAAAAATTCTATGTTTATCCTTTACCTACTCAAGGACGAGCAGGAATTAAGTTTGGGGATGCTTGATACGTCAACAACGTATCTACAATTTTTGAATGTTATCTATTTTGGATGTTTTATATGCATTAATATGCTATTTTATATTATTTTTAGGACTAACCTATTAATCTAGAGCCTAGTGCAAGTTTCTATTTTTCCAAATTTTTGAATATTGTAGATAAGTAATATTAAATGGAGTCCAAACGGAACAAAATCTCTCGAAAGATTTTTCTTGGACCGGAAGACACCCAGGTGACTTGGAGTAGGCGGCAAGGCACTTGCTGGGAGGCCACAAGCATGAGGGGCGCGCCCTGAGGGTGGCCGCGCCCCCTGGCTTGTGGGTCCCCTACATGCTTCCTAACCCTATTCCTTGGCCTATAAATTCCCAAATATTCCCGTATCGCCAAAAAGAGCCACATAAATACTTTTACGCTACCGGGATCCTCTGTTCCAGAGAGATCCAATTTGGGAGCCTTTTCCGGTAATCTGCCGGAGAGGGAATCAATCACGGAGGGCATCTATATCAACTCCATTGCCCCTCTCATGATGTGTGAGTAGTTCACCACAGACCTACGGGTCCATAGCTAGTAGATACATGGCTTCTTCTCTCTCTTTGATCTTCAATACCATGTTCTTCATGATCTTCACTAAGATCTATCCGATGTAATACTCTTTTGCGGTGTGTTTGTTGAGATCCGATGAATTGTGAGTTTATGTTCAGATTATCCATGAATATTATTTGAGTCTCTTCTGATTTCTTATATGCATGATTTCATATATTTGCAAGTCTCTTCAAATTATTGGTTTGGTTTGGCCAACTAGATTGGTAATTCTTGCAATGGGAGAAGTGCTTAGTTTTGGGTTCAATCCTGCGGTGTCCTCACCGAGTGACAGTAGGGGTAGCGCGACACATATTGTATTGTTTCCAGCAAGGGTAAAAAGATGGGGTTTTCATCATATTGCTTGAGTTTATCCCTCTACATCATGTCATCTTACTTAATGCGTTACTTTGTTCTTCATGAACTTAATACCCTAGATGCACGCAAGAGTCGGTTGATGTGTGAAGTAATAGTAGTAGATGCAGAATCGTTTCGGTCTACTTGATATGGACATGATGCCTATATGCATAATCATTGCCTTAGATATCTTCATAATTATTTTCTTTTCTATCAATTGCTCAACAGTAATTTGTTCACCCATCGTATTATTTTCCTTTATGAGAGAATCCTCTAGTGAAACCTATGGCCCCCAGGTCTATTTTCCATATCATATTTTCAGATCTATAAACCAAAAATACCAAAAATACTTTGCTGCAATTTATTTACTTTAGTTTTACTTCCACATCTATCAATATTTTATATCTATCTCTATGAGATCTCATCCTTGCAAATAACTCTGAAGGGATTAACAACCCCTTTATAGCGTTGGGTGCAAGTGTTTGATTATTTATGTAGGTACTACTATTAGAGTCTTGTTTGTTCCTCCTACTAGATTGATACCTTGGTTCTCAACAAACTGAGGTAAATACTTATCTACTTCACTGCATCACCCTTTCCTCTTCAAGGGAAAACCAACACAAGCTCAAGAGGTAGCAATACGGTTGAGACATATCAACTCCCCCAAGCTTAAACCTTTGCTTGTCCTCAAGCAATTCAGTTGATAAACTGAAAGTGATAAAGAAAATCTTTTACAAACTATGTTTGATCTTGTTTGTGTAGATATGTCTAACTTATGTTCAGATTTTCAACTTAGATTATAGACTAACCATATTTACAATAATATTTAGGTCTCATATTTACTTATATCAATGGCATAATATACTAGCGAGCAATAATAATAAGTCTCGGATGACAACAATTTAATCAAAACAAACATAATACAATATGATAAACTGGTATCTCGCTAGCTCTTTCTGAGACCGCAAAACATAAATGCAGAGCACCTCGAAAGAACAAGGAGTGACTAGACATTGTAATTCATGGTAAAAGAGATCTAGTCATACTCATACTCAATATCAATTAATAGCAAAGCATACACATGATGGGGGTGCTCTCTAACTAGTGCCTTTTTATAAGAAGAGGATGACTCAACAATAAAGTAAAATAGATGGGCCCTTTGCAGAGGGAAGCATTTATTTGCAGAGGTGCCAGAGCTAGAGCTTTAAAAATTGGGTTGAATCAAAATTTTGGGTGGTATGCTTTCATTGTCAACATAACAACTAAGAAATCTCAATATCTTCCATGCTAAATACATTATAGGAGGTTCCCAAATAGAATAGTAAAGTTTTTTACTCCCCCTCCACCAATCAATCATATTACACGGCGGGCCGAATCCACGGGTACCGTCCATATAAACAACAAACCTGGGGGAGTTTTGTTTCGTTAAATTTGATTTGACTTTTGAGCATGGAACTGGGCATCCCGATTACCAGCCACTTTCTCGTAAATGATAATGAATCGACACATATTTTGAGAATGACCCACCTAACATGGAAGATACTGATAGCCCCTAGTCACCACATGAGCGATCCAGGCATACAAAACATAATATTTATTTGAAGGTTTAGAGAATGGCAGATGCAAATTTACTTGGGACGACATGTGATGTCTACGCATGCTTCTATTCTTGTAGACTATGTTGGGCCTCCAAGCGCAGAGGTTTGTAGGACAACAACAATTTCCCTCAAGTTGATGACCTAAGTTTTATCGAACTCAGGGAAGTAGAGGTTGAAGATGGTCTCTCTCAAGCAACCCTGCAATTAAGATACAAGAAGTCTCTTGTGTCCCCAACACACCTAATACAATTGTCAGTTGTATAGGTGCACTAGTTCGGCGAAGAGATGTTAAAAGGCAAGTGATATGGATGGTAAAACAAGGTATTGTAAATATGAAATAAAAATGGCAGGAAGCAAACATGGAACAAAACTGAAAGTAAATGGTGTTCAATGGTGGAAAACAAGGCCTAGGCTTCATACTTTCACTAGTGGAAACTCCCAACAACATTAACATAGTCTAATCACATGATATTTCCACTAAAACATGCAATGGAGACGTACTCGGAGATCATTCCTTCGTGATCAAGAGATGACGAGAATTATGTAGGGCTGCAAAAGCACACCTCAGATTTCGTAGTTCTCATCTATGGATTTCCCAATGTCACCGCGGCCATCCAAAGAGAGTACCACAATCACCACAACATATCTCAAGGATAGTCAAAGACAAGAACCAAGAGACTCTCAATCTTCAATCAATTCACAAATGAAGAAATCACTCATGAAACTATTCTTCTAATCCATGTCCAATAGAGCGCTGTCACCATGGTCTTGGAGATTTTACTAGATAAGATCAAGTGAGTACATCAATCCAATACATAGAAGAAGGGGAAACATCATGGGATCACCATAGATTAACATAGCCTATGATCACAATCAAGATCACATCATGAGAGAGAGAGATAACCACATAGTTACACGTAGAGCCCTCAGCCCCGAGGGAGACTACTCACACATGGCCATGGTGAGCAAGAGGTTGATGGAGAGGTGCAGCCCGGAGAGGAGACGGCGGCCACGAACCTTGGAGGCGGTGTCCCTTGACCCCCTTTTTCCTTGGAGATGGTGCTGGTATGGAGGTGGTTCTCCACCCCAAGGCGGCTTCCTGGGAGGAGGAAATTTCGTGGCTCTTGGTGGCTCTCCAGAAATCAGGGTTTTCCTCTCCTTATATGAGCTGGGACGATCATCCTTGGCCCTCCGATGGATGCCCCTTTGATCCAAGGGATCTTGGGCACCTCTAGAACCTTCCTTGGGAGTCCTTTCAACCCTAATGAGGCCCCAAAGTCATGTCTTGGGCGAATCATCCATGTTTGGAAAGAGTTGGAGTCAATCATGTCACAATATTTCAGATTCCCGTAATCAAATTTTGTCCTTCAGTAAAACGGGTCTACAAGCCACGTCCGGACTCCGTTTGGACGAATTTTCAGTCCAGAAATTCCTCTCAAAATTCCCCACAACTTTTGCATCTATTATTTTTCCATTTGACGTCATCTTCGAGGTGGAAACAGATGATCTCTAAAATCTGTAGGGGGACAGATTTCAGGAAAGTAAGAGTCCTACTCCAATACGACTCCTTTTGCATTTTTGTCAATTTCCAAGTAATTCCTACGCACCAAAGTGTAAAACAAGAACATTGTGCACTTTTGCAACCATTAATAGGTTAGTCCAAATAAATGCTTAAAAAGATATAAAAATAATAAAAACATGAGACAATGATGCAAAACAAGCATGATACAAGCAAAAATTATGGATACGTTTGGGACGTATCAGCAGGTAAATACCGCATATAGGTAGGTATGATGGACTCATATGGAACAACTTTGGGTTTATGGAAATGGATGCACATGCAGTATTCCTGCTTAGTACAAGTGGAGGCTAGCAAGAGACTGGGGATCGACCAACTAGAGAGCGACAACAGTCATAAACATGCTTTGAGATTAATCAACATTAACTGCAAGCATGAGTAGGATATAAATCACCATGAATATAAACATCGTGGATGCTATGTTGATTTTGTTTCAACTACATGTGTGAACATGTGCCAAGTCAAGCCACTCAAATCATTCAAAGGAGGATACCACTCTATCATACTACATCACAACCATTTTAATATGCATGTTGGCACTCAAGACAAACCATTATTCACTCCTAGCTAATTAAGCATGACATAAGTAACTATAATCTCTAATTGTCATTGCAAACATGTTCAATTCATAATAAGCTGAATCCAGAACGATGAGCTAATCATATTTACAAAAACAAAATAGGTCGAGTTCATACCAACTTTTCTCCATCTCCGTCACTTCTTCATATATCGTCATTATTTCCTTTCACTTGCATGACCAAACAGTGTGAAAAATAATAATAAGAGTGCACGTGCATTGGACTAAGCTGGAATCTGCAAACAATAACTCAAAGGAGAAGCCAAGGTGATATGGACTCCCTGATAGGTAAACAATAATGAATATGTGAGCCACTCAGCATGTCATCGTGGTCTTCTCCTTACAACCCAAAGAAGAAAGAAAAACTATTTACACGGGAAAGCCTGCAACAAGCAAAAGAAGAATGAACAATCTTTTGGGGTTTTCTTTCAACACTACAACAAAAAAAAACTATAAGGTAAAGCTATAACTATTTTTTTGGATTTTCTCAAGCTTAATGAAACACACAAGAAGAAAACAAAAGTAAGAAATAAACTACCATGGATGGTACAAGGAAAAAGTATGAACACAAACAACTGGAATGAGTGTGTGAACATGAATGTAATGTCCGTGAGAAATACGTACTCCCCCAAGCTTAGGCTTTTGGCCTAAGTTGGTCTAAAGCCATGGCTAGAAATAACCTTCTCCTGGGTACTCCGGAGGATACTGAGGGTTCCATTGGTTTGCGAGCTCATGCGGCTCCCACTGAAAAACCGGAACATGATACAGATCGAGATTTGGTGTAGTCTCAGGTGCTAGGGGTTGCGACATGCCCCAATAATCGTAAATGTCCTCGGGCATAATAGTGTACCTGCCTGAATGGATATCGAACAAAGAAGAAGCTGGCAAAGTAATAATCTCACTAGCACCCTGACTAAATACTAAGTTATAAAGAAACCTCTTATTATTGTCTTTCTTAATGAAATCATGTGCTACCATCCTATCATAATCTATATATCTTATAGGAAGTAGCATTTCCTCTTCCTCGTAAAGCATAATAGGTATCTCAAAGTGCTTAGCTAAACGAGATGCATAGATACCTCCGAATATAGGGACCTTCTAACGGTTTAGGTTCAACCGTTGGACAACTATAGCACCCAGACTAAAAGTTCTATCAGCAAATAAAGCGTGGCACAGAATAGTGAGGTCGGGAGCACTGAGGCTTCCACTCTCGCCGCGACCAACTAAACATCTCCCTGCAAATAATGAATGGTAACATAGAACGGGAAAGTGTACGTTGGCCGCTCTTGCCTTTGACACCCCTCTCTCTTTCCCTATAGTGATTGCGGCAATAAAATCATCCATGTCTCTAGGACGTGGTTCATTGATGCTGCCCTCAAAAGGTATTTTGCAAACATTGCAAAAATCGTAAAGTGACATTTCCTTAGGCACATCATATAAATGAAATACTACCATGCGAGGATTCTTCCTAGGATAAAAGTGAAAATTTTGCACGAAAATATTAGTAAGTCGGAGATACTGGTCACACTTATCATTGAGGAAATCGGTGATGCCCGCATTTTCTGCTAGTTAGTAGAAATCTTCATAAATTCCGGCCGCCCTTAAGAATGCCTCACTTGGACATTCACATGGTCGAACTTCCGGTGTGCGAGGAATATTGTATACAGGCTTGTAATTTTCATTTTGTTTAGAACCCCGACTTGAAGAGACTCTCAACAATCTCCTCATCTTTTCTTTTTCTGAAAAATAAATCTGAAATTTTTAGTGACTCCACATAAAAATGAACAAAACTCAATCGAAGCTTATAGAAACTACTCCCACAAGTGCCTAGAAGCTATATCATGCATCAAAACTACTTGGGACCCTACAAATTTGACATTCAAGCTCAAGAAATAAGTCACCACTTCAGCAAGATTTTGCAATATATAAAGCACTAGAAAAAAAACTAATTGGACCATTGGAGGAGTCACGTACCGATAACAATCCCCTAAAATAGTTTTGCAAATGAAGCTTTGAGCAAGGAGATCAAAAATGGTAGCAAGATGAGCTAAAACACGGGTTTGAGCAATGATGGGATTTTTTCTGGAGGAAGAAGGAGTGGATGGGTACTGGAATAAGTGAAGGGGCCCCACATGGGACCCACAAGCCATGGGGCGCGCCCAGGGGGTGGCCGGGCCCTGCAGGCTTGTGGCCCACTGGTGCAGGCCCCTGATGTATTCTTAGTGCCAGAAATTCTTAAGTATTCCAGAAAAAATCATACTAAATTTTCAAGGCGTTCTGAGAACTTTTATTTTCAGGTCATTTTTTTCTATTGCACGGATAAAACAGAAAAAGAGAAATAATAGGATTTTTACTAAATTGAAACTAAGGAACAAAAAATAAAGGTCGGGTACATAAGGTTGTGCTTTCTAAATTCACCCATCTCATGCCCGTCAAAAAGAATCCATCAATAAGGTTGATCAAGTTTTATTGACAAACTTTTTTCAAATGACATGGAACGGGAGAACTTTCGAATAACACTAGGTTACCTCAATGGGGATATGCATGTCCCCAACAATAAGTATATCACATTTCTTCTTGACTGTAGGAAGAGGGAATTCAAAGTCTCCAATAGTAAATGTTGGAAATTTTTCAGTGGAGTTGATACTATGAACTTCAGATTGTTTCTTCGGAAAGTGTACCGTATGCTCATTACCATTAACATGAAAAGTGGCATTGCCTTTGTTGCAATCAAGAACAACCCCTGCAGTATTCAAAAAGGGTCTACCAAGGATAATCGACAAACTGTCGTCCTCGGGAATATCAAGAATAAGAAAGTCCATCAGGATTGTAACGTTTGCAACCACTATAGGCACATCCTCACAAATACCGATAGGTAAAGAAATTGATTCATCAGCCATTTGAAGAGATATTTCAGTACGGTACAACTTATTCAAGTTAAGTCTACGATATAAAGAGAACGACATAACACTAACACCAGCTCCAAGGTCACATAAAGCAGTTTTAACATAATTTACTGTAATAGAGCATGGTATAGTGGGTACTCCAGGATATCCTATTTTCTTTGGTATTCCGCCCTTAAAAGTGTAATTAGCAAGAATGGTGGAGATCTCAGCTTCCGGTATCTTTCTTTTATTAGTAAAAATATCTTTCATTTACTTAGCATAAGGAGACATTTTCAGAATATCAGTTAAGCGCATACGTAAAAAGACACGTCTCAACATTTCAGCATAGCGCTCAAAATCCTCATCATCCTTTTTCTTGCATGGTTTAGGAGGAAAGGGCATGGGTTTCTAAACACATGGTTCTCTTTCTCTACCATGCTTCCTAGCAACAAAATCTCTTTTATCATATCTCTTATTCTTAGGTTGTGGGTTATCAAGATCAACAACAGGTTCAATCTCTACATCACTGCATTACTAGGTTGAGCATCAACATGAACATCATCATTAATATTATCACTAGGTTCACGTTCATTAAGAGATTGTGTCTCAGCGTCATAAATAGAGATATCATTCGGGTTTTCATGTGACTCTATAACCGGTTCACTAGCAATATGCAAAGTCCTATCATCATTATTTTTGTTTTTATTAGAAGGACCATGTACGTCAATATCCACTCTCTGAGAATCTTGCTCAACTCTCTTAGGATGGCCCTCGGGGTACAAAGGTTCCTAAGTCATTCTACCACCTCTAATCACAACTCTAACAGAATGATCATTGTTCTTGCTAGTCATCTCATTGAGCAAATAATTTTGTGCATTAAGTACCTGTTCTACTTCAGTAGTTACCATGGAAGATGTTTACTAATAAGCCTAAGGTCATTGACAGTTTGACTCATATAATCACCCAAGCGATCAAGCATGTAAGCATTATACTTCAATTGTCTACTAACATAAGCATTGAAATTTTCTTGTTTAACAACAAACTTATCAAATTCATCGAAGCATTGGCTAGCAGACTTATTATAAGGAATATCACCTTCATCAAATCTACAAAGAGAATTTACCTCTACTACGTGTGTTGGGTTATCAAGACCATGTATTTCTTGAATAGGCGGTAGATTCTTAACATCTTTAACTTTAATACCTTTTTATTTCATATATTTATTTGCCTCTTGCATATCTTGAGGACTGAGGAATAGAATACCTCTTTTCTTCGGAGTTGGTTTTGGAGGTGGTTCCGGAATAGTCCAATCATTATCATTGCTCAATATATTATTGAATAGTAGTTCAGCTTGTTCAATAGTTCGTTCCCTGAAAACACAACCACCACAACTATCTTTGTGGTCCTTATAAGCATCAGTTAGTCCATCATAAAAGATATCAAGTATTTCATTTTTCTTGAGAGGGTGATCAGGCAAAGCATCAAGTAACCAGAGAAGCCTCCCCAAGCTTGTGGGAGACTCTCTTCTTCAATTTGCACAAAGTTAAATATTTCCTGCAAGGCAGCTTGTTTCTTATGGACAGGAAAATATTTTTCCAGAGAAGTAGTAAATCATATCTTAGGGACTACGCAGACAACCAAGAGCAAGAGAATTAAACCATATCTTAGCATCACCCTTTAATGAGAACGGAAACAACTTAAGAATATAGTAATAACAAATCTTTTCCTCATGAGTAAATAGGGTGGATATATCATTCAATTTAGTAAGGTGTGCCACAACAATTTCAGATTCATAACCATGAAAATGATCATATTCTACCAAAGTAATTAACTCAGGATTGATAGAGAATTCATAATCCTTATCAGTAACACAAATAGGTGAAGTAGCAAACTTGGGATCATATTCCATTCTAGCATTCAAATATTTTTCCTTCCACTTGCATAGCAATTTCTTAAGATCATCTCTATCCTTACAAGCAAGAAAGTCCCTAGCTACTTCTACTTCCATAACATAACCCTCAGGTATATTAGGCAATCCATATCTAGGAGAGCTAGGTCTAGCAGGTGAATCATAGTGTTCATGGTTTCATCAGATTCAACAATATCATCAGTTTCAGCATTCACTCTAGCAATTTGTTCATCAAGAAATTCACCAAGTGGTACAATAGTATCAAGCAAAGTATCATCATAAGCATCATGCATAGCAGAAGTAGCATCATCAACTACTTGCGACATATCAGATTCAGTAGCAGGTGGTGGTGTCGCAAATTTACTCATAACAGACGGTGAATCAAGTGCAGAGCTAGATGGCAGTTCCTTACCTGCCCGCGTAGTTGAGGGGTAAATCTTGGTTTTAACGTCTTTCAGATTCTTCATTGTGATCAATAGATATAAATTCCAAGTGACTCAGAGAATAAAGCTATGCTCCCCAGCAATGGCGCCAGAAAAAGGTCTTGATAACCCACAAGTATAGGGGATCACAACAATTTTCGAGGGTAGAGTATTCAACCCGAATTCATTGATTCGACACAAGGTGAGCCAAAGAATATTCTCTAGTATTAGCATCTGAGTTGTCAATTCAACCACACCTGAAATACTTAATATCTACAACAAAGTATTTAGTAGCAAAGTAGTATGGAAGTAACGGTAACTGTGACAAACGTAACAGTAGCAGTTTTGTAGTGATCGTAACAATAGCAACGAAAGAGTAACTTAGCAAAGATCAATATGTGGACAGCTTGTAGGCAATGGATCAGTGATGGATAATTATGTCGGATGACATTCATCATGCAACATTCATAACATAGGGTGATATAGAACTAGCTCCAATTAATCAATGTAATGTAGGCATGTATTCCATATACAGTCATACGTGCTTATGGAAAAGACTTGCATGACATCTTTTGTCCTACCCTCCCATGGCAGCGGGGTCCTAATGGAAACTAAGGGATATTAAGGACTCCTTTTAATAGTGAACCGACCAAAGCATTAGCACTTAGTGAATACATGAACTCCTCAAACTACGGTAATCACCGGTAAGAATCCCAATTATTGTCACCCTAGGGGATGCGGATCATAACTCGCAATAGGTGTATATAACTTGCAATATAGGATCAAGAACACATATATATTCATGAAAACATAATAGGTTCAGATCTGAAATCATGGCACTCGGGCCCTAGTGACAAGCATTAAGCATAACAAAGTCATAGCAACATCAATCTCAGAACATAGTGGATAATAGGGATCAAACCCTAACAAAACAAACTCGATTACATGATAGATCTCATCCAACCCATCACCGTCCAGCAAGCCTACGATGGAATTACTCACAAACTATGGAGAGCATCATGAAATTGGTGATGAAGGATGGTTACTGATGCCGACGCCGTCGATTTCCCCTCCCCGGAGCCCAAATCAGACTCCAGATCTGCCCTCCCCAGGAAGAACAGGAGGTGGCGGCGGCTCTGTATCATAAAATGCGATAAACCCTTCTCTTTGAATTTTTTTCTCCGCGGATAGGAATATATAGAAGTGGAAACGAGATCGGTGGAGGCTCAGGGACCCCACAAGCTAGGGGGGCGCGGCCTAGGGGGTCGCGCCCTGCAGACTTGTGGCTTGGGGGTGGCCCCTCTCTGGTAGATTCTTTTGCCAGTATGTTTTATTAAATCCAAAAATATTCTCCATAATTTTTTAGGTCAATTTGAGAACTTTTATTTCTGCACAAAAATAACACCAAGGCAATTCTGCTAAAAACAACGTCAGTCCAGGTTAGTTCCATTCAAATCATGCAAATTAGAGTCCAAAACAAGGGCAACGTAGTTTGGAAAAGTAGATCTGTTGGAGACGTATTAATGCCTAGTCCTACTTGTTGGTGGGTGACTATGTATATGATTTGATCATCACATGAACTGAGATAGCGATGATCACAGAGTTCAAGGCAGAGATGCATCATCTGTTCAAGATGAATGACCTTGGCCCTCTCAGCTATTACCTGGGAATTGAAGTTGTGCAAGAAAAGGGTGCGATCACACTCTGCCAGCAAGCGTATGCTGGAAAAATACTTGAGCAGGCGGAAATGAGCGGCTGCAATAACTATCACACTCCTAGGGAATACATACTGAAACTCAGAAAGGATGGTGGTGCAAAGGAAGTTGATTCAACCCTATATCGCAACATAAGTGGGAGCCTCTGGTACCTTGTACACACCCATCCTGATATTGCACATTTTATGGGGATTGTGAGCCGGTTCAGGGAGAATCCGAACTCAAATCATTGGGATGTAGTGAAGCAAATCCTTTGCTACGTTCAGGGGACAAGGCATTATGGCTGTCGGTACACGAGTGGAGGTAAAACAACACTGCTTGGGTATAGTGGCAACGATCAAGCCGACGATATAGGTGACCGCTAACGCACGATATAGGCGACCGCTAATGCACGTCGAGTCAGGTCTTCTTCCTTTGTGACAATCCAAGCAGCCGAACTTCACATAAGTAGAAAATTGTGGCAATTAGCTCATGTGAAGTGGAGTATGTAGCAGTAGCAGTAGCTACTCAACAAGGGATCTTGGTAAGTCATCTCCTTGGTGAGATGCAGGGTGAGGAAGCAAGCAAGTTCAGACTCTTGGTGCATAACAAATCAACCATCCCACTAGCAAATAATCGAGTTCATCACGATCGAAGCAAGCATATTGATGTGAAGTTTCACTTCATCCGCGATAGCATGGAAACTAAGCAAGTCGAGGTTGATTATGTGAGGACACAAGAGCAGCTAGCAGATGTTGTGACGAAATCCCTTTGAAGAATTCAGTTCACTGAAATGTGTCCAAGGCTAGGCGTCGTGGAGATCACTCGATGTCAAGCTTAGGGGGATATTGTTATAAATAATCTCGTATGATAGACATGATTGGATCATAAGCCTAGTAATTAGATCACCTAATTGTGTAGATCATGAACACATAGGTGAATTGGATCTTACCACCAATGCAGGAATCCATTGGTCTTGTTGATGCGAAGTCTTGTGCCTGCTCGATGCAGGCTCGATGTAGATGGTTGCTCCAGGTAGCAGTGTCCCTCCAGGCGCCAGCAGCACTGCCCTAGCACTAGAGAAGAGGTAGGAGAAGGCCTAACCCTCCCAAAACGCTCCCCTAGACCAGATTGGGGTTTTAGGATTTAGGAGGGCAGAGTAGAAGCACGTGAACATGTCAGATTGTGCGTGGCAAGCTGCCCCCCTCTTTATATATGGCGCTGGTGATCAGGGGACCTCAACCACGTTGGTTTGGGTCGCCCTCGATCTGGGCGCGTTAGTTGGGGGCGAGGAGGTATGTACGTTGGTTCGTGACCCCTTCCCCTTAACGTTATTTATTTCTGGTTCATTCTCTTGGCCCATTGGGCCTTAGATCAATACCAACATTCTCCCCTTGATCGTTAGGCTCAATAACTTTTGTCCATTCTCCGTAGGAATCATATACCAGAGTAAGGTGTTACAACAAATGAAATATCATTGAACCGCAATACTCATAGCACACATCCTATTTCGAAATGGAATATATATTACTTAGTGGGGAGTGGTTTATATTAGCGGTCCCATAACTTGATAATCAAGAGGCTTCCAATAATCCCATGTCGGCTACATGCTCACAAAATATATTGGGTGGTAAGCCTTTAGTGAGCGGATCTGCAAGCATACGTGTGGTATTGATATGCTTAACATTTATAGTTTGATCCTGGATTTTATGTTGAACAACGCTATACTTTAGGTCAATGTGCCTGGCAGCAACACTTGGCTTGTTGTTATTAGCATAGAAAATTGTGGGTTCGTTATCGCAGTACAACGTCAGTGGTTTGGAAATGCTGTCAACCACTTTAAGTCCAGGAAGGAAATTCTTTAGCCATACAGCTTGCCTAGTGGCCTCAAAACATGTTATAAACTCTGCGTGCATTGTAGATGAGGCAACTATCATTTGCTTGGAGCTTTTCCATGATATTGCTCCACCAGCGAGTGTGAACATATAACCTGATGTGGATTTCTTGCTATCCACACACCTGTCAAGATCAGAGTCCGAGTAACGAATAATTTCCAGGTTATCAGACTTTTTATATGTAAGCATGATATTTTTAGTACCTTTCATATAACGCAAGACTTTCTTTGCAGCCTTCCAGTGGTCCGGTCCAGGATTAGATTGAAATCTGCCAAGCATCCCGGTTACAAAAGCTAAGTCAGGGCGTGTACACACTTGAGCACATATGATGCTTTGGACAACCGAAGCATACGGAACCGACTTCATCTGATCAGGTTCATTTTGGTTCCTTGGACATTGGAATGTCCCAAACTTATCACCCTTGACTATGGGGGCAGGTGAGGAAGAGCATTGATGTATATTGTATATCTTTTGTACTCTCTTAAAGTATGCCTTTTCTGATAGTCCCAATGTTCCATTGGATCTATCTCGATGAATCTCAATGCCGAGGACCTACAAGGCTTCACCAAGATCCTTCATGTCAAAATTTGAGGACAAAAATCTCTTAGTCTCATGCACCATATCTCTATCACTACAAGCCAATAAAATATCATCCACATATAGGACTAAAGTTGCAAACCTACTGCCTTTAAATTTGACATATATGCAGTTGTCCACTTCATTTTCTTTAAAACCAAAAGTTCTAATATCCCTGTCGAACTTGAGGTACCATTGCCTTGAAGTTTGCCTCAAGCCATATATGGATTTCTTTAAACGACATGCCATATGTTCTTTTCCTTCCACGACAAATCCTTCAGGTTGAGTCATGTAAACTTCTTATTTTAAGTCACCATTCAAAAATGGTGTCTTGACATCCATTTGATGCAGCTCTAAATCATAATGAGCTACAAGTTCCATGACAATTCTGAAATAATCTTTTGCAGACATAGGTGAGAAGGTCTCCTTATAATCAATCCCTTCTCTCTGTGTAAAACCCTTTCCTACAAGTCCCGCTTTGAACCTTTCTACGTTCCCTTTGGAATCATATTTAGTTTTGTAGACCCACTTGCAACCTACCCATTTGGCTCCATTAGGAACCTCTACCAAGTCCCAAATGCCATTAAGGCTCATAGATTTTAATTCGTCTTCCATGGTGACCAACCATTTGGACGAGTCTTCACTTTTAGTGGCTTCTTTATATAGGTTCATATCTTGTGCCTTCTGAGGGAGTCCGAAATTAAGGGGTCGTCAGGTAGTTGGCTTACTACGAAGAGGTCGGCCTGATGGGCTATGCCTATGATGGGCCGGATTGTGCGATCGTCTCGTATTCAAGGAGGAGAACCTCAAAGACTCGCGTGGCAACTAAGTGAAAGTAGACTAGGTCAGTTGCATGTAACCCTAGGCCCTCCCGGTGACTATATAAACCAGGGGTCCTTGTCCATGTAGGCGGATTATATCACCTAGGGTTTAGTATACACGATCTCGAGGTAGACTCCGTAATCATCATCCACATCAATATAATCAAGCATGACATAAGGTTTTACCTCCTGAAGAGGGCCCGACTGTGAGTAAACATTGTCTCCCCCTTTCTCCTACATCCCATCGATCCAAGGACCACGGTTCGGGACCCCCTACCCGAGATCTACCGGTTTTGATGCCGACATTGTTGTTTTCATTGAGAGTTCCACTGATTGGATCGCTGAAAGATCGATGGCGCACCTAGTCATCAGCGAAGATATCATTAACATGGACGTCTTTGTCTCCGGACAAATCTTCGCCTTCAGAAGTGTGATTCTGAATGCCAATCCGGCCGGCCACCTCGGCCTGGTCGAGAACTTTAGCCCTGGTTAGGAAGTCATGTTCGGGAACCTAGAGTTCACTGCTGACCCCCGGGGAGATCTTGTGTTAACAAGACTCTTAGCTCCTCTCGAGGAACTCGCGACCCCCTACACTTTGGTGTCGGGAACCGCAGACCTCATCACCGGGAGGACCTTCATCCCCACCTCGGCCCTAGAGCTCGGCACGGTGAACACACCGGAGTGCATCTTGACCGAGAACACTCTGGAAGTGACCTTGAATTCCACGAGGGGATCAACAACACGGATTGAACCCGAACAATCAAGCGGTGTGAGCCCCACTGAAATCCCCATGTTACACAAGCTACTCGATTAGATGCAAGTCATGGGGATGGCGAATGACCAAGTTACTTTCTATGACCAGATCGGATTTAGACCCGATGATAGAGAAATCTATATCCCACCCATTACGCTCATGACAAAGATCGTCGAGTGCGTGGGCACGGGTTCCCCGCATGAATCACCTGAGCTGAGGACGGTCTACGTCCCGGTCAGCGATCTTCCGGACTTATCCAACAATCTGAAAAATCTATCTCGCCCTAACAACGCGTCGGGGCGAGCGGCAGGCCCAACATGTGACCTAGTCGGGAACACCTCTATCGAGGTTTCCTGTGTGCAAATCACGGGAATCCAAAATCTTTCCCTGCCCACCACCCATACCGAGAATAAGACGGAAGAGTACGACTCTCCGGGCACGTACGGCGTCATGGAGAAGCCAGGGGAATTAGTACACCACTTTTGCGACATATTCCTCCTCGCCAACAAGACCGGAGGCCGTGATGAGCGGGAGCTTATTCACGCTTTCCAGCAGCATTGCCACGATGAGGGCATCCTCAACACCCTCTCCCATCGCTGGATTCAATCCTTCACCGAGCTGTCAAGCATAGTGCTCAAATACCGCGCCAGGGAAAATACTTTGCCAATTTAGCAAATGTGCAACGACCCTAGCCTCACCAGACCAATTCGGACAGGACACACACCCTCGGTTATGAGGCCAGTCGCAACTGGAAACTCGGCAAAAAGAACTCGGACGTGGGGTAAATCAGACGCCATGCCACATAAATTCCGCCCCGCCTGAATCAAGCTCCACCCATAGCCTTAGAGCATGTTGGGTCCTTAGGCAGGTCGCAAAAAGCAGAGAGATTATCCTCATCGCGACACCCACGGAGCGATGGCCAATGACACCGCCAGATACAACCATAGAGATCTTAATGAACTATGAGACATTCACATCTAAATGATAAAGAAAGAGAGCATTTCGGGAGCTCCATCAAATCCATCATGTAGGAGCAGCAAACCCATGGTCGAACACACCTATCACATTCTACGAGGATGATGAGCCGATGACCAGCACAGGACGGGCACCTGCCGCCCTAGTCCTAAACCCCATAGTCGATAGCTTCAAACTCAACAAGGTACCGATGGACGGGGCAGTGGGCTCAATCTCATTTACGATGACACACTTGCAAAAATGCAGTTCAGCCAATCTAGAATCGAGCCGAGCACAACCACCTTCCGGGGTATTGTCCCCGGAAGAGAGGCCCGCTGCACAGGAAGAGTAGCGCTCGACGTCGTGTTCGGCACACCCGATAATTACAGATCCGAGGAGCTACTCTTTCATATCTTCCCTTTCCATAGTGGTTACCACGCACTGTTGGGGTGCGAATACTTCACACGGTTCCAAGCCATACCGCATTACAGATACATGATACGTCCATTTTGCATCATGCTTTTATGTTGATATTTATCGCTTTATGGGCTGTTATTACACTTCACGGTACAATACTTATGCCTTTTCTCTCTTATTTTATAAGGTTTACATGAAGAGGGAGAATGCCGGCAGCTGCAATTCTAGTATGAAAAAGGAGCAAGTTTGAAATACCTATTCTACGCAACTCCAAAAGCCGTGAAAATCAACGAGGAATTATTTTGGATTTTATAAAAAATACTGGGCGGAAGAAGTACCAGAGGGGAGCCACCAGGAGGCCACAAGCCTGCCAGGCGAGACCTACCCCCCTGGCCGCGCCTAGGTGGATTGTGGGCCCCCTATTGCCCCTCTGGCTCCCATCTTTTTCTATAAGGAGGGTTTCGTTCCAGAAAAATCAAGAGGAGGCTTTCGGGAGGAATCGCCGCCGCCACGAGGCGGAACTTGAGCAGAACCAATCTAGAGCTCCAGCAGGGCCGTCCTATCGGGGAAACTTCCCTCCTCGAGGGGGAAATCGTCGCCTTCGTCATCACCAACACTCCTCTCATCGGAGGGGACTCATCACCATCAACATCTTCATCAACACCTTCTCATCTCCAAACCCTAGTTTATCTCTTGTAACCAATCTCCGTCTCGCGACTCCGATTGGTACTTGTAAGGTTGCTAGTAGTGTTAATTACTCTTTGTAGTTGATGCTAGTTGGACTACTCGGTGGAAGATCATATGTTCAGATCCTTGATGCTATTCAATACCTCTCTGGTCATGAACATAATTATGCTTTGTGAGTAGTCACTTTTGTTCCTAAGGACATGGGATAAGTCTTGCTATAAGTAGTCATGTGAATTTGGTATTCGTTCGATATTTTAATGTGATGTATGCTGTCTTTCCTCTAGTGGTGTTATGTGAACGTCGACTACATAACACTTCACCATTATTTGGGCCTAGAAGAAGGCATTGGGAAGTAGTAAGTAGATGATGGGTTGCTAGAGTGATAGAAGCTTAAACCCTAGTTTATGCGTTGCTTCGTAAGGGGCTGATTTGGATCCACTAGTTTAACGCTATGGTTAGACTTCGTCTTAATTCTTCTTTCGTAGTTGCGGATCCTTGCGAGAGGGGTTAATCATAAGTGGGATGTTTGTCCAAGTAAGGGCAGCACCCAAGCACTGGTCCACCCATATATCAAACTATCAAAGTAGCGAACGCGAATCATATGAACATGATGAAAACTAGCTTGACAGAAATTCCCATGTGTCCTCGGGAGCGCCTCACCTCCTATAAGAGTTTTTCTAGGCTTGTCCCTTGCTACAAAAAGGGATTGGGCCATCTTGCTGCACCTCCGTTACTATTGTTACTTGCTACTTGCTACGAATGATCTTATCACACAACTATCTGTTACCGATAATTTCAGTGCTTGCAGAGAATACCTTGCTGAAAACCACTTGTCAGTTCCTTGTGCTCCTCGTTGGGTTCGACACTCTTACTTATCGAAAGGACTACGATAGATCCCCTACACTTGTGGGTCATCAGTACATGAAGCTCAAAATGTCACGGCCGAACAGAGTGATGACGGTAAACAGTGACCCCAAAAGAGCCATCCGGGCTGAGAACAAAATGACATCCCTCGCCGTGGAAGTACTGGCAAAGACCCTCGCCGCAGAAGAACTCACGGCACTACACGCCGAGGTGGACAAAAACGATGTGATCCTCGGAAAGTGTCCGAAGTCCACATCCTTCAAACCGGCTGATGAAATCATCAAATTCCAGGTACACCCGACGAACTCCAATAAAACAACGTCATTCGGGGCACAACAGGAGCCCGAAATCGACGAAGCACTACGCACTATTTTGCGTGAAAATTGGGACATATTTTCCTAGCACCCATGAGACATGCCAGGATTCCCTCGGGAGCCGGCAGATCATAGCCTGAACATAATAGCCGGTTTCAAACCCGTCAAATAGGGCTTGCGCCGATTTTCCAAACCGAAACGCCAAGCTATGCGCGAAGAGCTCGCTAAACTATGGATGCCGGTTTCATCAGGGATATTAAACACCCCGACTGGTTGGTAAACCTAGTCATGGTACCAAAGAAGGATAAATCCTAGCGGCTATGTGTCAATTTTAAAGACCTAAACAAAGTCTGCCCCAAGGATCCCTTTCCGTTGCCCCGAATAGATCAGGTTATTGACACCATAGCTGGTCACAATTCCCTATGCTTCCTTGATGCCTACTCCAGATACCATCAGATCAAAATGAAGGAATCTGATCAGGCAACAACCACATTCATAAAATCCTACGGGCCATTCTGTTTGAACACAATGCCATTCGGGCTGAAAAACGCGGGCCACTTATCAGCGCATGATTCAGACTTGCTTGGGGAAACAAACCGGAAAAACAGTAGAGGCATATGTAGACGATGTGATCTTCAAGGCCAGACACGTCAACCAGCTGCTGGACGACCTCAGGGAGACCTTTGCCAATTTATAGGAGTACGACATTTGGCTTAATCCGGATAAATGTGTCTTAGGCGTCCCCGCGGGCAAACTCCTTGGATTTATTGTATCGCAAAGAGGAATGAAGCCAATCCGGCCAAAATACGAGCTTTGTCACAGCTCGCGATACCAACAGACCTACAACACATACAAAATATGGCAGGCTACATGGCGGCCCTAAGCCGATTTATATCTTGTCTAGGCGAGAAGGCCCTGCCACTATATCGGTTGTTGAAGAAAACCAAAGATTTCAAGTGGACCGATGAGGCCACAACGGATTGGGAGGACATCAAGGCGATATTAGCCAGCAACCCCATACTACCAGCACCCTTCACATGGGAGCCAATGTTGCTATACATCTTGGCCACCAATCAAGTCGTCAGCATGGTACTCGTCGTAGAACGAGAAGCCAAGGGCCAACAACTACGGATTCAAAGGCTGGTCTACTACGTATCCGAAGTTCTCACCCCATGCAAAACCAGGTATCCACACTACCAAAATATCGCCTATACAGTGTTCATGGCATCACGGAAGCTTCAACAATATTTCCAGGATTGTGCAGTCACTGTGACTTTGGAAGTTCCGCTGAAAGATATTATAAACAATAAAGATGCCACTGGCCAAATAGATAATAGGCCATCGAGCTCCTGCTTGTCGATATCACTGATACGTATCCGTCGTATCTATAATTTTTGATTGTTTCATGCCAATTTTCTACAACTTTCATATACTTTCGGCAAGTTTTTATACTATTTTTGGGACTAACATATTGATCTAGTGCCCAGTGCCAGTTCCTGTTTGTTGCATGTTTTTTGTTTCGCAGAATATCCATACCAAACTAAGTCCAAACGTAATAAAAACTTACAGGGATTTTTTGGAAGATTTATGATTTTTGGGAAGAAGAATCAACGTGAGGCGATGCACGGAGGGCCCACAAGCCCTGTAGTCGCCACCAGGAGGTACGGTGGCGGCTGGCAGGCTTGTGGGCACTCCTTAAGGCGGTTCGAGCCCCTCTTTTGCCACAAGAAAGATAATATCCGGAAGAAAATCGTGTTAAAATTTCAGCCCAATCGGAGTTACGGATCTCCGGGAATTTAAGAAACGGTGAAACGCAGAATCTGAGAGCGCAGAAACAGAAGGACAGAGAGAGAGAGATCCAATCTAGGAGGGGCTCTCGCCCCTCCGCCGCCATGGAGACCATGGACCAGAGGGGAAACCCTTCTCCCATCTAGGGAGGAGGTCAAGGAAGAAGAATAAGGAGGGGGGCTCTCTCCCCCTCTCTCCCGGCGGCGCCGGAACGCCGCTCGGGACATCATCATGTGACGGCGATCTACACCAACACCTCCATCATCTTCACCAACACATCCGTCATCTTCACCAACATCTCCATCATCTTCCTCCATCTATATTCAACGGTTCACTTTCCCGCAACCCGCTGTACCCTCTACTTGAACATGGTGCTTTATGCTACATATTATTATCCAATGATGTGTTGCTATCCTATGATGTTTGAGTAGATTATTGTTGTCCTATCGGTGATTGATGAATTGCTATGATTGGTTTAATTTGCTTGTGGTTATGTTGTTGTCCTTTGGTGCCCATCATATGATCGCACGCGTGGATCACACCATAGGGTAAGTTGTATGTTGATAGGACTATGTATTGGCAGGCTAGAGTGACAGAAGCTTCAAACCTAGCATAGAAATTGATGCATATGGGATTGAAGGGGGACCAATATATCTTATTGCTATGGTTGGGTTTTACCTTAATGAACGTTAGTAGTTGCGGACGCTTGCTAATAGTTCCAATCATAAGTGCATAGAATTCCAAGTAAGGGATGACATGCTAGCACAGGCCTCTCCCACATGATACTTCCTATCGATCTAGTAACGTAGTCAATTGCTTAGGGACAATTCCGCAACTCCTACCACCACTTTTCCACACTCGTTAGACACTCGTAGTTGTTTCTTTATCTAACCAGCCCCTAGTTTTATTTACGTGTTCTTTACTTTCTTGCAAGTATATCCTTTCACTCCTACGAAGTACTTCTAGTTTCATACTTGTTCTAGGTAAAGCGAACGTAAAGTGTGCGTAGAGTTGTATCGGTGGTCGATAGAACTTGAGGGAATATTTGTCCTGCCTTTAGCTCCTCGTTGGGTTCGACACTCTTACTTATCGAGAAAGGCTACAATTGATACCCTATACTTGTGGGTTATCAAGACCTTTTTCTGGCGTCGTTGCCGGGGAGAGAGAGAGAGCGTGGGGTGAATATTCTCGTGTGTGCTTGTTTTCTTTATCACTAAGTAGATTTATTTTCTGTTCTAAGTTGTTCTCTATCTTTAGTTATGGATATGGAACACGAAATGCCACAAAAATTAGGTGTACTTGCTACTCATGGAGATGGGGAACCTCCTAAAACCCTCGATGCTCGTTATGTGGAAAATATTATGTACTTCTTTAATAATCCTGAGAAAGCCCCATTCAATTATATAATGGGATACACGTTGGATCAACATGAATACTTTAGGGATTATCGCTTGACTCAAAAAGGGAAACTTTTATGGGATCAAATCCATTTGTTGAAATGGTATGCTTGGGAACTATGCAAGAGACATGGTGTTACTTGTTGCTCTAGGATGAAGGCTCCACACCTTCCCTTTTCTTGTGAGTTTGATGATCATAGAACCTTGGCTTCTTATGCTAATGGTATATATGATTACTATGATGTGGATCAAATAGAAGAGTTTGTTGCTTTTATGGGTGCTTATGAAATTGAGGCTTTGTTTAAAAGGTATGATGGTAATGATGATTCTCCTTACCGATCTAAAAATTTGGCTATGCTTCATTATTGTTATACTAATTATGAATATAATACCCATATTGAACGATTTAAGGAGAAATCCTATGCTGCCCAAGAAGAGACTATTATTTTGCAGGAAACTATGGAAGAAGAAAATGCTGAAATTGTGAGCTCATTAGATGAAAAAGATGACGAGGAGAGCGAAGAACAAAAGGAGGAAGAACGGACTAGCTACCCGTGTCCACCTTCTAATGAAAGTAACTCTTATACTCGTACAATATTTAATTTCCCTTCGTTCTTACCGAAGGATGAATGCTATGATCCCTTGGATTCGTTTGAAATATCCCTTTTTGATGAACTTGATGCTTGCTACGCTTGTGGCCATGATGCCAATATGAATGATGCCTATGAAGATGAGATAGCTATAGTTCCTTATGTTACACATGATGATTTTGAGGAATATAATATGCATGTGCTTGCTGCTCCTACTTGCAATTATTATGAGAGAGGAACTACATCTCCACCTCTCTATGTTTCCAATACGATAAAATTGCAAGAAACTGCTTATGCTATGTATTGGCCTTTACTTGATGTGCATGAATTGTTCTTTTATGAAATGCCAATGCATAGGAAGATAGTAAGACTTTGTCATTGCATGATATATGTTACCTTGTGCTCACTACTAAATTTCAAATCATTGCTAATTAAAATTGGCTTTGATATACCTTGGGATCCGGGTGGATCCATTACTTGAGCACTTTATGCCTAGCTTAATGGCTTTAAAGCAGGCGCTGCCTGGGAGACAACCCGGAAGTTTTAGAGAGTCATTTATTTCTGTTGAGTGCTTTTATTTAGTTTAAAAACAAAAATATAGAGGGGAGCTTAAAACTTTTTCAAAAAGAGAAGCAATTGAAAGGTGATGCATTGCGGAAGTGAGGGTCGACCTTGAACACTTGTGTTCATGCTCATGGAAACAATGTAGAATTTTTCATGGAAGTTTCTCACAAAAATAATTATCCCCTTGTACAATTCCTTTGTGTTTTTAAAAATAATGTGCCAAGCAAAGCCTTTACGATTAGTTTGGGTGATAGTTGTTTAATCACGCTGAGAAAAGACAGAAACTCTCTGCTCACAAAATTAATTTTCATTTTTATTATGGAAGAGCTTTTGAGTTGATTCGTTTTTATTCTGATTGATATGCAAATTTTCCAGAAGTTTGTAATTTTTCAGATTTTTTGAGATATCAGAGGTATACGGAATATACAGATTGCTACAGACTGTTCTGTTTTGACAGATTCTGTTTTCTATGCATTGTTCTCTTATTCTGATGAATCTATGGGTAGTATCGGGGGGTATGAACCATGGTGAAGTTGGATTACAGTAGATATAATGCTTATATGATTTTAGAATGAGTTCACAACAGTACTTGAAGTGGTGATTTATTTTATTATACTAACGGATCTCACGAAGTTTTGTTGAGTTTTGTGTGATTGAAGTTTTCAAGTTTTGGGTGAGAGCACGATGGATGAAGGAATAAGGAGAGGCAAGAGCCTAAGCTTGGGGATGCCCGAGGCACCCCAAGGTAATATTCAAGAAGACTCAAGCGTTTAAGCTTGGGGATGCCCCAGAAGGCATCCCCTCTTTCGTCTACAATCTATCGGTAATTTTACTCGGAGCTATATTTTAATTCGTCACATGATATGTGCAAATGCTTGGAGCGTATTTTGTGTTTTTTTCCTTTTTATTTTATGCTCCATGCTGGTATGAGATAGTCCTTGGTTGGCTTTATAGAATGCTTCATGTGCTTCACTTATATCTTTTGAAGTTTGGATTGCCTGTTTCCCTACACATAGAAAACCGCCATTTGTAGAATGCTCTTTTGCTCACTTATATTTGTTAGAGCGGGGCATATCTTTTGTAGAAAGAATTAAACTCTCATGTTTCACTTATAGCTATTTAGAGAGTTAACAGGAGTTGGTCATTCACATGGTTAGTCATAAAATCCTACATAAAACTTGTAGATCACTGAATACGATATGTTTGATTCCTTGCAACTGTTTTGCGACATGAATATGTGATATTAGAGTCATGCTAGTGAGTAATTGTGTTTTTTTAGAAATACTTGTGTTAAGGTTTGTGATTCCCGTAGCATGCATGTATGGTGAACCGTTATGTGATGAAGTCGGAGCATACTTTATTTATTGATTGTCATCCTTTGTGTGGAGGTCGGGATCGCGCGATGGTTAACTCCTACCAACCTTTCCCTAGGAGCATGTGTGTAGTACCTTGTTTCGATGACTAATAGACTTTTGCAATAAGTATGTGAGTTCTTTATGACTAATGTTGAGTCCATGGATTATACGCACTCTCACCCTTCCACCATTGCTAGCCTCTCTAGTGCCGCGCAACTTTCTTCAGTGCATTACACCCACCATATAGCCTTCCTCAAAACAGCCACCATACCTACCTATTATGGAATTTTCATAGACATTTCAAGATATATTGCCATGCAACTACCACTATTCCGTCTCATGACATGTGCCACCACTTCCATATTGCCATTGCATGATCGTAAGATAGCTAGCATGATGTTTCCATGGCTTGTCCATTTTTTGATGTCATTGCTATGCTAGATCATTGTCACGGTACACTACCGAAGGCATTTCATATAGAGTCATCATTGGTCTAAGTATTGAGTTGTAAGTGTGATGATCATCATTAATAGAGCATTGTCCCATGTGAGGAAATAAAAGAGGCCAGCGAAGCCCATTTATAAAAAAGAGGCCAAAGATGCCCACCAAAATAAAAAATAAAAATAAAAAAAGAGGCCAAAGAGCCCACAAAAAATGAGAGAAAAGAGAGAAGGGACAATTGCTACTATCCTCTTTCCACACTTGTGCTTCAAATAGCACTATGATCTTCATGACAGAGAGTCTCCTATGTTGTCACTTCCATATACTAGTGGTAAATTTTCATTGTATAACTTGGCTTGTATATTCCAATGATGGGCTTCCTCAAAATTGCCCTAGGTCTTCGTGAGCAAGCAAGTTGGGTGCACACCCACTAGTTTCTTTTGTGAGCTTTCATACACTTGTAAGCTCTAGTGCATCCGTTGCATGGCAATCCCTACTCACTCACATTGATATCTACTGATGGGCATCTCCATAGCCCGCTGATACACCTAGTTGATGTGAGACTATATCCTCCTTTTTGTCTTCTCCACAACCACCATATTCTATTCCACCTATAGTGCTATGTCCATGGCTCACGCTCATATATTGCGTGAAGGTTGAAAAAGTTTGAGAACACTAAAGTATGAAACAATTGCTTGGCTAAAACCGGGGTTGTGCATGATTTAAATACGTTGTGTGGGGAAGATGGAGCGTAGCCAGACTATATGATTTTGTAGCGATAACTTTCTTTGGCCATGATATTTTGAGAAGACACGATTGCTTTGTTATATGCTTGAAATATTATTGTCTTTATGTCAAATGATAGACTATTGCTTCGAATCACTCGTGTTTTAGTATTCATGCCATGATTATATTATATGATCAAGATTATGATAGGTAGCATTCCACATCAAAAATTATCTTTTTTATCATTTACCTACTCGAGGACGAGCAGGAATTAAGCTTGGGGATGCTGATACGTCTCCGCCTTATCTATAATTTTTGATTGTTTCATGCCAATATTCTACAACTTTCATATACTTTTGGCAACTTTTTTTACTATTTTTGGGACTAACATATTGATCTAGTGCCCAGTGCCAGTTCCTGTTTGTTGCATGTTTTTTGTTTCGCAGAATATCCATACCAAACTAAGTCCAAACGTAATAAAAACTTACAGGGATTTTTTGGAAGATTTATGATTTTTGGGAAGAAGAATCAACGTGAGGCGATGCACGGAGGGCCCACAAGCCCTGTAGTCGCCACCAGGAGGTACGGTGGCGGCTGTCAGGCTTGTGGGCACTCCTTAAGGCGGTTGGAGCCCCTCTTTTGCCACAAGAAAGATAATATCCGGAAGAAAATCGTGTTAAAATTTCAGCCCAATCGGAGTTACGGATCTCCGGGAATTTAAGAAACGGTGAAACGCAGAATCTGAGAGCGCAGAAACAGAAGGACAGAGAGAGAGAGATCCAATCTAGGAGGGGCTCTCGCCCCTCCGTCGCCATGGAGACCATGGACCAGAGGGGAAACCCTTCTCCCATCTAGGGAGGAGGTCAAGGAAGAAGAATAAGGAGGGGGGCTCTCTCTCCCTCTCTCCCGGCAGCGCCGGAACGCCGCTCGGGACATCATCATGTGACGGCGATCTACACCAACACCTCCATCATCTTCACCAACACATCCGTCATCTTCACCAACATCTCCATCATCTTCCTCCATCTATATTCAACGGTTCACTTTCCCGCAACCCGCTGTACCCTCTACTTGAACATGGTGCTTTATGCTACATATTATTATCCAATGATGTGTTGCTATCCTATGATGTTTGAGTAGATTATTGTTGTCCTATCGGTGATTGATGAATTGCTATGATTGGTTTAATTTGCTTGTGGTTATGTTGTTGTCCTTTGGTGCCCATCATATGATCGCACGCGTGGATCACACCATAGGGTAAGTTGTATGTTGATAGGACTATGTATTGGCAGGCTAGAGTGACAGAAGCTTCAAACCTAGCATAGAAATTGATGCATATGGGATTGAAGGGGGACCAATATATCTTATTGCTATGGTTGGGTTTTACCTTAATGAACGTTAGTAGTTGCGGACGCTTGCTAATAGTTCCAATCATAAGTGCATAGAATTCCAAGTAAGGGATGACATGCTAGCACAGGCCTCTCCCACATGATACTTCCTATCGATCTAGTAACATAGTCAATTGCTTAGGGACAATTCCGCAACTCCTACCACCACTTTTCCACACTCGTTAGACACTCGTAGTTGTTTCTTTATCTAACCAGCCCCTAGTTTTATTTACGTGTTCTTTACTTTCTTGCAAGCCTATCCTTTCACTCCTACAAAGTACTTCTAGTTTCATACTTGTTCTTGGTAAAGTGAACGTAAAGTGTGCGTAGAGTTGTATCGGTGGTCAATAGAACTTGAGGGAATATTTGTCCTACCTTTAGCTCCTCGTTGGGTTCGACACTCTTACTTATCGAGAAAGGCTACAATTGATACCCTATACTTGTGGGTTACCAATCACCTACAAACCTCGACGGGGAACGCCGTCCTCAAAATATCATCATGATTTGAAGGATTTGGGTTCCACCATGTCTCAAGAGACAACAACCAAGCAGCGAACATTCTCGCCTGCTTAGGTGCAAAGCATGACCCCATCCCTAGCAACATCTTTCTGGAGCGGTGATACGTCCCAAACGTATCTATAATTTCTGCTTGTTCCATGATCTTTTGGGTGACATTGTTCTATGTTTATCTACACTTTTATATCATTTTACACATATTTGGTGTAACCTACTAAATCAGTGCACCCAGTGCGAGTTTCTGTCTGCTGATGTCTATTTTGCAGGGACTTTTACTAAATTTTATGAAGCCCGAAAAATACAGAAAATATATATAAAAAATCGGCGAAACAGAAGCTTCGGGATCACCGAAGGAGGGCTAGAGGGGGGCCAGGGGCCTCCCAGGCGGCCTGTTGGCGCGGCCAGGGCCCAGGCCGCGCCAGGAGGTCGCCTGGGTGGGCTTCAACTCCTACGGTGCCCTCCTTTGGCCTATATTTAGAGATCCGTGAGGAAACCCTCGCAGACTTTTTGGAATCGTGAATTTCTCCATCGTTCAGCCACCGCAGCGCTTCCAAGATCGGGAGCGTCACGATACCTCTTCCCGGCACCCTGTCGGAGGGAGGATTGACCTCTGGGAGCTTCTCCATCGCCATGGATGCTTCTCGGAAATGCAGTGAGTAGTCCTCCTTGGACCATGAATCCATGACCAGTAGCTATGTGATGTCTTCTCTCCAATCTTGTGCGTTAATGGTTAGTCCTTGTGAGCTGCGCTACATGATTAAGACATCTATGTAATCTTGTTGCTTTTCCTATGCTCGGTTTGTTGGGATCCGATGGATTATGAGATTATGTTCAGATTGTTATGAGTTATATATTTGATTATCCTTGTATATTATGTTCCTTAGTGATTCATGCATGTTCTCCGTTGCTTTTTATTGCTTTGGCTAAGTAGTAGATCGTAATTCCAAGAGGGAGCGTTATGCATGATTGTGGGTTCGGGCCCCTCGATGTCTAGCTTGAGTGACAGCAACATGAGACTAGGGGATGTGCTTGTTGCCACCAGGGAGAAAACAACGGTGCTTGTGACCACGGTTGCAAGGATTGTTTACCTTACGCATAGTTCATTAATGCAGTTGTCCGTTGTTTTGTGTTTACACTTTGGATGGGTCTCGTAACTTAGTACCGGAGAGATGTTCTGGATAGATATCTCAAGGTGGATGATTAGTAAGTAGATGCTGATGAATAAACGGTCTACTTGTCTTGGCGTACTGCCCATTACTATTGAACCTCTAACTATCAAGGAGCATAATTAGCATTGCGGCGCGATCATAATTCTGTCAATTGCCCAACTGTGATTTGTTTACCCTAGCATAGTTGTTATCGTCTTTTGGGAGAGAGACATCATTAGTGAACATCATGTGACTCCGATCCATATCACAATCATTGTTTACACCTCCATCATTTGCCGCTTTCATTTACTTTTTCCGTCGCAATCACTATTACCTTCCCGCTTGTGTTTTGATCCTTTGCAAACTACAAGGCGAGAGAGATTGAAAACCTCTCTGTACTCGTTGGGAGCAAAGTTAATTGTTGTGTGTGCAGGTCCACGTCTTCTGCTAGCGCCAGGGTGGAAGACACCTACTTGTTGAGCCTAGGAGTCCTCCTGGTTCGATGAACCTTACAGTCTCCGGGTAAGGGAAATTTGCTGCTGACTACATCTCCACCTTCCACTTGGGGTATCCAACGAGGGGCGAGAAGCATATACATCATCCCGTCATCAAGCAAATTTCTAGCGCCGTTGCGAGGGACTCCACTCTTCAAGATAGGGGAGTTGCACACCATCTTTTACATTTGCTTTTTAGTCTTGTTAGTTTGCTTTCTAGTTTTTGCTTTAGAGTCCTATACCAAAAACCAGAAAAAATTAGTTACTTTGCTTTTAGTTGTCAAGCATGTTAAGGTTTGATGCTTGGAAGGAATCTGAGGTCCTAGATTTCCATCAATGGAACAGAGAAAATGTGAAGGAAGCATGGGATAGAATTTCTGAAGCACACAAAAGAATTATGTCTTGGATACCTATTAAAATTGTGCTTAGAATTTTTTATCATGGTCTCTTTATATGGTGCAAACACTCTCTTGATATTATAGCTAAAGGATATTTCTTAGAGTGTGATGAGGCTAGAGCTCTCGACATCATACATGGTCTATCTAATAATCTTGTTTATAATCATGGTTATGACACTATTATAGATAGACTTGCTAATATTGAAGGGAAAATAGATGCTCTAGACTTAAGAGAAAGAGAGAAACCCATGGTTGATAAGGAATAAATTTTGAAAATAGACGATGAGTGGGAACCTTTTGATAGAATTAGCATCTCTAACCAAGACTTCCTTGCCTATTGTGATATTGGATCCATGGTTTCTACTATGCCAAAAGTTGTTTATGATTCTCTCTGGTTAGACATGGAATTTTTTTCATCTTATCATGAACACGCTAATGGTGATATTTCTGAAATCCAAGAAAGGTAAAGGATGTCCAGGTTACATTCTCTAAAAGGAATGCAACGGTTGATTTCTTCATCATGGAGCCCAACAAAGGGAATATAGTGCTTGGAAGGGACTTCCTCCGAGCCTTGAGATGCTTCATTGATGTAGGTAAAGGACACATACGCTTACGTGGGAAAGGGAAATGTACGTGCCCGTTCCCTAGGTAAAATAAGGATGAACTTGTGGAGGATTCGTTTGAAGGTTTTTACAATTCCGATGTCTTCGGAGAATCTTAATCCTCCTTATTGCATTGTGCCTAGCTCAAAGGCATAAAAGAAAGCACTTGTTGGGAGGCAACCCAATTTATTTTTTTTACTTTTTGTTTTAGTGGTCTTGATGTGTGTTACTACTGTAGCAACATCATTGTATCTTTATTTTTAAGCTTTGTGCCAAGTTATAGCCTCCGATTGCAAGAAAGTTCAAAAATTGTGACAGGCTGTGCAGAAACAGATTCTGTCTGCTTGACGGAAAAATTCGCCAAAAATCACCAGATCATATTTTTGATCTGAATTGTTTTGACAGCATGCTCTATATAATTGTCTTTCTGGCATATGTTCTGAGTTTTTTGATTTGAGTTGCACAAGTGCGCCGAATAAATTATTTACTACCTGTTGTTCTGTTTTTCAGAAATTCTGCCATGTTTTGTGTTTTCATTGTTTTGCGAATCCTAAGCTTTCTTTTTATTTGCAAAAACCTTTTGGCATTCATAAGTTGCAGTAGCTTTTCATGAAAATATTTATTTCTAGCAGGTATTCAATTATTTTATTAAGGGAACTAACCACTCTAATAAGCTTATGATGAGTTTTGTATGAATGGAGTTTTCAAGTATGCGATGGGAGAGATTATGAAAGAAGATAAAGGAGTGTCAAGCGCTCAAGCTTGGGGATGCCCCCATGTATCCTAAGAAATATTCAAGAAGACTCAAGCGTGTAAGCTTGGGGATGCCCCCGTGCATCCCCTTCTCTATCAACAATCATCAGTTCGTCCATCTCCATGCTATATTTTTATCACTTCATATGATATGTGCTATGCTTGGAGCGTCCCTCTATTTGCTTTTTAGTTTTGTTTTAGTTTAGTTTTATGATCATAACAAGTTGCAACCTAGCCTACCTTGTTTGGGAGAGAGACACGCTCCTTTCCACTCTAGAACACAACATAGATTTTCATGCTTATCTTTTTTGTGTGTTCTTCATCTTTTCGTAGCTACTATCATGCTTAGCTCTTAGTTTTCACGCATATATTTTTAAGAGCTTTTATTTAGGTTGATTTTGGAACCCTCTTGAGTTATCATGCTTATCTTCTTTAGAGAGTTGGCTCGTTGCACTGAGTTGTGTGTCTTGCATGAGTAGGTAATGGAGGTTGCTATTTAAGTATAGTAGTAACTTGCAATAGTTTTGAGGTATTGATTTGAGTAATGTTTGGACTATTGGTGCCAAGAGATTGAGCCTATTAGTGATAGGTGTCGTATTTTGGGAAATCCGTGCGTTTTTCAAAAACTAAAATTAGTTGAGAACTCTAGCTACTAAATTGATCGCTAACATCCGGAGGGGTTGGAATATATAGAGTACCCTCACGTTACCATGAGACGAGGATGCGCAAGGATAACCAAACCCCCAAACATTCCTCCTCGGGGTACTTGTCACTTTGTGAATTTCCTAACTAGATAGAGAGTTGCCGATAATAAGTGTATGAGTTCTTCGGACTAATGTGAGTATTCGATTGTTGGCACTTCCACCATCCATATTTTGCTAGCCTCTTCGGTACCGTGCATTGCCCTTTCTCACATTGAGAGTTGGTGCAAACTCCGCTGGTGCATCGAAACCCATGACATGATACACTCTGTCATACATAAGCCTCATTATATCTTTCCTCAAAACAGCCACCATACCTACCTATTAAGGCATTTCCATAGACATCCCGAGATACATTGCCATGCTACATCCAACATCTCATGACTTGATCTTCATGTCATACATGCTTTTTCTTGATCATAGAGCCGCATGATAGTTGGGCCTTGCCCTTATTACTGCTACATGAAGCGCTAGTATCATTGCATATCCTGCTACACTGCAGAGGCATACATTTGCATACATCATGATAGTTTTCACTTGTCTTTATGTTGAGTACTTCTTATAAAGTGTGATGATTTTTCTTTCTATTCATGTAAACCATAGAGTGTTGCCCTTAAGAGAGGAAAAGATCCCAAAGAGGACAAACAAAAGATCCCAAAGAGGACAAATGAGAGATAAAAAGAAAGAGCCAAAGAGGCCACAAACAAATATAAAATGAGGAAAAGAAAAAGAAATAAAAAGAGAGAAAGGGGCAACACTAATATTCCTTTTGAAAGATCCACACTCGTACTCCATCACTATATTGGTACTACATAGAGATTATCATTCATACATAACTATGTGGGGACTCTTACACTATAGAACCTGGTTTGCATATTCCAATGATGAGCCTCCTCAAATGATCTCTAGGTCTTCATGAGTAAACAAGTTGGATGCACCCCCACTAGTTCCATTGGAGAGCTTATCTTAGCTCATATGTGCATCTGTGACATGGCAATCCCTACTCCTCACATCATATCTATCATTTGGCTTTCTCTCGCCTATGGTTTTCCTCATTGACGTGAACCTTTCACAGCTTTTTGTATTACTTTCCCATGATTATTATATTTGTCATCCTAAGTGCCAACATATCTTGCTTATGCTCATTCATTGCACGAGTTCTTAAAATCTAAAGGGAGAGGATCATTTTGACTTGTGCGTGACAAGTGGTCTGGGGATGAGTCAAAATAAGATTTCGAAGGAGACTAAGTGTGAGGTTTAGTAGATTGAGTTCTCAATTAAAAAATATTTTATCTATGAACCCATCTCACATTTCTTGCACGCAAACACCATTTGTAGTCATTCGAGTCACGGACAGCGAGAGCTCTTGCACCTTTATGTTCTTACTTTGCTAAACTTAATACTAGATATAGACTCTTGCTTGTTATTGTCTTGACTTGAATTGCATATATCACTTGCTTTACATTGAAGTTCTTATATGTGTATTAGCATGTCACCACAGAAATTATTTTGTTATCATTTATCTACTCGAGGACGAGCAACAATTAAGCTTGGGGATGTTGATACGTCCCAAACGTATCTATAATTTCTGCTTGTTCCATGATCTTTTGGGTGACATTGTTATATGTTTGGCTACACTTTTATATCATTTTACACATTTTTGGACTAACCTACTAACTCAGTGCAGCCAGTGCCAGTTTATGTCTGCTCATGTCTATTTTGCAGGGGTTTTTACCCAATTTTCCGAAGCCTGAAAAGAATCTAGAAAAATATATAAAAAATCAGCGAAACAGAAGCTTTCGGATCACCGAAGGAGGGCCACAGAGGGGTGAGGGGCCTCCCAGGCGGCCTGCTGGCACGGCCAGGGCCCAGGTCGCGCCAGGAGGTCGCCTGGGTGGGCCCCACCTCCTCCGGTACCCTCATTTGGCCTTGATACGTCTATATCGTATCTACTTTTCCGAACTCTTTTGCCCTTGTTTTGGACTCTAATTTGCATGATTTGAATGGAACTAACCCGGACTGACGCTATTTTTAGCAGAATTGCCATGGTGTTGTTTTGTGCAGAAATAAAAGTTCTCGGAATGTCCTCAAAATTTATGGAGATTTTTTCAGGAATAGAAGAAAAATACCTGCGCAAAGATCCACCGGAGGAGGTGGACCAGTGAGCCACAAGCCCACAGGCCGCGACCACCCCCCATGGCCGCGCCGTGAGGGCTTGTGGGGCCCATGTGGCTCCACCGCCCCCAAACTCAGCTCTATATCTTCCGTCTCGCCCGGAAAAAAAATCAGAGAGAAGGTTTCATCGCGTTTTGCGATACGGAGGCGCCGCCACATCCTGTTCTTCATCTCGAGGGCAGATCCGGAGTCCGTTTCGGGCTCCGGAGAGGGGAAATCGTCGCCATCGTCATCATCAACCTTTCTCCATCGACAATTCCATGATGCTCATCATCGTTCGTGAGTAATCTCATCGTAGGCTTGCTGGACGGTGATGAGTTGGATGAGATCTATCATGTAATCGAGTTAGTTCTTGACGGGGATTGATCCCTAGTATCCACTATGTTCTAGATTGATGTTGCTACTACTTGGCTATGCTTAATGCTTGTCACTAGGGCCTGAGTGCCATGATTTCAGATCTGAACCTATTATGTTGTCGCCAATATATGTGAGTTTTAGATCCTATCTTGTAAGTTGTAGTCATCTACTATCTGTTATGACCCGGCAATCCCGGAGTGACAATAGCCGGAACCACTCCCGGAGATGGCCATAGTATCAGGAGTTCATGTATTCACCGCGTGTTAATGCGTTGGTCCAGTTCTTTATTAAAAGGAGAACTTTAATATCCCGTAGTTTCCATTAGGACCCCGCTGCCATGGGAGGGATGGACAATAGATATCATGCAAGTTCTTTTCCCTAAGCACGTATGACTACATACGGAATACATGCCTACATTAGATTGACGAACGGGAGCTAGTCACATATCTCTCCGTGTTATAGCTGTTACATGATGAATCACATCCGTCATACTCACCCATCACCGATCCACTGCCTACGAGTCTTTTACTACTGGTCCTCGCTACGTTACTTTGCCTAGGCTTGTCCCTTGCTACAAAAGGGACTGGGCCACTTTGCTACTACTGTTGCTACTGCTACTGTTGTTCCTTGCTACTTCGCTGTTACTTGTTGCAAGACCTTTTCTGACACCGTTTCCGAGGAAGAATATGTCCCATCCATGTGCAACCTACTGGCGCCATTGATACAACAGTTAGGAATAATCTGTCGTCAACAGATCGTTTCTGGCACCGTTGCTACCATACTACTTTGCTACTGATACTTTGCTTGCAGACACTAATCTTTCAAGTGTGGTTGAATCTGACAAACTCAGCTGCTAATATTTGAGAATATTCTTTTGCTTCCCCTTGTGCGAACCAACAAATTTGGGTTGAATACTCTACCCTCGAAAACTGTTGCAATCCCCTACACCTGTGGGTTATCAAGGCTTTTTCTGGCGCCGTTGCCGGGGAAGCACAACTTTATTCTCTGAGTCAATTGGGATTTTTGTCTTCTGGTCACTATGAGGAATCCCAAAGATACAAGAACTAAAATCTTGCCTTCCACTACGAGGAGAGGTAAGGAACTACCATCTAGCTCTACACTTGATTCACCTTCAGTTTTGAGTAAGTTTGCGACTTCGCCTCCTGCTAGAAATCTTGATATGTCGCCTGTGCTTGATGATGCTACTTCTGCTGCCCATGATGGTTATGATGCTATGCTTGATACTATGCCTGATGATGCTATGCTAGATACTATGCCTGATGATGCTATGCTTGATACTATGCCTGCTATGCCTGATACTGCTTTGCCACTAGGTGCATTCATTGATGCACAACTTGCTAGAGTTGCTGCTAGACGTGATGATACTTCTGAAACTGCTCATACTATTGAAGTAGAACCTGCTACTATGCCTGAATTGCCTGTTATGCCTGATACGCGCTATGTTATGGAGGGAGAGATAGCTGAGGACTTTCTTGCGTGTAAGGATAGCTATGATGTTGAGAAACTACTGCGCAAGTGGAAAGAAAAATCTGTGAACGCTAGGATGAAATACGACCCGAAGTTTTCTACTTCGCCTATCTCTGTGACCGATAAGGATTATGAATTCTCCGTCGACCCTTAGTTAATCACTCTGGTCGAATCTGATCCCTTTCACGGTTATGAGTCTGAAACGGTTGTAGACCATCTTACCAAACTGCACGATATAGCCACCCTATTCACTAGTGAGGAAAAGATCCACCACTACTATATGCTCAAGCTGTTTCCTTTCTCGCTAAAGGATGATGCTAAGACTTGGTTCACTTCTCTTGCTCCTAGTTGTGTGCGTAGCCCCCAGGATATGGTCTACTACTTCTCTGAAAAATATTTCCCTGCCCATAAGAAGCAAGCTGCCTTGCAGGAAATATACAACTTTGCTCAAGCTGAAGAAGAGAGTCTCCCACAAGCTTGGGGGAGGCTCATCCAGCTACTGAATGCTTTGCCTGATCACCCTCTTGTGAAGAATGAAATACTTGATATCTTCTATAATGGACTTACCGATGCTTCCAAAGACCACCTAGATAGTTGTGCTGGTAGTGTTTTTAGGGAACGAACCGTAGAACAAGCTGAGATTCTACTGAATAACATCTTGTGCAATGAGAATTCTTGGACTATTCCCGAACCACCTCCTAAGTCAACTCCGAAGAAAATAGGTATTCTATTCCTCAGTCCTGAAGATATGCAAGAAGCCAAGAAATCTATGCGAGAGAAAGGCATTAAATCTGAAGATGTCAAAAATCTACCACCTATCGAAGAGATCCATGGTCTCGATAACCCGATACAGGTAGTAGAAGTAAATTCTCTGCGTAGGTTTGATGAGAGTGATATTCCTTTTGATAAACATGCTAGCTTATGCCTGGATGAATTTGATAACTTCGTTGCCAAACAACAGAGTTTCAATGATTATGTTAGCAGACAATTGGAAAAGAATGCTCGTATGCTTAGTCATTTAAGTGCTTGTGTGGACAGAAATGTCAATGATCTTAAGCTTCTGAGTAAACATGCCTCGATGGTTACTACTCAAGTAGAACAAGTACTTAAAGATCAGAATGACTTGCTCAATGAGTTGAATGACAATTCTGTCAGAGTCGTTACTAGAGGCGGTAGAATGACTCAGGGACCTTTGTATCCTGAGGGTCATCCGAAGAGAATTGAACAAGATTCTCAACGAGTTAGCACTGATGCACCTAGTCATCCTAGAAATAAGAAGAAATATGATAGGAACCTGCACGCTAGCAACCCTGTTGTTGCTACCCATGAGAGTCCAAACGATGCCTGTGTCTCTGATGCTGAAACACAATCTAGTGATGACCATGAGCCTAATGATAATATCAATAGTGATGTTCATGTTGATGCTCAACCTAGCAATGATAAGGATGTGGAGATTGAACCTGATCTTGATAACCCACAGCCTAAGAATAGAAGATACGATAAGAATGACTTTGCTGCTAAGAAGCATGGTAAAGAAAGGGACCATGGGTTCAGAAACCTATGCCCTTTCCTCCCAAACCATCCAAGAAAAAGGATGATGAGGATTTCGAGCGATTTGTTGAAATGATCAGACCTGTCTTCCTACGAATGCGTTTGACGGATATGCTCAAGATGTCTCCATATGCTAAGTACATGAAAGATATTGTGACTAATAAGAGGCGGATACCTGAGGTTGAGATTTCCACCATGCTTGCTAATTATACCTTCAAGGGTGGAACTTCTAAGAAACTGGGTGATCCCGGTGTGCCCACTATACTTTGCTCCATTAAAGGTAACTACGTTAGAACTGCTTTATGCGACCTTGGAGCCGGTGTTAGTGTTATGCCTCTCTATCTTTATCGTAGGCTTGAACTGGATAAGTTGACACCCACTGAAATCTCTCTGCAAATGGCCGACAAATCAACTGCTTTCCCTATCGGCATTTGCGAGGATGTGCCTGTTGTGGTTGCTAATGTCGCCATCTTAACAGACTTTGTTATCTTGGATATTCCCGAGGACAATGCCATGGCAGTCATCCTTGGAAGACCCTTTTTAAACACTGCAGGGGCTGTTATAGATTGCAACAAAGGCAATGTGACTTTCCATGTCAACGGTAATGAGCATACGGTGCACTCTCCGAAGAAACAATATCGAGTACATTGCATCAATGCTATCGAAAAAACTTCATCGATTCTTATCGGGAGCTTTGAATGCCCTATTCCTCGTGTGAAGATGAAGTATGATTTGCTTGTTGGGGAAATACACATCCCCATTGAGGTGACCTAGTGAATATTCGAGAATTCTCTGTTCTCTTTTGCGATTCGAAAAGGTTTGTCAAAGAGGCTTGATCAACCTCACTGACGGATTTCTTTCGATGACCATGAGATGGATGAATCGAGGAGTCACGAACCTGTGTTCCAAGCTTTCACCTTCGGTTGCTTAGAAGAAAAATGATAGATTTAGTTTAGTTTTCCCTGTTTTCTGTTTTAGCGTCCGATAGAAAAGTACCCCGAAAATAAAAGTTCTCCGAACGTCCTGAAAATCAAGTATGATTTTTTTTGGATTTTTTGAAAAATACTGGGACAAAGAGTCTGTCTGGGGGCCACAAGCCCTAGGGGCGAGGGCACCCCCCTGGCCGCGCCACCCAGGCTTGTGGGGCCCACACGCACTCCCTCCACTCATTCTTGCTCTCATCCGCTTCTCCTACCTCCAGAAAAAATCATTTCGCAGCTCAAACCCGTGTTCTTGCTCCTCTTGCTGGGATTTTCGATCTCTTTGCTCAAATCACCGTTCTCCGAACTGTTTTGGGGAAATTACTCCTTGGTAAGTGACTCCTCCATTGGTCCAATTAGTTTTTGCTCTAGTGCCTTATACTCCGCGTATTTTTGCTGCCTTGGTGACCATGTTCTTGAGCTTTGCATGCTGATTCTAGTTGGTCCCAAGTAGTTTTGATGCGTAATATGGCCTCTAGGCACTTGTTGGAGTAGTTGCTACGAGTTTCATTGAGCCTTATTCACTTTTCCTTAGAATCACTAAAAATTTCAGAAATTTTCAGAGATAGAAAAGGGAAAAGATGAGGAGGTTCTTGAGAGGCTCTTCAAGCCGTGACCCCAAGGATGATGGGAGTGAGAAGAAGCCCAAGTATCTGGTCCCTCGAGTAGCAGAAGTTCGAGGGTGCGAGTGGCCAAGCGACGTGTTCTTACGCGCCGCTGGAATTTATGAGGACTTTTATCACTTGGTGGAGAACGCAGGCCTTACCGCCTTCTTTGAAGATAAGTGTCCGCAATACCTCCTCCTCACTAATATCTTCTTACAAAGCTTTAACTTCTATCCGAGGAAGAATCCTCCTATGGTTGAGTTTAAACTTTATGATATCCCCCAGCGCATGTCACTCTAGGATTTTTGCAATGTTTGCAAATTACCTTATGTTGGGGATATTCATTAACCTCATCCACGGGACTTGGAAGCTTTCATCGGTACAATTGCTATAGGAGAGGAGAGAGGAGTGTCTTGCGCTAGAGCTGCTAGCATTCATTTTCCCGTGCTTTGATACTTCTCACTTTTTGTGGGAAAATGTTTGATTGGCCGTGGGAAAGTTGGGTCACTTAGTTCCCCAGACCTTGCGGTCTTGCACGAAGTCCTTTATAATGATAAAACTTATAGCTTGGGTGCTATAGTAGCTCAATGGTTGAACCTGAACCGTTCTAAAGGTGTTGTCTATGGAGGTATCTATGCTACCCGTCTTGCCAGACACTTTGAGATACCCATTAGACTGGAGGAAGAAGAAGAGGTTCTTTTTCCCGAGAGATATCTAGATTACGATAGCATGGTTCGCCATGACTTTCTTGATAGAGATATAAATAGAAGGATGATTTATAACCTGGTATTTAGTCAGGGTACTCGTGAGACTATTACTTTGCCTGCTCCTTCTTTGTTCAATCTTCATGCAGGCAGGTACATTATTATGCCCTCGGACATCTACGCATATTGGCTTAGCCCAACCACAGGTGCCCGTGCCCGAGCCACCAGTTGAGTACCAGATGCCAGTTTATCAGTGGGAGCCGGAGGATCTCACACAAGAGTGGCATCCTCAGTCCACTCCGGAGTACCCCGGAGCTGGTTATTTCCCTCCTTTGGAGTAGACCAAGTTAGGCCAAAATCCTAAGCTTGGGGGAGTACGTGTTCTCACCGACTTTACATTCTTGCTTATGCTTAAACTTTGTTAGCCGGTGTTCACACTTTGCCACTGTATCATCCATGCTAGTTTATTTTCTTTTTCTCGTTTTTCTTTTCGTGTGTCTGTCTAGTTTGAGAAAAAACAAAAAGATTTTCTTTTTCTTCTTTTGCTTGTTGGGAGCTTTCCCGTGTAGATAGTTTTCTTTTTCTTTAAGTCAAGGTAGAAGATATTGGTTACAATGTTTAGTGGCTCTTGCATGCATACCTGTTTAGCTTTCATAGAGCCATATTACTTTGTCTTCTCCTTTGTGTTTGCCTGCAGATTCCAGCTTTAGTCCAATGCACGAGCATGCTTATTATTGTTCACATCGTTCGGTCGTGCAAGTGAAAGGCAATAATGACGATATATGATGAAGTGACTGAGCCTGGAAAAGCTGGTATGAACTCGATCTATTTTGTTTTTGTAAATATGACTAGCTCATCATGCCCGATTCAGCTTTGTTGTGAGAGAAACATGTTTGCAATGACAACTTAGAGATCATAGTTGCTTATGCCATGCTTATTTAGCTAGGAGCTTATAATGGTTTGTCTTGGATGCCCACATGAATGTTGAGATGATTGTGTTGTAGTATGATAGGACGGTATCCTCCTTTGAATGATTCAAGTGGCTTGACTTGGCGCATGTTCACGCATGTAGTTGAAACAAAATCAACACATCCACTATGATGTTCATGTTCATGGTGATTTATGTCCTACTCATGCTTGCACTCAATGTTAGTTAATCTCAATGCATTTTGATGACTGTTGTCGCTCTCTAGTTGGCCGCTTCCCAGCATTTTGCTAGCCTTCACTTGTACTAAACGGGAATACTGCTTGTGCATCCACTTCCATAAACCCAAAGTTGTTCCATATGAGTCCACCATACCTACCGATGTGAGGTATCTACCTGCCGTTCCAAGTAAATTTGCATGTGCCAATCTCTAAACATTCAAGAAATAATCTGTTTTGCATGCCCGAACCGCTCATGTGGCGACAAGGGGCAATTAGTATCTTCCATGCTAGGCGTGTTATCCTCGATATGTGTTTATTCACTATCATTCATGAGAAAGGGACCGGTAACTGGAATTCCCAGTTCCATGCTTAAATCGAAAAGATAATTGCAAACAAAACTCCCCCAGGATTGATGTTGGTATGGACGGTACCCGAGGATTCGGCTAGCCGTGGAGTGTGATTGATTGGTGGTGGGGGAGTCAAAACTTTACTTTTCTCTTTGGGAATCGCCTAGAGCATGTGTAGCGTGGAAGATGTTGAGAACTCTTGGTCATTGCCTTGACAATGAAAGCATGCCACCCAAAATTATTATCTCTGTTCTCAAAGCTTGAGCTCTAGCACCTCTGCAAATCAATGCTTCCCTCTGCGAAGGGTCTGTCTATTTATGTTCCTAATGAGTCATCCTCTCTTACAAAAGCACCAATTAGAGAGCACCTCTGTCATTTTTATGCTTTGCTTTTAACTGTGTTGAGTGTGACTATGACTGGATCTTCATTGCCTTGAATTACAATGTTTAGTCAGCCCTTGGTCTTTTAAGGTGCTCTGCATTTATGTTCTGTGGTCTCAGAAAGAGCTAGAGAGATACCATCTATTCGTACTCTTCATGTTGTTTTGATTGAAGTGTTGACATTTGAGGCTTATTATTATTTGCTCGCTAGCTGATTATGCCATTGATATGAGTTTACCGTGAGACCTAGATGTCATTTGCTTATGTGGTTTGCTTGTGATCTTGCTGAAATTCTGGTTATGAGTTAGACATAGTTGCAACCACAAGATCAAACAGAGTTCGTCAAAGATTTTCTTTTGTCTCTTTAAGTTTGTCAACTGAATTGCTTGAGGACAAGCAAGGCTTTAAGCTTGGGGGAGTTGATACGTCTCCGTCGTATCTACTTTTCCGAACTCTTTTGCCCTTGTTTTGGACTCTAATTTGCATGATTTGAATGGAACTAACCCGGACTGACGCTGTTTTCAGCAGAATTGCCATGGTGTTGTTTTTGTGCAGAAATAAAAGTTCTCGGAATGTCCTGAAAATTTACGGAGATTTTTTCTGGAATAAAAGAAAAATTCCTGCGCAAAGATCCACCGGAGGAGGTGGACCAGTGGGCCACAAGCCCACAGGACGCGACCACCCCCCTAGCCGCGCCGTGAGGGCTTGTGGGGCCCACTTGGCTCCACCGCCCCCAAACTCAGCCCTATATCTTCCGTCTCGCCCGAAAAAAAATCAGAGGGAAGGTTTCATCGCGTTTTGCGATACGGAGGTGCCGCCACATCCTGTTCTTCATCTGGAGGGCAGATCTGGAGTCCGTTTCGGGCTCTGGAGAGGGGGAAATCGCCGCCATCGTCATCATCAACCTTTCTCCATCGACAATTCCATGATTCTCGTCATCGTTCGTGAGTAATCTCATCGTAGGCTTGCTGGACGGTGATGAGTTAGATGAGATCTATCATGTAATCGAGTTAGTTCTTGACGGGGATTGATCCCTAGTATCCACTATGTTCTAGATTGATGTTGCTACTACTTGGCTATGCTTAATGCTTGTCACTAGGGCCCAAGTGCCATGATTTCAGATCTGAACCTATTATGTTGTCGCCAATATATGTGTGTTTTAGATCCTATCTTGCAAGTTGTAGTCACCTACTATGTGTTATGACCCAGCAACCCCGGAGTGACAATAGCCGGAACCACTCCCGGAGATGACCATAGTATCAGGAGTTCATGTATTCACCGCGTGTTAATGCGTTGGTCTAGTTCTTTATGAAAAGGAGAACCTTAATATCCCGTAGTTTCCATTAGGACCCCGCTGCCATGGGAGGGATGGACAATAGATGTCATGCAAGTTCTTTTCCCTAAGCACGTATGACTACATACTGGATACATGCCTACATTAGATTGACGAACGGGAGCTAGTCACATATCTCTCCGTGTTATTGCTGTTACATGATGAATCACATCCGTCATACTCATCCATCACCGATCCACTACCTACGAGTCTTTTACTACTGGTCCTCGCTACGTTACTTTGCCTAGGCTTGTCCCTTGCTACAAAAGGGATTGGGCCACTTTGCTACTACTGTTGCTACTGCTGTTACTCTGCTGCTGTTGCTACTGCTGTTCCTTGCTACTTCGCTGTTACTTGTTGCAAGATCTTTTCTGACACCGTTGCCAGGGAAGAATATTTCCCATCCACGTGCAACCTACGGGCGCCATTGATACAACAGTTAGGAATAGTCTGCCGTGAATAGATCGTTTCTGGCACCGTTGCTATCATACTAATTTGCCACTGATACTTTGCTTGCAGACACTAATCTTTCAAGTGTGGTTGAATCTGACAAACTCAGCTGCTAATACTTGAGAATATTCTTTTGCTTCCCCTTGTGCGAACCAACAAATTTGGGTTGAATACTCTACCCTCGAAAACTGTTGCGATCCCCTACACCTGTGGGTTATCAAGGCTTTTTCTGGCGCCGTTGCCGGGGAAGCACAACTTTATTCTCTGAGTCAATTGGGATTTTTGTCTGCTGGTCACTATGAGAATATTCTTTCGCTTCCCCTTGTGTGAACCAACAAATTTGGGTTGAATACTCTACCCTCGAAAACTGTTGCAATCCCCTACACTTGTGGGTTATCAGGCCTATATTTAGAGATCCATGAGTAGTCCTCCTTGGACCACCATGGACGCTTCCCGGACGTGCCGTGAGTAGTCCTCCTTGGACCATGAGTCCATGACCAGTAGCTATGTGATGTCTTCTCTCCAATCTTGTGCTTCAATGGTTAGTCCTTGTGAGCTGCCCTACATGATCAAGGCATCTATGTAATCCTCTTGCTTTTGCTATGCTCGGTTTGTTGGGATCCGATGGATTATGAGATTATGTTCAGATTGTTATGAGTTATATATTTGATTATCCTTTTATATTATGTTCCTTAGTGATTCATGCATGTTCTCCGTTGCTTTTTATTGCTTTGGCCAAGTAGTAGATCGTAACTCCAAGAGGGAGCGTTATGCATGATTGTGGGTTCGGGCCCCTCGATGTCTAGCTTGAGTGACATAAACATGAGACTAGGGGATGTGCTTGTCGCTACCAGGGAGAAAACAACGGTGCTTGTGACCATGGTTTCAAGGATTGTTTACCTTACACGTAGTTCGTTAATGCAGTTGTCTGTTGCTTTGAGTTTACACTTTGGGTGGGGCTCGCAACTTAATGCCGGAGAGATGTTCTGGATAGATATCTCAAGGTGGATGATTAGTAAGTAGATGCTGATGAATAAACGGTCTACTTGTCTTAGCGTACTGCCCATTACTATTGAACCTCTAACTATCAAGGAGCATAATTAGTATTGCGGTGCGATCATAATTCTGTCAATTGCCCAACTGTGATTTGTTTACCCTAGCATAGTTGTTATCGTCTTTTGGGAGAGCGACATCATTAGTGAACATCATGTGACTCCGATCCATATCACAATCATTGTTTACACCTCCATCATTTGCCGCTTTCATTTACTTTTTCCGTCGCAATCACTATTACCTTCCCGCTTGTGTTTTGATCCTTTGCAAACTACAAGGCGAGAGAGATTGAAAACCTCTCTGTACTCGTTGGGAGCAAAGTTAATTGTTGTGTGTGCAGGTCCACGTCTTCTGCTAGCGCCAGGGTGGAAGACACCTACTTGTTGAGCCTAGGAGTCCTCCTGGTTCGATGAACCTTACAGTCTCCGGGTAAGGGAAATTTGCTGCTGACTACATCTCCACCTTCCACTTGGGGTATCCAACGAGGGGCGAGAAGCATATACATCATCTCTTCATCAAGCGGTTGTTCAAGCCATCCTCAGTATTGGAAGACGAGATGGTCTGCACAGTGCCTGATGGCGAAGAGCTCGTGGTACCCCCAGCGACCGAGCATGACGATCAAGTCATCGACGTGTCTTCAATCGAAGAAACACCCTAGGCCCATGAGTTGATGGCCATAACTGCGCCATGGACGGAACCCTTACTTTCTTATCTATCACGCAAGGAGATGCCCGATGACCAAACTGTGGCGCGACATATCATCTGGTGCTCAAAGACTTATAAGGTCCACGAGGGAGAGCTATATAAAAAGAGGACCACAGGAGTACTTGAGCGGTGCATATCCGAGGAAGAAGGAAGGCAACTTTTGGCCGAGGTACACGCTGGTATGGGCGGTCACCACGCAGCAGCACGAGCCCTGGTCAGCAGGCTTTTTTTGAGCCGGATTCTACTCGCAACGGCCTGAGAGGAGGCCCACACACTCGTTCAGCGTTGTACGGGGTGTCAACTCTTTGCAAACCAAAGCCACATGCCCCTAACAGCTCTTTAAACTATTCTAATCACTTGGCCTTTCGCGGTCTGGGGTTTGGATATGGTCAGCCCACTTAAAGGGGGGGGGCAAGAAAAAGAAGTACCTCCTAGTTATGGTTGACAAATTTACCAAATGGATCGAGGCAAAGCCGATCACCTCGGCCAAGGCTAAGCCAGTAATCCAAATTATCTCCAGTTTCGTACACCGTTATGGTGTTCCGCACAACATAGTAACAAACAACGGATCCAATTTCACCGCCGAGGAGGTAAAAGATTGGTGCGCAAACTTGGGCATAAAGCTCGATTGTGCCTCTGTACACCACCCACAGACCAACAGAAAAGTCGAAACAGCTAACAGGATCATTACGAGCGGTATTAAACCCTAGTTGGTGCGCTCCCTTCAAGACTCCGATTGTCAATGGTTGAAGGAGCTCAACTCTTTCTACGGAGCTTGCGCACCACCCTGAATCGATCCACATGGTACACCCCCTTCTTCATGGTGTACGGGGCCGAAGTCCTCCCCCATTATACACGACGCACCTCGGGTGCACATGTACGAGGAAAAATAGGACGAATTAGATCGGCAAGACGACTTGCATTGGAAGGCGAGCGCGACATAGCTCTGGCGCGATCAACTTTCTATCAACGACAAGCCTGGTGCTATCAGAGCAGGGAAGTCCGGGCACATGCATATACCATGGGAGAACTCTTCCTACGCCTCCCCGAGAAGTAGAAGCATAAACTTCACCCTAAGTGAGAGGGCCCTTTCATAATCGTTGAAATCTTAACAAGAGGAGCTTATCGCCTGCGCAGATCCAAGACAACCGCCTCGAGCCGAACCCGTGGAATGCAGCTCGCCTTCGATGTTTTTACAGCTAGACCACTATCATCCTCCCATTTTTCTGTCACTTTATTTTTCCCGTATCACCCACATTTTTTATCTTTTCCTATAGGGATAATTAGCTGTTCTTGAGTCATGTTTAGCTTAACCGAACACCCTCGGCATTTACCAAATTATCCGTGTTAAACGGAATGATCAAGTAGCACCTTGGGGCTTCTTAAAGAAGTTCTTCAATATATTTGTTATACCTACTTGTTCATCTATACATGTTGAAATAAAAACATCAAGTCTTGCCATTTTATGCATCAATTGGACTTAATATTTTAGCAGTGCTTGGTTGCCTCACTCCTATGCTTACTCTCTATGTTCCCGATGTATTCGGCTAGAGGGTAAAGGGAGCACCGTTGAGATTGTTACGAACAGTTCACCCGGACATGTACCTTAGACGGGTAAAGCCAAAAGCTAGCACTTCTTGAGATACAACTTGATCGGCTAGGACGATGCCCACCTATTCGACAATTTCATATCATAAAACCGTTGGCCACGTTTAACAGATAAACAACCATACCGACTACAAAACTATGTAACGCCCTCGAAAAAAGGAACCCATTTAGGATCTATTTTTTCCGGAAGATGTTTCTTACACCAAGTCATAATATACCATACTCCACCTGTATAACTTTTGTCTGTTAGTACCACATGGCCGGATTGCCTAGTTATCGAAAATTTGATTGCTACCTTTGCAGGATAGAAACTACGAAATGATGCCCAGTTTATAATAGGGGAGGTAGAAGCCGATGGCCGGTTAAAGATAGAATTTTCAAAATATGGAGGGAAGTTCCTTAACACACAAAATATCATTACAAGCGATCACACGCTTGGTGATTGATCTAGTTGATCTATTATAGCATCTAACGCGCAGTCCTCTTGCGACAAGCGTGTGACGGGCATCACCTGATCGTACACCACATGTGGAGGGATCTCCTTCCCATCTGGTCCCACTGGTCCAACTCGGTCATGTGCTCGGGATCTAGGCCGGTAAAGTGGGTCTTAACCACAGCCCACGCCTCCCAAGATCCTTCTCGGCAGGCCGTGGTCTTCCACAATTCGAAGCAATTTTGGGCTCCTGTAAATTTCTTGTCGAGATCGGCCATCCCTTGTGGAGGGTTTGGTTCGGCCATAAAACTCGGACCATACTCCACATACCCTTTCGCACACGCTCATGCACAATGGACAATTCCTTCAATAGCCCCCCAAAGGAGGTGGTCTCCTCTTCAGGACGCCCAGTCAAAAGACCTAATCCAAAAGAGGAACAAATTCATGATCAACACAATAAAAATTGGACCAGTCCCAGGTGAGAGTTTTACTTACAGAATATGCCGCCTTTCAATTTCTGGTTCTCTTCTCGAGTTTGTGCTAATTGAGTTTTTAAACTCTCCACTTCCTCATCTTGGTTTTTCTTCTCTTCCATGAGATTATTGTTTTCTTCCCGGCAATGCCTCGGTACCCGTTGACCGACTTCAAGCTGTGATTCGACATACCGCTGAACTTCTTGAGAGGCATCCAGATCTTTTCGCATTTGGCCTATTGATTCACTTGCTATAGCAAAATATTTGGCTATTAATATATATATATTAAGCAAATTCAACATATTACAAATCAACTCCCTTACAATGGGCTTCACTAGTAAATTTCTTCACTTCTTCCAACTCAGCCCTACTGGCCTCTAAATCGTCCTCGCTTTGTTGGAGATCGTTGTATAAACTCTTGTTTTCCTGCTTCAAAGCCTGCAGATTGAAGAAGTACTTGTTGACGACCGTTAATTCAGCCGTCTCGACCAAATTAAGGCACGGGGGCTACTGGGTCCAGACTTTTGTTCGTATATTATAAAGTCGATAACTTACCTGCAGGTGGGCAGGTACTTGCCTGACCACTTCATTAAGACTGGCTCGTGCGGCTCTGAGGCATGCATTAGCTGAATTAAGAGCATTAAACTCTTGCTCGAAAAATACAGGATGACGTAGAGCCTCCTTCCAATGTTGATGGTTCATGACACTCTCATATTCGGAGTTTGTTTCCAAGACTCCATCCGAACAAACAGGGATCGGACCCATGTTTGGTACTCGGGCACCCACCGATGCGCCGAGGTTTGGTTGACTACCTAATACCTCCACACCGTCCTCGGGCGGGGAAGGTTGCTCACGTCTCCTACATTGGTCGGTCAAGGGTCATGAAAGTATGGAAGGACAAATACCTTCGTCAGGAATATAAATCAGTCTGTATACCTTTTTGCCGGTGGGTCACCATATGGGTTTTCTCCCGCCACCCTTTGTTCGGCAGAACGTTGGCCGATCTTGTTCTGGAAGTAGTCCGGCGAGAGCTCCGACGACCCCTAGGCGTAGCCCCTCGTTGGGCTGTCATTTTTCTCTTACTCCCCGAAGAGGGAAGGGGACTAGGGTTCTCGGCTACAAGGGCTACCCTCTGTTCGTCAACTCCATCCTCGAAAGACACCCCGTCCTCAAAAGTGATCGAAAGCTCCGAGTCTTCATGAAACCGGGGATCATCGTCACGACCATAGTCCTCGGGCTGAGGCGCGGGAGATTTCACCATCTCGATCCTGCACTTCCAAGGCTGCAAGGAAGGCATAGAATTTATAAATCAAACAATAAAGGGCGTGAACTCCTAAGGCTTTCAACATAAGCACACTTACGTATTCGATGGGTTATATGCCGAATAGCCTTCTGAAAGGATCGATATGGTTGACTAGAGGGGGGGGGGTGAATAGGCAACAACCAATTTTTAGATTGTCTTAACAAATTAGCGTTAGCAACAAAAGGTTCTCTATATGAACAACTAGTGTATCAACCTATATGATGCTAACAACAAGGATAACAAGTGCAAGCAAGGAATACCCTACAACAATAGTAAGTACAAAGTAAAGGTAAGAGATAACCACAAGTGAAACTGGTGGAGACGAGGATGTGTTAACGAAGTTCCTTCCCTTTGACAGGAAGTACATCTCTGTTGGAGCTGTGTGGAGGCACAATGCTCTCCAAGAAGTAACTAGGGCCATCGTATCCTCCTCACGCTCTCACACAACACGAGATGCCGTGATTACACTATTGGTGCCCTTGAAGGCCGCAACCGGACCTTTACAAATAAGGTTGGGGCTATCTCCACACAAAGCTTGGAGGCTCCCAACAAGACCACGAAGCTTCACCACAATGGAATGTAGCTCCGAGGTGACCTCAACCGTCTAGGGTACTGAAACACCCAAGAGTAACAAGATCCGCAAGGGATTAGTGGGGGGAATCAAATATCTCTTGGTGGAAGTCTAGATCAAAGCCTTCTCAAGCAATCCCTAGGAAATTAACAAGTTTTATTGTCTAGGGAGAGAGATCGGGCAAGAATGAGCTTTGGAGCAACAATGGAGCTCGGGGAGGTAAGAGGTAAGTTTCTCAGGGAAGAATACACCTTTATATAGTGTGTGTGGGGGGGGGTACAATCCAAGCGTTACCCACCCACCAACTGCACTAGACAAACGGTACTACCGCTGCTAGGGGTGGTACTACCACTCCTAAGAGCGGTACTACCGCTCGTCAGCTCACCAACCACGGTAGTAAGAAAATACTACCATGCCTACCACTCTTGAGGCAAAAGGATGCGCAAAAAGTCCGACGGAGTGGTAGTAAAAAACTACTACCGCTCCGGGAGCGGGCGGTGGTAATAAACTACTACCGTCCTAAGGGAGGTACTACCACTGTGGCAGCGGTACTACCGCTGACACCAGCGGTATTGGAAATATGCCCTAGAGGCAATAGTAAATTGGTTATTATTATATTTCCTTGTTCATGATAATTGTCAATTATTCATGCTGTAATTGTATTAACCGGAAATCATAATACATGTGTGAATATATAGATCACAATGTGTCCCTAGTGAGCCTCTAGTTGGCTAGCTCGTTGATCAATAGAGGATCATGGTTTCCTGACCATGGACATTGGATGTCATTGATAACGGGATCACATCATTGGGGAATGATGTGATGGACAAGACCCAATTCTAAGCATAGCACTAGATCATGTTGTTCGTCTGCTAAAGCTTTTCTAATGTCAAGTATCATTTCCTTAGACCATGAGATTGTGCAACTCCCGGATACCGTAGGAGTGCTTTGGGTGTATCAAACATCACAACGTAACTGGGTGATTATAAAGGTGCACTACAGGTATCTCCGAAAATGTGTGTAGGATTGTACGAATCGAGAATGGGATTTGTCACTCCATGTGACTGAGAGATATCTCTGGGCCCACTCGGTAATCCATCATCATATGGAGCTCAGTGTGACTAAAGAGTTAGCTACGAGATGATGTGTTACGGAACGAGTAAAGAGACTTGCCGATAACGAGATTGAACAAGGTATAGGGATACCGAGGATCAAATATTGGGTAAGTATCATACCGGTAAACAAAGGGAATTGAATACGAGATTGATTGAATCCATGACATCATGGTTCTTCCGATAAGATCATCGTGGAACATGTGGGAACCAACATGCATATTTAGACCCCGCCATTGGTTATTGACCAGAGAGGTGTCTGGGTTATGTCTGCATGGTTCCCGAACCCGTAGGGTCTACACACTTAAGGTTTGATGACGCTAGGGTTATATGGGAATAGTGTATGTGGTTACCGAAGGTTATCTAGAGTCCCGGATGAGATCCCAGACGTCACAAGGAGTTTCGGAATGGTCCGGAGGTAAAGATTCATATATAGGAAGTGCGCATTTGATCGCGGAAAATGTTTCGGACGTCATCGATAATGTACCGGGACCACCGGAAGGGTTTCGGGGGTCCACAGGGAAGGGCCACCAGCCCAAAATTGCTACATGGGCCAATAGGCGCGTGGGAACCAGCCCCTAAGTGGGCTGGCATGCCACGACCATCAGCCCAAGGCGCAAGAAAGGGGTAAGGGGCCAAACCCTAGAAGTGGAGGGTCTGCCTTGGGCCCAAAGCCCACCTTGGTACGCCACCTCTCCACCATCTAGTGTGCCGCACCCTTTGGGATGGAAAGCCTAAATGGTGGGCACCCTCCTCCCTCTCCTCCTATATATATGTGGGGTTTTAGGGCTGTTTGAGACACAAGTTTGATCTATCCTCGGTGCAGCCCTATCTCGTCCTTCGTAGTACTTGGCGAAGCCGTGTCGGAATACCACGCAGCGCCACCGTGACCACGCCGTCGTGCTGCCGAAGCTCTCCCTCAACCTCTCCTCCCTCCTTGCTGGATCAAGGCATTGGAGACGTCACCAAGCTGCACATGTGTTGAACGCAGAGCAACCGTTGTTCGGTGCATAGATCGGAATCCACCACGATCTGAATCGCTGCGAGTACGGCTCCATCAACCGCGTTCTAGCAATGCTTCTGTTTAGCGATCTTCAAAGCTATGAAGATTCTCTACTCCTTTGCTCGTTGCTGGTTTCTCCATAGATAGATACTTGTGTTAAGTAGGAAATTTTTGAAATTACTATGTTCCCCAACAGTGGCGTCTGAGCCAAGGTTCTATGCGTAGATTCTATGCACGAGTAGAACACAAAAGTTGTGGGTGCTCATTTGTCAATTGCTTGCCGTAACTAGTCTTATCTTGATTCGGCGGCATCGTGGGATCAAGCGGCCCTGACCGACTTTACACGTACTCTTACGTGAGACTAGTTCCACCGACCGACATGCACTTGTTGCATAAGGTGGCTAGCGGGTGTCTGTCTCTCCCACTTTAGTCGGATCGGATTCGATGAAGAGGGTCCTTATGAAGGGTAAATAGCATTGGCATATCAACGTTGTGGATGTCACGTAGGTAAGAAGCGTTCTTGCTAGAAACCCTAATCAACCACGCAAAACTTGCAACAACAATTAGAGGACGTTTAACTTGTTTTTGCAGGGTATGCTATGTGATGTGATATGGCCAAAAGGATGTGATGTTACATATGAGATGTATGAGATTGATCATGTTCTTGTAATAGGATTCAAGACTTGCATGTCGATGAGTATGACAAGCGGTAGGAGCCATAAGAGTTGTCTTAATTTATTGTATGAGATGCAACGCCATGTGGTTACTTTACTTTATTGCTAAATGTTAGCTATAGTAGTAAAAGTAATAGTTAGTGTGACGACTTCACGGAGACACAATGATGGAGATCATGGTGTCATGACGGTGACAATGATGATCATGGTGCCCCGAAGATGGAGATCAAAGGAGCAAGATGATATTGGCCATATCATGTCACTATACGATTGCATGTGATGTTTATCATGTTTTTCATCTTATTGCTTAGAACGACGGTGCCGGTGCACTAGAGATTGGGGTCTCCCATGCCCTAGACTTGTGCACGGGCACCAGCAACACACCAAGATAGCCGACGAGAAGAGAAACCGCAGGCTCGCCAAGACCACACCAGCCCAAAGGTGTGAAGAGCCAACCCAGGCTACAAGGCCCCAGTGAGCCCTCCTCGCTAGGAAGACTCACAAGGCCGTGGCGAGCCCACCTCGACGGGAAGACTCCCAAGGCCCCGGCAGGCCCTCCTTTCCGGGAAGACTTGCAAGTCCCCAACAAGCCCTCCTTGCCGGGAAGATGTCCAAGACCCCGACAAGCCATCCTTGCCGGGAAGATGGGCGAGGCCGTGGGCAAGGATGCCAGGCCGGGAGGCTCTCTTCGCCCGCCAGGTGTCCGTCCTACCACAGTGCCACAGACCTATACCGCTCCATCGCATCCCTCATGCGCCAGCACAAAGCCCAGGTGTCAACACACCTGGGCACGTGTCGATGCCACCTTGAAGCAGGTCAGGGGCCAGACAAGGCATTTACTGCCCCTGACACCACAGTAGAAAGATAAGCGGTGAACCTTGTGCACTATGCAACCCATGAGCACACTGTTGGTGACCCCTTTGCCTATAAAAGGAGGCCCAAGGATCATTTCTAGGGGTCGGACCTTTTGGGTTTTGGACTCCCTAATCACCAGCTAAGTTACTATAGCAAATAGCCCTACAGTAAGCACCCAATACAATCTAAGCAGGAGTAGGGTTTTATCGAACCTGGGTAAACGACCTTGCCGGTGCCGATCGCTAGTTCCGCTCTTGGCGCCACCTCTCTCCCTTCGCCGAACGATCAAGGGAGCCTTAGAGCTTCCCATAGGTGTCGATTTCCCCGACAGACGGTAGAAAAGATAAGATGATCCCTCATTAAAATTTCAAGATGTGTATTCCCCTAAGTGTGCACCATTGCGAAGAATAGTTGTCTCGAAGCACTACGTGATTATCAGGTGTGATAGATTCTAACATTCGCATACAATGGGTGTAAGCTAGTTTACACACGCAAAACACTTCGGTTGACTCGACGAGCCTATCATGTACCGACATGGCCTCGAATACGGGATACGGAAAGGTCAAACATGAGTCGTATGGTTGATACGACCAGCATAGAGATGCTCACCATTGATGACTGGTCCGTCTCACATGATGATCGGACACGAGCTAGGAAACGTGGATCATGTAACACTTGGATGACTACAGGGATGTCGATTTGAGTGGGAGTTCATTGGTCATTTGATTAGATGAACTTAATTATCATAAACATAGTCAAAAGGTCTTTGCCAATCATGTTATAACTTGCGCTATAGCTCTACGAGTTTTGATATGTTCCTAGAAAAAACTTAGTTGAAAGATAGAAGTAGCAATTATGCGGACTGGGTCCATTAACTGAGGATTGTCCTCATTGCTGCGCAGAAGGCTTATGTCCTTAATGCACCACTCGGTGTGCTGAACCCCAAGCATGGTCAGTGGATGTTGCGAACATCTGACATACACGTTTTTGATAACTACATGATAGTTTAATGCATGTTGCTTAAACGACTTATAATTGAGGCACCTAAGACGGTTCAAACATCGCAGGACATACGAGGTGTTCCGAGAGATGAAATTGGGATTTCATGCTCGTGTCCTTATTGAGAGGTATGAGACTGCTACGTCTCCAACGTATCTATAATTTTTGATGGTTTCATGCTATTATCTTGTCAAACTTTGGATGTTTTGCATGCCTTTTATATATTTTTTGGAACTAACTTATTAACTCAGTGCCAAGTGCCAGTTCCTGTTTTTTCCATGTTTTTGACCCCTTTCAGAGGAGATTTTGAAATGGAGTCCAAACGGAAGAAAATCCCCAAAAAGATTTTTTATGGAACGGAAGAAGATCGAGGAGCTTGGGAGCCAAGGCAGGGGAGCCCCAGGGGACCCACAAGCCCCCACCCCACGGCCATGGGGGAGGCCGCGCCATCCAGGCTTGTGGCCCCCCTGAGCGTCCCCTGACCTAGGGGTTGTGCCTATAAATTCCCTAAAAATCCCAAAAAAATCAAGAAATCATCGCAATCACTTTTTCGCCGCCTCAAGCTTCTGTCTCCGCAAGATCCCATCTAGGGCACATTCTGGTGCCCTGCCGGAGGCGGGATTCGGACACAGAGGGCTTCTTCATCAACACCATGACCCCTCCGATGATGCGTGAGTAGTTCACCATAGACCTACGGGTCCATAGCTAGTAACTAGATGGCTTCTTCTCTCTCTTGGATCTTCAATACAAAGTTCTCCATGATCTTCATGGAGATCTATCCGATGTAATCTTCTTTTGCGGTGTGTTTGTCGAGATCCGATGAATTGTGGATTTATGATCAGATTATCTATGAATCTTATTTGAGTTTATTTTGATCTCTCTTATGCATGATTTCATATCCTTGTAATTCTCTTCGAGTTGTGGGTTTCGTTTGGCCAACCAGATCTATGACTCTTGCAATGGGAGAAGTGCTTTGTTTTGGGTTCATACCGTACGGTGACCTCACCCAATGACAGAAGGATTAGCAAGGCACGCATCGTGTTGTTTCCATCAAGGGTAAAAAGATGGGGTTTTCATCATTGGTTTGAGATTATCCCTCTACATCATGTCATCTTGCTTAAGGCGTTACTCTGTTCGTCATGAACTCAATACACTAGATGCATGCTGGATAGCGGTCGATGTGTGGAGTAATAGTAGTAGATGCAAAAAGTATCGGTCTACTTGTCTCGGACGTGATGCCTATATGTATGATCATTGCCTTAGATATCGTCATGACTTTGCGCGGTTCTATCAATTGCTCGTCAGTAATTTGTTCACCCATCGTGATATTTTATATTTTGAGAGAAGCCTCTAGTGAACACTATGGCCCCCAGGGTCTACTCCACACCATATTTTCAGCCTTACACTTTTTACTTCGTTGCACTTTCCGCCTTCAGATCTCACTTTGCAAACAATCTTGAAGGGATTGACAACCCCTTTGAAGCGTTGGGTGCAAGCTTGTTTGTGTTTGCGCAGGTACTTTGGACTTGACGAGGCCCTCCTTCTGGATCTATAACTTGGTTTTCAAACTGAGGGAAATACTTACTGCTCCTGTGCTGCATCACCCTTTCCTCTTCAAGGGAAAAACCGACGCAAACCAGAGAAGTAACAAGAGGAATTCCTAAGCGCGAGGGAAGGACTTTTGTTGTCGCAACAGAAGAATTTCTGGCGCCGTTGCCGAGGAGGAACATCAAGTCAAGAACTCATCCAAGTAGGTATCGCAAACTCATCTCTTGAATTTACTTTATTTGCCAGTTGCCTCTCGATTTCCTCTCCCCCACTTCACCAATTTGCCTTTTTCATTTGCCCTTTTTGTTTGCCTTTTTCGTTCGCCTTTTCTCTCGCTTGCTCTCTGTTCGTCTGTGTGGGATAGTCTACCTGTCCTCATGGCTAGATCCACCACTTCGAAAGATACTCCCGAGAGCAAAGTTCTCAATTTCAAACAAGTTGAGGAAGAAAACCTAAAGGATGATTGGTATAGGATTTGCAATGCTCAGAGTAGATCTACTCATAAGCAATCCACTACCGTCCTGCTTTGCAGTTTTTATGTGGGTGTTTCTCCTTGGAATAGGTATATTCTTGACACCATCGTAGGTGGAAATTTCTTGGGTAGCCTCCGTTGATTCTTATGGCGCTGTAATAAATTTGGTAGGCTCACCCCCACTCATGGTTAATGGAATTACCTTAACTCTGGAACATGTGATGCGTAGGCTGGACATTATTGAAAATAAAGTTGCTACGATTGAACTCATTGAGAATTTGGATAAAAAGATCCAAAATCAAATCACTCAGTACGGATCCAAGGTGGGAATGGTTTTGAAAAATTTAAAGGAGAAGGAACCCACAGTTAACGAAAAGCTAGGTCATGAGTTCGCTAGGATTGGCAAACTAGAGGATGTTATAACCAACTTGGGTTCCGCTTTTGCCGCTGTGCAGAATACTCCAAATTTTGCCCACAATAAAATCACCAAGTCTGTTTTTGTCCCTAAAAGTAGTGGTGAATCTTCTAGCAAGAAATATGAAAACCTTAAGATGACAAGTGATCACGCTACTTATGGTTTGAGCACCAAAGACGACGATACGTGATTCTATCGCTTTTATGCCTAGCTAAGGGCGTTAAACAATAGCGCTTGTTGGGAGGCAACCCAATGAATTTATCTTTTTCTTTCTGTTTTGTTGCGTCTACACCATCACAATTCTGTTGTGATTGTGTTTTTTGTGTTTCTTTTTGTGTTTGAGCCAAGCAAAACCTTTATGACTAGTCTTGGTAATGGTTGTTTGATCCTGCTGGAAAAAGACAGAAACTTTATGCTCACGAGATGATTTTTCATTTTTATTCAGAAAGAGATTTTGAGTTGATTCTTTTTTATGCTGATTGATATGCTTTTCTCCCAGGCCTTCGTAAATTTTTAGTTTTTTTGAGGTACCAGAAGTATACGAAGTATACAGATTGCTACAGACTGGTATGTTTTTGACAGATTCTGTTTTTGTTGAGTTGGTTGTTTGTTTTGATGCAACTATGGTTAGTATCAGGGGGTACTAGCCACGGAAAAGTGAGAATACAGTAGCCCAACACCAATATAGATGGAATTCAAGTTTTCTACAGTACCAAAAGAAGTGGTAGTTTGTTTTCTTGTGCTAATGTTATCACAAGTTTCTGTTTAAGTTTTGTGTTGTGAAGTTTTCAAGTTTTGGGTGATGTTCTCATGGACGTTGAGATAAGGAATGGAAAGAGCTCAAGCTTGGGAATGCCCAAGGCATCCCAAGCCAAATTCAAGGACACCAAAAAGCCTAAGCTTTTGGATGCCCCGGGAAGGCATCCCCTCTTTCGTCTTCAATCCATCGATAACATTACTTGGAGCTATATTTTTATTCACCACATGTTATGTGTTTTGCTTGGAGCGTCTTGTATCGTAGGAGTCTTTTCTTTTTGTTGTGTCACAATCATCCTTGCTGCACACCTTTTTGAGAGAGAGATACATGCACTCATCGTAATTTTTTCTAGAATGCTCATAGTGCTTCACTTATATCTTTTGAGGTAGATACTTTTGCTCTATGTGTTTCACTTATATCTTTTAGAGCACGGCGGTGCGTGATTAGGTAGTTGGCTTATGCTATGAAAGTAGTCCCAAAAGTGATAGGTACCCAAAGAGGATGCAAAAACCTCCATCTTTATGTGCATTGAGTAGAAAGAGAAGTTTTGATTCCTGTCAAATAGTTTTGAGACATGGATTTGGTAATATTAAGAGTTATGTTAGTAGGGTGTTGTGAATCTAGAAATACTTGTGTTGAAGTTAGTGATTCCCGTAGCATGCACATATGGTGAACCGCTATGTTAGGAAGTTGGAGCATAATTGATCTATTGATTGTCATCCTTTGTGTTGAGGTCGGGATCGCGCGATGGTTTACACCTACCAACCCTTCCCCTCGGAGTATGCATTTAGCTCTTTGTTTCGATTACTAATAAAAACTTTCGCTATAAGTATGTGAGTTCTTCATGACTAATTTGAGCCCATGGTATAGATGCACTTTCACCTTTCACCATTGATAGCCTCTCTAGTGCCGCGCAATTCTCGCCGGTACACAAACCCACCAAATTCCTTCCTCAAAACAGCCACCATACCTATCTACTATGGCATTTTCATAGCCATTCCGAGATATATTGCCATGCAACTCCCACCGTTCCGTCTCATGACTTGTGCCGTCACTCTCATATTGCCATTGCATGATCGTAAGATAGCTAGCGAGATGTTTCAACGTCATACGCCATGCTAGATAGTTGCACATGCCGGTACACTGCCGGAGGCATTTCCTATGGAGTCATCATCATTGTGATCTTTGAGATGTGAGTAAATAAAAGTGTGATGATCATCATTATTAGAGCATTGTCCCATGTGAGGAAATAAAAAAAAGAGGCCAAAGATCCCAAAAACAAAAAAAGGGAAAAGAAAAGAAAAGAAAATAAAGAGGCCTAAGAGCCCAAATGAAAAAAGAGAGAAAAAGAGAGAAGGGACAATGCTACTATCTTTTTCCACACTTGTGCTTCATGATAGCATCGTGTTCTTCATGATTGAGAGCTTCTTGCTTTGTCACTACCATATGCTAGTGGGAATCTTCATTATATAACTTGGCTTGTATATTCCAATGATGGGCTTCCTCAAAATTGCCCTAGGTCTTCGTGAGCAAGCAAGTTGGATGCACACCCACTAGTTTTCCTTTTGAGATTTCAATACTTATAACTCTCGTGCATCCATTGTATGGCAATCCCTACTCATTCACATTGATATCTATTAATGGGCATCTCCATAGCCTATTGATATGCCGAGTCAATCTGACCATCTCCTCCTTTTTGTCTCACAACCACCACAACAATCTATTCCACCTATAGTGCTATATCCATGGCTCGCGCTCATGTATTGCGTGATAGTTATAAAAAGTTTGAGAAAGTAAGAGTGCGAAAACAATGACTTGCCAATACCGGGGTTGTGCATGATTTTCATTAGTTGTGTGAGGATGATGGAGCATAGCCAGACTATACGATTTTGTAGGGATAACTTTCTTTGGCCTTGTTATTTTGAAAATTCATGATTACTTTCCTAGTTTGCTTGAAGTATTACTGTTTTCATGTCAATAGAAAACTATTGTTTTGAATCTTACGGATCTGAACATTCATGTCACGTGAAAGAAGTTGCAAAGGACAACTATTCTAGGTAGAATTCCACATCAAAAATTCATGCTTTATCACTTCCCTACTCAAGGACAAGCAGGTGTTAAGCTTGAGGATGCTTCATACGTCTCCAACGTATCTATAATTTTTGATGGTTTCATGCTATTATCTTGTCAAACTTCGGATGTTTTGCATGCCTTTTATATATTTTTTGGAACTAACTTATTAACTCAGTGCCAAGTGCCAGTTCCTGTTTTTTCCATGTTTTTGACCCCTTTTAGAGGAGGTTTTGAAATGGAGTCCAAAAGGAAGAAAATCCCCGAAAAGATTTTTTCTGGAACGGAAGAAGATCGGGGAGCTTGGGAGCCAAGGCAGGGGAGCCCCAGGGGCCCCACAATCCCCCACCCCACGGCCAGGGGGGAGGCCACGCCATCCATGCTTGTGGGCCCCCTGAGCATCCCGTGACCTAGGGGTTGCGCCTATAAATTCCCTAAAAATCCCAAAAAAATCAAGAGATCATCGCAATCACTTTTCCGCCACCACAAGCTTCTGTCTCTGCAAGATCCCATCTGGGGGACGTTCTGGTTCCTTGCCGGAGGGGGGGATTCGGACACAGAGGGCTTCTTCATCAACACCATGACCTCTCCGATGATGCGTGAGTAGTTCACCATAGACCTACGGGTCCATAGCTAGTAACTAGATGGCTTATTCTCTCTCTTAGATCTTCAATACAAAGTTCTCCATGATCTTCGTGGAGATCTATCCGATGTAATCTTCTTTTGCGGTGTGTTTGTCGAGATCCGATGAATTGTGGATTTATGATCAGATTACCTATGAATCTTATTTGAGTTTCTTTTGATCTCTCTTATGCATGATTTCATATCCTTGTAATTCTCTTCGAGTTGTGGGTTTTGTTTGGCCAACTAGATCTATGATTCTTGAAATGGGAGAAGTGCTTGGTTTTGGGTTCATACCGTGCGGTGACCTCACCCAATGACAGAAGGATTAGCAAGGCACGCATCCTGTTGTTGCCATCAAGGTTAAAAATATGGGGTTTTCATCATTGGTTTGAGATTATCCCTCTACATCATGTCATCTTGCTTAAGGCGTTACTATGTTCGTCATGAACTCAATACACTAGATGCATGCTGGATAGCGGTCGATGTGTGGAGTAATAGTAGTAGATGCAGAAAGTATCGGTCTACTTGTCTCGGACGTGATGCCTATATGTATGATCATTTCCTTAGATATCGTCATGACTTTGCGCGGTTCTATCAATTTCTCGATAATAATTTGTTCACCCACCGTGATATTTGCTATTTTGTGAGAAGCCTCTAGTGAACACTATGGCCCCCAGGGTCTACTCCACACCATATTTTCAGCTTTACACTTTTTACTTCGTTGCACTTTCCGCCTTCAGATCTCACTTTGCAAACAATCTTGAAGGGATTGACAACCCCTTTGAAGCGTTGGGTGCAAGCTTGTTTGTGTTTGCGCAGGTACTTTGGACTTGACGAGGTCCTCCTTCTGGATCGATACCTTGGTTATCAAACTGAGGGAAATACTTACTGCTCCTGTGCTGCATCACCTTTTCCTCTTCAAGGGAAAAACCGACGCAAACCAGAGAAGTAACAAGAGGAATTCCTAAGCGCCAGGGAACATCAAACATATCAAGGATAGATATGATGATCCTTGAGCTATTCGCGATGTTTGACACCGCGAAAGTAGAAATCAGAAGGGAGCATCAATTGTTGATGGTTAGTAAAACCGCTAGTTCCAAAAAAAGGGCAATGGGCAAGAAGGGATATTTCATGAAACGACAAACCAATTGCTGCTCTAGTGAAGAGACCCAAGATTGAACCCAAACCCAAGACTAAGTGCTCCTGTAATGAGGGGAACAATCACTGAACTACCCTAGATACTTGGTAGAAAAGAAGGCTGGCAAAGTCGACAAAAGTATATTAGATGTACATGATACTGATATGTACTTTACTAGTAGTCCTACTAGCGCCAGGGTATTGGATACCGGTTCAGTTGCGAAGTGTTAGTAACTCGAAATAAAAGCTACAGAATAAACGGATACTAGCTAAAAGCGAGGTGAGGATGTGTGTTGGAAGTGTTTCCAAGGTTGATGTGATTAAACATCGCACACTCCCTCTACCATCGGGATTAGTGTGAAACCTTAATAATTGTTATTTGGTGTATGCGTTGATCATAGACATGATTGGATTATGTTTATTGCAATACGGTTATTCATTTAAAAGAATAATGGTTATTCTGTTTACTTGAATAATACCATCAATGGTCTTGCAGCTAAAATGAACGGTTTATTGAATCTCGATCGTAGTGATACACATGTTCATAATCTTGTCGCCAAAAGATACAAAGTAGTAATACATATGTTCATAACTTGTGGCACTGCTGCTTGAGTCATATTAGTGTAAAATGCATGAAGAAGCTCCATGCTGATGGATCTTTGTACTCACTCAATTTTGAAACGTTTGAGACATGCAAACCATGCCCGTTGGTATAAACGCATGAAGAAACTCCATGCAGATGGATCGTTTGGACTCACTTGATTTTTTAATCACTTGAAACATGCAAATCATACCACATGGGAAAGATGACTGAAGACCTCATTTTCCAGTGAGATGGAACAAGAAAGTAACTTGTTGGAAGTAATACATTTTGATGTGTGTAGTCCAATGAGTGTTGACGCACACAATGGATATCATTATGTTCTTACTTCACAGATGATTTGGGTAGATACTAGTGTATTTACTTGATGAAACACAAATGTGAATTATTGAAAGGTTCAAGTAAATTCAGAGTGAAGTTGAAGATTATCGTGACAAGAGGATAATATGTCTATGATGTGATCGTGGAGGTAAACATATATATCAGAGTTACGAGTTTGGTAAACATTTAAGACAATGTGAAAATTGTTTCACAACTCATGCCACCTGGAACACCATAGTCTGATGGTTTGTCCGTATGTCATAGCCGTGCCCTATTAGATATAGTGCATACTATGATATCTCTTATCAAATTACCACTATCATTTATGGGTTAGGCATTAGAGACGACCGCATTCACTTTAAATAGGGACCACGTAATTCTGTTGAGATGACACCGTATGAACTATGGTTTAGAGAAACCTAAGCTGTCGTTTCTTAAAAGGTTTGGGGCTGCGATGCTTATTTGAAAGAGTTTCAGCTTGATAAGCTCGAACCCAAAGCGGATAAATGCATCTTCATAGGACACCCAAAACAGTTGGGTATGCCTCCTATCTCAGATCCGGAAGCAAAAGCGTTTGTTTCAAGAAACGGGTCCTTTCTCGAGGAAACGTTTCTCTTGAAAGAATTGAGTGGGAGGATGGTGAAAACTTGATGAGGTTATTTGAACCATCACTTCAACCAGTGTGTAGCACGACGCAAGAAGTTGTTCCTGAGGCACCTACACCAGTTGAAGTGGAAGCTGATGATAGTGATCATGAAGTTTTGGATCAAGTCACTAGGAAACCTCGTAGGTCGACAAGGACACGTACTACTTCAGAGTGGTACGATAAGCCTGTCTTGGAGATCATGTTTCTAGACAACAATGAACCTACGAGCTATGGAGAAGCGATGGTGGACCCAGATTCCGGCAAATGTTGGAGGCCATGAAATCCGAGAGAGGATCCATGTACGAAAACAAAGTATAGACTTTGGAAGAACTACTTGATGGTCGTAAGACTGTTAACTACATATGGATCTTTAGAAGGAAGACATACAATGATGGTGAAAAGTCACCATTAAGAAAGCTCGACTTGTTGCTAAGATGTTTCTGACAAAGTTCAAAAGAGTTGACTACGATGAGACTATCTCACTTGTAGCGATGCTAAAAGTCTGTTGGAATTATATTAGCAGTTACCGCATTATTTTTGAAATATTGCAGATAGGATGTTAAAAACATCGTTTCCTCGATGGTTTCCTTGAGGAAAGGCTGTATGTGATACAACCAGAAGGTTTTGTCGATCCTAAGGATACTAACAAGTATGCAAAGCACTAGTGATCCTTCTAAGGACTGGAGCAAGCATCTCGGAGTTGGAATATACGCTTTGATGAGATGATCAATGATTTTGGTTTTATACAAAGTTTATGAGAAACTTGTATTCCAAAGAAGTGAGTGGGAGCACTATAGAATTTCTGATAAGTATATGTGGTTGACATATTGTTGATCGGAAATGATGTAGAATTTATGGAAAGCATATAGGGTTGTTTGGAAAGTGTTTTCAAAGGGAAACCTGGATTAAGCTACTTGAAGATTGAGCATCAAGATCTATGAAGACAGATCAAAGTGCTTAATAAAACTTCCAACGAAATGCATGCCTTGACAAGTTTTTGAAGGAGTTGAAAATAGATCAACAAAGAAGGAGTTCTTGGCTGTGTTGTAAGGTGTAAATTTGAGTAGCACTCAAAGCCCAGCCACGGCTGAAGAAAGAGAAAGGACGAAGGTCGTCCCCTATGCATTAGCTGTAGGCTCTATAGTATGCTATGCTGTGTGCCACACCTGACATGTGCCTTGCCATGAGTCAGTCAAGGGGTACAAGAGTGATCCAGGAATGGATCACTGGACAGCGGTCAAAGTTATCCTTAGTAACTAGTGGACTAAGGAATTTTTCTCAATTATGGAGGTGATTAAAGAGTTCGTCGTAAAGGGGTTACGCCGATGCAAGCTTTGTCACTAATCCGGATGAATCTCAGTAGTAAACCAGATTCGTGCAGTGGAGCAGTCATTTGGAATAGTTACAAATGGTGTATGGTAGCAGTATCTATAGGAAGACATAGAGATTTGTAAAGAACACACGTATCTGAAAGGTTCACACCCGTTGACTAATAAACTTCTCTCACAAGCAAGACATGATCGAACCCAAAAACTGTATGGGTGTTGGATTCATCGCAATCACATAGTGATGTGAACTAGATTATTGACTCTAGTGCAAGTCTGAGACTGTTGGAAATACAACCTAGAGGCAATAATAAATTGGTTATTATTATATTTCGTTGTTCATGATAATTGTCCATTATTCATGATATAATTGTGTTAACAGGAAATGGTAATACATGTGTGAATATATAGATCACAATGTGTCCCTAGTGAGCCTCTAGTTTGCTAGCTCGTTGATTAGATGATCACGGTTTCCTGATCGTGGACATTGGATGTCATCGATAACGGGATCACATCATTGGGGAATGATGTGATGGACAAGACCCAATCCTAAGCATAACACTAGATCGTGTTGTTCGTGTGCTAAAGCTTTTCTAATGTCAAGTATCATTTCCTTAGACCAAGAGATTGTGCAACTTCCGGATACTGTAGGAGTGCTTTGGGTGTATGAAACGCCACAACATAACTGGGTGATTATAAAGGTGCACTACAGGTATCTTCGAAAGTGTCCATTGGGTTGTACGAATCGAGACTAGGATTTGTCACTTCGTGTGACGGAGAGGTATCTCTGGGCCCACTCGGTAATCTATCATATTATTGAGCTCAGTGTGACTAAGGAGTTATCCACGGGATGATGTGTTACGGAACAAGTAAAGAGACTTGCCGGTAATGAGATTGAACAAGGTATAGGGATACCCACGATCGAATCTCGGACAAGTATCATACCTGTAGACAAAGGGAATTGAATACATGATTGATTGAATCCTCGACATCGTGGTTCATCTGGTGAGATCATCGTGGAACATGTGGGAACCAACATGTATATCCATACCCCGATGTTGGTTATTGACCGGAGAGGTGTCTCGGTCATGTATACATGCTTCCCGAAACCGTAGGGTGTGCACACTTAAGGTTCAATGATGCTAGGATTATATGGGAATAGTGTACGTGGTTACCGAAGGTTATCCGGAGTCCCGGATGAGATCGTGGACATCATGAGGAGTTCTGGAATGGTCCGGAGGTAAAGATTCATATATAGGAAGTGAGGATTTGATCGTCGGAAATGTTTCGGGCGTCACCGGTAATGTAACGGGACCACCAGAAGGGTTTCGGGGGTCCACCGGGAAGGGACACCAGCCCCAAATTGCTACATGGGCTAATAGGTGCATGGGAACCAGCCCCTAAGTGGTCTGGTGCGCCACCACCATCAGCCCAAGGCGCAACAAAGGGGTAAGGGCCCAAACCCTAGAAGTGGAGGGGCTGCCTTGGGCCCAAAGCCCACCTTGGTGCGCCACCTCTCCACCATCTAGGGCTGTTGCACCCTTTGGGGTGGAAACCCTAAAGGGTGGGCACCCTCCTCCCTCTCCTCCTATATATATGTGGGGTTTTAGGTCTGGTTGAGACAAAAGTTTGATCTCTCCTTGGTGCGTCCCTATCTCTCCTCCTCCTCGTCCTTCGTAGTGCTTGGCGAAGCCCTCTTGGAATACCACGCAGCTCCACCGTCACCACGTCGTCGTGCTGCCGGAGCTATCCCTCAACCTCTCCTCCCTCCTTGCTGGATCAAGGCGTTGGAGACGTCATCGGGCTGCACGTGTCTTGAACGCGGAGGCACCGTTGTTCAGTGCATAGATCGGAATACACCGTGATCTGAATCGTTGCGAGTACGACTCCATCAACCGCGTTCTAGCAATGCTTTTGCTTAGCGATCTTCGAAGGTATGAAGATTCTCCACTCCTTTGCTCGTTGCTGGTTTCTCCATAGATAGATCCTTGCATCACATATGAATTTTTTTAAATTACTACGTTCCCCAACAAGCGGTACTACTGCTGGCCGTTTTGCACATACACGGAATACGAGGTTGGAGCTCCATTTGTAGCAAGGGAAAGGTGGTGCAAATAGAAATGTGTGCGTGATGATTCCACCCAAACATTTCTGATGCGAACCCCCTCTTAATAGTATGGCTTTCCTATGACTCAAATCCACCAAACAGAAACGTAGAAAGCAACCGTCTTCAAAAGACTCTCAGGGGAATCAAATCGTCTTGTGCCTAGTCGTGAATTATCTGAAATGCTCAATGCACACGATTAGTCCGCGCACACATTGCCATCAATCACTAAAACCACTTAGGGAGAACGATGCCCTAACAATCTCCCCCTTTTTGGTGGATTGATGACAATACAGGATTTGCACAAAAAGGATATAGTGAAAGAATATGCAAACCCAAAATCTACAAACTAGAGACAAGCTCCCCCTGGATGTGTGCATACTTTAGAAAAAGGATATGGGCTGACCAGCACACAACCAAAGAAAAGCACTCCCCCTAGATTTTACAGACGAGGCGATCCTTGCAACAAATAGAATAAACATTAGGCATGGAAGCAAGACATAGCATGTGAGCATGAAGATAAGGGCACAAGATAATAAGACTCACAAGCTACTAATAAACTGGATAATAATGAGACAATAAAGATAGAGAAGAGATAGCATATGTCTCACACCATATGATAAAGTACGACGTCTCATAGTCTCACACACAAAGCAAAGACAACCAACGAAACAACTAAAGTTCAACAAATAAAGCAACAACGAAAATGTGGAAACTCGCAAATCCTACACTCTCTCCCCCTTTGGCATCGAGACACCAAAAAGGGAGAGAGGACACCTACGACACAGGTGGTAGCTCGAACTAGAGAGGACTCAACCATCAGACCCCGCAACATACTCCTCATCAGTCGCGTGTTCAATCTCCTCATCAGACTCCTTGTCAGACTCAGCCCACTTCAGATTGTTCTTTTGCATCCATGCAGCCTCAGGAGTGATGTCTTGCTCAGACTCGCTGGAGATGTGCACGTCGAGCTTCCTCATAACCAGCTTGTCGCGCTGACGGCTCTCCTTCTGAGCAACATGTGTCGTGTACTGCCCCTTCGTCTGCATGTAGAACAAAGTCTTCATCCTGTCTGTGAGCTTCTTGGCCAACGATGGCTCGGCAGAGGAAGGCACACGTGACGCTGGAACGGCCTCATCCTCAGCCGCAACCACATCCTCATCAGAATCCCTAGTGGTAGCAGCAAGTGTAGTGGTGGTGTTGCCCATTTGTCCTTCTGTCGCAGCTTGATAGGCTCATGGTGAATCCACATAGGATCATGTAACTCAATAGCTGGGAAGGCCTTGGCCCACTTCTTCTTGATCAGATAAAACAGATAAGGGCCGTAGATTGGGACCTTATAGTGGAAGACTGCTGAGTAAAGCTTGCTCCACATGACGTGAGATACATCAAGTGGTACAGAGGAGCGAGCCCGCCCTTTTTGACACATCATAAGCATATCCACCAGGTAAGAATGCACCTGGTCCTTGTTGCCAACGCATGGAAACAATGTGTTGCCAAATATACGGTGCATGACATCCAAGAATGGGGGCATAACGTAGGAGACCTCACCAGATGGGGATTCCTTCACAATATAGTACGACAACAACTTCTCCTTAGCTAGAGCAGAAGACTTAGCGTGTGGTCACAAGCCAACTGGGTTCTCAAGCCCCTCATCATGAACGTGCAGAAGGTCCGTGAACTCCTTCCATGTAACAGTCAGTTGCTCCCCATTTGTCATCCAGGTCATAGTTCGGTCGTCATCAGGGTGAAAGTTGATAGTAACAAAGAATTGGGCCACTATCTCAGGATCAAAATCATGATGAAATGTGATGAGCTCCTCAATCTGAAGCGGTTCCACCATGGCTAGAGCTTCACCAAAGTATGCAGGATCTTTCTTCAGATGGTTCATATCAATCCACTGCACATGTACATACATATTGTTCTTTGTTTTGATGACATCTTCATAAATAAGAAAACTGCTGCTTAGACTAGAACATGTCACCTCCATGGAACTGAACCCTATCGTTGACATAGGGGTTGACCTTTCGGTGAAGCTGAAACTGTGCAAGTGGCATAGCATCCCAATCAACACTATTCTTGGTCTTGTGAGCTGGCTTCTTGAAATTGCGCTTTGGAGCTTGAGAAGCCTCGGGTACATCTGAAGAGCAAGGTCGCTTGGAACTGGCATCCCGAGGCGGGTTAGAGTGCCTGGAGCCACCACCTATGATACACACACCAACACAACAAAACAACAAAGAAAAGGTCAAGGCAAAGAACAAAACGAACCAGAAAATCCCAGATAAAAGAGAGCTCGAAGAGCAAAACATGTGTCGGGGGGATAACCCCGGGGTAGGCTCATCAAGCCTATTCCTTCATTTCCAGCCTAATGGACATGAACGTATGAAGATTCCCAAGACCCAAGTGTTCTAGCCGGCTAGGCATCACCTGCCGCCTAGAGGACGAGGCGGCCATCTTTCTGGCCGGCCAGGCAACCCCTCCGGCTAGAATCAAGGCGGCCTCCTCTTCGGAGCCGGCCTGGTTCCGCCAGCCGGACTAGGGAGGAGGCGGCTACACTTAAGCCGGCTGACCAAGCGGGCTAGCCGGCCGAGGATCACAGGTCACATCAGATCGTAGGTCAGGATAAGATCTCACGATTAAAGGTAGCTACGCGTCAGCAAAGGTACTGGATCAGGGCGCCCGACAGGTACGAGCGTCGGCGGCCACGCCGCTAACCTACCCCGGCTCTGATCCATCACCTAGCATAGTGTCGGACCATCACACTCCCACTCTAGTACTGCACTCGGCGTGGGGAATAGTGGATGCGGCCGTACTACCTGCCCATGAAGAATCTCGCGGGGCGACACTTGACGTACAACGCGTGCTCGGCGTCACCCTTACGCGAGAGCCTCATTGACCAGCCGGCGGGTCCCACAAGCAATCGAGACCATGCAGCCGGCGGGCCCCCCAGCGACAAGACAAGACTCCTGTGGGCCCCTGGCCAGCCGGCGAGGCTGCCAACCGGGTCCCGCACTTGTACCCTTTATCCATATTGTAGGCCGGCGGGTTCGTCTATAAAACGGTCACCCTCCATGGAGGGGGCCGATCATTCACCAGCCATTCAACACACCACATTCACCAACCACAGAGAGAGAGGTAGAGACGAGCCAGCTGCTCCTCTCTTCCTCCTCCCAACACAGCTCCAGGAGCGACATTGTACTCTGTTCCATGCGTGTACATCAAACATGGAACACTTCGGCAGGATTAGGGGTATTATCTCTACGGAGAGCCCTGAACCTTGGTACATCATGCGTCCCATGCGTGTACCAACCTCGTTCCCAGCGCCCACCTTTGTCCCTTCGGTTCTCACCGACTTTAGCCTACCTATGGCATATGTTGTGAGTATTCACCGACATTTGGCGCCCACCTTGGGGCCGATCGCGGCATCGGCTGGCTTTACGCGCTGGGCGGGGCCCTGCACCTACACCATCGGATGCATCGCGTCCGGATCAGTTTGCATGCCCGTGGAGCCCGCTTTCGACGAGGCGACTCCCATGATGATCGACGTCCCCGTCCGCCATGCGGATTCGGACGAAGATTCCGATGACGAGGCACTCCTTAGCGTCGTCGTCGCGGCTATGGAGAACCTCAGCGTTCTCTTCAGCGACCTTCGTCTCAACGATGACCCGCGCTACTTCGGCGAGGACTTTGACGTTGAGGCACTCTGTGCCAGCTTCAGCAGGCTCTCTATCGCTGAGACGCCTGCCCACGACGTGTATCCCAGTAACGTCCTCATCTTCGACGGTCCTCCGCCGTCGGTGGGGTTATTCACCCCATACCACGTCGCTGCCGTCTCCAACACCATCGAGGTGATGGTTATCGGCGCTGGCACCAGCGCGGCTCCCGGCAAGGCCTCCACAGGCACTGGAGAGCCCGCTGCTACCACCGCTGATACTCTACGGGACGCCATCGCCAGCCTGAAGACACCCGTCACCACTTCCGCAAACCCTGCCGACGCTCGGGCCTCGCTGGAGGAGGCTCGCAAGCGTATCTTTGAGGAAGGCATCGCCGTAGCTTCGGCGAAACATCGGTTGGAGGCTACGCAGCACGAGTATAACTCCGTATACGGTCTCACTCCAATTTCCGAGGCCCCTAGCCGGCTTGGATCGGTCCGCAGCTGCGGCCGGTTCATCGCCGAGGTTCTAGGTGGTGATCTACCCACCTACGAGACTCCTGCGGCCAACATGCGAGCAGCGCAGGTAGGCATGGAGGAGATGGCAAGCCTGGAAGGCGAGGAGCGCACTTTCCAGGAGAAGCGGGGTCAAGGACCTCCTTGACGCCGCCAACCAGCAACATGCCCGGCTTGACCCCAGTCAGGCTCAGTCGGAGTCCCTCGGAGCCAACTCCGGGGCACGCCGCAACCCTAGCGGTCAGCATCACGCAGAAGGATCTTCCTCGCATCGCCCTTCCGGCCGGAGGGGCGAGGGAAACCACGACCGACACTCTCAGTGCCAGAGCGAGCACACTTCGGGCTTACGTCGCGGAGGCGACGAGGGCGATTCGGAGTGTGAGGTTATTCCTCCACGGAGAACTCACGTCTCTGGCTCGAGAGGCGCCTCCCCTCTCGCCACCAGGGCTGGCGCTCACGCCACCCAGGATGAGCGGGACGCCCGCCGGCGTCTCATCGTCCTGGCCCAGTCAGCCCTCCTAGAGGAAGACGGACCCTTCGGTCCGGCATGCTTCGGCCCCCGGATCCGAGGGGAGCCGTTCCCCCGAGGTTTCACCCTACCTCGGGACACGCCAAAGTACAATGGCACGGCCAAGCCAGAGGACTGGCTGATCGACTACACCACGGCTGTCGGCATCGCCACGGGCAACAAGCGCGTAGCAGTTCGCTACGTACCACTCATGTTGACCGGCTCGGCCCGGACTTGGCTTAACAGCCTCCCAGCCGGCAGTGTCAACTCCTAGGTGGACTTCGAGGAGGCGTTCGTTCGCAACTTCACCGGCACCTACAAGCGCCCTGGCCGGCCCCGCGAGCTGGCCATGTGCGTCCAGAAGGCCGACGAACCCCTTCGCGACTACATCACCCAGTGGACTGAGCTCCGCAATTCCTGCGAGGGGGTGCATGAGGTACAAGCCATCCAGTACTTCATCGACTGTTGCCGAGACGGCACCCTCCTCAAGCAAAAGCTCATGTGCACCAAGCCCACCTCTGTGGCGGTGCTCATGGCCAAGGCGGACAAATACGCCACGACCGACTCTGCAATGCGCATCAAGGTGACCGCCTCGGACAAGGTTGTGCCTACGCCGGCTACTCCCAAGCCTACTGGGGACAATCGAGGCGGCCAGAACAACTACAAGCGCAAGGCGGATCAGACGGATCCCCTCTCCAACAGCAAGTTGGTGGCCAATGTGGAGGGCCAAGCGTCGGCTCCTCTAGCCGCCCCCCCCATGAAAGCGTCCCAACCGGAGCAACACCAACTGGCTGCTCAAGCAGTCCTTCGAGCAGCTGCTCGACACCCCCTGCAAGATACATTCTGGGGCGCACCCGTCTACCCACACCCTTCGATAGTGCAACTTCGCTCGCCGGCTGTTGCAAGGAGATGGCTTGCAGGCTCATCCAGGTGCGCAAGCGGCCCCTCGTGCACCGGCTCCCAACCATGCTCAGGCTCCGCCGCCGCCGCCTCGCGACGACGGTCACCACCAAGACGACTACCCTCATCAAGATGGAGCATTCGTTATCTTCACCAGCGAAGGCGACGACAAGCACAGCCTGCGCCAGAGGCGGCGCGAGGTAAACGCCACAGTCCCCCCAGTTCCCCAGTACATGCATTGGTGTGACAAACCAATCACATGGAGCCGGGTGGACCATCCCTCGGTGATGCCAAACCCAGGATCATACGCACTCATCCTCGACCCCACGTTCGCCTCCAAAAGGCTCACTTGCCGATTCTCTCGGGTGCTGGTCGACGGCGGCAGCAACATCAACATCCTCTACCTCGACACTCTCCTCAAGCTCGGGCTCAAGGAGACGGACGTCCTACCAACCAGTAGTGTCTTCCATGGCATCGTGCCTGGGCAATCCTGCTCGCCTATCAGCAAGATCCATCTGGACGTCCTCTTCCGCGACAAAGCCCACTTCCGCCGAGAGTCGATATGGTTCGAGGTAGTGGACCTCAGTAGACCGTATCACGCGCTGCAGGGAAGACCGGCTCTGGCCAAGTTTATGGCTATTCCGCATTACGCCTACCTAAAGATGAAGATGCCGGGTCCCAAGGGCATCATCACCGTTGTTGGCGACTACAAGAAGTCGCTCGAGTACGCCCAAGATAGCAGCCGCCTCGCCGACGCCTTGGTGATTGCTGAGGAGAAGCGGCAGATCGACCGGCTCGTGGCCCAGGCTACCGAGCAGCCGGCGATTCCTTCTCCTCCGTCCCAATCGGCCGGCGAGGGCTCTTTCAAGCCGGCTAAAGAGACCAAGTAGGCCCCACTCGACCCTGCCAACCCGAAGCAGTGCGTCACCATCGGGGCTGGCCTCAGCCCCAACTAGGTAGGCGAGCTCGTCGACTTCCTCCGTGAGAACCGGGACATCTTTGCATGGTCCCCGAAGGACATGTCGGGAGTTCCGAGGAAGTACGTCGAGCACAAACTTCATGTGCGACCGGATGCGAAGCCGGTGAAACAACCCCTGCGCCGCTTCGCCGAGGGGAAGCGGTGCACGATCGGAGAAGAAATCACCCGGCTCCTCGCACCCAGCTTCATCATAGAGGTTTTCCACCCGGACTGGCTGGCTAACCCAGTCCTGGTGCTGAAGAAGAACAACGCGTGGCGAATGTGTATCGACTACACTAGCCTGAATAAGGCCTGTCCGAAAGACCCTTTCGCGTTGCCTAGGTTAGATCAAGTGATCGACTCCACTGCAGGCTGCGAACTGCTGTCGTTTCTGGATGCTTATTCAGGCTACCATCAAATCAAGCTGGATCCAGCTGATCGCGTGAAGACCTCCTTCATCACGCCCTTTGGGGCCTACTGCTACACCACCATGACGTTCGGTCTGAAGAACGCAGGTGCGACATTCCAACGGTGCATGCAGCAGTGCCTACTGCCACCGATTGGTAGGAACATCCACGTCTATGTGGATGACATCGTCGTCAAGACGAAGCAGCACTTCAGCCTCCTCGACGACCTACGGGAGACGTTCACCAATCTGCGCGAGTACAAGATCCGGCTCAACCCTGAGAAGTGCGTTTTCGGGGTCCCAGGCGGCAAACTCTTGGGGTTCTTCGTATCCGCCTGGGGCATCGAAGCGAACCATGAGAAGATCGGCACCATTGAGCGGATGGTGCGGCCGGCTCGGGTCCTTGACGTCCAAAAGTACACCGGCTGCTTGGCGTTCCTCAGCCAGTTCGTCAGCCGGCTTGGCGAGAAGGCCCTTCCACTCTACCAGCTCATGAAGAAGACGACAAAGTTCAAGTGGAACGACCCGGCGGACGAAGCCTTCCGCTACCTGAAGTGGGTAATCTCGAGCCTGCCAATCTTGGCAGCCCCGTCTTAAAGGGAACCCATACTCATATACATCGCGGCGACCACTCACGTGGTTAGCGTAGTGTTGGTAGTTCAGCGTAAAGAGGAAAGCAAGGCCCTGCCATTGCAGCGCCCAGTCTACTACCTTAGCAAGGTCTTGTCCGACTCTAAGTAGAACTACCCACATTATCAAAAAATGTGTTATGGTGTTTACCTTGCTGCAAAGAAATTGAAGCAATACTTCCAAGAGCATGCCATCACTGTGGTGAGCACTGCTCCGCTTTCAGAGATCATGGGCAAGCGTGATGCCACGGGCAGAATTGCTAAATGGTCCATCGCCATGGCAGATCATGATATTCGTTACGAGCCTCGCACTGCCATCAAATCGCAGGTGGTGGCCGACTTCCTAGTCGACTGGGCCGAGACCCAGTTTGAGCCACCGCCTCGAGATTCTACACATCGGCGAATGCACTTCGATGGCTCGAAGATGCGGACAGGACTGGGAGCCGGCATCGTCTTGACGTCTCCGAAAGGGGACCAGCTCAAGTATGCTCTCCATATCCATTTCGCCGCCTCCAACAAGGTCGCCGAGTACGAGGCACTGGCTCATGGCCTCCGGCTTGCCAAGCTGATCGGCATCTGGCGGCTCATATGCTTCGGCGATTCAGACTTAGTGGTGCAACAGGTCTCTGGCGAATGGGACGTGAGGGACGCCAACATGGCGAGCTACCGCTTCCTCATCCAGCAGCTCAGCGGTCCTTTCGAGGGCTGTGAGTTCCACCATGTTCCCAGGGCGGAAAATGAGGCGGCCGATACACTGGCGAAGATCGGCTCCACGAGACAGGCCATTCCAGCCGGCGTCTCCCTCGAGCAACTCCATAAGCCGTCTATCAGGCCATCTCCTGAGTCGGCATCGATCTTTGTACCAGCCGACTCTACGATACAAGCGCCGTCGGCTCCGTTAGTTACGCCGGCTGCGGACCCCACGCCGTCTGCGCTGGTGGCACCGACTCCAAATGCGGCACCGACGGAATCCACGGTGCAAGCGTCGTCGGCTCCACCAACTACGCCGGCTGCGGTTCCTATACCGGCTCCATTGGTCCCACCGACTCCAATGGCGGCGCCGGCTACAACAACAACCCCGGCTCTGCCCGGGCTCGAATCCTCCTAGTGGGTGGACGTCATGGAGATAGACGGCCAGCCGGCTGTAGTAACAGCACCAGAGACACCATCAAGCTCGGGGGCTGCACAAGCCCCCAATGGTCAAGACGAAGCGGAGGCGACCCTTGTGTTGGCTCCATCATGGGCTCAAGCCATTCTGGCTTTCCTACTTCGTGGCGAACTTCCTCAGAACGAGGCGGAGGCGAGACAGATTCAGTGTAGATCCGCCGCCTACGCCATCATCAATCGTGAACTGGTACGACGCAGTGCGACCGATGTGTTCCAATGCTGTGTAGAATCAGAAAAAGGGAGGAGATCCTCAGAGACATCCACCAGGGGGAGTGTGGGCATCACGCTGCCTCCAGAACCCTGGTGGCCAAAGCATTCCGTCGTGGATTCTACTGGCCCACGGCCCTCGAGGAGGCCATGGATCTGGTTGACAAGTGCAAAGGCTGCCAACGCTTCAGCATGCAGAGCCACATGCCGCCTTCGGCCCTCAAAACCATTCTCCTGTCATGGCCATTCGCTGTGTGGGGACTAGACATGGTAGGGCCCTTTAAGACGGCTCGCGGAGGGATGACACATCTTTTGGTGGCCGTCGACAAATTCACCAAGTGGATCGAAGCTAGACCTATCAAAAAAATTGACGGCCCCACGGCCGTCAGGTTCATCACAGACATCTCTGTCCGATATGGCGTTCCCCACAGCATCATCACCGACAATGGCACCAACTTTGCGAAGGGCGCCCTAGCACTCTACTGTTCCAAGGTAGGCATCCGGCTCGACTTGGCATCAGTAGCACACCCTCAGTCAAACGGCCAAGCAGAGAGGGCCTACGACCTGATTCTAGCCGGCATCAAGCCAAGGCTGGTGGCACCACTGGTCAGGTCAGCCGCTGCTGGATTGAAGAACTCCTGGCTGTGCTATGGAGCCTCCGCACCACACCCAACCGGTCGACCGGCTTCACTCCATTCTTTCTGGTATATGGGTCCGAGGCTATTATTCCCACGGATATCGAGTTCGACTCGCCTCGGGTCACCCTATACACAAAAACGGAGGCGAAGGAGGCCAGAGAAGACGGTGTGGATCTCCTCGAAGAAGCAAGGGACTTGGCCTTGAGCCGGACGACCATCTATCAACAGAAGCTGAGATACTACCACGGCAAAAAGATCAAGCCTCTCTCTTTCAGGGAGGGAGACTTGGTCATCAGAAGAATCCAGCGCACTACCGGCTAGGACAAGCTCTCATCCCCATGGGAGGGACCCTTCATCATCAGTAGGGTGCTGCACAACAACGCTTACTACCTGATTGACGCCCAAAGGCCAAGGAAGCGCAAGAGGGACGACTCCGGCCAAGAAACGGAACGTCCATGGAACGCGGCGTTGCTTCGCCCGTTCTATTGCTAAAAGGAAAAAAGTCAAGCAAAGGAAAGAGCATGCACATGTATCTTTCTCCCTCTTCAGGGAACAACAAATGCAATAAAAAGAGCATGCCTCATGTTTCTTTTTATTTAGAGTTTTCACTCAGTGTAGGCCCTCTAACACGCTTCATTAAGCTCGGGGGCTACACCGCGTACACCTCTTACTGGTTTAATCAAGCTCGGAGGCTACGCAGCGCACGCCCCTTGCTGGCTTTAACAAAGCCCGGGGATGGCTAGCCGCTCGGACGCCTTCCCTTGTGAAAGAACACATAGTGTACTGGCTGATCCCTGGTCACCTCGTACGAGCCTGCGGGCTGGCTCCGGCCGCTCAGTTTGCGAGGTGACGCCAGGTCAGGTCGGATACATGCAAAGTTCGGCTACATGCAAAGTTCGGCTACATAGGGTCGCCGGCTCGGGCTGGCTCGATCATATATACGATCTCATTCAAGTCGGCCTCTGATTGGCTTTTGTCTTGTTCTTTAAGTCTTGATGGCTTCGAAAAAAGAGTCAACCAGGAATCAAAAGGCAAGGTCATAAGACAACACGCTTGGCATACAAATATAATACTGAATATATACATTCAGAAAAGCATTGGCCCACGGCCCACGTTCATTACATCCCTCCGGGGGTAGAACAAAACACAAAAGGACACCGGCTACGGGGCTGCGGCCTCGTCGGTCGCCCTGGCCGCTGCTCCTGATGTGGTAGCATCGCCATCTCCGGCTGCTCCCAAGGCGGTTGCGCCGTCTTCCTCGCCAGGGCTCCCGGCTCCGTCCACATCGGAGTCGGCGTACGCCACACCGTTGGAGGCGGCAGCAGATTCCGTAGCCCGGACCGCTTTGTCGGAGCTACTGTCAGCGTCATAGGGCTGAAGGGCCGTGCAGATCTTCAGCGATCACACCGCCATCCTCACCTCGCTCCAAAACATAGTCGTCCCAGGCTGTGTACTCGGCGACGGCGCTGGCCCTCACGCGAAGCTCCTCCTCCATGCCTTGCAGCTTCGCCTCCGAGCCGTCGCGCTGGGCGGCCAGCTTGCCCAAGTTCAGGTTTCGATACCAGGACTTGGCCAAGCGTAGGGCCATGTAAGCCCCAGACCGCGTAGCAGAGGCACGCCAGGCATCCAGACGCTCTCCACCCACGGCAAGCCAGCGGGCGAGCCGGCTCATGGACGCCGACTCCACGCCTTCCGGCCACAAGGCCGCCACCATCGATGAGCTTGCAACTTGGAGTTGAGCCACAGACTCGCCCAGGGCGTGCAGGCGGGCCCGAAGGCCCACCCCGATCTCCTCCACGCTCCAGCCAGAGGTAGTGTCTACCTCCTGCCCGGTCGCGCGGCGCTCCTCACGGCACACCTCGACGGCGGTGTCGGCTGCGATCTGGTTCTCGGGGAAGAGACTTGGAGTGACGGCAACCAGGACGTAAGAACACATCAAAAGGAGGAGACGGCCAAAAAGACCAAACATAAGACAAGGAAGAGAGACCCACGATGGAAGGCGCCATCGGTCTCGTGGGAGACCTCGAGGACGTCGCGTTCTCGTACCTCACTCGCATGAGTAAGGCGGGCGACTTCCTCCTGGAGAGTCGCCGTAGACTCCAAAGCCTTGGCCAGCTGCGTCTGCTTCTGGACAAGGGCCTCATCCTTCTCCCTCAAGGCAGCGTCCTTGAGGTCCACCTCCTAGAGGTGAAGCGATGCGAGGCGGTCCACATCGGCAGAGTAGGAGGCCTCCTTCTCCTGCAACGTGGCCCGCAGCCGCTCCAGCTCGACCCGGCCGGCTGCCTCGAGCTCCTTCTTCTCCGTCTGAAGAAGGTCCAGCTGCTCCTTGAGCCGGCCGCCGATGTTACGTAGGGCGTCACGCTCCAAGGCGACCTCGCCCAGCCGGGCTTCAAGCTCGGCAATCCGGCTATCGGCCCCAGGTGCTGGGTCCGTAGCTCGTTGTACGCCTGTACCTGAGCATTATAAAGCGCCTGCCAAAAGATCGAAAAGGGGAACAAAATTAAGATTCGACCTGGTTAAGACCTAACCAGCCCGATTCTCGGGGGCTACACCCAGTGGGTGCGCTAGCGCGCCCCCACTGAAGAAAACTATGCAGGGAAAAGGACCTCCAAGAGATTCGGACCGGTCGAGAATCGACCCGCACGATTCTCGGGGGCTACACCCAGTGGGTGCGCTTGGTGTCGCGCCCCCACTAAACGCCAAGAGAAGAGAAAAAAGTACAAAAACCAAAGAAGGCAAGACCTACCTGGGTGCGGGCCTCCAGGCGCTCCATGTCGTTGCATACCACGCGGGCCGTCTGCTCCACCTTCGACCGGCTGCTGGAAAACATCGTCACCAGCTCCGGTATGCCGGAAAGCACGGTACCGCCGGGCAGTCGTAGGCGGGCCAGGTTCGCCGCCCGCCATGACCTCATGGGCCGGCTCCCAGCCCTGCCCTCGGCTCCTAGCACAATAGGGCCGTGCTGAGGAACGACGATGGCGCCGGCTCGGGCGCCATCTCGGCCGACGCTACCTCCTCCACAGGAGGCGGATGAGCCGCGTCCAGCGCATCCATGGTCGCCCCTGGGGCGTCAGGGGCCGTATCCGGCGCAGCCAAGTCCAGCTCCAGCGCGTCGGGTGCCGCCTCGGCCCTGGGAGAGTCAGGGATCGTCTCCAGGTCCACCTGCGCCGAGGCTTCCGGCTCTGGTGGCTGGGCCCCCTCGACCCTTGGGGCTGGCCTGGAGGCGGTCTCACTTGCCGACTCCTCCGCACGAGCATGTGCGGAGGGGTCATGTCTAGCCTTCGCATGCTTCTCCACTGGCCGCTCGACCCGGCTAGGGCGAGGCTGACCCACGGCGGCCTTCCCGGCAGCCGTGTCCCACCGGCGCTTGGACTCCGTCTCAAGCTTCCTCTGGGCAGCTTCAGCTGCTGTCCAGCCAGCCAGCTCGGCTGCGGAGGTGGTGTCTTCATCCACATCCTCCGCCTCCCAGTCAAGCAAAACTCCTAAGGAACAAAGCTCATCACAAGATGGACAAAGGAAAAGAGGAGGAAATCTTACCCCGCTACCAGAGGGACCTGCCTCTGGCCAGCACCACGGCGTCTCTTGACGCCGCCCGCTCGCTGTCCGGCTGGAGGACCCGGCGCCGGCCGCTTAGAGGCCGGCTGGGAAGCTGTGGCACCCTTGCCCTTCTTCCGGGCTGCCTCGTCAGCAGCGATCGCTCCGCCTCTTTGACGCCGGCCGCGCGTCAGTGGTGGGCTGGTGATCTCCTCCAACTCATTCGAGTCCTCCTCGAAGGCTGCACCAGAACAGAATGAGGCTACCTCGTCATCCTCCGTCTAGTCTGCGATGGCAGGCCGTGTGTACTCACCAGACGGCTCGGTCCCTTCCGACTCCAGGGGATCCTCCGAGCCGGCGGAGGAGGCCGAGCGGGATTCCATCACGCCCTCGTCCTCAATCTCCGAGGCGTCGGACACCTCCACATCGGGAGCGGGTGGACGGAGGGACCCCTGCAGATTCTCGAACAGCTACGGAAAAGAGTTCAACCGAAGGCTCCGCAACGCAACCGGCTCCAAAACAAAACAACAGAGAAGGAGAAGGCCACCTACCACCGGAGGCGGATGAGCCCTGTTGAACGGGGACATCCCCCACGTCCATTCCCCGCTCTCATCGATGCGGGCGATGGAGATCAGGTTCACCCTTCACGCTACATCGCCCGGGGTGAACCTCTTGGTGGATAGACGGCATGGATCATGTCGGCCGCCCATCTGGCAAACCAGATGCGGCCGCCTCTGCAGGGGCAGAATCCGGCGGCCCACCATGGTGGTGAGAAGGTCACGGCCGAGGAGGCCGCTCTTCTCCAAAATGTCGAGGTGGGTGCAGATAAGCGCCACCTCAGGATGCGGTTGGGAGTCTTCGCATCCTAGTTTCGCCGCGTCGGCGGGGCGATGGCGAACGGGGGCATGTTGAGGGCGTCCTGGGCTGGGTCGGCGCTCTTAACATAGAAGAAGCCCTTCTGCCAATGCTTGATGGATTTTTGCAAAGGCATCTGGGGGAAGCCGGACTTCGAGCGGTGATGCACCAACGCGGCCCCGCACGGCGTCATTGGGCGCGGCCCCTTGAGCTTCTCCACCTGGGATTTCTCCATGGAGATGGATTGCTGCTTGAAGAAGAACAGGGTGCGCTATAGATCGACGACAGCCAGATGATGCGGCCACAGATCGACAGGACCACAAAGGTGGCCAGCTGCAGTATGGCGTTCGGCGCCAGATGATGCGGCTGTAGGCCGAAGAAATGGAGCCATTCGGCGAAGAAAGAGCTAGCCGGGAGCCCGAAGGCCCAGTAGAAGTGCTCGACGAAGACCACGACCTCTCCCACGGCGGGTGTGGGAGCGGTCTCGACGCTGGGAAGGCGCACCAGTACTTGGGAAGCCGGGGGCAACAGTCGATGGTGATGAAGCGCCTCGATGTGCCCCTCGTCGACGTCGCTGCCCAACCAGGCTCCCTGCGAGGACGCCTTCTGCGCCGACGACTTCTTCGAGGAAGAACCGCCGACCATGGCTGCGGGTGACGAGAGCTCGAAGTAGTCGGCGATGTCGCAAGGGCGAAGATGAAGAAGACGAAGGGCGCGAGCTCTTCTTCTCAGAGCATAGGGAGGAAGAGAGAGCGGATGCAGGGCGAGAAGAGGGGGCGGATGGCTTCCTCGGAACCCTCGCGTCCCATTTAAATCCCCACGAAGCGTCATGGGCAGGGAATCCGGTGCGCACCGGGCCCCATTAACCCCGTGTATTACGGGTGGTAACGCTTCCCTAAGCCCAACCGCCGCGGAGTAAATCCACAGAGGATCTCCCCGCGCGGAGCCCGAGGGGGCGTCGTGGCGGGACCCAGGGCCCAAGGCCGGTCCCATCAGCAGTAATCACCATCATTACGCCAGGCGGGGCTTGGCACATGGCGTTCTCCGAGCAATTTACGACTAGACCGAGGCGTCGCTTCGAAGCCACCCGGTTTCGAAGCTGGCGTTCTTCGTCACGAATAGCGGCCAAAATATCAAGACAAATCAACAAGGAGGTGAGGCCGCCCGCCCGCAGGCGGCAAACCTCGCCAGCTTAGGGGACTACTGTCGGGGGGATAACCCCGGGGTAGGCTCATCAAGCCTATTCCCTCATTTCCAGCCTAATGGACATGAACGTATGAAGATTCCCAAGGCCCAAGTCTTCTGGCCGGCTACGCATCACCTGCCGCCTAGAGGACAAGGCGGCCATCTTTCTGGCCGGCTAGGCAACCCCTGCCGGCTAGAATCAAGGAGGCCTCCTCTTCGGAGCCGGCCTGGTCCCGCAGACGGAGTAGGGAGGAGGTGGCTACACTTAAGCTGGCTGACCAAGCGGGCTAGCCGGCCGAGGATCACAAGTCACATCAGATCGTAGGTCAGGATAAGACCTCATGATTAAAGGTAGCTACACGTCAGCAAAGGTACTGGATCGGGGCGCCCAACAGGTACGAGCGTCGGCGGCCACGCCGCTGACCTACCCTGGCTCTGATCCATCACCTATCATAGTGTCGAACCGTCACACTCCCACTCCATTACTGCACTCGGCGTGGGGAACAGTGGAGGCGGCCGTTCTACCTGCCCATGAAGAATCTCGCGGGGCGACGCTTGACGTACAGCGCGTGCTCGGCGTCAACCTTACGCGAGAGCCTCATTGGCCAGCCGGCGGGTCCCACAAGCAATCGAGACCATGCAACCGGCGGCCCCCCAGCGACAAGACAAGACTCTTGTGGGCCCGTGGCCAGCCGGCGAGGCTGCCAGCCGGGTCCCACACTTGTACCCTTTATCCATATTCTAGGCCGGCGGGTTCGTCTATAAAACCCCCCGGTCACCCTGCATGCAGGGGGGCGATCATTCACCAGCCATTCAACACAACACATTCACCAACCACAGAGAGAGAGGTAGCGACGAACCGGCTGCTCCCCTCTTCCTCCTCCCAACACAGGTCCAGGAGCGACATTGTACTCTGTTCATATACATCAAACACTCCGGTAGGATTAGGAGTATCTCTACGAAGAGCCATGAACCTGGGTACATCGTGCGTCCGTTGCGTGTACCAACCTCGTTCCCAGCGCCCACCTTTGTCCCTTTGGTTCTCACCGACTTTTGCCTACCTATGGCATATGTTGTGAGTATTCACCGACAACATGTGTGCCTAGGGAACGGTGGTAGTACCGCTGCTCGAGCGGTAGTAAAATTTTACTACTGCTGTAACAACGGTAGTACCATGCAAACAACAGTAGTAATATTTTGCTACTCTCTGATGGCGGTAGTATCGCTCCACAGTGGTAGTACCGCTCTAGGAGGAGCGCTAGTACTACACGGGCGATGAAGTGCCAGATCTAACAGGAAACTTGCAGATCCGGTACTACCGGAGACCTAAGCCCACATGTTGCACCCTACACAGAAAAGTACTACCACACAAGAACTCCTCAACCCTCCTAGTATGTAGAGATGGTGCCATGATACGAAGAACGAACATACATGCCCCTAACCCTAGATTCAACAAAACCGAGACAAAAATGAAGGGAACACGGGGCAGTACTGAGGTCCATTACACGAGGGAGAGGATGCCACCAAACAGAATCGGAGGAGAGTGGCTGGAGAAGGAGATCTGACGAGTTCCTCCGGTAGCGTCTCAAGAGAAGAGAGAGATAAAAAGGGGAGAGCCACGAGATGAAGGGGTATGGGGGAGAAAGAACTGCCCCTGCCCAAAAATAACCCCCTGCGGCCCCGGCGGCGCGGTAGTAACGCAGTCATCGCGGTAGTACCGCTTGGCCAGCGGTAGTAAAATTTACTACCGCAAGCTCATCGGTAGTACCACTCGTCTAGCGATGGTAAAAATTTACTGCCATCCTGGGAGCGGTAGTACCGTTTCCCTTTTGACAAAAATACCTGGAAACTTTGCCCTCCTTTTAAGAAAACACTTTGAACCTTGCCAAGGAAGAAGAAAAGCACCGGAAAACCCAAGTGAAGATAAAAAAATAGACACGCACGCATTTGAACACAGAATCAAATCTTGTGACGAAGAGAGGGCGGTGGATGGAACCACCAATGTTTAGACAAATGGTATGACACCATGAAGAATTATCCTTGGGTTCATGACCACAGCTTGTCTTTGAAGCACAAGTGCCATCAATAATGGCTAATATGAAAGACATTTATCAATTTATGCATTATGGGCGGAGGGAAAGTTCATTGAGAGAACAACACTCCCCCTATGTCCATGCCTACACCTAGAGCAAAATATAATGATGAGTGAGGTGTGATGTGCCTAGTTTCAATCCACATTACTTGAATCAATGCTATTTATCTCATGCCTTAACTCGCGAAACCTTGCTTCGACTAGAGGTTTAGTGAAAATATCTGCAAGTTGCTCTTGAGTGTTGATGAAGAGGACCTCAATATCTCTTTGCTTGATATGATCTCGAATGAAATGATGACGAATATCAATATGCTTGGTCTTGCTATGTTGCACCAGATTGAGACATATCTTGATGGCACTCTCATTGTCACACAGAAGAGGCGCTTTGTCACAAGTGACACTGTAATAATTTAAAGTTTGCCTCATCCATAGTAATTGAGCACAACAACTTGCAACAGCTACATACTCAGCCTCGGTAGAAGAAAGTGACACACAATTTTGTTTCTTCAAAGACCAACTTACCAAAGAGCGACCAAGGAATTGGAATCCTCGATAGGTAAACTTCCTTCCAACACAGTCTCCAGCCCAATCTGAGTCCGAGTAACCTACTAAACTAAAGCTTGCTCCTTTTGGGTACCATAAGCCAAAGTTTGGGGGTATGAGCCAAATACAGAAAGATTCGTTTGACTGCCGCATAGTGTCTTTCCTTTGGTGCGGATTGAAACCGTGCACAAATTCCCACACTCAGCATGATATCTCATCTAGATGCACAAAGGTAAAGCAAGGATCCAATCATGGAGTGATATACCTTTCGATACACTGCTTTACCATTGGGATCATTGTGGAGCTTGCATTTGGTTGGCATGGGAAATTTGACCGGCTTGACGTCCTCGAGCTGGAACCTCTTGAGCATGTCTTGATTGTACTTGGCTTGTTTAATGAAGGTTCCTTCTCTCCCGTGTTTGAGTTCAAATCTGAGAAAGAAATTCAACTCTCCCATCATAGACATCTCAAACTTCTCGATCATTAGTGCAGCAAACTCTTCATTGAAAGATTCGTTAGGAGAACAAAAAATAATATCATCAACTTATAGTTGGCATATGAACAAATCCCCTTTGACATTTTTTGTAAAAAGGGTGGGATCAATTTTCCCAATCTCAAGCCCACGATCTTGCAACAAGTCAGTAAGGTACTCATACCACGCACATGGAGCTTGTTTAAGGTCGTAGAGTGCCTTCTTGAGTTTGTATACATGAGTGGGGAACTTGGGATCCTCAAATCACGGGGGTTATTTAACATATGCCAACTCATTTAAAGGACCATTAAAAAAAGCACTCTTCACATCCATTTGTTGAAATTTAAAATCATGATGAGAAGCAAAGGCAAGCAACATGAGAATAGATTCAAGACGAGCAACATGAGCAAAGGTTTCACCGTAGTCGATACCCTCGACTTCGGAGTAGCCTTGAGCCACCGGTCTTGGCTTGTTTCGAATGACAACACCATTAGCATCCTGCTTGTTCTTGAAGATCCATTTGGTTCCAATTACATTATGTTCCTTCGTTGGCCTCGACACTAATTACCAAACTTGATTGCGCTCGAAGTTGTTAAGTTAATCATGCATGGTTCAAGCCAGTCCTCATCATCTAACGCATCATGTACCTTTTGGGGTTAAACACACGGAACAAACGCGTGATGCATACAAAAGTTTGATAATAGTTGATGAGTGGTTACCCCTTTATTGAAGCTACCAAGCACATTTTTGAAGATATATTGTCGAACTCGGAGCCTGTTAGCTACCCTGGCAGCGCGACGCTACAAGACTTCCCTACTTGACAATTTAGGGGCTTCTGCTTGAACATCTTCGGCACCGTCTTGAGCTTACTCACTAGATTGCCCTTGATCTTGTGGTTGCACTAGATCTTGAGCATGCTCGGAGTATTGAGCATGATCTTGGACACCATTTTGTGGGACACCATCTTCATGAGGTTGATCTTGTCCTTGATCATGTTCGTCGGGTGGAGGGCCTTCACTTTTTCTTCGGAAGCGTGTGGGTCTAGCGAGGGTGATGGCTCCACTTGAGTAGAACATTGTCCTACTCCTTCGGTCACAAGGGGTTCCTCAATGGGGAGTATTTGACCAATCCCCATTATTCTCATGACTTGAGGAGGAATTTCATCACCTACATCACAAAGACCACTTTGCTCCACTTGGGAGCCATTATTTTCATGAAACTCCATGTTACACGTCTCCTCAATGAGTCTGGTGGACTTGTTGAGAACATGGTAAGCATGAGAGTTTGTAGCATAACCAACAAATATGACATCTTGAGCTCTAGCTTCAAATTTAGACAAACAAACACTTTTCTTGAGTATGAAACACTTACAACCGAACACCTGGAAGTACTTGAGATTAGGCTTGTTCCCTGTAAGAATCTCATATGGAGTCTTGTTCAAGCCTTTGTGGAGGTAGAGCCGATTGGATGCATGACATACAGTGCTAATGGCTTCGGCCCAAAAGTTGTACGGAGATTTGAACTCTGCCATCGTGGTTCTTGCCACGTCCATATATGCATGGTTCTTCCTTTTCGCCACACCGTTCTGTTGGGGGTATATATAGGGTGTTGAATATTGATGCTTGATCCCCTCGTCACTAAGGAACTCATTTAAGGTATAGTTCTTGAACTCAGTGTCATTGTCACTTCTAAGCATCAATATTTTTGCCTCATGTTGACGTTGAGCTTCATTAGCAAAGTCTATGATAGTTTGTTGAGTCTCACTCTTCCTCTTGAAGAAGTATACCCAAGTGTATCTTGAGTAGTCCTCCACAATCACCAAGAACTTCTTTCTTCCTCCAAGACTATCAAAAGATGGAGGACCAAAGAGATCCATGTGAAGGAGCTCCAAAGGCCTTTTAAAGTAGATGATAGTTGTGGGACGGTGAGTTGTTTCATGAAGCTTTCCTTCAATACAAGCACTGCAAGCACAGTCTCTGGCAAACCTCACATTGGTTAGTCCACGAACATGGTCCCCTTTGAGGAGACTTTGCAAAGATCTCATATTGACATGAGCTAGCCGGCGATGCCATAGCCAAACCACATCAACTTTAGCCATTAGACAAGTCGCGATCTTAGTAGGTCGCTCCGAAATGTTCACCACATAGAGACCGTTCTCGACATGTCCAACAAAGGCTACTTTAAGAGTCTTGCTCCACAAAAGGGATCAATGATTTGTTGCTCCACTATCGAGGAACCATGACACTCCACCGGAAGCAAACTCCTGCAAGAGATCAATGCTTGGACTTAGGTACCCATTTTTTAATGGGTCCTTTGATGTTAGAAACAAGGGTCTTAGGAACCCAAATAGCCCATTCAATGTACTCATAATATGAACCAACAAATTTGGCATAAACATGCCCATCACTATTATGACATAAAACATAAGAGGGGTTAAAATCGCTGGCAGTGTCGGTGGAGGTGGTTTTGCCCTTCTTGGCATTGTCACACCCTTCCTTGTTCTTCATCTTCTTATGAGTACTCTCACCCTGTTTGACAAATATGTCCTTGAGAGGGGAAGATAGCTTTGTCTTGTTCTTCTTTTTTGTCTTAGACTTGGATGCAAACCCAAGTCCCTTCTTTCCTACAACTTCCTTTTGATTACTCAAAAGGTCATTTAGATTCTTCTCGCCTTGGATGCACGTCACAAGGCCCTTTTCAAGTTGTTCTTTCAACTTCGCATTCTCCTCCGCAAGATACACATGCTCACAACTAGTGTTAGTAGCACAAACATTATCAATTAGAACAAAAGGAGGACAAGTAGAAATCTCCTTGGTTAGTTTTACTTGGAGTTGATCATGAGACTCCTTAAGAGAGAAATGAGCACTTTTCAAGACCTTGTGGGCCTTGTCAAGTGTGTCAAATTCTTCCTTGAGTCTATCATGGCCAACCCCAAGTGCAACCTTCTTACATTTAAGCACACGAGTAAGAACACTAGCATGATCAAGATCTTTTTGTAATTTAGCATGATCAACGTTGTGTGACTCCTCAATAGCCAAACGAAGACCACACTCTTCTTCTAGAGCAATGGATAGTTCTGCTACCTAATTGGCGTAATCATGACTATGTTCTTGCAACTTGGGGATAGTATCCTCATGAGTCTCAATGAGAACATTGGCCTCACCAAGTTGTTCCATGAGGGCAACAAAGTGCTTCTTATTTCACCTTTGATCTTATACAAGAACTTATCAAACTCATTCTCATCAAGGTCCACTACCTTACTATTATCAGCACAGTCCAATAAAGAAGGAGAGGTAGTGAGAGTGGTCTTGATGATGGAAGTTACCTTATTGATACATGTGGCCATGAGGCACTTGGAGATACGGTTCTCGTTGGTGGCGCCGAAGAGAGACACCTTGGGGGAGGAAGTGGCAAAGTCCACTGTAGCCATTGCCATCCCCTCACGACCTGTATCATCTTCGTCATCATCGGAGGTGTGCTCTTCATGGGCCACCAATCCCCTTGGAGGAGTCTTCTTGGTGAAGGTGTTCTTTCTTGGGAAAGACTTGGCTCTGTCCTTGCAAATGAGATTGCGCCCGTTGTCTTCCCTCTTCTCATAAGGACAATATGCCACAAAGTGACTAACATTGCCACAGTTGTAGCATGTCCGTACTCATTTCTTGTTCTTGGAACCACTTGAGTTGTCCTTGAAGAAGTTGGGCCTGGAGTTTCTCTTGTTTCCCCAAAACTGCCTTGAAGCAAGAGCCATGTGCTCGTGATAAGCATACTTTCTGTCTTCGGGGCAGCCATCTTCATCCTCTTATTCTTCATCAACAATGGCCTTGGTTCTCAAAGCATGGTTTGGTGATGTTGTCTTTCACCAGACATGAGCAAGAGCATTGTCGGAGGTATTTATCATAATATCCATAGCAATGAACTCATCCAACACTTCGCCCGAGGTCAAGGAGTGGAAATCTGGTCTTGGACGAATGACGGAATACATGGCTTTGTTGAATGGCATGATGGCCTTGAGAAACTTGCGCTTGATCCAAGTGTCATCCGTATATTTTCTCCCATGGTCTTGGAGAGCAACAACAAGAGGAGTCACCCTTCGATATAGATCACGGGGGTCCTCATCTTCTAGCATCACAAACTCATCGGCCTGATCAAGAACCACTTCAAAGTTAGACTGTTGAATGCTTGAGCTCCCCTTGTACAACACCATGATGTGCTCCCAACAATCCTTTGCACGGGTGAAGGGACGCAGCTGAGGCAGATCTTCTAGAGGAACCGCGGATTGACGGATGAACAAAACACAATGATTGTATTGGTTGTCCACCGCTTCTCTTGGAGTGAGGTTCCTTGGATCATGTGGGTAATAGCCTTGTTCGAGGATACTCCAAAGATTTGTTGAGCTGTGATCCAAATGAGACTTGATGGAAAAGACCCAATTAGCGAAATGACCTTTAACAAGTTTAGGAGGAGGACCAAGGTTGTTAATATGCGGTGTAGGGACTGGTCCTCCATAGACCAGGGGAGGAGGAACCGAGGCAAAGGTTCCCGTCCCATTCTTGTCGAGAGGGGAAGAATTTCGAGTACCTTTAGCCGCTTCCTTGTAAGAATTGGCCTCTGACTCTAATGAGATGGGTTTAACCACAAGCAACGGGTCGGGAGAATTCTTCATCCACTCAAGTAACTCTTTAAGCATGGATTTGACTTCGGTAGTTACAGACGTCTTGAGTGAAGCCACGACCTCATTCAAGTCGTCCCTTGTGACCGAAACCAACCCCACGGCCTCGGACCCTTCGGGCCGAACCTCACCATCGTCAACCATACTCTTCGGGTGGTGAAACCCTTAATAAAGAGACGTGTCTCTGGTACCAATTGAAAGGATGGATATCGTTGACTAGAGGGGTGTGAATAGGAAACTACCAATTTTTAGCTTGTCTTAACAAATTAGCGTTAGCAACAAAAGGTTCTCTATATGAACAACTAGGTGAGCAACCTATATGATGCTAACAACAAGGATAACAAGTGCAAGCAAGGAATACCCCACAATAATCATAAGTACAAAGTAAAGGTAAGAGATAACTGCAAGTGGAACCGGTGGAGACGAGGATGTGTGACCGAAGTTCCTTCCCTTTGACAGGAAGTATGTCTCTGTTGGAGCGGTGTGGATGCATAATGCTCCCCAAGAAGCCACTAGGGCCACCGTATTCTCCTCACGCCCTCACAAAATGCGAGATGTCATGATTCCACTATTGGTGCCCTTGAAGGCGGCAACCAGACCTTTACAATCAAGGTTGGGGCTACCTCCACACAAAGCTTGGAGGCTCCCAACAAGACCACGAAGCTTCACCACAATGGAATGTGGCTCCGAGGTGACCTCAACCGTCTAGGGTGCTCAAACAGCCAAGAGTAACAAGATCCACAAGGGTTTAGTGGGGGGAATCAAATATCTCTTGGTGGAAGTGTAGATCAAAGACTTCTCAAGCAATCCCTAGGAAATCAATAAGTTTGATTGGCTAGGGAGAGAGATCGGGCAAGAATGAGCTTTGGAGCAACAATGGGGCTTGGGGAGGTCAGAGGTAAGATTCTCATGGAAGAAGACACCTTTATATAGTGGGGGGGGGGTACAATTGAACCGTTACCCACCCACCAACTGCACTATCCAAGCGGTACTACCGCTGCTAGGAGCAGTACTACCGCTCCTAAGAGCGGTACTACCGCCCGACAGCTCACCAACCATGATAGTAAGAAAATACTACTCTGCCTACAACTGTGGAGGCAAAAGGATGGCAAAAATTGTGGCACCCCGGCTCAGAGAACCGGATTACCAGTGTTTCCATCCCAGAGATCATGTCTTCTCGAAACACACAACAACTTGGAACATAAATGAACTGACTTTATTGATAGCATACGGTTACAAGTACATATCTTGCAAAGATAGCGAGGCCAAAGGCACCCTCGGTGCTGCGACAGTATCTACATTATTTATGAAACATAGCGGGGCCTCGAAACTACTAAGTACTTCTACGGTGTAGTGGAACATAGCAACAACTCCATCCACAGGGACACTGCTGTGGACACATCCTAGTTCGAACCATCAGGACCTCCATCCTTGGCTTCTCCTGCATCTGGCATGATACGCCATGTGAGTACTTTGAATATACTCGCAAGATCACAATAACCAAATAATGCAGCAAACAATAGCATGGCAATCCGCATGACAACTACCACAACAATATTACTAACTATACTAGTTACCAGCTTACTCTTATCTGGGTTGTCTCACAACACCCAGAATATTCATCGAGCATTTCTGATCATGCGAAGAGTTCTTCCATCATTACTAACACTGATATGGTTGACCACCTACTGAGGTATGGACGGGCTGTCCAATACCGTGGACACGGCTATTTGAATAGATTTGACACTCTACACAGGTTGCACACTTTACCCACATCATGGAGCACTGACCTCATGATCCCATTCGGGTGGACCAATGTTGCTCTAATGAAACCTGCCTAATCCGTGACTCTCCCATCGTACCACCGGCATTCATCCTCCCCCGGAGTCCTGCCCTGGGTGGCCCCCGTGTCCTCATGACACCTGCCACCGTCGTGGCCAAACTAAACTATCCCAAATGGGGACGGGCCCAAAACAACTCAACTGGGCTCACAGGGTTATTACCGCTTACTTGATCAGGGTAGCACGCATGCATAACCTTTGGAGGTACTGGTGAAAGAGCACACGATCATCCCATGTCAAAGCCGTCCCATACCGGCAAATGCGGTTGCACGGTTAAGCCCGGACATGTGACTCTAGATCAACCCCTAAGTCATTCCAATATAGCGGTTTATAAGAATGAGCAACTAATTATTTTAAATAATTTACTATGAATTTATCCTATAGCAAATAAATGAGCATAATGTATGAAAATATGCAATGCTATGGGAATACTACATAACATGGGGATCATGGCTTTCCTTGCTCTGTTGGGTTGTTCAAACACTCCTGGTCTTCAAATTCACCAAAGTTTCCTTCTAAAAACCTTTTGAATTTGCAAAAAGAAAATGTCACATAATGTATTTTTGTTAATCAGAAATTCTGTGAGTATGGGAAAAATACCAAAATTTATCAAAAATTAAAGGGGCTCAGTACCAACACAATGCAAAAAGAATTAACGGATTTGGACTTATAAATGAAAAGTTATAGCTTGTCAAAGTTACTGGTCAAGCCTGGATTTAAAATAGAATTAGAAAATTTAAACAGGGGCCATGTCGAAAGCATAAAGTGGAGGGGAGCCGACAGGTGGGGCCTACGGGTTTAAAACAAAGGGAGAGGGAGAGAGACAGAGACGGGGCGGCCCTCCAGCGATGATCGCCGGTGATAGAGACGATGGCGATGCTTGGAGAATAGAGGAATGGGTCGGCCACTCCAAGACGATCACCTACGTACCCGTAGCTTTACGAGGTGGCCAGACAGAGTCGTCTCCTTCCTCTCCGGCAGCGGTGGTTTCGGGTGGTCGTGAGAGACATTGATTTCGGCGAGGATTAGCATGGGCAAGAGGTGAGGGAGCACCGGACGGATGCTGTGAGCTCAAAGGAGGGGTCAGATGGGCTCTTGGGAATGGGGTTGATGTTGGCGACGGGTTGCTGCAGGCGGCGGCACTCCGGTGAGCTTTTGAGGGCAGAGCACCTCTCGACCGTGGCTCGTTACTCGGGAGTCAGATTGGAGGTGGTTGGGGCTGGTTGATGAGCTCGGAGAGGCCGGGCAAGCCCTTATATAGGCCAGCGACAAGCTCGACCAATCTATCCTGAAGCGGCGAGGCTAGGTCCGGCCACTGGAGCTGGGGAGGTGAGCTAGCCGTTGCGGAGTGCTCTGAGGTGACGAAGGAGGGCAGAGGGACGACGAGCCACATCCTAAGCCATTAAGAGCTCGTGGACGACAAAAGTGGCCAAAGCCGTCTGTTTTGCCCGTGGCGGAGTTTGGCTGGGCGCGGTCGTGACCTTCTCCGACGACCGGGAGGTTTCGGGAGGTGCCACGCGGCTGCCAGTGACGCTGTCGGCACCATGGACAAGGGGGGGGGGGCAGCGAAAGACCGCTCGGGCGAGCAGATCTGATGCGGGTGCCACACAAAGCGTGCGCTCTAGCATGCCAACACCATGCTCACCATGGTTGCGGCCACCAGGTGGTCACGCACGCCTGACAAACCTTTCCCATTGCATCATCTAGCCTCCAATTAGTCACCCTAGACCACTTGCTCGACCAGGTTCACTCACCTGTGAAGTGTAGCTTCAACTACAGTTTCTGCCTGCAAACTTGAGGAGCTTCTAGAGAGAAAATAGGATAGAGATGGAGCTAGATGAGGTGTCTGGGGTTATCAGCTTTGGAAGGACTTCAATTTGGCAAAGTTTGAGAAATTTTGAAGAAGAAATGAGCATAGCTCTTTTGGAAACCCCGATTCTGGTCCAGAATAGAAATGAGTTTGAGGCACTCACATGCATGCTCCGCTGAGGGTGAAACTTGGTGGAGAGAAGTTATTTGGAAGTGCACACATGCCATAAAAATTGTAGATCATTTGTGCACCCTATCTATGTCGGTGAATACTCACAACATATGCCATGGGTAGGCCAAAGAAGGTAGGAACCAAAGGGGCAATGGAGGGCGCTGGGGGCGAGGTTGGTACAAGAATGGAACACACGATGTACCCAGGTTGAGGGCTCTCCGTAGAGATAATACACCTAGTTCTTCCGGAGTGTATGATATGTATGGATGGGATTACAAGGTTGCTCCTGGAGCTGTATTGCCGAGGAGGAAGAAGGAGCAGCCGGCTCATCTCTGCCTCTCCTATGTGGTTGGTGTGTGTGTGTGTGTGATCAGTTGACCGACCCTCTGCATGGAGGGGGGCCGGGGGGTTTTATAGACGAACCCACCGGCCTACAATATAGATAAATGGTACAAGAGTGGGACCCGGCTGGCCAGGGGGCCCACGAGGGTCTTGTCTTGTCGGTTGAGGGGCCCGCCGGCTGCGAGGTCCCGTCTGGCTATGGGACCCGCCGGCTGCGAGGTCCCGTCTGGCTGTGGGACCCGCCGGCTAGCCAATGAAGCTCCTGCGTAAGGTTGACACAGGACACGTATGGTACGTCGGGCGTCGTCCAGCGAGATTCGTCATGGGCAGACGGTACGGCCACCTCCACTGTTCCGACGCCGAGTGCAGTAATCGAGTGGGAGTTTAACGACTGACACTGTGTTGGGTGATGGATTAGAGCCCGGGGAGGTCAGCGGCGTGGCCGCCGACGCTCGTACCCGCAGTGCACTCCGATCCAATACCTGTGCTGACGCGTAGCCACCTTTAATCGTAGGGTCTCTTCATGACATATGATTGGATGTGACTTGAGATCCCCGGCCGGCTAGCCTGCTTGGCTAGCTGGCTTGGGCACGGCCGCCTCGTCCCTAGCCGGCTGGCTTGGGCTAGGCGGCCAGGAAGAGGTAGCCGTCTTGCTTCTAGCCGGCAGGTGCTGCCTGGCCGGCCAAAGAGTTTGCCGTCTCGCCCCCTAGCCGGTACGTGTAGCCTAGCCAGCTGGAGAACTTGGGCCTTGGGGAGTGGTTCCTGGTCATGCTTTTTGGGCCGGAGATAAAGGAGTAGGCTCGTTGAGCCTACCCCGGGGTTATCCCCCCGACAGTAGTCCCCGAAGCTAGAGAGGCCCGCCGCGTGCCTGCGGGTGGTCTCACTGGCTTGATTTTTGTCGTTGTATCCTTGTCGCCGCCTGCGGCAGGGGTCGCCGGCTCGGAGGCCGGCTGGCTTCAAAGCAATGCCTCGGCTTCATCGTAGGCTTTGCAAATCGCGCCACATGCCAGGCCCGGCCTGACGCGATGATGGTTTATACTGGTGATGGGACCGGGCCTGGGCCCTGGGTCCCGCCACGACGCAACCTCGGCCGCCGTGCGGAAGATGCTCTGCGGATTTACTCCGCGACGGCTGGGTTTCGGGAAACGCTACCGCCTGTAATACACGGGATTAGTGGGGCTCCGCGCGCACCGGATCACCTCCCCACAATCCTTCGTGGGGTTTAAATGGGATGCGGGGGTACCGAGGAGACCATTCGCCCCCTTCTCGCCCCGCATCGACGCCCTCTTCCTCCGTGAGCCTAGAGAGAAAGAATCCACCCGCCTTCGTCTTCTTCTTCTCCGTCGCCGTCACGCCGCCTGTCTTCCCGAGCTCCCGTCGCCGGCAGCTATGGCGAGCGGTTCTTCCTCGAAGAAGACCTCATCTCACGGATCTTGGCTCGGCAGCGAGATCTGCGACGACCACATCGAGGCGCTCCGCCACCGCCGGATGCTGCCCCCGGCCTCTCTTGTGTCAGTGCGGGTCCCCGGCACCGAGACAACCCGACCCCGGAGGAAGGAGAGATCGTCGTATTCAACGAGCACTTCTACAGGGGCTTGGGGCTCCCGGCGAGCACCTTCTTCGCCTTGCAGCCGCACCACCTGGGACCGAACGCCATCCTTCAGCCGTCGGCCTTCGTCGTCCTGTGCGAGGGCTTTCTGGGGATTTAGCCTCGCCTCGACCTCTGGCAAAGTTTGTTCTTCTTCAAGCAGTAGTCCAGGAAGATGGACAAGGCTGAGCTGGACAAGCTCGACGGGCCTGCTACGGCGAAAGAAATCCTTCTGTCGTCTCTTGAGCTTGCATTGGTTTTTCCCTTGAAGAGGAAAGGGCGATGCAGCACAAGAGCAGTAAGTATTTCCCTCAGTTTGAGAACCAAGGTATCAATCCAGTAGGAGAATCGCGCCAAGTCCGGAGTACCTAGGCAAACACAAAAGAGCTTGCACCCAACGCTATAAAGGGGTTGTCAATCCCTTCAAGATTGATTGCAAAGTGAGATCTGAAGGCGGAAAGTGCAGCGATGTAAAATTGTAAGGCTGAAAATATGGCATGAAGTAGACCCGGGGGTCATAGTGTTCACTAGAGGCTTCTCTCAAAATAGCAAATAATACGGTGGGTGAACAAATTACTATCAAGCATTTGATAGAACCGCGCAAAGTCATGACGATATCTAAAGCAATGATCATACATATAGGCATCACATCCGAGACAAGTAGACCGATACTTTCTGCATCTACTACTATTACTCCACACATCGACCGCTATCCAGCATGCATCTAGTGTATTGAGTTCATGACGAACAGAGTAACGCTTTAAGCAAGATGACATGATGTGGAGGGATAAACTCAAACCAATGATGAAAATCCCATCTTTTTACACTTGATGGCAACAACACGAACCGTGCCTCGCTACCCCTTTTGTCACTGGGTGAGGTTACCGCACGGTATGAACCCAAAACCAAGCACTTCTCCCATTGCAAGAATCATAGATCAAGTTGGCCAAACAAAACCCACAACTCGAAGAGAATTAGAAGCATATGAAATCATGCATAAGAGAGATCAGAAGAAACTCAAATAAGATTCATAGATAATCTGATCATAAATCCACAATTCATCGGATCTCGACAAACACACCACAAAAGAAGATTACATTGGATAGATCTCCATGAAGATCACGGAGAACTTTGTATTGAAGATCCAAGAGAAAGAAGAAGCCATCTAGCTACTAGCTATGGACCCGAAGGTCTATGGTGAACTACTCACGCATCATCGGAGAGGTCATGGTGTTGATGAAGAACCCTCCGTATCCGAATCCCCCTCCGACCGGGCACCAGAACATGCCCAGATGGGACCTTGCGGAGACAGAAGCTTGTGGCGGCGGAAAAGTATTTTCATGGATCTCCTCGGCAGTTTTGGAATTTTTCTGAATTTATAGGCAAAAGAGGTAGGGCAGACGAGCCATAGGGGGCCCACAAGCCTGCTAGGTGCGGCCCCCCCTAGCCGCGCCTAGGGGGCTTGTGGGGTCCCGTGCTGGCCCGTGCCTTGGTTCTCAAGTCTGGTGCGTATCTTGTGTTCCGGAAAAAATCTTTTCAGAAGTTTTATTCCGTTTGGACAATGTTTAAAATCCTCCTCTGCAAAGGGTCAAAAACACGGAAAAAATAGGAACTAGCACTAGGCACTGAGTTAATAAGTTAGTCTCAAAAAAAGATATAAAAGGCATACAAAACATCCAAAGTTTGACAAGATAATAACATGGACCCATCAAAAATTATAGATACGTTGGAGACGTATCAAGCATCCCCAAGCTTAACTCCTGCTCGTCCTCGAGTAGGGAAGTGATAAAGACTGAATTTTTTATGTGGAATGCTACCTAGAATAATTGTCCTTTGTAACTTCTTTCATGTGACATGAATGTTCAGATCCGTAAGATTCAAAACAATAGTTTGCTATTGACATGAAAACGATAATACTTCAAGCAAACTAGCAAGATAATCATGAACTTTCTAAATAACAAGGCCAAAGAAAGTTATCCCTACAAAATCATATAGTGTGGTATGCTCCATCATCCCCACACAACTAATTTAAATCATGCACAACCCCGGTATTGGCCAAGTAATTGTTTTCACAGTCTTACTTTCTCAAACATTTTTCAACTATCACGCAATACATGAGCGTGACCCATGGATATAGCACTATAGGTGGAATAGAGTGTGGTGGTGGTTGTGAGACAAAAAGGAGGAGATGGTCACATTGACTCGGCATATCAAAGGACTATGTATATTCCCATTAATAGATATCAATGTGAATGAGCAGGGATTGCCATACAAAGGATGCACTAGAGCTATAAGTATGTGAAAGCTCAAAAGGAGAACTAGTGTATGTGCATCCAACTTGCTTGCTCATGAAGACCTAGGGCAATTTGAGGAAGCCCATCCTTGGAATAAACAAGCCAAGTTATATAATGAAAATTTCCACTATCATATGGTGGTGACAAAACGAGAGGCTCTCAATCATGAAGAACATGGTGCTATTATGAAGCACTAGTGTGGGAAAAGATAGTAGAATTGTCCCTTCTCTGTTTTTCTCTTTTTTTATTTGGGCTCTTTGGCCTCTTTTTCTCTCTTTTTTTATTGTGGGAAACTTTGGCCTCTTTTTTTTATTTCCTCACATGGGACAATGCTCTAATAATGATGATCATCACACTTTTATTTACTCACAGCTCAAAGCTCAGAATGATGATGACTCTAAAGGAAATGCCTCCGGTAGTGTACCGGGATGTGCAACGATCTAGCTTGGCGTATGACATTGAAACATGTCGCTAGCTATCTTACGATCATTCAACGGCAATATGAGAGCGACGACACAAGTCATGAGACAGAACGATGGGAGTTGCATGGCAATATATCTCGGAATGGCTATGAAAATGCCATAGTAGGTAGGTATGGTTGCTGTTTTGAGTAAGGCATATGGTGGGTTTGTGCACCGGTGAAAATTGCGCGGTACTAGAGAGGCTAGCAATGGTGGAAGGTGAAAGTGTATCTATACCATGGACTCACATTAGTCATGAAGAACTCACATACTTGTTGCGAAAGTTTTTATTAGTAATCAAAACAAAGTGCTAAACCCATACTCCCAGGGGAAGGGTTGGTAGGTGTTAACCATCGCGCGATCCCGACCGCAACACAAAGGATGACAATCAATAGATCAATTATGCTCCGACTTCCTAACGTAGCGGTTCACCATACTTGCATGTTACGGGAATCACTAATTTCAACACAAGTATTTCTAGATTCACAACACCCTACTAACATAACTCTTAATATTACCAAATCCACGTCTCAAAACTAATTGAGAGGAATCAAACTTTTCTTTCTACTCAATGCACGTGAAGATGGAAGTTTTTTGTATCCTCTTTGGGTACCTATCACCTTTCGGACTACTCTCATAGCACAAGTCAAGTACCAAGTCACGCACCGCCGTGCTCTAAAAGATCTAAGTGAAGCACATAGAGCAAAATTATCTAGCTCAAAAGATATAAGTAAAGCACGATGAGCATTCTAGCAAATCCCCGATGAGTGCATGTCTCTCTCAAAAGGTGTGCAGCAATGATGATTGTGACACAACAAAAAGAAAAGACTCCTCCGATATAATATGCTCCAAGCAAAACACATATCATGTGGTGAATAAAAATATAGCTCCAAGTAATGTTACCGATGGATTGAAGACGAAAGAGGGGATGCCTTCCCGGGGCATCCCCAAGCTTAGGCTTTTTAGTGTCCTTGAATTTGGCTTGGGATGCCTTGGGAATCCCCAAGCTTGATCTCTTTCCACTCTTTATCCCTTTGTCCATGAGAACATCACCCAAAACTTGAAAACTTCACAACACAAAACTTAAACAGAAACTCGTGATATCATTAGCACAAGAAAACAAACTACCACCTATTTAGGTACTGTAGAAATCTTGATTTCTATTCATATTGGTGTTAGATTACTATATTCTCACTTCACCATGACTAGTACCCCACGATACTATCCATAGTTTCATCAAAACAAGCAACCAACTCAACAAAAACATAATCTGTCAAAAACAGACCAATCTGTAGCAATCTGTATACTTCATATACTTCTGGTACCTCAAAAATTATGAGAACTTACGAATGACTGGACTAAAGGCATATAAACCAGCAGCAAAAAGAATCAACTCAAAATCTCTCTCCGAATAAAAATGAAAAATAATCTCGTGAGCGAATAGTTTCTGTCTTTTTCCAGCAGGATCAAACAACCATCACCAAGACTAGTTATAAATGTTTTGCTTGGCTCAAACACAAAAAGAAACACAAAAGACGCAATCATAACAGAATTATGATGGTGTGAACGCAACAAAATAGAAAGGAAAAGATAAATTCATTGGGTTGCCTCCCAACAAGCTCTATTGTTTCACGCCCTTAGCTAGGCATAAGGCGATAGAATCACGTATCATCGTCTTTGGTGCTCAAACCATAAGTAGCACTCATCATGGATTCATAAGGCAATCTTATTTTCTTTATAGGAAAATTCTCCATTCCCTTATTTAAAGGAAATTGAAATCTAATATTCTCTTCCTTCATATCGATGATAGCACCGATAGTCCTTAGGAAAGGTCTACCAAGAATGATAGGGCATGTAGGATTGCAATCAATGTCAAGCACAATGAAATCCACGGGTACATAGTTCCTATTCTCAATAATAAGAACATCATTGATCCTTCCCATGGGTTTCTTGATAGTAGAATCCGCAAGATGCAAATTAAGAGAACACTTCTAAATCTCATTAAAACCCAGAACATCAGATAAAGACTTTGGAATAGCGGAAACACTAGCACCCAAATCACACAAAGCATTGCATTCGTAGTTTTTGATTTTGATTTTAATAGTAGGTTCCCACTTATCATGAAGCTTTCTGGGGATAGAGACTTCCAATTCAAGTTTCTCTTCAAGAGATTTTATCATAGCATCGACGATATGATCGGTAAAGGCCTTGTTTTGGCTATAAGCCTGTGGAGAGTTTATCATGGATTGCATCAAGGAAATGCATTCAATCAAGGAGCAACTATCATAATTGAATTCCTTGAAATCCAAAGTAGTAGTTTCATTACTACTCAAGGTTTTAATATCTCCTACTCCACTTTCAATGCTTTTAGCATCAAGATAGATGAACTCCAAATCATTGGGGCGTTTTTCAACCAAAGTGGATTCATATCCAGCCCCATCATCATTAGGTTTGACACAAGAAAACAAAGATTCAATGGGAGTCACACCAAGCACTTTAAGATCTTCGTGATTCTTATCACGAGAACACGCCTTTTTGAGCCATTCATGTCTAGCACGAATTTGGACGGTTCTTTCTTTGCTCTCACTCATGGAAGCATGCATAGCTTTCAAAGTTTCATCCATATTGATCTTGGGAGGAGCACATCTAACTTTCAAAGCATCAATATCACTAGACATTCTATCAACGCTCCTAGCCAAATCGTCAATTTTGAGTAGTTTTTCCTCTATGGACGCATTGAAAATCTTTTGCGAGTTGATAAACTCTTTGATATTACCCTCTAGATCAGAAGGTAATTTATTGTAATTTCCATGAGTATTGCTGTAGGAGTTGCCAAAGTTATTAGAGAGGTTATTAGGAAAAGGCCTAGGAACATAGTTTCCTCTAAAACATTGTTGTTGCCAAAATTATTCCTACCAACAAAATTAACGTCCAAGCTAGCGTTGCTACTCTCAATCAAGGAAGACAAGGACATGTCATTAGGATCTAAAGGAGCACTTCTACTAGCAACCAAATTCAACAACTCATCCATCTTAGCACTCAACGAGTTAATTTCTTCTATAGCGTGTACCTTCTTACTACTAGGTGACCTTTTAGTGTGCCATTGAGAGAATTTCGTCATGATATTGTCTTGGAGTTTTGTAGCTTCTCCCAACGTGATTTCCATGAACGTTCCACCTGAGGCGGAGTTCAACATATTTCTAGAAGCGAAATTCAAGCGCGCGTAAAAGATTGGTATAATCATCCAAAGACTCAAGCCATGAGCGGGACAATTTCTAATCATTAATTTCATTCTCTCCCAAGATTGTGCAACATGTTCATGATAAAGTTGCTTCAAATTCATAATATCATTACGGAGAGAGATAATCTTAGCCGACGGAAAATACTTGGATATATAAGCATCTTTGCACTTATTCCAAGAATCAATACTATTTTTGGGCAAAGACGAAATCCAAGTTTTTGCTCGATCTCGCAACGAGAAAGGAAAAAGCTTCAATTTAATCACATCATTATCCACATCTTTCTTCTTTTGCATATCGCAAAGCTCAATGAAGGTATTAAGATGGGATGCTGCATCTTCACTAGGAAGGCCGGAGAATTGCTCTTTCATAACAAGATTTAGCAAAGCAACATTGATTTCATACGATTCCGCACTAGTGGCGGGAGCAATTGGAGTACTAATAAAATCATTATTATTAGTATTCGAGAAGTCACAAAGTTTGGTGTTTTCAGTCATGGTGACCTCAGCAAGCAAGCAAGCACACAAGCGAACACAAAGCAAGCGAGAGAAAAGGGAAAACGAAAAAGGCAAACGAAGAAAAGGGCAAATATTTTTGTAAATTTTTGTTTTTCAGAAGTGGGGGAGAGGAAAACGAGAGGCAAAAAAGTAAATGCAAGAGAAGAGTTTGCCACACTTACTTGGATGACTTCTTGACTTGATCCTCCCCGGCAACGGCGCCAGAAATTCTTGTGCTACGGCGATAGAAATCCTTCTGTCGTCTCTTGAGCTTGCGTTGGTTTTTCCCTTGAAGAGGAAAGGGCGATAGAACACAGGAGCAGTAATTATTTCCCTCAGTTTGAGAACCAAGGTATCAATCTAGTAGGAGAATTGCGCCAAGTCCAGAGTACCTGCGCAAACAGAAAAGAGCTTGCACCCAACTCTATAAAGGTGTTGTCAATCCCTTTAAGATTTATTGCAAAGTGAGATCTGAAGGCGGAAAGTGCAACGAAGTAAAATTATAAGGCTGAAAATATGGTGTGAACTAGACCCGGGGGCCATAGTGTTCACTAGAGGCTTCTCACAAAATAGCAAATAATACGGTGGGTGAACAAATTACAGTCGAGCAATTGATAGAACCGCGCAAAGTCATGACGATATCTAAGGCAATGATCATACATATAGGCATCACGTCCGAGACAAGTAGACCGATACTGTCTGCATCTACTACTATTACTCCACACATCGACCGCTATCCAGCATGCATCTAGTGTATTGAGTTCATGACGAATAGAGTAACGCTTTAATGAAGATGACATGATGTAGAGGGATAAACTCAAACCAATGATGAAAACCCCATCTTTTTACCCTTGATGGAAACAACACGATGCAAGCCTCACTACCCCTTCTGTCACTGGGTGAGGTCACCGCACAGTATGAACCGAAAACCAAGCACTTCTCCCATTGCAAGAATCATAGATCAAGTTGGCCAAACAAAACCCACAACTCGAAGAGAATTACAATGATATGAAATCATGCATATAAGAGATCAGAAGAAACTCAGATAAGATTCATAGATAATCTGATCATAAATCCACAATTCATTGGATCTCGACAAACACACCTCAAAAGAAGATTACATCGGATAGATCTCCATGAAGATCATGGAGAACTTTATATTGAAGATCCAAGAGAGAAGAAGCCATCTAGCTACTAGCTATGGATCCGAAGGTCTATGGTGAACTACTCACGCATCATCGAAGAGGTCATGGTGTTGATGAAGAAGCCCTCCGTATCCGAATCCCCCTCCGGCAGGGCACCAGAACGTGCCCTAGATGGGATCTTGCTGAGACAGAAGCTTGCGGCGGCGGAAAAGTTTTTTCGTGGATCTCCTCGGCAGTTTTGGAATTTTTCTGAATTTTAGGCGGAAGAGGTAGGGCAGACGAGCCACATGGGGCCCACAAGGCTGCTAGGCGCGGCCCCCCTGGCCGCGCCTAGGGGGCTTGTGGGGTCCCCTGCTGGCCCGTGCCTTGGTTCTCAAGTCTGGTGTGTATCTTCTGTTCCGGAAAAAAATATTTTCAGAAGTTTTATTCCGTTTGGACACCGTTTAAAATCCTCCTCTAAAAAGGGTCAAAAAGACGGAAAAAACAGGAACTGGCACTTGGCACTGAGTTAATAAGTTAGTCTCAAAAAAAGATATAAAAGGCATACAAAACATCCAAAGTTGGACAAGATAATGGCATGGAACCACCAAAAGTTATAGATACGTTGGAGACATATCAGGGCCTCGCCCGATGACGCCGTGCGGAGCCACATTGGTGCACCACCGCTCGAAGTACGGCTTCCCCTAGATGCCGCTACAAGAATCCATCAAGCAGTGGCAGAGGGGCTTCTTCTATGTGAAGAACGCCAACCCCGCACACGTCGCCCTCAACATACCCCCGTTCAATGTCGATCCTCCGACAACGTTGAACGGGGGAGCGAAGTATCCGAAGCCGATTCTCGAGGTGGCGCAGATCGGCGCCCACCTCGATATTATGAAGGATCGCGACCTCCTTGGTCGTGACCTGATCACCACCATGGTCACCCGCAGGATCCTGCCCCTACAGAGGCAGCCCCATCTGCTCTGCCAGATGAGTGGCTGGTACGATCCCTGCCGGACCTCCACCAAGAGCTTCACTGCCAGCACGGTGGCACGGGGGGTGAACCAGATTTCCACCGCGTGTATGGACGACAGTGGGAACTGGGCGTGGGGGATGGCCCCTTACAGCAGGTCCTGTCTACCTCCGGTGGTAAGAACTTTTCATTGCATCTGTTCTCGCTATTTTTCTTGTGGTCGGTCATTTCTTTGAGCCGGCCGCCAACTCCATCGCGCAGGTGTTTGAGAAGCTGCACGCACTCAATCCGCCTACCCCCGACGTGGTAACGTCTAACGCCTCGGAGATCGAGGACTAGGGCATGATCGAGTCCCGCTCTGCCGCCTCCGAAGGTTTGGAGGATGCGCTGGAGTCGGAGGGGATGGAGCCGTCTGGTGAGCATTTGAAGCCCTCCATTGTAGATTTGACGGACGATGACGATACTCCCTCCTCCCTATCTGATGCAGCCTTCAAGGAAGATTCCGACGGGGTGGAGGAGGTCACCAGCCCGCCTCTGACGCGCGGACGGCGCCATAAGACCGAGGCGACCGGTCTTGGCAAGGCGGCCCGAAAGAAGGGCAAGGGTGCGACAGCTTCCAGGCCGGCTCCCAAGCGAGCCGCGACGGGTCCTCCCACCGGAGAGCGAGCAGTCGGTGCTAAGAAGCGTCGTGCTGGTGGCAGTAGGAGGAAGGTGTCCATCATCGTGGGGTAAGGGTTCCCTTTCATTCTTTTTTACTTTGTCTTGCGTGAAGATTTGTTCCTTAAAGCGTCGCTTGGCAGGGATGTGGAGGAAGACACCGCCTCCGTAGCCGAGCGAGCTGGCTGGGCAGCGGGTGACGCTGCCCAGAAGGAGCTCGAGGAGCAATTCACCCGCCGTTGGGATGCGGCCGTGGAGAAGACGGTGGAGGGACAGTCTCGGCCCAGCCGGGCCGAGAGCTGGCGGAGAGGCGCACGAAGGCTAGACACGACCCCTCCACGCATGCTCGCATGGAGGAGCCAGCTAGCGAGGCGGCCTCGAGGCGCGCCCCGGGGACCGAGGAGGTCCAACCTTCCGAGCCGGACGTCTCTGCGCCGGTGGATCTTCAGGTGATCCCTGATTCACCGGAGGACGAGGTGGCGGCCGACACACCGGAACTGAACCTGGATGCGCCAGACGTGTCCCTGGACGCGCCAGAGGTGAACATGGATGCCCCGGACGCGGCCCATCCTCCTCTTGCCGTGGAGACAGTGTCGTCTCAAACCGTGGCCCAGGTGCTCCAGGAGCCAGCCCCAGAGCCGGGAGCCGGCCCATGAAGGCTTGGCGAGCGGCCAATCTTGAGCGCCAGAAGCTGCCCGCAGGCACCATGCTCCAAGGTGTCCCAGAGCTAGTATCGCTGTTTGCGAGCAGCCGATACAAGGTGGAGCAAGCGGCCCGCGTGGTGGGTAGCGATCTGGAGCATTTGGAGGAGTGCACCAGGGTAAGTGTCTCGTCTTTGTCTTCTTCTTCTTGAATCAGTGGGGGCGCGCCAGCGCACCCACTGGGTGTAGCCCCCGAGAATCGGGTCGGCCGATCATTGGCCGGGCCGAATCTCTTCGCGTGCCATCTCTTGCTTTGCTTTTTAGTGGGGGTGTGCTAGCGCACCCACTGGGTGTAGCCCCCAAGAATTGGGCTGGTTATGAATTAACCAGGCCGAATCTAATTTTGCTTCTTCATTGCTTGTAGGATCTTTATGATGCCCAGGTGCAAGCCTACAACATACTGCAGGCTCAAAACCAGGTGGCTGACGCCCAGGTCGCCGAACTTCAGGCCCGGCTGGGCGAGGTTGCCGTGGAGCGGGACGCCCTGCACGAGGCCGACAGCTGGCTCCAGCAGCAGCTGACACTTCTCCACGCGGAGAAGAAGGAGCTCGAGGCGGCCCGCCAGGCTGAGCAGGAGCAGTTGCGCGCCTCCCTGCAGGAGTAGGACGCCTCCCATGCTGCCGACTTGGAGCATCTTGATATGGTTCATCTCGAGGAGATGAAGCTCAAGGACGCCGCCTTGAAGGAAAAGGAGGAAGCCCTGATCCAGAAGCAGGCGCAGCTGGCCAAGGCACTGGACGCAGCCGCGGCCCTCGAGGAGGAAATCACCCGCATCACCCAAGCGAGCAAGGTGCAGGAGCTTGAGGCCCTGGAGAGCGCTCACGAGACTGACAACCACTTCGACCGTGAGTCCTCTTTGTTTTTTCTTGAATTTTCTTCTTTGCCGCCTCCTCTTCTTACTCTTTTTTGCACCCCTTCCCCTATCTCAGGCCTCTTCCCTGAGACACGGGACGCGGCCGACACGGCCGTCGAGGTGAGCCGCGAGGAGCACCGCGCGGCCGTGCACGAGGTAGACAATGCCTCTTGCTGGAGCGTGTAGGAGATCGGGGTGGGCCTCAGAGCCCGCCTGCGTGCCCTGGGTGAGTCCATGGCTCGACTCCAGGTTGCAGGCTCGTCGATGGTGAGGGCCCTGTGGCCTGATGACATGGAGCCAGCGTCGATGAGCCGGCTCTCCCGCTGGCTTGCGGCTGGAGAAGACCGCCTTGATGTCTGGCATGCTTCTGCCGCGCGTGCTGGAGCCTACATGGCCCTGCGCTTGGCCAAGTCCTGGTACCGAAAGCTGGACTTGGGCAAGCTCGTCGCTCAGCGCGATGGCTCGGAAGGGCAGCTGCAGGCCGTGGAGGAGGAGCTGCGCGTGAGGGCCAGCAACATCCCCTTGTACACCACCTGGGATGAGCTCAACTTGGAGCGGGGTGAAGGCGGCAATGTGATCCCTGAGGATCTACATGACCTTCAGCCCTATGACGCTGATGGGAGCTCCAACGAGGCGGCTCATGAAGTGGAACACGCCACCTCCAGCAGCGAGGCGTATGCCGACTCCACCGCGGGCGGAGCCGAAAGCCCTCGTGGAGGAGACGGCGCCACCGCCTCAGGAGCAGCCGGCGATGGTGAAGCCACCACGTCAGGAGCAGCAGCCGGGGCAGAAGACAAGGCCGTCGTCCCTTAGCCGATCCTGTTATTCTTTTTGTTGTCTACAATTATTTTGTAAGTCCAACAGATCCACCCACTGGGGGGTGTAATGAACTTCGGCCGTGGGCCAATGCTTTTGAATGTATGGATTTAGCATTATATTCGTAATGCCATGTGTGCTGTTTTATATCTTCATCTTTTGATTCCTGCTTGACTTCTTTTTCTCTAACCCTTCTACCCCCTAGTTTCCACCCCGCCACGGCCGGGAGACGGTCTCTGACTGGGTCGAGGTTTCTGACTTTGAGAATATAGGACTTAGATTTTTCGAAGCCATCAAGACTTAAAGATTCAGACATAAACCAGCAGAGGCCGACTAGAATGAGATCATAAAAAGATCGAACCAACCCGAGCCGGAAACCTTTTTGTAGTCAAACTTTCCATGTATCCGGCCTTCCCTGGCGTCGCCTCGCTAGCCGGACAACCGGGAGCTGGTATGTAGCTGTTACGAGGTGATCAGGGATCGGTCCGGCATACACTATGTATTTTTCTACAACATAAGGAAGTCGTCCAGGCGGCTAGCGAGCCCCCGAGATTATTAGAGCCGGCAAGGGACTCACAGAGTGAGCACTCTAAGTATGAATCTAAAAATAAGCATATGAGCATGCTTTTTTCATTGCATTCATTAGAAATCCCTGAAGAGGGAGAAAGATACATATGTGTGTGCTCTTTCCATGTTTGATACTTGCCTTCTAGCAATAGAACGGGCAAAGCAATGCCGTGTTCCATGGACGTTCCGTCTCCTGGCCGGAGTCGTCCCTCTTGCGCTTCCTTGGCTTCTGGGCATCGATCAAGTAGTATGCGTTGTTGTGCAATGCCCTACTAGGGATGAAGGGGCCTTCCCATGGGGATGAGAGCTTGTGTTGGCCGGCTGTGCGCTGGATTCTTCTGAGCACCAAGTCTCCCTCGCTGAAAGAGAGAGGCTCGATCTTCTTGCTGTGGTAGTATTTCAACTTCTGTTGATAGATGGCCGTCCGGCTCAAGGCCAGGTTCCTTGCTTCATCGAGGAGATCAACACCGTCTTCTCTTGCCTCCTTCGCCTCCGTTTCTGTGTACAGGGTGACCCGAGGCGAGTCAAACTCGATATCCGTATGGATGATGGCCTCGGCCCGTATACCAGAAAGAACGGAGTGAAGCCGGTTGACCTGACAAGTGGTGCCACCAGTCTTGGCTTGATGCCGGCCAGGATTAGGCCGTTGGCCCTCTCTACCTGGCCATTGGACTGGGGATGTGCCACTGAAGCCAACTCGAGCCGGATGCCTACCTTGGAGAAGTAGAGCGCCAAAGCGCCCTTCACAAAGTTAGTGTCGTTATCGGTGATGATGCTGTGGGGGACGCCGTATCGGACAGAGATGTCCGTGATGAACTTGACAACCGTGGGGACATCAAGCTTCTTGATGGGCCTAGCCTCGATCCAGTTGGTAAATTTGTCGATGGTCACCAAGAGGTCAGTCATGCCACCTCGAGCCGTCCCAAAAGGACCCACCATGTCCAACCCCCAGACGGCGAAGGGCCATGACAAGGGGATGGTTTTGAGGGCCGATGGCGGCATGTGGCTATGCACGCCAAAGCGTTGGCAACCCTCACCTTTGTTGACCATGTCCACAGCCTCCTCGAGGGCCGTGGGCCAGTAGAATCCGTGGCGGAATGCCTTGGGCACCAGGGTTCTAGAGGCGGCATGATGCCCGCACTCCCCCTGGTGAATGTCTTTGAGGATCTCCTGTCCCTTTTCTGATTCGACGTGGCGCTGGAACACGCCAGTCATGCTACGCCGAACCAGCTCGCGATTGATGGTGGCGTAGGCTGCAGATCTGTGCTAGATCTGCCTCGTCTCCGCCTCCTCTTGAGGAAGTTCACCATGAAGGAGGAAGGCCAGGATGGGTTGAGCCCATGACCGAGCCGACACAAGGGTTGGCTCTATCTCGACCTTATTGTCGGGGGCTCCTACAGCTCCCGCGCTTGGTGAAGCACTAGTCGCAGGCTCAAGACATGGTGTCTTTGATGCCGTCTTGGCGGCCGGCTCGCCGTCTACCTCCATGATTTCCACCCACTAGGTGTCGAGACGACAGGATTCAAGGCAGGGCGGAGCCGGATTTGTTGTTGCAGCCGGCGAAGTAGTCATAGCTGGGGAAGTGGTTGTAGTCGGTGCCGCAATTGGAGTCGGCAGAGCCAGCGCAGCCGGAACAGGAGCCGTAGCCGGTGTAGCTGGTAGAGCCGACGACGCTTGCATCGAACAATCAGCCGGCACAAAAATTGATGCCGACTCAGGAGACGGCCTGATAGACGGCTTGTTTAGCTGCTCGAGGGAGACGCCGGCCGGGATAGCCTGTCTCATGGAGCCAATCTTGGCCAATGTATCGGCCGCCTCGTTGTCCGCCCTGGGAACATGGTGGAACTCGCAACCCTCGAAGGGACCGCTGAGCTGCTGGATGAGGAAGTGGTAGCTTGCCATGTTGGCATCCCTAGCATCCCATTCGCCAGAAACTTGCTGCACCACGAGGTCTGAGTCGCTGAAGCAGATGAGCCGCCGGATGCCAATCTCCTTGGCGAGCTGGAGGCCGTGAGCGAGTGCTTCGTACTCGGCGACGTTGTTGGAGGCGGCGAAGTGAATCTGGAGAGCATACTTGAGTTGGTCTCCTTTCAGAGACGTCAAGACGATGCCGGCTCCCAAACCAGTCCGCATCTTCGAGCCATCGAAGTGCACCCGCCAATGCGTGGAGTCTGGAGGTGGTGGCTTGAACTAGGTTTCAGCCCTGTCGACCAGGAAGTCGGCCACCACCTGAGATTGGATGGCGGTGCGAGCCTCGTAGCGGATATCGTGGTCCACCATGACGATGGACCACTTGGCGATCCAGCCAGTTCCGTCACGGTTGCCTATGATTTCTGAAAGTGGAGCAGTGCTCACCACGGTGATGGCATGCTCTTGGAAGTATTGCTTCAACTTATTTGCAGCAAGGTAAACACCATAACACATTTTTCGGTAGTGGGGATAGTTTTGCTTGGAGGCGGACAAGACCTCGCTGAGGTAGTAGATAGGGCGTTGCACTAACAGTACCTTGCCCTCCTCCTTGCGTTGAACTACCAGCACTACACTAACCATGCGAGTGGTCGCTGCAATGTATATGAGTATGGGCTCCCTTTCAGCCGGCGCTGCCAAGATTGGCTGTCTCGAGATGACCAGCTTGAGGTCCCGGAAGGCTTCGCCTGCCTGGTTGTTCCACTCGAATTTCATCATCTTCTTCATGAGCTGGTAGAGTGGAAGGGCCTTCTCGCTGAGCCGGCTGACGAACCGGATAAGCGACGCCAAGCAGCCGGCGAACTTCTGGACACCTAGGATCTGAGTCGGCTTCACCATCCGTTCGATGGTGCCGATCTTCTCGGGGTTCGCCTCGATGCCACGAGCGGACACGAAGAACCCCAAGAGCTTGCCGCCTGGAACCCTGAAGACGCACTTCTCCGGGTTGAGCCGGATCTTGTATTCGCGCAGGTTGGCGAACGTATCCCGCAAGTCGCTGAGGAGGCTGAAGTGCTGCTTGGTCTTGACGACGATGTTATCCACATAGACGTGGATGTTTGTGCCAATCTGTGGCAGTAGGCAATGTTGCATGCAGCATTGGAATGTCGCACCAGCGTTCTTTAGACCGAACGTCATGGTGGTGTAGCAGTAGGCCCTGAAGGGCTTGATGAAGGAGGTCTTCAAGCGATCAGCTGGATCCAGCTTGATTTGATGGTAGCCTGAAAAAGCGTCCAAAAAAGACAACATTTCACAGCCTGTAGTGGAGTCGATCACTTGATCTATCCTAGGCAACGCGAAAGGGTCTTTCGGAGAGGCCTTATTCATGCTTGTGTAGTCGATACACATTACCCATGTGTTGTTTTTCTTCAGCACCCGGACTGGATTAGCTAACCTCTCCAGGTGGAAAACCTCCATGATGAAGCCGGCTGCAAGGAGCCGGGTAATCTCTTCTCCAATGGTGGGCTGCTTCCCCTCGGCGAAGCGGCAAAAAGGTTGTTTTACCGGCTTTGCATCCGGTCGCGCGTGAAGTCTGTGCTCAGCGTACTTCCTCGGAACACCCGGCATGTCTTTGGGGGACCATGCAAAGATGTCCCGATTCTCACAGAGGAAGTCTACGAGCTCGCCTTCCTATTTGGGGTTGAGGCCAGCCCCGATGGTGACACACTACTTGTGGTTTGCAGGGTCGAGTGGCACCTGCTTGGTTTCTTTAGCCGGCTTGAAGGAGCCTTCGCCGGCCGACTAGGACGGAGGAGAAGGGATCGCCGGCTGCTCGGTAGCCTGAGCCACAAGCCGGTCGATCTGTCTTATCTCCTCAGCAATCACCATGGCGTCGGCTAGGCGGCTGTTGTCTTGTGCACACTCGAGTGACTTCTTGTAGTCGCCAGCAATGGGGATGATGCCCTTTGGACCCGGCATCTTCATTTTCACGTAGGCGTAGTGGGGGATAGCCATGAATTTGGCCAGAGCCGGCCTACCTAGCAGCGCGTGATATAGGCTGCTGAGGTCCACTACCTCAAACCATATGGACTCGCGGCAGAAGTGAGCCTTGTCGTCGAAGAGGACGTCCAACTGGATTTTGCCGATAGGCGAGCAGGACTGCCCCGACACGATGCCGTGGAAAATAGTGCTGGTCGGCAGGACGTCCGTCTCCTTGAGCCCGAGCTTGAGGAGAGTGTCGAGGTAAAGGATGTTCATGCTGCTGCCGCAGGCGACCAGCACCCGGGAGAAATGGTAGGAGCCTCTTGGAGGCGAAGGTAGGGTCGAGGACGAGCGCGTATGATCCCGGGTTGGGCATCACCGCGGGATGGTTGACCCGGCTCCAAGTGATGGGCTTTTCAGACCAATACATGTATTGGGGAACTTGGGGACCGTGGCATTCACCTCACGCCGTCGCTGGCACAGGCTATGCTTGTCGTCGCCTTCAGTGGTGAAGACGATGAATGCTCCATCTTGATGGGGGTAGTCGTCGTGGAGGCGGCCGTCGTCGCGAGGTGACGACGGTGGAGCAGGAGTAGGACCAGGAGCCAAGGCTTGAGGCACAACCTATGCACCTGGGGCAGCCGGCAGGCCCTCCCCTTGCGACAACCGTCGTGCGAAGTTGCACAGTCGAAGGGTGTGGGTAGAAGGCTGTGCCCTAGAGTGTATTTTGCAGCGGGCGTCAAGCAGCTGGTCGAAAGTCTGCTTGGGCAACCAGTTGCTTCTATTGGTTCTCTTCTGTTGAGAGCCGGCTTGAGAAGCCGACGCCTCACCCTCCATGCTCGCTACCAACTTGTTGTTGGAGTGCGAATCTAGCTGATCCGCCTTGTGCTTGTTGTTGTTTTGGCCGCCTCGATTGTCTCCAGCCGGCTTGGGAGTAGCCGGCGTGGGGACAACCTTGTCCGAGGCGGTCACCTTGACTCGCATCCCGGAGTCGGCCGTGGCGTACTTGTCCGCCTTGGCCATGAGCACCGCAAGAGAGGTGGGCTCAGAGCACATTTGCTTGTGCTTGAGGAGACTGCCGTCTCAGCAACCGTCAATGAAGTACTGGATGGCCTGTACCTCATGCACTCCCTCGCAGGAGTTGCGAAGCTTTGTTCAGTGAGTGACGTAGTCGTGAAGGGGTTCGTCGGGCCTCTAGACCCACATGGCTAGCTCGCGAGGCCGGCCAGGGCGTTTTTAGGTGCTAGTGAAGTTGCGGACGAATGCCTCCTCAAAGTCCACCCGTGAGTTGACGCTGCCGGCTGGAAGGCTGTTAAGCCAAGTCCGAGCCGAGCCGGCCAACATGAGTGGCACGTAGCAGACTGCTACACGTTTGTTGCCCCTGGCGATGCCAACGGTGGTGGTGTAGTCGATCAGCCAGTCCTCTGGCTTGGCGGTGTCGTTGTACTTGGGAGTATCCCGAGTCAAGGTGAAGCCTCAGGGAAATGGCTCCCCTCGGGTCCGGGGGCCGAAGCAAGCCGGACCGATGGGGCTGTCTTCCTCCGGGAGGGCTGACTGGGCCACGGCGTTGAGACGCCTGTGGGCGTCCTGATCGCCCTGGGGAACACGAGCGCCGATCCGAGCCGCGATCGGAAGGGCAGCTTGCGAACCGGTGGCATGGGTCGTCCCCGGACGAGGAACCTCATACACCGAGTCGCTCTCGTCACCTCCGCGATGCCGGCTCGAAGTATGCTCGCTCTGACGCTGGGAGCGCCTGTTTTGGCTTCCCTCGCCCTTCCGGCAGAAAGTGTGATGCAAGGAAGATCCCTCCGCGTGTTGATGACCGCCAGGATTGCGGCGCGCTCCGGGGTTGTGTCCCGGAGACTCTGATTGGGCTTGACCGGGGTCAAGCCTTGTCTGCTGCTCGTTTTGGCGTCAAGGAGATCCTTGACCCACTTCTCCTGGAGGGCGTGCTCCTCGCCGTCCAAGCTTGGCATTTCTTCCATGGCCGCCTGTGCCGCCCATAAGTTGGCTGCCGGAGTCTCGTAGACGGGCTGTTTGCCGCCTAGAATCTCGGCAATGAACCGGCCTCGGCCGCGGACCGAACCAAGCCGGCTAGGGGCCTCGGAAACCGGAGTGAGGCCGTATGCGTAGTTATACTCGTGCTGCTTGGCCTCCATCCGGCGCTTCGCCGAAGCAACATCGATGCCCTCCTCCAAGATCTGCCTGCGAGCCTCCTCCAGCAAGGCTCGCGCGTCGTTAGGGTTTGTGGAAGCGGCGACGGGCGTCTTCAGGCTGGTAAGCGGAGCCTGAAGAGCGTTAGCGGCGACAACAACAGGATCAGCAGCGTCTATTGACGCTTTGCACAGAGCCGTGCTAGTGCCGGCGCCGATGACCATCACCTCCATGACGTTGGAGACGGTGGCAACATGGTATGGGGTGAAGAACCCCACCGACGGTGGAGGGCCTTCGAAGAAGAGTACGTTGCTGGGGTACATGTCGTGCGTAGGCGTCTCAGCGATAGAGAGTCTACTAAAGTTGGCGCATAATGCCTCGACATTGAAGTCCTCGCCAAATTAGCAAGGTCCATCGTTGAGGTGCAGGTCGCTAAAGAGAACGTTGAGGTTCTCCATAGCAGCGACGGCGATGCTAGGAGGTGCCTCATCATCGGACTCTTTGTCTGAATCCGCATGGAGGACCGGGACGTCGATCATCATCGGTGTTGCCTCATCGAAAGCAGGCTCCATGGGCATGCAGATCGGTCCGGACGCGATGCATCTGGTGGTGTAGGTACGGGGCCCCGCCCAACGCGTAAAGCCAGGCATCGGGTAGGCTAAAGAAGGTAGGAACTGAAGGGGCAACGAAGGGCGCTGGGGGCGAGGTTGGTACAAGCATGGAACACACGATGTACCCAGGATCAGGGCTCTCCATAGAGATAATACCCCTAGTCCTGCCGGAGTGTATGATATGTATGGATGGGATTACAAGGTTGCTCCTGGAGCTGTATTGCGGAGGAGGAAGAAGGAGCAGCCGGCTCGTCTCTACCTCTCCTATGTGGTTGGTGTGTGTGTGTGTGTGTGTGTGACCAGTTGACCGACCCTCTGCATGGAGGGGGGCCGGGGGGTTTTATAGACGAACCCACCGGCCTACAATATGGATAAAGGGTACAAGAGTGGGACCCGGCTGGCAGCCTCGCTGGCTGGCCAGGGGGCCCACGAGGGTCTTGTCTTGTCGCTTGAGGGGCCCGCCGGCTACGAGGTCCCGTCTGGCTGTGGGACCCGCCGGCTAGCCAATGAAGCTCCTGCATAAGGTTGACGCAGGACACGTAAGGTACGTCTGGCGTCGTCCAGCGAGATTCGTCATGGGCATACGGTACGGCCGCCTCCACTGTTCCCACGTTGAGTGCAGTAATGGAGTGGGAGTTTGACGACCGACACTGTGTTGGGTGATGGATCAGAGCCGGGGGAGGTCAGCGGCGTGGCCGCCGATGCTGGTACCCGCCGTGCACTCCGATCCACTACCTTTGCTGACTCATAGCCACCTTTAATCATAGGGTCTCTTCATGACCTACGATCGAATATGACTTGTGATCCCAGGCTGGCTAGCCTGCTTGGCTAGCCAGCTTGGGCACGGCCGTCTCGTCCCTAGCCCGCTGGTTTGGCCTTGGAGGCCAGGAAGAGGTACCGTATTGCTTCTAGCCGGCAGGTGCTGCCTGGCCGGCTAGACAGTTGGCCGTCTCGCCCCCTAATCGGTAGGTGTAGCTAGCCGGGCGGAGGACTTGGGGCCTTGGGGAGTGGATCTTGGTCAAGCTTTTTGGGCCGGAGATAAAGGAGCAGGCTCGTTGAGCCTACCCCGGGGTTATCCCCCCGACAATCTGGTACTTCCTTCACAAAGGTTCGGAATCAGCAGAAACTTGACAGGGTTCTTCTGCTCAAAATTTGTACTGGACCAGCTCTTGTTTTTGCATATTGTGGCTAGATAGGATCTGTAGGAGCTTGGGGAATTTATTGGAAGTTTTCTGGGATAGGAAAAATGGGGTTTCTTCACAATGGGGAAATTCTAGTCAGAAAAGATATAATTATTCTGGCCAAAATTTTACATTGGGCAATGGAATATTTTTGGACATTTTGGAATCATATGATGATGAGAAAATGTGGAAAAAGTTTGGGGATTTATAGAGCATCCAAACTATAGGTTGCTTCACAACCCATGGTGATGCCATAATTCCCCAAATTAAGAAAAGAATTATCGGAAATGATTAAATATTGAAAATTAATCCAAGACAGGTGTAGAAAGGTTTTTGGCAACAGGTGGAGGGTTTTGGGTTAGTTGGAAAAATTTAGAGATTAACAAATCCAACTTAGTTGAAAATATTTTAAAATCATCCAGGTTTGCAAGTAAAAACCCAAAAGGTTTTGGAAAGAAAAAGTTGCTAAAAATCAGGGTGTCACAAACCTACCCCCCTTAGGATGAATCTCGTCCTCGAGATTCGGCTGCTCAGGGAACAAGTATGGATATGCGGACCTCAAGAAATCTTCTCTTTCCCAGGTAGCCTCTTCCTCGGTATAGTGTTCCCATAGTACCTTATAAAACTTGAGTACCTTACTCCTGGTAGTCCTTTCCATCTCATCCAAAATCCTGATAGGTTTCTGTTCATAGGTCAACTCCTTAGCTAGTTCTAGCTCACTCATATCCGCCTGCTTGATTGGTGGTGCAATACACTTTCTTAACTGTGAGATGTGGAAGACATCGTGCACATCTGACAATTCTGATGATAATTCCAACTGATATGCCACTTCGCCTCTTCTAGCGATCACTGGGAAGGGACCGTTATATCTTGGTGCAAGCTTTCCCCGGGTATGAAACCTCTTTACTCCCTTCATAGGGGTTACTCGGAGGTAAGCATATTCTCTGGGCTCAAAAGTCACTTCCCGGTGCTTTGGGTCATAATAGCTCTTCTGACGGGACTTGGCTACTCGAAGGCGCTCCTCAATGTCCTTGACATGTTTCTCAACCTCCAGCATCAACTCCGTGCTGAAGATGTGACTATCTCCTGTCTGAGACCGGTTCAATGGGGTGCGACACTTTCGCCCGTATAATGCCTCAAACGGTGACATCTTCAAACTCGATTGATAGCTGTTGTTGTAGGAGAAATCCGCATAGGGTAGGCTATCTTCCCATTCTGGTCCATGGGTGAGAGCACATGACCGAAGCATATCCTCCAGTATCTGGTTCACTCTCTTTGTCTGCCCATCAGTCTGCGGATGGTATGCTGTGATATGCTTCATGGTTCCCAAAGCTTGATGTAGTCGTAGTCAGAATGCCGAGGTGAATAGGGAGCCTCTATCTGAGGTGATAGACTTGGGTACTCCATGAAGGCTGACTATCCGGGACATGTAAAGATGTGCTAGCTGATTTGCGTTGAGAGTGGTCTTTACTGGGATATAGTGGGTTACTTTCGTGAGTATATCCACAATGACCCAGATAGCATCATTGCCTCTCGTTGACTTGGGTAGTCCAACACTGAAGTCCATGCATATGTTGTCCCACTTCCACTTGGGAACCGGTAAAGGTTGTAGCAGCCCAGCGAGTTTCTGATGTTCCGCCTTGAGCTTGTTGCAGATGTCACAACAGTCGACATAGTATGCTATATCCCTTGGCATACCCGAACACCAAAACGTCTCTCTCAGATCATGGTACAACTTTGTACCTCCTGGATGGATTGAGAATGTGGAATCATGGGATTCCCTGAGTATTTGCTGCCTCAGGTTATCCTGGTCGGGCACACATATCCGTTTCTCGAACCATAAGATGCCTTGGTCATCCACTCGGAAGGACCTGACCTTCCCTTTCGGAATCAACTCCTTGATCTTTTTTATCCCTTCATTAGGCTCTTGGGCCTTCTTGATTTCTTCCATAAGGGTGGGGGTAATTTCCAACGTGTCCGGGGTAGTTGGGCCGCATAGTACCATGTTGAGGTTAGCAAATTCATCTTGTAGCCTTGGATGCATGCTTCTCATCAGTGCATTCACAGTGCATGGCTTTATGTTGAGAGCGTTTGTGACCACATTAGCTTTACCCGGATGGTAGTTAATCCCAATGTCATAGTCTTTGACTAGTTCAAGCCATCTTCGCTGCGTGAGATTCTGGTCAGGTTGGGTGAAAATATACTTGAGACTTTTATGGTCAGTGTATATTTCGCAATGTTGTTCGGTAAGGTAATGCCTCCAAAACTTCAAGGCATGAACCATGGTTGCTAATTCCAAGTCATGCATGGGGTAGTTCTCTTCATGAGGTCGTAGCTGTCGGGATGCATATGCTACAACCCTCCCTTCGTGCATTAGTACACAACCAATTTCGTGTCTGGAAGCATCATAATAAATATCAAAACTATTGTGGATGTCTGGAAGGACTAGGACATGTGCTGTCGTTAGCCTTGTCTTCAGCTCCAGAAAACTGTTGTCACACTCTGTCGTCCACACGAATCTTTGATTTTTATTGAGCAATTCCTTCAGCGGCTTAGCTATTTTGGAGAAGCCTTCTGTGAACCGACAGTAGTAGCCTGTCAATCCCAGGAAGCTACGGACTTCGGTCACTGAGACTCGTGTCTTCTAGTTTAATACTTCTGTTACCTTGCCGGGGTCGACGGCTACACCTTGTTCGGACAGGATGTGCCCCAGAAATCCCACCTCTTTTAGCCAAAATTTGCATTTGCTGATCTTGGCGTACAACCGGTGGGTTCTCAACCTTTCCAAGACAGCACGAAGATGTTGCTTGTGCTCTTCTTCATCCTTTGAATATATCAGGATATCATCAATGAACACCACCACAAATTTGTCGAGGAAATCCGTGAAAACTTTGTTCATCATGCTCATGAAATAGGATGGAGCATTTGTCAGTCCGAATGACATGACCGTAAACTCATACATGCCACATCGGGTGGTGAAAGCTGTCTTGGGTATATCTTCTTTTCTGATTTTTAGCTGATGATACCCAGTCCTGAGGTCAATCTTGGAGAATACCCATACTCCACTGAACTAGTCGAATAAATCATCAATGCGAGGGAGCGGGTACTTGTTTTTAATAGTGACCTCATTCAGTTGGCGATAATCTATGCACATTTGCAGACTTCCATCGTTCTTCTTGACAAATAGTATGGGTGATCCCCACGGTGAGATGCTTGGGTGAATATATCCTTTCTGCAACAATTCGTCCAACTTCTTTAATAGTTCTGCAACTCCGGGCCTGGCATACGGTAGTATTTCTTGTAGATTGGGGCAGTACCGGGAAGTACTTCGATTGCAAACTCCAATTCCCGGTCGGGTGGCATTCCTGGTAATTCCTTGGGGAATACATCCGGAAATTCGCATACCACAGTCATCAAGTTAATATCCATGACGTTAGCCTGATATGCCATTCCTTTCCTGGACATCATCTTGTTGGCAAGAAATTGGACTGTTCGTCCTGCCGGGTTAACCAGTGTCACGGTTCTGGTGGCACAGTTAATGCACACCTAATGGGGTGTCAACCAGTCCATCCTGAGTGTTACATCCAATCCCCAGGATTCGATAGCAATGAGTGCAGGTGGAAACTTAACTCCATGTATCATAATTTCCAGATCTCTGTATATAAGAATTGTTCTCAGCAGGGAGCTAGGGGATTGTACCACCATGATCTTGTCCAAAATCGAAGGAGAGAACTTGTGCAATGTGGCAAAACTTCGTGAAATAAACGAGTGGGAAGCCCGAGAATCAAATAAAATTACTGCGGGTATGTCGTTAATAGAGAACATACCGAGGACAACTTCTAGATATTCGCACGCTTCCTCGGCGGAGACATGATAGACGCATCCTTGGCTAATGTTGGGGTTAGGGCAGCATCCAATGGTGTTGACCTGCGGCTTGATGTTAGAGGATGGCTTCCTGTTGTTGGCGGGGCACTCCTTGGAGTAGTGTCAACTTTGGCCGCAAGTGAAGCAAGTGTTGTTGCGGCGGCAATCTTCTAGCACTGGCTGTTTGCCGAAGGTCTTGTTCTGGATCACTGTCTTATTGTTGTTGTTGCCATTGTTCCAGGTAGGCTTGTATACCAATGGTCCTCACTGCCATGTACGTAGCTTCTGGGCAATCTGTTCCTTGTTGTCCTTCTTGGGTTCAAACTTCCTCTTGCGGTTATCATACCTGGTCTTATGCTCCCGTTCGGCTATGAAAGCCTTGTTCACTAGGGTCTGAAAGTCCGGAAAATCCAGCATACAGAGCTGACAATGAAGGGTATTATTCAGTCCTCCTAGGAACCGCTCTATCTTCCTTTCTTCAGCGGATACGTCGTGGGTTGAGTACCGTGCGAGATTGTTGAACTTGTTCGGATACTCAGCCACTGACATACTTCCTTTTGTAAGAGCAAGAAATTCTATTTACTTCACCTTCATTATGCCAGTAGGGATATGATATTTGCAGAATGCCTCCTTGAACTTTTCCCAAGTAAACTCTTCTCCATAGGGCCATGTTGCCTTTGTGTTATCGCACCATATAGCTAATGGCCCTTCTAGGTAGTGAGTGCTAAAAGGAACCTTGTCTACTTCATCGCAACGGGCTATGTCTAGCTTCTTTTCAAAGGTCCTTAGCTAGTCGTCAGCTTCTATAGGATCCATGGCTTGACCAAAGTTGGGTGGCTTAGTGCGCTAGAAGTCAGACAACTTGGAACGTGTCCCATTTTGGTTGTGGTTCTGACCCACCATAGCATGCATGCTTCTCAGGAATTCCATAAGATCCTGGTTCCTCTTTTCCTCAAACATCCTCATAATATGATCAGTAGTCGGTGCTTGGGGTGGTGGAGGTGGTAAATCTTCTGGTTGTTGTCCTGCCTGTGTGGCGAATCGAAGGACGGTGGTTCCATCGCCGCCTTGGCTAGAACTTCTCTTCATCCTAAATTTTGTTCCCATTGCAAAATACCGAATCTATGAGCAACATCCATAAGGGAAGCATAGTCATAAAAACACCAGAAGAGAATACGCGAGAAAAGCGAATAAGCAAACAACATAATTTTACAAGATGAGCCAACATTATTCATGGCAAGCTAGTAGGGGAAATATCATGACTAGACTGCTCATACGGCAGTTGACATATGCAAAGATGCATGCTGGGCAACTCCAACCTCTACTCTAGTGGCGCGGATGGCACATACGCTGATAGACTGAAGGTTCCTCGTCATCTGATCCTGAGTCGGAGCCGGAACTGATGGTATGGATCTCATCCTCCGGATCAAAGGAAACACGACGACGCTGCTCGGACGGTCCTCCTTCTGAGGAAGAAGGAGCATGACGCCACAACATCGAAGCAGCTGGAGTGGCTAGGAGTGATGCCGACTCAGAGGGAGTCTCATGGCGGCTACCAGACGAAGAGCCTGGTGGCACTGAAGAGCTACAAGGGATATCAAATCTGGGTGGGGGTGGAACTGGTGGTGGATATGTAGGTGGAAGGGTAGGCGGAGGTGAAGGTGGCACTATAGTCGCGGCAACAAGTGCCTTCTGGACACATGAAAGCTCCTCAGCCAGGCATACAATCGTATGATAGCTGGCGTTCAGATAGCGAGACAGCACAACAGTCGCACAGTCACATGCCGGGTCAACAGGAGCAAAAATGACTCGCCCTGTCGAAGGCGACAGGGTGGGATAGTGGAACAAATCTGGATGAGTCTGCATCTCGACCTCGTGGAAGCGCAAGTTAGTGAGAGCCTCCATCGCAGCAAACTGGATTGCCACATCCAGAGTAGAAGACGTTCCGCCCTTAGTAGAGAGAGGGTAGCTACCAATGTCTGAGCTTGCAACCAGGTAAGCCTGTGCATGGTACTCGTACACAGACTCAACAAGCTGCTCCCGAAACACCTGGTACACTAGATCTTTGCTGTGAGGGTACAGTCGAAGCCAGACGTTCCGGAGCAGTACTGGAAAGGTGGATGGTGCAAGATCAAACTGGAAATAGTATGGAACTGGTGCCATCTACACTCACAAGGCCAAAGGTTAGTAAAACAATGAATCATGATGCATGCCATGCAGCAATCAAATGCAGCAATCAAAATGCAGCAGGCAAATGCATACTCAAGACCCTATACTACTCGTCGTGCTCACGCGGGCTAACTAGGGTGTCCTACAGTGAGCGTGGCTCTGATGCCAAGCGTTGTGGCACCCCGGCTCAGAGGACCGGATTACCAATGCTTCCAGCCTAGAGATCATGTCTTTTGGAAACACACAACAACTTGGAACAGAGCTGAACTGACTTTATTGATAGCATACGGTTACAAGTACATATCTTACAACGATAGAATTGCCAAAGGCACCCTCCGTGCTGCGACAGTATCAACATTATTTATGAAACATAGCGGGGCCTCGAAACTACTAAGTACTAATATGGCGTAGCGGAACATAGCGGCAACTCCATCCATAGGGACACTGCTATGGACACATCCTAGTACGAACCATGAGGACCTCCGTCCTAGTCATCTCCTGCATCTGACATGATACACCATGTGAGTACTTTGAATGTACTCGCTGGCTCACAACAACCAAGTAATGCAACAAACAATAGCATGGCAATCCGCATGACAACTACTAAAGCAATATTACTGACTATATCAGTTACCAACTTACTCTTATCTGGGTTGTCTCACAACACCCAGAATACTCATCGAGCATATCTGATCATGCGAAGAGTTCTTCCATCATTACTAACACTGATATGGTTTAGCACCTACTGAGGTCCGCACGGGCTGTCCAATATCGTGGACATGACTATTCGACTAGATTTGACACTCTATAGAGGTTGCACACTTTACCCACATCATGGAGCACTGACCTCGTGATCCCATTCGGGTGGACCAGTGTTGCTCCAATGAAACCTCCTTGATCCGTGACTCTCACATCATACCACTGGTATTCATCCTCCCCCGGAGTCCTACCCTGGGTGGCCCCTGTGTCTGTTGGGGACCGTCGCATGGGAAACAAAAAATTTCCTACGCACACGCAATACCTATCATGGTGATGTTCATCTACGAGAGGAGATTTCCGATCTACGTACCCTTGTAGATCGCACAGCAGAAGCGTTAAAAATGCAGTTGATGTAGTGGAACGTCCTCACGTCCCTCGATCGGCCCCACGAACCGTCCCACAAATCATCCCGCGATCCGTCCCACGATCCGTCCCGCGGTCCGTCCCACGAACCATCTCACGATCCGTTCCGATCTAGTGCCGAACAGACGGCACCTCCGCGTTTAGCACACGTACAACTCGATGATGATCTCGGCCTTCTTGATCCAGCAAGATAGACGGACAGGTAGGTGAGTTCTCCGGCAGCGTGACGGCGCTCCGGAGGTTGGTGATGATCTATCTTAGCAGGGCTCCGCCCGAGCTCCGCAGAAATACGATCTAGAGGAAATACCGTGGATGTATGTGGTCGGGCTGCCGTGGCAAAGTTTTGTCTGAAAAACACCCAATACCTCTAGTATATATAGGAGGGAGGGAGGGGAGGAGGCAGCCTCAAACCCTCAAGGTTTGGCCGAAATTGGAGGTGGAGGAGTCCTACTCCAATCCTACTTGGAGTAGGATTCCACCTTCCCACTTGGAAACTCTTTCCACCTTGTGTTTTTTCCTTCTCAATCCTTATGGGCCTTAGTGGGAAGTTATTCCAGCCCAGTAGGGGCTAGTTTATCTCTTCCCACAGCCCATAAGACCCCTTGGGGCGTGACACCCCTCCCGATGGTCCCCGGCACCCCTCCCGGCACTCCCGGTACATTACCGATAAGCCCGAAACTTTTCCGGTGACCAAAACAGGACTTCCTATATATCAATCTTTACCTCCGGACCATTCCGGAGCTCCTCGTGACGTCCTGGATCTCAACCGGGACTCCGAACAACTTTCGATTACGAACACCTATAACTCAACTATACCGAAACGTCACCGAACCTTAAGTGTGCAGACCCTGCGGGTTCGAGAACTATGTAGACATGACCCGAGACACTCCTCGGTCAATATCCAATAGCAGGACCTGGATGCCCATATTGGATCCTACATATTAGCCGAAGATCTTATCGGTTGAACCTCAGTGTCAAGGATTCATATAATCCCGTATGTCATTCCCTTTGTCCTTCGGTATGTTACTTGCCCGAGATTCAATCGTCGGTATCCGCATACCTATTTCAATCTCGTTTACCTGCAAGTCTCTTTACTCGTTCCGTAATACAAGATCCCGTGACTTACACTAAGTCACATTGCTTGCAAGTCTTGTGTGTGATGTTGTATTACCGAGTGGGCCCCGAGATACCTCTCCGTTACACGGAGTGACAAATCCCAGTCTTGATCCATACTAACTCAACGGGCACCTTCGGAGATACCTGTAGAGAATCTTTATAGTCACCCAGTTATGTTGTGATGTTTGATACACACAAGGTATTCCTCCGGTGCGAGTGAGTTATATGATCTCATGGTCATAGGAATAAATACTTGACACGCAGAAAAATAGTAGCAACAAAATAACCCGATCAACAAGCTACGTTCAGTAGTTTGGGTCTAGTCCATCACATGATTCTCCTAATGATGTGATCCCGTTATCAAGTAAGAACACTTGCCTATGGCCAGGAAACCTTGACCATCTTTGATCAACGAGCTAGTCAACTAGAGGCTTACTAGGGACAGTGTTTTGTCTATGTATCCACACAAGTATTGTGTTTCCAATCAATGCAATTATAGCATGGATAATAAACGATTATCATGAACAAAGAAATATCATAATAACTAATTTATTATTGCCTCTAGGGCATATTTCCAACAGTCTCACACTTGCACTAGAGTCAATAATCTAGTTCACATCACCATGTGATTCTAACGAATCCAACACCCATATAGTTCTGGGGTCTGATCACGTCTTGCTCGTGAGAGAGGTTTTAGTCAACGGTTCTGAAACTTTCAGATCCGTGTGTTCTTTAAAAATCTTTATGTCATCTTATAGATGCTGCTACTACGTGCTATTCGGAAATACTCCAAATATCTACTCTACTATACGAATCCGTTTCACTACTCATAGTTATTCGGATTAGTGTAAAAGCTTGCATCGACGTAACCCTTTACGACGAACTCTTTAACCACCTCCATAATCGAGAAAAATTCCTTAGTCCATTAATTACTAAGGATAAATTTTGATCGTTGCTAGTGATTCAATCATGGATCACTCTGTGTACCTCTCAACAGACTTTGAGGCAAGGCACACATCAGGTGCGGTACTCAGCATGACATACTTCAGATTCTATGGCCAAGGCATAGACGACGACCTTCGTCTATTCTTTTATTCTGTCGGGGTCGGGTTTTGAGTCTTTACTCAAATTCACACCTTACAACACAACCAAGAACTCCTTCTTTGCTGATCTATTTTGAACTCCTTCAAAAACTTGTCAGGGCATGCATCTTGTTGGAACTTCTATTAAGCGTTTCGATCTATCTCCATAGATCTTGATGTTCAACGTTCAAGTAGCGCCATCCAGGTATTCCTTTGAAAAACTCCTTTCAAACAACCTTTTATGCTTTACAAAAATTCTACATGACTTCTGATCCACAATATGTCAACCACATATACTTATCAGAAATTCTGTAGTGCTCCCACTCACTTCTTTGGAAATACATGTTTCTCATAAACCTTGTACAAACCCAAAATCTTTGATCATCTCATCAAAGTTTATATTCCAACTTCCGAGATGCTTGCACCAGTCCATTGAAGGATCGCTGGAGCTTGCATACTTGTTAGTATCCTTAGGATCAACAAAACCTTCTGGTTGTATCACATACAATCTATCCTCAAGGAAACCGTCGAGCAAACAATGTTTTGTCTTCCTATGTGCAATATTTCACAAATAATGCAGCAACTACTAACATAATTCCAACACACTCTTACCATCGCTACGAGTGAGAAAGTCACATCATAGTCAACTCTTTGATTTTGTCGAAAACATCTTTGCGACAAGTCGACCTTTTCTTACTAGTGACTTATCACCATCATCGTCTGTCTTCCTTTTAAAGATCCATCTTTACTTAATAGTCTTACTACCATCAAGTAGTTCTTCCAAAGTCTACAATTTGTTTTATACATGGATCCTCTCTCGGATTTCATGGCCTCCAGCCATTTTTCGGAATCCGGGCCCACCATTGCTTTCTCCATAACTCGTAGGTTCATTGTTGCACAACAACATGACCTCCAAGACAGGGTTACCATACCACTCTGTAGTAGTACGCGACCTTTGTTGACCTACGAGGTTTGTTGTAGCTTGATCCAAAGCTCCAATGATCACTATCATCAGCTTCCACTTGAATTGGTGAAGGCGCCACACGAACAACTTCCTGCGCCCTGCTACACACTGGTTGAAGTGACGGTTAAATAACCTCATCAAGTTCCACCACTCTCCCACTCAATTTTTTCGAGAGAAACCTTTCCTCGAGAAAGGACCCGTTTCTAGAAACAAACACTTTGCTTCCAGTTCTGAGATAGGAGATCGACCAACTGTTTTGGATATCCTATGAAGATGCATTTATCCTCTTTGGGTTCGAGCTTATCAGAATGAAACTTTTTCACATAAGTGTCGCAGCCCCAAAATTTCAAGAAACGATAGCTTAGCTTTTTCTAAACCTCAGTCTATACTATGTTATCTCAACGGAAATACGCGGTGCCCTATTTAAAGTGAATGCGGTTGTCTCTAATGCATAAATGATAGTGGTAATTCGATAAGAGACATCATATTTTGCATCGTATCAAATAGGTCGCGGCTATGACGTTCGGACACACCATCACACTATGGTGTTCTTGGTGGCATGAATTGCGAAACAACTTCCACATTGTCTTAACTGTGTACCAAAACTCGCAACTCAGATATTCATCTCTATGATCATATTGTAGACAATTTATCCTCTTGTCACGACGATCTTCACTCTGAAATTGCTTTGAACTTTTCAATATTTTAGACTTGTGATTCATCAAGTAAATACTCCTGTATCTACTCAAATTTTTAGTGAAGTAAGAACACAATGATATCCACTGCGTGCCTCATTACCCATTGGACTGCATACATCAAAATGTATTACTTCCAACATGTTACTATCTTGTTTCATCTCAATGAAAACAAGGCCTTGCTCATGTGGTATGATTTGCATGTCACAAGTGATTCAAAATCAAGTGAGTATAAAGATCCATCAACATGGAGCCTCTTCATGCAATTTATACCAACATGACTCAAGCGGCAGTGCCACAAGTAAGTGGTACTATCATCATTACCTTGTATCTTTTGGCACCAATATCATGAACATGTGCAACACTACGATCGAGATTCAATAAACCATTGAAGGTGATTATTCAAGCAAATAGAGTAACCATTATTCTATTTAAATGAATAATTGTATTGCAATAAACATGATCCAATCATGTTTATGCTTAACGCAAGAACCAAATAACAATTATTTAGGTTTAACACCAATCCTGACGGTAGAGGGAGCGTGTGACGTCTGATCATATCAACCTTGGAAACACTTCCAACACGTATCGTTACCTCGCCTTTAGCTAGTCTCCGTTTATTCCGTAGCTTTCATTTCGTGTTACTAATCACTTAGCAACCGAACCGGTATCCAATACCCTCGCGCTACTAGGAGTACTAGTAAAGTACACATCAACATCATGTATATCAAATATACTTCTTTCGACTTAGCCAGCCTTCTTATCTACCAAGCATCTAGGGTAGCTCCGCCTCAGTGACCGTTCCCCTCATTACAGAAGCACTTAGTCTCGGATTTGGGTTTAATCTTGGGTCTCTTCATTAGTGCAGCAACTGTTTTTCCATTTCACGAAGTATCCCTTCTAGCCCTTGCCTTTCTTGAAACTTAGTGGTTTTACTAACCATCAACTATTGATGCTCCTTCTTGATTTCTACTTTTGCAGTGTCAAACATCGCGAATCGCTCAAGGATCATTGTATCTATCCTTGATATGTTTATAGTTCATCACGGAGCTCTCACAGTTTGGTGGAAGTGACTTTGGAGAACCATCACTATCTCATCTGGAAGATTAACTCCCACTTGATTCAAGCGATTGTCATACTCAGACAATCTGAGCACACGCTCTACGATTGAGCTTTTCTCCTTTACTTTGTGGAAAAAGAGTCTTGTCGGAGGTCTCATACCTCTTAACAAGGGCACAAGCATGAAATCACAATTTCATCTCTTTAGAACATCTCTTATGTTCCGTGACGTTTCAAAACGTCTTCGGCGCCTTGCTTCTAAGCCATTAAGTATTTTTCACTGAACTATCACGTAGTCATCTGAAACGTGTATGTCGGATGTTCACAACATCCACAGACGATGATCGAGGTGCAGCGCACCGAGTGGTGCATTAAGGACATAAGCCTTATGCGCAACAACAAGGACAATACACAGTTTTATAGACTCAGTCCGCAAAGTTTGCTACTATCAAGTTTCAAATAAATTTTCTCTATGAACATATAAAAACAGTAGAGCTATAGCGCAACCTACATCGTAATTCGCATAGACCATTAGACTACGTTCATGACAATTAGTTCAATTAATCATAGTACTTAAGAACTCCCACTCAAAAAGTACATCTCTCTAGTCATTTGAGTGGTACATGATCCAAATCCACTATCTCAAGTCCGATCATCACGTGAGTCAAGAATAGTTTCAGTGGTAAGTATCTCTATGCTAAAAATATCAACTATACGATTCATGCTTGACCTTTCGGTCTCTTGTGTTCCGAGGCCATGTCTGTACATGCTAGGCTCGTCAAGTTTAACCCGAGTGTTCCGCGTGTGCAACTGTTTTGCACCCATTGTATGTGAACGTTGAGTCTATGACACCCGATCATCACGTGGTGTCTCGAAACGACGAACTGTCGCAACGGTGCACAGTCAGGGAGAACACAATTTCGTCTTGAAATTTTAGTGAGAGATCACCTCATAATGCTACCGTCGTTCTAAGCAAGATAAGGTGCATAAAGGATTAACATCACATGCAATTCATAAGTGACATGATATGGCCATCATCATGTGCTTCTTGATCTCCATCAGCAAAGCACCGGCATGATCTTCTTGTCACCGGCGCCACACCATGATCTCAATCAACGTTTCGCCATCGGGGTTATCGTGCTACTTATGCTATTACTACTAAAGCTACTTCCTAGCAATATAGTAAATGCATCTGCAAACACAAACGTTAGTTTAAAGACAACCCTATGGCTCCTGCCGGTTGCCGTACCATCAACGTGCAAGTCGATATTAACTATTACAACATGATCATCTCATACATCCAATATATCACATCACGTCGTTGGCCATATCACATCACAAGCATACTCTGCAAAAACAAGTTAGACGTCCTCTAATTGTTGTTGCATGTTTTACGTGGTTGCCATGGGTATCTAGTAGGATCGCATCTTAGTTACGCAAACACCACAACGGAGATGTATGAATGGCTATTTTAACCTCTCTCCAAGGACCTCCTCGGTCAAATCTGATTCAACTAAAGTTGGAGAAACCGACACTCGCCAGTCATCTTTGAGCAACGGGGTTGCTCGTAGCGATGAAACCAGTCTCTCGTAAGCGTACGAGTATTGTCGGTCCGAGCCGCTTCGATCCAACAATACTGCGGAATCAAGAAAAGACTAAGGAGGTGGCAAATCGCACATCACCGCCCACAAAAACTTTTGTGCTCTACTCGAGATAACATCTACGCATGAACCTAGGTCTGATACCACTGTTGGGGAACGTCGCATGGGAAACAAAAAATTTCCTATGCACACGCAATACCTATAATGGTGATGTTCATCTACGAGAGGAGATTTCCAATCTACGTACCCTTGTAGATCGCACATCAGAAGCGTTAAGAAACGGAGTTGATGTATTGGAACGTCCTCACGTCCCTCGATCCGCCCCGCGAACCGTCCAACGAACCATCCCGCGATCCGTCCCACGATCCGTCCCGCGATACGTCCCACGAACCATTTCACGATCTGTTGCACGAACCGTCTTGCGATCCATCTCACGATCCATTCCGATCTAGTGCCGAACAGACGGCACCTCCGCGTTCAGCACACATACAGCTCGATGATGATTTCGGCCTTCTTGATCTAGCAAGAGAGACGGAGAGGTAGATGAGTTCTCCGGCAGCAAGAAGGCGCTCCGGAGGTTGATGATGATCTATCTCAGCAGGGCTCCGCCTGAGCTCCACAGAAATACAGTCTAGAGGAAAAACCGTGGAGGTATGTGGTTGGGCTGCCGTCGCAAAGTTGTGTCTCAAAAACCCCCAATACCTCTAGTATATATAGGAGGGAGCGAGGGGAGGAGGCAGCCTCAAACCCTCAAGGTTTGGCCGAAATTGGAGGTGGAGGAGTCCTACTCCAATCCTACTTGGAGTAGGATTCCACCTTCCCACTTGGAAACTCTTTCCACCGTCACTACAGGAATCAGCTACTTTGCCGTCTGCCATCACAGACGGCAAAGACTAAATCCTGGACGGCAAAGAGATACCATAGACGGCAAAGAATCTCACGGCCGGCAAAATTTCTGTGTCAGCCTACGACGGCATAGGACCTTCTTTGCCGTCTGTCCCCCCAAAGCGGACGTCAAAGCTCTTTGCCGTCAGCTTTCCATAGGAGCAGTCGGAAAAGTGCTCGAGACGGCAGCCGACAGGCGTTGCCTCCGTTAGGGGTTAACGGAGGCTTTGCCGTCTGCCTCCCCCTTATTCTTTGCCGTCTACCTCCCCCTTATTCTTTGTCGTCTGCTCCCCCTTATTCTTTGCCGTCTGCCTCCTCCTCCTCCCCTCCGCCACTCTTTGCCGTCTGGCTCCTCCTCTCCCCTCCTCTGTTCCCTCTTCTTTGTTGTCTTCCCACCCTGGAGGCAGACGACAAAAGAGCCTATATAGACACCCTAGGATGCGCAGCTGGGTGCCATGTGGCACCTTTGCCATCTGCCAGCTGATGGCACAAGTCTTTGCCATCAGCTGGCAGACGGCAAAGAGCCCATATAGTACCTGTTTTTTTGTTTTATATTATTTCACAGCACATATATATATATATATATATATATTTGACAGCACATTTATATAATTCACCACACATATATGATATATAGTTCACCACACATATACTTGCCAGCACATATATATAATTCACCACACTTATATGATATACATATAAATCAATGTACATCCCCATATATCGAAAGAACCAACATACAAAGTATTGCACTCTTTATCCATATATACATATACATATAGTTCGACATTATTCATCAACTCAAATGAAAACTAGATGATATACATATAAAGTTCATCCATCGACATTGTTCAACTCCATGAATGCTAGCTTCCATGCATGTAGTATATCCAATCTGAAAAATGTGAATAAGAAAGTCAGAAGAAGAACAAAATATGATGTTTTTGAGCTAATTATGTCATTTTTGGCGGAAAACGGGCTAAGGATATAATATTCATGAGCTAACCAAGGTTCTTATGCCATTTTTAGCTTATTATGGCAATTTGGAGCTAAATGGGTTAATTATGTCATTGTTGGGGAAATTAAAGCAAGGATAATATGAAAGAGGAGAAGAAAGAGGAGGAGGAGGAGAAGAAGAATAAATCAAGAAGAAGGAGGAGAAGGAGGAGTAGGAGGAGGAGAAGGACTAGAAGGTCCTTGGCCTCCTCCTCCTCCTCCTTCTCCTTCTCCTTCTTCTCTTCTTCTTCTTCTTCTTTCTTTCTTTTCATTTTTCCTATTTATTATCCTCTTCTCCTCTTGTTGGAGCTAAATTACCTAATTATGTCTTTTTGGAGCTATATCGGCTAATTATCCCATTTTAGAGGAAAACAAGCTAAGAATATAATATTCATGAGCTAACTAAGGTTCTTATGCCATTTTGAGCTTATTATGGCATTTTGGAGCTAAATGGGCTAATTATGTCATTGTTGGGGAAATTAAAGCAAGGATAATATGAAAGAGGAGAAGAAAGAGGAGGAGGAGGATAAGAAGAAGAAATCAAGAAGAAGGAGGAGAAGGAGGAGGAGGAGAAAGACTAGAAGGTCCTTGGCCTTCTCCTCCTCCTCCTACTCCTTCTCCTTCTTCTCTTCTTCTTCTTCTTGTTCTTCTTTCTTTTCATTTTGCCTATTTCTTCTCCTCTTCTCCTCTTGTTGGAGCTAAATTACCTAATTATGTCTTTTTGTAGCTAAATGGTTAATTATGTCATTTTAGAGAAAAACAAGCTAAGTATATAATATTCATGAGCTAACCAAGGTTCTTATGCCATTTTTAGCTTATTATGGCATTTTGGAGCTAAATGGGCTAATTATGTCATTGTTGGGGAAATTAAAGCAAGGATAATATGAAAGAGGAGAATAAAGAGGAGGAGGAGGAGAATAAGAAGAAATCAAGAAGAAGGAGGAGAAGGAGGAGAAGGAGGAGGAGGAGAAGGACTAGAAGGTCCTTGGCCTTCTCCTCCTCCTCCTCCTCCTTCTCCTTCTTCTCTTCTTCTTCTTCTTCTTTTTCTTTCTTTTCATTTTTCCTATTTCTTCTCCTCTTCTCCTCTTGTTGGTGCTAAATTACCTAATTATGTCTTTTTGGAGCTAAATGGGCTAATTATCCCATTTTATAGGAAAACAAGCTAAGAATATAATATTCATGAGCTAACCAAGGTTCTTATGCCATTTTGAGCTTATTATGGCATTTTGGAGCTAAATGGGCTTATTATGTCATTGTTGGGGAAATTAAAGCAAGGATAATATGAAAGATGAGAAGAAAGAGGAGGAGGAGGAGAATAAGAAGAAATCAAGATGAAGGAGGAGAAGGAGGAGCAGGAGGAGGAGGAGAAGGACTAGAAGGTCCTTGGCCTTCTCCTCCTCCTCCTCCTTCTCCTTCTTCTATTCTTCTTCTTCTTCTTTCTTTTCATTTTTCCTATTTCTTCTCCTCTTGTTGGAGCTAAATTACCTAATTATGTCTTTTTGGAGCTAAATGGGCTAATTATCCCATTTTAGAGGAAAACAATCTAAGTATATAATATTCACGAGCTAACCAAGGTTCTTATGCCATTTTGAGCTTATTATGGCATTTTGGAGCTAAATGGGCTAATTATGTCATTGTTGGGGAAATTAAAGCAAGGATAATATGAAAGAGGAGAAGAAAGAGGAGGAGGACGAGAAGAAGAAGAAATCAAGAAGAAGGAGGAGAAGTAGGAGAAGGACTAGAAGGTCCTTGGCCTTCTCCTCCTCCTCCTCCTCCTCCTCCTTCTCCTTCTTCTCTTCTTCTTCTTCTTCTTCTTCTTCTTTCTTTTCATTTTTCCTATTTCTTCTCCTATTCTCCTTTTGTTGGAGCTAAATTACCTAATTATGTCTTTTTGGAGCTAAATGGGCTAATTATCCCATTTTAGAGGAAAACAAGCTAAGTATATTATATTCATGAGCTAACCAAGGTTCTTATGCCAATTTGAGGTTATTATGGCATTTTGGAGCTAAATGGGCTAATTATGTCATTATTGGGGAAATTAAAGCAAAGATAATATGAAAGAGGAGAAGAAAGAGGAGGAGGAGGAGAAGAAGAAGAAATCAAGAAGGAGGAGAAGGAGGAGAAGGAGCAGGAGGAGAAGGACTAGAAGGTCCTTGGCCTTCTCCTCCTTCTTCTCCTCCTCCTCCTCCTCCTCCTCCTCCTTCTCCTTCTTCTCTTCTTCTTCTTCTTCTTCTTCTTTCTTTTCATTTTTCCTATTTCTTCTCCTCTTCTTGGAGCTAAATTAGCTAACTATGTCTTTTTGGAGCTAAATGGGCTAATTATCTCATTTTAGAGGAAAACAAGCTAAGTATATAATATTCATGAGCTAACCAAGGTTCTTATGCCATTTTGAGGTTATTATGGCGTTTTGGAGCTAAATGGGCTAATTATGTCTTTTTGGGGAAATTAAAGCAAGGATAATATGAAAGAGGAGAAGAAAGAGGAGGAGGAGGAGAATAAGAAGTAATCAAGAAGAAGGAGGAGAAGGAGGAGAAGGAGGAGGAGGAGAAGGACTAGAAGGTCCTTGGCCTTCTCCTCCTTCTCCTCCTCCTCCTCCTTCTCCTTCTTCTCTTCTTTTTATTCTTATTTCTTTTCATTTTTCCTATTTCTTTTCCTCTTCTCCTCTTCTTGGAGCTTAATTATCTAACTATGTATTTTTGGACCTAAATGGGCTAATTATCTCATTTTAGAGGAAAACAAGCTAAGTATATAATATTCATGAGCTAAGCAAGGTTCTTATGCCTTTTGAGGTTATTATGGCATTTTGGAGCTAAATGCGCTAATTATTTCTTTTTGGGGAAATTAAAGCATGGATAATATGAAAGAGGATAAGAAAGAGGAGGAGGAGTAGAAGAAGAAGAAATGAAGAACAAGGAGGAGGAGGAGGAGGAGAAGGACTAGAAGGTCCTTGGCCTTCTCCTCCTTCTCCTCCTCCTCCTCCTCCTCCTCCTCCTTCTCATTCTTCTCTTCTTCTTCTCCTTCTTTCTTTTCATTTTTCCTATTTCTTCTCCTCTTCTCCTCTTCTCCTCTTCTTGGAGCTAAATTATCTAACTATGTCTTTTTGGAGCTAAATGGGCTATTTATCTCATTTTAGAGGAAAACAAGCTAAGTATATAATATTAATGGCTAACCAAGGTTTTTATGCCATTTTGAGGTTATTATGTCATTTTGGAGCTAAATGGGCTAATTATGTCTTTTTGGAGCTAAATGGGCTAACTATGTCATTGTTGGGGAAATTAGGGCAAGGAGAATATGAAAGAGGAGAAGAGAAACTTACTGTAGTGGTCATCAAGGAGGAGAAACACCTGGAGAAGGGTCGTGCGATGCCGCTCGGGAGTTATTCTGCAGAATAGATATTTTGCAATGTCTCAGTTAGCATGATGACACTCAATTATTAATACTAGTTTATAATGAAACTCACCGTGCCAATCGAAGAGAAGACGGGCATCGGCGGAGGGACTTGACCGCTCTTCTCGCACAGACCCTGAAGAGTGGGTCGTATTAGTTAGTAATGAAACAGAAGTTACACACATAATTTGGCTAATTTGAAAAAAAACTTACCACAAAAAGCTCATACAGGGCCCGTTGACCCGCCTCATTCCTGGACTTCTCCTCCTCAATTAATCGTGCCGTGGTCTGGTCCCTCTCATCAAGAGCAGCCTGACTTGCCAATCTATCTTTCTCAAGAGCAGCCTCAAGAGCAGCCTGGCTTGCCAATCTCTCTTTCTCAAGAGTAGCTTGGTTTGCCAATCTCTCTTTCTGAAGAGCAGCCTGAAACACCATTCCTCGTTACCACAGTAATGATCTATGGTGACACACATAATGAAATGGATGAAAGTGTTCTTAGTCCGTACAACTAACCTCGATGGCAAGTTCGACTGGCCGTGGACGACGCATTATCTCAGGACAGCTGCTCGACTGGCGCGCCTTGATCTCCGGAAGAGTGAGTGGACAACGTATTATCCCATCTCCAATGGCTATCGAGCCATGGGGCCTCCTGCCACCAGATATCATCACTAGCTCTGGATCCAAAGGTTCCTGGCTAGGGTTAAAGTCATCCCCTTTCGTAGCCTTCCCCGCGTCCCTGTATGCCACGAGCTTCTGGTGGGATGATATGTTGGTGAAGTTATTGGGATCATCCAGGTCAGACTCAGAGAATGCCTTCGCCTTCTTGTACGAAGCAGTATGGGCTATGCCATAAAGGTCGTACAAGTGTGGCATCTCCGTCTTATGGTGATGCGCCTAAAATAGAGGAACAAAATATTAGCATCTAGAATGAATTGCATGAATCATGAAGAAAATCACATACCCTGTTTCGTCCAAACTGAAGTAAGTTGGCGCTGCCTTGATGGTGTGGCACACCAACCATTTGGCTATGCCGATCCTTCGCATTCTCATGGACGGCTCGCCAGCTGCCTGTGAACCACTCATCAACCAACGCCTCCCAACAATCCATCTTATCCGCACACCATCTCGGGGGCACCTGTAAGTTATTAGAAAGAATTTTCAGCGCTACACCTATGAATGAAATCAAGAAAACTACGTAGGACTTAAGAATAGGTAATTACCTTCATGTATTGCTCCTTCTTCAGAAACTTTCCACGGCAATCCTTCTTCTTCTTCTTAATACCACGCGTGGCGTAGTAATCTCGAATAGCCTGCGGCCGAGCCTCGTGGCGCAAGTTCTGTAGTAACCGCCTACACTCGGCCTCGAGAACCCTGGCCGCCTCCTCCTAATATCCATCCTCACACCTATAGAAGGTTTGCGATCAAACGTGAAAACACCGATTAGTACAATAATTACTATATTGTTAATTTTAGATTCTGTAAAAGGATAATTTACCCAAAAGCTCTTGATCACCATCTCGGCCCTCGTGTGGCACAAGACACCATCTATAATCTCCTCCGGCGGGGCCTGCGCAGCCTGGTAGTGCTCCGAGGAAAATCCTAGTGTAGGAACCTGACCCTCACCAGGCAACGTGACAAACCCCGGGAAATTTGTCCGACAAAGCACACCAAGGACGGAGTTCAGCCTGCGGACTCCAAGAGGGTGTACCCATACCCTGCAGTATGATAAGGTCAACGCATTAGATATTTGAACAAACTTGAAGGCAAAAGCTAAAAAAAGAGTAAATGTACTTACCTATCTCCTTCAGGTTTAATCACCGGCCTCTCCTCGCGGGTAGCCGGCGCGACCGGGAGACGTGTACTACCACGCTTGTACACAGTGGCCCCGTCCACCTGCACATCGCCCTCACTATCCGTAAGATCATCCCCGCCATCCCCTCCCCCTAAGCCACCTGGACCCTCGGTCCAATCCAGCAACTCGGTACGATCCGGCCAGGTCTCCCATCCGGGCCTCTCCACGTCGGGTGAAGCCTCCGGAACCGTAGTCTCCTCCGGCTGCTCCTGGGCCGAATGCACCTCGACCCGAGGCTACTCCTGGACTGGAGTCTCATGGGACGAATGCCCGTCAACAACAGGCTCCTGGAACGGAATCCCCATAGCCTCCTCCGCAAACGGGTCGACCATAGTAGTCCTATGCTCGGGTGAATGAGCACGTGGTGGTGGCGAGGACGGCTCAACAGTCCTCCTGGATCTTCTGCGGCCACCACCTCTCCCTGTACCCTTCCCCTTCTTCCCTACCCGACCAGCACCTCTCCTAGTGGGCAATGCCGCCGACGAAAAAGAACCCACGGGTGGTGTCGACAGACTGTCTGCCAAGGCTCTACGGAGAGATAGGGGTGGAAGGGAAGTAACACCCCTCGTGCGGGGCGCCTGGGAAGAACCCGTCGAGCGATCTGGACCAGCGCCCACCATCTTTCCACACGTGGTGACCTGCCATGATAAAGATTAAAAGAAATTAGTACAACATAAAAAAATTGAATAACTGACATGAATAATAATCTGTACATGAATAATAAAGATTAAAATATATATAATTTAAGTTGTGAATCTTACAAACTAATAATCATCATCAATAAATGCATCATCATCATCACTATCATGCATGTCTTCATGAATGACGTGCTCGTCGGGTTCAATGGCGTGAAGTAGTGAAAGGCCTTCCTTTAATCGTTGAAGCATTGACAGGTCATCCGCATCAGTAACCTCTACGAGTTCCAGGTCTTCTAGTTCCGGCTCAGGGCTGGAGTCGGATTCATTGTCGCTGTCTACTTCCATGTTCTTGGGTGAAGCACGGCGGTTCTCGAAACGTTTCTTGGAAAGACGTGTTTCTTGGAAGAATTCTCCATCATATGTGTCTGGGTTAATGTGAGGTTCATAATCCTATTCATTTGGGAGAGGTGGTCTGACATGTGGCGGCACTTCATAAACAACATACCAACCTTCCAGATTTTATTCGTTTGGCATGCCCACGGTATATAGAAAACTTGGGTCTCCTGTTGAGCCGTAATATACACATCAGGAACATCTAAATGGGTGTTTGGATTGATTTCGACTAGTCCTATATGTTCACGAGTCCTTCTAGTCTTTTTCGGCTGGAAGCAATAACATTTGAAGACTACGACGTTCGGTGGGTTTTAACCATAGAATTGAAGTTCATAAATTGCTTCAACTCTTCCATAATACTCGGTAACACCTTCGCCGATAGCACAGACACCACAATTTGTAGATTTTCGGTCGGTCATAGATAGCTCTTTGCCAAAGGTACGAAAGAGATACCCGTTGATGTTGTATTTCTCAAATGAACGGACCTTATAGTCAAAACCATTAGCGACTTGTCTCAATTCGGCGTCCATAGACTCTGAATTAGCCTACAAGTTTAATACGAAACGGTTGTTGCATTAGCCGCAAGTTAGACCAAGAATGAAATGGTCCATTATTGATAATTACCGTTTGTTTGAACCAAGAGATGAAACCGGGATAGCCGCCTCCTGTCTTTGACAGAAGCTCATACTCTTCGACGGAATCATTTTCGATCACCGCTCCATCCAAGAATTTGACGATGTAATGGCTGTTTGAAATATCCGGGAATAAGAGCAGTTCAAATGAATTAGAAGTTATGGGAAAATGTGCCGAGAAATCACTCGATGTACGGCCGCACTTCTGTTAGGTTGTTGAAGATATACAACGTAATGTTCCGCCATTCTTCGACATCCAACGTTATTGGTTTCGAAGCACCGGCTGGTGCGAGCTTCCCTTTGAATAGGATGAGGTTGGATCCACCTTTTTTAGGGTCTGCATCATTGTGCCGAGGCTTCGGATTATGCAAATGATGATTTTTGGCTTCGTAGTGTGCTGTCACAAAGTTTTCCACCTCCTCAGTAATGAATGCCTCAGCCATCGATGCTTCAATTCTACGCTTATTTTTACATTTAGCTCGAAAGGTCTTCTACATCCTCTCAGTTGCATAGCACCAACGATCTTGCACGGGCCCACCCAATCTTGCCTCGGTCGGTAGATGTAAAATCAAATGTTGCATTGGATTAAAGAAGCCCGGTGGAAAGATCTTCTCTAACTTGCACAACAACTCCGGTGCAAACTCCTCCATGTCTTCTACCACGCCAGGCGAAAATTCTTTCGCACAAAGAACACGGAAGAAATAGCTCAGCTCCGCTAGTACTAGCCATTCATCCTCAGGAATAAAGCCACGTAACATCACCGGCATTACCCGCTCTAGCCATATGTGCCAATCATGACTCTTGAGACCAAAGATTTTTATTTTTTCAAGACTCACTCCCCTCTTTAGATTCACTGCATACCCATCGGGGAACATCAAGTGCATTTTGACCCACAAGATAATTTCCCTCATAGCTCGCCTTCCAAAATTGAACCAGGCCTTTGGCTTCGACCACTTCTGCTTTCCTTTGCCTTCTCGCATGTTTTGTAACGGTCTATGACATAGTGTCTCTTGATCGACTCTAGCCTTAATATTATCCTTTGTCTTCCCATCTATGTCGAACTTTGAACCAAAAATAGCCTCTCCGATATTCTTTTCAGTGTGCATCATGTCGATATTGTGTGGAAGAAGGAGGTCTTTGAAGTAAGGCAGATCCCAGAAGCATGGCTTGTGAGTCTAGGCGTGTTTTGAATTATACCCCTTGAAATACCCCGGACGCTCTGTATCACGCTCGAGGGCGTTTAACTGATCCAGGATCTGTTGGCCTGTGAACGCAGGTGGTGCCAAGTTTTTGACAACTTTACCTTTGGTAAAGTTCTTCTTGTCTTTTCTGAACTGATGGTCAGGATCCAGGAACTTTCTATGCAAGTCAAAGCAAGAATACTTCGAACCCTCCTGCAACCAATGAAACTGAAGAGCTGCCTTGCATTGTGGGCACGGGAACCTTCCATGCACACACCATCCAGAGAATAGCGCATACACTGGCAAGTCATGCATAGAGTACATGTACCACACATGCATTTTGAAGTTTTCTTTTCTAGCAGCATCGTATGTCTTGACCCCATTATCCCAAGCTTCTTCCAATTCATACTTAAACGGTTGCAGGTACACATTCATATTCTTCCCCGGATAATTGGGCCCTGGAATTATCAACGTCAGAAATATGTTCTTTCTTTGCATAATCTGCCCGGGGGGGGGAGATTGAGTGGAATGACAAATACAGGCCAACAACTGTATTGGGTTGCCGTCATGCCGAAGGGATTAAAACCATCCGTGGCGGCGCAGACTCGAGGATTCCTTGGATCTTTCCCTTTATCCTAATGCAATCCATCGAACTGTTTCCACGCTTCCCCATCCAATGTGTGTACCATCATCTTATTCCCATCCGCATCTAGTTCGGTTGTTTTGCCCAATTTGTGCCATGTCATCTGTTTGGGTGTCTCTTCGACCATGAAAATACGTTGAAGTCTTGGTACGATTCGCATATACCGAAGAACACTAACTGCGATTTTGGTCTGCCTCTTCTCACCCATACCGTTGTCTACCACAAGATACGTGCAAGACTCGCAATTGGGACAATAGTCCAAGTGTGCATACTCCTTCCTAAATAAGACACATCCTTTCTCACATGCATCTATCTTCTCATAGGGCATCTTAAGTACACGAAGTATTTTGTCCGACTGATACAGGTTTGCAGGCATGACCTGGCCTTTGGGTAGGAAGCGTCCAAATAGTGTCATCATCACGTCGTAGCATTCTCTTCCCAAGTTGAACTGAGCCTTCAGAGCCATTAGTTGTGCAATTGCATCCAGCTGACAGAGCTCAGTGTGCTCATGGAGAGGATGTTTTGAAGACTCCAACATGTCATAAAAGGCCTTTGCAGATTCCTCCATCTCATCTTCTGAATCCCGAGCATCATCAAAGTCTTGCACCATGTCTTCGATCCCAGTACCATGCTCGTCCGTGCGACGACGGACCACCTCAGCTCTTGTGCGTTGTATAGACTCACCATGAAATGTCCACACCGTATAATTAGGATTAAAACCCCTCCTCTGCAGGTGTTTAATCATTACATCCTCTGTCGTCTTTTTATAGTTGTCGCATCCAGGACACGGGCAATAGTTTCTTTCCTAGCCATTTGCCAATGCGGCTTTCACAAATTCCTTTGTTTTTACAAACCATTCTTTCATCATCTCTTTCTGACTAGGGTGACCAGTATACATCCACGCACGATCACTCATCTTGCGTAGCTACTAAAGACAGAAGAAATATATTTATATATAATTTATCATTTATATTCATCGGTTAATCAGGTTCGCCTTTTTTATTACGTCCAAGCAACCTACACGCTAATAGGTAAAGATATGTCCTAATCCCACCCGAGTATGTGTAGATTGGGTTCGTTTTCCCATGCTCTGCTCCGGATCCAACGCAAAATTTCGGCAGCACCTCCCCGCTGTTCTCCGGATACACGTCTCCGCAATAAAAAGAGAGGATGTGCATCCGGAGAACAACAGGGAGGCACTGACGAAATTCCGCATCGGATCCAGAGCATAGCATACGGGAAAACGAACCCAATCTACACATACTCGGGCTGTCCATTGATAATGTTGGACAATTCGAAAGGATGGCGGTTATAAATATGCAAAGACGTGCATATTTATAGATGTCGCCCTTCCGAACGGGAGACGCATACTGGTCACGCATACTGATAAATTAATTGAATTACCTAAATCTAGAAAGTTTCATCCGGAAACCGAGCCACGGTAAATGAAGGGGCGAGGAGGAGATGAAATTTGTACTGACCCACAAATGTAGGGGAGGAACTCGTACAACGCACGGGCAGGTCTTCGCACACCATACCTCACATCGACGAGACAACTATCACATGTAAATCCACCCGATCAACACAAATATTCTAATTATGTCTAATTATGTCATTTTTTAGGAAAACAAGCTAAGAATATAATATTCATGAGCTAACCAAGGTTTTTAGCTTATTATGTCATTTTGGAGGATAATTAGCTAAACAAGCTAAAAAATAAGAAAGAGGAGAGAAGAAGGAGAAGAAGGAGAAGAAGGAGGGCTCCTTCTCCTCCTCCTCCTTCTCCTTCTTCTTCTCTTCTTCTTCTTTTCATTTTTCCTCTTTCTTCTCCTCTTGTCGTCTTCTTCTTCTTCTTCTTCCCCTCCTCCTCCTCCTCCTCTTCTCCTCCTCTTCTTCCTCTTCCTCTTATTTCTATTTCTATTTTTCTTTATCCTCTTCTTCTACTTATTCTTCTTTTTTCTCTTCTTCTCCTTCTTATTTTTTTATTATTCTATTCTTCTCTTCTTCTTCTCTTCTTCTTTACTTCTTCTTCTTCTTATCTTTTTCTTCTCTTCTTCTTCTTCTTCTGCTTCTTCTTCTCCTTCTTATTTTTTTCTTCTCCTCTTCTTCTTCTTCTTCTTCTTCTTCCTTCTTTTCATTTTTCCTCTTTCTTATCCTCTTCTTCTTCTCGTCCTCCTCCTCCTCCTCTTCTCCTCTTCTCCTCCTTCACCTAACTAACCAAGCTAACTAACTAACCTAACTAATTTAACAACCTAACTAACTAGCCTAACTAACCTAATACACTAAAAAAACAAACCTAACTAATTTAAAATAAATAAAAATAAGGAAAAACAAACTAAAAATGGGGGGACTCACCGGCGGGGGCGGCTGGGGCATCGGGGCGGCGAGGAGGACGGGCGCGACGGGGCAGTGGGGCATCGCCGGGGAAGTGGCGGCGGCGGGAGGCAGTGGTGGCGGAGGTGGGGTGTTGTGCGGCGGTGGGGGGCAGTGGTGGCGGCGGTGGGGGCAGTGCGGCGGCAGGGGGGGCAGTGGTAGCGGCGGTGGGGTGCAGTGGTGGCGGCGGTGGGGGGCAGTGCGGCGGCAGGGGGCAGTGCTGGCGGCGGTGGGCGTCGGGGTGAGAGAGAGAGAGAGGCCAGGGTGGGGGCGCGACGGCCGTTAGTAGATGTTAGGGCTTTGCCGTCTGCTGGCGGACGGCAAAGAGTCTAGACTCTTTGCCGTCTGCCTCTGGCCTCTTTGTCGTGTGCTAGCAGACGACAAAGAAGGGACTCCAGTTTGACCTAACGTCCACGCGGTCAGGTGGGCCCCCTACAGCTTTGCCGTCTGCTGTGCGGCCCTTTGCCGTCTGTGGCTGACAGCAAAGAAGTGGCTGATGGCACAAACCTTCTATGCCATCAGCCAATTCTTTGTCGTCTGCTTTGTGGCACCTAAGGGCAAAGACACTCTTTGCCATCAGCTAGCAGACGGCAAAGATTTGGCAGATGGCAAAAAACTGATTTCCAGTAGTGATTGTGTTTTTTCCTTCTCAAACCTTATGGGCCTTAGTGGGAAGTTATTCCAGCCCACTAGGGGCTGGTTTATCTCTTCCCATAGCCCATAAGACCCCTTGGGGCATGACACCCCTCCCGATGATCCCCGGCACTCCCGATACATTACCAATAAGCCCGAAACTTTTTTGGTGACCAAAATAGGACTTCCTATATTTTAATCTTTACCTCTGGACCATTCCGGAGCTCCCCGTGACATCCTGGATCTCATCCGGGACTCCGGACAACTTTCGGTTACCAACACCTATAACTCAACTATACCGAAACGTCACCGAACCTTAAGTGTGCAGACCCTGCGGGTTCGAGAACTATGTAGACATGACCCGAGACACTCCTCGGTCAATATCCAATAGCGGGACCTGGATGCCCATATTGGATCCTACATATTCTCCGAAGATCTTATCGGTTGAACCTCAGTGTCAAGGATTCATATAATCCCGTATGTCATTCCCTTTGTCCTTCGGTATGTTACTTGCCCGAGATTCAATCGTCGGTATCCGCATACGTATTTCAATCTCATTTACCGGCAAGTCTCTTTACTCGTTACGTAATACAAGATCCCGTGACTTACACTAAGTCACATTGCTTGCAAGGCTTGTGTGTGATGTTGTATTACCGAGTGGGCCCCGAGATACCTCTCCGTCACACGGAGTGACAAATCCCAGTCTTGATCCATACTAACTCAACGGGGACCTTCGGAGATACCTGCAGAGCATGTTTATAGTCACCCACTTACGTTGTGACGTTTGATACACACAAGGTATTCCTCCGGTGCCAGTGAGTTATATGATCTCATGGTCATAGGAATCAATACTTGACACGCAGAAAAACAGTACCAACAAAATAACACGATCAACAAGCTACGTTCATTATTTTGGGTCTAGTCCATCACATGATTCTCCTAATGATGTCATCCCGTTATCAAGTAACAACACTTGCCTATGGCCAGGAAACCTTGACCATCTTTGATCAACGAGCTAGTCAACTAGAGGCTTACTAGGGACAGTGTTTTGTCTATGTATCCACACAAGTATTGTGTTTCCAATCAATACAATTATAGCATGGTTAATAAAATGATTATCATGAACAAAGAAATATAATAATAACTAATTTATTATTGCCTCTAGGGCATATTTCCAACAGTGTCCTCATGACACCTGCCACTGTCGTGGCCAAACTAAACTCTCCCAAACGGGGACGGGCCCAAAACAACTCAACTGGGCTCACGGGGTTATCACCGCCTACCAGATCAGGGTAGCACATGTGCATAACCCTCCCTCTTTGGAGGTACCGGTGAAAGAGCATGCGATCAACCCAAGTCACGGCCGTCCCATACCGGCAAATGTGGTTGCACGGTAAGCCCGGACAGTTGACTCTAGATCAACCACTAAGTCATTTCAATATACTGGTTTATAACAATGAACAACTAATTATTTTAAATAATTTACTATGAATTTATCCTATAGAAAATAAATGAGCATAATGTATGAAAATATTCAATGCTATGGGAATACTACATAACATGGGTATCATGGCTTGTCTTGCTCTGTTGGGTTGTTCAAACACTCCTGATCTTCAAATTCACCAGAGTTTCCTTCTCAAAACATTTTGAATTTGCAAAAATAAAATGTCACATAATGTATTTTTGTTAACCATAAATTATGTGAGTATGGGAAAAATACCAAAATTTATCAGAAATTAAAGGGGCTCAGTACCAACTCAATGCAAAAAGAATCAACTGATTTGGACTTATAAATAAAAAGTTATAGGTGTCCAAGTTGCTGGTCAAACCTGGATTTAAAATAGAATTAGAAAATTTAAACATGGGCCACATCGAAAGCGTAAAGTGGAGGGGCGCCTCTACTTATACCGCTTCGTCGCGGGCCTGGGTCGCCGACAGGTGGGGCCTACGGGTTTAAAACAGAGGGAGAGGGAGAGAGACAAAGACGGGGCGGCTCTCCGGCGATAGAGATGCCGACGATGCTCGGAGCATGGAGGAATGGACCGGCCGTTCCGAGTCGATCACCTACGTACCCGCAGCGTGACGAGAGGTGGCCGGAGAGAGTTGCCCCCTTCCTCTCCGGCGGCGGCGGTTTCGGGTGGTCGTCGGAAACGTCGATTCCGGTGAGGATTAGCTAGGGCGAGAGGTCAGGGAGCACCAGAGGGATGCCCTGAGCTCGAAGGATGGGTCAGATGGTCTCTAGGGAGAGGGGTTGATGCTTGCGATGGGTGGCTGCAAGCGGCGGAGCTCTGGTGAGCTTTCGAGGCCATAGGGCCTCTTGGTCGTGACTCGCTACTCGGGAGGCAGATTCGAGGTGGATGGGGCTGGTTGATGAGCTCGGAGAGGCCGGGCAAGCCCTTATATAGGCCAACGACGAGCTCGGCCGATCTCTCCCAAAGCGGCGAGGCTAGGTCCGGCCACTGGAGCTGGGGAGGTGAGCTGGCCGTCGCGGAGTGCTCTGAGGTGACGGAGGAGGGCAGAGGGACGACGAGACGCATCCTAAGCCATTAAGAGCTCGCGGATGACAACATTGGCCGAAGCCGACTGTTTTGCCCATGGCGGAGCTTGGCTAGGAGCGGCGGCAGCCTTCTCCAGCGTCCGTGAGGTTTCGGGAGGTGCCACGCGGCTGTCAGGGATATTGTCGGCACCAAGGACAAGGGGGGCAACGAAAGACCGCTCGGGCAAGCAGATCTAACGCGGGTGCCATGCAGAGCGCGCGCTCTCGCATGCCAACACTATGTTCACCACGATAGCGGCCACCAGGAGGCCCCGCACGCCTGGAAAACCATTTCCATTGCGTCGACTAGCCTTGAATTAGTAACCCTAGACCACTGGCTCGACCAAGTTCACTCACCTGTGAAATGTAGCTTCAACTACAGTTTCTGCATGCAAACTTGAGGAGCTTCTGGAGAGAAAATAGGATAGAGATGGAGCTAGATGAGGTGTCTGCGGTTATAAGCTTTGGAAGGACTTCAATCTTGCAAAGTTTGAGAAAGCTTGAAGAAGAAATGAGCATAGCTCCTTTGGAAACCACCATTCTAGGCCAGAATAGAAATGAGCTTGAGGCACTCACATGCATGCTCTGCTGAGGGTGAAACTTGGTGGGGAGAAGTTATTTGGTAGTGCACACATGCCATAAAAATTGTAGATCATTTGTGCACCCCCAGCTGGTACTTCCTTCATAAAGGTTCAGAATCAGCAGAAACTTGACAGGGTTCTTGTGCTCAAAATTTGTACTAGACTAGCTAATGTTTTTTGCATATTGTGGCTAGATAGGATCCCTAGGAGCTTGGGGAATTTATTGGGAATTTTATGGTATAGGAAAAATGGGGTTGCTTCACAATGGGCAATTCTGGTCACAAAAGATATAATTATTGTGGCCAAAATTTTACATTGGGCAATGGAATATTTTTGGAGATTTTGGAATCACATGATGATGAGAAAATGTGGAAAAAGTTTGAGCATCCAAAATATAGGTTGCTTCACAACCCATGGTGATGCCATAATTCGCCAAATAAAGAAAAGAACTATTGGAAAGGATTAAATATTGAAAATTAATCCAAGAGAGGTGTAGAAAGGTTTTGGCAAGAGGAGGAGGGTTTTGGGTTACTTGGGAAAATTCAGAGATTCACAAATCCAACTTAGTTGGAAAGATTTGAAAATCCTTCGGGTTTGCAAGTAATAACCCAAAAGGTTTTGGAAAGAAAAGGTTGCCAAAATTCAGGGTGTCACAAAAAGTCCGACGGAGCGATAGTAAAAAACTACTACCGCTCCGGGGGCGGTAGTACTTCCCATAGAGCGGTAGTAAAAAACTACTACCGCCCTGAGGGCGGTACAACTGTTGTGCCAACGATACTACCACTCACACCAGCGGTAGTACCGTTGGCCTTTTTGCACATACAGGGAATACAAGGTTGGAGCTCCATTTGTAGCAAGGGAAAGGTGGTGCAAATAGAAATGTGTGCATGATGATTCCACCCAAACCTTTCCGACACGGACCCCCTCTTAATAATACGACTGTCCTATGACTCAAATCCACCAAAGAAAAATGTAGAAAGCAACCGTCTTCAAAAGACTCCGAGGGGCATCGAATCGTCTTGTGACTAGTCATGAATTATCTGAAATGCTCAATGCACACGATTAGCCCGCACATGCATTGTCATCAATCACTAAACCCACTTAGGGAGAAATATGCCCTAACACCTTCCTTGGTGAAGGGGCAGTTAAAACCTTCTTTTTCCCCTTTGAAGAGATCGGCTAAAATGGCCGCTAAGGCTTTCTGGTCTTTTAGTCCTAGCCTTCTAGATCGAGTGGAATCACTCGTCCCGTTGTAGCACCACAAGGGATGTGTGCGTTGTTGGAGCAGTTGGACGCACCGGGTAATCACCACGACCATTATATCAACGATGGTTAGACCGCAATGAGCAAGCACCTTGACCTGAGCAGATAGTTGTTTTACTTCGAAACTCTCCTCTTGGGAGAGACTCTTCCGCCTCCATCTATAACTCTTTTCCAAAGGCTCTGTGGAGTATTCGGGAAGGCCCCTCCGAATTGGATCGAACAGGGGAACGTCCTCGATATAAAACCACTCCGAGGGCCACTCATCGAGTTCCTTCTTTAATGTCCCAATTGGATATTTGGTGTCGGCTATACGCCACACTTCGGCTCCGCCCACATCCTGGATTTTTGTCCCTCTAGTTCAAGGAACGACATAGAAATAGCTTCTCGAGAGATCAAAGTGGGGTTCACAACCCAAGAACATCTCGCATAAGGCCACGAAGCCTAAGATGTGGAGGATGGAACAAGGAGTGAGGTTGTGGAGCTGCAGTCCATAAAATTGCAATAAACCCCTTAAGGAGGGGTGAATGGGGAATCCCACCCCTCGTAGCAGGAAGGGAACAAGGAAAACCCATTTTCCCCCGTGCGGGGAAGGGAAGATCTCTACGATGGCCTTCCCATCAATGGAGGTCACACCAGCGGGAGTGGGTGTGAGATACAATTGGGGGAGATATCCCTGCATATCGAGATCACGTGGGTGGAAGAGGGAGACAGAGAAACCGGCCTAGTCTCCTTGAAGGGGACCGAGGGGGCGCGAAGAGGAATGAACCATGATTCGAGGAGTGTTAAGATCTCTAGGGTTTCTTTGCGAGGCGGAGATGCGAGGGGGGCCTCGAGATGGATTTTGATCTATTTATAAAGCGCGATACCCCCGCTTGTTATAAGGAGCGGTACCGTCAAGAATTGCGAGAGGTGTCTTCCTCTACAAAAGCACGTGAGAATCGAGAAACATTGTTAATCTTTGTGCGGAATTAAAAGCCGTGGGTCCCATGATGCTTCGGTAATTGTGAGACAGCCGAGGACCAAGAACATCATTTCTTGTTCAGAACAGACAAACGAACTCACCTTGCAAGTGGAACACTTTGGGCATAATCATATGAAGATCCTACACATTGTCGTTGAAGGCTAGTTCGGGGCCTACTGAGGGAGTCCGGAATTAAGGGGTCATCAGGTAGTTGGCTTACTACGAAGAGGTCAGCCTGATGGGCTATGCCTATGATGGGTCGGGCTACGTGATTGTCTCGTATTAAAGGAGGAGAACCTCGAAGACTGGCATGGCAACTAAGTAAAAGTAGACTAGGTCAGTTGCATGTAACCCTAGGCCCTCCCGATGACTATAAACTGGGGTTCCTCGTCCATGTAGGCAGATTATCTCACCTAGGGTTTATTATACACAATCTCGAGGTAGACTGTGTAATCATCATCCACATCAATATAATCAAGAATAAAGGGTTTTACCTCCTCAAGAGGGCCCGAACCTGGGTAAACATTGTCTCCCCCTTTCTCCTGCAACCCATCGATCCAAGGTCCACTGTTCGGGACCCCCTACCCGAGATGTGCCGGTTTTGATGCCGACACCTTCCCAATGTCATTTTCATCCTGACAAATGCAAGTGACATAATCGCTGAAGAGGCAATTTTCTTATCTCGTTGTGATCTTCTCACGGGCTCAGTAGTATTGGCAGTTCTTCTTGCCCGAGAAGGTTGAGGATTAACATTAGGTTGAGGATCATCATTTGGTTGAGGATCATCATTTCGTTGAGGGCCCTCATCATGAGGAGGATCTTCATTATGCTGGGGCTCCTCGTTAGATTCACTACAGGAATCAGACACTTTGCCGTATGCCATAATAGACGGCAAAGAGGTGTTCCACCGACGGCAAAGATCTTTGTCGTCTGCCTCCTGTCTGCAAAATTCCTACAACTACTTTCGACGGCATTGCACCTTCTTTACCGTCTATCTGCCATAAGCGGACAACAAAGGCCTTTGCCATCATCCTTTGGTACACAGCAGACGGCAACCATCTTCAGACGGCAGCCGACTGGCAACGCCTCCGTTAGGGGCTAACGGAAGCTTCGTTGTCTGTCTCCCTCATCATCTTTGCCGTCTGCCTCGCTGTGTTAGCTTTGACGTCTGCCTATAGGGGTCAGCCCTCAGTTGGCCCAGCCGGCTGCTCATACTCTTTGTCATCTACCTCCGTCATATTCTGTGCCGTCTGCCTCCCTCAGGCTCTGTGCCTCTTGCTAGTGCAGGGTAGCAGATGGAAAAGAGCCTATATGGGCCAGCTGCTGCTGCCCCAGGTTGCACAGTTGGGTGCCACGTGGCACCTTTGTCATCTGCTGCCTGATGGCAAAGGCCTTTGCCATCAGCTGGCAGACGGCAAAGAGCCCATATTCTCACAGTTTTTATGTTATTTCACAACATATATATATATATATAATTCATAGCACATATATGATATATAGGTCAGAACACATATATGATATACATATAAAGTTCATGAATGCCATTTGTTCATCAATGTACATCCCATATATCGAAAGAACCAACATATACAAAGTTTCATCCATATATATACATATACATATAGTTCAACATATACTGTTCATCCATATATACATATACATATAGTTCCACATTGTTCATCAACTCAAATGAAAACTACAACGAAAGCACTCCATCAATGCCAACTTCCATGCATGTAGTACATTCAATCTGCAAAATGGGAATAAGAAAGCCAGCAGAAGAAAAACAACAACATCTGACGTTTTTGAGCTTATTATGTCATTGTGGAGGAAAATAAGCTAAGTATACGACCTTTTTGAGCTAACGAAGGTTATTATGCCATTTTTGACCTAATTAAGCTAATTATGTCAATTTGGATGGAAATAAGCTAACTATCTGACATTTATGAGGTAACAAAGGTTCTTATGCCATTTTTGACCTAACTAAGCTAATTATGTCATTTTTGAGGAAAACAAGCTAAGTATACAATATTCATGAGCTAACCAAGGTTCTTATGCCATTTTGTGATTATTATGTCTTTTTGGGGAAAAATGGGCTAATTATGTCACTGTTGGGGAAAATAAGGTAAGAAGAATATAAAAGAGGAGAAGAAAGAGGAGGAGAAGAAGAAGAAGAAAAGAAGAAGAAGGAAAAGAAGAAGGAGAAGGAGGAGAAGTAGGACTCCTTTTCCTTCTTCTCCTCCTTCTCCTTCTTCTCCTTCTTATTCTCTTCTTCTTCTCTTCTTCTTCTTCTTCTTCCTTCTTTTCATTTCTCCTCTTCCCCTCTTCTTGGAGCTAAATTAGCTAAGCATGTCTTTTTTGGCGCTAAATGGGCTAATTATGCCATTTTAGAGGAAAACAAGCTAAGTATATAATATTCATGAGCTAACTAAGGTTCTTATGCCATTTTGAGCTTATTATGTCATTTTGGAGCTAAATTAGCTAAGTTATGAGCTAACTAAGGTTCTTATGATGTTTTTACCTAACTAAGCAAATTATGTCATTTTGGAGGATAGTTAGCTAAGTATGTCTTTGTTGGGGTAAAATAAGCTATGTTGTCGGTGTTTACTCACAACATAAGCCATGGGTAGGCTAAAGATGGTGCGAACCGAAGTGGCACCGGAGGACACTGGGAATGAGGTTGGTACAAGCATGGAACGCACGATGTACCCAGGTTCAGGGCTCTCCATAGAGATAACACCCCTAATCCTGCCGGACTGTTTGATGTTTGAATGGGACTACAAAGTGCTCCTGGAGCTGTATTCTGAGGAGGAAGAAGAAGCTGCCGGCTCGCGTCTGCCTCTCCTATGTGGTTGGTGTGTGTGATGAGTTGACCGACCCTCTGCATGGAGGGGGGACGGGGGTTTTATAGACGAACCCACCAACCTACAACATGGATAAAAGGTACTAGAGTGGGTCCCGGCTGGCAGCATCGCCGGCTGGCCAGGGCCCCACGGGGGTCTTGTCTTGTCACTCGAGAGGCCCGCCGGTTGCGAGGTCCCGTCTGGCTATGGGACCCGCCGGCTAGCCAATAAGGCTCTCGCGTAAGGTTGACGTAGGACACGTGTGGTACGTCGGGCGTCGTCCAGCGAGATTCGTCATGGGCAAACAGTACGGCCGTCTCCACTCTTCCCACGCTGAGTGCAGTAATGGAGTGGGAGTTTGACGGGCTGACACTGTGCAGGGTGATGGATCAGAGCCGGAGGAGGTCAGCGGTGTGGCCACCGATGCTGGTACCTGCCGTGCACCACGATCCAGTACCTTTGCTGACGTGTAGCCACCTTTAACTATAGGGTCTCGTCATGACCTATGGTCTGATGTGACTTGAGATCCCCAACCGACTAGCCTACTTGACTAGTCGGCTTGGGCACGGCCGCCTCGCCCCCAGCCGACTGGCTTGGCCTAGGTGGCCAGGGGGAGGTAGCCGTCTCGCCTCTAGCCGGAAGGTGCTTCCTGGCCGGTCAAAGAGTTGGCCGCCTCGCCCCCCAGCCGGCAGGTGCTTCCTAGCCAGCCAAGGGACTTGGGCCCTGTAGAATTGTTCTCGTTATTCCTTCTTGGCTGAAGGTAAAGGAGCAGGCTCGCTGAGCCTACCCCGGGGTTATCCCCCCGACAGTAGTCCCCGAAGCTGGGGAAGCCTGCCGCTTTGGAGCGGGTGGCCTCACTCGCTTGATTGTTTGTTGTTGTATTCCTGCCGCCGCCTACGGCACGGGACGCCGGCTCGAAAGCCGGCTGGCTTCCGAGCGACGCCTCGGCTTCTTCGCATGCCGCGTAAATCACGCACCGTGCCACGCCCGGCCTAACGTGATGATGGTCTACGCAGGTGATGGGACCAGGCCTGGGCCCTCGGTCCCGCTGCGATGCCCCCTAGGCCCCCGTGCGGACGATCCTCTACGGATTTACTCTACGACGGTTGGGTCTCGGGAAGCGTTATCGCCCGTAATAAACGGTATTAGTGTGGTCTTGCGTGCACCGGATCCCCTCCCCACGATCCTTCGTGGGGTTTAAATGGGGCGCGGGGGTACCGAGGAGGCCATTCGCCCCCTCTCGCCCCGCATCAGCACCCTCTTCCTCCCTGAGCCCAGAGAGAAAGAGACCGTCTGTCCTCGTCTTCATCCTCTCTGTCACTGTCACGCCACCCGTCGCCGCTGGTTTCCCCAAGCGCCCGTTGCCCGCAGTCATGGCGAGCGGCTCCTCCTCGGAGAAGAGCTAGTCCGACGGGGCTTGGCTTGGCAGCGAGGTTTGCGACGACCACATCGAGGCGCTCCGCCACCGCCGGATGTTGCCTCCGGCCTCACTTGTGACGGTGCGGATCCCCGAAGCCGAGACTGCCCCGACGCTGCAGGCGGGAGAGATCGTCGTGTTCGACAAGCACTTCTACAGAGGCTTCGGGCTTCCTGCGAGCAATTTGTTCTCCAACTTCCTCACTTTCTTCGGCCTGCAGCCGCACCACCTGGCGCCGAATGCCATTCTCCAACTTGCTTCGTTCGTCGTCCTGTGCGAGGGCTTCCTGGGGATCGAGCCCCGCCTCGACCTCTGGCAGAGCTTGTTCTTCCTCAAGCAGCAGTTCAAGAAGATGGACAAGGCTGAGATGGAGAAGCTCGACGGCCCTCGCCCGATGACATCGTGCGGAGCCGCACTGGTGCACCATCGGTCGAAATCCGGCTTCCCCCAGATGCCACTTCAAGAATCCATCAAGCAGTGGCAGAAAGGCTTCTTCTATGTGAAGAATGCTAGCCCCACACACGATGCCCTCAACATGCCTCCCTTCGACATCGAGCCTCCGATGGAGAGGAAGAATTGGCAGGCCAAATATCCGAGGCCAATTCCCGAGGTGGCGCAGATCGGCGCCTACCTTGATAGCTTGAAGAACCGCGGCCTCCTGGGCCGCGACCTGCTTACCACCATGATCACCCGCAGGATCCTAGCCCTGCAAAGGCAGCCCCATCTGGTTTGTCAGATGGGCAACCGTTATGATCCCTAGCGGCTCTCCACCAAGAATTTCACAGCCAGCGCGGTGGCTCGGGGCATGAACCAGATCTCCACCGCCCGCCTAGATGATAGTGGAAACTGGGAGTGGGGGCTAGTCCCTCACGACAGGGCCCATCCGTCTCTGATAGTAAGCGCTCTTGTCGATGTTGTTCTTGTCATTTTTTGAAGTAGTCGATCTTCTTTTTGAGCCGGCCGCCGACTCCATTGCATAGGTGTTCGAGAACTTGCAAGCGCTCAACCCGCCTGTCACCGACGTAGTGACGCCCGAGGCCTCGGAGATCGAGGACGAGGGCACGATCGAGCCGCGTTCTGCCGCCTCCAAGGATTCGGAGGATGCGCTGGAGTCGGAGGGCTCTGATCCGTCTGGTGAGCATCTGAAGCCCTCCATTGTTGATTGGATGGATGATGACGAGACACCGCCCTCCTTATCTGATGATACCTTCGAGGAAGACTCCGATGGGGTGGAGGAGGTCACCAGCCCACCCCTAACGCGTGGCCGCCGCCATGCAGCTGAGAGACCGGTCTTGGCGAGGCGGCCAAGAAGAAAGGCAAGGGTTCCACACCTTCCAGGCCGGCCCCCAAGCGTGTCGCGACAGGACCTCTAGCCAGAGGACGAGCAGGCGGCACAAAGAAGCGTCGTACTGGTGCCGGTAGGAGGCGGGTGCCCATCGTTGTGGGGTAAGGGTTCCTTTTCATTCCCTTTTTCTTTCTTTTGCATGAGGATAGGCTCCTCAAAGAGATACTTGACACGGAGGCGGAGGACGTGGAGGAAGATACTGCGTCCGCCGCTGAGTGATACGTCTCCAACATATCTATAATTTTTGATGGTTCCATGCTATTATCTTGTCCAACTTTGGATGTTTTGTATGCCTTTTATATCTTTTTTGGGACTAACTTATTAACTCAGTGCCAAGTGCCAGTTCCTGTTTTTTCCGTGTTTTTGACCCTTTTCAGAGGAGAATTTTAAACAGTGTCCAAACGGAATAAAACTTCCGAAAATATTTTTTCCGGAACAAAAGATACGCAGGGGACGTGAGAACCAAGGCAAAGGCCCCCAGGGGAGGCCACAAGCCCCCTAGGCGCGGCCAGGGGGGGCCGCGCCTAGCAGGCTTGTGGGCCCCCTGTGGCTCGTGTGCCCTACCTCTTCCGCCTATAAATTCCCAAAAAATTCCAAAACTACAAGAGAGATCCACGAAAATAATTTTCCGCCGCCGCAAGCTTCTGTCTCCGGAAGATCCCATACGGGGCACGTTCTGGTGCCCTGCCGGAGGGGGGATTCGGATATGGAGGGCTTCTTCATCAACACCATGGCCTCTCTGATGATGCGCGAGTAGTTCACGATAGACCTTCCGGTCCATAGCTAGTAGCTAGATGGTTTCTTCTCTCTCTTGGATCTTCAATACAAAGTTCTCCATGATCTTCATGGAGATCTATCCGATGTAATCTTCTTTTGCGGTGTGTTTGTCGAGTTCCGATGAATTGTGGATTTATGATCAGATTATCTATGAATCTTATTTGAGTTTCTTCTGATCTCTTATATGCATGATTTCATATCCTTGTAATTCTCTTCGAGTTGTGGGTTTTGTTTGGCCAACTTGATCTATGATTCTTGCAATGGGAGAAGTGCTTGGTTTTGGGTTCATACCGTGTGGTGAACTCACCCAGTGACAGAAGGGGTAGCGAGGCACGCATCATGTTGTTGCTATCAAGGGTAAAAATATGGGATTTACATCATTGGTTTGAGTTTATCCCTCTACATCATGTCATCTTGCTTAAGGCGTTACTCTGTTCGTCATGAACTCAATACACTAGATGCATGTTGGATAGCGGTTGATGTGTGGAGTAATAGTAGTAGATGCAAAATGTATCGTTCTACTTGTCTCGGACGTGATGCCTATATATATGATCATTGCCTTAGATATCGTCATGACTTTGCATGGTTCTATCAATTGCTCGACAGTAATTCGTTCACCCACCGTAATATTTGCTATTTTGAGAGAAGCCTCTAGTGAACACTATAGCCCCCGGGTCTACTTCCCATCATATTTTCAGCATTACACTTTTACTTCGTTGCACTTTCCGCCTTCAGATCTCACTTTGCAATCAATCTTGAAGGGATTGACAACCCCTTTATAGCGTTGGGTGCAAGCTTGTTTGTGTTTGCGCAGGTACTCTGGACACTTGGCTTGATTCTCCTACTGGATTGATACCTTGGTTCTCAAACTGAGGGAAATACTTACTGCTACTGTGCTGCATCACCCTTTCCTCTTCAAGGGAAAAACCAATGCAAACTCAAGAGGCTTTCTGGCGCCGTTGCCGGGGAGGATTTCTGGCGCCGTTGCCGGGGAGGATCAAGTCAAGAATAGTCTCCCATCAACGTGTCAATCTCTGGCACCGGGGATTATTCTAGGTGAAGCTCATCCAAGTAAGTGTCGCAAAGTCATCTCTTGCCTTTACTTTTTTGCCTCTCGTTTTTCTCTCCCCCACTTCTGAAAAACAAAAATTTACAAAAATATTTGCCTTTTTCGTTCACCCTTTTCTCTCGCTTGCTTTTTGTTCGCTTGTGTTCTTGTTTGCTTGCTGAAGTCACCATGACTGAAAACACCAAACTTTGTGACTTCTCGAATACTAATAATAATTATTTTATTAGTACTCCGATTGCTCCCGCCACTAGTGCGGAATCATACGAAATCAATGCTGCTTTGCTGAATCTTGTTATGAAAGAGCAATTCTCCGGCCTTCCTAGTGAAGATGTCGCATCCCATCTTAATACCTTCATTGATCTTTGTGATATGCAAAAGAAGAAAGATGTGGACAATGATGTGATTAAATTGAAGCTTTTTCCGTTCTCGTTGCGAGATCGAGCAAAAATTGGTTTTCATCTTTGCCCAAAAATAGTATTGATTCTTGGAACAAGTGCAAATATGCTTATATATCCAAGTATTTTCCGTCGGCAAAGATTATCTCTCTCCGTAATGATATCATGAATTTTAAGCAACTTGATCATGAATATGTTGCACAATCTTGGGAGAGAATGAAATTGATGATTAGAAATTGTCCCGCTCATGGCCTGAGCCTTTGGATGATTATACAAATCTTCTATGCTGGTTTGAATTTCTCTTCTAGAAATATATTGGACTCCGCCTCAGGTGGAACGTTCATGGAAATCACATTAGGAGAAGCCACAAAAATCCTAGACAATATCATGACAAACTACTCTCAGTGGCACACTGAAAGGTCACCTACTAGTAAGAAGGTACACGCTATAGAAGAATGTAACTCATTGAGTGCTAAGATGGATGAGTTAATGAATTTGGTTGCTAGTAAAAGTGCTCCTTTAGATCCTAATGGTATGCCCTTGTCTTCCTTAATTGAGAGTAGCAATGCGAGCCTGGATGTTAATTTTGTTGGTAGGAATAATTTTGGCAACAACAATGCTTTTAGAGGAAACTACGTTCCTAGGTCTTTTCCTAGTAATCCCTCTAATAACTTCGGCAACTCCTACAACAATACTCATGGAAATTACAATAAATTACCCTATGATCTAGAGAGTAATATCAAAGAGTTTATCAACTCGCAAAAGATTTTCAATGCGTCCATAGAGGAAAAACTAATCAAAATTGATGATTTGGCTAGCAGCGTTGATAGAATGTCTATTGATATTGATGCTTTGAAAGTTAGATGTGCTCCTCCCAAGATCAATATGGATGAAACTTTGAAAGCTATGCGTGTTTCCATGAATGAGAGCAAAGAAAGAACCGCCCAAATTCGTGCTAGACATGAATGGCTTAAAAAGGCGTGTTCTCGTGATGAGAATCACGAAGATCTTAAAGTGCTTGGTGTGACTCCCATTGAATCCTTGTTTTCTAGTGTCAAACCTAATGATGATGGGGCTGGATATGAATCCACTTTGGTTGAAAAACGCCCCAATGATTCGGAGTCTATCTATCTTGATGCTAAAAGCATTGAATGTGGAGTAGAGGATATCAAAAGTTTGAGTAGTAATGAAACTACTACTTTGGATTTCAAGGAATTCAATTATGATAGTTGCTCCTTGATTGAATGCATTTCCTTGATGCAATCCATGCTAAACTCTCCACACGCTTATAGCCAAAACAAGGCCTTTACCGATCATATCGTCGATGCTATGATAAAATCTTTTAAAGGGAAACTTGAGTTGGAAGTTTCTATTCCTAGAAAGCTTCATGATCAGTGGGAACCTACTATCAAAATCAAAATCAAAAACTATGAATGCAATGCTTTGTGTGATTTGGGTGCTAGTGTTTCCGCGATTCCAAAGTCTTTATGTGATGTTCTAGGCTTTAATGAGATTGAGGAGTGTTCTCTTAATTTGCATCTTGCGGATTCTACTGTCAAGAAACCCATGAGAAGGATCAATGATGTTCTTATTATTGCAAATAGGAACTATGTACCCGTGGATTTCATTGTGCTTGATATTGACTGCAATCCTACATGCCCTATCATTCTTGGTAGACCTTTCCTAAGGACTATTGGTTCTATAATCGATATGAAGGAAAGGAATATTAGGTTTCAATTTCCTTTAAAGAAGGTCATGGAGCATTTTCCTAGAAAGAAAAAAAGATTGCCTTATGAATCCATGATGAGGGCTACTTATGGTTTGAGCACCAAAGACGACGATACGTGATTCTATCGCCTTATGCCTAGCTAAGGGCGTTAAACACTAGCGCTTGTTGGGAGGCAACCCAATGAATTTATCTTTTTATTTATGTTTTGTTGCGTCCACACCATCATAGTTTGGTGATGGTTCTTTGATCCTGCTGGAAAAAGACAGAAACTTTTCGCTCACGAAATTATTTTCATTTTTATCTAGAAAAAGATTTTGAGTTGATTCTTTTTTCTGCTGGTTGATATGCCTTTTTCTCAGGCTGTCGTAATTGTTCAGAATTTTTGACGTACCAAAGTATACGAAGTATACAGATTGCTACAGACTGGTCTGTTTTTGACATATTTTGTTTGTTGTTGTGTTGGTTGCTTGTTTTGATGAAACTATGGATAGTATGGAGGGGTACTAGCCATGGAAAAGTGAGAATACAGTAATCTAACACCAATATAAATGGAAATCAAGATTTCTACAGTACCTAAAGAGGTGGTAGTTTGTTTTCTTGTGGTAATGATATCATGAGTTTTTCTTTAAGTTTTGTGTTGTGAAGTTTTCAAGTTTTGGGTGATGTTCTCATAGACAAAGGGATAAAGAGTGGAAAGAGATCAAGCTTGGGGATTCCCAAGGCATCCCAAGCCAAATTCAAGGACACCAAAAAGCTTAAGCTTGGGGATGCCCCGAGAAGGCATCCCCTCTTTCGTCTTCAATCCATCGGTAACATTACTTGGAGCTATATTTTTATTCACCACATGATATGTGTTTTGCTTGGAGTGTCTTGTATCGTAGGAGTCTTTTCTTTTTTTTGTGTCCCAATCATCCTTTCTGCACACCTTTTGAGAGAGACATGCACTCATCGTGAATTCGCTAGAATACTCATTGTGCTTCAGATGCCTATATCTGGACAAGAGTGCAGCTAACATGGAGAAGTATAAGGTGGCAAAGAAGACTGCAAAGTGGGCGGTGAGTGAAGCGAGAGGTCGGGCATATGAGGATCTCTACCAACGTTTAAACACTAAGGAAGGGGGAAAGGGACATCTATAAGATGGCCAAGATTAGGGAGAGGAAGACGAGGGATGTCGGCGAAGTCAAATGCATCAAGGACGGAGATGATCAGCTTCTTGTGAAGGATGAGGCGATCAAGCGTAGATGGCGGGAGTACTTTGACAACCTTTACAATGGAGAGGTTGACAGATCTACCATTGAGCTAGACGACTCCTTTGATGATACCAGCATGTGCTTTGTGCGACGTATCCAGGAGTGTGAGGTTAAGGAGGCATTAAAAAGGATGATAGTAGGCAAGGCGATGGGTCCTGATGGTATCCCCATCGAGGTGTGGAGAGGCCTTGGAGACATAGCGATAGTATGGCTAACTAAGCTTTTCAACCTCATTTTTCGGTCAAACAAGATGCCCGAAGAATGGAGGCGGAGTATTTTAGTACCAATCTTTAAGAACAAGGTGGATGTTCAAAGTTGTACTAATTACCGCGGAATCAAGCTGATGAGCCATACTATGAAGCAATGGGAGAGAGTCATTGAACACCGCTTAAGAAGGTTGACAAGCGTGACGAAAAACCAATTTGGTTTCATGCCTGGGAGGTCTACCATGGAAGCCATCTTCTTGGTACGACAGCTGATGGAGAGATACATGGAGCAAAAGAAGGACCTTCAGATGGTGTTCATTGATTTGGAGCAGGCCTATGATAAGATACCTCGGAATGTCATGTGGTGGGCCTTGGAGAAAAACAAAGTCCCAATAAAGTACATTACCCTCATCAAGGATATGTATGATAATGTTGTGACAAGTTTTCGAACAAGTGATGGCGACAACGATGACTTTCCGATTAGAATAGGGCTACACCAAGGGTCAGCTTTGAGCCCTTATCTTTTTGATTTGGTGATGGATGAGGTCACAAGGGATATACAAGAGATATCCCATGGTGTATGCTCTTTGCGGATGATGTGGTGCTAGTCGATGATAGCCGAATGGGGGTTAATAGAAAGTTAGAGTTATGGAGGCGGACTCTAGAATCGAAAGGTTTTAGGCTTAGTAGAACTAAAACTGAATACATGAGGTGCAGTTTTAGTGCTACTAGGCATGAGGATGGAGAGGTTAGCCTTGGTGGCCAGGTGGTACCGGAGAGAGACACGTTTCGATATTTGGGGTCCATGTTGCAGAAGGATGGCGATATCGATGAAGACATGGCCATCGAATCAAGGCTGGGTGGATGAAGTGGCGCCAGGCTTCTGGCGTACTGTGTGACAAGAGAGTGCCACAAAAGCTAAAAGGAAGGTTTTGTAGGACAGCTATCTGACCTGCGATATTGTATGGCGCAGAGTGTTGGCCAACCAAGAGACGACATATCCAACAGTTAGGTGTAGCAGAGATGCGCATGTTGAGATGGATATGTGGCCACACAAGGACGGATCGGGTATGGAATGGCGATATATGAGAGAGACTTGGGGTAGCACCGATTGAAGAGAAGCTGGTCCAGCATCGTCTCAGATGGTTTGGACATACTCAACGGAGGCCACTGGAAGCGTCAGTGCATAGCGGACGAATAAAGCGTGCTGAGAATGTTAAGAGGGGTCGTGGTAGACCAAACTTGACATGGGAGGAGTCCGTTAAGAGAGACCTGAAGGTTTGGAATATCGACAAAGACTTAGCCATGGACAGGGGTGCGTGGAAGTTAGCTATCCACGTTCCAGAGCCATGACTTGGCTTCGAGATCTTATGGGTTTCAACTCTAGCCTACCCCAACTTGTTTGGGACCGAAAGTCTTGGTTGTTGTTGTTGTTTGTTGTTGTTACTCATTGTGCTTCACTTATACCTTTTGAGCTAGACAATTTTGCTCTATGTGCTTCACTTAGATCTTTTAGAGCACGACGGTCCGTAACTTGATAGTTGGCTTGTGCTATGAAAGTAGTCCCAAAGGTGATAGGTACCCAAAGAGGATACAATAAAACTTCCATCTTCATGTGCATTGAGTAGGAAGAGAAGTTTGATTCCTCTTAGTTAGTTTTAAGACGTGGATTTGGTAATGTTAAGAGTTATGTTAGTAGGGTGTTGTGAATCTAGAAATACTTGTGTTGAAGTTAGTGATTCCCGTAAAATGCACGTATGGTGAACCCCTATGTTATGAAGTCGGAGCATAATTGATCTATTGATTGTCATCCTTTGTGTTGCTGTCGGGATCGTGCGATGGTTTACACCTACCAACCCTTCCCCTAGGAGTATGCGTTTAGCACTTTGTTTCGATTACTAATAAAACAATTCGCAACAAGTATGTGAGTTCTTCAAGACTAATGTGAGTCCATGGTATAGATGCACTTTCACCTTCCACCATTACTAGCCTCTCCAGTACCGCGCAATTTTCGCCGATGCACAACCCACCATATGCCTTCCTCAAAACAGCCACCATACCTACCTACTATGGCATTTTCATAGCCATTCCGAGATATATTGCCATGCAACTCCCACTGTTCCGTCTCATGACTCGTGCCGTCACTCTCATATTTCCATTGCATGATCGTAATATAGCTAGAGAGATGTTTCAACGTCATACGCCATGCTAGACCGTTGCACATCCCGGTACACTGCGGGAGGCATTTCCTATAGAGTCATCATCGTTCTAAGCTTTGAGTTGTGAGTAAATAAAAGTGTGATGATCATCATTATTAGAGCATTGTCCCATGTGAGGAAATAAATAAAAACAGGCCAAAGTTGCCCACAAAAAAAGAGATATGGAAAGAGGCCAAAGATACCAAACAAAAAAAAGAGAAAAAAAGAAAAAAAAGAGATAAAAAGAGAGAAGGGACAATGCTACTATCGCTTTCCACACTTGTGCTTCATAATAGCACCATGTTCTTCATGATTGAGAGCCTCTCGTTTTGTCACCACCATATACTAGTAGGAATCTTTATTATATAACTTGGCTTGTATATTCCAATGATGGGCTTCCTCAAAATTGCCCTAGGTCTTCGTGAGCAAGCAAGTTGGATGCACACCCACTAGTTCTCCTTTTGAGCTTTCACATACTTATAGCTCTAGTGCATCCTTTGTATGGCAATCCTACTCATTCACTTTGATATCTATTAATGGGCATCTCCATAGTCCTTTGATACGCCGAGTCAATGTGACCATCTCCTCCTTTTTGTCTCACAACCTCCACCACACTCTATTCCACCATAGTGCTATATCCATGGCTCACGCACATGTATTGCGTGAGAGTTGAAAAAGGTTTGAGAAAGTAAGAGTGCGAAAACAATTACTTGGCTAATACCGGGGTTGTGCATTATTTAAATTAGTTGTGTGCGGATGATGGAGCATAGCCAGACTATATGATTTTGTAGGGATAACTTTCTTTGGCCTCGTTATTTCGAAAGTTCATGATTACCTTGCTAGTTTGCTTCAAGTATTATTGTTTTCATGTCAACAACAAACTATTGTTTTGAATCTTACGGATCTAAACATTCATGTCACATGAAATAAGTTACAAAGGACAACTATGCTTGGTAGCATTCCACATCAAAAATTCAGTCTTTATCACTTCCCTACTTGAGGGCGAGCAGGAGTTAAGCTTGGGGATGCTTGATACGTCTCCAACGTATCTATAATTTTTGATGGTTTCATGCTATTATCTTGACAAACTTTGGATGTTTTGTACGCCTTTTATATCTTTATTGGGACTAAGTTATTAACTCAGTGCCAAGTGCCAGTTCCTGTTGTTCCCATGTTTTTGACCCTTTTCAGAGGAGAATTTTAAACGGTGTCCAAACGGAATAAAACTTCCGAAAAGATTTTTTCCGGAAAAGAGGATACGCTGGGGACGTGAAACCAAGGCATAGGCCACCAGGGAACGCCACAAGCCCCCTATGTGCAGCCAGGGGTGCCCACGCCTAGCAGGCTTGTGGGCCCCGTGTGGCTCGTCTGCCCTACCTCTTCCGCCTATAAATTGCCGAAAAATCCAAAACTGCAAGAGTGATCCACGAAAATACTTTTCCGCCGTCGCAAGGTTTTGTCTCCGCAAGATCCCATCTGGGGCACGTTCTATCAATTGCTCGACAGTAATTTGTTCACCCACCGTAATATTTGCTATTTTGAGAGAAGCCTCTAGTGAACAGTATGGCCCCCGGGTCTACTTCACATCATATTTTCAGCCTTACACTTTTACTTCGTTGCACTTTCCCCCTTCAGATCTCACTTTGTAATCAATCTTGAAGGGATTGACAACCCCTTTATGGCATTGGGTGCAAGCTTGTTTTTGTTTGCGCAGGTACTCTAGACACTTGGCTTGATTCTCCTACTGGATTGATACCTTGGTTCTCAAACTGAGGGAAATACTTACTCCTACTGTGCTGCATCACCCTTTCCTCTTCAAGGGAAAAACCAACGCAAGCGCAAGAGGCAGCACTAAGCGAGCCGGCTGGGCAGCGGCTGACGCTGCCCCGAAGGCTATCGAAGAACAATCCGCCCATTGCTGGGAGGTGGCGGTGAAGAAAATGGCCGCAGGCCAATCTCAGGCCTGCCAGGCTGAGAAGACCAAGGAGAGGCGTACAAAGGCTAGACATGACCCCTCCATGCATGCTCGCGCGGAGGAGCCAACTAGCGAGGCAACCCCGAGGCGTACCCAGAGGGCCGAGGCAGCCAAGCCGTCTGAGTCGGACGCCTCCGCGCCAGTGGACCTCGATGAGATCCCCGAAACGCCGGAGGCCGATGCGCCGGAGCTGAACTAGGAGGCGCTAGAGATGGCCATGGATGCGTCGGACGCGGCCAATCCACCCACCGCTGCGGAGACGACGCCTACTGGGGCGTCGATGGAGCCGGCCACCAATCAGACGCCTGGAGACGGCACCCTCGTTGTCTCCAGCCGTGGCCCGGCCACTCTAGGAGCCGGCCCTAGTGCTAGGAGCCGGCCTATGAAGGCTTGGCGGGCGTTCAACCTTGAGCGCCAGACGCTGCCCGCTGGAACCATGCTGGAACCGGAGCTGGTGTCGCTGTTTGCCAGCAGCTGGTACAAGGTGAAGCAGGCGGCCTGCATGGCGGACAGCGATCTGGAGCGCCTAGAGGAGCGCACCAGGGTGAGTGCTTTATCCGTTGCATCTTCCTCGTCTTGGTTTTGATTTTTTTTTCTCTTGAATCAGTGGGGGCGCGCTAGTGAGGGTCGGCCAAGCATTGGCTAGGCCGAATCTCTTCGAGCTTATCCCTTGTCTTTGCTTTTTTAGTGAGGGTGCGCTAGCGCACCCACTGGGTGTAGCCCCCGAGAATCGGGCCAGTTATGAATTAACCGGGCCGAATCTTATTTTGCTTCTTCTTTGCTTTGCTCGTAGGACCTTTACGACGCCTAGGTGCAGCCGTATAACATGGTGTAGGCTCAGAACCAGGCGGCTGATGGCCAGGTTGCCGATCTCCAGGTCCGGCTGGGCGAGGCCGTCACGGAGCAGGACGCCTTGCGCGAGGCGGACCAACAGCTCCAGCAGCAGCTGGCTCTTCTCCAGACGGAGAAGAAGGAGCTCAAGGCGGCCCGCCAGGCTGAGCAAGAGCAGCTGCGCGCCACCCTGTAGGAGAATGACGACTCCTATGCTGCCGACATGGAGCATCTCAAGACGGCTCATCTCGAGGAGATGAATCTCAAGGACGCTGCCCTGAAGGAGAAGGAGGAATCCCTGATCCAGAGGAAGGCGCAGCTGGCCAAGGCGCTGGAGACGGCTGCGGCCCTCCAGGAAGAGATCTCATGCGCAACTCAAGCGAGCAAGGTGCGGGACCTCGAGGTCGTGGAGAATGCCTACGAGACTGACAACCATTTCGACCATAAGTCCTATTTATTTTGTCTTGAAATTTCTTCTTTGTTGCTTCCTCCTCATATTCTTCTTTGCACCGCTTCCCCTATCCCAGGATTCTTCCCTGAGACACGGGAAGCCGCTGAAATGGCTGTCGAGGTCAGACGCGAGGAGCGTGGAGGAGATTGGCGTAGGCCTTAGAGCCCGCCTGCGTGCCCTCGCCGAATCCGTGGAGCGGCTTCAGAGCGTAGGCTCATCGATGATAAAGGCTCTGTGGCCTGATGCCGTGGAGCCAGCGTCGATGAGTCGGCTCTCCCGCTGGCTTGCGGCCGGCGACGATCGCCTTGACGCCTGGCGCACCTCAGCCGTGTGTGCTGGTGCCTACATGGCGCTGCGCTTGGCCAAGTCCTGGTACCGGAACCTGGACTTGGGCAACCTCATCTTGCAGCGTGACGACTCGGAGGGGGAGCTGTAGGCCGTGGAGGAGTAGCTGCGTGTGAGGGCTAGCGACATCGCCTCGTACGCCGCCTCGGATGAGCTCAACTTGGAGCGGGATGAAGACGGCAATGTGGTCCCTGAGGATCTGCACCGTCTTCAGCCTTATGACGCTAATGGCAGCTCCGATGAGGAGGATCATCAGGAGGAAGACGCCGCCTCCAGCGGTGAGGCGTATGCCAACTCCGGCAAGGACGGAGCCGGAAGCTCTCGTGGAGGAGACGACACCACCACCTCAGGAGCAGCCGGCGATGGTGAAGCCACCACTTCAAGAGCAGCAGCCGGGGCAACAGACGAGGCCGCCGCCCCTTAGCCGGTCCTACTTTTGTTTTGGTTGTCTGCAATATATTGTTAGTCCAACAGTTCCACCCAGTGTGGGTGTGTAATGAATTTCAGCCGTGGGACAATGCTTTTGAATGTATGAATTCTGCATTAAATTCGTAATGCCATGCGTGCCACTTTGTGTTTTCATCTTTTTATTCCTGCTTGAATTCTTTTTCACCAACCCCTTTACTCCCTCTAGCCTCTACCCCCGCCAGCCCGACAGCCGGGAGCCGGTCTGTGACTGGTTCGAGGCTTGTGCCTTTGGGAATATTGGACTTAGATTTTTCGAAGCCATCAAGACTTAAAGACTCAAACACAAACGAGCAGAGTCCGGCTAGAATAGGATTGCAAAAAAGGATCAATCCAACCCGAGCCGGCGAACCTTTTTGTAGTTTGAACATTTCACGCAGCAGGCCTTACCTGGCGCCGCCTCGCTAGCCGAACAGCCGGGAGCCGGTCTGTAGCTGTTACGAGACGGCCAGGGTTCGACCCCGCGTACACTATATGTTCTTCTACAACTAAGGTAATCGTTCGGGCGGTTAGCAAGCCCCCGAGCCCATTGGAGCCGGACCAAGGGACTCACAGAATGAGTGAAGACTCTAGTATGAACCCAAAAGAGGCATGCTTCAAGCGTCGGCTTGAAACACTCATTTGTATTCATTGGAAATCCCGAAGAGGGAGGAAGATACATATGTGCATGCTCTTTCCATTTTTGTTACTTGCCTTCTTAGCAATAGAACGGGTGAAGCAACGCCGCGTTCCATGGACGTCCCGTCTCCTGGCCGGAGTCGTCCCTCTTGCGCTTCCTTGGCTTCTGGGCATCGATCAAGTAGTACGCATTGTTATGCAGTGCGCTGCTGATAATGAAGGGTCCCTCCCATGGGGATGAGAGCTTGTGTTGGCCGGATGTTCGCTGGATTCTTTTGAGTACCAAGTCTCCCTCGCTGAAAGCGAGAGTCTTGATTTTCTTGCTGTGGTAGTATCTCAGCTTCTGTTGATAAATGGCCGTCCGGCTCAAGGCTGGTCCCGTGCCTCCTTGAGCAGATCGACGCCGTCTTCTCTTGCGTCCTTTGCTTTTGTTTCTGTGTATAGGGTGACCCGAGGCGAGTCGAACTCAACATCCGTAGGGATGATAGCCTCGGACCCATATACCAGGAAGAATGGGGTGAAGCCGGTTGACCGGTTGGGCATGGTGCGGAGGCTCCACAGTACTGCCGACAGCTCTTCAATCGAGCAGTCGGCTGACCTGACGAGTGGTACCACCAGTCTCGGCTTGATGCCAGCCAGGATTAGGCCGTTGGCCCTCTCCACCTGGCCGTTGGACTGGGGGTGTGCCACCGATGCCAAGTCGAGCCGGATGCCTACCTTGGAGCAGTAGAGCGCCAAAGCAACCATGGCGAAGTTGGTGCCGTTGTCGGTGATGATGCTATGGGGGACGTCGTATCGGACATAGATGTCCGTGATGAACCTGATGGCCGTGGGGCCGTCACGCTTCTTGATGGGTTTAGCCTCAATCCACTTGGTAGATTTATCAATGGCCACCAAGAGGTGAGTCATGCCGCCTCGAGCGCTCTTGAATGGTCCCACCATGTCCAACCCCGAGACGACGAAAGGCCATGACAAGGGGATGGTTTTGAGGGCCGAAGGTGGCATGTGGCTCTGCGCGCCAAAGCGCTGGCAGCCCTCGCATTTGTTGACCATGTCCACAGCCTCCTCGAGGGTCGTGGTCCAGTAGAATCCATGGAGGAACGCCTTGGCCACCAGGGTTCTACAGGCGGCATGATGCCCGCACTCCCCCTGGTGAATGTCTTTGAGGATCTCCAGTCCCTTTTCTGATTCGATGCAGCAATGGAACACGCCAGTCACGCTACGCCGAACCAGCTCGCGATTGATCATGGCATAGGCTGCAGATCGGCGCTGGATCTGCCTTGCCTCCGCCTCCTCTTAAGGAAGCTCTCCACAAAGAAGGAAAGCCAGGATGGGTTGAGCCCACGACTGAGCCAAGACAAGGGATGTCTCCGTCTCGACCTGAGTGTCGGGGGCTTCTGCAGCCCCCGCACTTGATGAAGCCGTCGTAGGCTCGAGACTCTGTGTCTATGATGCCGTTGCGGAAGCCAGCTCGCTGTCTACCTCCATGACGTCCACCCACTGGGTGTCGAGACGACAAGATTCGAGGCTTGGCGGAGCCGGATTTGTTGTTGTAGCCGGCGTAGTAGTCGTAGCCGGCGAAGTGGTTGTAGCCGGTGCTGTAATTGGAGTCGGCAGAGCCAGTGTAGCTGGCATAGAAGCTGTAGCCAGCGTAGCTGGCATAGCCGACGGTGCTTGCACCGAACGATCAGCCCTCACAAAAATTGATGCCGACTCTGGAGACGGCTTGATAGACGGCTTGTGCAGCTGCTCGAGGGTGACGCCGGCTGGAATGGCTTGTCTCGTGGAGCCAATCTTGGCCAATGTATCACCCGCCTCGTTGTCCGCCCTCGGAACATGGTGAAACTCGCAACCCTCGAAAGGTCCGCTGAGCTGCTGGATGAGGAAGCGGTAGCTCGCCATGTTGGCGTCCCTAGTGTTCCATTCGATAGACACTTGCTGCACCACGAGGTCCGAGTCGCCGAAGCAAAGGAGCCGCCGGATGCCAATCTCCTTGGCGAGCCGGAGGCTGTGCGGGAGTGCTTCGTACTTGGCGACGTTGTTGGAGGCGGCGAAAAGAATCTGGAGAGCATACTTGAGATGGTCTCCTTTTAGAGACGTCAAGACAATGCCGGCTCCCAGACCAGTTTGCATCTTCGAGCCGTCAAAGTGCATCCGCCAATGAGTGTAATCTGGAGGCGGCGGATCAAATTGGGTTTCGGCCCAGTCGACAAGGAAGTCGGCCACCACCTGAGACTTGATGGATGTGCGAGGCTCGTAGCGGATGTCGTGGTCAACCATGGAGATGGACCACTTGGCAATCCGGCCAGTCGCGTCATGGCTGCCCATGATTTTTGAAAGTGGAGCAGTGCTTACCATAGTGATGGCATGCTCTTGAATGTATTGCTTCAACTTCTTTGCAGCAAGGTAAACACCATAACACATTTTCTGGTAGTGGGGTAGTTTTGCTTGGAGGCGGACAAGATCTCGCTGAGGTAGTAGATAGGGCGTTGCACAAACAGTACCTTGCCCTCCTCCTTGCGTTCAACTACTAGCACTACACTAACCACGCGAGTGGTCATTGCAAGGTATATGAGAATGGGTTTCCTTTCAGCCGGCGCCGCCAAGATTGGCAGGCTTGAGATGACCCGTTTGAGGTCGCGGAAGGCTTTGTCCGCCTTGTCGTTCCACTCGAACTTCGTTTTCTTCTTCATGAGCTGATAGAGTGTAGGGCCTTCTTGGCGAGCCGGCTAACGAACCGGATAAGGGACGCCACGCAGCTGGCAAACTTCTGGACATCTAGGATTCGAGCCGGCTTCACCATCCGCTCGATGGTGCCGATTTTCTTGGGGTTCGCTTCGATGTCGCGCGCGGACACGAAGAACCCCAAGAGCTTGCCGCCTGGAACCCCAAAGACGCACTTCTCCGGGTTGAGCTGGATCTCGTATTCGCGTAGATTGGCGAACGCATCCCGCAGGTCGTCGAGGAAGCTGAAGTGCTGCTTCGTCTTGACGACGATGTCATCAACATAGAGGTGGATCTTTCTGCCAATCTATGGCAGTAAGCACTGCTGTATGCAGCGTTGGAATGTCGCACCAGCGTTTTTCAGACCGAACGTCATGTTGGTGTAGCAGTAGGCCCCGAAGGGCGTGATGAAGGAGGTCATCAGGCGATCAGCTGGATCCATCTTGATTTGATGGTAGCCGGAATAAGCATCCAGAAACGATAGCAGTTCGCAGCCAGGTGTGGAATCGATCACTTGATCTATCCGGGGCAAGGAGAAATGGTCTTTTGGGCATGCTTTATTCAGGCTTGTGTAGTCGATACACATTCGCCAGGTGTTGTTATTCTTCAGCACCAGGACTGGATTGGCTAACCAGTCAGGGTGGAAAACCTCCATGATGAAGTCAGCTGCAAGGATCCGGGCGATCTCTTCTCCGATCATGTGCCGCTTCACCTCAGCGAAGCGGTGCAAAGGTTGTTTCACCGGCTTTGCATCCGGTCGCAGGTGAAGTTTGTGCTCGAAGTACTTCCTCGGAACACCAGGCATGTCTTTGGGGGACCATGCAAAGATGTCCCAATTCTCACGGAGGAAGTTGACGAGCTCTCCTTCCTATTTAGGGCTGAGGCCAACCCCGATGGTGACACACTGCTTGGGGTTCGCAGGGTCGAGTGGCACCTGCTTGGTTTTCTTTAGCCGGCTTGAAGGAGCCTTCACTGGCCAACTAGGATGGAGGAGTAGGGATCGCCAGCTGCTGGGTAGCCTGAGCCACGAGCCGGTCAATCTGCCTTTTCTCCTCAGCAATCACCATGGTGTCGACCAGGCGGCTGCTTTCCTATGCACACTCGAGCGACTTCTTATAGTCGCCAACAATGGTGATGATGCCCTTTGGACCTGGCATCTTCATCTTCAGGTAGGCGTAGTGGGGGATAGCCATGAATTTGTCCATAGCCGGTCTGCCCAGCAGCGTGTGACACGGGATGCTGAGATCCACCACCTCGAACCATATGGACTCACGGCGGAAGTGAGCCTTGTCACCGAAAAGGACGTCCAGTCTGATTTTGTCGATCGGCGAGCAGGACTGTCCCGGCACGATGCCGTGGAAAACAGTGCTGGTCGGCAAGACGTCCTTCTCCTTGAGCCCGACCTTGAGGAGGGTGTCGAGGTAGAGGATGTTGATATTGCTGCGGCCGTCGACCAACACCCGGGAGAACCGGCAGGTGAGCCTCTGGGAGGCGAAGGTAGGGTCGAGGACGAGTGCGTATGAGCCCGGGTTGGGAATCACCGCAGGATGGTCAACCCGGCTCGATGTGATGGGCTTCTCAGACGAATGCATGTACTGGGGAACTGGGGGATTGTGGCATTAGACTCACGCCGGTGCTGGCACTGGCTGTGCTTGTCGTCGCCTTCACTCGTGAAGACGACGAATGCTCCGTCATGATGGGCGTAGTCGTCATGGAGACGGCCGTCGACGCGAGGCGGCGGTGGTGGAGCCGGAGCTGGACCGGGAGCCGGTGCTTGAGGCGCAGCATGTGCATCTGGGGCAGCCGGCAGGCCCTCCCCTTGCGACAGTCGTCGTGCAATGATGCACTGTCGAAGGGTATGGGTAGAAGGCTTCGCCCCAGAATGCATTTTGCAGGGGGCGTTGAGCATCTGCTCGAAGGACTGCTTGGGTTGCCAGTTGTTCTTGTTGGTCTGCCTCCATTGGGAGCCGGCCTGAGTAGCCGGTGCCTCTCCCTCCATGTTGGCTATCAGCTTGTTGTTGGAGCTCGAATCTAGCTGATCCGCCTTGCGCTTGTTATTGTTCTGGCCGCCTCGATTGTATTGATCCGGCTTGGGAGTAGCCGGCGTGGGGATAGCCTTGTCCTAGGCGGTCACCTTGACCCGTATCGCGGAGTCGGCCGTGGCGTACTTGTCCGCCTTGGACATGAGCACCGCCAGAGAGGTGGGCTCGAAGCACATGAGCTTGTGCTTGTGGAGAGTCCCGTCTCGGCAGCCGTCGATGAAGTACTAGATAGCCTGTACCTCATGCACTCCCTCGTAGGAGTTGCGAAGCTCCGTCCAGCGTGTGACATAGTCGTGAAGGGGTTCGTCGGGCCTCTGGACGCACATGGCCAGCTCACGAGGCCGGCCAGGGCGCTTGTAGGTGCCGGTGAAGTTGCGGATGAACGCCTCCTCGAAATCAACCCATGAGTTGACGCTCTCGGCTCGAAGGCTGTTAAGCCATGTCTGAGGCGAGCCGGCCAGCTTGAGTGGCACATAGCGGACTGCTACGCGCTTGTTGCCCCTGGCAATGCCAACGGCGGTGGTGTAGTCGATCAGCCAGTCTTCTAGCTTGGCAGTGTCGTTGTACTTGGGAGTGTCCCGAGGCAGAGTGAAGCCTCGGGGAAATGGCTCCCCTAGGATCCGGGGTCCGAAGCACGCCGGACCAATGGGACCGTCCTCCTCTAGAAGAGCTGACTGAGCCAAGGCGTTAAGACGCATGCGGGCATCGTAGTCGCCCTATGGGACGCGAGCGTCGATCCGTGCCGCGATCGGAAGGGCGCCTTGTGAACCGGTAGCATGGGTCCACCCTAGACGAGGAACCTCATATACCGAGTGTTGGGGATGTTACCTGTGGGTAACCCGCCCTTAATGGGCCGGGTCACCAAAGGGGCGACTCACCTTTGGTCGTGTGTCAAGAGGCCCAGGAGTTGTATGGCGGTTCAAGAAGACCATACGGATGATGGAATGTCAAGGAAGCTTTGAGTCGTGAGGAGCATGGCGACTTAGAGGTAAGGAAAACTACCAAGTGTAGGAGAGCAGGACTTTGTAAACCCTAGGGCCTCGACCTGTATATAAAGGCGAGTCCCGGGGAGAGGTAAGGCGAGTTAGAGAGAATCGAGAGCTAGGTCAGGCGAGTTACACCCTCCTTGTAATCGAAACCATCATCAATCTACACAAAGAAGGACATAGGCTTTTACCTCCTCACGAGGGGCCGAACCTGGGTAAATCTGAGTCTTGCTTTCGCTCACCCCCTTTGAGTAGCCACCAAGGTGCGATGGCTCCATCTTTAACTCCTTTCATGAGGACATCTGCCGTGACAAAACCACGACAGTTGGCACCCATCGTGGGGCTAGCACACGGTGGAGTTGAGTTCTCGAAGGGAGCCCTATCGGGGTTAGAAAGCTACGCCGTCGGCATCATGACCAAGAGTCGCCGTGGGAAGTACTACATCGACAACTCACTATGGGAGTCGGAGGCCGATTCCGTCGAATCTGGCTACTAGTCCCCCTTAGCAAGATCAACATCTTCATCGGCATGATCGGGACACCCGTCCCTGAGCCAGACACCTCCATCGACATCGTCGAGTCTGCTAGGTACGTCCTCGCCATCACACGGCGGAATAAGAGCCGCCAAGTTTTCGTCGGCTTTACGCAGGGAGGCGACTTGCAAGACGAATAGGCGGGCCAGGACGTCACCCCCGTCAACTCTGATAGCGAGTCATCCGTGGGCGAGACAGCGTCGATCCACCCCATTGAGGAAGGGCAGCTCGGGGGGCTATCACTGGCGATGGATCCTGAAGTCCTCGAGACATCTCGCCGGTAAATCACCATGTATATGGCAGGATCGGCACCACCTCCTCAGAACCCGACTGGCAACAACGAGAGCGGAGGGACGTCCAAACCACCAGCGCAAACCATGACGGAACTGTCAACGGAGATTGCCAACCTTATGGCAACCCCGGTCACGTCTGAGAATCAGGAGTCGGTCAATGTTGAGCTGGCCAAATTGCGGGAGGCAATGGCCAAAGCACAGCGCGACATGGAAGCGGAAGCCGCCAGGATCGAGACGCAGCGAGTTGCGGTCTCCGCTGAGACCGATCGACTGAACACCGAAGGCTGGCGACTCGGGATACAACAACGCGTGTCGGACGCCGTCCACCAAAGAAGACACGGCGGGCGCATCCCGGCCGACTTACACCCAACTCGCCTCTTTGACACCCCCCACACCCCTGGGGCGGGTCCTGATCGGCCTCTGCAAACCACCCCGAGGGGAGCAACGATTCCGCCACCCAATCCGCTGCCAGAACAGCCTATGGACGCTCATGCGATTTGATTCTGGACACCACGGGGTCACTTCTCAAACCCCGTCGACAACGTGCTGGCCGCGACCTGCCACCTGGAGTCTCTTCCGATTTACGGAAACACCGCAGCAAATATAGAAGCTAGAAATGCCATCGAGATGCTGAAAACGGTCGTGGTCCAGCAGGCGCAGTATTCCCATAGCTGTGATCGGCTCCACTCCATGCCTCAGGCGAGTCACACCAGAAGCCGCCATGAGGATTTCCCCGTAGTAACCAGCGGGCCACGACGGCTCCCCCAACATGATGTGCTTGGGATGCCCGACAAACGGGCTCACGATATTGTGGACGCAGCACGAGCCGCGCGGCACATGGAGCCAAAGGCCATGGCGGGTCAGGTCTATCTGTCTTATGTACCACCAACGCCCGCGCCTCTGGATGGTGGAGGCAAGCACATTGGAGTATCGTGTCTCGCGCCGGCTTTGCGCAACGAGCGCATGCCAAAGGACTTCAAAGGACCCAGGAAGGTTCCCAATTACTCGCTAGATCTCGAGCCCGGGTCATGGATCGAGAGCTATGAGCTCGCAATGGATATGCTGGACGTCAGCGAGGCGGTTTGCGCGAAGTACTTCAACACGATGCTCGAAGGGACGGCCCGCACCTGGTTGAAAAATCTGCCACCTAACTCTATCAACACCTGGGCGGAGCTGAAGGAGCACTTCATCAAGAACTTCAGAGGAACCTGCAAACGCCCGATGACCATCGTCGACTTACAGCACTGCGTTCAGCAGCCGGATGAGTCGGCCCACCACTAGACCCGGCGAGTCGTGGAGGTTATTCATTCGTCGAAAGGAATTTCGTCGGCTTAGGCGGTGTTGATCCTGGAGAAAAATTGCCACTACGAGCCTCTGGTGCTGAAACTAAGGAGGCTCAAGCGGAAGGTGCAGGACATGGACGAGCTGATGGACGCCCTTACCAGATATGCTGAGTCGGATGACACCAAGGATCCCTGGGTGGGCGACGACAAAGCCGGAGCTACCCGCAAGGGCGAGTTGCAAAAGGGACAATCCCAGTTCCAGAACCGTGGGAATAACCACCATGGCGGGCATGGCAAGAAGCGGCAGCAGGAGGGTCCTATAGAGTTTGTAGCTAATACTAATACTTGCAATTCAAAGCCGTGTCAGAAGAAACGGGGCTTCAGTGGGAAGAAACTGCGTAATTACCCTGAAATGCTTAAGGGCCCGTGCCCACAGCACGCTACAGCTGATGGACCAGCGACTCACTCATGGGAAGATTGCTATGTGATGCAAGAGTTCCGGGCTGAGGCGCTCAAAAGAAGCCAAGGTGGCGAGCAGGGTCAGCGGCACGAGCAACCCGGCCCGTCCGGGTAACGACAGGCGACCTTCGGGGGTTTCCCCAACCAAGGACCATAGGGCGGGTCACAGCACAATGCCGGTCAATACCAAGTCCATAACCAGCAATATCACCCACCAGGAATATTCCAACAACCTCACCCGCAAGGAGACCCCCAGCGACAGGAGGATTGGGGCGGGTTCAAAAACAACCCCAAGCAGTTGAACAGCGGGCAGTACCACGTGTTCACCACTAACACCTGTAAACGGGATCGCAAGGTAAAGCACAGAACTTTTGTAGCTGAGCCGGCACTTCCTCGATACCTTCACTAGTCGGAACAACCCATAACCTGGAGCCGGGAGGACCATCCGCCCCGGGTCGACAACCCCGACGACTTAGCCCTGGTCGTGGCTCCTCAAGTGAGAGGATACACCCTCTCCAAAGTCCTTATGGATGGGGGCAGCAGCATCAACATCTTATACTTCGACACTTTCCGGCGGATGAACCTCCTCGAGAAGGACCTGCTGCCATCGTCCACGGTCTTCTACTGTATTGTGCCTGGTAAGTCGGCATACCCCATTGGGTGAAACAAAATACAAGAGCGAGTCTCTCTTGTTCGAAGTGGTCAGGATCAAAAGTCCCTACCATGCACTGTTCGGACGACCGGCTTACGCCAAGTTCATGGCCCGCCCATGTTATGTTTATCTCAAGCTCAAGATGCCCGGAACCAAGGGTCCCACCACCGTCCATGGCGACAGAAAAATAGCCCAAGAATGCGAGGAAGGAGACGCCGCCTATGCCGAGTCAGCTTGCGCGGCCGAGGAGCTTAAGTTTCACCAATCCCGCCTCGACCCGATAGACATGACGCCGCTCAAAAAGCCGATGGTCAATTCTGAGCCGCCCCACAAGTTCAAAGCAGTAGATGACACCAAGGTCATTGATTTTACGCCAGGCGACTCAACCAAGCAGTTCACTATTGGGGCGGGTCTTGACCCCAAATAGGAAAGCGCGCTCATCGAATTCATCCGAGAGAATCGGGACATCTTTGCATGGAAACCTTCTGACATGCCGGGTGGACCTAGAGAATTCGCTGAGCACCATCTCAATACTGACCCCAAGGATAAACCAGTGCGGCAGTACCTCCGCCGGTTTAATGAAGAGCGTCATAAGGCGATTGGAGAAGAAGTGGCCCGTCTCCTTGCCGCCAGTTTCATCATTGAAGTTTTTCACCCGGAATGGCTCGCTAACCCGGTCTTGGTACTCAAGAAGAATGGCACTTTCCGCATGTGCATTGATTACACGAACCTTAATAGAGCCTGCCCAAAGGATCCGTTCGCTCTTCCTCGCATTGATCAGATCATTGACTCGACGGTGGGTTGCGAACATTTGTGCTTCTTGGACGCCTACTTAGGATACCACGAGATAAAAATGGCGGTGGCGGATCACGAAAAGACATCTTTCATAACCCCTTTTGGAGCTTTCTGTTATGTGTCCATGCCGTTTGGGCTTAAAAGCGCGGGGGCGACTTACCAGCGCTGCATCCAGAACTGCCTACACAGCCAGATAGGCCATAACGTTCACGCTTACGTGGACGACATCATGGTCAAATCTCATTGCAAAGAATCACTGTTGGAAGATCTCAAAGAAACATTCGACAACCTGCGTGTTTACCAGATGAGGCTCAACCCCACCAAGTGTGTGTTTGGTGTCCGGGCGGGGAAGCTGTTGGGTTTCCTGGTGTCAGAGCGAGGAACAAGGCCAACCGAGAGAAGATTGGCGCGATTACTTCGCTTGAGAAAACAGCCAACGTCAATCAAGTACAGCGCATGACGGGTCGAATCGCTGCTTTGAGCCGTTTCATAAGTCGCCTTGGGGAGAAGGTCATCCCTCTCTATCAGCTACTCAAGAAGACTGATCGCTTCGTGTGGACGGATGAGGCCAACGATGCTTTCGAAGCCTTGAAGCAGTAATTAACTAACCCACCGGTGCTAGCGGCCCCGACAGACAAAGAGCCTATGCTCCTGTACATTGCGGCCAATTCCAGAGCCGTCGGCGTGGCAATAGTTGTCGAGCGAAAGGAGGAAGGGAAGGAATACCCCGTCCAAAGGCTGGTATACTTCATCAGCGAAGTCCTTACTCTCTCCAAGCAACGTTTCCCGCATTGGGAAAAGTTGGTTTTTGGAGTGTTCATGGCGAGTCGAAAGTTGAAACATTACTTTCAGGAACAGCCGGCCACGGTTGTCAGCTCCGCTCCCCTCGGCGACATTATACATAACCGAGAAGCCACTGGACGGATTGCTAAATGGGCTATTGAGCTGGGTACTCATCAGATTCGGTATACACTTCGGATGGCTATCAAGTCTCAAGCGCTCGTGGACTTCATCAATGATTGGACCGAGTTACAAATCCCTGAGGAAAGACCAGATCTTACATATTGGACCATCTACTTTGATGGGTCCAGACAGTTGCAAGGCTAGGCGGCTAGCGTGGTGATAACTTCGCCTCACGGTGATAAGTTCTGCTATGTCCTCCGACTCATGTTCCCATGTACTAACAATGCAGCAGAATACGAAGCTTTGCTTCATGGTTTGCGACTCGCCAAGGAGATGAACCTCACGAGAGTGAGATGCTTGGGCGATTCAGATCTGGTGGCACAGCAGGTTTCTGGCACTTGGGATTCACGAGACCCTTTGATGGCGGCTTAAAGACGGGTTGTGTCGGACGTGGCGGGTCATTTCAGTGGCTACCAAGTGGACCACATCGATCGACGCCTTAATGAACCAACGGACGCTCTTTCCCGCCTCGGTTCACAGCGTAAGCCGGTTCCTCCCAATGTCTTTTTGGAAATATTATATAACCCGTTAGTCAAACTGCCTTCGGAAGAAGACCTGGTGGTACCAGACCCCGAGTCTCAACTTGTGGTGGCTCTTCACGCTACTCCGGATTGTGCGATTCCCTATATGGCGTATCTCACCAGAGGCAAGTTACCCGCCGATGAGTTACTAGCTCGCCAAGTTCTCCGCAGGTGGAAATCTATGGTCCTACACAATGGTGAGTTACATAAGCGTAGCACCTCCGGAGTATTCCAAAGATGTGTTTCCTCTGAGGAAGGTTGTATGATCCTCAACGAGATTCACGCACGCGACTGTGGTCATCATGATGGATCGCGATACTTTGTTTCTAAAGCCTTCAGGCATGGGTTCTATTGGTTGATGACTCACATAGACGCGGAGGAAATCGTTCGCCGATGTGATGGCTGCCAAAAGTTTGGGCGACAGACGCATGTGCCGGCTCAGGAATTGCGGATGATACCAATCACTTGTCCGTTTTTAGTCTGGGGGCTTGATATGGTTGGCCCTTTCAAAATATCGTCTAATAAAAAGACTCATCTGTTGGTGGCGGTTGACAAATTTACAATATGGGTGGAAGCAGAACCTGTTAGTAGTTGTGACGCCGAGACGGTTGTCAAATTCTTGAAAAGGCTAATTTTACGGTTTGGATATCCACATAGTATCATTACAAATAATGGTACGAACCTTTCCAATGGTGCAATGCAAGAGTTTTGCTCACGGGAGCATATCCGATTTGATGTTTCTGCGGTGGCACACCCCCAGACTAATGGACAGGCAGAGAGGGCGAATCAGGATATATTACGAGGGACTAAGCCCCGACTCATGGTACCCTTGGAACGCACGCCAGGGTGTTGGGTGGAAGAATTGCCATCAGTTCTATGGAGTATCAGGATGACTCCAAACCGCTCCACGAGTTTTACTCCCTTCTTCCTGGTCTATGGGGCAGAAGCGATGTTACCAAGCGACATCAAACATGACTCTCCGCGAGTCACCGCTTACGTGGAGCAGGATAACGAGTTGGCACAGCAAGACTTGCTGGATGCCTTGGAGGAGGAACCTGACTTGGCCGCGTCACGGTCAGCGATTTATCAACAATATCTACGCCGTTATCATAGCCGCCGGGTCAAGAGCCGAGCTTTTCAAGAAGGCGACTTAGTGCTCCGTTTGATTCAAGATCATACCGGCATGGACAAGTTGTCGCCTCCATGGGAGGGACCATTTGTCGTCAGCAAGAATCTTCGGAACGACTCCTACTATTTGATGGATCTTCGTCCTGATCGATAAACCATGGAGGCTGAGACAACTCGCCCGTGGTACATAGCCCATCTGCGGCCTTACTATACATAGAGCCATGAGCTCCCCTTTTTTCTATTTTATCAAGTTTTTTGTAATACATGAATTATGAAAGCAATAAAGCCGACACCCACGAATTTCGGGGACCTTTGCCGTTTCAGCTTTTGAAAGCATGAGTCTTTATTGTTCTATAAGTCACCCAAACATGGACGCTATCAGCATCAGAGAGCATAAGTCGTCATGCCACACTTATTTCAAAACTGGGTGCTGGTAAGCCAAAGAGGACCAAAAGTTGCCATGTCGCACGGTTCAAACATAGGCGCCTTATATGGTTTTTTGAGAAGTAAACCGACTTACTTAGGGGCTACCAGTCCCCAAGTTGTTTTGTAGTAAGAGCGTATATGCTTCTATAATCCTATGCCTGGTTTCTTCCTAAACCGTAGGTCACTTGGGGGCTTCCACTCATTGAGTTCAGCCTGAATACCCTCTTGACTAGCAAAAAATTACCGCATTACAAATGGCTATACTGGACTGTGTGTTAAACAAGTCGCCACATAGACCTATGTACTCAAGGCGAGTCAATCTGCTATTTGGACCTTGAACTCGTCTTGGTTTAAACATAAAAGGTACCGGCCAGAGTCACACATGGAAAATAGAGAAACCATTGGTTCATTGAACCCACTTCACAGAAGCATCGACTCGCGCGTGATCGACCGGTCTAAAATAACAAAGCTTTCTTCAAAAGCTTCCTGAGGGTAACACTAGAGTATTTTAAACTCGCCTTATCCTATCGAAACTCATTGAGTCGATAAACTTTTCTTTGCACTGGCCTTGATTATAACTCACCCTGGCTCATGTTTTTTCCTAAACCCGGGGGCTAATTTATCTCTCGCCATGATCTAGGGGGCTGGTTTATTCCTGGACATACATTTGCTGAAGTAAAGGTATTGTTTTTCTAAGAGAACAGGACAAATTTAGAGCCATTTCTTGATTCATGCAAAGGTCGCAGGCGAGTCATAAAAGATTCATGAACTACAAAGTGGGTTCCATCCAGAAGACAATATGGCATGTTTGGTGTTTCATCCACACTAGCAAGACAATTACATGGCTCTCACGGCCAAAATGGGTATCACTCTCTAGCAAAGAAAGAATCCCTACAAAAGTTAAACTGCTGCCGAGTCGCCTTGCCTTGAGCTTTCTCCACCTTCAATTCGCAAATCGCCCAGCTTCCAGTTGCACTTGGATAAGGCGATGAATTCATCTTCCTCAGCCAGGAATTGAGACAGGTCCAGATCAAGATTGAAAGGATTCTTGGGGCGGATGGGAACCAGGCTGGCAGTTTGATAAGACGGAGGGATCACTTTCTTTCTATTCTCATCATAGGCGGATTGATACTTCTTCAGGTCAAAAGTCGACGCCAGTTGAGTCGCCGCGACGCGCGACTCTACGATGGTTCGCTTATAATCCACTTTAGTGAATTCTGTGCCATCGACCTTTAGCTCCGGGTAACCAGCGACTATTTCCTCGGTTTTGAGCTCTCGAGCATACGCAAGGCACCGACTTAGGGTGTTCAACACACCTGTTCGGGCGGCTGATCTCTTTAATTCTTCTACTTGAGGAGGCAGCATGGACAAGAAGCCGAGCATTTGATTGATGGTCATTGTTGGCTCCTTACTGCCCATCATTGCCTTGATTGTTAACACGTCTCCCTTGTACAGTTGCTCAGCAAAAGTATATATGGCCCTCAATTTGGTCATACAGTCGTCTGGCAGTTTGACGGCTCAGGCCCCTGCAACAAAGGCATAAGTATTTGGCGACTTCTAATCCCAACATGGTTAATCAAAAGGCATTCAACAATCAAACTTACCGAACATGGCGACTGTCATATTGGATATATGCTTTTTCAAGCCAGTCAGCTCCTGTTGGGCGGCTTTCAATTTCTCTTCTGTTTGTTCAGCACGCTTCAAGAGGGCGACTTGGTCGGCGTTGGCTTTCTTCTCAAACTTCTCGTGGTCAGCCTTCATTTTTTCTAACTCGGCCTGCAACAAGCGGGATTTAGCCTCTAGCCCAGAGTAAGCATCATGTTGACCAGTCGAATTCTTCAAGTTGGCTACCGCCGCCTCACTCTGGGCCATAGACTTCTGCACATAATATTTGGGGGACAAGTCTCAGAATTTTTGCAAGCAATACTCCTGACACTTGCGGGCTAAAGTATGATTTTTTATCAACAAGTCATACCACATACAAGAGCCGGCCCATCTTCTAAAAAGATGACCCGACCCTTGGGAGCTACAGGTTGAAGATTTCTATTACAAGACCCGGCCCAACTTCTAAAAAATGACCCGTCCCTTGGGGGCTACAGGCTAAATTTTTCTATTACAAGACCCGTCCCATCTTCTAAAAAGATGACCCGACCCTTGGGGGCTACAGGTTGAAGGTTTCTATTACAAGACCCGGTCCATCTTCTAAAAAGATGACCCGACCCTTGGGGGCTACAGGTTGAAGTTTTCTATTACAAGACCCGACCCATCTTCTAAAAAGATGACCCGGCTCTTGGAAGGCTAATGAATGTAGGAACATATATAAGCATACCTCGTGTTTGGTCTTCATAAGTCGGAGCAGGCTTTTGTTCAGCTCAAAATCCTTCTCCAGGTGAGTTGTGAAGCCACAACATAGTTGGTCGAACTCCAGCTTCTCGTATTGAGGAAGTTTGAGGTGTTCTGAGTCGCCATCAGGAGGAAGGTGACTTCCCTTTGATGTATGTTTGGAGAGCATGGCAATTGGAGGAGTAGAATAGCCAAAGCCGGTGACCATGACGTCTGGATCGTCAGTCGCCTTGAGAGGGCTTGGCGGGTTACTCGGGCCAGCAGTTTCTTTCATGATGACGGGCGAGTCGTCCCGGTCATCGGGAATGTCACCTGCAGGAATGTCGCAAGCCGCCTTCTGCTCCCTTTCAGCCTCAGGAATAGATGCGTCCACATCTAAGGCATCAGATGATTGTTGTGCAAGAGGAGAATCGTCGGTTTTCCTTTGCTTTGCTTGCGCCCTGCAATAAAGGGCCAAGGATTAATGCACATGTTATGGTTTAAAAGAATTTGGGTTAACAGTGTAAACTTACCCTTTCACGCGAACCATCGGCGGGAGAGCAGAGATAGCCGAGTCACCAGATGAGGGAGGAGAAGTCTGGTAGGACAAAGATTTGAAAGTCACAAGGATGGCGGGTTATATTTCACACATCAACAGATATGACAAGACAGGCGTACCTCGTTGGTCCGTTTGCGACCTTTCGTCTTCTAGGGCAGTCCAGTTGTCAAGTCGCTAGAACGACTGCGGGTCTTGCGAGAGGGGGTGAACCTTGCTTTCTTCAAAAGGAAACCAGGGTCAATATAAGCATGAGGATGTGATATGGGCACTTTTTCCGCAGATCCGCCTAGCTGGTCTAGGAGAAGAAGAAGGTGAGTCGGAAGAAATGGAAATTACCTCGACTGCGTCATTCTTGCTCTCGTCGTCATCACCCTACATGAAAAGATATATGGTATAAACTTAAGTCGGAACATGTGGAGAAGGGACAAGGAAAAAACCTTACCTGAGAAATTGCCTCGTCTGCATGAGAGTCGCCGACAAAGGATGAATCTTTGATGGCGGATTTCTTCTTGCTCACCGTCTTCTTCTTCTTGGGTGGCGCCTTGGTAGACTTTGAGGGGGCGACTTTGGGACCCCTCCTCCAAACCACATCAGTTCTCTGACGAATAGAGGCAGGTTTCTAAACCACGAAAGTTGCTAAAGCATAAACAAGACAAATGGCGGTTTAGATTCTTACTAGAGGCACCGGGTTGATTCGGCAAAAGCCTCTAAGGCCGATCTTGGCACATTCTTCCATAGACTCGCCAGTTAATCTCTTGATGACTCCGACGATTTCACTCTCTGAAAGTTGGCGGCGACTGACGCGCTGTGGATGCTCTAAAGTGCCATCATAATCATACATCAACCCGTCGCGGCGGCTCAAGGGAAGGATATTCCACTCTATCCAGCAGCGGAACAGGTCGATCCCGATGAGCCCGTTGTTGTACAAGAATTTCAGATCCGAAAAAGAGGAATGAACTCCGACTCTTCTTCTTCAGTGAGCTTGTCAGGGAATTTAAAATCCATAGGCAAGCGATCCACTCTGAAACCCGGAAGAGGGTTCTCGCCTGGTGGAGCAGTGTTTTTGCAGTAAAACCATGACTCGGCCCATCCTTTGGGGTGGCTGGGCAAAAGAACTACCGGAAATACAGGCTCGTGACGTCTCTGAATGTTGACTCCTCCAAGCTCATGGTTAGGACCGTTGGAGAACTCGGTCTGGCGGTTTAAGTGGAAGAAGTTCCAGAACAAGCGGATCGAGGGTTCTTTTTGTAAGTACACTTCACAAAAGACCTGGAATTGGCATAAATTGGTGATGGAATTGGGTCCTAGGTCCTGAGGATGAAGGTTGAGGAAGTGCAGGGCGTCTCGGAAATACTTTGATCCAGGCGCCTTAAATCCACGCTCGAGGTAGTCGGTGAAGATCACCACTTCTCCTGGCCTCGGGTTGGGAATTGGCTCGCCCGGGGCGGTTCTCCAACCAATAACCTCTTTACTGTCAAGGAGACCCGCCTCGACGTATTTCTCAAGTATGGCGTCGTCGACTTTGGTTGGCAACCAATCACACTTCGTGATGGCCATGACTACAAAAAAAATGGAGTGCGAGGCGACTCAGCAAAGATTAAAAAGTATTCTAACCCGCTGGTATGGGTCCATGGTGTTCACAAAAGAGTTTAGTAACTCGCCCGCCAGACCGAAAGAAAGGGAGCGTCCTGACTACAGTAATTAAACTAAGTCGCCATAAAGGTTGAAGCTAAAAGGCGACTCTTGAAAAATGTTCTCGTCCTTAGAGATATTTTCGATGGGTGAAAAAACATGTTCCAATGGACGGGCGGAAAGCTACAGATCTACGGACAGGTAAAAAATACAGACATATTATCCGAAGCAATGGCGATGAACTGCGCGCACAGTATAACTACAGAGCTGGTCGATAGAGCTCGAGTTTTGAACTAGAAGGAGGTTGAGATTAGAACGGATGATGCCTATTGCAATCTGAAGCTAACCATGGTAATGGAGTGCAGATCTAACATATCTAGAGATGTTCGTCCTGCCATGGAGTTAAGAGCTACGACCATGGAGGTCTTGGTCTACACCTAAGAGAGGGAAGAAACGTACCTGACAACAGGGATTGTTGCCGGGAACGAAGGCTCGAGCCTTCGTGTTCCTTGCCGACGGGGGAGCCGCGGTCGATGGAGGAAAACTCCGGGAGCCGAGGATGGTGCCAGGCGGTGGAGCCGAGGACAACGCCGGGATGCTGGAGCTCGGAGACGATGACGGGAGGCCGGTGCGCGGAGACGAAGGCGAGGACAAAGGAGGAATGGAGGTAGGTGACAAGGTCCCTCTTCCCCCCCCCCCCATTTCCCTCGGTATTTAAGGAGCACGAACAGGAAATCAGGTTGTCAACACGGGAATCGAGGCGACAAGTTAGTAAACGCAATGATGGCGCCTAGATTTTCGAGATAAACAATTATGGGCAGAAGATTCACTAACAGTTACAGTGTTTGGGAACTGGAACCAAGGAGACGAGACGGCACTGTATGGCGACTCAGGCTAGAGTGCTGCAAATGGCGGCTCAGCGTTCGTCGAAGACTCGAAATAAGGAGAGTCGCCCCAAGAGTGAAGGGAGTTTCTTGACACGAATGAATTTATGACAATTTGGGGCCTAATGTTGGGGATGTTACCTGTGGGTAACCCGCCCTTAATGGGACGGGTCACCAAAGGGGCGACTCACCTTTAGTCGTGTGTCCTGAGGCCCAGGAGTTGTATGGAGGTTCAAGAAGACCGTATGGATGATGGAATGTCAAGGAAGCTTTGAGTCGTGAGGAGCATGGCGACTTACAAATAAGGAAAACTACCAAGTGTAGGAGAGCAGGACTTTGTAAACCCTAGGGCCTCGACCTGTATATTAAGGCGAGTCCCGGGGAGAGGTCAGGCGCGTTAGAGAGAATTGGGAGCTAGGTCAGGCGAGTTACGCCCTCCTCATAATCGAAACCAGCATCAATCTACACAAAGCAGGACGTAGGCTTTTACCTCCTCACGAGGGGCCGAACCTAGGTAAATCTGTTTCTTGCTTTCCCTTACCCCCTTTGAGTCGCCACCAAGGTCCGATGGCTCCATCTTTAAGTCCTTTCACAAGGACATCTGTCGTGACAAAACCACGACACCGAGTCAATCTCATCGTCTCCACGACGCCGGCTCGAAGTATGCTCGCCTGGGGTTATGGAGCTGAGAACCCCTGTCGTGGCTACCCTCGCCCTTCTGTCCGGAAGTGCGGTGCGAGGAAGATCCTTCGGCTTGCTGATGACCGCTGGGGTTACGACGCGCTCCGGGGTTGGGTCCCGGAGACTCCGATTGAGTTTTACCGGGGTCAAGCCGTGTCCGCTGCTCATTGGCGGCGTCAAGGAGATCCTTGACCTGCTTCTCCTGGAAGGCGCGCTCCTCGCCCTCCAGGCTTGGCATTTCTGCCATGGCCACCTGGGCCGCCCGTAAGTTGGCCGCAGGAGTCTCGTTGATGGGCTGCTTGCCGCCTGGAATCTTGGCGATGACCCGGCCGTGTCCGCGGACCGAGCCGAGCCGGCTAGGGGCCTCGGATACTGGAGTGAGGCCGTAGGCGGAGTTATACTCGCGTTGTGTGGCCTCCATCCGGCGTTTAGCCGAGGTGATGGTGATGCCCTCCTCCAAGATCTGCGTGCGAGCCTCCTCCAGCGAGGCTTGCGCGTTGGTGGGGTTTGTGAAGGCGGAGATGGGCGTCTTCAGGCCAGTAAGCGTGGCCTGAAGAGTGTCAGCGGTGACAACAGCAGGCTCACCAGCGTCTGCTGAAGCCTTACCATGAGACGTGCTGGTGCCAGCGCCGATGACCATCACCTCGACGATGTTGGAGACGGTGGCGACATGATACGGGGTGAAGAACCCTGTAGACGGTGGAGGACCATCGAAGACGAGTACATTGCTGGGGTACACGTTGAACGTAGGCGTCTCAGTGATAGAGAGCCTACTGAAGCTGGCGCATAACGCCTCGACATCGAAGTCCTCGCCAAAGTAGCGGGGACCATCGTTGAGGCTCAAATCGCTAAAGAGAACGCTGAGGTTGTCCATAGAAGCGACGACGATGCTGGGAGGCGCCTCGTCATCGGACTCCCCGTCTGAATCCGCGGGCCAAACAGGGACGTCGATCATCATCGGTGAAGCCTCATCGAAGGTAGGCTCCATGGGCATGGAGATCGGTCCGGACACGATGCATCTGGTGGTGTAAGCACGGGGCCCCGCGCAGCGCGTGAACCCAGCCGATGCCGCGGACGGCCCCATGGTGGGCGCCAAATGTCGGTGTTTATTCACAACATAAGCCATGGGTAGGCTAAAGATGGTGGGAACCGAAGTGGCACCGGAGGACGCTGGAAACGAGGTTGGTACAAGCATGGAATGCATGATGTACCCATGTTCAGGGCTCTCCGTAGAGATAACACCCCTAATCCTGTCGGAGTGTATGTTGTATGAATGGGACTACAAAGTGCTCGAGGAGCTGTATTGCGGAGGAGGAAGAAGGAGCTCTCGGCTCGCGTCTACCTCTCCTATATGGTTGGTGTGTGTGCTTAGTTGACCGACCCTTTGCATGGACGGGGGGCCGGGGGGTTTTATAGAAGAACCCAGCGACCTACAATATGGATAAAAGGTACAAGAGTGGGTCCTGGCTGGCAGCCTCGCCGGCTGGCCAGGGGGGGCCACGGGGGTCTTGTCTTGTCGCTGCAAGGGCCCGCCGGCTACGAGGTCCTGTCTGGCTGTGGGACCCGCTGTCTAGCCAATAAGGCTCTCGCGTATGGTTGATGCACGACACGTGTGGTACGTCCGGCGTCGTCCAGCGAGATTCGTCATGGGAAAACAGTACGGCCGTCTCCATTGTTCCCACGCCGAGTGCAGTAATGGAGTGGGAGTTTGACGGGACGACACTTTGAAGGGTGATGGATTAGAGCCGGAGGAGGTCAGCGGCGTGGCCGCCGACGCGGGTACCTGTCGTGCACCCCGATCCAATACCTTTGCTGACGCATAACCACCTTTAACCGTACGGTCTCGTCATGACCTACGGTATGATGTGACTTGAGATCCCCAGCCGGCTAGCCGGCTTGACTAGCCGACTTGGGCACGGCCGCCTCGCCCCAGCCGGCTGGCTTTCCCTAGGCGGCCAGGGGGAGGTAGCCGTCTCGCCCCTAGCCAGCAGGTGCTTCCTGAGTTGCCAGAGAGTTGGCCGCCTCGCCGCCCAGCCGACAGGTGCTTCCTAGCCGGCCAGGGGACTCGGGCCTTGTAGAATTGTTCTGGTTATTCCTTCTTGGCTGAAGGTAAAGGAGCAGGCTCGCTGAGCCTACCCCGGGGTTATCCCCCCGACATATGTAGAAGAAAGAGAAGAAGCAAGAAGAGAAGAAGAAGGAGAAGAAAAAGAAGAAGAAGAAGGAGGACGAGGAGGACGAGGAGGAGAAGGAGAAGGAGAATGAGAAGGAGAAGGAGGAGGAGGAGAAGAACAAGAAAACAAGAAGAGAAGAAGAAGGAGAAGAAGGAGAAGAAGAAGGATAAGAAGGAGGGCTCCTTCTCCTTCTTCTCCTCCTTCTTCTCTTCTTCTTCTTCCTTCTTTTCATTTTTCCTCTTCTTGGCGCTAAATTAGCTAAGTATGTCTTTTTGGAGATAAATGGGATAATTATGTCATTGTTGTGGAAAATAAGGTAAGGAGAATATGAAAGAGGAGAAGAAAGAAGAGGAGAAGAAGAAGAAGGAGAACAACAAGGAGAAGAAGAAGGAGAAGGAGAAGTAGAAGGAGTATCCTTCTTATTCTCCTTCTTCTTCTCTTCTTCTTCTCTTCTTCTTCTTCTTCCTTCTTTTAATTTTTCCTATTTCTTCTCCTCTTCTCCTCTTCTTGGAGCTAAATTAGCTAAGTATGTCTTTTTGGAGCTAAATGGGCTAATTATGTCATTTTGGAGCTAAACAAGCTAAGTATATAATATTCATGAGCTAATCAAGGTTCTTATGCCATTTTAAGCTTATTATGTCATTTTGGAGCTAAATTAGCTAATTTATGAGCTAACTAAGGTTCTTATGATGTTTTTACCTAACTAAGATAGTTATTTCATTTTGGAGGACAATTAGCTAAGTATGTCTTTGTTGGGTTAAATAAGCTATGTAGAAGAAGAGAAGAAGAAGGGGAAGAAGAAGAAGAAGAAGGAGGAGGAGGAGGAGGAGCAGGAGGAGGAGAAGGAGAAGGAGAAGGAGGAGGGGGAGAAGAACAAGAAAAGAAGAAGAGAACAAGAAGGAGAAGAAGAAGGAGAAGGAGGAGAGAAGAAGAAGGAGAAGAAGGAGGGCTGCTTCTCTTTCTTCTCCTCCTTCTCCTTGTTCTTCTGTTCTTCTTCACTTATTCTTCTTGTCTTCTTCTTTCTTCCTTCTTTTCTTTTTTCCTATTTCTTCTCGTCTTGGCCTCTTCTTGGAACTAAATTAGCTAAGTATGTCTTCTTGGAGCTAAATGGGCTAATTATGTCATTGTTGGGGAAAATAAGGTAAGGAGAATATGAAAGAGGAGAAGAAAGAGGAGGAGAAGAAGAAGAAGGATATGAAGAAGGAGACTCCTTCTACTTCTCCTCCTTCTTCTCCTTCTTCTTCTCCTTCTTCTTCTCTTCTTCTTCTTCTTCCTTCTTTTCATTTTTCCTATTTATTCTCCTCTTCTTGGAGCTAAATTAGCTAAGTATGTCTTTTTGGAGCTAAATGGGCTAATTATGTCATTTTGGAGCTAAACAAGCTAAGTATATAATATTCATGAGCTAACCAAGGTTCTTATGCCATCTTGAGCTTATTATGTCATTTTGGAGCTAAAATAGCTAAGTTATGAGCTAACCAAGGTTCTTATGATGTTTTTATCTAATTAAGCTCATTATGTCATTTTGGAGGATAAGTAGCTAAGTATGTCTTTGTTGGGGAAAACAAGCTACTTAGAAGAAGAAAGAGAAGAAGCAAGTAGAGAAGAAGAAGGAGAAGAAAAGGAAGAAGAAGGAGGAGGAGGAGGAGGAGAAGGAGAAGGAGGAGGGAGAGAAGAACAAGAAAAGAAGAAGACAATAAGAAGGAGAATAAGAAGGAGAGAAGAAGGAGAAGAAGAAGGAGAAGAAGGAGGGCTCCTTCTCCTTCTTCTCCTTCTTATTCTCTTCTACTTCTCTTCTTCTTCTTCCTTCTTTTCATTGTTCCTCTTTCTTCTCCTCTTGTCCTCTTCTTGGAGCTAAATTAGCTAAGTATGTCTATTTGGAGCTAAATGGGCTAATTATGTCATTGTTGGGGATAATAAGGTAAGGAGAATATGAAACAGGAGAAGAAAGAGGAGGAGAACAAGAAGAAGGAGAAGAAGAAGGGGAAGGAGGAGAAGTAGGACTCCTTCTCCTTCTTCTTCTCCTTCTTCTCTTCTTCTTCTCTTCTTCTTCTTCCTTCTTTTCCTTTTTCCTATTTCTTCTCCTCTTCTCCTCTTCTTAGAGCTAAATTAGCTAAGTATGTCTTTTTTGGAGCTTAATGGGCTAATTATGTCATTTTGGAGCTAAAAAAGCTAAGTACATAATATTCATGAGCTAACGAAGGTTATTATGCCATTTTGAGCTTATTATGTCATTTTGGAGCTAAATTAGCTAAGTTATGAGCTAACCAAGGTTCTAATGATGTTTTTACCTAACTAAGCTAATTATGTAATTTTGGAGGATAATTAGCTAACTATGTATACTTGGGGGAAATAAGCTGCGTACAAGAATCAAGAGAAGAAGGAAGAAGAGAAGAAGAAGGAGAAGAAAAAGAAGGAGGAGGAGGAGGAGAAGGAGAAGGAGGAGGAGGAGGAGGAGAAGAAGAAGAAAAGAAGAAGAGGAGAAGAAGGAGAAGAAGAAGAAGGAGAAGAAGGAGGAGAGAAGAAGAAGGAGAAGAAGAAGAAGAAGAAGGGCTCCTTCTCCTTCTTCTCCTCCTTCTCCTTCTCCTTCTCTTCTTCTTCTCTTCTTCTTCTTCTTCCTTCTTTTCATTTTTCCTATTTCTTCTCCTCTTCTCCTCTTCTTGGAAGCTAAATTAGCTAAGTATGTCTTTTTTGAGCTAAATGGGCTAATTATGTCATTTTGGAGCTAAATTAGCAAAGTATGACTTTTCGGAGCTAAACTAACTAAGTATGTCATTTTGGAGCTAAATTAGCTAAGTATGTCTTTTTCTAGCTAAACTAGCTAATTTTGGAGCTAAATTAGCTAAGTATGACTTTTCGAAGCTAAACTAACTAAGTATGTCATTTTTTGGCTAAATTAGCTAAGTATGTCTTTTTCGAGCTAAACTAGCTAATTATGTCATAAATGAACTAGAGAAAACTTATCGTCATGGTCATCAAGGAGGAGAAGCACCAGGGTTGCTCGTGGCAGCTTCGTTTGGAGATGGTTGCCTTGGGGAAGGGTCGTGCGATGCCGCTCGGGAGTTATTGTGCAAAAAAGATATTTTGCAATGTCTCAGTTAGCATGATGACACTCAATTGTTAATACTACTTTATAATGACCATTGAAATGAAACTCACCGTGCCAATCACAGAGAAGACGGGCATCGGCAGAGGGGCGTGACCGGTCTTCTCGTACATAGACTGCACATTTGGTTTTGAAGAGTCAGTCGTATTAGTTAGTAATGAAACAGACATTACACACATGATTTGCCTAATGTGAAAAATAAACTTACCACAATAAGCTCGTACATGGCCAGGTGACCCGCCTCATTGCGGGCCCTCTCCTCCTCAATCAACTGAGTCGTGGTCCGGTCCCTCTCCCCAAGAGGATCCTGAAGAGCAGCCTGGCTTTCCAATCTCTCTTTCTCAAGAGAAACCTGGTTTGCCGCTCTCTCTTTCTGAAGTTCAACCTGCAACACCATTCCTCATTACCACAGTAATGATCGATGGCCACACACACAATGAAATGGATGAAAGTTTTCTGAGTCCGTACAACTAACCTCGATGGCAAGATCGACTGGCCGTGGACGAGACGTTATCTCAGGACAGGAGCTCGATTGGCGCGCCTTGATCTCCGGGAGAGTGAGTGGACAATGTATTTTCCCATCTCCAATGGCTATCGAGCCATGGGGCCTCCCGCCACTAGATATCATCACCAACTCTGGATCCAAAGGTTCCTGGCTCGGGTTAAAGTCCTCACCTTTCCAAGCCTTTCCCACGCCCCTGTATTTCACGAGCTTGTGGTGGGATGAGATGTTGGTGAAGTTCTTTGGATCATCCAGGTCAGACTCAGAGAATGCCTTCTCCTTCTTGTAGGAGGCAGTATGGCCATGCCATAAAGTTCGTACAACTCTGGCATCTCTGTATTATTGTGATTCGCCTAAAAGAGAGCAACACAGTATTAGTAAGGGGCTCAAGCTAGCATGAAGAATGAATTGCATGAATCATGAATCAAACCACATACCCAGTTTCGTCCAAAATGAAGTAAGTTGGTGCTACCTTGATGGTGTGGCACACCGACCATTTGGCTACATCGATCATTCGCATTGTCGTGGATGGCTTGCCAGTTGCGTGTCCACCACTCATCCTCCAACGCCTCCCAACAATCTATCTTATCCGCAAACCATCTCAGGGGCACCTATAAGTTATTAGAAAGAATTTTGAACTCTACGCCTATCAATCAAATCAAGAAAACTATGTACAAGGCCTTGAGAATAGGTAATTACCTTCATGTACTGCTCCTTCTTCATATACTTTTCGCGACACTCCTTCTGCTTCTTAATACCACGCGAGGCGTACCAGTCTCGAATAGCCTCCGGCTGAGCCTCGTGGCGTAAGTTCCGTAATAACCGCCTACACTCGGCCTCGAGAACCTTGGCCGCCTCCTCCTCATATCCCTCCTCACACCTATAGAACGTATGCAATCACACGAGACAACATCGATTAGTACAATAATTAGCTATGTTGTTAATTTTAGATTGTTTAAAAGGACAATTTACCCAAAAGATATTGATCACCATTTCGGACCTCGTGTGGTACAAGACACCATCTATAATCTCCTCCGGCGGGGCCAGCGCAGCCTGGTGGTGCTCCCAGGTAAATCCTAGTGTAGGAACCTGACCCTCACCAGGCAATGTGACAAACCCCAGGAAATTTGTCTGGCAAATTAAGCACACCAAGAATGGTGTTCGGCTTGCGGACTCCAACAGGGTGTTCCCATCCCCTGCAGTATGATAAGGTCAACACATTAGATATTTGAAGAAATTTGAAGGCAAAAGCTAAAAATAGAGTAAATGTACTTACCTATCCCCTTCAGGCTTAATCATCGGCCTCTGCTCGCGGGTAGCCGGCATGACCGGGAGACGTGTACTACCACGCTTGTACATGGTGGCCCCGTCCACCTGCACGCCGCCCTCACTATCCATAGACTCATCCCCGCCATCAACAAAATAGCCACCCGGGCCCTCGGTCCAATCCTTCACCTCGGTTTGATCTGACCAGGCACCCCATCTGGACGTCTCCATGTCGGTCGCAGCCGGTGTGGCAGGAGTCTCCTGGGACGTAGCCTCAGCAACCGGAGTCTCGTGGGCCGAACGCACCTCGACCCGAGGCTGATCCTAGACCGGAGTCTTATGGGACGAATGCCCGTCCACCCAAGGCTCCTGGACCAGAGTCCATGTAGCTGATGACCCACAAGTATAGGGGATCAATCGTAGTCCTTTCGAGAAGTAAGAGTGTCGAACCCAACGAGGAGCAGAAGGCTCTGATAAACAGTTTTTAGCAAGGTAATAACTGCAAGCACTCAAAGGAGCGGTAACAAGTGATGGTGTAGCAAGGTGAAACGTAGCAAGTGAAAAGTAACAAGTAAGAAGTAGTAGAAATAGTGCAGCAAAGTGGCCCAATCCATTTTGTAGCAAGGGACAAGCCTGAACAAAGTCTTATAATAGGAAAAACGCTCCCGAGGACACACGGGAATTTCTGTCATGCTAGTTTCATCATGTTCATATGATTCGCGTTCGTTACTTTGATAATTTGATATGTGGGTGGACCGGCGCTTGGATACTGCCCTTACTTGGAAAAGCATCCCACTTATGATTAACCCCTCTCGCAAGCACCCGCAACTACGAAAGAAGAATTAAGACAACGTCTAACCATAGCATTAAACTAGTGGATCCAAATCAGCCCCTTACGAAGCAACGCATAGACTGGGGTTTAAGCTTCTGTCACTCTAGCAACCCATCATCTACTTACTACTCCCCAACGCCTTCCTCTAGGCCCAAATATGGTGAAGCGTTATATAGTCGACGTTCACATAACACCACTAGAGGAAAAGACAACATACAGTATATCAAAATACCGAATGAATACCAAATTCACATGACTATTATAAGCATGACTTATCCCATGTCCTCAGGAAGAAAAGTAACTACTCACAAAGCATAATCATAATCATGATCAGAGGTGTAATGAGTCACATCAAGGATCTAAACATAAAATCTTCCACCAAGTAATCCAACTAGCATCAACTACAAAGAGTAATCAACACTACTAGCAACCTTACAAGTGCCAATCGGAGTTGCGAGACGGAGATTGGTTACAAGAGATGAACTAGGGTTTCGAGAGGAGATTGTGCTGATGAAGATGTTGATGGACATGACTCCCCTCCGATGAGAGGAGTGTTGGTGATGACGATGGCGACGATTTCCCCCTCCAGGAGGGAAGTTTCCCCGGCAGGATCGTCCTGCCGGAGCTCTAGATTGGATCTACTCAAGTTCCGCCTCGTGGTGGAGGAGAATCCACGAGAAACTCCACCTTGATTTTGTCTGGAACGAAACCCTTCGTATAGCAAAAGAGGGGGGCCAGTGGGCCGTCAGGGTGCCCACAAGCCCTGTAGCCGCCACCAGGGGGGTGGCGGCTACCACGCTTGTGGGGCCCTGGTAGCTCCCCTCTAGTACTTCTTTCGCCCAATATTTTTTATATATTCCCAAAAAATTCCACGTTGATTTTCAAGGCATTTGGAGTTGTGCAGAATAGAGGACTCAGACTTGCTCCTTTTCTAGTCCAGAATTCCAGCTGCCCGTATTCTCCCTCTTCAAATAAACCTTGCAAAACAAGACAGAAAAGGCATAAGTACGGTACCACAAGGTAATATAATATCCCATAAAGGGATAAATATCAACATGAAAGCATGATGCAAAATGGACGTATCAACTCCCCCAAGCTTAGACCTAGCTTGTCCTCAAGCGAAAACCAAGTTCCATAAACATGTCCACATGTTTAGGGATGAAGGTGTCGATAAAACATAATACGGACATGAGGGCATCATGATCACACATAGAACAACAATACATCATAAAAATTCTTCTTGGAAAGTAACAATTCCTTCACAAAGCAAAGTATGAAACAAAAACCTAACCGAGAAGTAGCCAACAACAGTCCATAGTCATTGAAGCAATTGCAATTTATCATAACATCAGAAAGATTCAAATAAGAGCTTGTAAAGCAAACCCACATACTCAATCATCTCTTTTGTTTTCCACAATTGTTACAACTCACGTGGTACTCATGGTATCAAAGTTTCCGCTGGACACAAAGGAAGATAAGGGCTTATGGTTTTGCCTCCCAACCATTTACCTCAAGGGTAAAGTCAACATTAATAAAGTCAACATGAATATAGATCTTCCCCAAGCATGTGACGGTAGCCAAGACAAAGGCAAAATAGGGAATTGGTGAAGATCACCATGACTCTTACAAAGGCAAAAAGTAAAGGTACAAGATAGGCCCTTCGCAGAGGGTAGCAGAGGTTGTCATGCGCTTTTGAGGTTTGGATGCGTGTCCTCTTAGTGCGGAGGAACGTCACTTTATATTGCCTCATGTGATAAAGAACTTTATTATGCAGTCTGTCGCTTTTATATCTTCCTCATCACAGGTTCATATAAATCGTATTTTCTAGACACTAATATATCATACATATTAGAGAGCAATTTTTATTGCTTGCACCGATGAAAACTTACTTGAGGGATCTTATTCAATCCATAGGTAGGTATGGTGAACTCTCATGGCATAACTGGGTTGGAGGTTTATGGATGCACAAGTAGTATCTCTACTTGGTGTGGGAGTTTTGGCTAATATGAGGTGGAAGCAATCGTCACATGCTAAGGGATCTCTAATCATATAACATTGTTTGGAACCAAGAAAACACAATTCATTATGTTGTCTTCCTTGTCCAACATCTACTTCTAAGCATGTAATAGTTTGATGAGTGATCACAATTATAGAAAGTGTCTAAGATGATATATTTATATGTGAACCTCTCTTTCCTTATTACTTCTTATTAATTGCAACAATGACTGAGGTCTATGTTGGTTTATTCTCAACAAGTTTCAATCATCATACTTGTTATGTGTGAAGCTATCACTTTCCATAAGATCATCTCATGATCTTTCATGCTATCGTTCTTTTCATACTTTTGATCATGACACAAAACAAAGCCATTGACTAAGATACTCTTTATTATAAAGTTCGCAAGCTCGAATACATCGGGGGAGACACAAAGCAAAAGACTCAAACTAATCACTAAAGACTTATTCTACTAAGTGAAGAAATAAAAACTGGAAAGGAACGAACTAAAACAAAGGTAAAAGCAAAAGATATAAAGGTGATACGATACCAGCGCAACTCCCCCAAGCTTGGCAAAAGCCAAGGGGATTGCCCATACCAATGCTTAGTTGTCTTCCTTTGGTGGTGATGGTGGTGGAGTTGTTGAAACAGTCTTGAGCTTGTCTAATTTCCACTTGAGCATAAAGTTCTGCTCCCTCAGATCGTCATTTTCCTCCTCAAGCTTCAACACTCTATGGCAAAGTTCCTGCTTACTCTCCCGCAAGAAACAAGAAGGGATAAACAGGGTCTTAGGCCTCTTCCTGGAGTTGGGGAGGCTTGACTTCTTGAACTCCACATGGGTGTTTGCAGGTTGAGGTAGAGGAGCCTCCACCTCGTCTGAGATTGTTTGCTCCTTCCCCTTTGGTTCATGGTCCTCTTCCTCATCTGTGGTCCAACTATAAGGCTCTAAGTCCCCATTAATCCTGGAGTTAGCATGGTCATCGTCCACATAGATCTCTTCTTCTGAATCTTGAGAAGACATCTTGACCTAAATCTGCGATAGACAACAGGCTCGAAACGAAAACAGAGGAAAACTGCGCGATACGGAGATCAAAACCCTCGGGTGTATATATAATGATTTTTCTGGACCAGAAGGAGTGCTCCGCAAGAAAACAGAGTCCGAGAGGCACACGAGGTGCCCACAAGCCCTGTAGCTGCCGCCAGGGGGGTAGGTGGCAGCTACCAAGCTTGTGGCCGCCTCGTGCGCTCTCCGGACTACTTTTTATTTTTCTAATTTTCCAAAAATTCCAAAATGGAGGAAATTTCCTATTGGAAAAGCTTCGGAGTCCAATTACTTACCGAAACACATACCTCTTCGTTTTCAGGGTCAGGAACAGGCTGAAAAACATCCCTTATGTACTCCTCTGGAGTTATGATATTGATGATATTGGTCTCAACATTTATGAGAGTACCAGAGATATAATGCTTGATTCTTTGCCCATTTACCACTCTAGGAAAATTTCCTTCCGTGTTATTGATTTTGATGGCACCGGAACGATATACTTCCTCTACAACGTAAGGACCTTCCCATTTAGAGAGAAGCTTGCGTGCGAAGAATCTTAAGCGAGAATTGTATAGCAGGACATAATCACCTACATTGAAATCTCGTTTCTGTATTCTTTTATCATGCCATCTCTTAACATTTACCTTGAACAACTTGGCATTCTCATATGCCCGGGCCCTCCATTCATCTAATGAGATGATATCAAACAACCGCTTCTCAGTGGCAAGTTTGAAATCGAAGTTAAGCTCTTTGATTGCCCAATAAGCCTTGTGTTCTAGCTCAAGAGGTAAATGACAGGCCTTACCGTAAACCATTTTATACGGCGACATGCCCATGGGATTCTTATAACCAGTCCTATAAGCCCATAGTGCATCGTCAATTTTACTAGACCAATTCTTTCGAGATCTATTGACAGTCTTTTGTAAGATCAATTTGATCTCCCTATTACTCAACTCCACTTGACCACTAGACTGAGGATGATAAGGAGATGCAACTCTTTGGTTGACATCATACTTATCAAGCATCTTGCGGAGAACACCATGAATGAAGTGTGAACCGCCACCAGTCATCAGATATCTAGGGACTCCAAATCTTGGGGAAATGACTTCTTTAAGCATCTTAATAGAGGTGTGGTGATCAACATTTCTAGTGGGGATAGCTTCTACCCACTTAGTGACGTAATCCACAGAAACTAAGATGTGAGTGTACGCATTGGAACTCAGGAAGGGTCACATATAATCAAAGCCCCAGACATCAAACGGTTCAATGACAAGTGGATAGTTCATAGGCATTTCCTGACGTTTACTGATGTTCCCTATTCTTTGGCATTCGTCACAAGACAAGACAAACTTACGAGCATCCTTAAAGAGAGTGGGCCAATAGAAACCTGATTGCAATACCTTATGAGCAGTTCTATCTCCAGCATGGTGTCCTGCGTAGGCTTCGGAATGACACTTCTGCAGGATCTGTCCCTGTTCATGTTCAGGCACACAACATCTAATAACACCATCTACTCCTTCCTTATAAAGGTGAGGATCATCCCAAATGTAGTGTCTCAAATCAAAGAAGAATTTCTTCTTTTGCTGGTAGGTGAAACTGGGTGGTATGTATTTGGCTACGATATAATTTGCGTAATCAGCATACCACGGTGCACTATGTGAAGTGCGGATGACATTTAATTGGTCATCAGGAAAGCTGTCATCAATAGTTCGTGGGTCATCAAGGACATTGTCTAGCCTGGACAAGTTATCTGCCACATGGTTATCAACACCCTTTCGGTCAACAACGTGCAAATCAAATTCCTGTAGCAAGAGAACCCATCTGATTAGCCTAGGCTTAGCGTCCTTCTTCTCCATAAGGTACTTAATAGCAGCATGATCAGAGTGAATAGTGACTTTGGAGTCAACTATATAATATCTGAACTTTTCACATGCAAACACGATTGCTAAAAACTCCTTTTCCGTAGTGGCATAGTTTCTTTGGGCACTGTCTAGAGTTTTACTAGCATAGTGAAAAACATTCAACTTCTTGTCAACTCTTTGTCCTAGAACAGTACCAATAGCATAATCACTAGCGTCGCACATGATTTCAAAGGGCAAGTTCCAGTCAGGTGGTTGAACAATAGGTGCGGTTATCAAGGCCTTCTTTGGTATTTCGAAAACTTCCTCGCAATCCTCATCAAAAACAAAAGGAACATCCTTCTGCAAGAGGTTGGTAAGAGGCCTAGAAATCTTAGAGAAGTCTTTAATGAACCTTCTACAGAAACCAGCATGACCTAGGAAACATCATATACCTCTGATATCTGTGGGGCAAGGCATTTTCTCAATTGCATCGACCTTAGCCTTATCAACTTCAATGCCTCTTTCAAAAATTTTATGTCCTAAGACGATGCCTTCATTAACCATAAAGTGGCACTTCTCCCAATTCAAGACGAGGTTGGTTTCTTTGCATCTCTGTAAGACTCGATCAAGGTTGCTGAGGCAAACAGCAATGGAAGACCCATAAATGGAGATGTCATCAATGAAAACCTCGACAATCTTTTCACAAAAGTCAGAGAATATAGCCATCATACATCTTTCAAAGGTGGCAGGTGCATTGCATAAGCCAAAAGGCATATGTCTATAAGCAAAGGTACCGAAGGGGCAGGTGAAATTTGTTTTCTCCTGATCAGATTGTGCAAAAGGTATTTGCGAGAAACCTGAATAACCGTCTAGAAAGCAGAATTCTGTGTGTTTGTATAGCCTTTCTAGCATTTGGCCGATAAACGGCAAGGGATAATGGTCTTTCCTCGTTGCCTTGTTCAGTTTCCGGAAGTCTATCACCATCCTATAGCCAGTAATAATCCTTTGTGGGATTAATTCATTCTTATCATTAGGAACGATGGTGATACCTCCCTTCTTAGGTACGCAATGTACTGGACTTAGCCAATCACTATGAGCAACATGATAAATTATTCCTGCTTCCAAAAGCTTTAATATTTCTTTTCTCACGACCTCTTTCATCTTAGGATTTAAACTCCTTTGATGATCATAGCAACTGGTTTGAAGTCAGGATCAGTTTTAATCTTGTGCGCACATAGAGTGGGACTAATACCCTTAAGATCATCTAGAGTATATCCAATAGCCGCACGGTGCTTCCTCAAAGTTTTTAGTAACTTCTTCTCTTCGTGATTCGAGAGGAGAGCACTAATAATAACAGGATCTATCTCCTTCTCATCAAGATAGGCATACTTAAGAGTATCAGGCAACTGTTTAAGCTCGAACACAGGATCACCCTTCAGTGGGGGAGGATCCCCAAGCAGTTCAACATGCAGACTATTCTTGTGAATAGGATATTGTTCTAAGACAATTTTATCTATCTCATCTCTTTCATCCATATGCATATCATTTTCATGCTCAAGCAGATATTGCTCTAAAGGATCCGTAGGAGGTACGACAATAGAGGCAAGAGCAATGATTTCATCCCTACCAGACGACTCTTTTTCATGGGGTTGTCTTCCAAACTTGGAGAAGTTAAATTCATGAGACACACCCTCGAAACTAACAGTGACAGTCTGCTTAATGCAATCAATGTGAGCATTGACAGTGTTGATAAAGGGTCTACCGAATATGATGGGACAAAAGCTATCTTGTGTGGTACCAAGGACGAGGAAATCGGTAGGATACTTCGTCTTACCACACAAGACTTCTACGTCTCTCACAATTCCTAGAGGGCAGATAGTGTCTCTATTAGCTAGCATAATAGTGACATCAATGGGTTCTAACTCCAGCAGGTGCAATCTCATCTTTGATTTCATCATATAGGGAACGAGGTATTGCACTAACACTAGCACCCATATCACATTAACCATGATAACAGTGATCTCCTATCTTGACAGAAACAACGGGCAGGCCAACTACAGGTCTGTATTTGTCTTTCGCATGAGGTTTAGCAATTCTAGGAGAGTCCTCACAGAATTTGATAACCTGCCCGTCTATGTCTTTGGCTAAGAGATATTTGATAATAGCAACACTAGGTTCAACTCTAATTTCCTCAGGGGGTGCAAGTGGTCTAATGTAACCCCTACGTATCACAGTTGGAGCTTTAGAATAATCCTTTTTCCTAGCAGGGTATGGTGGTTTCTCAGCGTAGGCATAAGGAACAATAGGATCACTAAAGGCAATGACTTTCTCCTCAACTAGATTGGGTTTAGCTATGTTGACTTCTACAGGGGGTGATATTTAAACCACTTCTCTTTGGGAAGATCAACATGAGCAGCAAAAGATTCACATAGAGAGGCTACTATCTCAGAGTCAAGTCCATACTTAGCGCTAAAATCTCTAGAAGTGTTTGTTTCATTAAAAGATTTAACGCAATCATACTCGAAATTAATACCTGACTCCTTACCTTCCTCAAGCTCCCAATCTTCAGAGTTACGTTTGATTCTTTCCAATAAATTCCACTTGTGGTCAATATCCTTCTTCATAAAAGAACCTGTATAAGAAGTGTCAAGCATGGTACGATCTTCATGAGAAAGCCGAGCATAAAACTTTTGAGTGATAATTTCTCTCGAGAGTTCATGATTGGGGCATGAATATAGCATTGATTTAAGCCTCCCCCAAGCTTGAGCTATGCTTTCCCTGTCACGAGGCCAAAAATTATAAATATAATTCCGATCACGATGTACTAAATACATAGGATAAAACTTTTGATGAAATTCCAATTTCAACTGATTGTAGTCCCATGATCCAGTATCATCACATAGCCTATACCATGTCAATGCCTTATCCTTCAAAGATAAAGGAAAGACTTTCTTCTTTACCTCATCCTCGGGCAAACCTACAAGCTTAAATAAACCACAAACTTCATCTACATAGATCAGATGCAAGTGTGGATGTGAAGATCCATCTCCTGTAAAAAGATTAGCCAGCAGTTTCTCAAGCATACCCAAAGGAATTTCATATAAGATATTTTCAGTAGGTACCTCAGGTTGAGGAACAACTCCTGGTGCTTCCGTTCGTGGTGAAGATACCCTGAACAAATTCCTCAAAGGAACAGTTTCCATAGTGACAAGTGACAATAAATTTCAGCATAGTATATAAATGTTTCCTTACCAAATTCCACTTACCAAAGGCGCTTCACTCCCCAGCAACGGCGCCAGAAAAGAGTCTTGATGACCCACAAGTATAGGGGATCAATCGTAATCCATTCGATAAGTAAGAGTGTCGAACCCAACGAGGAGCAGAAGGCTCTGATAAACAGTTTTCAGCAAGGTAATAACTGCAAGCACTGAAAGTAGCGGTAACAAGTGATGGTGTAGCAAGGTGAAACGTAGAAAGTGAAAAGTAACAAGTAACAAGTAGTAGCAACGGTGCAGCGAAGTGGCCCAATCCCATTTGTAGCAAGGGACAAGCCTGAATAAAGTCTTATAAGAGGAAAAACGCTCCCGAGGACACACGGGAATTTCTGTCATGCTAGTTTCATCATGTTCATATGATTCGCGTTCTTAACTTTGATAGTTTGATATGTGGGTGGACCGGTGCTTGGGTACTGCCCTTACTTGGACAAGCATCCCACTTATGATTAACCCCTCTCGCAAGCATCCGCAACTACGAAAGAAGAATTAAGACAACGTCTAACCATAGCATTAAACTAGTGGATCCAAATCAGCCCCTTACGAAGCAACGCATAGACTGGGGTTTAAGCTTCTATCACTACTAGCATCAACTACAAAGAGTAATCAACACTACTAGCAACCTTACAAGTGCCAATCGGAGTCGCGAGACGGAGATTGGTTACAAGAGATGAACTAGGGTTTGGAGAGGAGATGGTGCTGATGAAGATGTTGATGGAGATGACTCCCCTCCGACGAGAGGAGTGTTGGTGATGCCGATGGCGATGATTTCCCCCTCCAGGAGGGAAGTTTCCCCATGAGGATCGGCCTGCCGGAGCTCTAGATTGGATCTGCTCAAGTTCTGCCTCGTGGCGGCGGAGAATCCACGAAAAAGCTCCACCTTGATTTTTTCTGGAACAAAACCCTTCGTATAGCAAAAGAGGGGGGCCAGTGGGCCGTCAGGGTGCCCACAAGCCCTATAGCCACCACCAGGGGGGTGGCGGCTACCAGGCTCGTGGGCCCTGGTAGCTTCCCTCTAGTACTTCTTTCGCCCAGTATTTTTTATATATTCCCAAAACATTCCACGTTGATTTTCAGGGCATTTGGACTTGTGCAGAATAGAGGACTCAGACTTGCTCCTTTTCCAGTCCAGAATTCCAGCTGCCGTATTCTCCCTCTTCAAATAGACCTTGAAAAATAAGAGAGAAAAGGCATAAGTATGGTACCACAAGGTAATATAACAGCCCATAAAGTGATAAATATCAACATGCAAGCATGATGCAAAATGGACGTATCAGTAGCCTCCTCCGCAAATGGGTCCACCATAGTAATCATGTGATCGGGTGAATGAGCTGATGGTGGTGGCGAGGATGGTGCAACAGTCTGCCTACATCTTTCGCGACCACCACCTCTCCCTGTACCGTTCCCCTTCTTCTCTACCGGACCAGCACCTCTCCCAGTGGGCAATGCTGCTGACGAAGAAGCACCCGCGGGTGGTATCGTCAGACTATCTACCAAGGCTCTACGGAGAGATAGGGGTGGAATGGAAGTACCACCCCTCGCGTGGGCCGCCGAAGAAGAACCCGTCGAGCTATCTGGACCCGCGCCCACCATCTTTCAACACCTGCTGACCAGCCATGATAAAGATTAAAATAAATTAGAACAACATATAAAAATTGAATAACTGACATGAATAATAATATGTACATATATAATTTAAGTTGGGAATTTTACAATCTAATAACCATCATCAATAAATGCATCATCATCATCACTATCACGCATGTCATCATGAATGACGTGCTCATCGGGTTCAACGGCATGAAGTTGTGGAAGGCCTTTTTGTAATCGGTCAAGCATTGACATGTCATACGCATCAGTAACCTCTTCTAGTTCCAGCTCTGCTGGTTCTGGCTCAGGGGTGAAGTGTGGGTACCCCGACTGATGAGTCGAGATCGCCGTGCTTAGTGATCCCAGATACCGAATAAAAGAGTCTTACATCCATACATACCGTTTGACACAGTAAATGATCACCTCGGTCGAGTCTTACATATATAGGGCCTTAAAGGCCTACACTCCAAACCAGACCAATAGGGGAATTATTGTTTGAAAGCGTGAACCCATGCCATCAGCCTTAACCTACATGCATTCTCACTGGGAAGCATCCTAGCTCGCAAGAATGTCACCGAGTTAATCTTCACCATATCCTGTTCTTTTACACCTAGTCAATGAAATAACCAGTGCCAAGCCAATGAGTACTTTGAATGTACTCGCAAACAACCCATGATATGAACAATGAAAGCGAAGGATAACAATATCATGCATCTTTGGTGTAAGTCATCTAGGTGGAATGATCATGAATATGCATCAAGTTAAAAAATTACTTTTGAAGAACAGGTTACAAATATCAATATATCTGTCGAGGGCTGAACCATCCGGGTTCACCCTATATGCCAAGTCACCGAACTTAGTCATATCATTACTTTCATAACAACACCTTTTTGTTACCACACACACTCACACACACTTGGTTTATGCGGAAACAACTGAACGTAGTTTAAGTAGGATTACCCAACTGTCCTTGACCGTGGACACGACTATTCGAATAGTTTACACTCTGCAGAGGTAGTACGCTGGACCCACGAGATTCGGGAAACTTCTGTGTCATCCACGTCTCGTGGTATATAACATACCCGAGATAAGTACCCGATCAAGGCCTTTCCCCCTGACGATACTAGACAAAGAGGTCCACTCGATTGGTACCCAGCCCACATGTTGTACGTCTTACAAGCCCAACTCTGGACTGTACCAACCATGCGGGGACCAACGGTGTGAGTGGAACTCATAAAAATGGCATAGTCGTCCTACCTGGCACGACCCCATCACGAGAGTGACCACACATCACTCCCGCCACTAGTAATGTGGCTCTTTGCTATCACCGACCAGAGTAATTAACATAGCCCCGTCCCACGAGGGGTAACGTGGTCGTACTGGTAAGGTTGGGATGGCCGACACATCATAAATCTAATCCCGTTTCTGAAACCATACTCACACAAATACTGGGTGCATCACTTCACTGAAAGTGACCACCTAATTCGTCATCACCGTCGGGCATTAGTGGCTCCCGACGGGGTTTTCATAAACTCTTGCTTTATGTCATCAACATGCTCATGATAATACTACTTCTATCTTTACTTGTCAACATGGTATTATCAGGACCCTCAAGGGGTAGGGTCAAGCTCAATGCATGTGCTCCGGGGGAGCCTTTGGTAAAATCATATCAGATGATTACCAGCACTTATGATCATATCCAACGGGAATACTTGCTATTTTAACATGCAAAGTAACATATGCTCAGTCATGGTCAAAGGGTTGCTTGCCTTGCTCACGTAAGTCCTCGGGGTCTTCGAGGTCTTCCGCTCCAACTCCGAATACTCCGTCTACCCGTCAATTATCGTGAGAAACAGCTACAGTAAGCCACACAGCAAGCAAAAAATAAAAGTGCCACAAAAATAGAAGTTATATTTTTCTTGGACCTCTCTGGTCATAAGAAAAATACCTTAATCTTTGCCAAGGGGTTTTGGATCATCAGGGGTGTTTGAATGGAGGAAAGGAGGAATAGGTGTTTATTGAAGGAGCCCACACAAATCATTCTCTTAAAAATGAGTGGAGGCACTCAATAAACAGAGCATGATTTTCGAAATATTTAGGAAGTTGATTCACTCGATTTGGAGTTTATATGAATATCCTAGGAATTTTCTAATGTGGAATAAATAGCAACAGGAAGCTATTTATTTATTGCAACATAATAAAGCCTGAATAAAATGTTGACCAAGGTTCTAAAAATAGGGAATGATTTTAGAAGGCCCTAGGAATTGGAATCACTCCATTTGGAGTTGGTTTGGATCCTCTGGGAATTTGCAAAGTGGTTTAAAATATCGAAATGGGCATTTAGATATTAATACCATAGGAAAGTATTTTTGGAAAAAGGTGCCATGCTCAAATCTGGATAGAACAGGATTTTAGAAACCTGCATATTTTTGAATCATCAAGTTTGGAGTTAGAATGGATTTGATATTGATTTTTGAAATATCTGATATAATAAAAAGGAAAGGAGAACCTTCAGGGGCTTATAACGTATTCGACGTGTTAGATAGACAATGGGCCGGCCCAGCTGCTCCACCACGCGGCAGACCGGCCATGTCGAAGGCGTAAACCAAGATTTACGCCTCTATCACGGAGAGGCGCAGCCCGGCTGGGACGTCTCCACTCACAGGGCTGGGCCTGATCTTGCTGCCGCTGATGGGCGGGGCCCAACTGCCAAGTTCGTCTCCCACCTCCCGCCCTAGTTGGAAGAGTGGGGAGGCTGAACAGGGCAGTGCCCGGCGTAGCTCCGGCGGCTCCGGTCGTCCCCTGGCGTCATTGCGGCCACCAACGCGTGCGGGACGACGAGGCGAGCCTGTCTGGCAGGTCGTTCTTCGCCGGGGAGCTCCAAGGTGCGCGGGATCTCTCCGAGAGGATACGGTGCCGGCAACCGGGAAGAACGGCGCACCGGCCGCTGGGACGAGGGAAAGCGATGGGAGGGCCCTGCGGACGAGCTGGGGTGCTCTGGAGATGCTCTAGGAGGAGGAAAGGGGTCGGGGAGGCACGCGACACCCGGGTCATGGCAGCGGCCATGCTTGCCGAAGAGAAAGGAGTGGAAGAGAAGGCTCGGGAGGAAGAAGGGGAGCTCGAGAGGGGTTCCAGGGAGAGAGGGAGATCTGTAGAGGCAACATTGGCTCGGGGAGGCTCCAAATGGTGAGGGGAAATCGAAAGAAAATCTTGGGAGCTCCCGGAGCTCCAAAGGCACGGGGAAGACACGCGTCCCTGAGAGAGGTTGGCGGCTTCTAGGTGTTGGGAAGAGCTTGGACAAGTCAAATGGGATTCCCTGGTGCTTTGAGACATGCTGCAATGATTGAAAACAGGCTGCAGCAAGAGGACAAGGGGGTAGAGCACCATTATTGCAGGCTGCAAGCGTGGTCACCATGGCAACTCGTGTCCTTAGCGTTGCAATGATCAGTCAAACATGTCCAGCACGTAGGGCACACCTGCCACAAGGAGACTCTGGAGTTTGGCAACTAGTGAAGGTGGTTGAATGGCTGTGGACTGAGGTAAACAATTCAGCAGGAAACAAGAGGCTGATACAAATGGTTTTTATAGGCAAAGATGGGAGGTGAAACCATGTCCTAGAGCATGTGGTATGGAAGGACTACACATCTGCAAAAATTCAGCTCAAGCAAAGAAGTGTAGCTAGCACTTGTTGTACAAAGCTACCTTTCAGCCAGAAATAATCTTGTAGATGTGCTGCTCATTTTCTCCACATGAGCATGCCATGTCTAGGTTTGAAATGAAGCATTGGCATACTAGAGATGCTCTGGAAATAATTGGGAGCCTTGGGTTAATCAGAAGTATGGGAAGAGAGGTAAAACAGTGCAGCCAAGGGTGAAAATGAGGAGTAGTTACAAAGGGTCATTCTCCAATAATTGGCCAGTGGCCATGGGGATGTTACTTGAGGTAAAATGTAACTAGAGATAGCTGTGGTAGAAATTTGAGCTCAAGGGTAAAAGTGGAAGGGGTAAAAGAAGCCAATTTAGTGAGTGCACACAAGGTGTTTGATCTGTGATTTGGGCATCAGATGAATTCCAATGGCTATGAAACTTAACAGGATCAAATAATAGATGAAAATAAGCTTGCACACCAAATTTGGGATTTGCTGGAGAAGTTTTCCAATGTAGACTTGGAAAACCCTTGAAATGGGCAGAAATGGCTTTCTGCTTACTATCCTATTCAAATCAATTCCCACAAATCCAATATGTGGTGTAGGGGCATTATTTGAGCATTAAGGCATGCACAAAAAGTTTGAGGTCTATTGGAGAAACTTTATAATGTAAAGTTTACGAATGTCAGAAATCAACAGAGAGGGTTTTGAGGGTCGTAGGACAAGTTCCTCTATTCTCCTTGATGTGCCACTTGGTGTGGATGCATTATTGGAGTATTAGAACATGTCCACCAAATTTGAGCACAATTGGAGACACTACAGAATGTAGAGTTGCTCAAATTTGAATCTGGACACATAGGGTTTTAGAATAATTAGGAGAGTCAAATCAAGTTGGATTGATACTTGGCAAGATCAACAATCATATCATAGGCCACATGCTGAAATTTTACTGGAGTTTATTGAGAATATTTCTTATAGAAATATTCCAAAAGCTTGAAATAGGCAGGTATGGTTTTGGAGGGGTTTGCCCAATATTTTGAACATCACCATGTGTTGAAACTAATATATATGGAATAAATATATCCACTCAGTTTCCCTAAATTTTCTTAAATATTTTGAAAGCAATAAAAATAACTTTCCTTCATAAGAGACCATTTCTGGCCTCACAGAAAGGCATTTAAATAAAATAATAAAATAACTTTTAAAATAATAATATTGTGGTTTTTGGAAGACACTTTGATAATAGGTTTTAAATAAAATAATTGGTGCCAAATAAATTCCCTAATTGGAGGACTTGTAGTACAAATCTCATCTCACGGGTTTGAAAGTTTAATTCCAAGAAATGCTTTTTGGTGAAAATAATATTTGGTAAAATAGATACTGGTCCTAAACACATGGCATGATCATTAGGCAGGGGAACATGGGATGAGGAGGTGAGTTGGAGAATATCAAGAATCATTGGGGATCAACACAAGCATACCAGGAAGCAGGCAACCAATAGTCAATTCAAGCATCACAAGCATTCACAAAAATTTTGAATTGGTCCTAATTTTTGAAATAATTTAATTAGTCAGGAAATCCAAACACAGGGTGTTACAGATCTTACCCCCTTAAGAAAATCTCGTCCCCGAGATTTCTACGCTAGGGGTTGGTGAGACACAAAAATCTTGAATCGGAGGTAGCCTTCATGTCCCCATGTTGCTGTGGTGCTCTTGAGGTGCTTGATGATACAACTTCGAATGTTCGCACATCCTTGCGTGATCATGAGTGGGATCTGGCAGTAAGTTATGCTTGACCGAGGTCAAGGCTTGGTGAGCTAAGTCTGTGCAAGGTTCTGGCTTGCAAGTGTATTCCAAAGTCAGAATACGTGGCAAGATGGTGTGTGTGGGTTCTAGTCTCGGGCTTCGCATGCCGGTTAGTGACACCTAGATGCCTCATGATAGAACGCACTGCCAAGGTCTTCGTGTAGCTTCCTGCTTACGGGGAAGTCCTTGGCTTCCTTTCGGCAGGCAAGCTATGGTCGCAAATGGTCTTCATCCTTGAGGGCGTTGCAGTGGTCTTCGAAGGCTTCTCGTGAAAGGGTCCGGGTTTGGTCTCACCTATGAGTCTAAGCTCGGAGTCTCAGTTCCAGAACAGGTCCTGCCATCTTGGGGGGGGGGGGTTGCGAGGGGTTCTGGTGAGCGGGCTACCCAAGAGTATAGACCAATCATCCATTCCCAAGGTCTGCGACTCGGCGAGCGGGCGAATCACTTTTGGCAGGTTTTCACCACGACCTACTAGTACCCTAGTCTTTGACTTGAACCAAGGAGAGGTCGTCTGGTTCTTTCGCTTGCCCAAAGGCTTCATCATCTTGATTTGTTGAGGCTTCTTGACGTTGTTGATGTAGTCGGTGCACGGTCGGTGGGTGACCTCTATTGCTTCATCATCGCTGTCGTGGCTTCCTCGTCACGGCGGTTCTTCGTCTTGACTTGAGTAGGATAGACTTTCGTCGTCTTGGGATTGCTTCAATAAGTTCACCTTCTCGAGATATCACTGTTCCCTCGAGAGGCATAACAATCGGCGTTCCTGGGCTTGTCCAAACAGGACTAAGGTGTGTCCTTCCTCTTACTGGGTGAATAAGTATGTCATCAGTGAGGATGACTACATATTTTCCCCAAACAAGACATAAGCACAGTGCTCAAGAGTCGGGTGAGGAGAACGGGGACTTGCTATGGTGGATTGCTGGACGAGGGGGGGGTTATGGTCCACATGACCTGGACCTTCATGCCTATGTTCGTCACATACACAATGGGCGAAGCTTTAGGGTCTCCTGGAACTAGGATGTGGGCGAACAACTATCCTTTCACCTCTAAGCACATTCCTTGGATGCCAATAGTTCGACCTCTAACTCGGGGCAACATCACATCGTCTCATCAAAGATATCATCCCACATGGGTCAACTCCACACCGCTCATGCCAGTCAACTCCAGGGTTGAGGGAAGAACTAACCCAAACACTACCAGTATCAAACATTGCACATGCGTTCTTATGCAAGAACCTCGGGGAGGTATATAAGCTGCTAAGGTTGCACCGGGATGCTACAAATCCAATGTCCAGCTAGATCATACAATGGACAGGGTACTGCATTACTATATTAAGGAAACCCATAGTATACCAATCCAATATCTTGTTTCTTCTCTACGAATCCGGTCAAGTGGTCCATCAAGCCAATCAATCATTACTGGACCTATCACTCCTACAAATCCAACATTGGTGAGGTTCTACATAATCTCTTAGAGTCCTCATAATTCACATATTACTGCAAGGATTACGTCATAGTATGTCCACCAACTTCAATAATCAAGGCCATCTGGTCTCCAAGGCCAAACCACATAGGTTGTAAATCAATTTGGCAACTCCAAGTATACGCACTCCATATTCACCGAGAAACATGGTATCATGATCGAGATTATCGGGCTAAATCCAATTTACTCCGACCCATTTGGTCTCTGTCATCCTCGATGCTCTATTGACATTACCTATCTAAATCCAAGACTCAAGTCCAATAAGAAGTCTACTTGATACTCCAAGTCATTATGGTGAAAGCATCAAATCCTGCCAACTACTTGCTAAAGTCATGTATACCACCAAAATATTGCTGATCGAAATTATGATCGTCCTACTAAATCCAATATTACTCCAAGGATATGTATGTTATGCTACTATATCAATTCGTTCCACCAAATTCACCTACCTTCATAAGGGTCTTATGATCCACCAAGATAGTCTAGCTATATCCTCAAGACACATATCATCACTGCGACAGTCTTTAGTCTATACTCTTATATCTGAGATTGGTCCTTCTTATGGCATCAGGGTTATGGTGCTATCTTAAGATTGAAGGATACTTGTTCACTGCGATCACTTGTTCCATAAGGAACCCGACGCTAAGAGGGGTTTATCGGTGACCTACACGTGTTCTGGCAAGTCCGTGTACTAGACACGTGACCAGAAAATTTGAGCCGGAAAGGCTTGAGGAGGTTATTCTGGTCTAGTGTGGTTTTCCATTCTGAGGGAAAAGCACACTCCTACAGGTGGCGTGTTGTTAAGCATAGCACAGTTAGTGTCTTCAGTGTCAGTCGTCCTTCGAAGTGGATCCTTGGTGCATCTTGCCTTGCCGTCTTCAGTTGTCGAGAGGGGTGAGAGAGAGAGAGCACATAGGGGAGTGTCTAAGGGTTTCATTGCAATCAAACAAGCATTGAAAAGTCAACTCAAACAAGTGCTAAAATCATTTTGAACATCAAAATAAGACGAGTGATATAACTGCATGCTTGTTGCCTAAGCAAAAGTGCGAGTTATATCAAAGCACAAACAACAAAAATAAGCAACACACAACATGGTCCATCCGAACCATTTCACGGACTTGACTTCGCATAGGGGATTCACGACTCATCTTAACCTAGGTCCTTGGACTCGACAGTCGTACTTGCTTCGTGCATCGGAGGGGAGTCCGCTAAGTCTTCTGGACCTTCTCATGGTGGTGCCATGTCTCTTGGCGTTGTTTGCCGAAGTAATTCGCTTGAGTTGTAAAGAACTCTTGTTGTCTTCTCGTCTGGGGAGTTGCTGACTAAGGTGGTTCTTCATGGCTTTTATTGACAGGATCTCCTTGTCTTCATGATCTTGTCAGTGTCTTCTTGTCTTCTGAGGCTTCGAGAGTCTCAAGTGGACATCTTCATGCACTGATATTTGCAAGACATGATAGAGATCTGATCTGTCAATCATACTAACTGCGATATTGACACCTAGAGCGGGGGATGAAGAGAACCATTTTCCTGATCACTAAGGTGAGGTCGACCAAATGGTGAGGTTCTCATCCACCGTTGGTGGTCGACACAATTCCTTATAATTGACAGGGTCGCTCTATTAGTGATGCAGGTCATGGTTTGCATATATTATGTCCAGATTATCGTAGGTGAAAGTGGCATCACTCTTCAAGAGTGCCCAAGGTGTCACCATCTTCTAAGCCTCGGTGTCCTTGTTCCTCATGGAGGTACTTCTGTTGGTGTCGTCTGGTCGCAGGGTTGTCTTCTCTGTCCTTCAGCACAGGTGATTGCCTGGAAAGGTCACTTCCTTCCGGCTGCCCACGATGATTTCAATTTATCCCGTGGTCAGAGGGCATAAGGTACTAGCGATCATTTGCAGTTTTGAAAAAGTAGACGAGGAGTGTCAAGAAAATAAGAGTGGAAGGCTAAAGTATAACCTTCACCTTCTTCGAAGAATTTAGGAGAGTCGAGAAAATATATAGGTTTTGTAAGTATTTTGAAGGATCTGGAAAGCAGTTTTATCAACTAACGTCCGTGCTAACTAAGGCTTCCTACAGTCAGGATGGCTCTGATACTAGCTCTGTGGGTACCCCGACTTCCGAGTCGAGTTCGCCGTGCTCAGTGATCCCAGAGATCAATGCTCACCGACACAGATACCGAATAAAAGAGTCTTACATCCATACATACCGTTTGATATAGTAAATGACCACCTCAGTCGAGTTTTACATATATAGGGCCTTAAAGGACTACACTCCAAACTGGACCAATAGCGGAATTATTGGTTGAAAGCGTGAACCCATGCCATCAGCCTTAACCTACAGGCATTCTGACTGGGAAGCGTCTTAGCTCGCAAGAACGTCACCGAGTTAATCTTCACCATATCATGTTCTTTCACACCTGGTCAATGAAATAACCAGTGGCAAACCAATGAGTACTTTGAATGTACTCGCAAACAGCCCATGATATGAACAGTGAAAGCGAAGGATAACAATATCATGCATCTTTGGTGTAAGTCATCTAGGTGGAATGATCATGAATATGCATCAAGTTAAAGAATTACTTTTCAAGAACAGGTTATAGAAATCAATATATCTGTCGAGGGCTGAACCATCCGGGTTCAACCTATATGCCAAGTCACCGAACTTAGTCATATCATTGCTTTCATAACAACACCTTTTTGTCACCACACACACTTGCACACACTTGGTTTATGCGGAAACAACTGAACGTAGTTTAAGCAGGATTACCCAACTGTTCTTGACCATGGACACGGCTATTCGAATAGTTTGCACTCTGCACAGGTAGTACGCTGGGCCCACGACATCTGGGAAACTTCCATGTCATCCACATCTCGCGGTATGTAACATACCCGAGGTAAGTACCCGATCAATGCCTTTCCCCTGATGATACTAGACAAAGAGGTCCACTCGATTGGTACCCAGCCCACATGTTGTACGTCTTACGAGCACCTACTCTGGACTGTACCAACCATGTGGGGACCAACGGTGTGACTGGAACTCATAAAAATGGCATAGTCGTCCTACCTGGCACAACCCCATCACTAGAGTGACCACACATCACTCCCGCCACTAGTAATGTGGCTCTTTGCTAGCACCGACCAGAGTAATTAAGATAGCCCCGTCCCACGAGGGGTAACGTGGTCGTACTGGTAAGGTTGGGACGGTTGACACATCATAAATCTAATCGCGTTTCCGAAACCATACTCACACAAATACTGGGTGCATCACTTCACCGAAAGTGACCACCTAACTCTTCATCACCCTCGGGCATTAGTGGCACCCAACGGGGTTTTCATAAACTCTTGCTTTATGTCATCAACATGCTCATGATAATACTACTTCTATCTTTACTTGTCAACATGGTATTAGCAGGACCCTCAAGGGGTAGGGTCAAGCTCAATGCATGTGCTCCGGGGGAGCCTTTGGTAAAATCATATTAGATGATTACCGGCACTTATGATCATATGCAATGGGAATACTTGCTATTTTAACATGCAAAGTAACATATGCTCAGTCATGGTCAAAGGGCTGCTTGCCTTGCTCACGTAAGTCCTCGGGGTCTTCGAGGTCTTCTGCTCCAACTCTGTATACTCCGTCTACCCGTCAATTATCGTGAGAAACAGCTACAGTAAGCCACAGAGCAAGCAGAAAATAAAAGTGCCACGAAAATAGAAGTTATATTTTTCTTGGACCTCTCTGGTCATAAGAAAAATACCTGAATCTTTGCCAAGGGGTTTTGGATCATCAGGGGTGTTTGAATGGAGGAAAGGAGGAATAGGTATTTATTGAAGGAGCCCACACAAATCATTCTCTTAAAAATGAGTGGAGGCACTCAATAAACAAAGCATGATTTTATAAATATTTAGGAAGTTGATTCACTCGATTTGGAGTTTATATGAATATCCTAGGAATTTTCTAATGTGGAATAAATAGCAACATGAAGCTATTTATTTCTTGCAACCGAATAAAGCCTGAATAAAATGTTGACCAAGGTTCTAAAAATATGGGAATGATTTTAGAAGGCCCTAGGAATTGGAATCACTCCATTTGGAGTTGGTTTGGATCCTCTCGGAATTTGCAAAGGTGGTTTAAAATATCTAAATGGGCATTTAGATATTAATACCACATGAAAGTATTTTTGGAAAAAGGTGCCATGCTCAAATCTGGATAGAACAGGATTTTAGAAACCTGCAGATTTTTGAATCATCAAGTTTGGAGTTAGAATGGATTTGATATTGATTTTTTAAATATCTGATAAAATAAAAAGGAAAGGAGAACCTTCAGGGGCTTATAACGTGCTCGACGCATTAGATAGACAATGGGTCGGCCCAGCTGCTCCACCACGCGACAGACCGACCACGCCGAAGGTGTAAACCAAGCTTTACGCCTCTATCACAGAGAGGCGCAGCCCGGATGGGACGTCTCCACTCACAGGGCTGGGCCCGATCTGGCTGCCGCTGACGGGCGGAGCCCAACTGCCAGGTTCGTCTCCCACCTCCCGCTCGAGCTAGAAGAGTAGGGAGGCGGAACAGGGCAGTGCCCGGCATAGCTCCGACGGCTCCGGTCGTCCCGTGGCATCGCTACGGCCACCAGCGCGTGCGGGGCGACGAGGCCAGCCTGCCTGGCTGGTCGTTCTTCGCAGGGGAGCTCCGAGGCGCGCGGGATCTCTCCGAGAGGAGATGGTGCCGGCAACCGGGAAGAATGGTGCACTGGCCGCTGGGAGGAGGGACAGCGATGGGAGGGCCCTACGGACGAGCTGGGGTGCTCTGGAGATGCTCTAGGAGGAGTAAAGGGGCCGAGGAGGCACGCGACACCCGGGTCATGGCGGCGTCCATGGTTGCCGAAGAGAAAGGAGTGGAAGAGAAGGCTCGGGAGGAAAAAGGGGAGCTCGAGAGGTGTTCCAGGGAGAGAGGGAGAGCTGCAGAGGCAATAGTGGCTCGGGGAGGCTCCAATTGGAGAGGGGAAACCGAAGGAAAAGCTTGGGAGCTCCCGGAGCTCCGAGGGCACGGGGAAGACACGCGTACCTGAGAGAGCTTGGCGGCTTCTAGGTGTTGGGAAGGGCTTGGACTAGTCAAATGGGATTCCCTGGTGCTCGGAGACATGCTGCAACGGTTGAAAACAGGCTGCAACAAGAGGACAAGGGGGTAGAGCACCATTATTGCAGGCTGCAAGCGTGGTCACCATGGCAACTCGTGTCCTTAGCATTGCAATGATCAGTGAAACATGTCCATCATGTAGGGCACACCTGCAGCAAGGAGACTCTGGAGTTTGGCAAATAGTGAAGGTGGCTTGAATGGATGTGGAATGAGGTAAACAATTCAGCAGGAAACTAGATGCTGATACAAATGGTTTTTACAGGCAGAGATGGGAGGTGAAACCATGTCACGGAGCATGTGGTATGGAAGGACTACACATCTGCAAAAATTCAGCTCAAGCAAAGAAGTGTAGCTAGCACTTGATGTACAAAGCTACCTTTCAGCCAGAAATGATCTTGTAGATGTGCTGCTTATTTTCTCCAAATGAGCACGCCATCTCTTGGTTTGAATTAAAGCATCGGCATACTAGAGATGCTCTGGAAAGAATTGGGAGCCTTGGGTTAAGTAGAAGTATGGGAAGAGAGGTAAAACAGTGCTGCCAAGGGTGAAAATGAGGAGTAGTTACAAAGGGTCCTCCAATAATTGGCCAGTGGCCATGGGGATATTACTCGAGATAAAATTTAACTAGAGATAGCTGTGGTAGAAATTTGAGCTCAAGGCTAAAAGTGGAAGGGGTAAAAGAAGCCAATTTAGTGAGTGCACACAAGGTGTTTGATATGTGATTAGGCCATCAGATTAACTCCAATGGCTATGAAACTTAACACGATCAAATAATAGATGAAAATAAGCTTGCACACCAAATTTTGGATTTGCTAGAGAAGTTTTTCAATGTAGACTTGGAAAACCCTTGAAAAGGGCAGAAATGGCTTTCTGCTTACAATCCTATTCAAATCAATTCCCACAAATCAAATATTTGGTGTAGGGGCATTATTTCAGCATTGAGGTATGCACAAAAAGTTTGAGGTCAATTGGAGAAACTTTATAATGTAAAGTTTACCGAAGTCAGAAATCAACAGAGAGGGTTTTGAGGGTCTTAGGACAAGTTCCTCTATTCTCCTTGATGTACCACTTGGTGTGGATGCATTATTGAAGTATTAGAACATGTCCACCAAATTGAGCACAATTGGAGACACTACACGATGTAGAGTTGCTCAAATTTGAATATGGATAGATAGGGTTTTAGAATAATTAGGGGCGTCAAATCAAGTTGGATTGAGTTGAAACTTGGCAAGATCAACAATCATATCATAGGTGACATGCTGAAATTTTACTCGAATTTATTGAGAATATTTCTTATAGAAATATTCCAAAAGCCTGAAATAGGCAGGTATGGTTTTGGAGGGGTTTTCCCAATATTTTGAGCATGACCATGTGTTGAAACTCATCTATATGGAATAAATATATCCACTGATTTTCCCTAAATTTTCTTAAATATTTTGAAAGCAATAAAAATAACTTTCCTTCATAAGAGACCATTTCTGGCCTCACAGAAAGGCATTTAAATAAAATAATAAAATAACTTTTAAAATAATAATATTGTGGTTTTTGGAAGACATTTTGATAATAAGTTTTAAATAAAATAATTGGTGCCAAATAAATTCCCTAATTGGAGGACTTGTAGTACAAATCTCATCTCACGGGTTTGAATGTTTAATTCAAAGAAATGCTTTTTGGTGAAAATAATGTTTGGTAAAAATAGATACTCGTCCTAAACACATGGCATGATCATTAGGCAGGGGAACATAGGATGAGGAGGTGAGTTGGAGAATAGCAAGAATCATTGGGGATCAACACAAGCATACCAGGAAGCAAGCAACCAATAGTCAATTCAAGCATCACAAGCATTCACAATTTTTTTAAATTGGTCCTAATTTTTGAAATAAGTTAATTAGTCAGGAAATACAAACACAGGCTGTTACATGAAGTCGGATTCATTGTCGCTGTCTACTTCCATGTTCTGGGGTGAAGCACGGCGGTTCTTGAAACGTTTCTTGGAAAGACGTGTTTCTTGGAAGAATTCTCCATCATATGTATCTGGGTTAATGTGAGGTTCATAATCCTATTCATTTGGGGGAGGTGGTGTCACACGTGGCGGCACTTCATAAACAACATACCAACCTTCCAAATTCTTATCATTTTGGCATGCCCGCGGTAGATACAAACTTCGGTCGCCTGTTGAGTCGTAATATAGACATCGGGAACATCTAAATGGGTGTTTGGATTGATTTCGATTAGTCCTATATGTTCATGAGTCCTAGTCTCCTTCAGCTGGAACCAATAACATTTGAAGACTACGACGTTCGGTGGGTTTTCACCATAGAATTGAAGTTCATAAATTGCTTCAACTCTTCCATAATACTCGATACCACCTTCGCCAATAGCAAAGAGACAACAATTTGTAGATTTCCGGTCGGGCATAGATAGCTCTTTGCCAAAGGTACGAAAGAGATGCCCGTTGATGTTGTATTTCTCAAATGAACGGACCTTATAGTCAAAACCATTAGCGGCTTGTCTCAATTCGGCGTCCATAGAATCTGAATTAGCCTACAAGTTTAATACGAAACGATTGTTGCATTAGCCGCAAGTTAGACCAAGAAATGAAATGGTCCATTACTGATAATTACCATTTTTTTGAACCAAGAGATGAAACCGAGATAGCCGCCTCCATGCTTTGCCAGAAGCTCATACTCTTCGACAAATTTTTTTGGATCACCGCTCCATCCGAGAATTTGGCGACGTACCGGATGTATGAAATATTCGGGAATAAGAGCAGTTCAAAGGAATTAGAAGTTACGGAAAAATGTGCCGAGAACTTACTCGATGTACGGGCGCACTTCTGTTAGGTTGTTGAAGATATACAACAAAATGTTCCGCCATTCTTCGACATCCAACGTTATTGGTTTCGAAGCACCGGCTGGTGCGAGTTTCCCTTTCAATAGGTTGAGGTTGGATCCACCTTTTTTAGGGTCTGCATCATTGTACCGAGGCTTTGGATTATGCAAATGATGATTTTTGGCTTCGTGGTGTGCTGTCACAAAGTTTTCCACCTCCTCCGTAATGAATGCCTGAGCCATCGATGCTTCAATTCTACGCTTATTTTTCCATTTAGCTCGAAGCGTCTTCTGCATCCTCTCAGTTGCATAGCACCAACGATTTTGCACGGGCCTACCCAATCTTCCCTCGGTCGGTAGATGTAAAATCAAATGCTGCATTGGATTAAAGAAGCCCGGCGAAAAGATCTTCTCTAACTTGCACAACAACTCCGGTGCAAACTCCTCCATGTCATCTACCACGCCAGATGACAATTCTTTCGCACGAAGAACACGGAACAAATATCTCAGCTCCGCCAGTACTAGCCATTCATGCTCAGGAATAAAGCCACGTAACATCACCGACATTACCCGCTCAAGCCATATGTGCCAATCATGACTCTTGAGATCAAAGATTTTTATTTTTTCAAGACTCGCTCCCCTCTTTAGATTCGGTGCATACCGATCAAGCAACATCAAGTGCATTTTGACCCACAAGATAATTTCCCTCAAAGCTGGCCTTCCAAGATTGAACCAGGCCTTTGGCTTCGACCACTTCTGCTTTCCTTTGCCTTCTCGCATGTTTTGTAATGGTCTATGACATAGTGTCTCTTGATTGACTCTAGCCTTAGTATTATCCTTTGTCTCTTGATTGACTCTAGCCTTAGTATGCATGTATGTCGAACAATGTACCAAAAATAGCCTCTCCGATATTCTTTTCAGTGTGCATCATGTCGATATTGTGTGGAAGAAGGAGGTCTTTGAAGTAAGGCAGATCCCACAAGCATGGTATGTGAGTCCACGCATTTTTTGAATTATACCACTTGAAATACCCTGGATGCTCTGGAGGAGTCTAGAGGGTGTTTAACTGATCCAGGATCTGTTGGCCTGTCAGCGCAGGTGGTGCCAAGTTTTTGACAACTTTACCTTTGGTAAAGTTCTTCTTGTCTTTTCTGAACTGATGGTCAGGATCCAGGAACTTCTATGCAAGTCAAAGCAAGAATACTTCTGACCCTCCTGCAACCAATGAAACTGAAGACTTGCCTTGCATGTGGGGCACGGGAACTTTCCATGCACACACCATCCAGAGAATAGCGCATACGCCGGCAAGTCATGCATAGAGTACATGTACCACATATGCATTTTGAAGTTTTCTTTTCTAGTGGCATCATATGTCTTGACCCCATTAACCCAAGCTTCTTGCAATTCATCCTTAAGTGGCTGCATGTACACATTCATATTCTTCCCTGGATAATTGGGTCCTGGAATTATCAACGTCCGAAATATGTTCTTTCTTTGCATAATCTGCCGGGGGGAGATTGAGTAGAATGAAGAATACAGGCCAACAACTGTATTGGGTTGTCTTCATGCCGAAGGGATTAAAACCATCTATGGCGACACAGACTCGAGGATTCCTTGGATCTGCCGCTTTATCGTGATGCAATCTATTAACGCTTTCCACGCTTCCCCATCTGATGTGTGTACCGCCATCTTATTCCCATCCGCATCTAGTTCGGTTCTTTTGCCCAATTTGTGCCATGTCATTTGTCTCGATGTCTCTTCGACCATGAAAATACGTTGAAGCCTTGGTATGATTGGCATATACCGAAGAACATTAACTGCAATTTTGGTCTGCCTCTTCTCACCATACTGTTGTCTACCACAAGATACCCGCAACACTTGCAAATGGGACAATAGTCCAAGTGTGCATACTCCTTCGTAAATATGGCACATCCATTCTCACAGGCATCTATCTTCTCATAGGGCATCTTAAGTACACGAAGTATTTTGTCCGACTGGTATAGGTTTGCACGCATGACATGGCCTTTGGGTAGAAAGCGTCCAAATAGTGTCATCATTGCGTCGTAGCATTCTCTTCCCAAGTTGAACTGAACCTTCAGAGCCATTACTTGTGCAATGGCATCCAGCTGACAAAGCTCAGTGTGCTCGTGGAGAGGACGTTTTGAAGACGCCAACATTTCATAGAAGGCCTTTGCACATTCCTCCATCTCATCTTCCGAATCCCGAGCATCGTCGAAGTCTTGCACCATGTCTTCGATGTTGGTACCATGCTCGCCGGTGCAACGACGAACCACCTCAGCTCTAGTGGTTGTATAGACTCACCATGAAATGTCCACACCGTATAATTAGGCTTAAAACCCCTCCTCTGAAGGTGTTTAATCATTATAGCCTCTGCCCTTTTTTTATAGTTGTCGCATAAAGGACTAGGGCACCAGTTTGTTTCCTCGCCATTTGCAAATACGGCTTTCACAAACTCCTTGGTTTTTAGAAACCATTCTTTCGTCATCTCTTTCTGAGTAGGGTGACCGATGTACATCCACGCACGATCACTCATCTTGCCTAGCTACTAAACACACAAGAAATATATTTATATATAATTCAACATATATATTCATCAGTTAATCAAGTTCGCCAGTTTTATTACGTCCATGCAACCTACACGCTAATAGGTAAAGATAGGTCCTAAGCCCACCCGAGTATGTGTAGATTGGGTTTGTTTTCCCATGCTGTGCTCCGGATCCAACGCAAAATTTCGGCAGCACCTCCCTGTTGTTCTCCTGATACACGTCTCCACAATAAACAGAGAGGATGTGTATCCGGAGAACAACAGGGAGGCACTAACGAAATTATGCATCTGATCCGGAACAAAGCATATGGGAAAACGAACCCAATCTACACATACTCGGGTTGTCCATGGATAACGTTGGACAATTCGGTAGAATCACGGTTATACATAAATGCAAATGCATGCATATTTGTAACTGTAAATCTTTCGAATGGGAGACGCATACTGCTCACGCATACTAATAAATTAATTTAATTACCTATATCTAGCAAGTTTCATCCGAAGACCGACCCACAACAAATGAAGGGGAGAGGAGGAGATGACATTTGTACTTACCCACGAATGCAGGGGCGGAGCTAGTAGAACGCACGGGGAGGTCTTCGCACAGCAGACCTCATAGCGACGAGACAACTGTCACATGTAAATCCACCCGATCAACACAAATATTTTGTGTTCATTAATAAAATCGAAAAATATATGACCTAACAGAAATATATATATGACCTATATAGATGTCATCTAGGGTTCCATAAAAAATCGTGCCGGGGTGTCGTCGAGATGTCGTGACGGGGCATCGTGTCGGGGTTTCGGGGCATCGTGTCGGGTGTCGTGGTGTCAGGGTTTCGTTTTCTTATTCTTCATCTTCTTTTTTTCCACTTCTTCCTTTTCTTCTTCCTTCCTTTTCTTCTTCTAAATTTTCTTCTTCTTCTTCTTCTTCTTCTTCCTTCTTTTCCTTTTTCCTCTTCTTCTTCTTCTTCTTCCTTCTTTTGCTTTTTCCTCTTCTTTATTCTTCTCCTCTCTCCTCTTTTTCTTCTTCTTCTTCTTTTTCTTCTCCTCCTGCTCCTGCTCCTTCTCCACCTCCTCTTCTTCTTCTTATTCTTCTTCCCTTATCTACTAGGAAAGCACTTAAAATCAGTCGGTTGATTACTGGCAGAAATCAGCCGTGTTGGTGGCACACCACGCGTCCTTGTGTCACGTCCTAGTCATCTCGTACCTAACCCCATGTAGCTCATCCCTCAATAAACCTTTATCTTCTGTTCCGCTCTCTCCAACCACTCGTCCTTCTCTCCAATCTCGCAGAGCTGTTGGAGTATCCTCGATGCTGCAATGGAATATCACGGGTGCCCGTGAGCTCGATGCCATCGTAGCCATGGCACGTGAGTGACAAGCTCACCGACGTTTCCTAACGTTGTGGCTGGTGCAAGCATAGGCGGTTGTCGGAGGGCTCTACACGGGCAACTACTAACCTCACAACTAACCTAACTAACAGTAGGTAATTAACAACTAAACTAACAACTAACCTAATTAACAGTAGGTATTACCACTAACAGCTAACCTAATTACCACTAACAAACTAACAACTAACCTAACTAACCTAATTAACAATAGGTAACCACTAACAACTAACCTAACTAACAATAGGTAATTAACAACTAACCTAACTAACCTAATTAACAAATCAAACGAAAAGGGAAAAAATAAGGACTCGCCGGAGGGGGGCGGTCGGGCGATGAGGAAGGCGTAGGGAGGATGGCCATAGAGGAGGAGGGGGCACAGGGAGGAGGCGGTGCTCCGGCGTCCGTGGTGGAGGAGGAGGTCCCGGGGAGGAGGAGAGTGCGTTGGTGGAGGAGGAGGCGGTGGTGGAGGAGGGGGAGCAGGGAGGAGGAGGTCGCGGTGGTGGAGAAGGGGCGAGCTCCGGCGGCGGTGGTGGAGGAGGAGCTCCCGGGGAGGAGGAGGGCGCGATGGTGGAGGAGGGGGCGGTGGTGGAGGAGGGGCGCGGGGAGAGGAGGGTGCAGTGGTGGAGAAGGGGCGAGCTCCGGCAGCGGTTCGCATGTGGGGAGTAGGGGAGGGCGGCGAGCTCTGGTGCCGGTGGGGGTTTCGGGGGCGAGAGAGAGAGGGATTCAGTAGGGGAGAGAGGGGTGTGGGGGTGGGGGCGACGTTAGGGTGCCATCCTCTTTGCCGTCTGCCCCCTGACGGGAAAGAGGTACAAGGCACACGACAAAGAGAGAGGCCGTTAGGGGGAGAGAGGGGGTGCGGGGTGGGCCGCCCCATGCTCTTTGCCGTCAGCTGGCACGTGACAAAGAGCAGACTGATGGCAAAGATTATCTTTTCCATCAGTCTGCTCTTTGCCGTCTGGTTTCTCGTAGCTTTTCGCACTAACAATCACTTGGGAGAAGTTATGGGTACTCAACGTCGTGGTATCAGCTGAAGCTCTTTAGACGTCAGCAATGGAGCGATGCACGCTCGAGTGGCCCGGATAAGCATCATTCTTGTATAAGAGGTGCCAAGACTGACATCGACCGCCCTTGCATCATGTAGGAGCGCAAAGGGTGATGGGCCGATGACCCCAGCGCGCTTAGGATTTAGACCGGCGGGCTGGCCTCTCTGTTGAGCCTAGGTAGGGCTGCGACGTGTTGTTGTTCCAAGGCTGGGAATGACCGACGAAAGTGTGTCCGACAAGATTTTATCGAGCGTGTTGGGTATTGTGGTGCACCCCTCCAGGGATGAAAATTAACTATTCGAATAGTTGTGTCTACAATGACAGGACGACTTGGATTTGTGCCCCGATCATATACAACTTCAACTTTTACTTAACTGGAATGTTTGCTCCGAGATTACTTTCTCGTAGGGAGTGGAGGAAGAATCTCTAGGCGTGACCTTTTTAAATTGCTGCAACAATATGAGTACATAATTTTGTTACTTGCTCTACTCTTGTCTATTGCTGCAAGACCCCTGGAGATGCTAGTCCTTGATAGGACTAGTCCTTGATCTCTTTTCCCGCACTACTACAGTTAGTCCACATATAACCCCATTCCTTTGATACTGATGCATACTTAGCATAGTTCTGATCTCAGTCTTCAGAGTACTTTGGACGAGTACTCACCATTGCTTTGCTCCCCTTTTCCCCTTGATACGATTGCTGCGACCACATGATGGAGCCCAGGAGATGGCGTATCCCACCGAAGACGATTGCTACCCAGACAGTGCCTACTACTACGTGGAGGCCGCTGATGACTAGGCGTAGTTTGGGAGGTTCCGAGGCAGGAGGCCTCACCTTGTTCAATCGATGTATCTTTTGTGCTAGCCTTCTCTAAGGCTTTTCACTTCTTAACGTGTGTACTTAGATATTTGTTGCTTCCGCTGACTCGTGTGTTTCTCGACCTTCTGTATTCTAGCCCTCAAGGACCTTGGCTTGTAGTATGAAGCTTGTATGTGTTTATTTGTGTCTAGAGTTGTGTTGTGATATCTTCTCGTGAGTGCTTGAGGTTGGTCGTACGCATTTGCATGTATGATTAGCGTACGATCAAATTGAGGGCGTGACAAGTTGGTATCCTAGCCGACTACCTGTAGGTAGCCCCCTTTCCAACTCCTTGGCCAAAGTTGACTCTAGTATTTGAAAAAATATTACTAACATTATTGTGTGGCTTACGGGCCCACATCTCAATCTGTTGGTATTAGTATCTTTTACTCCTCTTCTATACTCTCGGTTCTGATCTCTCTTCTCTTTCAGGCTAAAGAATTTGCTAACTCTAACATTAGGTTCTTGTAATCACATTGACCCAGAGAGCTGGATTATCAACTGCTGTTCTTGTGATAATATATTACACACCCTGTAATTTGACATCCTTGAATCTTCCTTTTCAGATTCGTCCCGCAAGGCAGATCGCACGCCTGACTATGGCCGTTGATGCGACTGGTTTCCTGGCCATTCTAGTCGACTTCTTAACCAGGCTGGGATATCGCTGGTACCCCGAGTACACTTTGTACGAGGATTTCCATGAGTTCAACCAGGGGCAATACCAGGCTGAGGTTCGCATCTTCGATCAAATGGGCATATCCACGAACGAGCTCCACACCTTCTGTGGTGGTGGGTTGACGATCGATATGGCCGTCCATGATGTTGGCTTTATCTCAATCACCTGCGTCCGTGGATTGCACCCTTGCCTAGAGGGGACTCCATTCAGATACATCCCGTATGCTCTTACTCGGGATGAGACTGTATGTGATCTCATTGCCTACACCGCCTTTGTTCGGGAGCGCAACGACCGATCCTACGCACTATCTATACCCCTACATGAGTCGTTGCTACGACCCACAGGTTCTGGTACAGTACATTGAGGCGCTGGATAGTGCCTTCCGAGCTCAGGCTTTTGAGATGTACGCCACGCGTACCCGTCTTTACGACACATTGACACAGTTGCAGTAAGCAGTCGATGCGAGGATCCATCTTGAGTACATCCTCCACCCACACGAGACAGAGATACCACCATGCCTTGACTGGCCTATTGTTGGAGGTCGTAGCCCTGCACTTGGACCTCGACTCCCTGATTGGATGCATTACGAACACATGAGTCGCAACGGATGCAAAACCCTACCCCTAGGTTCTCCTATCAGGGTCACCGTCAGCTATTTGGATTTAGTCGTTTTCTCCAACGTTGATGTAGCATTATCGCTATGTCTCATTGTTGTATCCCTCCACCGCGTGCGTGCATGCCGCCTAGTGAGTCCGGGTTATCGCCAAAATTTCTAGTTTGTAATCTGTAAGTGCATCTAGTACCCCTTAGTGATTTTGGTGGTTTGAAGACTTATAGGTTAAGTATCTAATGTGTTCATGAGTGTACACAGGATCTATAAGTCGCTGAGGAATTTGAAATATTCGATGAATATCGACCCCTAAAAATGTATATCTTCGGCTGAAGAAATTGGTCTTCTGTTGAAGAATTGAATCGCAAAGAAATTGCGATGAAATTGATATTCCTCATGAAGATATTGAAGATGAGGAATTCGGTGCGTCTTGAAGGAAATCAATCTGAAGACTTCGAAGCACGAAAATTTGTTCTTTCTGTTTTATTTTCTTCACTCTTGAGTCATAGGAACACCGTACTGTTAAAGGGGTCGAGGTAACACTTTGGAATGAATTTCCTCATGATGCTCAACCCAAGCCTAATCCTACCAAAAGCCTCATATGAGGAATATGAGAGACATGAGGACTCTCACAGTAGAGGGTCCCGCCCGTTGCTGCAATTCGCGCCACATCACCGATCTTATCCACACCAACAGTCATATTATTTAAGGGCATTAATGTCAAATCATGTTGGGATGCTCCTAGTCTATAAATAGCCACCCCACAACCATTTGCTGGATGGCTGCTCCATGAGAAACTGACATTTTTCATTTAGAGCAACCCAAATTCCTTAGAGTCTTCGAGAGTAAATCATTAGTGAGGAAATACCGCAAACACCAAACCACAAACCAAAGCCAAGTGATTGAGCATCCTGAAGAATTTGTTCCTGTGTGGGACTGAAGTCTTTTACCTTTGAGGATTGTGCATCCTCCATACGGTTAGGCGTCATGGTCTAGAGCAATCCAGTAGTCAATTGTGGATCGTCGGTACCAAGTTTGTGAGGGTTTGGAAGTCTGCCCTGAAGACTTACCACGAGTGTTGGGCGAGGACTGTGTGTCCTTAGCTCAAGGAGGATACGGTAGGGACTATGTGTCTTTGGTTTCATTACCAAGACGCTCCAAACCAGACGTACAACTGTCACATCAGTTGGAACTAGGTCATCAACCAGTGTATTCACTGTGATACAGGTTCTATTTCTTCAACTCTATCAATTCCTCAATATTGTATGTTGAATATTTTCATTGTCACTGTTTGAAGAATTTGCTGAAGACTTTCTATGAATTTCCTCAACCTCAAATTCTTCATGCGGGTTAATCATCACCTGCTTTCTCTGTGCCTGCGTACTCTGCAAACTGTCTTTCATATTCCTCATCTTGAAAACTGCTGTAGTGATACTCTGCACCTCTGATCCTTTGCTGTTTCCGCTGCAAGTTAGTCATCAGTGAGGAATTTCCTCAAAAGGAATTTCCTATGTGATGAAATTCTAAAAATCTCCTATGCACCCCCCTCTAGTCGATATAACGCACTTTCAATTGGTATCAGAGCAAGGTACTCCCTTGTTCTGTGTGATTTTGGTTTAACCACGTGGAGTTTTAGTTATGTCGACTGCAGGCATGGTCAAGGTTACAGCAGGATATCCTACTTTCGAAGGAAAGGACTTTCCCTTCTGGAAGACCAAGATGCAGATCCATGTACAAGCTATTGACAATGATCTCTGGAATATTGTGGAACATGGTGTTCCTTTCATCACCGCTACCGTCTCTGCCGCTGATGTGAAGAAATTCAAGCAACTTGATTCTCAAGCGAAGAATATCATTTGTGGCCATCTGAGAAAAGGTTAGTATGGCAGAGTGAGTGCTTTGGGCTTAGCAAAACTAATCTAGGAAAGGTTGTCCAAAGTAAATGAAGGAGTACCAACCCAGCGTGACTCTCGTGTTGATGTTCTTCGCAATATCTTGAATCGCTTTGTAAGTGCATCTAGTGCCCCTTAGTGATTTTGGTGGTTTGAAGACTTACAGGTTAAGTATCTAATGTGTTCATGAGTGTACACAGGATCTATAACTCGCTAAGGAATTTGAAATATTCGATGAATATCGACCCCTAAAAATGTATATCTTCAGCTGAAGAAATTGGTCTTCTGTTGAAGAATTGAATCGCGAAGAAATTGCGATGAAATTGATATTCCTCATGAAGATATTGAAGATGAGGAATTCGGTGTGTCTTGAAGAAAATCAATCTGAAGACTTTGAAGCATGAATATTTATTCTTTCTGTTTTATTTTCTTCACTCTTGAGTCATAGGAACACCATACTGTTAAAGGGGGTCGAGGTAACACTTTGGAATGAATTTCCTCATGATGCTCAACCCAAGCCTAATCCTACCAAAAGCCTCATATGAGGAATATGAGAGACATGAGGACTCTCACAGTTGAGGGTCCCGACCGTTACCGCAATTCGCGCCACATCACTGATCTTATCCACACCAACGGTCATATTATTTAAGGGCATTAATGTCAAATCATGTCGGGATCCTCCCAGGCTATAAATAGTCGCCCCCACAACCATTTGTCGGATGGCTGCTCCGTTAGAAACTAACACTTGTCATAAGAGCAACCCAAATTCCTCAAAGTCTCCGAGAGTAAATCATCAGTGAGGAAATACCCCAAACACCAAACCACAAACCAAAAACCAAGTGATTGAGCATCACTGAAGAAGTTGTTCCTGTGTGGGACTGAAGGCTTTTACCTTTGAGGACTATGCATCCTCCAGATGGTTAGGCGTCATGGTCTAGAGCAATCCAGTAGTCAATTGTGGATCGCCAGGTGATCAAGTTTGTGAGGGTTTGGAAGTCTGCCCTGAAGACTTACCACGAGTGTTGGGCGAGGACTGTGTGTTCTTAGCTCAAGGAGAATAAGGTAGGAACTGTGTGTACCGGGACTGTGTGTCTTTTGGTTTCAATACCAAGCCGCTCCAAACCAGATGTACAACTGTCACAACAGTTGGAACTGGGTCATCAACTACTCTCTTCACTGTGAAACGGGTTCTATTTCTTCAACTCTTTCAGTTCCTAATATTGTATGTTGAAGATTTTCATTGTCACTGTTTGAAGAATTTGCTGAAGACTTTCTATGAAATTCCTCAACCCCAAATTCTTCACGCGAGTTAATCCTCACCTGTTTTCTTTGTGCCTGCATACTGTGCAAACTGCTTTTCATATTCTTCACCTTGAAAACTGTTGTTGTGATACTTTGCACTCCTTATCCTTTTTTGTTTCCGCTGCAAGTGAGTCATCGGTGAGGAATTTGCTCAAAAGCAATTTCCTCCGTGACGAAATTCTAAAAATCTCCTATTCACCCCCTCTAGTCGATATAACGCACTTCGAATTGGTATCAGAGCAAGGTACTCCCTTGTTTTGTGTGATTTTGGTTTAACCACATGGAGTTTTAGGTATGTCGACTCCGGGCATGATCAAGGTTACTGCAGGATGTCCTACTTTCGAAGGAAAGTACTTTCCCTTCTGGAATGACCAAGATGCAGATGCATCTACAAGCTATTGACAATGATCTCTAGTATATTTTGGAACATGGTGTCCCTATCATCACTGCTACTGTCTCTGCCGCTGATGTGAAGAAATTCAAGCAACTTGATTCTCATGCAAAGAATATCATTTGTGGCCATCTGAGAAATGGTCAGTATGGCAGAGTGAGTGCTTTGGGCTCAGAAAAACTTATCTGGGAAAGGCTGTCCAAAGTTAATAAAGGAGTATCAACCCAGCGTGATTCTCATGTTGATGTTCTACGCAATCTCTTCAATTGCTTCAATAGGCTTGACAATAAAAGCTGACAAGATACCTTTGATTGCCTCACTGACATATCAAATGAACTACAAGCACTAGGAGCTCGAGACATTACTGACCATGAAGTTGTGAAGAAACTGCTAAAATCATTGGATTCTTCATTCGATACTTTAGTTCTGATGATTCAAGAAAGACCAGACTATAAGATGCTTCATCCTGCTGATATACTTGAAAGACTCAATACTCATGAATTCCAATAAGAAAAAAAAGAGAGATCTATATGGACCAAGCTATTCTAGACCTCATGCATTCAAGGCCAAAGCAATTTCCTCATCTGAAGAAGAAGACTTGGATGGTAGCATTGGTGATCCTGAAGAATTTGGACATGAGCTTGCAATACTCGTGAGGAAATTCCAGAAGTTTACAAGATGTGGCCAAGATGCAAGACGTGGCTAGGAAATTCCAGAATTTTACAAGACGTGGCCAGGATGCAAGAATTTGGACAGGAGCTTGCAATGCTCGTGGAAATTCAAGAAGAGATATAAGGAAATCAAAATCTTCATCTAAGGACTACAAGAAAAGATCCTGCCATAAATGTAAGAAATCAGGTCACTACATTGCTGATTGTCCTCGTTGGGTGAAGTAATCAAAGAAGAAGAAATACAAGGATGAAAGTTCTGATGACTCGAAGAAAAAGAAGAAATCTTCAAAATACTCATCCTCAAAGTCCTCATCGCACAAGAAGACTAGTTTCAGAAAGGCTCGGGCCCTTATTGGCAAGGAAATTAATTTTGAGGCAGAAACCGAGGAATGTGATGAAGAAGAGGGTTCTAATGAAGACTCAGAATTTGGACAGGCAAGCCTTGCACTTGCAACCACATCCGTCAGCAAGTCAATCTTCAACCTTTAAGAAAATGATAACACCATCCACACTGATGACTATGCTAATGACTTCGCTCCAACCTATTGCTTCATGGCAAAAGGTTCAAAGGTACCGAATGATGCTTCATCCTCTGATTCAAGTGACTGTGAACCTGATGATTATAAAAAACCCAGTTACAGTAAACTTGCTATCATTGCTACTACACAACAAACTGCCCTAGAAAAGCTTCAAAAACTGCTAGACAGAAGCAATGATCTGTTGAATGATGAAATGAATCTTATGCAAATCCTCACTGAAGATACGAAAAATCTTCAGTCCATATTTGATACTCTTCAAGATCGTCATGTTACACTCCTCGCTGATCATGAGAAACTTTCCTATGAATTTCTTCAAAGGAAACTTGATCTTGAGAAGCTGAGGATTTCTCATGATGATCTTCATATGGAAAATGATTCATTACTAGCTCAAGAGATCAGTGCTGCTCAGGCTGAATTCATTCCTCCATGTCTTAAATGCATCGAACGTGAAACTGCTAATTCTTCACTAGAATCATCAAATGCTTCTATGAATCATCAAATGCTTCTATTGCTATAAATTCTTCAACTGCTCCTGTAGTGTCAAATTCCTCACTTGAGGAAACCACAAATGTTAGTGATGAAAATGCAGGACTGAAGGAATTGTATGTGACAGGCATATACAAAAGTCTCAAAGGACACCAAACCCTTTGTGATGTGCTCAAAAATAAGATCTTGAACAGGAACTCAGTGAAAGAAGGAATTGCCTTTGAGAGGAAATTGAATGTTGATCGATCATACTGGAAACTTGAGCAGTATCCCAAAACCTCATGGGTTGCTGCTAAAGGGCCTCCTGTTGATCCATCCAATCTACCATGCTTTGCATGTGAATTATCCTATTCCTCAGATGGGTCATTTAACTCCAACTATAAACTATTCAAAAATCAATCTGGTGAAGTATTTGCTCGATATGTTGGAACTAACTCCAGGAATGGGCCTCCCCGGAGGAAAATCTGTGTCCCCAAAAGTTGCCATCAAAATCTTCATGTGAATGTACTCATGACACCACCTAAGAAGAATTTGAACCCCAGATCAAATTTCTTAGGAGGACCAAAGTCTTCAAGAGGATCAAAATCCTCAACTGGTCAAAACTATGCTCGTACCCGTGCTAATGCTTCTAACATGCACGGAAATTACAAGGAATATGAATATGAGCGTTATTATTCAAATCATTATGTTCATAAATCCTCAAAGAAATTATCTGCATATTCATTTGAGTACTTTAACCCTCCTACTGTTAAGAGAAGTGCATTAGCTTCAATGCTCCCTTTCTCATATGGTGCTCGGAGGATGATGAATGCCTCACCACCTCTTCAGATGTGGGTGGTGAAGAAATTGAACTAATCACTTCTGCAGGTCAGGTCTCTAGGTGAAAATCATCATCTGAAGAATCTGCTGGAGACCTGAGGAACATGCTTGATAGGGCGCAAGCTAATATTGATGAAATGAAATATTTCACTCGTCCTCAAAATTAATGTTTATGATGAAATTCCTATCTGATGAAATTGATATCATATTCTTCATGTCTGAAGCATATGAGATGGTAAGTTGTACAAATTCATCTGTAGGATGACAAACCCAGGAGTACAGAGTGGGTTCTTGATAGTGGCTGCACACATCACATGACTGGTGACAAAAGCTTGCTGATGAATATGCCACTAACTCCATCACCCCTGAAGCAAATCGCTTATGCTGACAAAGGTAAAAGCAAGGTATTGGGACTTGGCAAAGTGGCTATTTCCAAGGACAGGCACATGGACAAAGTGATGCTTTTTGAATCCCTTGGGTTTAACCTCATGTCAGTCTCAATGCCTTGTGATCTTGATACGGTTGTTATCTTTGGAAGATATAGATGTGTTGTCATCATGGAATCTGACAGATCCAAAGTCTTCGAAGGTGTTAGAAGAGGGGATTTGTACATTGTTTATTTCTCTACAGGTCCTCAACCAGCCACTTGCTTACTAGACAAAACCTCAGAACGGTGGCTATGGCATCGAAGACTTGGTCATGCAGGCATGAGGAATTTGCACACGCTTGCAAAGAAGAATCATGTCATCGGCATCGAATCAGTCAAATTCCTTAAGGACCACCTCTGCGGTGCTTGTCAGTCTGGGAAAATGACCAGATCCAAGCACCCCTCGAAGACCATCATGACCACTACTCGTCCATTTGAATTGGTTCACATGGATCTATTTGGACCTACTCATTATGCCACTCTAACAAATGCAACATCTTTATATGCCTTTGTCATAGTTGATGACTATTCAACATACACTTGGGTGCATATCATTTTGTATAAAACTGAACTGCAGGGAGTCTTCAAACGATTTTCCTCAAGGGCGTCGACGAACTTCGGCATCAAGATCAAACACATCAGGAGTGATAATGGAACAGAGTTCAAAAACACTGGTCTCGATAATTATCTTGATGAACTTGGTATTACTCACGAATTGTGTGCTCCTTATACTCCTCAACAGAATGGCGTCGTCAAAAGGAAAACAGGACTCTGGTTGAGATGGGACAAACTATGCTTGAAGAATATCAGAGTCCTCGTCGTTTCTGGACTAAATCAATCAACACTGTTTGCCATATCATCAACAGGGTATATCTTCACAAAATCCTCAAGAAAACCTCATATGAACTCCTCACTGACAAGAAACACAATGTAAGTTATTTCAAAGTCTTCGGTGCAAAATGCTGGATTAGAGATCCTCATCATAGCTCAAAGTTTGCACCTAACGCACATGAGGGTTTTATGCTTGTTTATGGAAAGGACTCGCACACCTACAGAGTCTTCAACACCTATCACAACAAGGTTGTTGAAACTGTAGATTTGCGGTTCGATGAAACTAATGGCTTGCAAAGAGAGCAATTGCCTCCTGATCAAGATAAGCTGTCTCCTGAGGAAGCAATAAAGCTCAAAGCTACTAAAGACATTGTTACCAATGAGGAAATTGCTGAAGAAATCATTCCCAGCACTGATGGAAATCAACAAGATGCTCCTGAGGAAATTGCTCCAGAACCAATTCCTCAGCCCAGACGAAATCCTCAACCAGCTCATCCGATGATTGCAAATGAAGTAGAAGTTGAAAAAATCGTCGATGACATCAACGCGCTAGGTCCTCTCACTCGCTCAAAAGCTCCATACTTAGTTAACTTTTGTGGGCATTTTTCCTTTGTGTCTATTACAGAACCTTCAAAAGTTGCTGAGGCTTTCATGGAACTGGAGTGGATTCAAGCCATGCAAGACGAACTTCTTTCAAGCTGAATGACGTATGGGAGATCGTCAAACGACCAGACCCTCGCAAGCACAATATCATCAGCACCAAGTGGATTTTCCGAAACAAGCAAGATGAGGATGGTCAAGTGGTGAGGAATAAGGCACAACTTGTAGCCCAAGGCTACACACAGGTTGAAGGAATTGATTTCGATGAAACTTTTGCACCTATTGCTAGACTTGAAGCTATTCGAATAGTACTTGCTTATGCTAATCATCATAACATTATCTTATATCAAATGGATGTGAAAAGTGCATTCCTCAATGGTAAGCTTGAGGAAGAAATATGTTGCTCAGCCCCCAGGTTTTGAGGATCCAAAGAATCCAGACAAAGTCTTCAGACTCAAAAAGGCGCTCTATGGTCTCAAGCAAGCCCCTAGGGCATGGTACGATACATTGAAGGAATTCCTCATGCAGAAAGGCTTCGAACCTGGTTCACTTGATCCAACCATTTTCACAAAATCCTATGATAATGAACTATTTGTGTGTGTCATATATATGTCGATGACATCATATTTGGCTGTACTGACAAACGATACGGTGATGAATTTGCTTACATGATGAGTGAAGAATATCAGATGTCTATGATGGGGGAGCTCAAATTCTTCTTAGGTCTTCAAATTCGTCAACAACGCAATGGGATCTTCATATCACAGGAAAAAATACCTCAACGATGTTCTGAGGGAATTTGACATGCATGAATGCAAAGGCACCAAGACGCCAATGCCTACCAACGTCCACCTCTGCACTGACGAAAATGGTAAAGAATTCGATCAGCAGGTATATGGCTCCATGATTGTCTCTTTACTGTATTTGTGTGCATCTAGGCCAGATATAATGCTTAGTGTTTGCATGTGCGTACGTTTTCAAGCAAAACCGAAGGAATCACACCATAAGGCTGTGAAGCATATTCTTTGATACTTAGCTCACACACCAACACTAGGATTGTGGTACCCCAAGGGCTCAAATCTTCATCTTGTGGGATATTCTGATTCTGACTATGCTGGTGACCGTGTGGATCGCAAGTCAACTTCTGGCACATGTCATTTCCTCGGAAGATCATTAGTCTACTGCTCCTCAAAGAAGCAGAACTGCATTTGTCTCTCCACTTCCGAAGCTGAGTACATTGTTGCTGGTTCATGCTGTGCTCAATTGCTATGGATGAAGCAAACCCTCAAGGACTACGGCATCAACATGAAGAATGTGCCTCTATACTGCGACAATGAGAGTGCAATCAAGATTGCATACAACCCAGTACATCACTCGAAGACTAAGCACATCCAGATTCGTCATCATTTTTTTCGGGACCATGTCCTCAAGGGCAATATCCTCATCGACCATGTGAACACTGACGATCAACTAGCAGATATCTTCACTAAGCCCTTGGATGAGAAAAGGTTTTGCAAGTTGCGATGTGAGCTAAATATCTTAGAATCTTCAAATGTTTTGTAAAAACATGCACACATCCTAACACTTATGCAAAACTGATGACTTAGATGTGCAACACACGAAGAATCAATTTTCTTCAACCAATGAAGAATATCACTCTTAGTGTGAGGAAATTAATGAAGAAATTGATTCTCGGGGCCCTACGACAATTGTACGCAGCGTCCGAAATCAACATTCTTATACGGTAGGTCACGGCACCAGCCAACTTGAAATTCCTCAAGTTGAATTTCTTCAAAGATGAATTTCTTGAAAGTTGATTTTCTTCAAAGTTGTTCTTCAAACTCGTTTTTCTTCAAAGCTGAAATTCATCAACATGACGCTTTGTCACAAAATCCTCAAGTTAATCAAAATCTTCAAAAACACTTGATGATTATCATTTGCATATATATATATATATATATATATATATATATATATATATATATACTATGAGTTCAATGTCCTCAACAACATTCACATATAGCTATTTGTTCAACTTGATATTTCGTGCCTGTTCGGCAGACCTCCGCTCTGTAGCTCCGCTCCTGGAGCGACTGGAGGAGCTGCAGAGCGGCGCCGAACGCATTGGCTCCATGCTCTCCCAGAGTGGAGCGAAGTGGCTTCTAGGCCATATTTTCAGAGTTGTAAAGATGACGCTCCGCGCTCCGTGTCTAGATGGAGCTGGGAGTTGAAAAATGTGGACTAGAGGCCTGCCGAACAGGCTCTTCATCTAAGTGAATGTGATCGGACCCAACTTCCCTTCTATGCTATACTCATCCAGTATATTCACTTCTTCATATGCGTTCTACTTGAAACTTTGTTCAAAATCCTCACTGCTTCCTTGTCAGTTGATGATTTTGTAAAAAAAAACCTTAAATTGTCACACCCCAAGTTTTGGCTTTCCTGATTAAGTAACTTGTTTCAAAATTTAGGACCAATTAAAAAAAATTGTGAATGCTTGTGATGCTTGGAGTGACTATTGTCTGTCTGATTGTTTTGCATGTGACTGATCCCCATTTATTCTTGCCACTCTCCTAATCATCTTCTCATCCCATTATCTCATGCCTAATGATCATGCCATGTGTTTAGGAAAATATATGTTTTACCAAATGTTATTTTCACCAAAAGCTTTTCTTTGAATTAAACTTTTAAACCCCTGAGATGAGGTTTGCACTACAAGTCCTCAAATTAGGGAGTTTATTTTGCACCAATTGTTTTATTTAAAACCATTATCAAAATGACTTCCAAAAACCATCATATTATTATTTCAAAAGTTATTTTAGTATTTTATTTAAAAGCCCTTCTATAAGGCCAGAAATGGTCTCTTATGAAGGAAAGTTATTTTTATTGCTTTCAAAATATTTAAGAAAACTTAGGGAAACTTAGTGGATAAATTTATTCCATATTTATGAGTTTCAACACATGGTCATGTTCAAAATATTGGGCAAAACCCACCAAAACCATTCGTGTCTATTTCAAGCTTTTGGAATATTTCTATAAGAAATATTCTCAATAAATTCCAGTAAAATTCTAGCATGTCATCAATGATATTATTGATGATCTTGCCAAGTTTCATTTCAATCCAAGTTGATTTGGCTCCCCTAATCACTCTAAAATCCTATCTGTCCAGAATCAAATTTGAGCAACTCTACATTGTGAAGTGTCTCCAATTGTGCTTAAATTTGGTGGACATGTTCCAGTACTCCAATGAGGCATCCACACCAAGCGGTGCACCAAGGAGAATAGAGGAACTTGTCCTAAAACCCTCAAAACCCTCTCTGTTGATTTCTGACTTTGACAAACTTTACATTGTAAAGTTTGTCCAATTAACCTAAAACTTTTTGTGCATGCCTTAATGCTCAAATAATGCCCCTACACAAAATATTGGATTTGTGGGAATTTATTTGAATAGGGTTCTAAGCAGAAACCCATTTCAGCCCATTTCTAGGGTTTTCCAAGTCTACATTGGAAAACTTATCCAGCAAATCCCAAATTTGGTGTGCAAACCTATTTTCATCTATTATATGATCCTGTTAAGTTTCATAGCCATTGGAATTCATCTGATAGCCCAACCACAGATCAAACACCTTGTGTGCACTCACTAATTTGGCTTCTATTGCCCCTTCTACTTTTACCCTTGACCTCAACTTTCTACCACAGCCTCACATAGTTACATTTCACCTCCAGTAACATTCCCATGGCCACTGGTCAATTATTGGAGAAGGTCCCTTTGTAACTTTCTCTCATTTTCACCCTTGGCAGCACTGTTTTACCTCTCTTTCCATTCTTCTGCTTAGGCTATCACCCCCAATTCTTTCCAGAGCCTCTCTAGTGTCTCAATGCATCATTTCAAATCAATTGATGGCACGCTCATGTGGAAAATATGAGCATCACTTCTACAAATGGATTTCTGGCTCAATCATGACTTTGTACAGCAAGTACTAGCTAAACTTGCTTTCGTGAGCTGAAACTTTGCAGTATTGTAGTCCTTCTATAAACAAGAGTGCTAGACATGTTTTTATTCCATTATCTCTCAAGTTAGTGCCCTATCTACCCACCTTAAGTCTGCTGTTAGAAACTTAACAGCAGTCAAAACCCCACCTAGACAGCTCCAGCTTGGTCCAAACTCCTCCAGTGCATCGTGGCAAGCATGCCTTGCATGTTTGACACCTTGGCCTGGCCAAGGGGTGCCCCAGGACACCAGGTGGGGTGGTGACCACCACCCTGGCATGCTATAACGGTGCTCTGCACCATTGGACTATAGCTGTAGCTCGGGTCCAGCGAGGGGAGCATGTCCCAGAGCGCCGCAGAGCATCCTTGACCCCCTCCACGACGCTAGCAAGCCTCCAAGACCCCTCTGGGACGTGTGGCGCCCATGCCCACGTGAGCTCCAGAGAGCTCTCGAGCTCTCTCGGCTCCTCCTCCTCCACTTGAAGCCCCCCCGAGCCTCTTCTGCACTGGCACCTCTTCCCCTCTCCATTGGGCTCCTCCTGAGCTCCTCCTTGAGCCCCTTCTCCTCCCAAGCTTCCCCCTCTCCTCCCATGGCCGCCATGGCGAGCTTCAGCCATGACTACGCCTGGGCTCTCTAGCCCCTCTCTCCTCCCCTAGCACGTCCAGGAGAACCCCGAGGCCACCACGGAGCCGCCCCACTCCTCCCTTCCTTTCCTAAGCCCTCCACTTCCTCCCTCCACGGCCATGGCGCCGCCTCGGCCTCCCTTGCGTCCGAGCCAGACGGCTCCTCTTCGGCCTCAAGTCCTCCCTTCCGCGAGCCCCGCAGCTCCTCCCCATACCCTCCTAAGCCATCGCTCGACTCCCCTCCTCTGAGTGGAGCTGCTGCACTCTATCTCCGTCGGCGCCGGCAGCATCTGCCCTCGCAGGTGGCCGCAGTGGGGGGTCTTCTGTGGCGCGTGGGGAGCGCCCCTCTGGTCGACGTCGCGCCCGAGGTCCCTGGGAGGTTGGGCCTCGTCGGGGGCACCGTGGTTCGCCAGCGCAGGTGCCGCGGGCGCTGCCCTCTCTCCCTCCCTGCGCAGAAGGGAGGAAGAAGAGAGATCCGACAGGTGGGGGCCGCATGTAAGCCACCCACCGATCTGGCCCAGTTTTGCTGGAGGCGCCCCGGTGGATTTGCGCCTCCCACTGCGGAAAGCGCCTTCTAAGGATACGCCTCCTGCGTGGCCTCTGGTGATGGCGTGTGCGAATGGCTGGGCCGGCCCAAAGGCCTGTTTGACGCCTAGTGCGCAAGATAACCTTTCCCCCCAGAAGATGAGCTCTTTTCCTTTTTTATTTCCTCCTTAACTTATAAATTACACCACAAATTCATTCTAACTCCAAATCTATTGATTCAAACTCCTGCAGGATCCTAAAATCAAGCTCTATCTGAATATGTGCCTTGCACATTTCTCCAAGAAAACTTTCTGTGGTGTTATTATTCAAATGCAGATTTGAATATATTTAGCCCACCTTTGTAAAATCCTATAGGGTTCATTTCAACTCCAAATGGAGTGATTCAAATTTCCAGAACCTTATTAAACCACTCTCCATTTTCAGAACCATGGTCAACATTTTTGTGTGACTTATTTCTGTTGCAATAAATAAATAGCTTCTATTGCTATTTAATCCTCATTGTTAAATTCCTAGTAAATTCATTTCAACTCCAAATCCAGTGAAACAACTTTCTAAATGTTTCTAAAATCCTTCTCTATCAAATGGGTGCCTCCACTCATTTTTAATAGAAAGATTTCTGTTGACTTATTCAATAGCCACCTATAGCTCTTTCCATCCATTCAAAAATCATTGATTACCAAAATATCCTATATCCAGAGAGGTCCAAGGAAAATATAACTTCTATTTATAGAACACTTTTATTCTGCTGGATGTGTGGCTTACTATGGATATTTCCGACGTAGTTGACGGTAGACGGAGTACTCGGGGACGGAGTGGAAGACCTCGAAGACCCGAGGACTTACGTGAGCAAGGCAAGCATGCCCTTTTGCCATGACTTAAGTAAATAAAATGATGCATGCTAGTATAGCAAGTATTTTCCGTTGCGTGTGATCACGATGCCGGTTCATCACCGATGTGATGGTACCGAAGGCTTCTTCGAAGCACTTGCATTATAGTAGTGATATTCACATGGCTCCTCGGAGCACAAACATGATGAGCTTGATCCTACCATCTACGAGGATCTTGCTACTGTCATGTTGTCTAGTAGAGTTAATCACTTCATTGAGCTTGACCTCGTGAGGGTCATGATATTATCATGATGACAAGTAATAATAGAGCATTCTATCATGAGCATGATGTGGAGTTAAATAAAGAGTTTATGAAAACCCCGTCGGGTGCCACTAATGCCCGAAGGTGATGATAAGTTGGTGATCACTTTTGGTGAAGTGAGGCACCGGTGATTTTGGTGTGAGTATGGTTTCGGAAATGGATTAGATTTATGATGTATCCACCGTCCCAACCTTACCTAGTATGACCACGATACCCCTTTATGGGACGGGGCTTTGTTGATTACTCTGGTCGGTGCTAGCAAAGAGCCACATTACTAATGGCGGGAGTGATTGGTGTCACTCTCGTGATGGGGTCGTGCCAGGTAGGACGACTATGCCATTATTATGAGTTCCAGGCACACCGTTGGTCCCTGCATGGTTGATACAGTCCAGTGTCGCTGCTCGTAAGACGTACAACATGTGGGCTGGGTACCAATCGAGTGGATCTCTTTGTCTAGTATCATCAGGGGAAATATGATGATCGGATACTTACCTCGGGTATATGTGATATACCACGAGTCGTGGATGACACGGAAGTATTCCGTTTCTCGTGGGTCGAGCATACTACCTCTGCAGAGTGTAAACTATTCGAATAGTCGTGTCCACGGTCAAGGACAGTTGGGTGGTGCTGCCTAAACTACGTCCTAAGTTTCCGCATAAACCAAGTGTGTGTGTGGTGTTAAGAAGGTGTTGTTATAATCATGATAATGACAATAATATGATCAATTTCGATGACTTGACATATAGGGTAAACCCGGATGGTTTAGCCCTCATTAATACCTTGAGGTTATGACAAGTCCGATGACTTGGCATATAGGGTGAACCCGGATGGTTCAGCCCTTACCAGATATGTCGATATCTGTAACCTGTTCTTCAAAATTAATTCTTTAACTTGTTGCATATACATGATCATCCCACCCAGATGAATTATACTAAAGAAGCATGATACTGTTATCCTTCACTTTCATTGTTCGTATCATGGGTTGTTTGCGAGTACATTCAAAGTACTCATTGGCTTGCCACTGGTTATTTCATTGACCAGGTGTGAAAGACAGGATATCATGAAGATTAACTCAATGACGTTCTTGCGAGCTACGACACTTCCCAGTCAGAATGCCTGTAGGTTAAGGCTGATGGCATGGGTTCACGCTTTCAACCAATAATTCCGCTATTGGTCTAGTTTGGTGCTTTGGCCTTCAAGGCCCTATGTATGTAAGACTCTACCGAAGAGGTCATTTATTGTATCAAACGGTATGTATGGATGTAAGACTCTATTATTCAGTATCTGTGTTCAGTGAGCATTGATCCTTGGGATCGCTGGGCACGGCGATCTCGAGTTACCAGTCGGGGTCCCCACATAAATCCTCAAAAATGTTTTTTTTATTGTTACATAGTAACATAACCCCACTTCCCACGATCAGATAAGCATGATCTCCACCGCTTTAAACGGTTGCTACACGTGTCCTGCAGAGACGAAAGGGGAGGGGTAATTCGGTCCAAAAGAATTGGCCGGATAGTTTTCACCTGAGCTATAAATATGTCCTTACCCCCTCCGGTCAAAACTCTTCATTCTCTCGACCTCTTCTCGACTACAGCAAAGACCTAGCGCCACCGCTAGAGGTTTCGTCGCCGGCGAGGAAAAGCTTCACTGCCTCGACCTCTCCGTCACCGAAATCATGCCAGAACCGGAACGTCTTCGTCCGCCGCCGCCGCAGCCGTCCTCTGTTGCCAAGTTAGGGCGCAGTGGACCCGCACCAAAGAGCATCTACTGCTACTTCTTCCTTTGTTCTTTGTGCGCAATATATAGGGTAAATAAAACCCTATTTTTATAGTCCCTTTCAATCTACTATTTTACCGTAGATCCGTGGAATCTGTTTTTCCTCAGTGTCCATCAGTCTCTATTCCTCAAACACTGCTTATTCCTCAAACTATTGATGAATTTCACTAAGCAACTAAAAGTCTTCATGAGATTCCTCAATTGTGCAAATTTTCCAATCTGTACAACTCTGAAACCCAAGATGAGAGTGCTTAGACAAATTCCTCAACCCACTGGTCAAATTCGTCAACTTTTAAATTTTCAATTTCTTCAAATCTGAGAACGCATATGACCTCTCCAAATTCCTCGCAACTATACTCTGTTCGCAAGTACAAAAATGTCAGCTGATGAATCTCTAGGTTCTCATCAACTTAACTCATTTGCAGCGTTTCTTGAAGAAAATCTGCCGGTGTCATCAGAATCCTCAAGAGTTCAATTTCCTCAGCAAAAGCCTCAGCTGAAGAAAATGGAAGATGACAAGAAGCAAAAGGGTGGCAAGAAGCTCGCACAGAACACTGCCATTGATATCCCTGAGGATATATACTTGGAATACTGCACACCATATGAGCAAGAAACAATGCCCAAGAGGAAAATAAGGCTTCAAAAGATAGAACATCGGTGGGCTAAGGAGTGGAAAGAATACACATTCGTCACTCCAAAGTACGCGAAGAAATTTGCCCTTAAGCCACTTGGCAAAAGGTTTCCTCTCGAGGATTATTCGGATGCCCATCCTTCATGCGTCAAGACAATTGATGACTATCCTGAGGAAAAGACAAAACACTTGTCAAAGCTTCAGAAGCAAGCAGAAGCCGCTGTGAGGAAATTTAATGAAGAATCTGCTGTTGTTGCTGCCTCAGCCACCTCTTCAGCCGCTGAAACTTCTGGCATGGCCATACCTCAAGTGAAGTCTGTGCCACAGAAATCAAAGGCTTCAAATCCTCAGGAGAAATTGCTTCAGAAGGTTGCGTGTGCATCTGTGCCAAACCCCTCAGCAACACCAAAGGCTTCAAACCTGAACACAAGCAGATTGTGAATCAACTGCCTACTATCTCCAGCTCCTCTGTTCCTTCTGCAACGAGCTCAGAGACAAAGTCTTCACCAACACCAATGAAGACTAAGGTGACTGCTGGAAGAGGAACCAGACTCAGCCCAAGCAAAGTCATCAAAGTCCCTTCTGCATTAGAAGGCAGTGATGAATATGATGATCAGACACTGCAAGCGATCATCAGAAACAAGCAGGAGCGGGTCGCTCAAGCTTCAGGCAGCGCCATTCCTCTAGCCATGGATCCAAAAGTCATGTTGGACTTCATCAATGTGTGGTATGATGACCCTAACACACCCATTGATGACTTGAAGCTTCCCCCAGGAATCATCCATATGGTGCCACATTCATCAATGAGGCCAAGTGGAAGGAGATGCAAGCCAAACAAGCAAAGGCTGTGAAGTTGAAGAAGGAGAAATTCCTTAGACAAAATCTCCTCAACCTGATGCCTGATCCTCTTGTATCAACTCAGGCAGAATTGAAGACTTTGACAGACAAGTATACCAAGCTATCTGATCGTCAAAGTCTCAAGAACAATTTCATCAAGTTTGCAACCAGCGCCGTTGATGATTACAACAAAAAGGCTGCCCCTCCAGCAACACCACAGCAGCCTGAGATTAAGGAAGAACAACCCACCCCTGCTGAGGAAATGCCTCAAGAAAGTCATGTTGATGCACCGGTTATTGAGGAAATAGCTAAGGAAAACCAGCTGATGCGTCTAAGCCAGCTGATAAATCTGCTCCAGCTGAAGAAAATGCTTCAGTTGAGGAAACTGCCAGGACGGATACGACTCCGCCTCCTGAAGAGTAAATGCCTTCACCAAAATCTTCAAAGGTGAAGAAAATGACTCCTTTTGCATCAGACGTGAAGAAAACCAGGGCTGTAGAAAAGGAAGCTAAGAAAAGAAAAGGCTTCCTCAACACCAGAATCAACGCCTCGAAGCTCTTGAAGAAAATGCTCCTTTGTATGTTGTGCCTCTCAAGATTGCTCCTTCCTATGAAATGGTTCCCTTCGAGAGCGAAGACAAGGAGCATCTGACTTATGAGGAAATGAAGACTGTTGAGTCTGAGGAACACACTGATGAGGAGATTCAAATTGATGACAGTCCTCAGACATTCATTCCTCTTGAAGAACCTACTCAAGGATCAGCTGCAACAGCTGATGAATTTGCCTCCTCCTCCAGGCAAATTCCCAAGATGAGGAAAACCAAGGAGAAGATCCTCAGCCCGAAGAAAATCCAAATCCTGAGCAAAACCCTCAACCTGAGGCTCAGCATGAAGAGATTCCTCCTCCTGAGCAAAATCCTCAACCAGAGGCTCAGGATGAAGAAAATCCTCAACGTGAGGCACAGGCTGATGAAATTCCTCATCCTGAGGAACATGCTGAAGAAAATGCCCCTGCGCCAAATACAGAAATAGCTATTGTGGTTATCAATCTGGAGACTGCAATGATTGTTTCTCCTCAAGGGAAGAAGCAAAATCTTCAGCCAATGCAGCATCAGCCCTTCTCCAAGCGGCAAAAGTTTCAGAAGGAAGCGTTCTATGAAGAACGCATGTATTTCATCAGAGAAAATCCTTATGACAAGCCTCGCATCAGCCACATGAAGTTTTGGACAAGGACTCAGCTCAACTATTATGCATCTGTGCTTTGTGGAAGAAACAAAATATTTCAGCACAGGCATATTCCTCATGTTGAGCTTGAATAAATTCCTTGCTTCGCCCCAGTAATCAACGTTCTTCATGAAGCAGGACTGCTCCCTCTTTGCACTGATATCTGCGATTGGAACAGCGACATCATTCTTCAATTCTATGCAACTTTGCACATCTGTGGAGATCCAACAGATATCAACACTTGGGTGCTGGATTGGATGACGCAGCACACACACATCAAGGCCCCTGCTAATGAGCTATTGCGAGAACTTCCCGTGTCAATTCCTTCAGAACAGGCCGTGAAGATGTATGATGAACGGGAGCTGCCCAATAAGCTGATGGAAGTCCTCATGAAGCCTTTCGCTAAGGACCAACCACCAAGAACAACTTTCCTGGTCCATGAACTGAAGTATGAACCCAGGACTGTTTACATGATCCTTTGCAGTGTCCTTGCTCCAATCAAGGGCCATCATGATGAAGAAGATGTTGTAGGCATCATGAAGAATATCCTCTTCAACATCATCCATGGCATCCCCATAAACCTTCACGATTTATTATTGAGGACTCTGGCTGACAATGCTATGTCACCTTTTGACATGAAGATTTACGCTCCATGGATCATGAGATTCATCAGAGCAGGTCAGGCATCAACTATCATGCTGATTTCAATAATCACATTGGATATATGCCTCCGATCAGAGTCAACAAGAAGACTTTCGAGTTTGTTGAAGGAAAATGCAAGTCTGTGATCGATGAAGGCAGTCGGCCCCTTGATGGCCATTTTCGTGAACCAGATGCATATTCTTCATGGGGTGATACTGAAACTCAGTCGCCCAGCCCAGTTGCCCCACGAGTGTTGAATAACAGAGAGCTACTCCTCAGTCTTCACCAAAAGGTCGATCGCAATCACAAGTTGGTCAAACGCCAATTCGGTGCCATTGTGAAAACCCTCAATGAGACTCAGAATTTAGTGAAGCTTAATCATCACTATCTTCATGATGTTTTTGATCGCACCTGGGCCACACTGGCTCATTTGAAGACTCCAGCAGAACTTGAAGATTTGGAGTTTACACAGGACTTCAACTGTTCATGGCCACCAAAGAAGAAATTCAGGCCAATTCCAGTTCCAGACCTTGAGGGCAGTTCTTTTTCTTCATTCCGTACTGTAGAATCTGATGAAGACCACCAAGACACTACCACTGGTCCAAGGAGGAAGCCTGGTCCCAAGAATCCTCATGCGTCTTCTTGAACTGCAAAGAATTGAAAGTCTTCACGGGGCGTTAGTCCTCAGTTTTGTCGCTTTTCGTCACTTGATGACAAAGGGGGAGAAATCTGAGAGTTAGTCTTCATGCGGGATATATTTTGGGGCTTATGAACTTTATTAAGTTACAAACTCTTGGCTCTTGTGAAGTGTTTTATATAATGACTTGTATCTTAAGCCCGATGGTACTCTGATGCTTTTGAACATTTTTCTTCGCATTCTTATTCCTCAAAATATTAATGCACGCATGCTGGAATTCGTCAGATACCATTTGTCATCATGCATTCTCAATTTCTCCATTCTAAATGTCATATGTATGCATGATTTACAAGACTCAGGGGGAGATCTCCATGATATAAATCATCAATGTGAATTTTCTATGAAAAGCAAAATCCTAAAGATATGCACATCTTTAGGGGGAGTCTCTCTGTATCTTGATTTCAAATTCCTCAAATGAGTATTTACACTTCATATATTGTCATCAACCACCAACCACCAAAAAGGGGGAGATTGTCTCTCCGTTGAAGACTTAACCTAATTGTCATCAACCACCAAAAAGGGGGAGATTGTAAGTGCATCTAGTGGCCCTTAGTGATTTTGGTGGTTTGAAGACTTATAGGTTAAGTATCTAATATGTTGATGAGTGTACACAGAATCTATAAGTCGCTCAGGAGTTGGAAATATTCGATGAATATAACCCCTAAAAATGTATATCTTCGGCTGAAGAAATTGGTCTTCTGTTGAAGAATTGAATCGCGAAGAAATTGCGATGAAATTGATATTCCTCATGAAGATATTGAAGCTGGGGAATTCGATGTGTCCTGAAGAAAATCAATCTGAAGACTTTGAAGCATGAACATTTATTCTTTCTATTTTATTTTCTTCACTCTTGAGTCATAGGAACACCGTACTGTTAAAAGGGGGTCGAGGTAACACTTTGGAATGAATTTCCTCATGATGCTCAACCCAAGCCTAATCCTACCAAAAGCCTCATGTGAGGAATATGAGAGACATGAGGACTCTCACAGTTGAGGGTCCCGACCGTTACCGCAATTCGCGCCACATCACTGATCTTATCCACACCTAGGGACATATTATTGAAGGGCATTAATGTCAAATCATGTCGGGATGCTCCCAGGCTATAAATAGCCGCCCCCACAACAATTTGCTGGTTGGCTGCTCCGTTAGAAACTGACACTTGTCATAAGAGCAACCCAAATTCCTCAGAGTTTTCGAGAGTAAATCATCAGTGAGGAAATACCCCAAACAGTAAACCACAAACCAAAAACCAAGTGATTGAGCATCACTGAAGAAGTTGTTCATGTGTGGGACTGAAGCCTTTTAACTTTGAGGACTGTGCATCCTCCAAACGGTTAGGCGTCATGATTTAGAGCAATCCAGCAGTCAATTGTGGATCGTCAGGAGACCAAGTTTGTGAGGGTTTGGAAGTCTGCTCTGAAGACTTGCCACGAGTGTTGGGTGAGGATTGTGTGTTCTTAGCTCAAGGAGAATACGGTAGGGACTGTGTGTCCCGTGACGGTGTGTCTTTTGGTTTCAATACCAAGCCGCTCCAAACCAGATGTACAACTGTCACAACATTTGGAACTCGGTCATCAACCACTGTCTTCACTGTGAAACGGGTTCTATTTCTTCAACTCTTTCAATTCCTCATATTGTATGTTGAAGATTTTCATTGTCACTGTGTGAAGAATTTGCTGAAGACTTTCTCTGAAATTCCTCAACCCCAAATTCTTCATGTGAGTTAATCCTCACCTGTTTTCTTTGTACCTACATACTGTGCAAACCGCTTTTCATATTCTTCACCTTGAAAACTGCTGTTGTGATACTTTGCACTCGTGATCCTTTGCTGTTTCCGCTGCAAGTTAGTCATCAGTGAGGAATTTTCTCAAAAGGAATTTCCTCAGTGATGAAATTCTAAAAATCTCCTATTCACCCCCCTCTAGTCGATATAACGCACTTTCACGCTTCAAGAGGCTTGACAATGAAAGCTGCCAAGATACCTTTGATTGCCTCGCTCACATATTAAATGAACTGCAAGCACTCAGAGCTCGAGACATTATTGACCATGAAGTTGTGAAGAAACTGCTATGATCTTTGGATTCATCATTTGATACTTTGGTTTTGATGATTCCAGAAAGACCAGACTACAAGATGCTTGATCCTGTTGATATACTGGAAAGACTTAATACTCATGAATTCCAACAGGAAGAAAAGAGTGATCTATATGGACCAAACTACTCTGGACATCGTGCACTGAAGGCCAAAGCAATTTCCTCAGCTAAAGAAGAAGACTCGGATTGCAGGATTGGTGATCCTGAAGAACTTGGTCAGGAGCTAGCAATGCTCGTGAGTAAATTCCAGAAGTTTAAAACACGTGGCCCGTTTGGTAAATCTTCAAGAAGAGATATGAGGAAATCAGAATCTTCATGTGAGGACTACAAGAAAAGGACCTGCCACAAATGCAAGAAATCAGGTCACTATATTGCTGATTGTCCTCGTTGGGTGAAGGAATCAAAGAAGAAGAAATACAAGGATGAAAGTTCTGATGACTCGAAGAAAAAGAAGAAATCTTCAAAATCCTCATCCTCATAGTCCTCATCGCACAAGAAGACTAGTTTCAGAAAGGCTCGGACACTTATTGGCAAAGAAATGGATTCTGAGGTAGAATCTGAGGAATGTGATGAAGAGGAGGGTTCTGAAGAAGACTCGGAATCTGGACAGGCTTGTCTTGCACTAGCAACCACATTCCTCAGCAAGTCAATATTCAACCTTGAAGAAAATGAGAACACCATCCACAGTGATGACTATGCTGATGACTTCGCTTCAACCTATTGCTTCATGGCAAAACGTTCAAAGGTACCGAATGATGCTTCCTCCTTTGATTCAAGTGACTGTGAATCTGATGATTATAAAAACCCAGTTACAGTAAACTTGCTATCATTGCAACTAAACAACAAACTGCCATCGAAAAGCTTCAGAAACTGCTAGATAGAAGTGATGACCTATTGAATGATGAAATGAATCTTACCTAAATCGTCACTGAAGATATGAAAAGTCTTCAGTCCAGATTTGATAATCTTCAAGATCGTCGTGGCACACTCCTCGCTGATCATGAGAAACTTTCCTATGAATTTCTTCAAAGGAAACTTGATCTTGAGAAACTAAGGATTTCTCATGATGATCTTTCTATGGAAAATGATTCATTACTCGCTCAACAGAGCAGTACCGGTCAGGTTGAATTCATTCCTCCATGTCTTAAATGCATCGAACGTGAAACTGCTAATTGTTCACCAGAATCATCAAATGCTTCTATTGCTACAAATTCTTCAACTGCTCCTGTGGTATCAAATGCCTCACTTGAGGAAACCACAAATGTCACTGATGAAAATACAGGGCTGAAGGAATTATAGGTGACAGGCATGTACAAAAGTCTCAAAGAGCACCAAACCCTTTGCGATGTGCTCAAAAAGCAGATTTTGAACAGGAACCCGAGGAAAGAAGGAATTGCCTTTGAGAGGAAATTGAATGCTGATGGATCATACTGGAAACGTGAGCAGTATCCCAAAACCTCATGGGTTGCTGCTAAAGGGCCTCCTGTTGATCCATCCAATCTAACAGGCTTTGCATTTGAATTATCCTATTCCTCATATGAGTCATATGACTCCAACTATAAACTGTTCAAAAATCTATCTGGTTAAGTATTTGCTCGATATGTTGGAACTAACTGCAGAAATGGACCACCCCTGAGGAAAATCTGGGTCCCCGAAAGTTGCCTTGAAAATCTTCTGGTGAATGTCCTCATGACACCACCCATGAAGAATCTGAACCCCAGCTCAAATTCCTCAGGTGTACCAAAGTCTTCAAGAGGATCAAAATCCTCAACTTGTCAAAACTATGCTCGTGCCCGTATTAATGCTTCTAATATGCAGGGAAATTACAAGGGACATGAATATGAGTATTACTCTTCGAATCATTATGTTCATAAATCCTCAAAAGAATTCTCTGCCTATTCATTTGAGTACTCTAACCCCCTACTGTGAAGAGAAGTGCATTAGCTTCAATTCCCCCTTTCTCATATGGTGCTCGCAGGATGACGAATTCTCTACCACCCATTCAGATGTGGGTGGTGAAGAAATCGAACTAATCCCTTCTGCATGACAGGTCTCCAGATGAAAATCATCATCTCAAGAATTTGCTAGAGACCTCAGGAAAATGCTTGATAAGACGCAAGCTAACATTGATGAAATGAAAAACATTTCACACGTCCTGATAATTACTGTTTATGATGAAATTCCTATCTAATGAAATTGATATCATATTCTTCAAGTCGTAAGCATATGAGATGGTAAGCTGTACTAACTCATGTGCAGGATGAAAAACCCAAGAGTACTGAGTGGGTTCTTGATAGTGGCTGCACACACCACATGACTGGTGACAAAAGCTTGCTGATGAACATGCCACTGACTCCATCACCCCTGAAGCAAATTACTTATGCTGACAAAGGTAAAAGCAAGGTATTGGGACTTGGCAAAGTGGCTATTTCCAAGGACAGGCACATGGACAAAGTGATGCTTGTTGAATTCTTTGGGTTTAACCTCATGTCAGTCTCAATGCTTTGTGATCTTGATATGGTTGTTATCTTTGGAAAATATAGATGTGTTGTCATCATGGAATCTGACAGATCCAAAGTCTTCGACGGTGTTAGAAGAGGGGACTTGTACATTGTTGATTTCTCTACAGGTCCTCAACCAGCCACATGCTTACTAGCAAAAACCTCAGAAGGGTGGTTATGGCATCAAAGACTTGGTCAGGTAGGCATGAGAAATTTGCACACGCTGGCGAAGAAGAAGCATGGCATTGGCATCGAATAAGTCATATTCCTCACGGACCACCTCTGCGGTGCTTGTGAGTCTGGAAAAATGACCAGATCCAAACACCCCTCGAAGACTATCATGGCCACTACTCGTCCATTTGAATTTCATCACATGGATCTATTTGGACCTACTCATTATGCCACTCTAACAAATGTTGTATCTTTATATGGCTTTGTCATAGTAGATGATTATTCCAGATACACTTGGGTAAACATCATTCTGTATAAAACTGAAGTGCAGGAAGTCTTCAAACAATTTTCCTCAAGGGCCTCGACGAACTTCGGCGTCAAGATCAAACACATCAGGAGTGATAATGGGACAGAAATCAAAAACACTGGTCTTGATGCTTATCTTGATGAACTTGGTATTACTCACGAATTGTCTGCTCCTTATACTCCTCAACAGAATGGCGTCGTCGAAAGAAAGAACAGGACTCTGGTTGAAATGGCACGAACCATGCTTGAAGAATATCAGACTCCTCATCGTTTCTGGCCTGAAGCAATCAACACTGCTTGTCATATCATCAACAGGGTATATCTTCACAAATTCCTCAAGAAAACCTCATATGAACTCCTCACTGACAAGAAACCCAATGTAAGTTATTTCAAAGTCTTCGGTGCAAAATGCTAGATTAGAGATCCTCACCATAGCTCAAAGTTTGCACCCAAGGCACATGAGGGTTTTGTGCTTGGTTATGGAAAGGACTCGCACACCTATAGAGTCTTCCACACCTATCACAACAAGGTTGTTGAAACTGTAGATGTGCGGTTCGATGAAACTAATGGCTTGCAAAGAGAGAAATTGCGTCCTGATCCAGATAAGCTGTCTCCTGAGGAAGAAATAAAGCTCAAAGCTACTGAAGACATTGTTCCTACCGAGGAAATTGCTGAGGAAGTCACTCCCAACACTGATGAAAATCAAGAAGATGCTCCTGAGGAAATTGCTCCAGAACAAATTCCTTCAACCCAGACGAAACCCTCAACCAGCACATCCGAGGATTGTGAATGAAGTAGAACTTGACAAAATCCTCGATAACATCAACGCGCCAGGTCCTCTCACTTGCTCAAAAGCTTCACACTTAGTTAACTTTTGTGGGCATTCTTCTTTCGTGTCTATCAGAGAACCTTCAAAAGTTGCTAAGGCTTTCATGAAACCTGAGTGGATTCAAGCCATGCAAGACGAACTTCTTCAATTCAAGTTGAATGATGTATGGGAGCTCGTCAAACGAGCAGATCCTCGCAAGCACAATATCATCGGCACCAAGTGGATTTTCCGAAACAAGCAAGATGAGGATGGTCAAGTGGTGAGGAATAAGGCACGACTTGTTGCGCAAGGCTACACACAGGTTGAAGGAATTGATTTCGATGAAACTTTTGCACATGTTGCTAGACTTGAAGCTATTCGAATACTACTTGCTTATGCTAATCATCATACTATTACCTTATATCAACTAGATGTCAAAAGTGCATTCCTCAATGGTAAGCTTGAGGAAGAAGTATATGTTGCTCAGCCCCCAGGTTTTGAGGATCCAAAGAATCAAACAAAGTCTTCAGACTCAAAAAGGCGCTCTATGGTCTCAAACAAGCCCCTCGGGCGTGGTATGATACATTGAAGGAATTCCTCATGAAGAAAGGCTTCAAGCCTGGTTCACTCGATCCAACTCTTTTCACAAAATCCAATGATAATGAACTATTTGTGTGCCAGATATATGTCGATGACATCATATTTGGTTGTACTGAAAAACGTTATAGTGATGAATTTGCTTACATGATGAGTGAAGAATATCAGATGCCTGTGATGGGGGAGCTGAAATTCTTCTTAGGTCTTCAAATTCGTCAACAGTGCAATGGCATCTTCATATCACACGAGAAATACCTCAACGATGTTTTGAGGAAATTCGACATGAATGAATGCAAAGGCGCCAAGACTCCCATGCCTACCAACGGCCACCTGTGCACTGGCGAAAATGGTAAAGAATTCCATCTGCGGGTATATCGCTCAATGATTGGCTCTTTACTATATCTATGTGCATCTAGGCCAGATATGATGCTGAGTGTTTGCATGTGTGCACTTTTTCAAGCAAAACTAAAGGAATCACACCATAAAGCTGTGAAGCATATTCTTCGATACTTAGCTCATACACCAACACTAGGATTACGGTACCCCAAGGCCTCAAATCTTCCTCTTGTGGGATATTCTGATTCTGACTATGCTGGCGACCGTGTGGATCGCAAGTCAACTTCCGGCACCTGTCATTTCCTCGGAAGATCATTAGTCTGCTAGTCCTCAAAGAAGCAGAACTGCGTTTCTCTCTCTACTTCCGAAGCTGAGTACATTGCTGCTGGATCATGCTGTGCTCAATTGCTATGGATGAAGCAAACCCTCAAGGACTACGACATCAACATGAAGAATGTGCCTCTCTACTGCGACAATGAGACTGCAATCAAGATTGCATACAACCCAATACAACACTCGAAGACTAAGCACATCCAGATTCATCATCATTTTCTTCGGGACCATGTCGTCAAGGGCAATATCATCATCGACCATGTGAGGACTGACGATCAACTAGCAGATATCTTCACTAAGCCCTTGAATGAGAAAAGGTTTTGCAAGTTGCGGTGTGAGCTAAATATCTTACAACCTTCAAATGTTTTGTATAAACATGCACACATCCTAACACTTATGCAAGATTGATGACTTAGATGTGCAACACACGAAGAATCAATTTTCTTGAACCAGTTAAGAATATCACTCTTAGTGTGAGGAAATTAATGAAGAGTTTGGTTCTCAGGGCCCTACGACAATTATACGCGGCGCCTGAAATCATCATTCTTATACGGTGGGTTATGCCACCACCCAACTTTCAAATTCCTCAAGTTGATTTTCTTAAAAGTTGATTTTCTTCGAACTTGTTTTTCTTCAATGCTGAAATTCAACAACCTCACGCTTTGTCACAAAATCCTCAAGTTAGTCAAAATCTTCAAAACACATGATGATTTACATTTTCCTATATATATATATATATACACTATGATTTCATAGTCCTCAACAACATTCACTTATAGATATTTCTTCAATTTGATATTTCATCTAAGTGAATGTGATCGGACCCTATTCCCTCCTATGCTTTACTCACCCAGTCTATTCAATTCTTCATATGCGTTCTACTTGAAACTTTGTTCAAAATCCTCACCGTGTCCTTGTCAGCTAATGATTTTGCAACGAAATCCTCAAATCCTCAAATAAGATTTTTATATTGTTACACAGTTACTGAACCCCACTTCCCATGATCAGATAAGCACGGTCTCCACAGTTGTAAACTTTGGAAACATGTGTCGTGCAGAGATGAATAGGCAAGGGCAGTTCGGTCTGAAAGAGTCGGTCGAACAATTTTCACCTGAGCTATAAATATTCCCTTACCACTTGTGTCCAAACTCTTTGTTCTCTCTCGATCCTCTCTGCGCCGCAAGCAAAACCTAGCGCCACCGCTAGAAGTTTCGTCACCGGCGAAGGACAACTTCACTGCCTCGACCTCTCTGTCGCCGAACTCACACCGGAGCCGGAACATCTTCATCCGCCGCCACCGTAGCCGTCTTCTGCCGCCAAGTTCGGGTGCAGTGGACTTGCACCGAAGAGCATCTACTGTTGCTACCACTATTCTTCGTTCTTGCTATATAGGATAAATAAAATCCTATTTTTACTATCCCTTTCGATCTACTATTTTACCGTAGATTCGTGAAATCTGTTTTTCCTCAGTGTATATCAGCTTCGCTCACTCTATTACTCAAACACTTGATGAATTTCACTAAGACACTAAAATTCTTCACGTGATTCCTCAATTGTTCAAATTTTCCAATCTGTACAACTCTGGAACCCAGGATCAGAGTGCTTAGACTAATTCCTCAACCCACTGGTCAAATTCTTCAGCTTTTAAAAATTTCAATTTCTTCAAATCTGAGAACGCATATGACCTCTCCAAATTCCTCGCACCTATACTCTGTTCACAGGTACAAAAATGTCAGCTGATGAATCTCTAGGTTCTCATCAACTTAACTCATTTGGAGCGTTTCTCGAAGAAAATCTGCCAGTGTCACCAGAATCCTCAAGAGTTCAAAAATTCTCAGCAAAAGCCTCAACTGAAGAAAATGGAAGATGACAGAAAGCAAAAGGGTGGCAAGAAACTCGAACAAAACACTGCAATTGATATCCGTGAGGATATATACGTTGACTATTGGACGCCCGATGGGCAAGAACCAATGCCAAAGAGGAAAATCGGGCTTCAAAAGATAGAATGTAGGTGGGCTAAGGAGTGGAAGGAATACAACTTCGTCACTCCAAAGTATGCGAAGAAATTCTCCCTTAAGCCACCTGGCAAAAGGCCTCCTCTCGAGGATAATCAGGTTGCACATCCTTCAAGCCTCAAAACTATTGATGATTATCCTGAGGAGAAAGACAAACACTTGTCAAAGCTTCAGAAGAAAGCAGAAGCTACAGTGAGGAAATTCAAGGAGGAATCTGCTGCTACCACTGCAGCCACCTCATGTGCTGCTGAAGCTTCTGGCACAGCTATTCCTCAATTGAAGCCTCTGCCACGGAAACCAAAGGCTTCAAAGCCTAAAGAGCAATTGCTTTAGAAGGCTGCTCCCGCACCTGCGCCAAAACCCTCAACAGCCACACATGCATGAAAGCCTGAACACAAGCAGATTTTCAAGGAACAGCCTGCTCACTCCAGCTCCTCTGTTCCATCTGCCACGAGCTCGGAGACAAAGTCTTCACCAACACCTCTGAAGACTAAAATGACTCCTGGAAGAGGCATCAGACCCAACCCAAGCAAAGTCATCAAAGCCCCTTCTGCATCAGAAGGAAGTGATGAATATGATGATGAAACTCTTCAAGCCATCATCAGAAACAAGCAGGAACGCGTCGCACAAGCTTCAGGAAGCTCCATTCCTCTTGCCATGGACCCAAAGGTCATGTTGGAATACATCAATGTCTGGTATGATGACCTTAACACACCCATTGATGACTTGAAGCTTCCCCCGGGTATCAACCATATGGTGGCCACATTCATCAATGAGGCCAAATGGAGGGAGACACAAGCCAAGCAAGAAAAGGTTGCAAAGCTGAAGAAGGACAAATTCCTTAGACATAATCTCCTAAACCTGATGCCTGATGCTCTTGTGTCCACCAAGGCGGAACTGAAGACTTTGACTGACAAGTATACCGAACTATCTAATCGTCAAAGTCTCAAGACCAATTTCATCAAGCTTGCAACCAATGCAGTTGATGAATACAACAAGAAGGCTGCTCCTCCAGCAAAACCAACACAACATGAGCAGTCTGAGCCCAGCTATTCTGTTCAGCTCACGGAGGAAGATGAAGAAGAAGCAACCCCTGCTGCGGAAATGCCTCAAGAAAGTCGTGCTGATGCACCGGTAATTGAGGAAATGCCTCAAGAAAGTCCAGCTGATGAATCTGTGCCAGCTGATGATCTGCTCCAGCTGATGAAAATGCTTCAGCTGAGGAAACTGCTAGTACTGATACTACACCAGCTCCTGAAGAGAAAATTCCTTCACCTCAATCCTCAAAGGTGAAGAAAACGGTTCCGTCTGCATCAGACGTGAAGAAAACCAAGGCTGCCGAGAAAGAAGCAAAGAAAAGAAAAGTTTCTTTAACTCCAGAATCATCAGAGGCCAAGCGTCAAAAGAGTCTTGATGAAACTGCTCCACTGGATGTTGTACCTCTGAAGATAGCTCAATCATACACTATGGTCTCTTTCGGAATTGACTACGTCATTCCTGAAGAAGATGAGGAGATCCCGGTTGATGACGAAATGAAGGACGTTGATTCTGACGAAACCATGGATGAGGAAATTCAAATTTTTGACATTCATTTGTCCTTCGTCCCTCACAAGACACCTGATGAAACTGCACAAGGATCAGTTGGAACAGCTCAAGTTTTTCCCTCCTTCTCCAAGCAAATTCCTCAGGCTGAGGAAAACCCAGAAGAAAATCCTTAGCCCGAGGAAAATCGTCAACCTGAGGAAAATCCTCATCCTAAGGAAAACCCTCAACCTGAAGCAAATCCTCAACCTGAGGTTCAGGCTGAAGAAAATCCTCAACCTGAGGTACAGGCTGAAGAAAATGCTCCTGCACCCAATACTGAAACTGCTATTGTGGTGTTCAACACCGAGACTGCAATGATAGTATCTCCTAAATAGAAGCAGCATAATCTTCAGCCTATGCAAAATCAGCCTTTTTCAAAGAGGCCAAACTTTTAGAAGGAAGCGTTTTATGAAGAACGTATGTATTTCATCGGAGACAATCCTTATGACAAGCTTCGCATCAGGCACAAGAAGTTTTGGACAAGGATTCAGCTCAACTATTATGCATCTGTGCTCTGTGGAAGACACAAGATATTTCAGCACAAGCATATTCCTCATGTTGAGTTGGAAGAAATTCCTTGCTTTGCCCCAGTACTCAACGTTCTTCATGAAGCCAGACTACTGCCACTTTGCACTGATATCTGTGATTGGAACAACGATATCATTCTTCAATTCTATGCAACTTTGCACATCTCTGGAGACCCGAAGGATATCAACAATTGGGTGCTGGACTGGAGGACACAACACACACATTACATGGCCCGTGCTACTGAGCTACTGCGAGTACTTCCGGTGTCAATTCCCTCAGAACATGTTGTGATGACGTATGATGAACGGGAGTTGCCCAATAAGCTGATGGAAGTCCTCATGAAGGCTTTTCCCAAGGATTAGCCTCCAAGAACGACTTTTCTGGTTCAAGACTTGAAGTATGATCCCAGGACTGTCTACAGGATTTTGTGATGTGTCATTGCTCCAATCAAGGGCCATGATGATGAAGAAGATGTTGTAGGCATCATGAATAATATTCTTTTCAACATCATCCATGGCATCCCTATAAACCTTCACGACTTCTTCCTGAGGACTCTGGCTGACAATGCTATGTCACCCTTTGACTTGAAGATTTACGCTCCATGGATCATGAGATTAATCAGACGCAGGTCAGACATCCACTATGATGCTGATTTCAACAATCACATTGGACATATGCCTCCTATCACAATCAATAAGAAGACTTTTGAGCTTGTCGAAGGAAAAGGAAAATCAGTCATCGATGAAGGTAGTCGGCCCCTTCATGGCCAGTTTCATGAACCAGATGCATATTCTTCATGGGATGATATTGAAACTCAGGAGCCACCTAGCCCAGTTTCCCCAAGGGTGATGACTAACCGGAAACCACTCCTAAGTCTTCATCAAAAGGTCGATCGGAATCACAAATGGGTAAAACGTCAATTCAGTGCCATTGTGAAAACCCTCAACGAGACCCAGAATGCAGTGAAGAAAAATCACTACTATCTTCATGAGGTTTTTGATCGCACCTGGGCCAATTTGGTTCATTTGAAGACTCAAGAAGAACTTGATGAATTGGAATTCACTCAGGGCTTCGACTTGTCATGGCCTCCCAAGAGGAAATGCAAGCCAATCCCAGTTCCAGACCTTGAGGACAACTCCTTTTCTTCATTCCGCACTGCAGAATCTGATGAAGATCAAGAAGACACTGCCACCGGCCCAAGGAGGAAGCCCGCCAAGAATACTCACACATCTTCTTCATCAGCCAAGAAGTGAAAGTATTCAAGGGGCATTAGTCCTCAGTTTGTCACTTTTCGTCACTTGATGACAAAGGGGGGGGGGGGAATCTAAGAGTTAGTCTTCACGCGGGATATATTTTGGGGATTATGAACTTTATTAAGTTACAAACTCTTGGTTCTTCTGAAGTGTTTTATGTAATGACTTGTAACTTAAGCCCGATGGTACTCTGACGCTTTTGAACGTTTTTCTTCGCATGCTTATTCCTCAAAATATTAATGCACGCATGCTAAAATTCGTCAGATACCATTTTCCATCATGCATTCTCAAATTATTCATACTATATGTCATATGTATGCATGATTTACAAGACTCAGGGGGAGATCTCCATGATATAAATCATCAATGTGCATTTGCTGTGAAAAGCAAAAACCTCAAGATATGCACATCTTCAGGGGGAGTCTCTCTGTATCTTGATTTCAAATTCCTCAAATGAGTATTTACCCTTCATATTTTTATCCTCGTTGAAGACTTAACCTAATTGTCATCAACCACCAAAAAGGGGGAGATTGTAAGTGCATCTAGTGCCCCTTAGTGATATTGGTGGTTTGAAGACTTATAGGTTAAGTATCTAATGTGTTCATGAGTGTACACAGGATCTATAAGTCACTAAGGAGTTTTAAATATTCAATGAATATCGACCCCTAAAAATGTATATCTTCGGCTGAAGAAATTGGTCTTCTGCTGAAGACTTTGATTGCGAAGAAATTGTGATGAAAATGATATTCCTCATGAAGATATTGAAGAAGAGGAAATCGGTGTGTCCTGAAGAAAAACGATTCGAAGACTTTGAAGCGTGAAGATTTATTCTTTTTGTTTCATTTTCTTCACTCTTGAGTCATAGGAACACCATACTATTAAAGGGGGTCAAGGTAACACTATGGAATGAATTTCCTCATGATGCTCAACCCAAGCCTAATCCTAACAAAAGCCTCAAGTGAGGAATATGAGAGACATGAGGACTCTCACAGTTGAGGGTCCCGACCGTTGCCGCAATTCGCGCCACATCACCGATCTTATCCACACCAACGGTCATATTATTTAAGGGCATTAATGTCAAATCATGTCGGGATGCTCCCAGGCTATAAATAGCCGCCCCCACAACCATTAGCTGGTTGGCTCCTCCATGAGAAACCGACATTTGTCATTTAGAGAAACCCAAATTCCTTAGAGTCCTCAAGAGTAAATCATCAGGGAGGAAATACCCCCAACACCAAACCAAAACTAAGTGATTGAGCATCACTGAAGAATTTGTTCCAGTTTGGGACTGAAGCCTTTTACCTTTGAGGACTGTGCATCCTCCAGACGGTTAGGCGTCATGGTCTAGCGAAATGCAGCAGTCAATTGTAGATCGCCGGGTGACCAAGTTTATGAGGGTTTGGAAGTCTCCCCTGACGTCTTACCACGAGTGTTGGGCGAGGACTGTGTGTCCTTAGCTCCAGGAGAATACGATAGGGACTGTGTGTCCCGGGACTGTGTGTTTTTCGGTTTCATTACCAAGGCGTTCCAAACTAGACATACAACTGTCACAACAGTTGGAACTGGGTCATCAACCAATGTCTTTACTGTGATACGGGTTCTATTTCTTCAACTCTTTCAATTTCTCAATATTGTATGTTAAGATTTTCATTGTCACTGTTTGAAAAATTTGCTGAAGACTTTCTCTGAAATTCCTCAACCTCAAATTCTTCACGCGGGTTAATCCTCGCCTGCTTTCTCTGTGCCTGCGTACTGTGCAAACTATTTTTCATATTCCTCCTCTTGAAAATTGCTATAGTGATACTCTGCACCCCTGATCCTTTGTTGTTTCTGCTGCAAGTTATTCACCAGTGAGGAATTTTGTCAAAAGGAATTTCCTAAGTGATGAAATTCTAAAAATCTCCTATTCACCCCCCTCTAGTCAATATAACGCACTTTCATAATCGATGGTCTGTAATCGAACTTATGTATGGGTCTGTATATCGAACTTGGCTACTATGAAGTATCTATCACATTTCCTTTCGTCATGCTTGATTACTTCATGAATGACTACATACCCCTGCAATTACTTTATGGTAAACTACCACTATTATATTTTAGCAGTATGGATAGACCAGCTGGTCGCCCGCGTGGTGCCGTAAACGATCCACCACCCCCACATCCTGAATATATGGCTGGGATGATCCAACAGTTTGAACTAAACTACATGTTTATGCAAGGGCTCATGGACCAGTTCCCAAGGCCGGACATGAGTCGGCAGCAAGGCGTGACACTTCAAGACTTCTACCGCCTCAACCCTGTGATTTACCGCAGCTCAACTCGGCCTCTTGATACTGATGACTGGCTCCATGACATCGCTTATGAGTTGGAGTCTGCCAATGTGCCCATGGAAAGCTATGTCAACTTTGGATCCTGCTTTATGAAGGGCCCCACTGCTTAATGGTGGGACTGTCATAGGCGCTCTCAGCCTGTTGGAACTATCATCACCTGGCCCGAGTTCCAACCTTCTTTTCGTGCCTGCTACATTCCTCAGGGAATCATGGACTAGAAGAACCATGAGTTCCACAACCTTGTCGAGGGCAACAAGACTGTGGATGCTTATCAGCGGGAGTTTCTGGACTTATCTCGCCATGCTGAAGAAGACATTGCAACTGATGCACACAGACAAGAGAAGTTCCATGACGACCTCCACCATGACATCAAGCCGGCACTCCTTGTTGAGGACAATGCTAATTTGGCCACCTTGGTGAACAAGGCCATTCAGGTTTAAACTGGTCTGCAGGAATACAATGATAGCAGCAAGCGCAACCGTGACATGGGCTCATCTTTTGGCTCATCTGCATAGAAGCGGAAGATCTGGATTCCCCACAACATGTACCATGCACCTGCACCCGCTCTAAGGCCGTCTTATGTTGCACCTGGTCTGCCTCTTCCTCCACCTAGGCTGCCGAGGCTTCTAGGTCCACCGTCTCGAGCTCCTCCTTCCCGTCCCGAGGATTGGCTGTGCTTCAAGTGTGGTCGTCGAGGTCACCGTGCTAGAGACCGCATGTAGGATCAGAAGCAGCTGGGAGTTCCCTCAACTGTAGTGGCAACAATCAGAACCACAACAACAATGCCAAGCATGCTTATGTTCGTGGGCATGCCAACAACATTGATATGGGTCAAGCTCTGGACCAGCCTGCTACCGCGACGGGTACACTTCTCGTTAAATTAATAGCAACTTCTATATTGTTTCATATAGGAGCATTGCATTCCTTCATGTCGAAATTTTTTGCATTCATGCATGGTATTAAATATGAAGAAATGAACATATCGATAGTGGTGAACACCCCCGTGGGCCAATGTCGACCCTTCATGGTTTGCCCCAATGTCCCCATTGAAATTGAAGGATTGGAATTCCTTTCCGCTCCCATGTTACTGAAGTCTTTCAACATTGACCTCACACTAGGAATGGACTAGTTGAAAACTCATACGGCTTCAATCGTTTGCACCACCAAACCCGTCCACCTCCTACACAATTCAACTGAATTAATACGCTCCCATCCTCATATCGTTCGAGATGCTGAGGCACGACGATATGCCTCGAATGCAATAAATGCATCGCCTCTTGAAGGGATCGAAAACATTCCAATTGTACGGGAATTCCAAGATGTCTTTCCACAAGAACTTCCAGGGATTCACCCTGCTCGAGCTGTCGAGTTTGTCATCGACTTGGTACCTGGTACCACTCCTATCGCCAAGCATCCTTATAAAATGCCACCACATGAACTTCTTGAACTTGAGCAAGAAATTGACAATTCGTTGCGTATGGGTTTCATTCGTCCAAGTTCCTCTGCTTGGGGAGCGCCTTCTCTCTTTGTTAAGAAGAAGGATGGAACAAATAGTTTGGTTCAACACTATCTTTCTACCAATCTGGCCACTATTCAAAATAAATACCCTCTTCCTCGGATAAATGATTTGTATGATCAACTTGCTGGTTCCTTTGTCTTTTCTAAGCTCGACTTGAGGTTGGGATATCACCAGATCAGTGTTCGCAAAGAGGATATCCCAAAGACCGCCTTTGTTACTCGATATGGGTCATACGAGTACACTGTCATGTCCTTCGGCTTAATCAGTGCTCCCGCAACCTTCTATTGGTTGATGAATTATATATTCATGGACCACCTCGAGAAATTCGTCGTGGTATATCTGGATGACATTCTGGTATATTCAAAGAATAAAGAAGAACATGTCGAACATGTTCGTCTTGTACAGGAAAAGCTTCTGGAGCATCAACTTTATGCAAAGTATTCCAAATGTGAATTCTGGCTGGACGAAGTGACGTACCTTGGTCATGTGATCTCCAAGGATGGTATCGTGGTCAACCCCGAACGAGTTAAAGCTATTCTTGACTAGACTCCCCCGAAGAATGTCAATCAAGTCAGAAGTTTTCCCGGACTCGCCAGCTATTGTCGTTGATTCATCGAGAACTTCTCCAAGATTGCAAAGCCCTTAACCAATCTTCTTCAAAAAGGTGTTAGGTATGAGTGGACTGATAAATGCCAGGAAATTTCCAGACACTGAGGGACAAACTAACATCTGCTCTAGTGCTTGCTACTCCGGATACTAAAAGCGATCCCATTATTTATTGTGATGCTTCTCATCAAAGAATAGGATGTATCCTTATGCAAGATCAGAAAGTGATTGCTTATGCCTCACGTCAACTGCGTGCTAATGAAGAGAACTATCCATTTCATGACCTCGAACTTGCTGCAGTTGTACATTCTATGAAAGAGTGGCGACAATATCTTCTTGGTAATTGTTGTGAGATCTAACTGATCATCAAAGTCAGAAGTACTTGTTCACTCAGTCGGATCTGAATCTTCGTCAGCAGAGATGGATGGAGTGCATATGACATTTTGACTGTGGTATACCTTATACCCCCGGCAAGGCTAATGCAATGGCTGATGCCTTGAGCCGCAAGTCATACTACAACCACATCCAGGTTCATAAGGTTCATGACCGTCTTCAAGAGGAATTTCGTAAGCTGAACCTCCATATTGTTCCTGAGGGTTATCTTTTTCCCCCTCCTGAAGATTTTCCCACGTTGAACCTTCATGTTGTTAATCAAGGTTCCCTCAGTAACCTAGTTGCTGAACCAGATCTCGTGTGCTGCATCAAGAATATTCAACTCTATGATGATGATGTTGAAATAATTAAACGCTACCTTGCAGAGGGTAAACCCTCTTACTTCACTGTTGCTAATGATGGTGCCTTGTACTTCAAGGGTCGCCTGTTCGTTCCAAACAAGAAGGAAAACCTCAGAATGACTGGATGGGTGATAAAAGAAGCTCATGATACCCCGCTGTATATACATCTGGGTAGTACCAAGATGTACCATGACATCCGTCAAAGATTCTGGTGGCCAAATATGAAACATGACATTGCACGCTATGTTGCAGAATGTGATATTTGCTGGCGAATCAAAGCAGAACATCAAAGGCCTGCTCGAACTCTACAACCTATCTCTATTCCTAAATGGAAATGGGACCATGTTAAAATGGACTTTGTCACTGGATTTCCCAGGTCCTAGAAAGGTAATGATGCTATTCTTGTAGTCGTTGACCAACTTTCCAAAGTTGCACATTTTTGGGCCATCAACAAAAAATTACTGCTAGTCAGCTGGCAGATCTTTATATGTCCAGAATTGTTTCACTCACGGTATAATGCTGGTAATCAGCTCGGACAGTAGTAGCTTGTTCACTTCAAAATTCCGGGAAAGTTTCCAGAAGGCTATGGGGACTCATCTGTCGTTTAGCACCGCATTTCACCCTCAATCCCACGGAGAAGTTGAATTAGTCAACCAAATTCTCTAAGACATGCTTTGAGCTTGTGTCATTTCTTTCGGTAAGAAATGAGAGGAATCTCTCCCGTATGCCGAGTTCTCCAACAACAATAGGTATCAAGCTAGTTTGAAGATGGCCCCCTTTGAAGTATTGTATGGACGAAGGTGTCAAACTCCTCTGAATTCGTCAGAAACTCGGGAATGATCACTCTTCGGTCTAGATATTATCCAATACGCTGAAGATCAAATCCGCATTATTCATGTGAATCTTAAGGCTGCTCAGTCTCGTGAGAAAAGTCAGTATGACCGACGTCACCAAGATATGGTCTATCAACCTGGTGAAAAGGCTTACCTTCGTGTCACACCAATGAGAGGTGCACACCGTTTTGGGATCAAGAGCAAGCTAGATCCTTGCTATATTGGTCCTTTCACTGTTCTCGAAAGACGTGGAAAAGTGGCTTATCCATTGGAGCTACCGGCGAACCTTTCTTAGGTTCACGATGTCTTCCACGTGTCTCAGCTCCGACGCTGCTTCAAAGATCCTGTTCGAGCAGGGGATCATGATATGCTTGAGCTCCACCAAGACCTCTCTTATAAAAAGCATCCGGTCCGCATTCTTGATCAGACTAAACGTCAGACTCGTCGCAAGGTCACCAAGTTCCTTAAAGTGCAGTCATCAAATCATTCTGAAGATGAAGCCACTTGGGAATGCGAGGATCATCTTCATGATGAATACCCCGAGCTCTTTCCTTCTACCTCTTAATTCTCGGGACAAGAATTTCTTGTAGTAGGGGAGAGTTGTGACATCCGTGGATTATGCTACAGTAATCATTGTAATTAAGCTACAGTGATGGCCAAGATTAAGCTAATGCTTTTTTTCTAATGTAGTTATGATCACGGTTGGAATCACACTCTCGTTCAAATTCATTTCAAAAGTGGATTTAAAGGTTTTGCAAACTTTAAATTAAAAATCATGCTTAGGTTGCAAATAATCCCCAAGTATATATAAAATTGAAACCAACATTTTACCAAGTACTTTAGTGCCTAAAAACAATTGAAAGAACGGCTAAAACTTATTATTAAATGCTTTTTTATTTAAATCAATTTGAAATAAATTCTAAAATCTCCCAAAACTTTTCTAACACTGCAAAAATCTGAAAGATAAATAATGGTTCAGATCCACCATTTTTCAAAAGGGATATTCTAAAGAAAAATAAATATAACAACAGAAATAAAAACAAATGAAAAACAAAAAGGAAAAAACAATATAAAGGAAAATCCCCACCTCCACTGTGTCGACCCCAACTGGACCAACTGGCCCGCCTAACCCCCCCCCCAAGCCGGCCCAACCCCCACCGGGCGTATATAAACCCCCATTAGAACTAATCTACCCAGTCTCACTCGCTCTCCCCCGTCACCCGAAACTCCTTCCTCCCTCATGGCGCCACAGCCTCCAGATCCGGTCGACTCCTCCCCGGCAAGCCACCGGCCACCACCGCTCGTCGTCGTCCTCTCCCCCGCTGGACTTACCCGAGCCTCGCCAAACTAGCCACCCTGCAATGGTGGTGAGCCTCGACCTCCGCCTCCTCCTTCCTCCCCCTCCTCGGTCTGGTGCCCTCCCCTCTCCCCTTCCACTCCAGCGAGCCACGGCCATCCCCTCCCTTGTGTCGTGCGCCGGCCACCTATGTTGACCGCAATGCGGCTTCCCCCGCACCCCACTCTCCGACCGTCCATCTGGCTACTGCGCCCGAGCCTCCTCGCGTTGCGCACCCTCTTGCCGCGGCCACTCGTCGCTCGCACCCCGCATGGCCGCCGCTATTCCGTTCCAGCCGGCTCTGCCCCGCTGGCTTCCGGCCCTTTGACCCCGGTTGTTGCCCCTCCGGCCGAGCTCACTGGCCTCGCCAGGAGCCGCCGGCTGTGGCTCGGCTCGCTTCGGCCCCGAGCACCCCGGCCCTTCCCTATAAATCATGGGGGATAAACGGCCCCCTCTCACAAGGGCTAATCCCCCTCCCACTCACACAATGACAAGTGGGGACCCCCCTAAAAACGTGTTTTAAAATAGTAATAATAACAATAAAATATGTAAATAATAATTTAATCAATTAATAAAATTATTAAATTAAATTAATTATTTAGGTAATTAATAAGTTAATCTAATTAACCTCTCTTTAACCTGCATAATTAATTAGAATAATCATATTAGATAATTGGTTCGGTTAACTACCTAATCTAACTAAATTGAATCTGTATTTATTTATTTATGTAGGGTATGACATGTGGGTCCCACCCCCTAATCAGATCTGTTTAAATTAACAAAACTTAATTAAACCGTGACAATGACAACAGGGGCCCACTAGTCAGTTTGACTAGTCAACCCACTGTTGACTCTTGATGTCAGCATGACATCATACTGATGTCATAACTATTTATTGGATAAAAATAATCTATTTAAATTCTAAATGTTAAATAAAACTTAGAAAATTAATATAAAATAATCCATAATACGTATGAAAATATTTTGTACAAGAAAGTTGATGAGAAAAACGAGACGAATCCGGATACGCTATCCGTTCGTGTGTCACGTGTCCCTAGCATAGCGAACATGGAAATTTTCCATCGTTTCCGCCTATCCGGTAGTAGTTAGAGACCCAGAAAATATCGTCACATATTATTACGCCCCGTCTGCGACATGTAATACTGCATTAGCTCATCCCTAACACTGCATATTGCCATGCCATGCATCGCGTTGCATCTGTGCTTTTATATTTATTGTTTCTTCCCCATCTTCTCTACGGTAGTCGCTGACGCTGATGCTGCTGCAGGGTACGACTACCCACATGACGACCAACCCTTTTGCCACAGAGCAACAAGGAAAGAAAACCCCCCTTGCTCATTCCTATATCTCTTATTCTTTCTCCCTCATGCTTGCATTAGATTTTGCTACTGTTGTAGATAGCTCCTATTCTGATGCATAGGCTATTTTTTATAAACTCATACTTTACTCTACCGCACTTTAAAATGTTTAGCATAGGTGGAGCAGTGATCCCCATTGACTCAATAGTCCAGTTGCCCCTGCTTTTTCATCAAGGTCTCGATCTCGTGATTGACGAGTCAACACCCGTCACATCACTCACGTCCCCTTAGTTGTATGACTCTGCAGTGCTACCATCAAGTATCGATGGTGACACCTCGTTACGAACTCCAATGTTAGCATTGTAGTGTTGTTGACCAGCGATGGTTCCCAGAGGGTGATTCCTCCTTCACCACCTTCGATAACGACTCTATGGTACAACCCCTCAAGCATGGTCCATTGAGGGTGATTCCTCTATGGTGACCTTGACAATTACATCATTAGGAATCCATCGAGGGTGATACCTCGAACCCCTCTGATGTTACAACCACACAGTTAGTTGACCTTACTACCGGCAACATGAGAGGTGTCTTGCGGGTGGATTCCCGCGTGGTTGTGATGGGGCGTGTCCGGGCATTCTCGGCCCTTGCCACACATCCTCGAGACGGGGTGATGGGAGAACATATCGTGGATTAATGATTGACACTGCAATGTTAATTAAAATGCTAATGTGATTTGGGTATTTGATCTCAGTTGGTCGGGAGACCTTTTCACACTAACCTGCACGTGGGAGAAGTTATGAGTACTCGATGTCGTGGTATCAGTCTAACCTCTTCAGACGTTGGCAATGTAGTGGGGCACGTCTGAGTTGCCCGGATAAGCATTGTTCTTGTATAAGAGGTGCCAGGACTAACATCAGCCGCCCTTGCATCATGCAGGAGCGCAAAGGGTGATGGCCCAATGACCCCTGCACGCTTAGGATTTAGGCCGGCGGGCTGGCCGCTCTGTTGAGCCTACGTAGGGCTATGATGTGATGATGTTCCGAGGCCAGACATGACCTAGGAAAGTGTGTCCAGCCAGAGTTTATCAAGCATGTTGGGTACTGTGGTGCACCCCAGCAGGGATTAAAATTAACTATTCGAATAGCCGTGTCCACAATTACAGGACGACTTGGAGTTGTGCCCCGATCTTATGCAACTTCAACTGTTACTTAACTGGAATGTTTCCTCTAGGATTTCTTTCTCGCACGGAGTCGAGGAAGAATCTCTGGGCATGACCTTTTTAAATTGCTGCAAAAATATGACTATATAATTCTGTTACTTGCTCTACTCGTCTATTTCTGCAAGACCCGTGAAGATGCTAGTCTTCGATAGGACTAGTCCTTTCTCTCTTTTCATGCATTGTTGCAGTGAGTCCACATATAACCCCATTCCTTTGACACTGATGCTTACTTAGCATAGTTCTGATGTCAGTCTTGCGAGTAATTTGGATGAGTACTCACCGTTGCTTTGGTACCTTTTTCCCCTTGATATGATTGATGCGACGAGATGATGGAGCCCAGGAGATGGCATATCCCGCCAACGATCACTACTACCCCGACGGTGCCTACTACTACGTGGAGACCGCTGACGACCAGCAGTAGTTTAGGAGGTTCCCAGGCAGGAGGCCTCGCCTCGTTCGATCAATGTATCTTTTGTGCTATCCTTATCTAAGGCTTTTCCCTTGTTTTATGTTTGTACTCAGATATTTGTTGCTTCTACTGACCCGTGTGTTTATCGACCTTCTGTATTCTAGCCCTCGAGGCCCCTATCTTGTAATATGAAGCTTGTATGTTTTTATCTGTGTGTAGAGTTGTGTTGTGATATCTTCGCGTGAGTCCTTGAGCTTGGTCATACGCATTTGCGTGTATGATTAGTGTACAATAAAATCCAGGGTGTCACAGACACATGGGGATATCTATCTAGTCATGTTCATCATATTGAGTCGATTCACATTCGCTACTTTATTAATTTGATATGTGGGTGGACCGGTGCTAAGGTGATGTTCTTACTTGAACTAACAACCTACTTATGATTAACCCCTCTCGCAAGCATCTGCAACTACAAAATAAGAATTAAGATAAATCTTAACATAGCATGAAACATGTGAATCCAAATTAGCCCCTTATGAAGCAACGCATAAACTCGGGTTTAAGATTTTGTCACTCTTGCAACCCATCATCTATTTGTTACTCTACAATGACTTCCTTTAGGCCCATAACATGGTGAAGGGTCATGTAGTCCATGTTCACATGACACCACTAAAGGAAGTAACAACATATATATCATCAAAATATCCAATGGATACCAACTTTATATGATTACTTATAACCAGACTTCTCCCATGTCCACAGGAAAAATAGTAACTACTCACACCTCATCAACATGTTCAATATCAAAGGTATAATAATAATCATTAATTTTCTGAACATAATGTCTTCCACCAAGTAATCCAACTAGCATCAACTACAAGATGTAATTAACACAGCTAGCAACCCACAGGTACTAATCTGAGGTTTTGGGACAAAGATTGAATACACGAGATGAACTAGGGTTGGAGATGAGGTGGTGTGGGTGAAGATGTTGATGAAGATTGGTCGTCCCATGAAGGAGGAAGTATTGGTGACGAGGATGGCTTCGATTTCCCCCTCTCGAAGAGTAATTCCTTGAGCAGAATAGCTCTACGAGAGAGCAAAAGGACCTCTCCCAGGTTTCTGCCTCGAGACGACAACGCTTCGTCCCGAAAGTTATCTCCTAATTTTTTTTTCTAATGTAAAACAGGCCATATAGGAGAAGAGGGGTGTCGGAGGGCCAACAAGGGCCCCACAAGGCATCAGGTTGCAACCTGGGGGGCACGTTGTTGTTTTGTGCCTAGCTAGCTGCCCCTCTCTAGTGTATTTTTGGCCCAATAATTCCGTGAAGTTTCAGGTCATTTGGAGCAACTTAATTTTTCTCCCTTCTTGTCGGTTTCTAAGTCCGGAATTCTAGTTTCTAGATACTTCCCTCTTCGTGATTTAGCTTGCATATTCATAGAGAAAAGGCTTAATAATTTCATAATAAAAGGGAATAATGGACAATAATAAGAAACATATCAATAAAGATTCATGATGCAAAATGTACGTATCGACTCCCCCAAGCTTAGACCTCGCTTGACCTCAAGTGAAAGCCGAGATCGAGAATAATGGCCACGTGATTTGAAAGGGAGAAATCGATAAAAATAAAAATACGGACATGAGAGCATCATGAATATTAGCATAGCAGCAACTATTTTATCATATATCTTATCATAAACAAGTAACAATCCATTCACAAATATTGGAGTATGAATCATAAACTTTACTGACAAAGAACAAACTATGTTCTGAGTCACTAGAAAAATCATAATTAAGCATATTTCAGAGGATAGTCTATGTAAGAGCTTTCTTATTAGCGATTTACATTACTCAACTATCATTCATTCTTCTATGATTGCTCATACTCAAGTCATATTTTTGGATCTCATGTTTTCATAGGGCACATAGGAAGATAGGGGCTTAAATGATTCACCGCCCAACTCATTTACCTCAAGGATAATGTCAACAATAATAAATCATGATAATCTGCATTCACTTGTATATATAAATCTAAATCTTTCCACGACACATGATGCTTGCCACTATAGAATTAATAGGTAGAAAGAAGAATGAATTTAGTGACTCAAGCAGAAGAGTGAACTTCAAAGATAAAAGATAGGCCCTTCTTTGAGGGAAGCACAGGTTGTCATGCACTTTTAGGTTTTGGAGTGTGCAAACTCTTAATGCAAAGGAACGTCACTTTATATTTCCCCTTGTGATAGCAAACTTTATTATGTAGTCTGTCACTTCTATTTCTTTGCCATCACAAGATCGTACAAAGCTTATTTTCCATTCCAGCAAAAGATCATACATATTTAGGAGAAAATTTATATTGCTTGGTGCATCGATGACAACTTACTTAAAGGATCTTACACAATCCATGGGTAGGTATGGTGGATTCTCATGGCAAGAAACAGGGTTTCACGGTTACGGACGGACAAGTAGTATCTCCACTTAGTGCGAAGATTTTGGGATAGCAAAAGGTCGAAAGAAAGCATCACATGTTAAAGTATCCAGGACCATATAACTTCTATAATGTGAAATACCATCACCATTATGTTGTCTTCCATGTCCTACATCAACACTTGGTCATTATATAATATTTGATGAGGACTCACAATCATAAAAGATATCCAATATATTATATTTATATGAGAATCTCATCTCCTCTTTCATATTATTGCTTAGATTATAACTATGACTAATATTATGTTTGTTTATTTTCAACAACCTTCATTACTTATACTCTTTACTATGTGAAGTCATTACTTCTCACGGGATGAGCATATGATCTATATGTTTCTTTTTATTGACATGCTATGATGATGTGTGCCCACGGGTAAACCACAAAAACTCAACTAATCTATATTATATATCTCGCATACTTGATTACAAGGATAGAGGGAACTCAAAGAAAAAATACTAAGAAAAGAAAATTTGTAATTTATTTATCTAAATCACGAAACAACTAGGGATCGAACTAAAATAGATAGTAATGATGATGGAAGGGATGGTGATACGATACCGGGGCACCTCCCTCAAGCTTGGAACAAGCCAAGGGTGGTGCCCATACCCAAGTACTCAAGCATCCTCCTCAGGTGATGGTGGTGGTGTAGCAGGATTCTTCTTTTACATCTTACGTCGAAGGATAAAATTATCCTCCCTCAAGTCATCATTCTCTTTATCAAGCGTCAACATCTTTTTGCATAATGCCATCTTGCTTTCCCGCAGAAAATGTGACTGGATAAATTGATCCTTAGATTACTCTACCCTATTTGGCATAATGGACTTCTTAAATTCCACATGCATATCTTCGGATTGAGGTAGTGGAACTTCATCTTCATCTAAGATGGCTTCCTTTGTTTCCTCCAATTCATTGTCCTCCTCCTCATGAGTGGACCAAATATAGGGATAGATGTCACCAAAGATCTTTCGGTCTCAAATATAGTGGGAGACATAGTTATCTCCATATGAATCTTGAGACGACATATTCTCAGTCCTGCCAGAAAATAGCTCAAAACAAGAACAAAACATAAACTCACGATGCGTTGATCAAAACATCCTAGAGTATATATAATGATTTTTTATGGACCAGAATATGTGCTTGGGAAGAAGTCGTAGTCCAGGTGGCACACAAGGGCCCCACAAACCATCAGGGCACGGGCAGGGGGCGCCCTATTGGCTTGTGCCTCCCTCGTGGGTCCCCTGGAAACACCACGGGCACACCCGCCGGCGGTCGTTACTTCTAGAGGGATCTAGACTGGACCCACATATCAATACTAGTCTTTTCTGTGCACTTTGTCCTCACTCATGCGCACCCGGGATCAACTTCCCGGTCGGTCACCCATCCTACAAGTACAATGTGGACTTCCAGGAGCTGGTTCGTTATGCTAAACAGGACATTCCATATCAAAAGAGCAAGATTTATCAGTGCTGAGGTGGTCTGAAGGAAGACTTGCAGCTGGCCCTTTCCTTGCACGAGCATCTTGAGTTCGACCAGTTTTACAATTTCTCTCTCAGGGCTAAGGCGGCTTTGCTGAAAGTTGTGAACTCAAGGTAGCGTTTCAGATATTCTAGTTCCTCGTCCTCAACTTAGGTGGTACAGAAGCAACAAAACTATTGGGTGTCTCCTCCTTCTCTGCAGCCTCATTAGTTCAAGAACTGTGGGTGTCGTGGTTCTTCCCACCCACCCAACTCAAATTTCCAGCAAAGATATCAGCAGCAACAGTCAGGGAATCCTTAAGTGCAATTTTGTGCGCTGTCAGAGGTGACTTGTCACAAGTGTGGTCAGAAGGGTCCTTACTCGAACAAGTGCACCACTCAGCGGAGTCTTCCGCCTCCTCCTCCAGTCAAGCCTCGAGGCAATGCAATGGTGAAGTTCAACCCCGAGTTTGCAAGGGCGGATATGGTGAATGCAGCTCAAACAGAGAACTCCTCAGACGCGATCATGGGTAATATCTTGGTTAATGATATTCCTGCAAAGGTTTTATTTCACTCAAGTGCATCGCATACTTTTATGTCATTTCCCTTTTCATCTCGCAATAATTTTGTAACCGAGTTTTTACCAAAGGCATTGCAAGTTGTGTCTCTGGGCAAACGTCTCAGTTCCAATTTGGTGGTTCCCAATGTCTCTGTCAAGATGGGCAACTATTCCTTTTTGGCTTCTCCAATTGTCCTTGGCAAGTCAGATATTAATCTGAACCTTGGGATGGATTGGCTGGCGATGAACAAGGCATATATTGATTGTGAAGCAAAATAAGTCCAGTTGAGTCATCCATCGGAGGAAGTGATTATCTTCGCTGCTTGCGATTCTTGGAAATATGCCCTAGAGGCAATAATAAAATAGTTATTATTATATTTCCTGTTTCAAGATAATCGTTTATTGTCGATGTTATAATTTTATTGAATGGACACATAAATACATGTGTGGATATATAGACAAAACAATGTCCCTAGTGAGCCTCTAGTTGACTAGCTTGTTGGTCAAGGATGGTTAAGGTTTCCGAGCCATAGACAAGTGTTGTCACTTGATGACGGGATCACATCATTAGGAGAATGATGAGATGGATAAGACCCAAAACTATAAACATAGCATATGATCGTGTCATTTTGTTGTTATTGTTTTCTACATGTCAAGTATACATTCCTATGATCATGAGATCATGTAACTCACTGACACCGGAGGAATGCCTTATGTGTATCAAATGTCGCAACGTTACTGCGTGACTATAAAGGTACTCTATAGGTATATCCGAAGGTGTCCGTTGAGTTAGGATGGATCAAGATTTGGATTTGTCACTCTGTGTGACGGAGAGGTATCTTGGGGCCCACTTAGTAATACAACATCACAAACAAGCCTTGCAAGCAATGTGACTAAAGAGTTAGCCACGTGATCTTGTATTACGGAACGAGTAAAGAGACTTACCGGTAATGAGATTGAAATAGGTATGTCGATACCGACGATCGAATCTCGGGCAAGTAACATATCGAAGGACAAAAGCAATGATATACGGGATTGTGTGAATCTAGACATAGATGTTGAACCGATAAGATCTTTGTGGAATATGTAGGATCCAATATGGACGTCCAGGTCCCACTATTGGATATTGAACAGAGAGTGTCTCGGTCTAGTCTACATAGTTCTCAAACCCGCAGGGTCTGCACACTTAAGGTTCGGTGATCTTTTCACTATAGTTGAATTATTGATGTTGGTAACCGAATGTTGTTCGGACTCCTTGATGAGATCCCGGACATTAAGAGGGTCTCCGGAATGGTCCGGAAACGATGATTGATATATAGGATTGTTGCATTTGGCTTCCGGAAAGATTTCGGACATTACCGCTCGAGTACCAGGAGTGACGAATGAGTTTCGGGGTTTTACCGGGAGGGGAAACCCACCCGGGAGAGGACCTAATAGGCCCATGGTTGGCGCACGAGACCTTAGTGGGCTGGTGAGGCCAGCCAAATAAGCCTATTTTGGCCAAGGCAAAAATAAAGAAGGGAAAGGAAAAAAAGAGAAGGAAGGAGGTGGAAAAGATGGGAACGAGTCCTCTACCAAACGGAATAGGAGGAGGACTCCTCCCTCTTGGCTCGGCCGACTCCTCCTCGTCCTTGGAGTAGGAGGCAAGCCACCCTCCCCCTTGTTCCTCTTATATACAGTAGAGGTTTGTAGGGTTTTTGCACCCCAAGCCTTTGTGCGGTGCTCTCTCCCTCCACTACTTCGTGACACCCCGTAGCTAGTTCGGTACGACACGACAAAGCCCTTCCGGAGTAGCTCCACGATCATCACCGCCACGCTGTCGTGATGTCGTAGAATTCAGCTACCTCTTCACCTCTCTTGCTGGATCAAGAAGGCGGAGATCGTCATCGAGTTGTACGTGTGCTGAACGCGGAGGTATCGTCCATTCGAAGCTAGATCGGGATGGATCATGGGACGACGATGATTTGGATGGCAAAGACGTTCCACTACATCAACCGTGTTTTTTAACACTTCCTGCTTAGCGATCTACAAGGTTATGTGGATCCGATCTCCCTCTCGTAGATGATCATCACCATGATAGGGCTTTGTGTGCGTAGAAATTTTTTTGTTTCCCATGCAGCGTTGTCCAACAGTGGCATCATGAGCTAGGTTCAGGAGTAGATGATATCTCGAGTAGAACACAAAAGAGTTTGTGGGCGTTGATGTTGAATTTGATGCCCTGCTTAGCCTTTTCTTGATTCATCGACATTGTTGGATTGAAGTAGTCCATACCAACTTTACTCGTACGCTTACGAGAGACCGGTTTCATCGACTGACATGCAACTAGTTGCATAAAGATGACTGGCGGGTGTCTGTTTCTTCAACTTTAGTTGAATCGGATCTGACCGAGGCAGTCCTTGGAGAAGGTTAAATAGCAATTTGCATATCACCGTTGTGACTTTGCGTAAGTAAGATGCGATCGTACTAGATACCCACAGCAGCCACCTAAAATCTGCAACAACAAATTAGAGGACGTCTAACTTGTTTTTGCAAGGTATGCTTGTGATGTGATAAGGCCAAAGACAGGATATAATATATTGGGTGTATCGGAGGATCATGTTGTAATAGTTAAATATCGACTTGCACGTCGATACTACGGAACCGGTAGGAGCCATAGGGTTGTCTTTAATTTATTTTTCTCTTGCAAATGCTCTTTCTATATCGCTAGGCAGTTGCTTTAGTAGTAACAACAAAGATAGTGCGACAACCTCTATGGCAGCACAATGATGGAGATCATGGCGTGGCACCGGTGACGATGGAGATCATGTCGGTGCTTTGGTGATGGAGATCAAGAAGCACAAGTTCATGGCCATATCATGTCACTTTTTGATTGGCATGTGATGTTAATCCTTGATGCACCTTATTTTTCTTAGGACGATGGTAGTATTACAAGGTGATCCCTCACTAAAACTTCAAGATAAAATTGTGTTCTCCCCAACTGTGCACTGTTGCGACAATTCGTTGTTTCGAGACAGCACGTGATGATCGGGTGTGATAGACTCAACGTTCACATACAACGGGTGCAAAACAGTTGCACACGCGGAACTCTCGAGTTAAACTTGACGAGCCTAGCATGTACAGACATGGCCTCGGAACACAAGAGACCGAAAGGTCGAGAATGAATCATATAGTTGATATGATTAACATGGAGATGTTCACCATTGAAACTAATCTCAACTCACATGATGATCAGACTTGAGTTAGTGGATTTGGATCATGCGACACTCGAATGACTAGAAGGATGTCTATTTGAGTGGGAGTTTATTAGTAATATGATTTGCTCAACTCAATTGTATTCAATATAGTCTAAGTAATCTTTGCAAAATTTTATGTTGTAGATCAAAGGCTCGGGCGGTAGCAACCCTGAATTTTAATACGTTCCTAGAGAAAGCTAAGCTAAAAGATGATGCACTACTGGAATTCAGAAATTTGCCGTCTGGTAACACATCGCAAAGAGCTTCATTGCCATCAGCTGGCACAAAGCAGACGGCAAACACAACACCTAAGGCAAAAGTTTTGTTTGCCGTCGGCCTTCCCTTTGCCGTCGGCCAGCGGACGACAAAGGAACCAAAGGCAAACGACAAAGGGGGTGCCACTCTAACGGCCGCAGACCACCGCACCCCACCCACCCTTTGTTGTCTGCCACCCAGCCTTTGCAGACGACAAAGGGGTCTCCCTCTCAAATGGCGCACAGCCCCCCACCCCCTCTCCTAACGGCTCTCGCGCCCACCACCTGACCGCTCTCACTCTCTCGCCCTGCCCTCTCTCTCTCGCCTGCCCACCCGCCGTCATCGTCGTCGCCGCCGTCGGAGCCGCTACGGCCCACCACCCCACCCTACCGCCACAGCCGCCCCCGGCCACCCCATCCCACTCCGGCCCTCGCGGCGCCCGTGCCGCCCCCTGTCATCGCCCATGCCCCCCTGACGTGCGCCCACTACCGTCGTCCACTGCCGTTTATGCTGCCCCCTACCGCCCCCTGCCGTCGTCCACTGCCGCCCCCCTACCGTCCTCCATCGCCGCCCACTGCCGGTGAGTTCTTCTTGTTTTTCTTTTTTATTAAGTTAATTACTTTAGTTAGTTTATTAGGTTAGTTTTTTATTATAGGTTAATTTAGTTAGTTTATTAGTTAGATTATTAGGCTAATTAGGTTAGTTAGTTAGGTTAGAAGTAAAAAAGAGGAAAAGAAGAAGGAAAAAAATGAAAAAGAAAAAAGGAAAAGAAGAAAATAATTATAAGAAGGAAAAGAAGAAGGAGAAGTAGAAGAGGGGGAGGAGGAGGAGTAGGAGGAGAAAAAAGAAGAAGAAGAAGAAGAAGAAGAAGAAGAAGAAGAAAAGGAGGAGGAGGAGGAGGAGAAAAAAGAAGAAGAAGAAGAAGAAGAAGAAGAAGAAGAAGAAGAAACGAAGAAGAAGAAGAAAAAGAGGAGGAGGAGGAGGAGAAAAAAGAAGAAGAAGAAGAAGAAGAAGAAGAAGAAGAAGAAGAAGAAGAAGAAGAAGAAGAAGAAGAAGAAGAAAAAGAGGAGAGAGGAGAAGAAGAAAGCAGTGGAAAAAGGAACCCCGGCACCCTGACACTCACCCTCGACCCCCAACCCCTGACGCCCGACTCCACTGACCCCCGACCCCCAACGCCACTAACCCCCGACCCCCGACGCCACTGACCACCGACCCTGACCCTCGACCCCCGACACCACTGACCCTCGACCCCTGACGCCACTGACCCCCGACTCTCGACCCCCGACGCCCGACGCCACCAACCCCTGACCCTCGACCCCCGACTCCCGACGCCACTGACACCCGACCCCCGACGCCACAATCCCCCGACGCCCGACGCCACTGACCCTCGACTCCCGATACCACTGACCCTCAACTCCAGACCCCCGATGCCACTGACCCTCGACCCCAAACCCCTGACCTCCTACCCCCGACCCCCGATGCCACTGACCGCCAACCACCGTCCCCCGACACCTCTTTGACCTCTTGTTGACCGAAAAGACCCCGGCCCCCAACGCCACCGACACCCGACACCACCGACCCTCAACGACACAGACTCCCGACGCCACTAAGCCCCGACCATCAACGCCTCTTCTGCCTCCTGTCGAACGAGAAGGTGCTTTTCGGCCTTCCAGAGGCCGACGAGATCATAGTTTTGTAAATTATGAGTTAGATCACATATTTTCCGATTATGTTAATTATAAAAACATCATATTTGTGTTGATCGGGTGAATTTCAATGTGCAGTTGTTCGACGACCTCAACATGCGTTGGACGAGCTCCACCCCTGCGTTTGTTGCTGAGCACAAATGACTTCTCCTCCTACCCCCCCTAATTTGCTCTGTTCCGGTGTTCGTGCCAATGAAACTTGCTAGCTATAGGTTTCTTCAATCATGAGTATGTGTGACCATTATGCGTCTCCTATTCGAAAGGGCGACATCTATAAATATGAATTGTTTGCATATTATAACCGCCATCCTTTCGAATTGTCCAATATTATCCATGGACAACCCGAGTATGTGTAGATTGGGTTCGTTTTCTCGTATGCTGTGCTCCGGATCTGATGCAGAATTTCGTCAGTGCCTCCCTGTTGTTCTCCGGGTACACGTCCTCTCTGCTTTATGCCGAGACGTGTATCAGGAGAACATCGGGGAGGTGCTGACGAAATTCTGCGTTGGATCTAGAGCAGAGCATGGGAAAACGAACCCAATCTACATATACTCGGGTGGGATTAGGACCTATCTTTACCTATTAGTGTGTAGGTTGCATGGACATAATAAAACTGACAAACTTGATTAGCGGATGAATATATATGATGAATTATATATGTATTTCTTGTGTGCCCATAGGTAGCTAGGCAAGATGAGTGATCGTGCTTGGATGTACACTGGTCACCCTAGTCAAAAAGACATGACCCATGAAGTTAACAAAAACTAGGGGGTTTGTGAGAGCCGCATTTGCAAATGGCCAGCAAAAAACATGGTGCCCCTGTCCCAACTGCGACAACTGGAAAAAGCCAACAGAGTTTGAAATGGGTAAACACCTGCAAAAGTGGGGTTTTACGCCTAATTATATGGTGTGGACTTTTCATGGTGAGTTTGACCAACGTGCTAGAGCTGAGGTGATTCATCATCGCAACAACGAGCATTGTACCGAGATCGAAGACATGGTGCAAGACTTTGATGATGCTCGGGATTCTAACAATGAGATGCAGGAATCTGCAAAGGCCTTCTAGGAAATGTTGGAGTCTTCAAAATGTCCTCTCCACGAGCAGACTGAGCTTTGTCAGCTGGATGCCATCGCGCAAGTAATGGCCCTGAAGGCTCAATTCAACCTAGGCAAAGAATGCGACGACTCAATGATGACGATATTTGGACGCTTTCTACCCAAAGGCCATGTACTGCCTGCAAACCTATACCAGTCAGAGAAAATCCTCCGTGTACTTAAGATTCCCTATGAGAAGATACATGCCTGTGAGAATGGATGTGCTTATTTAGGCTTGAGTATGCGGCCTTGAACTATTGCCCCATTTGCAATTCTTCCACGTATATTGTGGTAGGCAACGGTATTGGTGAGAAGAATCGGACCAAAATCCCAATTAGTGTTCTTCGGTATCTGCCAATCGTACCAAGACTTCAACGTCTTTTCATGGTCGAAGAGACGGCCAGAGAGATGACATGGCACAAATTGGGCAAAATAACCGAACTAGATGCGGATGGGAAGAAGATGCTGGTACACACTTCAGATGGTTTTGCGTGGAAGCACTTCGATGCATTACATAAGGATAAATTGGAAGATCCAAGGCATCCTAGAGTTGCCATTAGCACGGATGGGTTCAATGTGTATGGTATGACGGCAAGACAATACAGTTGTCGGCCTATTTTGTCATTCCACTCAATCTCCCACCCGGATTGATTATGAAAAGAAAGAACATTTTCCTGACTTTCATAATTCCAGGGCCCAACTATTCGGGGAAGAATATGAATGTGTATATGCAGCCGCTTAAGGATGAGTTGCAAGAAGCCTGGGATAATGGGATCAAGACCTATGACGCCGCTACCAAAACAAATTTCAAAATGCATGTGTGGTACATGTACTCGACGCATGATTATCCGGCGTTTGCACTATTCGCTAGCCGGTGTGTGCATGGAAGGTTCCCGTGCACCACATGCAAGGCAGCTCTTCAGTTCCGTTGGCTGTAGACTGGTCGCAAGTTTTCTTGCTTCGACATGCATAGACAGTTCCTGGATCCTGACCATAAGTTCAAAAAAGACAAGAAGAATTTCATCAAAGGTAGAGTTGTCAAAAACACTGCACCAGCTGCGTTGACAAGCCAACAGACCCTTGATCAGTTAAATGCTCTCGAGCCTGATCCTTTGCATCCAGGGCACTTCACAGGGGTATAATACAGAACACACCTCGACTCACAAGTCATGCTTATGGGATCTGCCTTACTTCAAAGACCTCCTTTGCCCACACAACATCGACGTGATGCACATTGAAAAGAATATTGCGGAGGCCATTTTTTAGTACATTGTTTGGCATAGAGGGGAGGTCAAAAGATAATTCTAAGGCTAGAATCGATCTCGAGGCTCTATGTGATAGACCGTTACAAAACTTGCAACAACGGAAAGGAAAGCAAAGCATACCGATGCCAAAGGCATGGTTCAATCTCGAAAATGCTATTGTGGGCGAAAATGCGGTTGATGTTCCCCGATGGGTATGCTGCGAATCTAAAGAGGGGAGCGAGTCTTGAGAAATTGAAAATATTTGGTCTCAAGGGTCATGATTGACACATATGGATTGAGCGGGTAATGCCGGTGATGTTGCGTGGATTTATCCCTGAGGATGAATGGCTAGTACTGGCAGATCTGAGCTATTTGTTCCATTCTATTTGTGCGAAAGAACTATCGCCTGGCGTGCTAGATGAAATGGAAGAGTTGGCGGCGAAGTTGATCTGCAAATTAGAAAAGATCTTCCACCGGGCTTCTTTAATCCAATGCAGCATTTGATTTTGCATCTCACGACCGAGGCAAGATTGGGGGGCCCGCTCAAAATCGATGGTGCTACTCAACTGAGAGGGCAAAAAAAGCTTCGAGCTAAATGTAAAAATAAACGTAGAATTGAAGCATCGATGGCCGAGGCATTCATTACTGAGGAGGCGGCAAACTTCGTGACAACACACTACGAAGCCAAAAAATATCATTTTCATAACCCAAAGCCTCGGTACAATGATGGCGATCCTAAAAAGGTTGATCCAACCTCAGCCTATTGAAAGGGAAGCTCGCACCATCCGTTGCTTCGAAAGGGAAATCATTGGATATCGAAGAATGGCGGACCATTTCATTGTATATCTTCACCAACCTAACAGAAGTGCGTCTGTACATCGAGTAAGTTCTCGGTAAATTATTGTTCTGCAACTTCTAATTCCTTTGAACTACTCTTATTTCGGGATATTTGATATAGTCGATACATCGCCGAATTCTCGGATGGAGCAGTCATCGGAAAGGATTCCATCGAAGAGTATGAGCTTCTCGCAAAGCATGGAGGCGACTATCCCGGTTTCATCTATTGGTTCAAACAAAGGGTAATTAATTACCATTAATGGGCCATTTGATTTATTGGTCTAATTTGCGGCTAATGCATCCATTCTTTCGTATTAAACTTGTAGGCTGATGCAGAGTCTATGGACGCCGAGTTGAGACAAGTCGCTAATGGTTTTGACTATAAGGTCTGTTCGTTTGACAAATACAACATCAACGGGTATGACTTTCGTACCTTTGGCAAAGATCTATCTATGCCCGACCTAAAGACTACAAATTGTTCTGTCTCCGCTATCGGGGAAGGAGGCATCGAGTATTATGGAAGAGTTGAAGCAATTTATGAACTTCTATTCTATGGTGAAAACCCATCGACCGTCGTAGTCTTCAAATGTTACTGGTTTGAGCCGATGGAGACTGGAAGGACTCCTGAACATATAGGACTAGTCGAAATCAACCAAAACACCCACTTAGATGTTCCCGATGTCTATATTATGGCTCAACAGGCAACACAAGTTTTCTATCTACTGTGGGCCTGCCAAACTGATCCAAATCTGAAAGGTTGGGATGTCGTTTATGAAGTGCCGCCACATTTTAGACCACCTACCCTCAATGAAGAGGATTACGGACCTCACATTAACCCAGACACATATGAAGGAGAATTCTTCCAAGAAACACGTATGTCCAAGAAACGTTTCAAGAACCGCTCTACTTCACCCCAGAACATTGAAGTAGACACCGACAGTGAATCCGTCTTAACCCCTGAGCCCGAACAGGAAGAGCCGGAAGAAGAAGAGGTTACTGTTGCAGATGACCTCTCACTTCTTGACCGATTACATAATGGTGGCCTTCCACATGTTCTTCGTGATAGTGATGATGATGATGCATTCATTGATGATAGTGATGATCATGATGCATTTATGGACCCTGAAGCATATATAGACGAGCATGATTGTTATTAGTTCATGTCAAGTATTCAACTATTACTATATATAAATTTTGAGTTCATGTTAGGTATCCAATTTTTATTAGTCATATTGGTATTTATAATGATGATACACTTAAATTATATACATTTTATTACTCATGTTGGTATTTATGTTGTACTAATTTCATTTAGTCTTTGTCATGACAAGTGTTGAAAGATGGTAGGAAAGGGTGGAAAGCATGTCGCGGCTCCTTCTTCGTCGGCGGGTGGTGGGATGGGTACTTCAATTCCTACCTCATCTCTTCGGAGAGCATTGCTCTCTACTTTGCATGGAGTGGCCGCTTCTTCGACTCTCGCGACCGCCGTGAGAGGAGGTCGACCCCCGCGAAGCTGAGAGGTACTAAAGGTATTACTCATGTTGGTATTTATGTTGTACTCATGTTGGTATTTATGTTGTACTCATGTTGGTATTTATATACATTTTATTAGTCATGTTGGTATTTATGTTGTACTAAAGGTACACGTGGCCGCGGGAGAGGTAGGGCAGTGGCTGCCACGCCTTCCTCGCCGCCACCCCAAGCTGATTCACCTGAGAACAAGATTGCTAGGGTGAATTCGTCTGAGGTGGAGGCTACATGGTCTCTGGTTCACGAGCCTCATGTCGATGAGCCTCAGGTCGACAAGCCTTCGACCCACGAGACTCGTGTCCTAGAGGTTTCGTTCCAGGCGACTCTGGAGCAAAGCAGGGATGAGGGTACGTCCCCACAGACCCAGTGGGATACCTGGGCTGATCTGGGTCAGCCTGAGCCAAGTGTCCATGCTGATAGCGATGAGGAGCTGGGTGAGGAGGGCCACCGTCTACCAGCATGGTAGCTCGTGCTGACGACCCGCGAGCAGAGGTGGTCGATTAAGCCAAATGGGGACAAGTAAGTTAATTTACTCTTATTTAACCTTTTGCCTTCATGTTTTCTCAAATATCTAATATTTTGGCTTTAATTTGTCATACTTCCGAGGTTGGATTGTTGCCAAGGGTGTCCGCAAGCCCAACAGCGTCCTTGGTGTGCTTTGTCGTCAAAACTTCACGGGGTTTGTTACGTTGCCCGGTCGAGAGCGAGATGTAGGAATGACCTGGGAGCACTACTTGGGTGCCCCGACCCCGCCAGAGGTGGAGATCGACGGTGTTTTGTGCCACACGAGGGCCGACAAGGTGATCCGACAGTTCTGGGTAATTTCTCCTTTACACAATTATAAATCAACCATAGCTAGTTGTTGTACTATCGGTGTTTTCTCATTTGCATACATACTACAGGTGTGAGGAGGGATACGAGGAGGACACAACAAAGGTTATCAAAACCGAATGTCGCCACCAACTTCAAAACTTTCGGCATGAGGCTCGGGTGTAGGCTGTTCGAGACTACTATGCCTCACGACGTATTAGGAAGGACAAGGCCAAGTGCCGCGATTCTAAGATGGAGAAGGAGCATTACATGAAGGTAACTACATATTATTAAGGCCTTGTAGTTAGTTTCCTTGATTTGATTCTTACGCGTTGCACTCAAATTTCTCTTTATTAACTTAGGTTCCCCAGAGATGGTGTGTGGATAAGATGGATTGTTGGGACGCCTTGGTGGATTAGTGGTGCTCCGAAACGTGGGAGGCCAGCCACAACAACGCCAAGGAGAGGCATGGAAAAATGGTTGGTGTGCCACACAATCAAGGGAGCGTCAACTTAATCCAATTTGGTGAGAACTGGGTATGTGGTTTTCTTCATGTCTCATGCAATTCATTCTAAATGCTATCTTGCCCCTTTACTAATACATTTGTCCTCTCTCTCTCTCTCTTTTAGGCGCATCACAATAAGACGGAGGTGCCACAGATGTATGACATGTATGTGATGGCCCATATTTCCCCGTACAAGAAGGTCAAGGCATTCTCTAGGTCTTACCTCGAGCATCTAGAAAACTTCACCAACATATCCTCCCACCACAAGCTCGTGAAGTACAGAGATCACGGGAAGGCGGGGAAAGGGGAGGACTTTAACCCGAGCTAGGGGCCTATTGATCCAGAGCTGGTGATGATAGCTAGCAACGGGAGGCCCCATGGCTCGATTGCCATTGGAGACGACCTTATACGTTGTCCTAGCACTCTCCGCCAGATAAAGGCACGCCAAACGAGCTCCTGTCCTGAGATGACACCTCGTCCACGGCTAGTCGAACTCGCCATCGAGGTTAGTTTAATGGACTCAACTATCTTTCCACATTATGTTGTGCGTGGGAACCAATATGATTACAATGCTAACAATGAGGTGTGTTGTAGGCTGCTATTCTGAAAGAGAGAGAGGCAATGCAGGCCCTTTTGGCGGAGAAGGATAAGGAGATGAACGAGCTCGAGGAGAGGATGGCTACATTGGTGGAGGCGGAGAGGGAACGGAATGATGCGTCTAACAGGGCCATGTATGTGCTCTTCGTGGTAAGTTTCTTCTTCATATTATTTCAAATCTTGCATTTTAATGTCCGTTTCATTAATAACTAAAAAGTTTGACTTGTTGAAACCAAATGTACAGTCTATGTGCGAGAAGACTGGCCACGTCCCTCCGACGATGCCAGTCATTAACATGGCTGGGACAGTGAGTTTCATTTCAATGAAGTGATCTCAAGAGTGTCATGATGCTAACGACACATTGCAAACGATGTTTGGTGCAGAATATCTCCCGAAACGCATCGCACGACCCTTCTATAGTGGAGCCTTCTCCAAGGCAGCCTTCTCCAGGTGAAACAACCAAGAGTCATCGGGCTTCACCGCCGTGATGACGATAATGGTATGTTATTTCTAGTGTTTTGCTTAACAACCACATAATGGTCCAATATTGCTTAATAAGCATAGTTAGCTCCAAAATGACATATTTAACCCAAGTTAGCTCCAAAATGACATATAGTTAGCTTGGCTTCCACCTAAATGACATAATTAGCATAGTTAGCTCCAAAGTGATCTATTTTGCCCAAGTTAGCTCCAAGATGACCTATTCCCCCTAACTTAGCTATTAAATTGCCTATAATTAGCTTAGCTAGCTCCAAAATGGCTTAATAAGCATAGTTAGCTCCGAAATGACCTATTTTACCCAAGTTAGCTCCGTAATGACCTATAGTTAGCTAGGCTTCCACCTAAATGACATAATTAGCTTAGTTAGCTCCACAATGGTCTATTTAATAAAAAATGACCTATACTTAGCTAATTATCCTCGAAAATGACATTATTAGCTCCAAAAAGGCATACTTAGCTAATTTAGCTCGAAGAAGAGGACAAGAGGAGAAGAAAGAGGAAAAATGAAAAGAAGGAAGAAGAAGAAGAAGAGAAGAACAAGGAGGAGGAGAAGAAGGAGAAGGAGAAGGAGCCCTCCTTCTTTTCCTTCTTCTTCTCCTTCTTCTTCTCTCCTCCTCCTTCTCCTTCTTATTCTCCTTCTTCTTCTCCTTCTTCTTCTCTTCTTCTTTTCTTCTTATTCTCCTCCTCCTTCTCCTCCTCCTCCTTCTTTTTTCTTTTCCTTCTTCTTCTCTTCTTGCTTCTTCTCTTTCTTCTTCTACGTAGCTTATTTCCCCCAGTAAAGACATACTTAGCTAGTTATCCTCCAAAATGACATAATTAGCTTAGTTAGCTCCAAAATGGTCTATTTAATAAAAATGACCTATCCTTAGCTAATTATCCTCCAAAATGACATAATTACCTCGAAAAAGGCTGAATTAGCTAATTTAGCTCGAAGAAGAGGACAAGAGGAGAAGGAAGAGGAAAAATGAGAAGAAGGAAGAAGGAAGAAGAAGAAGAAGAGAAGAAGAAGAGAATAAGAAGGAGAAGGAGAAGGAGGAGAAGGAGCCCTGCTTCTTCTCCTTCTTCTTCTCCTTCATCTTCTCTCCTTCTTCTCCTTCTTCTTCTCCTTCTTCTTCTCTTCTTATTTTATTCTTCTCCTCCTCCTCCTTCTCGTTCTCGTTCTCCTCCTCCTCCTCCTCCTTCTTCTTCTTTTTCTTTTTCTTCTCCTTCTTCTTCTCTTCTTGCTTCTTCTCTTTCTTCTTCTACGTAGCTTATTTTCCCCAACAAAGACATACTTAGCTAATTATCCTCCAAAATGGCATAATTAGCTTAATTAGCTCCAAAATGGTCTATTTAATAAAAAAATTACCTATACTTAGCTAAGTATCCTCCAAAATGACATAATTAGCTCCAAAATGACATAATTAGCTAATTTAGCTCGAAGGAGAGGACAACGGGAGAAGGAAGTGGAAAAATGAAGAGAAGGAAGAGGAAGAAGGAAAAGAAAAGAAGAAGAGAAGGAGAAGGAGAAGGAGAAGGAGGAGAAGAAGGAGAAGGAGACCTCCTCTTCTTCTCTACTCCTTCTTCTCCTTCTTCTTCTCTTCTTCTCTTCTTCTTTTCTTCTTATCCTCCTACTCCATCTCCTTATCCTTCTCCTACTTCTCCTCCTCCTTCTTCTTCTTATTTTTCTTCTCCTTCTTCTTCTCTTCTTGCTTCTTCTGCTTCTTATTCTACGTAGCTTATTTTCCCCCAACAAATACATACTTGGCTAATTATCCTCCAAAATGAAATAATTATCTTAGTTAAGTAAAAACATCATAAGAACCTTGGTTAGCTCATTAAAATTACTAATTTAGCTCCAAGATGACATATTAAGCTCAAAATGGCATAAGAACCTTGGTTAGCTCATGAATATTATATACTTAGCTTGTTTTCCTCCAAAATGACATAATTAACCCATTTAGCTCCAAAAAGACATACTTAGCTAATTTAGCTCCAAGAAGAGGAGAAGATGAGAAATGAAAAGAAGGAATAAGAAGAATAGAAGGATAAGGAGCAGAAGAAGGAGAAGGAGGAGGAGGAGAAGAAGGAGTCCTACTTCTCCTTCTTCTTCTTCTCCTTCTTCTCCTTCTTCTCTTCTTCTCTTCTTCGTCCTCTTCCTTCTTTTCATTTCTCCTCTTCTCCTATTCTTGGAGCTAAATTAGCTAAGTATGTCTTTTTGGGGCTAAAAGGATATGAAACTTACTTATTTCTTCTCCTCTTCATCTAGTCTTCTTCTTCTAACTTACTTATTTCCCATTTTGCAGATTACATTCACTTCACGATAGCTTGGATTATATTGATGGAGTGCTTCAATATGGTTTCTTCTAAAAGGGCTTCACGGAAGCTTGGATTGAAACTATTGTAGTAAATGGATATGAAACTTTGTATGTATGGATGAAACTAGTGTAATATATGGTTTGGTACGGATGAAACTTGCATAATATGTATGTATTATGGATGAAACTTATTTTAATATGGTTATGAGTATGGGGCAGTTTGTGTGAAAAATATTATGTATTATGGATTATGGATGAAACTGTCAAATATATATTATGTATTATGGATGAAACTGTCAAATATATATATTTTTTCCTGATTTGTGTGAAAAATGTTGGATATTATTAAAAATAAAATAAACAGTGGCAGTTTGGAGCCTTTGTCGTCTACCCACCGACGGCAAAGGGCCCAAACTGGCCTTTTTGAATCAAACTGGGTGCCCCCTTTGCTGTTTGCCATGCTGGTGGGCACACGGCAAAACGGCAAAGGGAAGACGGCAAAGCGCCAAAGGGCAGACGACAAAGGGGCAAACGAGAGGGGCTTTGCTGGCACCTTGTCGTCAGCCCACCAGCATGGCAGACGACAAAGGGGTCCATGGCAGACGGAAAACTATATTTGGGCCCAGCAGGCTGCCGTTAGCACTTGACGGAGGTGCCCTTAGATGTGTCGTCCCATATTCTTAGCCGTCTGCCCCCTCACGGCAAAGATCCTTTGCTGTCAGCTATCCCAATGCAGACGACAAAGAGGCCCTTCACCGGATTTTTGTTTGTCGTCCAGTTTGCCGTCTGCTGACGGACGGCAAAGGCCTTTGTCGTCCGGGGTGTCCCCCTTTCACGTCTACAATGGCACACGGCAAAGTATCTGCTCCCTGTAATGATGGAAGCAACTTTGTTGACTGGGCTGGTAATCTGAGGCTTATCCTCACAACTGCCCAAAAGCAATATGTCCTTTATGCTGCGGTAGGTGATGCACCACCCTCTACAATGACCCAAGATGTTTTGAACGCTTGGCAGTCCCGTAAGGATGACTACTCATTGGTTGAATGTGCAATTTTGTATGGCTTAGAACCGGGCCTTCAAAGACGTTTTGAACATCATGGATCACATGAGATGTTCCAGGAGTTGAAGTTTATCTTTGAGAAGAATGCCCGGATCGAGAGGTATGAGACCTACGATAAGTTCTATGCTTGCAAAATGGAGGAGAACGGGTCTGTCAGTGAACACATACTCAGAATGTCTGGGTACTCTCACCGTCTAGTTGAGTTGGGGATTGAACTCCCGCAAGAGGCTATCACTGACATATTTCTTCAATCACCGCCACCTAGATATAAGAGCTTTGTGTTGAACTATAACATCCAAGGGATGAATAAGTCACTCGCCGAGCTGTTTGTGATGCTGAAAGTCGCAGAGTCAGAAATCCAGAAAGAGCATCAAGTGTTGATGGTCAATAAGACCACCAGTTTAAAGAAAAACGGCAAAGGAAATAAGTGTAACTCCAAGAAGAGTGGAAATCTGTTGCCCCTCCGACGAAGAAACCCAAGGCTGGACCTAAGCTGGAAACTCAGTGTTATTATTGCAATGGAACTGGTCACTGGAAGCAAAACTGCCCCAAATATCTGGCCGATAAGAAGGCGGCCAACGCAAAACAGGGTATATTTGATATACATGTTATTGATATGTACCTCACCAACTCTCATAGTAGTTCCTGGGTATTTTATACCGGATTTGTTGCTCACATTTGCAACTCGAAACAGGAACTGTGGAATAAACAAAGGCTGGCCAAGGATGAAGTGACGATGCGCGTGGAAAATGGTTCCAAGGTTGATGTGATCGCGGTCGGCACACTCTCACTTCAGTTACCATCGGGATTAGTGATGAACTTAAATAATTGTTATTTAGTGCCTGCGTTGAGCATGAACATTATATCTGGATCTTGTTTATTGCGAGACGGTTACTCATTTAAGTCAGGGAATAATGGTTGTTCTATTTCTATGAGTAATAACTTTTATGGTCATGCACCCAATGTGAGGGGTTTTTCATATTGAATCTCGATTATGATGACACTCATGTCCATAACATTGAGACCAAAAGATGTAGAGTTAATAATGATAGCGCCACTTTCTTGTGGCACTACAGCTTAGGTCATATTGGTGTAAAGCGCACGAAGAAACTCCATGTTGATGGACTTTTGGAGTCACTTGATTTTGAATCACTTGCACATGTGAACCATGTCTCATGGGAAAGATGGCTAAGACTCCGTTCTCCGGAATAACAGAGCATGCAAGTGACTTGTTGGAGATCATACATACTAATGTGTGCGAACCGATTAGCATAAGGCGCATGGCGGATATCGTTATTTTCTCACCTTCACTGATGATTTGAGTAGGTATGGTTATACCTATTTGATTAAGCACAAGTCTGAAACGTTTGAAAAGTTCAAGCAATTTCAGAGTGAAGTTGAAAATCATCATAGCAAGAAGATCAAATTCCTACAATCAGATCGAGGAGGTGAATATATGACTTACGAGTTTGGTGCTCACTTAAGACAATATGGAATTGTTTCACAGTTCACACCGCCTGGAATACCACAACGCAATGGTGTGTCCGAACATCGTAATCGTCTTTATTAAATATGGTGCGTTCTATGATGTCTCTTACCGATTTGTCGTTATCATTTTGGGGCTATGCATTGGAGACAACTGCATTCACTTTAAATAGGGCACCATCAAACTCTGTTGAAACGACACCATATGAGCAGTGGTATGGCAAGAAGCCAAAGTTGTCGTTTCTTAAAGTTTGGAGATGTGATGCTTATGTTAAAAAGATTCAGCCTGAAAAGCTAGAAACAAAAACGGAAAGGTGTGTCTTCATAGGTTTCCCAAAAGAGACAGTTCGGTATACCTTCTATCTCAGATCCAAGGTCAAAGTGTTTGTCGCTAAGAACGGAGCTTTTCTTCAGAAAGAGTTTCTCTTGAAAGAATTGAGTGGGAGGAATATAGAACTTGATCAGGTTGTGGAACCTCTACTTCAACAAGATGGTGGCATAGGGGAGAAAGAATTTTTTGTCGACGCAACAGCAGTTGAAGAGGAATCTAATGATGTTGATCATGAAGCTTCAGATCAAGTTATTGTCGGACCTCGCAGGTCGACAAGAGCATGTACTACTCGTGAGTGGTATGGGAATCATGTCTTGTCAATCATGTTGTTAGACAACAATGAGCCTGTGAATTATGGAGAAGCAATGGTGGGCCTAGATTCCAACAGATGGTTAGAAGCCATGAAATTCGAAATAGGATATATGTATGAAAACGAAGTATGGACTTTGGAAGTATTACCTGAAGGTCGAAAGGCTAGTCAGAACAAATGGATCTTTAAGAAGAAGACGAACTCAGACGATAATGTGATCGTTTATAAAGCTCGACTTGTGGCAAAAGGTTTTTCACAAGTTCAAGGAGTTGACTACGATGAGACATTCTCACCCATAGCGATGCTTAAGTCCGTCCGAATCATGTTAGAAATAGCTGCATTTTTCGATTATGAAATTTGGCAGATGGATGTCAAAACGGTGTTCCTTAACGGGTTTCTTAAGGAAGAGTTGTATATGATGCAACCCGAAGGTTTTGTCAATCTAGAGAAGGCTAACAAAGTGTGCAAGCTCCAGCGATACATTTATGGACTGGTGCAAGCATCTCGGAGTTGGAATCAGCGCTTTGATGAGGTGAACAAGGCGTTTTGGTTTATACAAGTTTTTGGAGAAGCTTGTATTTACAAGAAAGTGAGTGGGAGCTCTATAGCGTTTCTAATATTATATGTGGATGACATATTACTGATTAGAAACAATGTAGAGTTTTTGGAAAGCGTAAAGGATTACTCGAATAAAAAAATTTGATGAAGGACCTAGGAGAAGCTGCTTACATATTGGGTATAAAGATCTATAGAGATAGGTCAAGGCTCCTAATAGCTCTTTCACAAAGCACATACCTTGATAAAGTTTTGAAGAAGTTCAAAATGGAACAATCCAAGAAGGGGCTCTTGCCTGTGTTACAAGGTATAAAGTTGAGTAAGACTCAATGTCCAGTAACTGCAAAAGATAGATATAAGATGAGTGTTGTCGCCTATGCTTCTGCCATAGGGTATATCATGTATGCAATGTTGTGCACAAGTCCGGATGTCAGCCTGGCCATAAGTATGGTAGGAAGGTTTCAGAGTGATCCAAGAGTGGAGCACTAGGCGGCGGTCAAGAATATTCCGAAGTACCTGAAAATGACTAAGGAAATGTTTCTCGTTTATGGAGGTGACAAAGAGCTCGTCATAAAGGGTTACGTCGATGCAATCTTTGACACTGATCCGGATGACTCTAAGTCTCAAACCCAATACGTATTTATTCTTAACAGGGTGCGGTAAGCTGGTGCAGTTCCAAGCAAAGCGTCGTAGCTGATTCTACATGCGAAGTGGAGTACATAGCTGCCTCAGAGGCGGCTAAGGAGGGCGTCTGGATGAAGCAGTTCATGTCAGATCTTGGAGTAGTGCCAAGTGCACTAGACCCAATCAATTTGTTCTGTGAAAACACTGGTGCCATTGCTCTAGCCAAGGAACCAAGGTTTCACAAGAGGACCAGACACATAAAGCGACGGTTCAATGCCATCCACGATTACATCAAGGAGGAAGACATAAATATTTGCAAAGTGCACACGGATCTTAATGTTGCAGATCCGCTGACTAAGCCAATTCCACGAGCAAAGCGTGATCAACACCAGAACTGTATGGGTGTTAGATTCATTACATTGTAAATCACATAGAGATGTGAAGCTAGATTATTGACTCTACTACAAGTGGGAGACTGTTGGAAATATGACCTAGAGGAAATAATAAAATAGTTATTATTATATTTCCTATTTCAAGATAATCGTTTATTGTCCATGCTATAATTGTATTGAATGGAACATAAATGCATGTGTGGATATATAGACAAAACAATGTCCCTAGTGAGCCTCTAGTTGACTAGCTTGTTGATCAAGGATGGTTAAGGTTTCCTAGCCATAGAAAAGTGTTGTCACTTGATGATGGGATCACATCATTAGGAGAATGATGAGATGGACAAGACCCAAACTATAAACGTAGCATACGATCGTGTCATTTTGTTGTTATTGTTTTCTGCATGTCAAGTATACATTCCTATGACCAAGAGATCATGTAACTCACTGACACCGGAGGAATGCCTTGTGTCTATCAAACGTCTCAACGTTACTGGGTCACTATAAAGGTACTCTACAGGTATCTCTGAAGGTGTCCATTGAGTTAGCATGGATCAAGACTAGGATTTGTCACTCCGTGTGACGGAGAGGTATCTCGAGGCCCACTCGGTAATACAACATCACAAACAAGCCTTGAAAGCAATGTGACTAAAAAGTTAGCCATGGGATCTTGTATTACGGAATGAGTAAAGAGACTTATGAGTAACGAGATTGAAATAGGTATGTCGATACCGACGGTCGAATCTCAGGCAAGTAACATACCGAAGGACAAAGGGAATGATATACGGGATTGTGTGAATCCTAGACATAGAGGTCCAACCGATAAGATCTTTGTAGAAGATGTAGGATCCAATATGGATGTCCAGGTCCCGCTATTGGATATTGACTGGAGTGTATCTTGGTCTTGTCTACATAGTTCTCGAACCCGCAGGGTCTGCACACTTAAGGTTCGGTGACGTTTTAGGTATAGTTGAATTATTGATGTTGGTACCCGAATGTTGTTCGGACTCCTGGATGAGATCTCGGACGTCACGAGGGTCTTCTGAATGGTCCGGAATTGAAGATTGATATATAGTATTGTTGCATTTGGCTTCCGGAAAGATTTCGGACATTACCGGTAGAGTACCAGGAGTGACGAATCGATTCTGGGGTTTTACCGGGAGGGGCCACCCACCCGGGAGAGGACCTAATAGGCCCATGGGTGGCGCACCAGACCTTAGTGGGCTGGTGAGGCCAGCCCAATAAGCCTATTTTAGCCAAGGCAAAAATAAAGAAGGAAAAGGAAAAAAAAGAGAAAGAAGGAGGTGGACAAGATGGGAAGGAGTCCTCTACCAAACCGAATTGGAGGAGGACTCCTCCCTCTTGGCTCGGCTGACTCCTCCTCCTTGGAGTAGGAGGAAAGCCACCCTCCCCATTGTTCCTCCTATATATAGTGGAGGTTTGAGAGGGTTTTTGCACCCCAAGCCTTTGTGCAACCCTCTCTTCCTCCACTACTTCGTGACACCCCATAGCTAGTTCGGTACGGCACGACGAGACCTGCCGGAGTAGCTCCATCATCATCACCTCCACGCCATCGTGCTACCGGAGAATTCAGCTACGTATTTGCCTCTCTTGCTAGATCAAGAAGGCGGAGATCGTCATTGAGTTGTACGTGTGCTGAACACGGAGGTGCCATTCGTTCGGCGCTCGATCAGGAAGGATCGTGGGACAGCGGCGATTTGGATCGCAAAGACGTTCCACTACATCAACCCCGTTTCTTAACACTTCCCACTTAGCGATTTACAAGGGTATGTGGATCTGATCTCGCTCTCGTAGATGATCATCACCATGATAGGTCTTCGTGTGCGTAGGAATTTTTTTGTTTCCCATACAACGTTCCGCAATAGCGATGACATGATCCGTCTCTTTTCTCTCAATGAGAAGGCTGAAATCTCTCCAACTTCTGAAGTTCCAGTGGTCTATGAGTATGAAGATGTCTTTCCTAAAGAATTGTTGGGAATGCCTCCGCACCGGCCAGTTGAGTTCGTAATTGAGCTTCAACCTGGAACTGAACCAGTCTGCAAGCGGCCGTATAAACTTCGTCTCGAAGAGCTGAAAGAGTTGAAGAAGCAGCTTGATGAGCAAGAGCATCTAGGTCCGATCAGACCAAGTTCTTTTCCATGGGGTTGTGGCGTTCGGTTTGTCAAGAAGAAGGATGGCACAAACCGAGTATGTATCGGCTACCGTCCATTGAATAAGAAGACAACCAGAAACAAGTATCCACTTCCCAACATCAATGAATTGTTCGAGCAATCGAAAGGGGCCAAGATTTTCTCTAAGCTTGATCTCCGGATGGCTATCATCAGATCCGCATTCGCGAAGAAGATATTCCCAAGAGTGCTTTCACGAAAAGATTTGGCACTTATGAGTACACAGTGATGTCTTTTGGTCTCGCCAGTGCTCCTTCGACGTTCTCTCGGATGATAAATTATATCTTCTCCCCATTCAAGGATGAATTTGTCTTGGTGTATCTTGATGACATTCTGGTATTTTGTGAAACTAAGGAAGAGCATGAAGAACATCTCTGGCTTGTGCTTGATAAGCTAAGAGAGCATAAGTTCTATGCTAAGTTTTCCAAATGTGAGTTCCCATAGAAGGAAGTTGTGTACCTTGGGCACATAATCCCTGCCGACGGCATCAACGTTGATCTGATAGAGGTGAAGGCCATTATTGAGTGGGAACCTCCTCAGAATGTGAAACAACTTCGAATCTTTCTCGGGCTTGCAAGCTATTGCAGAAGGTTCGTTGAGAACTTCTCCAAGATTGCTAAGCCTCAGTCCAACCTTCTTCAGAAGAGCATGAAGTTTGTCTGGTATCTAGAGTGTCAGTTGGCCTTCGACAAACTCAAAGAGAAGCTCACTTCAACTCCAGTGTTGACTCCTCCTGATGATTCCAAGCCTTATCAAGTGTTCTATGATGCCTCTCTCCAAGGTTTTGTGCAGTTCTGATCCAAGAGAATAAAGTGGTAGCTTATACCTCGAGGTAGTTGAATCTAAGTGAAAAGAACTACCCCACTCATGATCTTGAGTTGGCGGCAATGGTCCATGCTTTGATGACTTGGAGACACCTCTTGTTGGGTAGACAAGTTGAAGTCTACACTGATCACAAGAGTCTCAAATACATCTTCACCCAGCCTAGTCTAAATCTTGGGCAAACTCGTTGGGTGGAAATGATCCAAGATTACAATACGAGCATTGACTTCACTCCAGGAAAAGCCAATGTCATTGCAAATGCTTTGAGCACAAAGGCTTACTTCAACAGTCTCATTCTGAAGCCTATCCAGCCCGATCTTTGAGAATCTTTTAGGAAGCTCAACCTTCAAATAGTACCTCATGGATTTCTTCCTAATCTCCAGATTTCTTCTACCTTGGAAGACCAAGTCCTACAAGCTCAACTTCTTGATGCGATGGTGAAGAAAGTTAAAATTGGTTTGGCAAAAAGCATTCCGAAGTATAAGTGCTTCCGTGTTGATGACAGAGATACCTTGTTCTTTGAGGACCGCCTTGTCATTCCAAAAGGAGAGCTCAGGAAAGTTATCATGGATGAAGCCCATAATTCCCTCCTCTTGATACATCTAGGAAGCTCCAAAATGTATCAGGATCTGAAACAGACCTTCTGGTGGACTCGCCTGAAATGTGAAATTGCTCAATTCATGAACGAGTGTGATCTGTGACGCAGAGTAAAGGAGGAGCCTCAGTGTCCAGTAGGTCTCCTTCATCCCTTGCCTATACCCGAGTGAAAATTCGATCATGGGGAGATGGATTTTCTCACTGGGTTTCCGAAGTACATGAAAGGCAATGATGCCATCTTCGTCGTCATTGACAAGTTGACCAAAGTTGCTCATTTCCTACCGGTCAAAGAGTCTATCTCGGCAGCTCAGCTTGCAGAGTTGTATATGTCAAGGATAGTCTTGTTGCATGGTGTTCCTATGCTCATTTGTTCACATCATGGAAGCATCTTTACTTCCAAGTTCTGGGATTCCTTTTAGACTGCGATGGGTACTAAGATCCGTTTCAGTACAGCCTTCCCTCCTCAGACAAAGTGGTGAAGTTGAGAGAGTCAATCAGATCCTTCAAGATATGCTCAGGGCTTGTGTTATTTCTTTTGGCATGAAGTGGGAAGATTTCCTACCGTTTGCCGAGTTCTCATACAAAAAAAACTTTCAAGCAAGCTCGAGAAAGGCTCCATTCGAGATTCTATATGGCAGGAAGTGCCATACCCGCTCAATTGGTCACAGACTGGTGAGACTTAGATTCTTGGGAATGACATGATTGCTGAAGCAGAAGAAATGTGCCGTGTCATTCGGGATAATATCAAAGCAGCTCAGTCCTGTCAGAAGAGCTACTATGATAGCAAGCATCATGACATGACTTTTGAGCTCGACGATTTTGTGTATCTCAAAGTGTCTCCCGTGAAGGGCACTCAGCTCTTCGGCATCAAAGGAAAGCTCGCTCCTCGCTTTGTTGGTCCTTTCAAAGTTGTTGGCAAGAGAGGTGAGCTTGCATATCAGTTAGAGCTTCCATCCAACTTTTCCAATGTGCATGATGTGTTCAACGTCTCTCAGCACCGGAGATGCTTGAAGACTCCCAAACGCATAGTTCATCTTCTAGATATCGATCTTCAGACCGACCTATCCTACCATGAGCATACGATAGCAATTCTTGAAGAGACTGAGTGCAAGACCCGCAATAAGTCAATCAAGTTCCTCAAAGTGCAATGGTCTCATCATTCACACAAAGAAGCCACTTGGGAGCGCGAGGACCACCTCTGTTCCGAGTACCCGGAGTTCTTCCAATCCTAGATCTCGGGTCGAGATCCTCTTGTAGTGTCGAAGAGTTGTGACTTCCCCAATGCAATACCCTCCCCCCTCTTGTAATATTTCCTTGTATGGTAACTTGGGATGCTAATGTCAAGTGGTTTGAGTTGATGGAATCTTCATTTCATGTGCATCATGGCATCATGCATAACGTCTTTTTTCTTTGGTCTTAGTTGCTTGTCTTGCACCTTGGTGTTTGAGTGGAGTGCAATGTGTGAGATTGCATGTGATGGTTATGTGGTGTGGGTGTCACAACGATCATCTCAAAATAACCATGTTGCACCATGACTCCAAAACTCCCCCCTTCCAACTATTTTTGTGGCAGTTTAAAACCTTCTGTCTTGACCCAATAGAAAAGTTCCTCTTTTCCTAAAAAACCTTTTGATGATTTTGGAGGAAACCCCTCTGGTTTTAGTTTTATTTTCCTTTTGTGTTATTTAAATACATAGCTTCATTTTAAATAAAAAAGACATATCAATTTTACTCTTCAATAATGCCTAATTTATTTTTATAAATTGGGGCATGATTTTAGAAGCCCAAATATATTTATATTTTTTGTTTTGTTCCTTTTCTTTCGCCTGTGGCATTATTTCAAAAGGGAGATTTTTTTTTTTTCGCAAAGCCCTTTTCTTTCTGAGAGAGAGAGAGAGTGGCCCAGCTCTGTTAGTTGCGGCCGATGCCCGATAGCGCATCCCTCTTCTCCCACCTCTCGACGTCAGCTCGTATGAATAGAGCTCCTCCACCAGATCGACCCCCTCCTTCATCAGACGGTCACCGAGCCTCCCCCTCCAGCCTATTTGGTCATGCCAACGCCCTAGGGTTCCTCCGGAACCCATTCCTCCCCATCTCTTCCCCTCTCACGCCATCAGGAGCGTCTCCAGATCATCGCGTCACCGTGAGAGGCTCTCGTACGAGCTCGAGGTCGTGGTGATCCGCGCCTTCCTCCTTCCCCCGACTTGCCAGGAACAAGAGAGCACGATGGAGGCTCGATTTTCGAGAAGATTCGGCGACGAGGCTGTTTCCACGACATCCCCAACGTCCTATACGTCGACTACTCCGGTGAGCCTTCTTCTGCAGCACTTCATCGATGTTTCCTCCTCCTCGCCGCGAGGATCTCCTTCCCCTGGACCCTAGGTGAGCGCAGACCCATCTCGTCTGCATCCCCTCTCTCTAGTAGCAGCAGCACGGAGGGGCAGGTAGTGGTTCATCATGCAGCAGCCGGTAGTAGCAGCACCATGCAGCGGCAGGTAGTAGCAGCAGTCGTAGCATGCAGCTGCCCCAAACCACGGGAACAGGACCCCTAGGGATCCCGCAACCACCCACAGGTATAGGTACACGAGATGCAAACGTTCCCGAGGATACCCAGCTGAGGTGGGAGTTCGACGAGGCCAGTGGCAGTCTATACGTGACGTATACCGAGGATTAGAGGCATTTGGTCATGATCGTGGGCCTAGCAATGCGGGATAGCATTGTTTTTCCGTTTATCTTGTCCGTAGTCGGACCCTATCTTATGTATGAATAACGAATGCTTGTGTGAATTGTAATCTAGCATGTGGCGAGTGTAAGCCCAATCTTATTACTCATCTCTCTATTTATGTAATGGCAATGTTATCCTGCTTTCGATACGCTTAGATGCGACCCTTTCCCCTTTTGAAGCCTCGCCCCCAAATAAGGAAAGTGTCGCATCTTAGTCGTTACACCCATGAACTCCTTTTTTATTTTTGTAATCTTTCAAAAATATCAAAAACCAACAAAAAATATTTTTCTGGAATTTTTGAAGTCGATTTACTTACCGTACCACGTACCTACCTTTTTTAGGTTTCTAGAGTGTTCCGGAAGACTTCCTTTATGTGCTCTTCCAGTGTTATGACTTGCATGATATTAATGGGTGCACGTGAAATATAATGTTTGATTCTTTTCCCATTCACAACTCTCGGGTTTTTACCTTCCAAGTTATTAATTTTTATGGCACTGGATCGATTGACCTGCTCGATAATGTAGGATTCTTCCCATTTGGAGAGGAGTTTGCCTGCAAAAAATCTGAAACGAGAATTGTACATAAGCACTAGATATCCTACATTGAATTCCCAGTTTTGAATTCTCTAGTCATGCCATCTTTTAAATTTATATTTAAATAACCTAGCATTTTCATAAGCTTGCGCCCTCCATTCATCTAATGAGCTAATATCAAATAACCTCTTTTCACCGGCAAGTTCGAAATCATAGTTAAGTTCTTTAATTGCCCAATAAGATTTACGTTCTAGATCAAGAGGTAAATGACAAGCTTTTCCATATACCATTTTGTACGGGGACATCCCTATAGGATTCTTATAAGAGTTCCTATAGGCCTAAAGAGCATCATTTAGTTTCTTAGACAAATTCTTCCTGGATCTATTGACAGTATTTTGCAAGATTCATTTTATGTCGCCATTGCTTAGCTTAACTTGCCTACTAGATTGAGGATGATAAGGTTATGAAATCCTATGGTTAATACCATATTTAGCTAGATCTTTACGTAAAGCACCATGAATAAAATGTGAACCACCATCAGTCATTAAGTATATAGGGACACAAACCTCGGAAAGATAATATATTTAAGCATTTTAATAGAAGTATTATTATCAGCACTACTAGTTGGAATAGCTTCTACCCATTTAGTAACATACTCAACAGCAAATATTATATGAGTATATCCATTTGAAGAAGGAAAAGGTCCCATAGTCAAAACCCGACGCATCAAATGGTTAAGTGAATAGTCCATAGGCATTTCCTGACGTTTACCAATATCACCTACTCTTTGGCACTCATCACAAGAAAGGACGTTCTTACGAGCATCTTTAAAGAAAGTAGATGTAAGAGCATAATCTTCCCTAAGTAGTTTTGCTGGTTGATGACAACACCTTTGCGGACTAATCGTGTGTTGGAAATTTGACCTAGAGGCAATAATAAAGTAATTATTATTATATTTCCTTGTCCAAGATAACCGTTTATTATTCATGCTAGAATTGTATTGATTGGAAACTCAAATACATGTGTGGATACATAGACAACACACTATCCCTAGTAAGCCTCTAATGGACTTGCTCGTTGATCAAATATGGTCAAGGTTTCCTGACCATAGACATGAGTTGTCATTTGATAACGGGATCACATCATTAGGCGAATTATGTGATGGACAAGACCCAAACTATAAACGTAGCATATGATCGTGTCAGTTCATTGCTACTGTTTTCTACATGTTAAGTATGTGTTCCTATGACCATGAGATCATGCAACTCGCGGACATCGGAAGAATACCTTGTGTATATCAAACGTCCCAACGTAAGTGGGTGACTATAAACGTGCTCTACATGTATCTCCTAGGGTGTCTGTTGGGTTTGCGTGAATTGAACCTGGGATTTGACACGGTATGACGCAGAGCTATCTCTGGGCCCACTAGGTAATACAACATCACAGTGAGCTTGCAAGCAATGTGACTAAGGAGGTGGTCATGGGATCTTGTATTAGAAAACGAGTAAAGAGATTTGTCGGTAATGATATTTAGCTAGGTATGGAGATACCGACGATCGAATCTCGGGAAAGTAACATGCCGATGGACAGAGGTGATAACATACGGGATTGATTGAATCCTTGATATTGAGGTTCAACCGATGAAAGATCTTCATAGAATATGTAGGAACCAATATGGGCATCCATGTCCCGCTATTGGTTATTGCCGGAGAGTGTCTCGGTCATGTCTGCATAGTTCTCGAACCCGCAGGGTCTACACACTTAAGGTTCGGTGACGATATAAGCACAATTGAGTCATAGTATTGGTGACCGAAGCACTTCGGAGTCCCGGATGAGATCCTGGATGTTACGAGGAACTTCGGAATAGTCTGGAGGTGAAGATTGTATACAGGATGAAGGTCATTAGAGTCCGTAAGTGTTCTGAGGTTTACCGAGGGAATCACGGAGTACCGAAAGAGATTTTGGGAGGCCCCGACAATTGTTGGGGGGCCTCATGGGCCAAGGAGAGGGGGCACCGCAACCCACCAGGGGGGTGGGCTTCCTTGGGGCGCCGCCAGCCCAACTTGGGTGGCAAGGCACCCAAGTGGAGGGGCCACCCTAACCCTAGCTAGTGCCTCTCCCCTCCCTTGGCCACCTATGACGCCCTCGATTTTATCATACGCTAATCATACACACAAATGCGTACAACCAAGCTCAATGACTCACGGGAAGATATCACAACACAACTCTAGACACAAATAAAAACATACAAGCTTCATATTACAAGTCAGGGGCCTCGAGGGCTAGAATACATAAGCCTGATAAACACACGAGTCAGCAGAAGCAATAAATATCTGAATACACCATCTGAATACCTCTTGTTCTTCAACGACCTCAGCGTAGTAGTAGGCACCATCGGTGTAGCAGTCATCGTCAGCGGGATACACCATCTCCTAGGCTCCAATCATTTGGTTGCAGCAATCGGATCAAGGGGAAAAGGGGAGCAAAGCAACGGTGAGTACTCATCCAAAGTACTCGCAAGGCTGACATCAGAACTATGCTAAGTATGCGTAAATATCAAAGGAAAGGGGTTTTATGTGGACTGGCAGAGGCAACGCGAGAAATAGAGAGAGGGGACTAGTCCTATCGAAGACTGGCATCTTCAGGGGTCTTGCAGCAATAGATGGGAGAAGAGAAAGTAACACAATATACAGTCATATTGTTGCAGCAAATTTATTTAAGTTCATGCCCAGAGATTCTCCCTAGACTCCGTGCAAGGAAGCAATCATGGAGCAAACATTCCATTTAAGTAACACTTGTAGTTGTATAAGATTGGGGCACAACTTCAAATCATCCTGTAACCGTGGACATGGCTATTCGAATAGTTAATTTCATCCCTGTAGGTGTGCACAACAATACCCAATACGGTTAATAAACTCTGGTCAGACATACTTTCCTGGGTCATGCGCGGCCTTGAAAAATCAACATGTTGCATCCCTACCTAAGCTCGACACATATGCCATCCCGCCTATCTAAATCCTAAGCGCGTAGGGGTCATGGGCCCATCACCCTTTGCACTCCTACACGATGCGAGGGTGACCGATATCAGCCGTGGCACCTCTTATACAAGAACGATGCTTATCTAGGCCACTCGGGGGCGCGCCGCTCCGTTGCCGACGTTTTAAGAGCTTCGGCTGATACCACGATGTCGAGTACCCATAACTTCTCCCACGTGAAGGTTAGTGCGAAAAGGTCTCCCAACCAACTCAGATCAAATACCCAAATCCATTAGCATTTTAATTAATCTCGAGGATGTGTGGCAAGGACCAGAATGCTCAGCCACGCCTTGTCACATTCTCGCGGGAATCCGTTCCTTGTCATCAGTTTAACTTGATGAAGGATAACCATAACATAATTCCTATTCTTGTTCCCTTTGAGTGATTTTAATTATTTTCCGGAGTCACCCATGATATCAAATTCTTATCCCAAGTGCATCATCTTTTGTTTTCCGAAGTTCCATGCTTTTATCAAGTATCTGTTCGCGAAGTTCCAACTAAATCTTTGCAAGGTCTTAATCTTATTTCTTTTCATCATTATTTTATATAGGGAGGTTTGTCATGGTGGTTCTTCAATGATTTAATTCATTCTCAAGGTGTTCTTCAAGATTCTTGTTGGAGAAGCTCAAGTATTTTTTCTCTTGCATTTCCAAGTGCAATTCCTTCTCCATTATACTTTGAGGTGGTGTTATAGCATTTTGATTCATGAGGAGTCTCGAAGAGAATTTGTTTTGAGAATTGGATATTTAAATCCACCAAATTCTTTGATCATGAAATATTATCAACCCATCTTTTCTTCCATTGAATTATCTTGGTTTAGATTTCACCTAAAGCTTCCCTAAGGATTGTTCCTATTATGGTGATTATTATTGATCCAAGTTCTCAATGTATCCTCTTGGTGAAAGAAGTTGTGAATATCTTGTTGCTCCCAAGAAATCCTTGTTTCCGTTAGTGCCTGGTTGTCACCTCATAATTTCGAAATGCTTTCCATTAGCCCACAACAAGCTTCTTCTTTTCGTTGTTGATTTTACAAGAAGTCCGTTCAATTCTTCTTATAAGGATGCTTTTCAAATTCAATTGTGGTAGAAGTTGTCATTTTCTTATCCGTTCTTGTCTTCCCAATGATCTAGTTTCTATTCTTTGTTCCGGAGGTGTTGTGATCTTGCTCTCTTTGAATTAGCCATTTCGTCTTATCAAGATCATGTTATCCCTAGCTTGTCCATTTAACCCGAGTTGTTGTGGTGTTGTTCTTTTCGACCTTCATCTCGCCTTGTCAAGATCGTGTTCTCACCTTGTTTGTTCATTTAGCGGAGTGTTGTGTCATATTTTCAAGTACTTTCCATCTAATCAATTTTGCCTCTATTTCCTACCGGAGTGCTATCAAAATTTTGTTTGAATTCTTGCTTGTTCTTCATGTCATTCTTCATTTCTTTGCAACCTCCAAGATTCATTGGTTTTAGTTGTTTGTCAAGGAACCAACTGAGTTTTAACTTTTGCTCTTCTATTTCTCTTCCTCTTCTTATTCTTAGATCTCGAGGCGAGATCTGTTGTTAGTGTAGGAGAGTTGTAACAGCCCAGAACCGACACTCCAGAAGATTCCCTTCCATTCGATTGTCGTCGTGTGATTTATTTGGTTGTCACATTCATCATCGCATCATGTGCACCATCCCCATTGCATCGGCACTCTCTTGTCGTCTTTTATCAATTCTTGAATCCGTTGTTAGTTGCCGGTTTTATCCTTTTTTGTGGATGACCATTTTGAGACCAACCACACATGCATGCGCGTGCGTCGTCGTTAAAATATTGTTTTTAAAAGTTTGTATACAACTTTCTCAGGTTGGGTTCAAACTTGGTGTGTGGTCTTAATAGTGTGTAGGTAGGCCGGTTGCCAAATTTCATCGCAATCGAAGTCGGTTTGATACCCGAACGGTCGACCGTAGCGGCACCGTCATCGATTTATTCGTCGGACGTTCTTCGGTTTTACAAACTTTGTGTCGGGCCGCAAACTTCCCTCTCATCTCAATCCACAATCTTCCCCCACACAGCCCAACCAGCCCACCTAAGTATATCTAACCCTAGGGCACAATCGGAGCCGTCCGATCGAGATCGAAGGGCTCGAAAACGCCCCAACCCCCCTCAAACTTAACCCTAGACCCCCTTTCTATAAATCGATGGCCTCCCATGCCTAATTTGGCCTTCTCCCACTTCCACCTCGAGCTCCGCACCGAGCTGCCACAACCTCGCAACTTGGCGCCGCCCTAAAGGGTCGTCCGCCAACTGGGCCGCTGCCAGCCATCACGGCAGCCAACACGCACCCGCCACCTTGCCATCCAACCACCAGACTATCCCCGTGCGGCTGCGGCCCACAGACCCCATAGCAGGCCCGCCCGCGGCTCGAACCACATCAGCCGCCCCGAGCGCTCCATATCGGGAGAGAAGATCTCGATCCAGAGCACCAGTAGACGCCGGTAGGCGGATTCCTTGTCGCCAGCTTCGCCCCTCGCTAGAGACCACCCCGCCGTGTCATTCCTCCGCCGTCGTGTGCGCACGTGCCGCCGGCTAGCTCACGCGCCGGAGTCATCGACCATGCAGCTATGCCCCCACGTCCATGTGGCCTCGATCTCACCCTACCGTGCTACCATGGCCGTCGTGGGAGCTTGCTGCTGCGCCGTGCCCCACCACGGTCCAGGTCCGGCCACATCTGGATCGAGGCACCGACCTTCGCCGCCCCTCGTCCTCTCCGGAGGACCCCGCATGCTGCTGTCGGCCGCGTGTTGACTGCGTCGCCGCCCTGCTTCCGCTCGGCACGGGAGCGAGGAGAGGCAGGACCGAGCTAGTTTCCGCTCGCATGGACCGGATCTAAAAACTTCATACGTGTAAAATGCTTACAATTTTGTGTAGTTTCACAATATCCAACTTTCAACCATGTTAAAAATATTTAACTTGTTTTTTTCATTTAGTTCGCATAAATGCCATGTTAAAATGATTCATTTCATAACTAATTAACCATAGCTCCGATTAAAATGATCCACATATGTAACTTAGCTAAAAAATGTGTAGAACAACATAATGACATTTATTTTCCTGTTTAACAACTCTAAAATTTTGATATAGGCACAACAGTACCGAATCTTGATTTGCTTGTGGGCAATTTGCGGAATTGTTAGTCGTTTTTCCGGACTCATTTAAACTTGCCTAGTTTTTCATGTAGTTTCATAATATCTTGTGCATCCATGTTTTAACATGCTGGTGACTCTCGTTTGCATACATTTTGTATTCATGACATATTATCTTTGTTGATCATATCTTTTAGACCGTAGCTTCGTTTCAAATGATCTTTATATGTAAATCGACTAGAATAACATGTAGAATCACATGATCCACTTTATTTTTCGGTTTAATAAATATAAAATGTGTTTAGATCAGATCTGGACCAATTTCGAAATTAACATATGGGTCATTTCGGAAATGCTTTATTTTGTTTCTGACCTCATTTAAAATGCCTTGATAGTGTAGTTTATTTATGCTTCACCTCTTGCCATGTTTAACAACATTTAATATTGTCGGGTACCTAAACGGTTGTGAAATAAGTAATTCAAGTGTGGAGTTTCATCAACATGCAACTCGTTGCATATTGAGCTTCACTTGATGTTTAGGATTTGATTGTTGTGCTTTGTAATGTCATGTAAAATTATATGGACATGCATCATAATTGCTTGCACATCATCTCATGAATATGTGTGGTGTTATCGTGTGTTGATTGTTATTTTCGGGTTGCCTCTTCTCGATAGAGTTCCGCAAGCGTGTCGAGGTGTCAGGATTAGTTCGACCACGTTGGTTCGTCTGCTTCACGGATTTGTTCCTCTTCCAAGTGGGATCACAGGCAAGATGATCATTTCCCTAGATACCATTACTATTATTGTCATTCTAGTTATCTCGTTTCTTTTGCTATGTCTCGTTGCCTACCACTTAAATGTCATCCTCCCAACATTGCCATGAAAATCCTATAACCCTTCCACGACCCAGCAAACCCTTGTTTGCCTATGTTACCACCCGCTCAGCTTTTTTATAGCATTGCTAGTTACATGTGTAGTTGTTTCCATGTGAAAACATGGGTTCCTTATTGTATCACCATATTATTTCTATTTAATTTAATTCACCTATATACCTGGTAAAAGTTGGAAGGCTTGGCCTTTTGGCTAGGTGTTTTATTTCGCTTTTGCCGCCTTAGTTTCGGCTATCGGTGTTAAGTTCCGTATTGAGTGCTCCTAACATGCTTGGATTTGTTATCAGGGCCCCTTGATTTTTATTTTTGGGATAAAACTCTTCCGCAAGGCCCAACATTGGTACTACATTTGCCAAATAACTAATAAAATTGCACAGGGACCTGCCGACCCCCGTGGATAATGAATCAACTCCCGGGCCAGTGCTCCGCATGAGTGTTGGTCCACCTTCATAGCAGTCGGGAGTCCCACCTCGGGGCAACTCAAGGCATTTTCAAGCCCTCGTCCACTTTGCATAGACGGTTGATGCCCGTAGATAGAGAGCGCACGACTTTAGATGTGGATCTAGCTCACCGGGCGGCCTTGCTGGATTTGTTTTACCTTTCTCGAACATCTTGTGCAAGGGATTACGAGGATGCTTTGGGCTATCTCGAGGTTGAGGTTTTCCACCAGGAATTCGAGGAGATCATGGGTTTTCCGTAGTCGAGGTTCCGACGCAGGTTGTGGTATTTTGAGATGGACTAGTTGTAGCACCCCTCCAGGGTTAAATCTTTCTGAGAGTCGTGCCTGTGGTTATGTGGTAACTTGAAAACTTTTGTCTAACATCGGTTCTAGATAACTTGACGTAAAATTAATTAAAATATGTCAACTATGTACGTAACTATGATTGTCTCTTCTCGTGAGTTCTGCATCCGGAAGAGGACGCGGTGGGGTTATGTGTGACGTAAGTAGGTGTTCAGGACCACTTCATGATCATATTTAGGACACATCTGTTATGCATACATCTCCCCCCTTTTATTCTTGTACTCGTAAGTTAGTCACTCAAATAAATGCTTAGTTGCTTCCTGCAGCCTCACCACTTAACCATACCTCACCCATTAAGCTTTGCTAGTCTTGATAACTTTGGAAATGAGATTGGTGAGTCCCTGTAGCTCACAGATTACTACAAGAATAGTTCCAGGTACAGGTAAAGCGATACTTTGATGTTAGCGCGATGATTGAGCTATTTGCAGTTTATTCTACTTCTTCATCATAGCATGTCGGCAGCCTAGGATAGCAAGGATGGACGTAGTTCTTTTATCGTTTGTTTTCGTCCGTAGTCGGACCCTGCTCTTCTATATGGTGATTGAGTATATTGTTGTATTGTGTTATTCATGTTGTAGCATGTGATGAGTCTAAGCCAATTCCATATACTCATTTCTTTTGTACATGTACTTGCCACGATATTCATTCTTGCAAAACTACAAGATGCGCTTCTACCACTGTCGAGGCCCTCGTGCCAAAATAAGGATAGGATCGCATCTTGTGCGTTACAGCATGGGCCTAGGCCGCCACGGCCTTTGTCTGGCCCGCAGCCTCCCGCACCCCATAAGAGAAAGTGAGGGGTGGGGCGGTTAAGGATAAAGGGTCCGCCCCGACCTGCACCACCGCTCAATCCCCCACCACCGGCGCTCGCAGGGAGAAGAAAACCCAGTCGCTGGCGGTTGGAGGGAGCACAGTCTCCCTTGCATCTCCGGCGGTCAGCGGCGTGACATCCACAAGACCTCTTGGTCTGAGGAAGAAGTTACGACAATGGGGGTGTGACGAGCAACGCTGAAACCAAGGCTCACCGGAGCCCACGAGCCGGCGCGAAGAATGGGGCGGCGGTCACAGCGCGCCCGAAGAGGCAGCCAAATCGCCTCTCTACGGGGCTGCTCAAGCCCATGGCCATCTCCGGCTGAGGGGAGTGGTCATGTCGGCTCCCTCCTTCTCGGCTCTGAGGCGGTGGACCACGGGGAGAGTGACCACGGCCACGCTAGGGCGCAAGAGGCGAGGCCATGGCGTGAGCGGTGGTCGGGCGGATGGGTGCAGCGCGGCGCGACGGTCAGGCGGAGTGGACAGGCTCGGATCGCCATGGTGACCACGACATGGCACTTCCGGCCACGGAGCGGGTGGGCGCGGCCATGGGTGGCCATGGCCTGGGGGTGTGGCCGATTACCAGCGTCCGCGTTGCGGAGGACGTGCAACCGCGTTGGGCGGCTGGGTCATGGCGAGATGGCCAGGGACATTGGTGCCCCGATTCCATCCTTTCTCTCTTGCCGATCTTAGCCTAATTGCTCCGTGGAAGAGACGTGGTGATAACGTGTTTGAAATCTAAACTATCTTATTTCATAGACAATCACAATATATATACAAGGAAACGGACACGAAGGAAGGAATGTGTCCGTTCGATGGGGCGTGAGGGAGCGTTGTGACAGTTGATGAAACAACCGCACTAGAGATTACATAAGGAGGACTATCCCTTTAATTAAGAGAACTAGTCGCCAACCCGTGCATTTGCACGGCTAGGTTTTTTTTATACATTTTAAATTTCACAACATTATATAATGATTTTAGTAATCAATAATTAATTCAATATTTGAATTTAGGTACATTTCTTTCTTTGCAAAGTTGGCTTAAAATGTGACGTTTGTAAGCTTATAGTACAATGTTCCCTCGTCGATAAATTCGTGAGCACCTCCATTATGTGAGGATTTGCATTCAGGTCTTATTCATTGAATAAAATTAACTCTAAATAAATAAATTATGGAGTTAAATCACATGGACATCAGAAAAATAATGAATGGCATACATGGTATGGACTGGAGCTAGATCAATCCTGATAAACACTGATTGTAAATCATATATTGTGCAAATTAAATTAATGAAATAATAGCGAGGGAGCAAAAACACATTGATGACAATTGATGAAAAATACCTAATTCTATAATTGCGTATGAGAGAATATTATAAAAATCATGCAACTCTAATATTTGTGGATGTCAAGAATTGTTTTTGGACAGTCCACATGATTTAATTACTAATGCAAGTGATTAGAAATATAATGTTATTTTTGCACAAATTTATTATATGATCGTAGCAAAATTCTTACTTCCTAATTTTATGTAAATTACTTATACACCAAATTTGTGCAAGCATGCATTTTCCATGTCAAACTTTTGATATAATGAGTTCGATTAATTTGTGAATCATAGTACGCAGAATGAGTTATGTTGCTCTCGTACATTCCAAATGTCAAACTAAAATGAATTTCTGTTGTTAGATCATGTTTAGATCAACATAAAGAAAACTATGAAACAAAATTCATGTGTGGTTGTCTCTCATCGTGTCTCATCGCAATGATCTCATCGTGTCTCATGGCGCTTTTGGTAAGAGAGACGGACCAATCCATTCTTTCCCCATATAAATTATGTCTACAATTGAAAAAAGCTGCATATGAAAACAATAGATATGGTACATGAATAAAATGAAATAGTATATACTAATCTAGTTTATAGAGCGTTTCCGATCAACATTAACTCCATGTCCAAACTCAATATAGCACAAATTCTAATTCTAATGGGACTAATATATACCTTTCAATCCATTAATTACAGCAAAAATGTATATGTGTGCATACAAATGATTAGCAAGGAAAACCATCAAGAATACAATACGAACCAGCTCCGAAGTAACAGCAAAAACTATATGACCAGCGATACCTACAACCCAACACGGGCGCCCTTGTCGCCACATTTCTCAAGGACATCTTCTCTTCCGTGCAACTCATTGCGACCTCCAGGCCACACCAATCTCTAGATGCATTGGACATAACTCGAATTAGAATATGTTCTTCCAATAAGAGTAGCCCAGATTATTGAAATGTCAATTAATTAGATTTTACATCTGAACCTACATACATTTAGTTTAGGTAGTAGCAACATATTCAGAATTAGTTTAATTGTAGGGTTAGAGTATAAACTTCTCTGTATGTATGTGACGGGATAAATCCAGACATAATCAGTTCCTTGCAAAATTTAATCCTAGGGGACCAAAGGATTCTTTACAATGCCTGGGTGCAATCAGCATGGTACACAACACAATATGTAAATACTGGTTGAGAGCAACACACAAACGCGATTGGAAAGTTAAGAGATGACACAAAAATTGGTCACCTCCCAGTGTAGATGGGGAGGAAGTCGACCCAGGCGTAGAGGCCACGGTCATGCATAGGCTGCTTCTCCACCTTCAGCCATGACACAAATTCTGAGTTGCAATCGTGACACGAATCCTATCTTGAAGCCTCGGCACCGATCTATCAAGGATAAAATTCGGAATATGCTCGGCTGCAAATTTCCTCCATAATAGATCGTCTTCCTTTTTTAGTTTTTAAACCCGCATGCATGGCAGACTGTCAAGGAGGAGGCCATTGTATATTTTCTTTTCAGAAGATATTGTCTTTTGGGAATCATGCAACGGGCACCTATGTGTCTCCCTATGCAATAGATAAAGCGGATTGAGAAAATATTTTATCCTTTAGAATAAACGTGTGTAATATAAATTAGTATATCAAAGTAATAAATTAATATATGCAGTTATTATGAAGGTCCACCAGATGTATAGCTATTAAAATCTATAGTTTCTAATGTAATAAAATAGACAGATAGACAAATAAACAAATAAAAGAACACAAATTTTCGAAGATTCGTACTTGTAGTTTTGCCTCTAGAAGCGGCTACCAAATCCAAAGCTTTAGCTGAAAAAGAAGAGTATAGAACAGTGATAACCAAAAGGTTCTTGGGTAGTTTGTAAGCAGGGTATTCATTATAATCAGTGGAATGAAAAATTGTTCTAAAAATGTTTGGACGTGAAGACGATTCTCAAACCTGCATGATGACATGAACGGACAGAGACAACCTTGGCACCCCCAATGAGAGAAGGTTGACCTGGGATGATGTTGCAAACTGACAGGATGTGTAATAATTCATACAGTATAAGCTAACCTCATGGACATAGTTGTGCTTCAACCCAAACTCCATGATGTGTCCAAATATTTGTACGTGAGAAGATTTGGGATTCAACCTGTGGAGAGTATATAGAGTTATAAACACGATCTATTCCAACGTAGAAGTTGCGCTCGACTGACCTGAACATGCACGTACATAACCTCAAGATCAAACATGCACTTGTTCAATCTTTTTGGTGAGACCGCAACCCACGCGAATACAGTTTCTTTATCTCAGGAAAACAGATTCCATATCAGAGGGTGGGAGAGCGAAGATGCCAAGAAGGATGCGCTGCTTCCAGCTGCAGCAGCTTACACCTACAACCAATTCTGTTTGAAGTGCAGGGACGTGACATGGAGACATGAAGAAGAGATGTCGGGAAGAGACCCAAATTCAAAGAAAAAGTAACAACAGATTCATTTGTTAGCGCAAGAAAACAAACCTGATCCTGATTAGGAAATTTGTTTAATCTAATAATCTCCTTGGGCACATCCTGTACATTAGCGAACTTACTTTGTTAGGCTTGAGAAGGGCAGAGAGAGAGAGAGAGAGAGAGAGAGATCACGTATAAGAGGAAGAACCCTGGATAGATTCGTTTTCCATGAAAAAGGTCGTGCGGTAGGAGGAGTAGATTGATTTTTTAGGCTAGAGATTGGTTGTCTCTTCAGGAGAGATAGAGTTTTTTTTGTTCAGGGGAGGTTTCGTTAGTTAGAGGAGGACGAAAAGGTGGATTGAGATTGGTTGTCTCTTCGGGAGAGTTAGAGATTGTTTAGTTTTTTTTTGTTCAAGGGAGGCTTCGTTAGTTAGAGGAGGAAGAAAAGGTGGATTAGAATCGTGTCACGATTGTTGGCATGTAGGAATAAACTTTTTTTCCAAAATTGAGCAAACTTTCAGGCACTAATATTACGGATAGATCTACACCGTAAGAAATCGTTGGTCCACCAGATTAACGGCTCCTAATTTCTAATTAACGTGCTAATTTCTAAGGAGTCTCTATAAGTATAGACTAGTCGTCAACACGTGCATTCGCACAGCCTAGTGTACATTTTATATGGAATCTTTTGTTTGCATTCAAAAGTGTATTTACATTTCACATATTCCTATTTCATATTTACATTTATGAACTTTGCAAGTTCACATGTAAAAGATGAGATGCCATATTGTTGAAAATATACATGGAAATTTGTCCAGATCCAATATTTCATTAGGTGTACAAATTGACTATTATTTATTTATAATGTGAGTGTATATCATATTTAATATATATATATATATATATATATATATATATTTTGGGTAATGCTTTATTAAACTATATATACATTGAATATCACTAAAGCCAAATTATTAAAAGCTAAACATATATAGACAAATGCATTAGCAGTGAAGTCAACCATAATCTCATATAAAAAATCTCAGCGAAAACTATTTTTGATTTACATTATGGTACAAATTTAATTCAGTACCTCTTGAAGACTTCATTTACTTTAATAAGTAGTTTTGACGGAGATGTCTAAATCACCCAATCAAAGACGAATTGACATTTTACAATCATGATTTTTTATATAGTTAACCCTAATTCAAGATGGATTAATGCTACTGTTGTGGATAAGAGTCCGAGATCTCATATGAAATAGGAATATATTATACAAAAAATATAATGTATATTTAGTAGAGATAAACTTATATTTTGATCATCCATAACGCTACATTCAAAAAGATGTAGATAGAAGTGGAGTAACTATGTTATATCGATATCTCTATGTGCTCCCTATGAATGCTATTTACCTCGTGATTGGTGATTACCAAAAATGAGAGAGGTCCTGATTGCCTCTCGAAGCAACTTCGAAACAAATAATACAAAGAAACATTTTTGTAAAACAAATATTATGGAAATAGACTGTCTTTATGCATCCTTGAATGTTTACTCAAACACGACGCAAAAAAAATTAATCGTATGTAGTATATATTATATAAAGTTCATAGTACTTTGCTTTAGTGAAGTATAGATAGTAAATTGACATGATAGTTCAGATATATGAAGTAATCGGTAGGTTAGTGCATAACTAAGTAATACAATACTCTAAATATCACCTGCCTTCGAATCTTTCCGCAACTGTACAGATAGGCAAAATACATCATATGTATTAGCATTAAGAAAATCTAAATCTTGACTATGTACATTATCAAGATGAATAGCAAACACTAAAAAAATGCACGAAACCTCCTCTGCTTGCCGACCATATCTAGCTTCCTAGCTGCCTATGATCCAACACGACAACATCATTAAACACGGGCTACTCCTCTACTGCTTGCATGCTTCCTTATTTACATACATAAAACTAAAATATTGAATCTTTGCTTTGAATTTAACCAAAACTGTGTCGAAGTGTGCATTAACCCATATACGCAACATGGCTACCATGTGACGACAACCTTGTCATTGCTCGATACTGCATTTTCCTTCATTTGCATGCTTTCCGCTAGACATCATCATGGCTGGCGATGTGCCCTTGACGTTTAGGTCTAAATCATTAGCTAGCTTCTTCTTTCCATGTCTAGGAGGATAACATCAATATATCGATCCACCTTCTTATTTTACTCACCATGCAAGACTCCATGTGTCGTATGATGAGAATAGTCCATATATAGGACCATGCCATTGGGGTGACATCCGTCCTCTTTGTGTTAGGATCTACCTCACATCCTCTTAATATAGTTTTCAGCCGTGAGACACTAATCGTGCAGAATCCAGCTAGTTGTGAGTGTTACTCTTGCCTAGAAAAGAAATGAAAATATTAGAGGATCCGTCAGCGGCCTGTGTTACTTCTGTATGGATGTTTTTGTTTGAATCGAAAAGTGTATTTGCATTATACATTTTAATTCATAAATATATGCATATTTTCATTTATGAATTTTGCAATTCACACGTAAAAGATGAGATGCCATATAGTTAAAAATATATGTGCAAACTTGCCCATATGCGCAACATTAGTTAACTGTACAAATTAACTATTGTCTATTTACAATGTGCGTGTATATCATATTTGCTATTAAAGAAGGAAAATAGATGTTTTACCTGATCTAGAGTGGTACATATATATATTGAGTAACGTTTTAGTAAACCATACATACACGTGAATACCACTAAAGCCTAACTAATAAAAGCCAAACATATAAAGATATAAGCATTAATTAGCATTGATCTAATCAGTGAGTGATTATGAAAATCCAATGAAAAAACACAAAAGGTAGCACATAGAAAACCGGTGAGATTGAGTGAAGATGCAAACAGACCTGGGTATTAATTGATCCATGCACATCATCTTCAAACCGTCGTTAATTAAATTTTTCGATGCAGGAAGTCATAAGATCGATGGCACAACTTCCATGTGGTGTTGCAGGCCATCGCGGCAATGGCCGTACGAAAGAAGAACAATCAAATACCTATTTTTACCATTTGTGAGGAAAAAAGTGGCAGCTAGAAAATTGTTCACATAAGGCCATGAAGGCGTAGCATAGGACATGATGTGTTGCTGTGGACGGGCTCATCTACAAGCGTGAAAATTAATATAGGTGCATCATATTAAATAGCAGTAATAAGATGATATTCAAAAGCCCATGTTAACACATGTATCAACCTGCACCTGCAACTAGCAATGCTATAAGATGGTTGAGCAAGCGCTAACTTAGCCAATCAATATTTGCTAGGTTGTGGAGGGGGTAGAGGATTTTCATGGCAATGTTTGGGGGCTTATTTTTAGGTGGTAGGCAACGATGGAAACGAGTCATCTAATCACAACAAAATTAGAGATTCATATCAAGGTCACAATGTCACGCCCCAGATGCGATCCTATCCTTATTTCGGACGAGGGCCTCGACAGGGATAGAAGCGCATCTCGTCGTTTCGCAAGAATGGATATCATTACAAGTACGTGTACTGAAGAGATGAGTATATGGAATTGGCTTACACTCAACACAAGCTACAACAAGTTCACATCAATACAACAATATACAATCATCATGAAGAAGAGCAGGGTCCGACTTCGGACGAAAACAAACGATAAAATAATGACGTCTATCCTTGCTATCCTAAATCGATGAAGAAGAAAAAGAAGAAACTCCAAATAGAACAATCATCGTGCTCATATCAAAGTATTGCTTTACCTGTACCTACAACTGTTGTTGTAGTAATCTGTGAGCCACAAAGACTCAGCAATCTCATTTCCAAAGGTATCAATACTAGCAAAGCTTAATGGATGAGGAATGGTTAAGTGGTGAGGCTGCAACAAGCGACTAAGCATTTATTTGAGTTGGCTAACTTACGAGTACAAGAATACAAGAGGGGTTGATCTGTGCATAATCGTACGTGAACTAATGATGATCAAATGACTGATCCTGAACACCTACTTACATCAGACATGACCTCATCGTGTCCTCTTCCGAATAAAAAACCCACGAGACAGTCACCGTAATGCACATAGTTGGCAAGTTTTAATTATGTTTACTTCAAGTTCCCTAGAACCGGATGCTAAACAAAGTTTCCAAGTTTGCCACATAACCGCGGGAACGGATTTCCGAAGGATTTAACCTTCCAGGGGTGCTGCAACTAGTCCATCACAAATTACCACAAGCCGAATAGAAAGCCTCAATCAGTAACTCGTGATCTCCTCGGATTCCTTAGTGGAAAACCTCAACTCTAAGATAGCCCAAAGCATCACCAGAACCCCGATGCAGAAGATTTTTTGTAAAAGATAAAACAAGTCCAGCAAGGCTGCGCGACGTGTCGATGAACCTGATAGGAGCGGCGTATATCGTTCTCAAGACACAATGGATAAGCAAAGCATACGGTGGCCTGATAGAAATCTCCGGACTTGCCCCGGGTTGGCCCCGCAAACGGCTCTAGTTTGGACCAACACTCATGAGGAGCACTCGCCCAGGGGTTGATTAATTATCCACGGGGGTCAACTGGTCCCTATGCAAGTTTATTAGTTATTAGGCAAATGTAGTACCAAAGTTGGGCCTTCCCAGACCAGTTTTGAACTAAGACGGATTATCAAGGAGGACCCCATAACAACCCCGATAGTGTTAGGAGCGCTCAATTATGGAATATAATACCAGTAGTTCAAATTCAGGCAGCAAAGGTGGAACAAAACATCAGGCTAGAAGGCCGGGCCTTTCACCTTTTACCAAGTATATAGGTGCATCGAATTAAATATAAATTATAGGGTGATATAACAAGGAACCCATGTTTTCACATGGAAGCAACTACACATGCAACTAACAACGCTATCCAATGGTTAAGCAAGCGGTAACATAGCCAATCAGTGGGTTGCTAGGTTGTATAAAGGTTGAACGTTTCATGGCAATGTTGAGAGGCTGACATTTAACAGGTGGTAGGAAACAAGACATAACGAAAGAAACGAGACAACTAGCATGACATTGATAGTAATGCTATCTAGGGAAATGGTCATCTTGCTTGTGATCCAGCTTGGAAGAAGAACGACTCCGTGAAGCAGACGAACCAACATAGTCGAACGGATCCCCACATTCCGACACGCTTGCGGAACTCTATCGAGACGAAGCAAACCTGAAACAAGAATCAACACCCGATATTCACCACGGCACATGCACGACATGATGCACAACCTAATATGATGCATGTCCATTTCAATTATGCAAGGCATGGCATGGCAATTCGCAACAATCAAACACTACACATTAAGTGAAGCTCAATATGCAACGAGTTGCATATTGACAAAACACCACATACCAATTATTTAGTTTGCTCTTATTTAGGTACACGACCATATTAAATGTTGTTAAACATGGAAAGAGGTGAATCACAAATAAACTACCTATCTAGGCATTTTGAATGAGGTCGGAAATAACTTATAGCATCTCCGAAATGACCCCATATGTTAATTTCGAAATCTGTCCCGATCTGAACTAACATGTTTTAATATTTGTTAAACAGTAGAATAAAGTGGTTCACGTCATTCTACCCATCGTTCTAGTCCGTTTAAGTATAGAGATAACTCCAAACGGAGCTACGGTTCCAAAGATATGATCATTGCAAGATTATATGCATGAATGCAATATGTATGCAAATGACAGCCACAAGCATTCCAAACCATGAAGGCAACAAAATATAATGAGACTACATCAGATTCTAAGGAAGTTTCATATATGGCACGTTCAAAACGGAGCAACGGTTCAACAATTACAAGCAAAATAAGAAATAGCTACAATCTGCCAAAAATAGCAACCTGACATTTTCTACACCCTAAAACAACAAGCTACATAATTCTAAAATGCACAAACAAGACATGGGCAGTAGTGGTCAAGATGCACAACAACACCCTACTAAATACAACTAACATAGAAGCATGGATCACTAAGAAAATAACTCACAAAATGACAAGTAGCACACAGTTTCAGACTTGGTGAAAATAACAGTTTTGACAGTGCAGTTTTCAACCAGAAGGCATATTGGCAGCATTAAAACTACATGCTATAGAGCATAGAATTGCATGACAATTTACAGCATGCTACGGAATATTAAGCACTACAAATAATTCCATTGCACCTACCCCAAAGGGGTTGTAGAACACTAGCAAATCTCATGGCAAGACATCAACACAATATTTCAGCATCTCAAATCAGCACTATTTTCTAGCATGTTGGCAACAAGAAAACAATACCTATACATGGATTACTATAGGAACCAAAATTACCACGGGCTAGCAGACATGTCCAAGGGAATAACTCAAGTTCAAAACTAATTCATATCATGCACGAAATAAATCACACAAAGTAACCAAAAGGACAACATGACAAAATATCATGCACACTAACTTGCTCAAAAGATATAATTAAATGCACAGATAAATTCTATAGATTTTTCTACCCCGAAAACATATATAATATGTGGGGTTTGAAATAAAACTAATGCCACCACATATATGAGAGAATATGACATAAACCTGACATAACAAACTATTTATGACACACACGTGAGAATAGCAATGCAACGTTTTGTACCATGCATGGAAATGCGGTTCACACAACATGAACATTTTACGCACGGTGTTTGAGCAATCCAAATGAGCGCTTAAATAGCTATGAGATAATTCACCTAAATATGGCTGCACGCAATTCTATGCAAACAGCAGGCAAGGAATAGGGGCAGCTCACCCTAGTGGGCTTCGGCCCGATCAGCTCCACCAGGGGCACGACGGGGCAGGCCGGCATGGGGCGATGCGGCTGGGGGCTGGGCCGACCCAAGAGAGGGCAAAGCGCGCGACCCAGGGAGCGACAAGCGAGGCCGTCGGGGCCATCGTGCTCCTCCCGTACTGAGGAGGCAGCGGCGCAGGGGACTCTCCGGCGAGGCAGAGACGCGGGGAAGTGGTGGTTCCGGCCAGATCCAGCCATGGGATAACGCTGGGGTCCGGATCTGCCCCGAACTGGTGGACCAAGGTCCATCCCCGGTGTTATAAGGCGGGGTGAGCTCCGGGCATCTCCTTCCATGAGAGCCGAACCTGCGGGAGAGAAGAGAGAGAGATGGGTGAGGGAGAGGAAGGACGAACGAGTTGTGAAAGTGCATGCTATGCCCCTAATTGTCTTTTGGTGTTAATGACAACACATACATAGGAAACTAATCCTATTTGTTGAGTGTATCTCAGGACGACAAGTACTTTAGTAGATTAAGATTTCTGTGCCAAAGGCTGCCTGAAAAGATTGGTGAGTTATATTTCGAGAAGACTCGGGATTAAGAAGAGATGTTGTAGAATAGTCTTTTGAGTTTACTGATATTGAGTATAGGGATCCCGCACTATTAAGAGGGGATCACAGGCTTTGCGAGAAACTTGCTCATACCACATCTCTACAATCATATCAAACATCACATAATATCCACTCTCTACAATTCAACATATGTCCAATCTCCTCGGACATCCGGCTCCCTCCGGACGTCCAAGGGCCGGACGTCCGGTTGGCTTCGGAAACCCGCAGCCAGACGCGAGTAGTTTGTACACACTATAACTCGGAAATCCTGCTCCCTCCGGACGTCCGAGGGCCGGACATCCGGCCAAGCTTCGGAAATCCGCAGCCAGACACGAGTAGTTTGTACACACTATAACTCGGAAATCCGGCTCCCTCCGGACGTCCGAGGGCCGGACATCCGGCCAAGCTCCGGAAAACCGCAGCCAGACACGAGTAGTTTGTACACACTATAACTTAGAAATCCGGCTGCCTCCGGACGTCCGAGGGCCGGACATCCGGCCAAGCTCCGGAAATCCGGAGGCCAACACCAGTAGTTTGTGTGCACTATATCTCGAACATCCGGCCTCCTCCGGACGTCCGAGCTCCGGATGTCCGACCCCCGTCGGAAATCCGGAAGCCACCACCAAAAGAAATTGTGTTGTATAATACGGACTTCCGGGCCACTTCCGGATGTCCGGCTCCTGATGTATTCGAATAGGTTCAGGCTCACCTATAGGCCTCGGACGTCCGACCCCTGTCGGACGTCCGGCCGCTGATAAATTCAGTTGAGCTCCAGTCATGCCTACAGGTCTCAGACGTCCGACTCCCTCCGGACGTCCGGCAAGTTTCCGACGTCCGGACCCTGTGTGACTTATTGCACCTCCAACGGCTGGATTTCACTCCACACTATATATACTCTTCTCCCACCTCGTGAAAGGGGGTTCAACACAGCCAAGATACATCCAAGAACACCTTTCCTCTCACTCACTCTTGTCTACACTAAATCCTAGATCCCAAGAGCATTTGTGAGTCCTTTAGAGTGTTGTTCCAATCAAAAGAAAGATCGTCTCCCTCTCCTCCTTCCCACCAAAGTGATTTGTGATTTGAGCAAGTTTTGAGCAATCCCCGTGATCTTGTTACTCTTGGAGGTTGGAGACTCCTAGGCGGTAGGAGTCTTCGGAGAGGAATCAAACCATTGAGATATCCCCCGAAAAGTTTGTGAAGGTTTGGAAGCCACCTCAAGGCTTACCACTAGTGGTTGAGAAACGCCTTCGTGGAGTTATCTCAAAGGGAGAATAGGGTGAGCCTTCGTGGTGTTGGTGTGCCTTCGTGGTAACATCCGCCCCTCTAACGGTGACGTAGCTTCCCTCCAAGGAAGTGAACATCGGGATACATCCTTGTCTCTCTCGGAGTTTCGGTTATTCCTAACCCTAACTCTCTACTTGTGTTAATCCTTATTACATACTTGTATTTTCTTATTGTTTACTGCTTGCCTTGCTTCACTCCTAATAGCTTACTATTTGTCATAGCAATTATTAGGCTTACACTTATATTCCGCACTTTAGCCTAAAATTGCTAAGTAATTGTTAAAATTTGGATTTGTACCTATTCACCCCCCCTCTAGGTCCATCTCGATCCTTTTCAAGTTGGGAGAAAGGTCGCGGGGTCGAGGTCCGTCCAGGGTCCGACCGTCTCCGGTGGCCGGTCGGGGAGGTGGCTAGGCCTCCATCAAGGGCGTCGTGGAGGCGAGCAGAGCGGCGCGAGGGTCTGCATGCGGGCGGCTAGCTCGGACCTAGTTCGGCCCTGGGCCGGACCAGTCTCGAGCCCACCGGGCTGGCGACGACTAGGAGTAGAGAGGAGGTGGGAGAGGTGGCGGGGAAGGTTGGTGGTGCGAAAATCGAGGTGGAGCTAGGGTTTGGTAAAATAGGGCTCTATATATAGAAAAGGGGCTATCTTAGGGGTGTTTGCACCATTTTCGGGCCGTCGAATCTCGATCGAACGGTCTGAAATGGAGGGGTAGGCTAGGTGGGCTTAGTGGCTGTGTAGAGGGGTGTTGGGCTGAGATGAGAGTGAGATTTGCGACCCGGCACAATATTTTAAAACACCAAAATACGTTCGACGATAAACCGATAATGGTGCCGCTATAGTCGACCGTTCGGGTATGAAACGAACTCCGATTGCTACGAAATTTGGCAGGCGGCCTACCTACATTAAAATAACACCGCATGCCAAGTTTCAACCCAATCCAAGAAAGTTTTATATGCACTTTTAAAAACAATATTTTAATGATGTCGCGGGCGTGGGCATGTGTGGTTGGACTAAAAATGGTCAACGACGAACACGGAGAGAACCAACAACTAATAATGGATGCAAGTTTTCAAAACTAGCGGCAACAGAGTGTCGATACAATGCAGATGATGTGAATGATATGATGATGATTGCGACAAAAAAATAGTCACACGGCGGCAACGGAATAAAAGGGGAATCTTCTGGAGCGTCGGTCTCGGGCTTTTACAACTCTCCTACACTAACAAGAGATCTTGCCCCGAGATCTAAGAATGAAAGGGGAAGAGGATGAGGAAAGGAAGAGCCAAACTTAGTTTCTTCTTGACAAACGAGTGAAACCAACAATCCTTGACGGTTGCAAAGAGGTTCAAGAATGACATGAAGAACAAGCAAGAATTCAAACAAAATTTCGGCAGCACTTCGGTAGGAAATTGAGGCAAAAAAATGATAAGATGTAAAGATGTTGGCAAGATTCATAACAAACCAACTAAATTGATAAGCAAGGAAAGAACAGGATTTTGACAACCCGAGATGACTTATATGAAAAGAGCAGCATCACAAAATCTCCGGAACAAGAGAATAGAAAGTAGATCATTGGGAAGAAGGAATGGAGAAGAAAACGAAAACTTCTACCACAATTGAATTTGCCGAGCGTCCTTGCAAGAAGAATTGAACGAAGTTGTTGGAAAACCAACAACGAAAAGAACAAGCTTGTAGTGGACTTATGAAAACCATCTCAAAATAATGAGGTGACAACAAGACACTAACAGAAACAAGGATTGATTGGATGCAACAAGAAAGGCAAAACTTCTTACACCAAGAGGATATATTGAGAACTTGGGTCGACGATAATCACCATAATAGCAACAATCCTTAGGAAAAGCTTTAGGTGAAAACCAAACCAAGCTAACTCAATGGAAGAAATGAAGAATCTTAAAGAACACTTGAGAATGAATGAAATATTGAAGAACCACCATGACGAACCTCCATATACAAAAGAATGGTCAAAAGAAATGAAGGTTGAAAACAATAAGAGTAAGACCTTGCAAAGAGATGAAGGTTCCCGAAGAGATACTTGAAAAAACATGGAACTCCGGAAAGAAACGATAAGAACCTTGGAACAGAGAATTTGATATCATGAAAAAATCCGGAAGAAGATTTGAAATCAGCTTGATGAAACAAGAATAAGAATTATATTATGCTCATCCTTCATCAAATTAAATTGATGACAAGCAACGGGCTTAGCACACTACTTATCCTTCTTAAAGATTGGAGAGAGAGAGATGGAGCACAACCGAAGAAGTTTAAGAAGAAACACCGGTAAGAATTGAAACGAACGAGACAACCATGAATGAATGAATCTACTTGAGAATGAAGAGATCATGATCCACATAGAAGAAACTTCGACAAGGAACCGGAATAATTGCGAGACGAACGAAGAGACAAAAATTGTGAATAATTTGAGAATCAAAGTTGAAAGCTGAGAACGAAGAAATCTTCTGAAATGATGGCCTTTGGAGGATCGAGCAAAGAAAACAACTCTGAAATGCAATAGATAGATATGGAAGGGATTATTCATGATTGAAAACAATGTGAAGGATAGCAACAAGCTGAAACCGAGAATCTTCAAGAAAATGGACCAAGATTTAAGAGAAACACTCCTTTGGTCTTCCAAGCTGAGAATGATGGCGAGAAACAACACCATGAATTACTCAGACACTCTCGAATAATGAATAAGGAAAAGGTTAAGCCAATGATGAAAATTAATTTGAGCGATCTTGGAGAAGGAATATGACTGATGGAATCCACACTTGCATCACACTTGAAAAGATTTAGAGATCTCTGGAACAGATTAGAAGAGCCAGGTAAGATCCTCGGAAAACCTGTGGGTTATGGGCCCACTCAAAAGAAACCGCCGTTGAAAAGATTGAATAGAAAGAGAGATTGCACCGGTATAAGTCAAAATTTGATGAGGTGAGATCCTTGAAATAATTGAAAGGGTTGAAAACAAGAAACTTCTGAGATATCTTCAACATGAAAAATCATTAGAGGAAGAAAAGGATATGATGAACACTGAGAGCTTTAATTGAATCCACCAGAGAAGAAAACAAGAATGAAGAATGATGAACTGTAACTCCTTCGAAACTTGAAAATGAAATACTGGATACCAGACAGAAGAAAAGATAGCGGAAGCAACATGAAAGAAAGGCACTTGGATGACAATTTAATAGCTGAAGCAAAAGGGCGGGAGGATGGGAAAAACAAAGCTAACTTGGGACAGATGAGACGAACTCCTGAGAGAAATGAGAAATTGATCTTGCAAATATTGGAGAGGATTGAGTTGACTTGAAGAGAAGCACACCGATTGAAAAGAATTGACATGACAACTCCGATTGACAAGAATTGATAAGACAATTTGATTGAGCACAAGAATTAGCACTCCCATACACATATGAGAACACCACATGGAAAGATATGAATTAACCACTTGACATCGAAGCAACTCGAATTACCATACTCCAACAAAACAAAGGATGCGTCTTATGAAACAAGCCAGAACAAATTCATGACAGAGATTCCATCTGATATTTTCATGGATAGGATCACACGGGCTCGATCGTACATTGGATTCTCATATTGAAATGGCGCTCGAATATGCTCCCTATGAATAGCGAACTACAAGGCTTGTCGAAGCATACTGATGACATATATCGAGACTGTCCTCTGTAAAAACAACCGTGAACAAACGAATCCACTCAATGTCGAACCCCAACCTCACATCATGCATCTATTGGAAGATTGCCCTATAAGTGACTACTTGAATTCCCACCTAAGAACTCGTGAAATTTTTTGGTCATGCAATCGGGTCCACGGGTACAAGGAGTAAAATCCATCACTCAACTCCTAGCAATAAAACTGACTCGTCCAGTGTATCACATCCGTCAACACATGACCAAAGATCTTGGAAACTCATCTATCTCAGATCCTCGAAAAAATAACAATACTAAGTATGGTAGTACATTCGGATGCTCTCCACCAGTACTGGGGATGCTGGACTCCTCTCGCCACTACAAGTATTGAAGCAATTTCGAACATCCTCCGTCCTGAGATACTAAGAAATCTGAATGATAACGATGTGCTCAAGAATCCCTGGAGCTCAAGTCCCCGGAAGAAATCAAGTCAGACAGGAGGCACCAAGTTAGAACTCCATCACATCGACGTCATTTAGATTCCAAAATACTCATGTGATCCTAAAACAAATTTGAGCGAGAAGAAGAGTAGAATTAAAATTATTACGTGAAGATTCCTAACCAGAGCATAGAAGAGGAGAAAAAGAATCCTACTCTCCGATATATAACTAGACTCAAAGTAGTTTTGCTAGATTCGACTCGACAAAGTTCGACCAATCAAGGGGGCTCCTAGGTCGGTACTGCTCTGATACCAACTTGTCACGCCCAAGATGCCATCCTACCCTTATTTTGGCGAGCGGGCCTCAATAGGTATAGAAGCACATCTCGTCATTTTGCTAGAATGGATATCGATACAAGTACATGTACTAAAGAGATGAGTATATGGAATTAGCTTACACTCACCACAAGCTACAACAAGTTCACATCAATACAACAATATATAGTCATCATGAAGAAGAGCATGGTCCGATTGCGGATAAAAACAAACGATAATAGAATGACGTCCATGCTTGCTATCCCAGGCTGCCGGACTCGAACCCTGCCTAGATCGATGAAGAAGAAGAAGAAACTTCAAACAGAACAATCGTCGTGGACACGTCAAAGTATTGCTTTACCTGTACCTGCAACTCTTGTTGTAGTAATCTATGAGCCACGGGGACTCATCAATTTCATTTCCAAAGGTATCAAGACTAAGAAAGCTTAATGGGTGAGGTGTGGTTAAGTGGTGAGGCTGCAACAAGCGACTAAGCATTTATTTGAGGTGGCTAACTTACGAGTACAAGAATACAAGAGGGGGTGTTCTACGCATAATCGGATGTGAACTAATAATGATCAAATGAATAATCATGAACACCTACTTACGTCAGACATGACCCCACCGCGTCCTCTCCCGGATATAGAACTCACGAGAAGAGACAGTCACGGTTACGCACACAGTTGGCAAGTTTTAATTAGGTTTACTTCAAGTTCCCTAGAAGCGGATGTTAAACAAAGTTTCCAAGTTTTCCACATGACCGCAGGCACGACTTTCCGAAAGATTTAACCCTGCAGGGGTGCTTCAACTAGTCCATCACAAATTACCACAAGCCGCATTGAAAGCCTCGATCATGAAACTCGTGATCTCCTCGGATTCCGTAGTGGAAAACCTCAACTCTGAGATAGCCCAAAGCATCACCGGAATCCCAATGCACAAGATATTTCGTAAAAGGTAAAACAAGTCCACCAAGGTTGCTCGACGTGTCGGCGAACTCGATAGGAGCCGCGTATCTCGTTCTCACGACACTAAGGATAAGCACAGCGTACGGTGGATTGATAGAAATATCCTGAGTTGCCTCGGGTTAGCCCCACAAACGGCTCTAGTTTGGACAAACACTCATGGGGAGCACTGGCCCGGGGGTTGATTAATTATCCACAGGGTCAACTGGTCCCTACGCAAATTTATTAGTTATTAAGAAAATGTAGTACCAAAGTTGGGCCTTGCCAGACATTTTAAACTAAGACGAATTATCAAGAGGGTCCCGTGTGACAGCCCGAGACCGACGCTCCAGAAGATTCCCCTCTTATTCTGTTGCCGCCATGAGATTAGATTGCCTCTCGCATTCATCATCGCATTATGCGCATCATCTGTATTGCATCCGCACTCAGTTGCTGCCAGTTTTCACAACTTGCCTCCGTTATTAGTTGTCGGTTCTCTCCATTTTTGTCGTTGACCATTTCGAGACCAACCACACACGCACGCGCCCCGCGGCATCGAAAAAATCTTGTCTTTTGAATTGCATGAAAAATTTCCTCGGATTGGGTCGAAACTTGGCGCGCGGTCTTAATATAGTATAGTTAGGCCGCGTGTCAATTTTCATCGCTATCGGAGTTCGTTCGTTACTCGAATAGTCGACCGTAGCGGCACCGTCATCGATTTATCGTCGGATGTTTTTTGGTCTTTTAAAATCTCATGTCGGGCCGCAAACCTCTCTCTCTTCCCCACATATCCTATTCTACATAACCCACTAGCCTATCCAATCTTAAGATGCAACCGGAGCAGTCCGATCGAGATCAAGGGGCCCGAAAACACCCAAAACTGCTAACCCCTAGCCCCCTTTCCCTATATAAACACGTCCCCTGCGTAATTAGGCACACCCTAGTCTTCCCTACCTCATTTTCCGTGCAGCCAACAACCCTAGCCCCGCATCATCCCTCTCCTGCAGCCGATCCGGCCCACCGCAGCCCGCGTCCGGCCCGCTCGGGCTCGGATCGCCCGAGCCGCCGGCTCCTCCCGCAAGTGCAGCAGCCCGGTGTCCCGCTCTGCCCCGAGCTCCCGAGAAGCAGCAGCAGTTTGAACTTCCCCGAGCAGCTGAGTCACAGCTCCTCCCGCAGGTCCGGGCATCGCCTCCTATATGCCCCGCCACCGATCGCAGGTCGCCGGTGCGCCGTCGCCCGCACCGCTGGAGCCTTCCCTCGGTGCCCCCGCATGCAGCCGCCCTGCCCCGTGCCACAGCCTGCATTGTAGTCGCCGGATCCCGCTGCCCCAGCCATGTCCCGGCCAAATCCGGCAATCGCCGGAGCCCCTCGGCGCCCGTCGCCCCGCTCCACCGCTGGAGGGAGCCGCCGGCGCTGTGCCTCGTGTTCCAGGCGGGATCGGGGAAGAGCAACAACTTCCAGCTCCTGGGTCGTGCCTCCCAGTGGGTCGCCGCCAGCCCGAGGCCTCCTCAGCCCATCGCACCCAGCAGGCCCAGCATCCTCTCCAGCCGGGCCTCGGCCCGAGGTGAGAACCCCCTGATGCCCCTCTATTTCGCGCCCTAGGCGTTGCTTTCTATATTGCGCTTCATGTTGGTTTATGCCCATGAGCAGATTCGGCCCGTTTAGTTTTTTTAAGTTTTGCGAATTTAGTATGTTCAAAAAAGGTATATTTTCAAACGCCCGTAGTTTTTAAACCGTGCGTCGGATCCTGACAAATTATATACGTAAAACGTGTAGATTTTCGTGTAGAATAATATTTTCCAACTCTAATGCATAATTAAAACTGTTATCAGTGTTGTTTGCATTGGTTTGTGTGACAATGGGTTAAAATGGTTTAGTTCGTAGTTATTTAACCGTAGCTCCATTGGAGATGAGCTCTATATGTAAATGGACTAGAACGACGACTAGAATCACGTAAAACACTCTGTTTTGCCCTTTAAAAACATAAAAAGTGATTAGAACAAATCTGGTCAGATTCAGAATTTAACGTGTGGGGTCAGTTCGGACATGCTATATGTCATTTTCGGCCTCATTTAAAATGCCTAGATAGGTAGTTTAATTTGTGCTTCACCCCTTGCAATGCTTAACAACATTTAATATTTCCATGGAAATAAACGGGAGTGAACTAAGTAATTAAACGTGGAGTTCCATCAATATGCAACTCGTTCCATATTGAGCTTCACTTAATGTGGAGTATTTGATTGTTGTGAATTGCCATGCCATGCCTTGCATAATTGAACTGGTCATGCATCATATGTATTGTGCATCATGTCGTGCATGTGTCATGGTGAATATCGTATGTTGATTCTTGTTTCCGGTTTGCTTCGTCTCGATAGAGTTCCGCAAGCATGTAGGAATGTGAAGATCCGTTTGACTACGTCGGTTCGTCAGCTTCATAGAGTGGTTCTTCTTCCAAGTGGGATCACAGGCAAGATGATCATTTCCCTACATACCGTTACTATCATTTCCATGCTAGTTGTTTCGTTTCTTTCACTATGTCGCGCTGCCTACCACCTATTAAATATCAGCCTCCCAACATTGCCATGAAAAGTTCTAACCTTTCCACAACCCAGCAAACCACTGTTTGTCTATGTTACCGCTTCCTCCGCCTTTTGTTAGCGTTGCTAGTTGGGGGTGCAGTTGATTCCATGGAATGACATGGGTTCCCTGTTATATCATCATATTATTGCTAATTAATTTAATGCACCTATATACTTGGTAAAAGCTGGAAGGCTTGGACTTTCTAGCCTGCTGTTTTATTCCACCTTTGTGGCCTTAGTTTCAGCTACCGGTGTTATGTTCCATAATTGAGCGCTCCTAACATGCTTGGGGTTGTTATGGGGACCCCCTAGATTCTGGTTTTGGGATAAAACTCGTCTAGCAAGGCCCAACATTGGTACTATATTTGCCCAACATAATAATTCCGTTAATACTGAAAACATAGGGTGTCATGAACCTGAGGAGTAATTCAACATAATACAGGGGGGCAGTGCTGATGGTGTTGGTCCCAAATAGAGCAGCTTATTAACGCTACCCGGGGCAACTCGGCGTCTCGGGTGGTAACCATCGTTCATCCGTCGTGTCCTGACAACGAGATACACGGCTCCTATCGGGATCGTCGACACGCTGGGCGGCCTTGCTAGAATTTTTACCTTTCTTGAGCGTCTTGTGTGAGGGATTCCATGGATACTTTGGGCTATCTCAAGGTTGAGGTTTTCCAATAGGAACCCGTGGAGATCATGGGTTTTCCTTGATCGAGGTTATTCCGTCGCAATGTGTGGTAGTTTGTGATGGACTAGTTGGAGCACCCCTGCACGGTTAAATCTTTTGGAAAGTCGTGCCCGCGGTTATGTGGCAATGTGGAAACTTTGTTTAACATCTGTTTCTAGATAACTTGAAGTAAACTCAATTAAAAACTTGTCATTTGAGTGCGTAACCGTGACTGTCTCTTTCATGAGCTACTTCTCCGATCGAGGACATGGTGGGGTTATGTCTGGCATAAGTAGGTGTTCAGGATCATTGTTTCGTTCTTCAGTAGTTCATGTCTGCTATGCGTAGATCCTCCCCCCGCTATTATTCTAATACTCGTAAGTTAGCCACCCCAAATATATGATTAGTCCATTGCTGCAGCCTCACCACTTAACCATACCTCACCCATTAAGCTTTGCTAGTCTTGATATCTTTGGAAATGAGATTGTTGAGTCCCTGTGGCTCACAGATTACTACAACACCAGTTCAGGTACAGGTAAAGTGATATTATGAAGTGAGCGCGATGATTGTGCCTTGGAGTTTCTTCTTCTTCTTCTTCGATCTAAGATGGGTTCCACGCCGGTAGCGTGGAATAGCAAGGATGGACGTCGTTCTTTTATCATTTGTTTTCATGCATAGTCGGACCCTGCTCTTCTTCATGATGTCTGGTTATGTTTTTGTATTGATGTGACTCTGATGTAGCTTGTCGCGAGTGTAAGACAACTCCTTATACTCATCTTTTCGGTACATGTACTTTTAACGATATTCGTTCTTGCGAAACAATGAGATGCATTTCTATCCCTGTCAAGACCCTCGTGCCAAAATAAGGATATGACCGCATCTTGGGCGTTACCAGTTGGTATCAGAGTAGTACCGACCTAGGAGCCCCCTTGATGGGTCGAACTTGGCCAAGTCGACTCTAGTGAAAAACTACTTTGAGTATAGTTTTATATCGGAGAGTAGGATTCTTTTTTCTCCTCTTCTATGCTCTGGTGAGGAATGTTGACATAATAATTCTACTCCTCTTCTCACTCAAAAACTATTTAGGATCACGCGGATATTTTTTTCGAATCCATATGATGTCGATATGACGGAGTTCTGACTTGGTGCCTCCTACTGTGTTAATTTTATTCCGGGGAGTTGAGCTCCAGGGGATTCTTGAGCATATCGTTATCATTCAGATTTCTTAGAATCTCAGGGACGAAGGGTGTTTGAAATTGCGTCAATACTAGTACTGGCGAGAGGAGTCTGGCTTCCCCAGTACTGGTGGAGATAGGTCCGTATGCATCGCCACACTTAGTATCGTTGTGATTACGAGGGTCTAGGATAGATGAGGTTCTGAGATTCTCGTTATGTGTTGACGGATGTGATACACTGGACGAGTTATATACTAGAAGTTGAAAGAAATTTTCTCCTTGTATCCATGGACCCGCTTGCATGACCAGAAATTTTGGGAGTTCTTATGTGGGAATTCAAGTAGTTACTTATAGGACAATCTTCTAATAGATGCATGATGTGAGGTTGGGTTCGACATCTAGTAGATTCATTTGTTCATAGTCGTCTTAGAGCGGTTCTCGTTGTGTCTTAAAGAGTCATTGTAGCTTGCTACGACTCGGGGACGGTTCGTATGTCGTGTGCACTGCCTTGTATATGATGGCTATTGTAGGATAGAGCCCGTGCGATCCTATCCACGAAAATATCGGACAAAATCTTTGTACTGAATTTGTGCCGGCTTGTTTCGTAAGCCTGATCCTATGTTTTGTTGGAGTATGGTAATTCGAGTTGCTACGATGTCAAGTGGTAAATTCATATTTTTCCAAGAGGTGTTCTCATATTTTTAAGGGAATGCTAATTATTTTTCTCAATCAAGTTGTCTTATCAATTCTTTTCAAACCGGAGTCACCGTGTCAATTCTTTTTCATCTGGTTTGCTTCTCTTCAAGTGAATTCAATCGTTATCCATGGCTCACAGATTACTACAACACCAGTTGCAGGTACCCATAAACTGATATTATGAAGTCAGCGCGATGATTGTGCTTTGGAGTTTCTTCTTCTTCTTCTTCTTCTTCTTCGATCTAAGATGGGTTCCACGCCGGCAGCCTGGGATAGCAAGGATGGACGTCGTTCTTTTATCGTTTGTTTTTGTCCGTAGTCGGACCCTTCTCTTCTTCATGATGATTGATTATGTTGTTGTATTTATGTGACTCTGATGTTCCTTTTTGCGAGTGTAAGCCAACTCCTTATACTCATATTTTTAGTACATGTACTTGTAACGATATCCATTCTTGCGAAATGACGAGATGCGTTTCTATCCCTGTTGAGGCCCACGTGCCAAAATAAGGATAGGATCGCATCTTGGGCGTTACTTTGTGGGGACCCCGACTTACTAGTCGAGATCGCCGTGCTTAGTGATCCCAGAGATCAATGCTCACCGAACACAGATACCGATTAAAAGAGTCTTAGATCCAAGTACCGATTATTACAACACATGACCGAAGGGTCAAGTTCACAGGACAGGTCCTAAGGCCAAATCACTCTGATACACTAGTAGCGGAAAATTATGGCTAAGCGGGTGCCCATGCCATTAAGGTTACACCGACAAGCATTCTGACTCGGAAGCGTCCTAGTTCACAGGGGCATCTCCGAAGACGTACTCATCTCCAAACTGTGGTCCTTCCATGTCTGGTCAATAACATAACCTGTGGCAAGCAAATGAGTACTTTGAATGTACTCGCAAACAGCCCATGATATAATCAACGAAAGTGAAGGATAACAATATCATGCATCTTTAGTGTAAGTCATCTAAGTGGAATAATCATGAATATGCATCAAGTTAAAGAATTACTTTTGAAGAACAGGTTACAGATATCAATATATCTATCGAGGGCTGAACCGTCCGGGTTCACCCTATATGCCAAGTCACCGAACTTGGTCAAATCATTACTTTCATAAAAACACCTTTTTGTCACCACACACACTCACACACACTTGGTTTATGCAGAAACAACTGGATGTAGTTTAAGCAGGATTACCCAACTGTCCTTCACCGTGGACACGGCTATTCTAATAGTTTACACTCTGCAGAGGTAGTACGCTGGACCCACGAGATCTGGGATCTTCCGTGTCATCCATGACTCGCGGTATATCACATACCCGAGGTAAGTACCCTATCAGTGCCTTTCCCTTGACGATACTAGACAAAGAGGTCCACTCGATTGGTACCCAGCCCACATGTTGTACGTCTTACGAGCACCAACTCTGGACAGTACCAACCATGTGGGGACCAACGATGTGACTGGAACTCATAAAAATGACATAGTCGTCCTACCTGGAACAACCCCATCAGGAGAGTGACCACACATCACTCCCGCCACTAGTAATGTGGCTCTTTGCTAGCACCGACCAGAGTAATTAACATAGCCCCGTCCCACGAGGGGTAACGTGGTCGTACTGGTAAGGTTGGGACAGTCAACACATCATAAATCTAATCCCATTTTCGAAACCAAACTCACACAAATACTGGGTGCATCACTTCACCGAAAGTGACCACCTAACTCATCATCACCCTCGGGCATTAGTGGCACCCGACGGGGTTTTAGTAAACTCTTGCTTTATGTCAACAACATGCTCATGATAATACTACTTCTATCATTACTTGTCAACATGGTATTAGCATGGCCCTCAAGGGGTAGAGTCAAGCTCAATGCATGTGCTCCGGGGGAGCCTTCGGTAAAATCACATCAAATGATTACCGGCACTTATGATCATATGCAACGGGAATACTTGCTATTTTAGCATGCAAAGTAACATATGCTCAGTCATGGTCAAAGGGCTGCTTGCCTTGGTAAGCTAAGTCTCCGGGGTCATCGAGGTCTTCCGCTCCGATTACCTCGTCAGACGGATTTTGTATTGTTGATAAAACAATAAATAAGAAATAGCTCACACAGAAACATACCACAATGTCATTTTAAAAATGTTCTTTATTACTGATAAATCTAAGGTATCATTTTAAAAATATTTGCCTTAATTTTCCTTGAAGGAAAATTTCATCCAAGCATAATATTAAATACTACACATTTTTAGAAGAATAATAGTGGAAGAATTATATTTTTACACTGGTTAAATATTTTTATTAAAATCTCAGAAACCAGGGTTTAAAAAAATAAAAGAAAACCGGCAAAAACTCTCGGCCTGGCTCGGCGCAGAGCTGGGCTGGCCCATGGCCAGACGACGGCCTGCCTAGGCGCGCGTGCCGTCAGGTTCGAACCTGACGTGCGGGGCCCTGCCGTTAGTGGCCGAGGTCAGCGCGGGGGAGGAGGCTGGGCCACCGACAGGTGGAGCACACCTGTTGGGGTTGTCTCCTACCTCTGGCCAGAGAGGAGGAGGAGGACGCCGGCGAGGTTGCCGACGCTCTCATTCCCCCAACGAGTACTGGAATGGGTTTGCCTTACTATCGCCTACCTGCTAGTGGTCGGAACAATGAAGGGGAGGCAGGGGTTCGCCAGTGACGAGGAGGCCGTGGCGGAGGAGTTTCGGGCGGTGGTCGAGGGGGTGGCTAGAGGCACAGAAATGCTCGGGTGAGTTGGGGGAAAGCTTCCTGGGGTTGAGAGGGTTAGTTTGGTGGCTCGAGGAGCGCAGGAGCCATCGTCTAGCCGGAGATCGACCGGAGCTCCGAGGCGGAGGGGCCTCGGTCGATCTCGAGCACCGGGGCTCTGTTGGGTTGCTCGGGTCGCTAGGGAGGTACTAGTGATCGTGGTGAAGCTATCTGAGGGGTGCTGGAGCGAGGGGAGGGCTATTTATAGGCCCGCGATGGTGAGCCGATTCGAGAGCGCCGGTGACTCACCGTTGCGTGCATGGGGGTGCAAAGAGAGGCTCGGGTCAAAACCACGTTCTCAGGACGTGGTTCTGGGATTCCTGAACTATCTGCAGTAGAGGTAGAGAGAGAGGAGTCGAGCATTTGTGTTCACGCAACCTTGGCCGGTTCTGGTGCACGTATGCACGCGTCGCCCGAGCTCTAGCGCGGGACAGGAGGGGCCCTGAGGCATGCTCGACGCAGAAGGGTTGTTGGGGAAGAGGTTAGACATCTCGGGGGAGGCTGGAATTGGCCGAGGACGTCGCCCCCACCTCGATGACTCCCTGTAGCGCGCCCAGAGCGCAGTTTTGGCATGCCACGGCATGCTGGCGCGCTCTGAGGCCCTTTGGACGTGTCTAGCATGTCCTGGCACTGGCTGGGGGTGTAGCTAGCTGTTTGGTTCTTGTGGGAGCTTCGGCTGGTCAAGGGAGGCAAGAAATAATGGTGTTGTCGGTCATGAACTGAAATCTAAATTGGGGTTTTTGGCCTTTCCACTTTAAACAGTGAGGGGCCAGTTGACTGGGGTTAGACACGGATGTTGGCCACTTAATCTATGAGTTTGAAGCAAAGGGGTTTGGTTTAGCTGTGGCTAAGGTGGCTTTTTCCTAACTGTCAGAAGGTGTTCGACAGTGGATTAAGGGGGTTGCACCCCACCACTGGTGCTGCAACTTAATAGGTTTGGGTTTGGTGGTAAACCATGGGGTTTCACCAAATTTGAGCTCCAAAGGACAAGTTTAGCTTTGTAAACTTGAAAATACTCCAATATGACCAGATCTGTCCCTTCCAAAGGGACTGTGGGCAAACTAAGTCCCACAAATCCCATTTTTGGTGTGGAACCCTCATTTGAGGTATTAGGCACTCCTGCAAAGTTTTAGCATCATTGGACAAACTTTGCCATGTAGAGTTGTTCTAACTTGATTCTGGACAGACAGGGTTTTCGGGTTATTTGGGTTCCTTATTCACCTTTGATCAAGGTGAAACTTTTTGTGGACACCAAACAGGGCTTAGGGATATTACTGGAATTTTCCAGGAATTTATTGAGAATATTTCCTTTGGAAATATTTCAAAATGCCAAAACAGACAGAAATAGCTTTCATAGTTTTATTTAATAAATATAATATAAAATGGGGTTTAAAATCCTATGTATGGAAAATATAAGTCCTGCTGATCATCCCCAAATTTAATTAGATTTTTCTAAAGCAGAAAAGTATTTTTCCATGTTGGAATACCAATTCTCGCTTCAAAAATGGACATGTTATTTAATTAAGAAAATAATCACAAAAATATTTATTTTTGTGGTTTTGAAATATAAAGATAGGTTAAAATCATATTACCAACTATGAGAATAAGCACTCCTTGCTATCAAGGACATGTAGTGCAACTAAGGTAGGGTTTTACCTTGATCAGAAATAAGCAAAGGTTTTTGGAAATCAGTGTTATACCAAAAAGAATTTAGGGTTTTGTCCTCACATGATCAAGCATACAAGCATACAATGTCAATCATGGCATTCACAACATTAGTTTTTAAAAAGTTTTAACAAGCTCAAAATTTCACAATATAGACAAGTGATAGCAAAAACAGGGTGTGACAGACCTATCCCCCTTACAAGAATCTCGTCCCCGAGATTCCTAAGCTAGGTGCTAAAAAGGTCTGGAAACTCAGATCAGAGAAAGTCTTCACGCTCCGATGTAGCTTCGGCTTCGGTGTGGTTGCTCCATTTAACCTTGAAATACTTGATTGTGCGGCTCCTGGTGCATCGCTCTGCTTCGTCCAGAATGCGTATTGGCCTCTCGCTGTAGGTGAGATCAGACTGAAGGTCAATGGCCTCGTGGTCAATGCCCTTGTAAGGATCAGGAGGACTTGGCACTTGAAGACACTTCCGAAGTTGTGACACGTGGAAGAAGTTGTGCACACCTGAAAGTTTCGGAGGTAACTGCAATTGATAAGCGACCTCTCCATGCCTTGTCGTGATCTTAAATGGCCCAATGAACCTTGGAGCGAGTTTCTCCTTAACGTGCAAACGCTTGGTTCCCTTGACAGGTGTGACACGAAGCTACACTAGGTCTCCGGGATTGAACTCCACATTCCTGCGGCGAGAGTCTGCATAACTCTTTTGTCATGACTTGGCTGCTTTCATATTTTCTTGGACTAGTTGCACCTTCTCTTCTGCCCTATGCAAGCCTTCTGGTCCGAAAATCAGCCCGTCTCCGGTTTCCGACCAGTTGAGCGGGGTGCGGCACTTTCGTCCGTACAATACCTCAAACGGGGCCATCAGGAGACTGGAATGGTAGTTGTTGTTGTATGAAAACTCAGCGAACGGCAGACAGTCTTCCCATTTGGCTCCGTGCGCTAGGACGCATGCGCGGAGCATATCTTCGAGTATTTGATTCACCCTTTCCGTTTGTCCTCCCGTTTGCGGGTGGAAGGCGGTGCTAAAAGAGATTTTGGTACTGAGGGCCTCTTGAAGTTTCCTCCAAAACCTTGAGGTGAACTGCGTGCCTCGGTCAGATACAATCTCCTTGGGAACTCCATGAAGGCTCACTATACGCTCAATATAGAGACTAGCCAACTTGTTCCCATCATATGTGGTGTTGACAGGGATGAAATGGGCACTTTTGTCAAATGGTCGACAACAACCCATATCGTGTTATGGCCCTTGCTAGACCTTGGTAAACCAGTAATAAAATCCATCCCTACCTTGTCCCACTTCCATTCCGGCACCTTGAGAGGTTGTAGCAGCCATGCGGGTCGCTGATGCTCAGCCTTAACTTGCTGGCACACAATGCACTTGGCCACATACGTCGTGATTTCCGTCTTCATGCCATGCCACCAGAATCTTCCTCGGAGATCTTGATACATCTTGGTACCACCGGGGTGAATGGAGTAGGGTGTATCATGTGCTACCCGTCGGATTAAATCCTTGAGTTCAGCCTTGTTGGGTATGCATAAACATTTCCCAAACCACACCACTCCTTGGTCATCCTCCAAGAATCATGGGGCCTTGCCTTCTTGAATCTTCTTCTTGATACCTTCAATGCTCTTGTGACCCTTCTGGGCTCCCTTGATGTCGTCTTCCAGCGTTGGTTTGACTTCAAGGTTATCTAGGAATCCAGATTCCACTAGTTCTAACCCAAAGTTCTCCAATTCTGCATGTAAGGTAGGCTACCTTTCCTTAAGCATGACGTTTAAGGTGCTGGTCTTCCGACTCAAGGCATCAGCCACTACGTTAACCTTACCGGGGTGATATTGAATGCAGAGGTCGTAGTCCTTGATTAACTCTAACCATCTCCGTTGCCTCATATTCAATTCCCTTTGGGTGAAAATATACTTTAGACTCTTGTGGTCAGTGTATATTTCACACCGCTTCCCAGAAGGTAATGTCGCCATGTCTTCAGAGCATGCACTACTGCTGCCAACTCGAGATCATGGGTGTCATATTTCTCATCATGCGGGCGCAGTTGCCGTGACAAGTATGCCACGACTCTACCATCCTGCATTAAAACCCCACCTAGTCCGGTCCTTGAGGCATCGCAATATATCCCGAACTCCTTGCTGATATCTGGAGTAGTCAATACCGTGGCGGTGGTTAGCCTCTTCTTCAACTCTTGGAAGCTTGCTTCACATTCCGGCGTCCATTCGAACTTCTTGCCTTTCTTCAAGAGTTGAGTCATAGGTCGCGCGATGCGGGAGAATCCTTCTACGAACTTGCGTTAATATCCCGCGAGTTCGAGGAAGCTCCTAACTTCCTTCACGTCGATTGGCGATTCCCAGTTGGTTACTGTGGTAATCTTAGAGGGATCAACTGCCAATCCACTTGCTATCATGGTATGACCCAGGAATCCAACTTCGTTCAGCCAAAACTGGCATTTGGTGAACTTGGCATACAGTTGGTGCTCTCGAAGCTTCTCCAATACTAACCTCAAGTGTTGCTCATGCTCTTCTTCAGACTTGGAAAAGATTAATATGTCATCAATGAATATGACGACAAACTTGTCCAGGTATTCCATGAAGACCTTATTCATGAGGTACAGGAAGTAAGCTGGGGCATAAGTCAATCCAAAAGACATGACAGTGCATACGTACAGACCGTACCGGGTCACAAATGATGTCTTCGGTATGTCTTCGGGCCGGATCTTTAGTTGGTAATATCCAGATCGGAGGTCGATCTTGCATAATACCTTAGCTCCATTTAGCTGGTCGAACAAGTCTTCGATCTTGGGGAGTGGGTACTTGTTCTTGATCGTGACGTCATTGAGAGAACGGTAATCGACGCAAAGTTTGATTGTCCCATCCTTCTTGGACACAAAGAGAACAGGTGATCCCCAAGGTGACGCACTCGGACGAATGAACCCTTTCCTGAGTTGCTCATCCAGTTGCTTCTTCAACTCCGCTAGCTCTTCGGATCCCATCATGTAAGGCTTCTTATAGATAGGCATGGATCCGTGCATGAGTTCGATGATGAACTCGATGTCTCGGTCAGGAGGCATCCCTGAAAACTCATCAAGAAAGACGTCCGGTTATTCACAAACTATTGGCACTCGGTCGAGTCCTTCCTCTCACAGGCTGTTAACTCGTGGTACTCGAGTGGGTACTGGCTCACAGACATACTTGACTTTGACCCCTTGGTCACTTATCATGGTAATGGCCCTGTTGGCACAGTCCAAGATGCTTTGATGCTTGGCCAACCAGTCCATGCCGAGAAATACTTCTAGGCCTTGCGACTTAAGCACAATGAGATCCGCTGAGAAGCTCGTCCCATTGATAACTATCCCAACCTTCCTACACCCTAGGTTAGTCCTCAAAACTGCTCCCGGGGTTTGAATTGCCATATGCCCACGAAGCAAGGTAGGTTCTAGACCACACTTTTCCGAAAACTTTTGCGTAACAAAAGAATGCGAAGCACCACAATCAAACAATACTATTGTTGGGGTAGAGTTGACGAGGAACGTGCCCAGAATGCAGTCCGGGTCTTCCTGTGCCTCTTGTGCAGAAATGTGATTAATCCGCCCCTTGTTGTGATACTGCTGATTGCGGGGAGCCTGGTTCCTGCCTGGCGCGCCTTGGCCTGGATTTGGCGCATTGGGGTGCGGAGCATCGGGTTTCTTGTTGGGGCACTGCCTGGAATAGTGCCCTGTTTGTCCACACCCGAAACAGGTAACTTGTGTTGGAAGGTTGGTCTTGCACCCACCGTTGTTTGACGGAGTGCTCGCTGGCTTGGCGTTGACATGCTGTTGAGGCTGGTAATTCTGGCGAAATGTTGGATACTTGTATTGTTGCTGCTGATAGTTGGGTCTTGTCGGGGATGACTGCCATGGTCATGATTTTGAGCTACTCGGTCCTACACTACCCATTAGCTTGCGCTTACGGGTGTCGTCCATTGCACGATGCTTGTCTTCCAACATAAGAGCCTTATTAACCAGGTCACTAAAGGTCCGGCATTCACAAACAACCAGCTGATACTAGAGTGACTGCTGCAGTCCTGCCATAAAGCGTTCCACTTTGGCAGCCTCAGTGCTGATGTCTTCACGTGCGTATCTTGATAGGAGGTTGAACTTATGCAAATACTCCTTGACGGATCCACTGCCTTGCCTTAAGGCTCGGAATTCTCGCTTCTTAATGGTCATCATTCCCAGAGGAATGTGAGCAGCGCTGAATCCATCCTTGAACACGGCCCAAGTGATAACTTGCCCGGCTCGCATGACCTGAAATACATCCCACCAAGCTCTGGATGTGCCTCCAAGACAGTGAGTTGCATAGAGGACTTTCTCGTGGTCATTAGTGCACTTGACCAGCGCGAGAAGGTCTTCAATAGTGCGGATCCAGTCATCGGCATCCAAGGGTTCAGTCGTCTTGGTGAATATGGGTGGCGTAGTTCGCATAAACTCAGAGAGAGTTGAAAGACCGTTGCCAATCCCGTTTTGTGGTGGGTGGTTCACCAGGGTTTGAGCCAGCTGCTGGATAGCGGCATTGTTGGCTTGACGCTCCTCTCGAAGACCTTGAAGGAACTGAGCCATGGTCAAGCTTTCAGGAGGAGGCGGTGGCGGTGGAACATCGTCTTGCTGCGCATGGTGATCTCCAGCTTGAGCTTCCCCTCCGGTTCCTTGCTGCTGTCCTGAAGAGGCAGAGCCGGGGTTGCCGAAGGTGCTGTTGCGAGTTGCATTCACCATCCTGTCAGGGGAGCACACAGGTCAATTTGCCCAACTAGTTGTACTCGAAAGGGATGATGTTCTAGTAAAGAGGGGGGTGTGGTGTCGTGCTAGTGTGCAAGATTTTGGTGACAATGGTTTTGGAAAGAACTACTGCATTAAATTTAAAACAAGTGATGTAGTCGCTCACAAGCTGCCTAAGTCAGAATGCGACTTGCATCCAACAGGCTTACACAACCACCGGGGTTACAGAATCCTGATACAAGAACTCCTACGCTCGGTACATCCTTAGTTTCCTACGCTGCTAAGCGATCGACTGCGCGGTCTCATAAGCCGACTCTGTGGGTCTTCGTCTTCATCTTCCTCTCCACCTTCCTTTTTGTTGGAGAACGTTGCATGGGAAACAAAAATTTTCCTACGCGCACGAAGACCTATCATGGTGATGTCCATCTACGAGAGGGGATGAGTGATCTACGTACCCTCATAGATCGTACAGCAGAAGCGTTAGTGAACGCGGTTGATGTAGTGGAACGTCCTCACGTCCTTCGATCCGCCCCGCGAACTATCCCGCGATCAGTCCCACGATCTAGTGCCGAACGGACGGCACCTCCGCGTTCAGCACACGTACAACTCGACGATGATCTCGGCCTTCTTGATCCAGCAAGAGAGACGGAGAGGTAGAAGAGTTCTCCGGCAGTGTGACGGCGCTCCGGAGGTTGGTGATGATCTTGTCTCAGCAGGGCTCCGCCCGAGCTCCGCAGAAACGCGATCTAGAGGTAAAACCGTGGAGATATGTGGTCGGGCTGCCGTGGCAAAGTTGTCTCAAATCGGCCCTAAAACCGCACTATATATAGGAGGAGGAGGGGGAGACTTGCCTTGGGGTCCAAGGACTCCCAAGGGAGTCGGCCGAGCCAAGGGGGAAGGTCTCCAACTCCCAAACCGAAATCCACTTGGTTTGGAAGGTGGAGTCCTTCTTCCCTTTCCCACCTCCTTCTTTTTTTTCCTTTCCTCTTTGATTTTCTTTCCTATGCGCATAGGCCTCTCTTGGGATGTCTCACCAGCCCACTAAGGGCTGGTGCGGCACCCCAAACACCCATGGACTTCCCCGGGGTGGGTGCCCCCCCCGGTGAACTCCCGGAACCCATTCGTCATTCCCGGTACATTCCTGGTAACTCCGAAAACCTTCCGGTAATCAAATGAGGTCATCCTATATATCAATCTTCATTTCCGGACCATTCCGGAAACCCTCGTGACGTCCGTGATCTCATCCGGGACTCCGAACAACATTCGGTAACCAACCATATAACTCAAATACACATAAAACAACGTCGAACCTTAAGTGTGCAGACCCTGCGGGTTCGAGAACTATGTACACATGACCCGAGAGACTCCTCGGTCAATATCCAATAGCGGGACCTGGATGCCCATATTGGATCCTACATATTCTACGAAGATCTTATCATTTGAACCTCAGTGCCAAGGATTCATATAATCCCGTATGTCATTCCCTTTGTCCTTCGATATGTTACTTGCCCGAGATTCGATCGTCAGTATCCGCATACCTATTTCAATCTCGTTTACCGGCAAGTCTCTTTACTCGTTCCGTAATACAATATCCCGTAACTTACACTAAGTCACATTGCTTGCAAGGCTTGTGTGTGATGTTGTATTACCGAGTGGGCCCCGAGATACCTCTGCGTCACACGGAGTGACAAATCCTAGTCTCGATCCATACTAACTCAACGAACACCTTCGGAGATACCTGTAGAGCATCTTTATAGTCACCCAGTTACGTTGCGACATTTGATACACACAAAGCATTCCTCCGGTGTCCGTGAGTTATATGATCTCATGGTCATAGGAACAAATACTTGACACGCAGAAAACAGTAGCAACAAAATGACACGATCAACATGATACGTCTATTAGTTTGGGTCTAGTCCATCACATGATTCTCCTAACGATGTAATCCCGTTATCAAGTGACAACACTTGCCTATGGCCAGGAAACCTTGACCATCTTTGATCAACGAGCTAGTCAACTAGAGGCTTACTAGGGACAGTGTTTTGTCTATGTATCCACACAAGTATTGTGTTTCCAATCAATACAATTATAGCATGGATAATAAACGATTATCATGATCTAAGAAATATAATAATAACTAATTAATTATTGCCTCTAGGGCATATTTCCAACAGTCTCCCACTTGCACTAGAGTCAATAATCTAGTTCACATCACCATGTGATTCCAACGAATCCAACACCCATATAGTTATGGGGTCTGATCACGTCTTGCTCGTGAGAGAGGTTTTAGTCAACGGTTCTGAAACTTTCAGATCCGTGCGTTCTTTACAAATATTTATGTCATCTTATAGATGCTGCTACTACGTGCTATTCGGAAATGCTCCAAATATCTACTCTACTATACGAATCCGTTTCACTACTCATAGTTATTCGGATTAGTGTCAAAGCTTGCATCGACGTAACCCTTTACGACGAACTCTTTAACCACCTCCATAGCCGAAAAAAATTCCTTAGTCCATTAGTTACTAAGGATAAATTTTGACCGCTGCTAGTGATTCAATCATGGATCACTCTCTGTTTCCGCTGCTAGTGTTTGAAAGGAGTTTTCAAAGGAATACTTTGAGTCAAGGCACACATCAGGTGCGGTACACAGCATGGCATACTTTAGATTCTACGGCTAAGGCATAGAAGACGACCTTCGTCTATTCTCTTTATTCTGCCGGGGTCGGGTTTTGAGTCTTACTCAAATTCACACCTCACAACGCAACCAAGAACTCCTTCTTTGCTGATCTATTTTGAACTCCTTCAAAAACTTGTCAAGGCATGCATCTTGTTGAAACTTCCATTAAGCGCTTTCGATCTATCTCCATAGATCTTTGATGCTCAACGTTCAAGTAGCTCAATCCAGGTATTCCTTTGAAAACTCCTTTCAAACAACCTTGTATGTTTTACAGAAATTCTACATTACTTTTGATCCACAATATGTCAACCACATATACTTATCAGAAATTCTATAGTGCTCCCACTCACTTCTTTGGAAATACAAGTTTCTCATAAACCTTGTACAAACCAAAAATCTTTGATCATCTCATCAAAGTGTATATTCCAACTCCGAGATGCTTGCACCAGTCCATTGAAGGATCACTGGAGCTTGCATACTTGCTAGTATCTTTAGGATCGACAAAACCTTCTGGTTGTATCACATACAATGTTTGCTCAAGGAAACCATCGAGAAAACAATGTTTTGACATCCTACGTGCAATATTTCATAAATAATGCATCAACAACTAACATAATTCTAACAGACCTTTAGCATCGCTACGAGTGAGAAAGTCTCTCATCATAGTCAACTGTTTGATCTTGTCGAAAACATCTTTGCGACAAGTCGAGCTTTTCTTAATAGTGACTTATCACCATCATCGTCTGTCTTCTTTTAAAGATCCATCTTTACTCAATAGTCTTATGACCATCAAGTAGTTCTTTCAAAGTCTACACTTTGTTTTCATACATGGATCCTCTCTCGGATTTCATGGCTTCCAGCCATTTGTCGGAATCTGGGCCCACCATCTCTTTCTCCATAACTCGTAGGTTCACTGTTTCTCAACAACATGACCTCCAAGACAGGGTTACCGTACCACTCTGTAGTAGTATGCGACCTTGTCAACCTACGAGGCTTGTAGTAACTTGATCCGATGCTTGATGATCACCATCATCAGCTTCCACTTCAATTGGTGTAGGCGCCACAGGAACAACTTCCTGCGCCCTGCTACACACTGGTTGAAGTGATGGTTCAATAACCTCATCAAGTTCTACTACCCTCCCACTCAATTCTTTCGAGAGAAACCTTTCCTCGAGAAAGGATCCGTTTCTAGAAACAAACACTTTGCTTTCGGATCTGAGATAGGAGATGTACCCAACTGTTTTGGATATCCTATGAAGATGCATTTATCCGCTTTGGGTTCGAGCTTATCAGAGTGAAACTTTTTCACATAAGTGTTGAAGCCCCAAACTTTCAAGAAACGACAGTTTAGATTTCTCTAAACCTCAGTCTATACTGTGTCATCTCAACGGAAATACGCGGTGCCCTATTTAAAGTGAGTGCGGTTGTCTCTAATGCATAACCCATAAACGACAGTGGTAATTCGATAAGAGACATCATAGTATGCACCATACCAAATAGTGCGTGGCTATGACGTTCAGACACATCATCACACTATGATGTTCCAGGTGGCATGAACTGCGAAACAATTTCCACATTGTCTTAACTGCGTACCAAAACTCGTAACTCAGATATTCATTTCCATGATCATATCGTAGACAGTTTATCCTCTTGTTATGACGAACTTCACTCTGAAACGGAATTGAACTTTTCAACATTTCAGACTTGTGATTCATTAAGTAAATACTCCTGTATCTACTCAAATCGTCAGTGAAGTAAGAACATAATGATATCCACTACGTGCCTCAGCACCCATTGGACTGCATACATCAAAATGTATCACTTCCAACAAGTTACTATCTTATTTCATCTCAATGAAAACAAGGCCTTGCTCATGTGGTATGATTTGCATGTCACTAGTGATTCGAAATCAGGTGAGTACAAAGATCCATCAGCATGGAGCGCCTTCATGCAATTTATACTAACATGACTCAAGCGGCAGTGCCACAAGTAAGTGGTACTATCATCATTAACTCGTATCTTTTGGCACCAATATCATGAACATGTGTAACACTACGATCGAGATTCAATAAACCATTGAAGGTGATTATTCAAGAAAATAGAGTAACCATTATTCTCTTTAAATGAATAATCGTATTGCAATAAACACGATCCAATCATGTTCATGCTTAACACAAGCACCAAATAATAATTATTTAGGTTTAACACCAATCCCGATGGTAGAGGGAGCGTGCGACGTTTGATCATATCAACCTTGGAAACACTTCCAACACGTATCGTCACCTCGCCTTTAGCTAGTCTCCGTTTATGCCGTAGCTTACATTTCGTGTTACTAATCACTTAGCAACCGAACCGGTATCCAATACCCTTATGCAACTAGGAGTACTAGTAAAGTACACATCAACATCATGTATATCAAATACACTTCTTTCGACTTTTGCCAGCCTTCTTATCTACCAAGTATCTAGAGTTGCTCCGCCTCAGTGACTGTTCCCCTCATTACAGAAGCACTTAGTCTCGGGTTTGGGTTTAATCTTGGGTCTCTTCATTAGTGCAGCAACTGTTTTGCCGTTTCACGAAGTATCCCTTCTAGCCCTTGCCTTTCTTGAAACTTAGTGGTTTTACAAACCATCAACTATTGATGCTCCTTCTTGATTTCTACTTTCGCAGTGTCAAACATCGCGAATCGCTCAAGGATCATTGTATGTATCCTTGATATGTTATAGTTCATCACGAAGCTCTCACAGCTTGGTGGCAGTGACTTTGGAGAACTATCACTATCTCATCTGGAAGATTAACTCCCACCTGATTCAAGCGATTGTCGTACTCAGACAATCTGAGCACATGCTCAACGATTGAGCCTTTCTCCTTTACTTTGTGGACAAAGAATCTTGTCGGAGGTCTCGTACCTCTTAACAAGGGCACAAGCATGAAATCACAATTTCATCTCTTTAGAACATCACTTATGTTCCGTGACGTTTTACAACATTTTCGGCGCCTTGCTTCTAAGCCATTAAGTATTTTGCACTGAACTATCGTGTAGTCATCAGAAACGTGTATGTCGGATGTTCATAGCATCCACAGACGACGCTCGAGGTGCAGCACACCGAGTGGTGCATTAAGGACATAAGCCTTCTGTGTAGCAACGAGGACAATCCTCGGTTTTACAGACTCAGTCTGCAAAGTTTGCTACTATCAATTTTCAACTAAATTTTCTCTAGGAACATATAAAAATAGTAGAGCTATAACGCAAGCTACATCGTAATTCGCAAAGACCATTAGACTATGTTCATGACAATTAGTTCAATTAATCATATTACTTAAGAACTCCCACTCAAAAAGTAGATCTCTCTAGTCATTTGAGTGGTACATGATCCAAATCCACTATCTCAAGTCCGATCATCACGTGAGTCGAGAATAGTTTCAGTGGTAAGCATCTCTATGCTAATCATATCAACTATACGATTCATGCTCGACCTTTGGGTCTCATGTGTTCCGAGGTCATGTCTGCACATGCTAGGCTCATCAAGCTTAACCCGAGTGTTCCGCGTGCGCAACTGTTTTGCACCCGTTGTATGTGAACGTTGAGTCTATCACACTCGATCATCACGTGGTGTCTCGAAACGACAAACTGTAGCAACGGTGCACAGTCGGGGAGAACACAATTTCGTGTTGAAATTTTAGTGAGAGATCACCTCATAATGCTACCGTCGTTCTAAGCAAAATAAGGTGCATAAAAGGATTAACATCACATGCAATTCATAAGTGACATGATATGGCCATCATCACGTGCTTCTTGATCTCCATCACCAAAGCACCGGCACGATCTTCTTGTCACCGGCGTCACACCATGATCTCCATCATCATGATCTCCATCAACGTGTCGCCATCGGGGTTGTCGTGCTACTCATGCTATTACTACTAAAGCTACATCCTAGCAAAATAGTAAACGCATCTGCAAGCACAAACATTAGTTATAAAGACAACCCTATGGCTCCTGCGGGTTGCCGTACCATCAACGTGCAAGTTGATATTAACTATTACAACATGATCATCTCATACATCCAATATATCACATCACATCTTTGGCCATATCACATCACAAGCATATCCTGCAAAAACAAGTTAGACGTCCTCTAATTTTGTTGTTGCATGTTTTACGTGGTGACCATGGGTATCTAGTAGGATCGCATCTTACTTACGCAAACACCACAACGGAGATATATGAATTGCTATTTAACCTCATCCAAGGACCTCCTCGGTCAAATCCGATTCAACAAAAGTTGGAGAAACTGACACCCGCCAGTCATCTTTGAGCAATGGAGTTACTCGTAGCGATGAAACCAGTCTCTCGTAAGCGTACGAGTAATGTCGGTCCGAGCCGCTTCGATCCAAAAATACCGCGGAATCAAGAAAAGACTAAGGAGGGCAGCAAAACGCACATCACCGCCCACAAAAACTCTTGTGTTCTACTCGAGAAGACATCTACGCATGAACCTAGCTCATGATGCCACTGTTGGAGAACGTCGCATGGGAAACAAAAATTTTCCTACGCGCAAGAAGACCTATCATGGTGATGTCCATCTACGAGAGGGGATGAGTGATCTACGTACCCTTGTAGATCGTACAGCAGAAGAGTTAGTGAACGCGGTTGATGTCGTGGAAGGTCCTCACATCCCTCGATCCGCCACGCGAACTATCCCGCGATCAGTCCCACGATGTAGTGCCGAACGGACGGCACCTCCGCGTTCAGCACACGTACAGCTCGATGATGATCTCAGCCTTCTTGATCCAGCAAGAGAGACGGAGAGGTAGAAGAGTTCTCCGGCAGCGTGACGGCGCTCCGGAGGTTGGTGATGATCTTGTCTCAGCAGGGCTCCGCCCGAGCTCCGCAGAAACGCGATCTAGAGGTAAAACCGTGGAGATATGTGGTCGGGCTGCCGTGGCAAAGTTGTCTCAAATCAGCCCTAAAACCCCACTATATATAGGAGGAGGAGGGGGGAGACTTGCCTTGGGGTCCAAGGACTCCCAAGGGAGTCGGCCGAGCCAAGGGGGAAGGTCTCCCCCTCCCAAACCGAAATCCACTTGGTTTGGAAGGTGGAGTCCTTCTTCCCTTTCCCACCTCCTTCTTTTTTTTTCCTTTCCTCTTTGATCTTCTTTCCTATGCACATAGGCCTCTCTTGGGCTGTCTCACCAGCCCACTAAGGGCTGGTGCGGCACCCCAAACACCCATGGACTTCCCCGGGGTGGGTGGGCCCCCCCCGGTGAACTCCCGGAACCCATTCGTCATTCCCGGTACATTCCCGGTAACTCCGAAAACCTTCCGTTAATCAAATGAGGTCATCCTATATATCAATCTTTGTTTCCGGACCATTCCGGAAACCCTCGTGACGTCCGTGATCTCATCCGGGACTCCGAACAACATTCGGTAACCAACCATATAACTCAAATACGCATAAAACAACGTCGAACCTTAAGTGTGGAGACCCTGCGGGTTCGAGAACTATGTAGACATGACCCGAGAGACTCCTCGGTCAATATCCAATAGCGGGACCTGGATGCCCATATTGGATCCTACATATTCTACGAAGATCTTATCGTTTGAACCTCAGTGCCAAGAATTCATATAATCCCGTATGTCATTCCCTTTGTCCTTCGGTATGTTACTTGCCCGAGATTCGATCGTCAGTATCCGCATACCTATTTCAATCTCGTTTACCGGCAAGTCTCTTTACTCGTTCCGTAATACAAGATCCCGTAACTTACACTAAGTCACATTGCTTGGAAGGCTTGTGTGTGATGTTGTATTACCGAGTGGGCCCCGAGATACATCTCCGTCACACGGAGTGACAAATCCCAGTCTCGATCCATACTAACTCAACGAACACCTTCGGAGATACCTATAGAGCATCTTTATAGTCACCCAGTTACGTTGCGATGTTTGATACACACAAAGCATTCCTCCGGTGTCCGTGAGTTATATGATCTCATGGTCATAGGAACAAATACTTGACACGCAGAAAACAGTAGCAACAAAATGACACGATCAACATGCTACGTCTATTAGTTTGGGTCTAGTCCATCACATGATTCTCCTAATGATGTGATCCCGTTATCAAGTGACAACACTTGCCTATGGCTAGGAAACCTTGACCATCTTTGATCAACGAGCTAGTCAACTAGAGGCTTACTAGGGACAGTGTTTTGTCTATGTATCCACACAAGTATTGTGTTTCCAATCAATACAATTATAGCATGGATAATAAACGATTATCATGAACTAAGAAATATAATAATAACTAATTTATTATTGCCTCTAGGGCATATTTACAACACTTTTCATTAGTGCTTCCTTTCCTTGAAGGGGTAGGGGAAGGAAGCGGACCATCTCGACGTCTCTTGGTTGGCGAGGTAGCGAAGAGTTCGGTGTACTCTTCTGCAGTTAAGCGACGACTCTTAAGAGGAACGGCCTGAAGCGGGGGTATTCCTCCTCGGAACGCAAAGCCAGGTGATATTATGGGTGCTCCTTATTTCTTCACCTTGTGGTTCTTCATCTTCTCCATGCGAAGTAGGTCCTTGACTTGGTGCAGCTCTTGGCGGATCCTAGTCGACTCCTTGATCAAAAGATGCGTCAAGCTGTCTGAGGAGAGACTAAAGTAGGTCTGAAACCTCAATGGCTTCCCATCCTCGGATGAGGGGTTGAGTTTCCAACTCCCGTCTACCTTATCTTTAACGAAAGGTAGGTGACGAGTAGCTGGCTCGTCATCCATCTCAGGAAGGATGTCGCGGAGTCGCACGAGTGCCTCTCGTACTGCAGTCTCCACGACCAACATCAGATCCTTCATCTGTGGCCCTTCAAAGAACCAGCTAGTTGGGGAGTCGTTAGCCTTCACTATCACGTCCACGTGATACTCCTTGGTGTCGGTGTTGACCCAGTTTTTGTGGTAGAGGAAGATGGGCATGCGACGTACTTGACACTTCTCGAGGCTATCGCTCAAAAGCAGAGGAAAACCCGTCTCCAGAAGCATCTCAGGTACGACAACCATCTACAAGGTGTAGAGGAGAGGGTTAGAAATTTTTAGTGGGTGCAGGTTCTCGGGCCAATCTTATGTGCACTAATCGTTTCGTCTATCGTCCATGCTACCTAAGGCTTCCTATAGTCAGGATGGCTCTGATACCAGTTCTGTGGGGACCCCGACTTACTAGTCGAGATCGCCGTGCTCAGTGATCCCAGAGATCAATGCTCACCGAACACAAATATCTATTAAAAGAGTTTTACATCCAAGTACTGATTATTACAAGAAATGACCGAAGGGTCAAGTTCACAAGACAGGGCCTAAGGCCAAATCACTCAGATACACTAGTAGCGGAAAACATAGGGCTAAGCGGGTGCCCATGCCATCAAGCGTACACCGACAGGCACTGTGACTCGGAAGCGTCCTAGTTCGCAGGGGCGTCATCGAAGACGTACTCATCTCCAAACTCTGGTCCTTCCATGTCTGGTCAATAACATAACCAGTGGCAAGCCAATGAGTACTTTGAATGTACTCGCAAACAGCCCATGATATAATCAACGAAAGTGAAGGATAACAATATCATGCATCTTTAGTGTAAGTCATCTAAGTGGAATGATCATGAATATGCATCAAGTTAAAGAATTACTTTTGAACAACAGGTTACATATATCAATATATCTGTCGCGGGCTGAACCGTCCGGGTTCACCCTACATGCCAAGTCATCGAACTTGGTCATATAATTACTTTCATAACAACACCTTTCTGTCACCACACACACTCACACACTTGGTTTATGCGGAAACAACTGGACGTAGTTTAAGCAAGATTACCCAACTATCCTTCACCGTGGACAAGTCTATTCGAATAGTTTACACTCTGCAGAGGTAGTACGTTGGACCCACGAGATCCGGGAAACTTTCGTGTCATCCACGACTCGCGGTATATCACATACCCGAGGTAAGTACCCGATCAATGCCTTTCCCCTGACGATACTAGACAAAGGGGTCCACTCGATTGGTACCCAGCCCACATGTTGTACGTCTTACGAGCACCAACTCTAGACAGTACCAACCATGCGGGGACCAACGGTGTGACTAGAACTCATAAAAATGGCATAGTCGTCCTACCTGGCACGACCCCATCACGAGAGTGACCACACATCACTCCCACCACTAGTAATGTGGATCTTTGCTAGCACCGACCAGAGAATTTAACATAGCCCCGTCCCACGAGGGGTAACGTGGTCGTACTGGTAAGATTGGGACAGTCGTCACATCATAAATCTAATCCCATTTCCGAAACCAAAATCACACAAATACTGGGTGCATCACTTCACCGAAAGTGACCACCTAGCTCATCATCACCCTCGGGCATTAGTGGCACCCGACGGGGTTTTAGTAAACTCTTGATTTATGTCAACAACATGGTCATGATAATACTACTTCTATCTTTACTTGTCAATATGGTATTAGCATGACCCTCAAGGGGTAGAGTCAAGCTCAATGCATGTGCTCCGGGGGAGCCTTCGGTAAAATCATATCAAATGATTACCGACACTTATGATCATATGCAACGGGAATACTTGCTATTTTAGCATGCAAAGTAACATATGCTCAGTCATGGTCAAAGGGCTGCTTGCCTTGGTCAGCTAAGTATCCGGTGTCTTCGAGGTCTTCCGCTCCGATTCCCTCGTCACACTGATTTTCTATCGTCAAAAAAACAATAAATAAGAAATAGCTCACACAGAAATAGACCCCAAAGTCATTTTAAAAATGTTCTTTATTACTGATAAATCTAAGGTATCATTTAAAAAATATTTTCCTTAATTTTCCTTGAAGGAATATTTGTGAAATCAACCAAACAGAAGCAAAACTATTTCATTTTAGGCCTTTTTATTAATGTAAAATAGAATAGTTGTTGGAAAAATTCATCCAAGCATAATATTAAATACTACACATTTTTAGAAGAATAAAAGTGGAAGAATTATATTTTTACACTAGTTAAATGTTTTTATAAAAAACTTAGAAACCAGGGTTTAAAAAATAAAAGAAAACCGGCTAAAACTCCCGGCCTGGCTCGGCCCAGAGTTGGGGTGACCCATGGCTAGACGACAGCCTGCCCACGCGCGCGCGCCGTCAGGTTTGAACCTGACGCGCGGGGCCTTGCGTTCAGAGGCCGAGTTCAGCGCGGGGGAGGAGGTTGGGCCACCGACAGGTGGGGCACACCTGTCGGGGTCGTCTCCTACCTCTGGCCAGAGAGGAGGAGGAGGACGCCGACGAGGTTGCCGACGGACTCATGCCCCAATGAGTACTGGAATGGGTTTGACTTAGTGTCGCCTACCTACTGGTGGTCGGAACAATGACGGGGAGGCAGCGGTCCACCGGCGACGAGGAGGCCTTGGCGGAGGAGTTTTGGGAGGTCGTCGAGGGGGTGGCTAGAGTCACGGGAATGCTCGGGCGAGTTGGGGGAAAGCTTCCTGGGGTTGAGAGGGTTATTTTGGTGGGTCGAGGAGCGCAGGAGCCGTCGTGTAGCCGGAGATCGACCGGAGCTCCGAGGCGGAGGGGCCTCGGTCGATCTCGAGCACCGGGGCTCTGCTAGATTGCTAGGGTGGCTAGGGAGGTACTAGTGATCATGGTGAAGCTATCTGAGGGGTGCTGGAGCGAGGGGGAGGGCTATTTATAGGCCCGCGATGGTGAGCCAATTTGGGAGTGCCGGTGACTCACCGTGGCGCCCATGGGGCTGCAGAGAGAGGCTGGGGTCGAAACCACGGTCTTAGGACGTTGTTTTGGACAGCCCGAACTATCTGCAGCTGAGGGAGAGAGAGAGGAGTCGAGCATTCGTGGCCGCGCATCCTTGGCCGGTTCTTGTGCGCGCGAGCTCTAGCGCGGGAGAGGAGGGTCCCTGAGGCTTGCTCGACGCAGAAGGGTTGTTGGGGAAGAGGTTGGACATCTCGACGGAGGCTGGAACTGGCCGAGGACGCCGTCCCCACCTCGGTGACTCCCTGTAGCGCGCCTAGAGCGCATTTTTGGACGTGTCTAGCATGTCCTGATACTGGCCGGGGGTGTAGCTAGCAGTTTGGTTCTTCTCGGAGGTTCGGTTGGTCAAGGGAGGCAAGAAATACTCGTGCTGCCAGTCATGAACTGAAATCTAAATTGGGGTTTTTGGCCTTTCCACTTTGAACCAGTGAGGGGCCAGTTGACTTGGATAAGACACAGATGTTGGCTACTTAATCTATGAGTTTGAAGCAAAGGGGTTTGGTTTAGCTGTGGCTAAGGTGGCTTTTTCCTAACTGTCAGAAGGTGTTCGACAGTGGACTAAGGGGGTTGCACCCCACCACTGGTGCTGCAACTTAACAGGTTTGTGTTTGGTGGTAAACCATGGGGTTTCACCAAATTTGAGCTCCAAAGGACAAGTTTAGCTTTGTAAACTTGAAAATACTCCAATATGACCAGATCTGTCCCTTCCAAAGGGAGTGTGGGCAAACTAAGTCCCACAAATCCCATTTTTGGTGTGGAACCCTCATTTGAGGTATTAGGCACTCCTGCAAAGTTTTAGCATCATTGGACAAACTTTGCCATGTAGAGTTGTTCTAACTTGATTCTGGACAGACAGGGTTTTTGGGTTATTTGGGGTCCTTATTCACCTTTGATCAAGGTGAAACTTTATGTGGACACCAAACAGGGCTTAGGGATATTACTAGAATTTTCTAGGAATTTATTGAGAATATTTCCTTTGGAAATATTTCAAAATGCCAAAACAGACATAAATAGCTATCATAGTTTTATTTAATAAATATAATATAAAATGGGGTTTAAAATCCTATGTATGGAAAATATATGTCCTTCTCATCATCTCCAAATTTAATCAGATTTTTCTAAAGCAGAAAAGTATTTTTCCATGTTGGAATACCAATTCTCGCTTGAGAAGTGGACATGTTATTTAATTAGGAAAATAAGCACAAAAATATTTATTTTTGTGGTTTTGGAATATAAAGATAGGTTAAAATCAGATTACCAACTATGAGAAGAAGCACTCCTTGCTATCAAGGACATGTAGTGCAATTAAGGTAGGGTTTTACCTTGATCAGAAATAACCAAAGGTTTTTGGAAATCAGTGTTATACCAAAAATAATTTAGGGTTTTGTCCTCACATGATCAAGCAAACAAGCATACAATGTCAATCATGGCATTCACAACATTAGTTTTGAAAAAGTTTTAACAAGCTCAGAATTTCACAATACACACAAGTGATAGCAAAAACAGGGTGTGACATACATCCCCATAACAACCCCGAGCGTGTTAGGAGCGCTCAATTATGGAATATAACACCGGTAGCCGAAACTAACGCGGCAAAGGTGAAACAAAACACCAGGCTAGAAGGCCAGGCCTTTCACCTTTTACCAAGTATATAGGTGCATTGAATTAAATAACTATTATGGGGTGATATAACAAGGAGCCCATGTTTTCATATGTAAGCAACTGCACTTTCAACTAGCAACGCCATCCAATGGTTAAGCAAGCTGTAACATAGCCAATCACTGGGTCGCTATGTTGTAGAAAGGTTGAAGGTTTCATGGCAATGTTGAGAGGCTGACATTTAACAGGTGGTAGGCAGCGAGACATAACAAAAGAAAAGAGATAACTAGCTTGGCATTGATAGTAATGGTATCTACAGAAATGGTCATCTTGCTTGTGATCCCTCTTGGAAGAAGAACGACTCCGTGAAGTAGATGAACTGACGTAGTCGAACGGATCCTCACATTCTGACACGCTTGCGGAACTCTATCGAGACGAACAAACCGGAAACAAGAATCAAAACATGATATTCACCACGGCACATGCACGACATGATGCACAACCTAATATGATGCATGTCCATTTCAATTATTCAAAGCATGGCATGGGAATTCACAACAACCAAACACTACACATTAAGTGAAGCTCAATATGCAACGGGTTGCATATTAACAAAACTCCACATATTAATTATTTAGTTCGCTCTTGTTTAGGTACACGGTCATATTAAATGTTGTTAAACATTCCAAGAGGTGAAGCACAAATAATCTACCTATCTAGGCATTTTTAATGAGGTCGGAAACAACTTATAGCATCTCCGAAATGACACCATATGTTAACTTTGAAATCTGTCCAGATCTGAACGAACATGTTTTAATATTTGGTAAAAAGCAGAATAAAGTGGTTCACATGATTCTACCCATCGTTCTAGTCCGTTTACATATACAGATCATTGCAAACGGAGCTATAGTTCAAAAGATATGATCATCACAAGATTATATGCATGAATGCAATATTTATGCAAATGACAGCCACAAGCATTCCAAACCATGAAGGCGGCAAGATATAATGAGACTATACGATATTCTAAGCAAGTAGCATGTTCAAAACGGAGCAACGGGTCAACAATTACAAGCAAAACAAGAAATAGCTACAATCTGCCAAAAACAGCAACATGGCATTTTCTACACCCTAAAACAATAAGCTACATAATTCTAAAATGCAAAAACAAGACCTAAGGCAGTAGTGGTCAAGATGCACAACAAAACACTACTAAGTACAACTAGCATGGAAGCATGGATCACTAGGAAAAGAACTCACAAAATGATAAGTAGCACACAGTTTCAGGCTTAGTGAAAATAACAGTTTTGACAGTGCAGTTTTCAACCAGAAGGCATATTGGCAACAGTAAAACTATATGTTACATGTCATAGAATGGCATGAAAGTTTACAGAATGTTAGAGAATTGTAAGAACTACAAATAATTCCATTGCACCAACCCCAAAGGGGCTGTAGAACACTAGCAAATCTCATGGAAACATAGAAACAAAATATTACAGATTTCAGACTTCGAAATATTTCAGCATCTCAATTCAGCACTATTTTCTAGCATGTGGGCAACAAGCAAACAACACCTAAACATGGATTTCTATAGCAACCCAAATTGCCAGGGGCTAGCATACAAGTCCAACGGCATAACTCAAGTTGAAAACTAGTTCATATCATGCACGGAATAAATCACACAAAGCAACTATACGTCTCAAACGTATCGACTTTTTCATACACTTTTGCTATTGTTTTGGCCTCATTCTTGCATGATTTGAATGAAACTAACCCGTACTGACGCAGTTTTCAGCAGAGCTGCCTGTATGGTTTGCTTGCATGCAGGAAAATGGATATTTAGACGTCCCGGAAAATTCCAGAAAAATAGAGAAAGTCCACACACCGGAAGGGACCATGGGCTAGAAGATTGGCCAGAGGGGAGACACAGGGCCCCCAGGCGACCTGCTGGCACGGCCTGCCCCCTGGCCGCGCCGGGATGCCGCCTTGGTGGGGCCCACCCCCTCTGGTGCCCTACTTTGGCTCCTATTTTTACTGTGAGGGACCTTTGACAACCGGCGATCCCAATGGTGATAGCTTGGGACACCACATGGGATGGGCTATAGTGTGAGGATTCCATGTATCCATTGATTGTTAATGCTTTGTTCTAGAGCTCTTTGACAGGAGCACCTTAATATCCATAAGTTCCATTTGGCCCCGTTGATAGCGGGATGGTAGGACAAAACATGTTGTGCAAGTTCTTATTGCTAGCATCCACGACTACTTCGGGATACATGCCTAATGTTTGATATATGCCTAGATGATCATTACTTTTCTACGTGCCTTGCCCCAAGTTAAATACATGATATCTCTCATCCATGACCAACCATCCATCTCCTTAGCCTACGGTGTCTTAATCCTGCTGGTCACAAATAGTTTTACTTTCGCCGTTTTACTTTCTTTGTTTTGCCGCTATTATTTCCGTTGTTGCCATCACTTCCATATCACCGTTGCTACTAATATTTCGTTGCCAAGCAAGTATCTTTAAGGTGCGGTTGAATTGGCAACTCAACTGTTAAAGCTTATAAATATTTTTTGGCTCCCCTTGTGTCGAATCAATAAAATGGGTTAACTTACCCACAAAGACTATTGTTGTTGCCGGGGAGCATAGCTTTATTTACAAGTCTACTTGGAGTTATTTAGCTTGCTGCGATTTATTCACTATGGGTAAGAAAGGAGACCCCAAGGTTCCAATTTTACAATCCACTACGAGAAAAGGTATTGTTCTCAGCACTAGCACTACGCTTGATTCACCTTCTATTATAAGTAAGTTTGCTTCACCACAACCACATGCTGCTTCTACCGAGTCTGTTACTATGCCTGATACTCTTGATTATGCTTCCACTACTATTGAAGAGCCTGGTTTACTTGGTTATTTTATTGAGTCTCAGATTGCTAAGGCTGCTAAGCAGTCTGGAATTGACCTTCTGTTACACGCTACCCCATTAGTATATCTTTTGGTTACCCAGACTTGAGTTGTCTCAAGGAAAGAATTCTTGATGATGATTATATTGAACTCGATGGTGATTTATGCAGGGAACTTATAGAGGGTTCTAACTCTAACCCTGCTTCTGTTAAGAAGATGCTTGAAAAACACTCTATGAAGAACAAGTTCACTCCTGATCCTAAGTTTGCTTCATCTCCTATTTGCATTGAGGATGTTGATTTTGATTTCTGTGTTGATCTTTCACTTATATCCACAATTGAAGCTGACCTTTTTTATGGCATAGAAGATGACGATGCTATTGCAAACCTTAACAAACTCAATGAGTTGGGTGGCTTATGCACTACAGAGGACAAGAAGAGAAATTATTATGTTACTAAGCTACTTCCTTTCTCTTTGAAGGAAGACGCTAAAGCATGGTATAATGCACTACCATGTGGTTCTATTAAGAGTCCTCAAGATTTAGCTCAATCTTTTGTTGCTAAATATTTTCCTGCTCATAAGCAACATGCTGCTTTACAAAGAATTTATAACTTTAAACAGTTGCATGATGAGCACCTCCCTAAAGCTTGGGGAGGTATTGCACTTTGCTTAAGGCTAGACCGGTAGATGGAATTACTAAGAATGAGTTGCTTGATATATTTTATGTTGGTCTAACTAATGAATCTAGAACCTATCTGGATAGCTGTGCTGGTTGTGTTTTCAGGGAAAGAACATCGGACGATGCCGAAGAAATAATGGGAAAGATAGCTAAAAATCATGATGATTGGTCCGTTCCTAAACCACCTCCATCACCCAAGAAGAGAGGTATGCTATTCTTGAGCCCAGAAGTTATGCAAGAAGCCAAGAAGTCTATGAAAGAGAGAGGTATTAAAGCTGAAGATGTGAAGAATCTACCTCCTATTGAGAAATTATGTGAGCCTACCACTCACCCACCAATGGTAGAGGTACACTCTCTTTTAGAATTCAATGCAAGTGACATCTCTCATGGTAAGCCTCCTGATCAATGTTCAGATGAGCTTGATAATTTCATTGTCAAGCAAAATCACTTTAATGAGTGGATTCAAAGCCAATTGCATGATAATTCCCATGATATCAAAAGTGTGCTTGATGTTTTAAGTAGAACTGTTAATGATTTTAAAGGTCTTGTTAAGCATTTTCATATGGTTCAAACTCAGCTTGAACAAATTTCTTATCTGCAAAAAGATTTGCTTGCTAACAATGCCAAACAAGTTGATACGCGGGCTTATGGTCTAAAGACCCGAGGAGGTACACATACTCAAGACCCCATTTATCCGGAGGGGCATCCAAAGAGGATCGAGCAAGATTCTCAATTGCAGGAAGAAGACATTGTCAGCTCCCCGAAAAAGAACAAGAAACACAAGGAGGCTGACAACTCCAATGATCCCATAACTGATGAAGAACCTATTGTTGATCCTAATAGTATATCTACTTCCGATGCTGAAACTGAAGATAGTGGTGAACCCGATAAAGATAATGAGAAGATTGATCCTCCTGAGATAAGAGAAGAATAAGCACCCGACAAGCACAAGAGGTATACTAGAGAAGATTTTGTTGCAAGAAAACATGGGAAGGAAAGAGAACCATGGGTACAAAAATCAATGCCCTTCCGAGGTAAGTCTTTCAAAACTAAAGAAGAAGAGCATTATAATAAATTTTGTTAATGGATGAAACCTCTTTTTATTCAAATTCCTTTGACCGATGCTATTAAGTTGCCTCTGTACTCAAGGTATATGAAAGATATTGTCACTAATTAAAGAAAAGTTCCTAATGATGCAATATCTACTATGCTTGCTAATTACTCTTTCAGTGGCAAGATTCCTGAGAAGCTTGGTGATCTAGGTATACACACCATTCCTTGCTCCATAAAAAATAGTTATGTCACAACTGCTTTATGTGATCTTGGTGCAGGAGTGAGTGTTATGCCTTTCTCTCTTTACAAAAGGCTTTGTCTAGATAAACTAAACCCTACAGATATCTCTCTTCAAATGGCTGATAAGTCAACAGCCGTTCCTCTAGGTATTTGTGAGGATGTTCCGGTTGAAGTTGCTAATTGCTTGATCCTTACTGACTTTGTTGTGCTTGACATGCCCGAGGATGGGAGCATATCTATTATTCTTGGTAGGCCTTTTCTTAAAACCGCAGGTGCTATCATTGATTGCAATAAAGGAAAGGTGACCTTCAATGTTAATGAGAAGGAGCACACCGTATATTTTCCGAAGAAGATTGATAAAAGGCGTGGAGACTGGTATTGTCCTCTACATGTGCACAACAAATACAAAACCATTATGGTGGGGACAATATCCATTGAAATAAAGGTACCATGATTGCTTTCTAAGAAGTGAATTTTTTTGCTCAATATAATACTTGTTTGGTAGTGAGACTTCATCAGCCTTGTTAACAAATATGTTTTATATGTGTAAAAAGAGAAGCTTGTTATGTCTTCATTTCCTTTATCTTTCATCCTCCTTGCTGTACCAAAGTTTTATGTTTTTCGAAACTTCATATGTTTAACCATTGTTTCGAGCTTACCGGACGTTTTGCACCTTTCACTATTTCGAATTTTTTTCAAAAGCGAAGTTGTCTGAAATAATCCAGCAAATTTCAAATAAAAATTTACATCGAAAAAGTGACGCAGGGGCACCTCGGGCCAGCCCGGGAGGGCACCCTCTGCCCAGGCGGCTAGCTGGCGGGCCTGCCCCCTTGCCGCACCCACAAGTCGCCTGGGCCCCTTTCTAGATACTTCTTCCCCCCCCCCCATCTCTCTCTCTGTCACTCCAAAAATCCTGATTTTTCTGCTGGAGCTCGAGTTCTTGCTGTTCTTGGTGGAAAATTTTGATCTCTCTCTACAGCCCATCGTTTGCATTGAGAATTTGAGCATTTGCTCCCTAGTATGTGACTCCTCCAGTCCTCCAATTAAAATTTTGATTGGTGGTCTTATTTGTGAGTATTTAGTAGCTCTTGGTGCTGTTCATATGAGCTTGCATGCATGCTTAGAATTTTTTTTGTGAAGTTTTGATGCAAGCTTATGTATAAGGGGAGTGAGTAGAGTAGTTTTCTCCAACTCATTTTTGCTTAAACCTCCATTTTTGTGATGAACCATAAATTTCAGAAATGTGCTTGTTTGGAAAAGTAAAGGGATGGCTTGGGAAGAAGAGACCCGAGCCTATCGATAGATTAACTAGAGTTGCAGCTTCATCCTCTACTGTGAGGACAAGTTACAATCATGATATCGTGCCACCGGAGTTGTTCCATGAGACAGACACGGCACGTGCCATGGCACACCCGTGTTCAGATTTCCTTATGGCGGCGGGTATTAAGGATAAGTTTGGTAACCTCTGTGCAGCTGCAGGTTTGACACATCTCGTAACATGACGTGTACATCAATATCCAAAACTCACCTATTATTTTGGCAACTGGTTTAGATATAATGATAAAACTTCTATGATTGAATTCAGATTATAGGAAGATGTCTTTACCATGTCTTTGGCAGAATTTTGTGATGTTATAGGTGTGCGGAATGTCGGGAAGACGACCAGAATGAATGTGCAGCCCTACGAGCTGAAATCCCTATTCGCTTCCCTTTGCAGTAAGGATCCACCAGAAATTCACCGAGGGAAGATCTCTAGCATCTTGGTTCCCCACATCAGGTATTTCGCATACTATATTGACAAGACGGCTCCGGATCTCGCTATCTTGGCAGCCGCCCTCTTAGGAGATAACACATATAATATTGGTGCTTTGATTGCTCGTCGCCTCGTCGCTAACAGCGGCAAAGGGCCTCACTTTGGTGGCATTTATGCCATGCTTATCCTCGAGCACCTTGGGCGCACTGTACGTGCGAATGATGTGCCTTTTCCATACATAAACTTTGATCTTACCGCTATGAAGAGGCATGAGTTTGTTACTAGGACTTCCGAGTTTGGTAACCTTATTTATATTATGAGGTTTGTCAAGCTTACTACTTACGAGATCCTTCTACCTGCACCACTTTTGTTTGATTATACTAGCAGGAACGGGTGGTCTTTCACCTTGATTGAGATGGACAAGTTCGTGATCCAGCAGCAGTTCCACAACCCCATGTAGGAGGTTGTTCCCGAGGAAGAAGAGCCTTCTCCTTGGGAGGCCAGCGGGGCATCCGTGTACGCGCCCTTTGCCTCATATGATTCTTGGAGCCACCAATACAACTTCGGAGCCAGAGGAAGCTCCTGGAGCCCGCAGTAGCCGAGCTCAACTTAGGGAAAAGCCTAAGCTTGGGGGAGTATGTATCCTTCTTCCCTTTCATTGTATCATCTGTAGTATCATTTGTAAATCTTTTCAGAGTTTTTGCCTGTTCTTCTTTGTTCTCGCTTTGCAAAAACGACAAAAAGATTTCTCTTTTCTTTTGCTTTCGTTTAACCTTTGGAAAACCCAAAAAGATTTCTTTTCTTTCTTTAGTTTGCTTTGTTTGCAGAGTGCAGCTCACATCCATGGTTGCAATTGTGCTTGATTATATCTTTCTACGTTCAATCATGCAAGTGGCGGTGCAATAATGACGAAGATCGACGAAAGGAATGCACCAAGGAAAGCCGGTACGAACTCTATTTGTCTCTACTTTAGTACATATGTCTGTACTTATGATCTAGAGACCATCTTGTAGCGACATAGTGCTATGATTACAATGCTTTCCCAGTAGTTCATTCTTTCTTTGTGACTAGACTCAAATAGCTGGAGTGCATAATGTGTTATTGAAATGTTTAGCATGCATTGCATTCTTCATGGTTTGGCATATTAGAGTGGTATTTCGCTTCGGAGAATTTCAGGATTGACTAGGCACATGCTTACACATGTTTATGACTAGAAGTCTATCACGCCTTGATGATCTTTTTATTTCAGAATAGTTATATCCCTTTCATGCCTGATTCAATGTTGCTTTCTCGCTCTTCATGATTATGATCGTTATTGCTCTCTAATTGGTCGCTTCCCCGTCTTTTGCCCTACTTTGCCCTACTTTGACAATCAGCGATCCCAATGGTGATAGCTTGGGACACCAAAGGGGATGGGCTATAGCGTGAGGATTCCATGTATCCATTGATTGTTAATGCTTTGTTCTGGAGCTCTTTGACAGGAGCACCTTAATATCCATAAGTTCCATTTGGCCCGTTGATAGCGGGATGGTAGGACAAAACATGTTGTGCAAGTTCTTATTGCAAGCATCCACGACTACCTCGGGATACATGCCTAATGTTTGATATATGCCTAGATGATCATTACTTTTCTATGTGCCTTGCCCCAAGTTAAATACATGATATCTCTCATCCATGACCAACCATCCATCTCCTTAGCCTACGGTGTCTTAATCCTGCTAGTCACAAATAGTTTTACTTTCGCCGTTTTACTTTCTTTGTTTTGCCGCTATTATTTCCGTTGTTGCCATCACTTCCATATCACCGTTGCTACTAATATTTCGTTGCCAAGCAAGTATCTTTAAGGTGCGGTTGAATTGGCAACTCAACTGTTAAAGCTTATAAATATTTTTTGGCTCCCCTTGTGTCGAATCAATAAAATGGGTTAACTTACCCGCGAAGACTGTTGCGATCCCCTACACTTGTGGGTTATCAAGATCTTTTTCGAGCGCTGTTGCCGGGGAGCATAGCTTTATTTACAAGTCTACTTGGAGTTATTTAGCTTGCTGCGATTTATTCACTATGGGTAAGAAAGGAGACCCCAAGGTTCCAATTTTACAATCCACTACGAGAAAAGGTACTATTCTCAGCACTAGCACTACGCTTGATTCACCTTCCGTTATAAGTAAGTTTGCTTCACCACAACCACATGCTGCTTCTGCCGAGTCTGTTACTATGCCTGATACTCTTGATTATGCTTCCACTACTATTGAAGAGCCTGGTTTACTTGGTTATTTTATTGAGTCTCAGATTGCTAAGGCTGCTAAGCAGTCTGGAATTGACCTTCTGTTACACGCTACCCCATTAGTATATCTTTTGGTTACCCAGACTTGAGTTGTATCAAGGAAAGAATTCTTGATGATGATTATATTGAACTCGATGGTGATTTATGCAGGGAACTTATAGAGGGTTCTAACTCTAACCCTTCTTCTGTTAAGAAGATGCTTGAAAAACACTCTATGAAGAACAAGTTCACTCCTGATCCAAAGTTTGCTTCATCTCCTATTTGCATTGAGGATGTTGATTTTGATTTCTCTGTTGATCTTTCACTTATATCCACAATTGAAGCTGACCTTTTTATGGCATAGAAGATGACGATGCTATTGCACACCTTAACAAACTCAATGGGTTGGGTGGCTTATGCACTACAGAGGACAAGAAGAGAAATTATTATGTTACTAAGCTACTTCCTTTCTCTTTGAAGGAAGACGCTAAAGCATGGTATAATGCACTACCATGTGGTTCTATTAAGAGTCCTCAAGATTTAGCTCAATCTTGTGTTGCTAAATATTTTCCTGCTCATAAGCAACATGCTGCTTTAGAAAGAATTTATAACTTTAAACAGTTGCATGATGAGCACCTCCCTAAAGCTTGGGGGAGGTATTGCACTTTGCTTAAGGCTAGACCGGTACATGGAATTACTTAGAATGAGTTGCTTGATATATTTTATGTTGGTCTAACTAATGAATCTTGAACCTATCTGGATAGTTGTGCTGGTTGTGTTTTCAGGGAAAGAACATCGGATTATGCCGAAGAAATAATGGGAAAGATAGCTAAAAATCATGATGATTAGTCCGTTGCTAAACCACCTCCATCACCCAAGAAGAGAGGTATGCTATTCTTGAGCCTAGAAGTTATGCAAGAAGCCAAGAAGTCTATGAAAGAGAGAGGTATTAAAGCTGAAGATGTGAAGAATCTACCTCCTATTGAGAAATTATGTGAGCCTACCACTCACCCACCTATGGTAGATGTACACTCTCTTTTAGAATTCAATGCAAGTGACATCTCTCATGGTAAGCCTCCTGATCAATGTTCAGATGAGCTTGATAATTTCATTTTCAAGCAAAATCACTTTAATGAGCGGATTCAAAGCCAATTGCATGATAATTCCCTTGATATCAAAAGTGTGCTTGATGTTTTAAGTAGAACTGTTAATGATTTTAAAGGTCTTGTTAAGCATTTTCATATGGTTCAAACTCAGCTTGAACCAATTTCTTATCTGCAAAAAGATTTGCTTGCTAACAATGCCAAACAAGTTGATACGCGGTCTTATGGTCTGAAGACCCGAGGAGGTACACATACTCAGGACCCCATTTATCCGGAGGGGCATCCAAAGAGGATCGAGCAAGATTCTCAATTGCAGGAAGAAGACATTGTCAGCTCCCCAAAAAAGAACAAGAAACACAAGGAGGCTGACAACTCCAATGATCCCATAACTGATGAAGAACCTATTGTTGATCCTAATAGTATATCTATTTCCGATGGTGAAACTGAAGATGGTGGTGAACCCGATAAAGATAATGAGAAGATTGATCCTCCTGAGGTAAGAGAAGAATAAGCACCCGACAAGCATAAGAGGCATACTAGAGAAGATTTTGTTGCAAGAAAACGTGGGAAGGAAAGAGAACCATGGGTACAAAAATCAATGCCCTTCCGAGGTAAGTCTTTCAAAACTAAAGAAGAAGAGCATTATAATAAATTTTGTTAATGGATGAAACCTCTTTTTATTCAAATTCCTTTGACCGATGCTATTAAGTTGCCTCTGTACTCAAGGTATATGAAAGATATTGTCACTAATAAAAGAAAAGTTCCTAATGATGCAATACCTACTATGCTTGCTAATTACTCTTTCAGTGGCAAGATTCCTGAGAAGCTTGGTGATCTAGGTATACACACCATTCCTTGCTCCATAAAAAATAGTTATGTCACAACTGCTTTATGTGATCTTGGTGCAGGAGTGAGTGTTATGCCTTTCTCTCTTTACAAAAGGCTTTGTCTAGATAAACTAAACCCTACAGATATCTCTCTTCAAATGGCTGATAAGTCAACAATCGTTCCTCTAGGTATTTGTGAGGATGTTCCAGTTCAAGTTGCTAATTGCTTTATCCTTACTGACTTTGTTGTGCTTGACATGCCCGAGGATGGGAGCATGTCTATTATTCTTGGTAGGCCTTTTCTTAAAACCGCAGGTGCTATCATTTATTGCAATAAAGGAAAGGTGACCTTCAATGTTAATGAGAAGGAGCACACCGTATATTTTCTGAAGAAGATTGATACAAGGCGTGGAGAGTGGTATTGTCCTCTACATGTGCACAACAAATACAAAACCATTATGGTGGGGACAATATCCATTGAAATAAAGGTACCATGATTGCTTTATAAGAAGTGGGAATTTTTGCTCAATATAACACTTGTTTGGTAGTGAGACTTGATCAGCCTTGTTAACAAATATGTTTTATATGTGTAAAAAGAGAAGCTTGTTATGTCTTAATTTCCTTTATGTTTCATCCTCCTTACTGTACCAAAGTTTTATGTGTTTTGAAACTTCATATGTTTAACCATTGTTTCGAGCTTATCGGAAGTTTTGCACCTTTCACTATTTCGAATTTATTTCAAAAGCGAAGTTGTGTGAAATAATCCAGAAAATTTCAAATAAAAATTTCCATCGAAAAAGTGATGCAGGGGCACCTGGGGCCAGCCAGGGAGGGCACCCTGTGCCCAGGCGGCTAGCTGGCGGGCCTGCCCCCTTGCCGCACCCACAAGTCGCCTGGGCCCCTTTCCAGATACTTCTTCCCCCCCCATCTCTCTCTCTGTCACTCCAAAAATCCTGATTTTTCTGCTGGAGCTCGAGTTCTTGCTGTTCTTGGTGGAAAATTTTGATCTCTCTCTACAGCCCATCATTTGCATTGAGAATTTGAGCATTTGCTCCCTAGTATGTGACTCCTCCAGTCCTCCAATTAAAATTTTGATTGGTGGTCTTATTTGTGAGTATTTAGTAGCTCTTGGTGCTGTTCATATGAGTTTGCATGCATGCTTAGAAATTTATTTGTGATGTTTTGATGCAAGCTTATGTATAAGGGGAGTGAGTAGAGGAGTTTTCTCCAACTCATTTTTGCTTAAACCTCCATTTTTGTGATGAACCATAAATTTCAGAAATGTGCTTGTTTGGAAAAGTAAAGGGATGGCTTGGGAAGAAGAGACCCGAGCCTATCGATAGATTAACTAGAGTTGCAGCTTCATCCTCTACTGTGAGGACAAGTTACAATCATGATATCGTGCCACCGGAGTTGTTCCATGAGACAGACACGGCACGTGCCATGGTACACCCGTGTTCAGATTTCCTTATGGCGGCGGGTATTAAGGATAAGTTTGGTAACCTCTGTGCAGCTACAGGTTTGACACATCTCGTAACATGACGTGTACATCAATATCCAAAACTCACCTATTATTTTGGCAACTGGTTTAGATATAATGATAAAACTTCTATGATTGAATTCAGATTATATGAAGATGTCTTTACCATGTCTTTGGCAGAATTTTGTGATGTTATAGGTGTGCGGAATGTCGGGAAGACGACCAGAATGAATGTGCAGCCCTACGAGCTGAAATCCCTATTCGCTTCCCTTTGCAGTAAGGACCCACCAGAAATTCACCGAGGGAAGATCTCTAGCATCTTGGTTCCCCACATCAGGTATTTCGCATACTATATTGACAACACGGCTCCGGATCTCGCTATCTTGGCAGCCGCCCTCTTAGGAGAAAACACATATGATATTGGTGCTTTGATTGCTCGTCGCCTCATCGCTAACAGCGGCAAAGGGCATCACTTTGGTGGCATTTATGCCATGCTTATCCTCGAGCACCTTGGGCGCACTGTATGTGCGAATGATGTGCCTTTTCCATACATAAACTTTGATATTACCGCTATGAAGAGGCATGAGTTTGTTACTAGGACTTCCGAGTTTGGTAACCTTGTTTATATTATGAGGTTTGGCAAGCTTACTACTTACGAGATCCTTCTACGTGCACCACTTTTGTTTGATTATACTAGCAGGAACGGGTGGTCTTTCACCTTGATTGAGCTGGACAAGTTCGTGATCCAGCAACAGTTCCACAACCCCATGTAGGAGGTTGTTCCTGAGGAAGAAGAGCCTTCTCCTTGGGAGGCCAGCGGGGCATCCGTGTACGCGCCCTTTGCCTCGTATGATTCTTGGAGCCACCAATACAACTTCGGAGCCAGAGGAAGCTCCTGGAGCCCGCAGTAGCCGAGCTCAACTTAGGGAAAAGCCTAACCTTGGGGGAGTATGTATCCTTCTTCCCTTTCATTGTATCATCTGTAGTATCATTTGTAAATCTTTTCAGAGTTTTTGCCTGTTCTTCTTTGTTCTCGCTTTGCAAAAACAACAAAAAGATTTCTCTTTTCTTTTGCTTTCGTTTAACCTTTGGAAAACCCAAAAAGATTTCTTTTCTTTCTTTAGTTTGCTTTGTTTGCAGAGTTCAGCTCACATCCACGGTTGCAATTGTGCTTGATTATATATTTCTATGCTCAATCATGCAAGTGATGGTGGAATAATGACGAAGATCGACGAAAGGAATGCACCAAGGAAAGCCGGTACGAACTCTATTTGTCTCTACTTTTGTACATATGTCTGTACTTATGATCTAGAGACCATCTTGTAGCGACATAGTGCTATGATTACAATGCTTTCCCAGTAGTTCATTCTTTCTTTGTGACTAGACTCAAATAGCTGGAGTGCATAATGTGTTATTGAAATGTTTAGCATGCATTGCATTCTTCATGGTTTGGCATATTAGAGTGGTATTTCCCTTCGGAGAGTTTCAGGATTGACTAGGCACATGCTTACACATGTTTATGACTAGAAGTCTATCACGCCTTGATGATCTTTTTATTTCAGAATAGTTATATCCCTTTCATGCCTGATTCAATGTTGCTTTCTCGCTCTTCATGATTATGATCGTTATTGCTCTCTAATTGGTCGCTTCCCAGTCTTTTGCTAGCCTTCACCTGTACTAAGCGAACTGACTGCTTATGCATCCAAAATCCTTGAAACCAGTTGCGCCATATGAGTCCACCATACCTACCAATATGCGGTATTTATGTGACGTTCTAAGTAAATTTGCATGTGCCGTGTTCTAAATTTTCATATAAATATTTTGTTTTGTATGCCCGAACCGCTCATGTAGTGACTAGGGGCTATCGGTATCTTCCATGCTAAGTAGGTTATTCTCAAGATATGTGTTGATTCACTATCATTCACGAGAAAGTGGCTGGTAACTGGGATGCCCAGTTCCATGATCAAATTCAAATCAAATTTAATGAAACAAAACTCCCCCAGGATTGTCGTTTGTATGGACGGTACCCGTGGATTCGGCCCGCCGTGGAGTGTGATCGATTGGTGGACGGGGAGTAAAAACTTTACTATTCTATTTGGGAACCGCCTATAATGTATTTAGCATGGAAGATATTGAGATCTCTTAGTTGTTACGTTGACAATGAAAGCATACCGGCCAAAATTTTGATTTATGGCTGTTTTAATGCTCTAGCTCTGGCACCTCTTCAAATCAATGCTTCCCTCTGCGAAGGGCCTATCTATTTTACTTTTCTGTTCAGTCGTCCTCTTCTCATAAAAGCACCAACTGTAGAGAGCATAATTGTCATTCTTAGTGTAATGTGCATTGTCCGAAAGCACCACATTGTGTTCTGCATGATTATGATATTGCTTATTCTGAAATAATTATTCCTAGTCTCCTTTAATACTCCGAAGGAGCATCTGCATTTATGTTTTGCTTCACTCATGGGGGCTAGCGAGATACCACTCTAGTATATCCAAGTCATGTGCATTGTGATCTTGTTATGATTTTGAGTTACATATTATTCTTTCTTAGTTGTTTGAAACTCTTCACATCATCGTAGGATTGCTTCGTGTATTGTTTTTGTAGCATTTCTACAATACTTGTTGGAGTTGGTCGTAGTGCATGCTTATATACATCTGATGAAGCAAAAGAGTTTGTCAAGTTTTCTTTGTCGCGTTTAGTTCGTTGAACTGAATTGCTTGAGGACAAGCAATGTGCTAAGCTTGGGGGAGTTGATACGTCTCAAATGTATCGACTTTTCCAAACACTTTTGCTATTGTTTTGGCCTCATTCTTGCATGATTTGAATGAAACTAACCCGAACTGACGTTGTTTTCAGCAGAGATTTTTGTTTGGTTTTCTTGTGCGTACGAAAATGGATATTTAGACATCCCAGAAAATTCCCAAAAAATAGAGAAAATCCACACACCAGGAGGAACCATGGGCTAGAAGATGGGCCAGACGGAAGCCACAAGGCCCCTAGGTGACCTGCTGGCGTGACCTGCCACCTGGCCGCACCGGGAGGCTGTCTGTGTGTGGCCCACCCCCTCTGGTGCCCTACTTTAGCTCCTATTTTTACCCGTGACAAGGAAATTCAAGAACAGAAGTCGTTTTGCAATTTGTCGACGCGGAGCCACTGCCACCCTCGGTTCTTCTTCGGGAGAGTTAATTTGGAGGCTGTTTTAGCCTCCGGAGAGGGGAAATCGTCGCCATTGTTATCACCGTCACCACTCCATCATCCTTCCATGGCTTCTCCCATCGTGTGTGAGTAATTCCCTGTTGTAGGTGAAGGGGGTGGGAGAGATTGGATGAGTTAGATCATGTAATAGTTCGTCGGATTGTTGGGGGCATGTTGCCTATCATCTACTATGGTGTTTATCATCTTTGCTACTACTTGTTACTCTTAATGCTTGTAACTTTGGGCCCGAGTGCCGTTATTTCAGATCTGAATACCTTATGTTTTCATGAATATATATTTGTTCTAGATCCTATCTATGAGTAGTATGCACCTATTATTGTTCGGAATCGGCGATCCCAATGGTGAGAGCATGGGACACCAAAGGGGATGTGCTATAGTTCGAGGATTCCATGTATCCATTGATTGTTAATGCTTTGTTCCGGTGCTATTTGACAGGAGCACCTTAATATCCATAAGTTCCATTTGGCCCCGTTGATAGCGGGATGGTAGGACAAAAGATGTTGTGTAAGTTCTTATTGCAAGCACGCGCGACTACCTCGGGATGCATGCCTCATGTTTGATATATGCCTAGATGATCATTACTTTTCTATGTGCCTCGCCCCAAGTTAAATACATGATATCTCTCATCCATGACCAACCATCCATCTCCTTAGCCTACAGTGTTTTAATCCTACTGGTCACAAATAGTTTTACTTTCGTTGCTTTGCCGATATTATTTCCGTTGCTGCCATCACTTCCATATCACCGTTGCTACTAATATTTCCTTGCTAAGGAAGTATCTTTCAGGTGAGGTTGAATTGACAACTCAACTGTTAAAGCTTATAAATATTCTTTGGATCCCCTTGTGTCGAATCAATAAGTTGGGTTAACTTACCCGCGAAGACTGTTGCGATCCCCTACACTTGTGGGTTATCAGTAACCAAAAGGGAAACATGGCAAAATATCATTTACACTAACTTTCTCAAAAGATAAAACTAAATGCATAGATAAATTCTATGGATTTTTTCTACCCCGAAAACATATATAATATGTGGGGATTTAAATAAAACTAATGCCACCACATATATGCGAGAATATGACATGAACCCGACATAGCAAACTATTTATGCCACACACATGATAATAGCAATAAAACTATTTTTATGATGCATGGAATGCGGTTCAAACAACATGAACATTTTACATACGGTGTTTGAGCAATCCAAATGAGCGCTTAAATAGCTACGAGATAATTCACCAGAACAGGGCATCATGCAATTCTTTGCAAACAACAGGTCAAATAGTTTCAAACATGCACGAAAGCCAGAAAATATTATTCTACGCGAAAATCTGGTCATTTTGCATATACAACATGTTGAGATCCGATGCACGGTTTAAAAGTTGTGAGTGTTTTATTATATGCATGTTTTCTGAAATAAATAAAATTGCGGGAATTAAATAAGCTTTACGGGCCGGATGTGGAGCAACTGGGACGAAACAGAGCATGGCGCAATATAGCAAACACGTGCGCGGGCGGGGAATAGGGGCAGCTCACCCTAGTGGGCTTCGGTCCGATCAATGGGGCATCTCACCCTAATGGGGCAGGCCGGCGCGGGGCGATGCGGCTGGGGGCTGGGCCGGCCCAAGAGCGGGCAAAGCGCACGACCGAGGGAGCGGTGAGCGAGGTCGTCGGGGCCATCGTTCTCCTCCCGTACCGAGGAGGGGTGGGGCTAGGGACCCTCCGGCGAGGCGGGGAGCGTGGAAGTGGCGGTTCCGGCCAGATCCGGCCATGGGAGGACGCTGGGGTCCGGATCTTCCCGGATCTGGTGCAGAGGGGTCCATCCCGAGCGTTATGAGGCGGGGTGTGCTCCGGGCATCTCCTGCCATGGGAGCCGAACTTGCCGGAGAGAAGAGAGAGACGGGTAGGGGAGAGGAAGGAGGAACGGTTTGGGAGAGAGGTCGGGGTCGAGGTCCTGCGAGGGTCCGGCGGTCTCCGGTGGCTGGTCATCGAGGCGGCTAGGCATCCAGCAAGGGCGCCGTGGAGGCGAGTAGAGGGGCGTGAGGGCGGCTGGCTCGGGCCCAGTTCGGCCCTCGGGCGAACCAGTCTCGGGCCCGGCGGGTTGGCGGCGACGAGGAGGAGAGAGGAGGTGGAAGAGGTGGCGACGAAGGTTGGTGGGTGCGTAAACTGAGGTGGAGCTGAATGTCTAAATGTCTCCGTAACGTTCTTGCTGCCGGTCACTTGTTGTATGCAAAAGCGTATTCGGCTAACCTTCTTGCTGGACACTAAGTTCATAGCTCATTCTGACTTCCATTCGTAGTGTAGAAGGCTTCAAATTTTATTCATAACAGACTCAACCGTGGATATGAATTATACCTTTGACTCGAGGTGCACGCATCTCTTCCTTCTTGTTGATTCCATGATCGCTGCTGGAAAAGTTGCACGGAGGTATACTTGATAATTCATCTGGTGAGGATACCATTTATATTGGGGCTCGATATTCCTGATATAATGCATTATGTTGAAAATTCCATATCGCTGAACTGAGCTTCCGACTGACTGTCTCTTCACTGTTTCCTTTGAGTCCAATGTGGGTGAGAAGTTTCCATAAGGGGAAAATAAGGTAACACCAGGGGCCCAAAGAAAGAAGCAAACGACAAACACAAAGCGGCAAGATCACATACCGGTAATAGCATACATTCTACAACTATTCACAGCGATGATATGCATTCCTACTTAAGCACAAAAATATCGCAAGAACTCCGGTACTACGGTCTAACATGCTGTGGCGGTGTGCACGAAGGTGAATCAATGTGTGGAAGGGGGTCGGTATAAACAAAGCTACACCAAACAAGGGCTAACACCGGTTCCGTCTGGACGGATACAGTGGCAAGGACGAGCTTGGTTATCGTGGGCCGGAACAAAGGGTCTCGACCACGTCATCATCAAGCGTACGGAAGAGAGTCGTACTCGTCCAGAGAATGGATGGCAGAGAAGGATAACTATGAAAAGAAGGGCTTGTGGGCATTGCCCTTTTGTGATGAGCAAGTTCAGTAAGGGTTGCCAACTCGGCTAGAGGGATGGGCAAGATTCGGGATAGAAGCATGTACATCACCGAAACAACAGGACAGCTGAAGAGAATGCATAGGTGTGGTACCGGTGCATCAATCCGACAAGGGATCGACATCTCCAAGCACCTTGGCATCACTCCGCTGAAGCGAAGGTGACACCACACCAAGGAAGAATAAAGCTAGCTGGGGAGCGCACGTGGTGAATCGACACCGATGCCACCTACTCTCACCAGATCCATCGTTAGTAATAACATATCTAGTCTATATGCATGTTATGCACAATCAAATGCAACAAATAAGTGCAGCAAACCAACTAGAAACTGTACTATCAGTTGCTAACGTTCGCGCGGTCTAGGGCGTCCTACAGCCAGACCTGCTCTGATACCAACTCTTGTGGCACCCCGGCTCAGAGGAAACCGGAACGCCCCGTATTCCAGCCCAAGGACGAGTCTTCTAGAATACGGAACCGTTGGCACAGAACAAATCAGCTCTTTATTACTATGGAAAAGATTACAAGGATACATGGATTACATCGCCTTGGCGATACTACACCTGCCTACGGTAAATCCTACGCTAGCAGCGGAACAACTACCAATGTGATGAACTCCACTCTGCAAGGACTCTGGCTGGAACGCGCATCCTAGCTCGCAACTCGGAATCTTCGACAATAAAGCAATCAAGGCATGACCTGCAAACTGGCATGACAAGCCAGGTGAGTACTTTGAATCTACTCGCAAGCTCACAACAAACATTAGCATTAAGGCAAGACAACATCATATCAATCAAGATTAAGTAAAAGGTTGTTATTACTAAAGGACTATTAGAGAACTAGCTATACCAGGCTACTCTCACCATACCCGGGTGATACAAACTCATGTGATCTTACCAAGATCCTTTAGGGAGTATCCTCAAGATGGATACCAGGACTTATCACCGACACGATGCCCAGATGTTACACTAGCACTATGCCCCACTGTAACACTGATACGTCTCCAACGTATCTATAATTTTTTATGGTTCCATGCTATTATCTTGTCAACTTTGGATGTTTCATGTGCATGAATATGCTATTTTATATATTTTTTGGGACTAACCTATTAACTCAGTGCCAAGTGCCAGTTTCTGTTTTTTCCTTGTTTTTTGGCCCATTTCCTAACGGAGTCCAAATGGAATGAAACTTTACGATGATTTTTTTGGATCAAAAGAGACCCCCGAAGCTTTGGGAGAAGGCCAGATGGGCCACGAGGAAGTCACAAGCCCTCACGCCGCCACCCCCCCCCCCGGTGGTGGCGTGCAGGCTTGTGACCTCCTCGTGGGCCCAACTGACGCAATTCCATCGCCATAAATTCCTATAAATTCAGAAACCTCCAGAAAGAAACCTAGATCGGGAGTTCCGCCGCCACAAGCCTCTGTAGCCACCAAAAACCAATCTGGAGCCCGTTCCAGCACCCTACTGGAGGGGGAATGCATCTCCGGTGGCCATCCTCATCATCCCGGCGATCTCCATGACGAGGAGGGAGTAGTTCTCCCTCGAGGCTGAGTGTATGTACCAGTAGCTATGTGTTTGATCTCTCTCTCTCGGGTTCTTGAGATGTCTTGATCTCGATGTACCATGGGCTTTGCTACTATAGTTGGATCTTATGATGTTCTTCCCCCTCTCCCTCTTGTAATGAATTGAGTTTCCCCTTTGGAGTTATCTTATCGGATTGAGTCTTTGAGAACACTTGGGGCGTGTTTGGTTGCCTGGGTGGCTCTAGCCTGCATCGCATGAGGGATCCTGGGTGAGTGTGGCCTGGTTGAGTTGATGCAGAGATTGGTTGAGATGTGTGTTTGGTGGATTGCATGATATTACTGCATGAGAGATGCTGTATACAAGAGATGATGTTTGGTAGACTGGAGGGAGCGGATCAACTCAACCGACCAGAGGCGAGGCGAGGCGATCTCCCTCCCCGATCCAGATCAGTCAGGGAGCCGAGGTGCTCGGTGGCGGGGCTGGCGGTCGGAGGGCATGGCGGCGCGGCAACCGGTGGCGAGGCGATGTCCCTCCCCGAGCCAGATCGGAGCGACGGGAGCGGAGGTGCTCGGTGGCGGGGCTGGCGGCCGGAGGGCATGGCGGCGCCGCAACTGGTGGCGAGGAGATCTCCCTCGGGATCCAGATCGGGGCGACGGGAGGGAGGCGCTCGGCGGCGGGGCTGGCGGCCGGAGGCATGGCGACGCAGGTGGCGAGGCGATCTCCCTCGGGATCCAGATCGGGGCGACGGGAGGGAGGCGCTCGGCGGCGGGGCTGGCGGCCAGAGGCATGGCGGCGCGGGTGACGAGGCGATCTCCCTCGGGATCCAGATCGGGGCGACGGGAGGGAGGCGCTCGGCGGCGGGGCTGGCGGCCGGAGGCATGGCGGCGCGGGTGACGAGGCGATCTCCCTCGGGATCCAGATCGGGGCGACGGGAGGGAGGCGCTCGGCGGCAGGGCTGGCGGCCGGAGGCATGGCGGCGCGGGTGGCGAGGCGATCACCCTCGGGATCTCGGGGCGACGGGAGGGAGGCGCTCGGCGGCGGGGCTGGCGGCCGGAGGCATGGCGGTGCGGGTGGCGAGGCGATCTCCCTCGGGATCTAGATCGGGGCGACGGGAGGGAGGCGCTCGGCGGCGGGGCTGGCGGCCGGAGGCATGGCGGCGCGGGTGGCGAGGCGATCTCCCTCCCTGATCCAGATCGGGGCGACGGGAGAGGAGAAGGGCGTTTTGCACGACTCGTGCATGCATCCAAGGAACAGCCGAATCCGGCGTAGCTCTCAGCCTGGCTGAGAGGGTACTTTTTGCATCAGTTGGGCCAGGCCCAGATGGCCATACGGTTTACCCAAACAAGCTGAGAATTGCATCTCGGATGCCATGCAGGTGCAGCGCGGGCAACCAAACACGCCCGTGATGTATGTCTTGCACGTGTCTATCTGATGTGATCAACTTGCGGGTTTGTGACAATTGGGAACCTATGCATATGGGTTGGCACATGTGGATTCATGTGAGTACTTGATGTATGTTTTGGTGATCAACTTGCGAGTTCGTGACATTGGGAACCTATGCACAGGGGTTGGCACACGTTTTGACTCTCTGGTAGAAACTTTGGGGCACTCTTTGAAGTTCTATGTGTTGGTTGAATAGATGATTCTGAGATTATGTGATGCATATCGTATAATCATGCCCACGGATACTTGAGGTGACAATGGAGTATCTAGGTGACATTAGGGTCTTGGTTGATATGTATCTTAAGGTGTTATTCTAGTACGAACTCTATGATAGATCGATCAGAAAGAATAACTTTGTGGTGGTTTCGTACCTGACAATAATCTCTTTGTTTTTCCCCGCTATTAGTGACTTTGGAGTGACTCTTTGTTGCATGTTGAGGGCTAGTTATATGATCCAATTATGTTATCATTGTTGAGAGAACTTCACTAGTGAAAGTATGAACCCTAGGCCTTGTTTCCACGCATTGCAATACCGTTCGTGCTCACTTTTACCATTTGTTACCTTGCTGTTTTTGTAATTTCAGATTACAAAAACCTATGTCTACCATCCTTATTGCACTTGTATAACCATCTCTTCGCCGAACTAGTGCACCTATACAACTTACCATTGTATTGGGTGTGTGGGGGACACAAGAGACTCTTTGTTATTTGGTTGCAGGGTTGCTTGAGAGAGACCATCTTGATCCTACGCCTCCTGCGGATTGATAAACCTTAGGTCACCCACTTGAGGTAAAATTGCTACTGTCCTACAACCCTCTGCACTTGGAGGCCCAACAACGTCTACAAGGAGAAGGTTGGGTAGTAGACATCAAACACCGGCACGATGGACAACTGTTACACTGTGACATACTCAGACGAGTTCTTCCATCATTACTATCATGGATGCGGTTGATCATCTACTGAGGTCTCGTCGGGCTGTCCAATACCATGGACTCGGCTATTCGAATAGGTTTGACACTCTGCAGAGGTTGCACACTTTACCCACACTCTGGAGCACTGACCTCGAGATCCCATTCGGATGGACCAGTATTGCTCCAACGAAACTTGTCTCAACCGTGATCCTCTCATCATACCACCGACAACCACTCCCTTCCTCGGAGTCCTGCCCTGGGTGGCCCTGTGCCCTCATGGCATGTGTGTCCTCATGACACCTGCCACCGTCGTTGCCAAACAAACTGTCCCAAACGGGGACGTGCACACAAAACAACTCAACTGGCTCACAGGGTTATCACCGCCTATCGGGCCAAGGTAGCAGGCGTGCATAACCCTCCCTCTTTGGAGGTACCGGTGAGAGTGATCACGCGAATAGCTCAAGTCAAGGTCGTCCCATATCGGCAAGAGGTGGCTGTGCGGATGGGCCCGGACAGGTGACTCTGATCAACCAACTAGGTATCTTATCCTGAATGATCTGTCACAGCTGAAACTACAATGTCATATCGGATAAGCTCTAGCCACTACTGTTGATCCATGCTCACAATGTAATCATAGACAGTAATCTCTATAGTATAGTGTAAATTAGTGGGTGAAAGTATTAGTTAGTAATGGTCTTGTGCTCAACTCAGCACTTATCTATCCAGACAGTGCATACTCATATGCTGGACTATCAACAGATATATTTATTATCAACGCAGTTGATGGGACTATAATGTTGCAATGCAATAAAGCAAATGAAAGTTGTGGCTTGCCTAGGGTGATGGAACCACCGGGAAGCAGCGCGAGAGACTCGCAGAAGGAATTGCCGGAAACAGTTCTCTCCCGGAGGAGGGCTATTTACAGCAAGGGCAACATGGTCATTTCCACTGTGTGATTACATGGTGGAAATGATACCATCTTGTCGGGCTCGATGAGATGAAGATGTGGGCTTCGGAATCAATGGAATCGGAGTCACGGATAAAAAGTAATAAAGGTTTTGGTGGCAGGGACTTGTTTGAAATAAAAATAATTACAACAGGGTCCCTAAGCAGAGCGACTAGGCAAAGGGCGAAAGCGCATTTTCCAGAATACGCCTTCTCCCAAGAGAGACGGCTTCGCGGGAGGGCGCCTCCACTTATCCTTGCTGGCGGCCCTTCTCTCACCGACAGGTGGGGTTGGGGCCCACCTGTCGGGTCCTCTCTCTCTCCTCTCGCTCCTTCCCTTTCCCCCTTGACGCTGCACGCAGAGCCAAGGAGGGCCGCCGGCGCCGACGATCTTCCCGGCGGCTCAGGCCACCTCTAGCGGAGCTGCGGGCACCGACGGGCTCAGGGAGGAACGCCGCGTCCATTCCGGTGGGTCACGGGCACAAGGGAGGGGTGGAACGGAGGCGCGCCACGGGGCAGGAAACGGTGACGGCCGGAGTTAGGGGAGGCACGGCCGCAGAGGTTCCGGCGACGAACGGAGACGGGGAGGAGGATCGCCTGGCTCCGGGGGGAAACTTTGACGAGGCAAGAGGGAGGAAGTAGATCAACATTGCTCGAATTTAGGCCGAAGAGGGTGGCGGCCATGGCGAGCAATTGGGGCAAGGAGAGCTCAGGGCACTCGGGGGGATAGGGGTCTAGGATGCTGGGAGGAAGAGAAGGAGGTAGGGGTGGCCTGGGATGCCCGGGGAGGCTCGAGGTTGCCGCTTTTATAGCCGGCCGGGGCGAGCAGATTCGCACCGCCGCCGTGGCGGCCTTATCACCTCACTGGTGCTCCAGGGCACGTAGCAGGTGACGGCAACGTCGGCACGGCCTCCAGAGACGAGGAGAAGCAGAAGGAGGCCTCAGGAGAGCTCGACGACGGGACGCAACGGCGACAGGGACGGCCACGACGCGGGCACGGCTACAACACCGCTCAAGAGGGGTCTTGAGAGGGGGAGAGGGCTCCAGGAGGTAGAAGACGACGATGGGGAGCTGATGGACACGACGAGGCGTGCAGAAACGATGAGCAAAGGAGGGGCCCGAGCTAGCAAACACGCAGCTCGCGTCCATGGCATGCCAGGGTGGTGGTCACCACATGCACTGGCGCTGAGGAGACACGAGGGGCTAGCACACCTTGTCTGGGGTGAAGTCCTTGGTCCCCAAGGCAGCCTGGAGGTGATGGATCACAAAAGCAAGAACTGGGGTGATGGGAAACTTGACTACAAGATTGTTGTTGCCAACTTGGCACTGTCACTGTGGTCAACAGGAAAGAGATAAGGTCAAAAGAGTATGTCTGGGAGGCTTAGGGTAGGAGGGACTACAATCCTGTGAAATTTGAGAAGCACAGGATCATAATTGGACAGGGTTGCTTTGGAACTAGCTAATCTGGTCCAGAATAGGAATTTTGACGTGGCACTCACATACATGCTTGGACTGAGCTCAAACTTGGAGGAGATGAATACTTTGGACATGTGAGGATGCTGTATAAAATTCATGCCATCTTGATAAGCCCAAGTGGCACTTCCTTCATACAGTTTCTCATTGAACAAAAACTTAGAAAAATTACTAGGAATAATTGGCTAGATAAAATGAGCTCAAAATTGGTTTAGCAAGGTTTTATAGATAGTAGAATATCCTGGTAAAAATTCAGAATTTATGGAGCAATATAAAATATAGTTGCTTCACAAATCCAAATAATAACCAGAGACAAAGATTTGAAGCTATGGTCACATGGTTGAAGGTGTGATGCTCAAATTTGCTGGAGAGGCATTATTTGAGCACATTGAGATGATGGCAAAGATTCAACTCATTTGAACACTCCTAGCTAGCACTTGCTTCACAAATCTTCTTCTGGATCAGAAACTTCGGAAATTTGCCAAGGAATATTTACTAGCTAGATTGAGTTGAATTTTGGCATGAGGCAATGATATGGCTAGGAAAGAGAGCCCCCAAATTGTGAGAGCAATCAAGCAAATACAATGGGTACTTGCTTCACAACTTGGCAGATAGGACAGAATCAGAAAAGGAATTATTGGTAAATTTTTCTGAACATGACAAGGAAATATTTTTTCATATTTGAGGAAGATATGACCCAAAAGATTTATGAGAATTATTTGGGAATTTTTTGAGAGATAGAAATTAGGGTTTCTTCAGAACACCACGCAAACAAGATTATTTCTTTAAAAGAAAAAGGAATATTCCCATGGAAAAGAATCTTGGGATTGGCTCAAGATGGAAATGGCTAGATCTTGGGGTGGTTTGAAGGTTGGCAAGCCACTAAGAAAAAGAAATCAAGGGAAATCCTTTTGGGTTTCAAAACTGTCAACCAAAGAAAAGCAAATCCAGATGAAAATCAAAGAAAAAAAGAAATGGAAAAATCTAGGGTGTTACAAACCTACCCCTCTTAAAGAAATCTCGTCCTCGAGATTTGATTGCCCAAGGTTCAACATAAATATCCTTACTGGAGGATACCATTTCCAATTCGGGTTTCCTTCTTACCTTGGAATGATACTTCCGGTAAATCCTCGTTGACTGACTGTCTGGCTTCAGGGTGGTTTGTTCCACTCGATCCTCATATGTTACTTTAACTTTCTCCTGTTTATATATGCTGACTTGACTATCGGAGGTTCTGGCAGATATATCTTGTTCACGGCAAACTATCTTTTTATGGATTCGCATATATGCGGACACATGCTCTCAGGGTGTTGTCCCACATTCTGGTCGTTTCGTCTCTCGACACCTTTAAGTGGAAAATAGACCATGCAACATCGTATCATTGTTGCCATACTCTTACTGCTGAGTGGTCTTCATAAGTCTGAGTAATTCGATCGGAACATATCTGGTTGAGCTGAGCGGGTTGACTCGATATAGGGTCCTTGCAACTTGAATAGACTCCATGGGTGTGTTCCCACTGCGACTGTCATCGAACCAGTTTGTCCTGAGTATATGCACCATGATGATCTTTCAACCATTATCGTACCTGTATGGGTGATCTTGCTCTTTCATTACAATTCTTTTTGCATGGATCCTTAGCTGAAAGAGCTTGGTCTCATGTATTATTTATCCCTTCGGATGACCATGGATGCTTCCCGGTACCATGTTCCGACAAGCACATTGCTTAACAAGTTGTAGCTGTAGGGTAACAACCGTCTGAACCCTTGGATAAAACCGGCAAATAAACCAGTAGCCACCAGAACGGTCTTTACAACTTAGATCTTGGACATTACTAGAGTAACTCAACCCCGGCTCAAGACGACTGGAAAGCAACTCAGAGCATGAGACGGTATTGATAAGAAGAAAGTAGCAGTTCCCTAAGACGGCAAAGAAACAACTCACATCATAAGGTCACTACTACGAAAAGAAACTCAACAAGTGTCTGAGACGGCCAAAAAGCAGCTCAGAACACGGGCCAGTTGTTGACAAGAGAAATAAAAGTCGGCATCCACCCCGGATGGCCGAAAACAGCTCAGAACACAGGCGTGGCGCCGTCATCAAAGAAAGACATGCAAGAGTTCATCCATGTCCCATATAGCTTACCCATGGCTTGTTGGTCATCTCACTGAAGTGTACAACGGGCGTTCTTATTCTTATTTAGTTCATGCCATAGTCGGGTTCTCATCAGGCTGTCAACGTGGTATGATCAACTCATATGGCCTTGGTAGCATGTCCACCATATATATATATATATATATATATATATATATATATATATATATATATTGGGTCTATGTGGCTGAGTGCTTGATTCCTGGAGCAGGCTTGTGTCTTGACTCACTATTTTGCCTTCTGACCGACTGTTGCGGATTTAATCCTTGAAATGCACGTTGATATGCTGCCAACTATCGGTGGAATAACTTGTACCAGTGAGAGTGTGATACCTTTCCAACAACGATTTACTTAGCTTGTCTTGTAAGTCATCTAGGGTATCGTGTCTATGAAGACTGGGTAGCTTGTGCTTGGTGCTTCGATCGGGATAGCTTCTTGAAGAATCGTGGGTACCATATCTCAAGTGCTTTCCTTCCTTGAAGACTTGCTGGGTAAGAATTGGTACCTTATGCTAGAAGCTTGCTGTGATGTCTTACTGGAGAAGCATGGGTGTCGTGAACAAAGACCCGCGTGTCACCTTGAGGATGTCACCTGAATCTTGTGCCATAAGCTTTTCGGGTAGCTTGCAAGGAAAGACTGGGTTGCTTATACTCGAAGCTTTCTTTTGCCATATGCATGCCAAGTGTCTAAATGTCTCCTTAACATTCTTGCTTTCGGTCCCTTGTTGTATGCAATAGCGTATTCGGCTAACCTTCTTGCTGGACACTAAGTTCATAGCTCATTCTGACTTCCATTCGTAGTGTAGCAGGTTTCAAATTTTGTTCATAACAGACTCAACCGTGGATATGAATTATACCTTTGACTCGAGGTGCACGGATATCTTCCTTCTTGTTGATTCCATGATTGCTGCTGGAAAAGTTGCACGGAGGTATACTTGTTAATTCATCTGGTCAGGATACCATTTATATTCGGGCTCGATATTCCTGATATAATGCATTCTGTTGAAAATTCCATATCGCTGAACTGAGCTTCCGACTGACTGTCTCTTCACTGTTTCCTTTGAGTCCAATGTGGGTGAGCAATTTCCATAAGGGGAAAATAAGGTAACACCAGGGGCCCAAAGAAAGAAGCAAACGACAAACACAAAGCGGCAAGATTACCGGTAATAGCATACATTTTACAACTATTCACAGCGATGATATGCATTCCTACTTAAGCACAAAAATCTCACAAGAACTCCGGTACTACGGTCTAAGATGATGTGGCGGTGTGCACGAAGGTGAATCAATGTGTGGAAGGGGTCGGTGTAAACAAAGCTACACCAAACAAGGGCTTACACCGGTTCCGTCTGGACGGATACAGTGGCAAGGATGAGCTTGGTGATCGTGGGCCGGAACCCAGGGTCTCGAGCAAGTCATCATCAAGCGTATGGAAGAGAGCCGTACTCGTCCAGAGCATGGATTACAGAGAAGGATAACTATGAAAAGAAGGGCTTGCGGTCATTGCCCTTTTCTCATAAGCAAGATCAGTAAGGGTTGCCAACGCGGCTAGAGGGATGGGCAAGATTCGCGATAGAAGCATGTCCATCACCGAAACAACAGGACAACTGAAGAGAATGCATAAGTGTGGTACCAGTGGATCAATCCGACAAGGAATCGACATCTCCAGGCACCTTGGCATCACTCCGTTGAAGCAAAGGTGACACCACACCAAGGAAGAAGAAAGATGGCTGGGGAGCGCACGTGCTGAATCGACACTGATGCCACCTACACTCACCAGATCCATCGTTAGTAATAACATATCTAGTCTATATGCATGCTATGCACAATCAAAGGCAACAAATAAGTGCAGCAAACCAACTGGATCTTGTACTATCGGTTGCTAATATTCGCGCGGTCTAGGGCGTCCTACAGCCAGACCTACTCTGATACCAACTCTTGTGGCACCCCGGCTCAGAGGAAACCGGAACGCCCGTATTCCAGCCCAAGGACGAGTCTTTTGGAATACGGAACCGTTGTCACAGAACAAATCATCTCTTTATTACTATGGAAAAGATTACAAGGATACATGGATTACATCGCCTTGGCTATACTACACCTGCATACGGTAAATCCTACGCTAGCAGCGGAACAACTACCGATGTGATGAACTCCACTCCGCAGGGACTCTGGCTGGAACTCGCATCCTAGCTCGCAACTCGGAATCTTCGACAATCAAGCATTCAAGGCATGACCTATAAACTGGCATGACAAGCCAGGTGAGTACTTTGAATGTACTCGCAAGCTCACAACAAACACTAGCATTAAGGCAAGACAACATCATATCAATCAAGATTAAGTAAAAGGTTGTTATTACTAAAGGAGTATTAGAGAACTAGCTATACTAGGCTACTCTCACCATACCCGGGTGATACCAACTCATGTGATCTTACCAAGATCCTTTAGGGAGTATCCTCAAGATGGATACTAGCAGTTATGACTGGCACGATGCCCAACTGTTACACAGGCACGATGCCCCACACTAACATCGGCACGATGCCCAAACTGTTACACTGTGACATACTCAGACGAGTTCTTCCATCATTACTATCATGGATGCGGTTGATCATCCACTGAGGTCTGGTCGGTCTGTCCAATACCGTGGACTCGGCTATTCGAATAGGTTTGACACTCTCTAGAGGTTGCACACTTTACCCACACTCTAGAGCACTGACCTTGAGATCCCATTCGGGTCGACCAGCATTGCTCCAACGAAAATTGCCTGAACCGTGATCCTCTCATCGTACCACCGGCAACTACTCCCTTCCTCGGAGTCCTGCCCTGGGTGGCCCTATGCCCTCATGGCATCTGTGTCCTCATGACACCTGCCACCATCGTGGCCAAACAAACTGTCCCAAACGGGGACGTGCGCACAAAACAACTCAACTGGCTCATAGGTTTATCACCACCTACTGGTCCAAGGTAGCGCGCGTGCATAACCCTCCCTCTTTGGAGGTACCAGTGAGAGCGATCACGTGAACAACTCAAGTCAAGGCCGTCCCATATCGGCAAGAGGTGGCTCTGCGGATGGGCCCAGACAGGTGACTCTGATCAACCAACTAGGTATCTTATCCTGAATGATTTGTCATAGCTGACACTCCAATGTCATATCTGACAAGCTCTAGCCACTACTGTTGATCCATGCTCACAAAGTAATCATAGACAGTAATCTCAATAGTATAATGTAAATTAGAGGGTGAAAGTATTAGTTACTAATGGTCTTGTGCTCAACTCAGCAGTTATCTATCCAGACAGTGCATACTCATATGCCGGACTATCAACAGATATATTTATTATCAACGCAGTTGATGGGACTATAATGTTGCAATGCAATAAAGCAAATGGAAGTTGTGGCTTGCCTGGGATGATGGAATCACTGGAATCGGAGTCACAGATAAAGAGTTATAAAGGTTTTGGTGGCAGGGACTTGTTAGAAATAAAAATAATTACAACAGGGTCCTTGAGCAGAGCGAGTGGGTAGAGGGCGAAAGAGCATTTTCCAGAATACGCCTTCTCCCAAGAGATATGGCTTCGCGGGAGGGCGCCTCCACTTATCCTTGCTGGCGGCCCTTCTCTCACCGATAGGTGGGGTTGGGGCACACCTGTCGGGTCCTCTCTCTCTCCTATCGCTCCTTCCCTTCCCCCTTGACGCTGCACGCAGAGCCGAGGAGGGCCGCCGGTGCTGACGATCTTCCCGGCGGCTCAGGTCACCTCTGGCGGAGCTGCGAGCACCGACGGGCTCAGGGAGGAACGCCGCGTCCATTCCGGTGGGTCACGTGCACAAGGGAGGGGTGGAACGTAAGCGTGCCACGGGGCAGGGAACGGCGATGGCCAGACTGAGGGGAGGCGCGGTCGCAGAGGTTCCGGCGACGAACGGAGAGGGGGAGGAGGATCGCCTGGCTCCGGGGGGAAATTTTGAGGAGGCAAGAGGGAGGAAGGAGCTCAGCATTGCTTGAATTTAGGCCGAAGAGGGCGGTGGCCATGGCGAGCAATTGGGGCAAGGAGAGCTCGGGGCGCTCGGGGGGAGAGGGTGCTAGGATGCTGGGACGAAGAGAACGAGGTAGAGGTGGCCTGAGATGCCCGGGGAGGCTCGAGGCTGCCTCTTTTATAGCCATCCGGGGCGAGCAGATTGGCACCGCCGCCGTGGCGGCCTTATCACCGCACTGGTGCTCCAAGGCACGCGGCAGGAGAAGGCGACGTCGATAGGGCCTCCAGAGACGAGGAGAAGCAGAAGGAGGCCTCAGGAGAGCTCGGCGACGGGACACAACGGCGACAGGGACGACCACGACGCTAGCACGGCTACAGCACCGCTCAAGAGGGGTCTTGAGAGGGGGAGAGGGCTCGAGGAGGTAGAAGACGACGATGGGGAGCTGATGGACACGACGAGGCGTGCAGAAACGATGAGCAAAGGAGGGGCCCGAGCTAGCAAACACGCAGCTCGCGTCCATGGCATGCCAGGGTGCTGCTCACCACATGCACTGGCGCTCAGGAGACACGAGGGGCTAGCACACATTGTCTGGGGTGAAGTCCTTGGTCCCCAAGGCAGCCTGGAGGTGATGGATCACAAAAGCAAGAACTGGGGTGATGGGAAACTTGACTACAAGATTGTTGTTGCCAACTTGGCACTGTCACTGTGGTCAACAGGAAAGAGATAAGGTCAAAAGAGTATGTCTGGGAGGCTTAGGGTAGGAGGGACTACAATCCTGTGAAATTTGAGAAGCACAGGATCATAATTGGACAGGGTTGCTTTGGAACTAGCTAATCTGGTCCAGAATAGGAATTTTGATGTGGCACTCACATACATGCTTGGATTGAGCTCAAACTTGGAGGAGATGAATATTTTGGACATGTGAGGATGGTGTATAAAATTCATGCCATCTTCATAAGCACAAGTGGCACTTCCTTCATACAATTTCTCACTGGACAGAAACTTAGAAACATTACTGGGAATAATTGGCAAGATAAAATTAGCTCAAAATTGGTTTAGCAAGGCTTTATAGATAGGAGAATCTCCTGGTAAAAATTCAGAATTTATGGAGCAATATAAAATATAGTTGCAGCACAAATCCAAATAATAACCACAGACAAAGATTTAAAGCTATGATCACATGGTTGAAGGTGTGATGCTCAACTTTGGTGGAGAGGCATTATTTGAGCACATTGAGATGATGGCAAAGATTCAACTCATTTGAACACTCCTAGCTAGCACTTGCTTCACAAAGCTTCTTCTGGATCAGAAACTTTGGAAATTTGCCAAGAAATATTTACTAGCTAGATTGATTTGAATTTTGGCATGAGGCAATGATATGGCTAGGAAAGAGTGCCCACAAATTTTGAGAGCAATCAAGAAAATACAAAGGGTACTTGCTTCACAACTTGGCAGATAGGACAGAATCAGAAAGGAATTATTGGGAATTATTTTTGAACATGACAAGGAAATATTTGGTCATATCTGAGGAAGATATGACCCAAAAGACTTATGAGAATTATTTGGGAATTTTTGAAGATATAGAAATGAGGGTTGCTTGACAACACCACGCAAACAGGATTATTCCTTTAAAACAAAAAGGAATATTCCCATGGAAAAGAATCTTGGGATTGGCTCAAGATGGAAATGGCTAGATCTTGGGGTGGTTTGAAGGTTGGCAAGCCACTAAGAAAAAGAAATCAAGGGAAATCCTTTTGGGTTTCAAAACTATCAACCACAGAAAAGCAAATCCAGATGAAAATCAAAGAAAAAAAAAGAAATGGGCAAAATCCACGGTGTTACAACGGTGCCGCTACGGTCGACCGTTCAGGTATCAAACGAACTCCGATAGTGACGAAATTTTGCAGGCGCCCTACTTACATTAAAATAAGACCGTGCGCCAAGTTTCAACCCAATCCGAGAAAGTTTTATACGAACTTTAAAAACAATATTTTAATGATGTCGCGGGTGCGTGCGTGTGTGGTTGGACTCGAAACGGTCATCGACGAACACACAGAGAACTGGCAACAAATAACGGATGCAAGTTTTGAAAACTGGCAGCAATGGAGTGCCGATGCAATGCATTTGATGCGAATGATGCGATGATGATTGCGACAAACAAATAATAACAAGGCGGCAACGGAATAAAAGGGGAATCTTCTTGAGCGTCAGTCTCGGGTTGTTACACACAATCATCTTACCTGTTGGTTCTTCTGACGGGTACATCTCTTGCTCTTCAGGAACGTACTCAACATGATCCTTGCACTCCTTCACAGCTCCCGAAGCTACCCAAATAAAATACATATCCAATGAACACACGACAAGGTGCAATGCTTCAAACAACATGATGCATGAGTGTGGGAAAGAAAGGAGCATAGCAATGCAAACTAGTCATATTTTTCATGCATTTATCAGTTGTTAGCATTCTAGATAGAACCTCAAGTTTATTTAGTTGTACATGCATGAACATGGAAGAAATGGATACTCATGAGAAAACGGTGCAAAAACATATAAACAACATCGCAAACCGAGCTACGGGTCTCTCGGAATTCATAAAACAAGCTGCACATGCAACAATGACGAAACAACAATATAAGAGAGGCTATGGGCATTCTCTTTGCATTCCAAGTATGACACTGTATGTTCACAAAATTTCAGGCACAGTAGACCTGAAAATCATGCAAAACTAATAAGCAAAACTCACACAAAGCTAAAACAAAATAACACCCAATGTGTCCACTAACAGCAACTTACCACTTTGATCCTGTGAAAACTAGTAGCTACAGCCACTCAACAAGTTCAACCAAGACATGAATATGTAGTTATCAAAGGACACAACAATTTCTCACCAATAGCAACATTGATAGGTTCATGAAACAATGGCAATCAAGCTCTCAACATGGCACGAAATATTACAGATTAGGGCTTAGTGAAAATCTCAGTTTGCACTTGCAGTTTTTAATCTGGTGACATGTTGACAGCAAATAAACACTATTCTAAAGAAAGTTTCATAGCACGAAATTTAACAGGGTTGTATAGGGAAACAACTACTACAAAACACTAGCACTAAGCATGAGCTAAAACTGCACATATCACTTGGTAGCATCCCCTAAACATGGCATGAAAATAACTACAGATTCTTGGACATAGTCAAATTCACAAAGGGGAAATTGCAGCACTTTATAACATCATAGCATCCTTGACAGTAAATAGCTTCAAGATGCAAAACCTATTTGGCAAGGTGAAGGACCCATTTGAAAGACGGTAACAAGCACAACAATTCATGGCATTGAACCAAACACAAAGGAGCAACATAATCATGGGAATCATCAACACAACATGGGAAGAAAATAACAGATTCTAACACTTGGAAATATTTGAGCATGTGAAATAGTAATATTTTCTTGGCAACTTACAGGAAGAACCCTACTAGACAACAAATCTATCATGGAAAATAAAAATACTAGCATCTAGTGCCCTCAAAATTCTACCACATTCATGTTGAAAAGTTCCCCAAATAGTGCAAGGATTAAATCATGCAAAATTCACAAAATGACCTCTTTCACAAAAATAACATTTTAAAACTTGCTCAAATGACAAAATCAATGCCACCAATGGATTCCTGGGATTTTTCTACCCCAAATACATATGTCGCACCCCTACCTTTCTACAAAAAAACACCACACAACTCAAATCGAAAAAATCACACCTCTAGGTACAATGAGTTATATGCCAAATTTGGCATATTCCAGATTTACACACGGCCAGATCTGGTACTTTCCTAAAACGGAAAGGAATCAAGAGAAATTAAACAACAAATAAAACCATCACAAAATAAAATAAGAAGTGTCACGCCCACCTGGCATAGGCACCAAGGGCCTCTCTAGGGATGACATGTGGGCCATAGCCCATTCTTGGGGCTACCACTAACAGGAAAAAATGGGGGTTAATATTTACCCTGGGGGGATCAAACCCGCGACCACCTGCACATACAACGGGCGCGCTATCACTTCGCTACGCTACGGGGACTCGATAGAAGAGGGGCTCAACTCCTCTTAGATCAACTGCACGGGGCGCTGTCACTTGGCGCCAGAACCACGGTGACGCACGGTGGCTACAGCGGCAACGGCGGCAACTTCCGGAGAGGGGGAACTACCGGAGGGGGTTGCGAGGATCGGGAGGAACCCGTTCTCGTGGCTACTACGTACCACCTATGAAGTGTTGTTGCGAGGAGCTCGAGAACGACTTCCTGCACGGCTCGGGAGTGGCACGACTACGACGGCTGGAACGCGACGCCGACGAGCGTGGCAGGGAAAACACGCGGGAGGGGGTCCGCAGAACAGCTGCTCACCTAGGGGGCTCGAGGACGCACTCGACGCTGGCCCGGAGATGATGGAGATGACAAGGGCCGAAACGGCAGGATACACGATTCCCATCTCCTAGCTCCGGGAATGTGAGATGGGCGACGCCCTCAACCTCCTGGAGATCACGACCGGAGGGGAGGAGGCCACCGACAGGGTCGACGATGATGGAGATGGCTGGCGCCACTTCAAGCTCTCTAAACCTCTCTCACTTTCTCTATAAAACTAATTTGCACAGGGGAGGAAGGAGGGAGAGAGAGGTGTGGCGACGTGAGGGAGAAGGGAAGGAGAGGGGAACCCTAGGGGCAATCTCGCTTTATAGGTAGGGAACTCATGCCATCCTTGGCGTCCGTGCATGCTCATAGTGCCGCTCTCCCTCGCTGACAAGGGAGGAAGGTGACAGCATCACACAGAGGGGAAGGTGAATGTCAGGGGGAGTTGGGCTGGCTGCGGATGCTTCTCTGGGTCGGGGAGGGAAGGAGGCCCAGGAGAGGTGCTCCCTCACAGAAAAATAAAAAAGGGGGTTTCCTTTTATTTAATAAAATAGCACCAAAAACATTTAATCCAGTGATTTTTAGAAAGAGTTAAGAGAAAAAATAAAAATAGGTTGGCACTGACTAAAATAAGCCCTATTTGTTAAAAATGGTTTGGCATTTTTAGGAGAAGAAAATTAAGTGGCCAAAATAATTACTAAAGGGGTTGTTTTGTAAAAGCCACAACAAAAGAAAACTACCACATATTACCAAGTATATTTTGAAATTACCTATTGAATATATAGGAGCTTGGCAACACTTTTAACCGATGAATTGAGCAAGTTAAAACCCACACATAGCTCAAATTGGAATGAAAGGGTCTTTTGTTATAGTTTTTTAGAAAGGGTTTTTTGCATTGGGGATCCACACTACACAACCACTTGCAAGCACACTATGTGGGTGTCAAAACCCGCACATCTCGGGTAGGGGGTCCCGAACTTTGGACCTTAGATTGATGGGTTGCAGGAAAGAAAGGGAGACAATATTTACCCAGGTTCGAGCCGTCTCGAGGAGGTAAAACCCTACATCCTGCTTGATTATATTGATGTGGATGATGATTATTGAGTTGGTCTACCTTGAGATCGTATGAGCTAAATCCTAGATGAGCTAACTTGCCTACATGGATGAGGACCCCGGTTTATATAGCCGGTTACATACAACTGACCTACTCTACTTTACTTGGATGCCACACCGGCTTCGGTGCTTTCTTCCTTGAATACCAGATGACAACACAACCCAGCATCAAATTAGTACGGCCCATTAGGTCATCCTCTTCATAGCAAGCCGACTACCTGAGGACCCCATAATCCCGAACTCCCTCGGTAGCCCCCGAACTAGCCTTCAATGCCGATGTGCGGGGTCTTCGGATGCTCATGCCCAGAGTGTACGGTTTGCAAGGCGAGTTCCCCTGTTTCCTCCGATCACGGAATGACAATTTAGTCCTTGGCTGACTCATAGTTACCGAAGTGTCGCGGGGCCCATAGTTTTTAACTCTGCACAAAGATTAATAACAATTCTCGATATTCGCGTGCTTTTGTAAAGGCAATTGCTTTTAGCTATCCCTGACGAAACTGCTCCCTGTAGCAAGAGGAGGTAACGCCCTTTATAAACAAAACAAAATGTGTTCCGAGGCTGCATCACCTCCCCGGCATCACCAAGAAGCCCTAGGACTCCAGCACTTCCACAGTCATGGCAAGTTCCTCCTAACGCCCCATCGGCCCCCTTATGGGGGACTGGGCCGGATGCTTTGTTTACCTTCTCCGTTTGTGCGAGCTCGAAACTCAAGGATATCTTCCTCTATCGGACCTCAAGCCCACTCGCGTCGGTCTGGCCTCCGCCAATGGCGTAGCCTTCATGGAAAACTTCCCTTCCCCTCAAAGGGGAGAAAGGTTTTACTTTGTTTCTTTCCTACTGCGAGGGGTGGGCTTCCCCATTCACCCTTTCCTGAGGGGTTTCTCGAAGTTCTACGGGCTGCAGCTCCACGATCTCACCCCCGATTCCACCCTCACATCTCAGGCTTCGTTTCTTTATGCGAGATGTTCTTGCGTTGCGAGCCCCACTTCGATCTATGGAGAAAGTACTTCTGCATCGTTCCCCGAACTAGAGGAATGGCAATTCGGGAAGTGGGTAGAGGCGAAGTGTGGCATATAGCCGCCACAGAATACCCGATTGGCACACCGAAGAAGGAGACCAACGAATGGCCCTCGGAGTGGTTTTATATCGAGGACGTTCCACTGTTCGTACCAGTTTGGAGAGGCCATCCAAAATACTCCGCGGCCCCTTTAAAGACGCGATTCAGCTGGCGGTCGACGAGCTCTCCCCAAGAGGAGAGCTCCAGAGTCAAGCACCTATCCTCCAAGGTCAGGGTACTTACTCATAGTGGGCTGACTGTTATTGACGTGATGGCCGCGGCAATTACTGAGTGCGTCCAACCGCTCCAACAGCGTACACATCCTTTGTGGTGCTATAGCGAGACGAGCAATTCTACACGATATAGACGGCAGGGACCGAACGGTCAAAAGGCCTTGGCAGCCGTTCTAGCCGATTTTTTCAAGGGAGGAAAAGAAGATTTTGCCCGCTTCACTCCCAAGGACGTCTATTCGACGTATAACCCCATAGAATGGGTAAGTCGGTTCATATTCACAGTCTAGGTATTTATGCCTGTTATTGCTGACTTATAACCCCTACCCCTCTTTGTAGATTTGGAGGTGCTGGATCAAGACGGTAAATTGTCCCGTACACCAGCCTGAGGACTTCGCCCGTGACGATGACCCCCAATTTCATGAAGACCCAGAAATTACGATTATCTTTGAGGACAGGGTGTTTATCAAGAGAGCGTTGACAAGCAGAAGGTGGCCCTTATAGCCGACAACCCTGGGTCCCTTCCATATTCAGGGAGCAAGAGGGACACGACTACGTGGCGAGGGGCCATACCCAGGGGTCGTCGGAGCACGCACCGGACTGCTCCTCGGGCTAAGCCATCCGGGGTTCCATCAAACGACAACAGAACTCCCAAACAAGAGGCGGCGGCGGAAAATACGTCAGCTGCCCCTTCAGCCAAGAGGTATACATCAATCGTTATCCCTTACGGTAGTGACTGTCCTCTTAAATGTTCATGACCGTTAATTGACTAATTCCGGAGACGTGCGCAACCTTCCCCGTCCGAGGACGGCGTCAAGGTATTGGGTGGTCAACAAAACCCAAAATCTTCGGGTGATGCAGGAGTCCCGAACACGGGCCGCTCCCTGAAGATTTGGATGGGTCATTGGTAGTGGAAGGAGTCACTGCGTCATCCTATATTTCCCGAGAAAGAGTTTAATTCTCTCAACTCGGCTCATGCATACCTTGGAGCCGCACAAGTCGGCCTTAAAGAAGCGGCAGGGCAGATGTTTTTCCACCTGTAGATGAGTCATTGGTGTCCCTATATCCGAACAAAAGTTCGGACCGAGTATCCCCCGAGCCTTAATCTGGGAAGGACGGCTGAATTAAGGGTCGACTTAACATCGTGCCAATCAGCAGGCTTTAAACGTGAAAACGAAAAATTATCCAAAGATTTTCAACTAAGCCAAGCGGATCTACAAGCCAGTAGGGCCGAACTAGAGGATGTGAAGAAATTCACCAGAGAAGCCCATGGTAAGTGGATTTATTTCAGATATGCTTAATTTCCATTTTTTTATGATAACCAAGAAATTTGCTATAGCAGGTGAATCAATTGGCCAAATGCAAAAGGATTTAGATGCATCTCGAGATTCTCAGTGGTACGCCGAATCTCAGCTTGAAGCCGGTCATCGCGTATTGAAGCGATGCCGTGAGGAAAACAATAATCTCAAAGAAGAGAATAAAAAACAAACTCCGGAAATTGAGAGTTTGAAAGCTCAATTGTTCCAAACCTGAGAGGAGAATCAAAAATTGAAGGGTGGCGTATTTTGTAAGCAAAACTTCGACCTGTAAGGGATCACGGTTTTATTGCGTTGATCGTGAAAATGTGCCCCTCTTTTTTCATTAGGTCTCTTAACTTGGCGTCCTGAAGAGGAAACTAGTTCATTTGGGTGGGACCTGCCGAAGCAACTATCCATTGTGCATGAGCGGTGTCAAAAAGCGATGCGGAGTATGGTTCGAGCTTTATGGACAAACCAAAACCCCTTGCAAGGGATGGCCGAGATTGTCGTGCTATTTAAAGGAGCCCGATGCTGCTTTGAACTATGGAAGACTTCGGCCTACCGAGAAGGAGCTCAGGAGGCGTGGGCTATGGTGAAGACTGATACGTCTCCATCGTATCTACTTTTCCGAACTCTTTTGCCCTTGTTTTGGACTCTAATTTGCGTGATTCGAATGGAACTAACCGGACTAACGCTGTTTTCAACAGAACTTCCATGGTGTTGTTTTTGCACAGAAATACACGTTCTCGGAATGACGTGAAAATTTACGGAGAATTTTGTGAAATTTATGAAAAATACTGGCGCAAGAATCAGCGGAGGAAGTGGAGCTGTAAGCCCACAAGCCCACCAGGCGCGCCCCCACCCCCTGGCCATGCGTGGCAGGCTTGTGGGGCCCACAACGCTCCACCGCCTCCAAATCCAGCTCTATTTAGTCCGTTTCGCACATAAAATAATCAAGGAGAAGAGTTCATCGCGTTTCACTATACGGATGCGCCGCCACCTCCTGTTCTTTATCTGGAGGGCAGATTTGGAGTCCGTTCTGGGCTCCGGAGAGGGAAGATCGTCGCCATTGTCATCATCAACCTTCCTTCGTCGCCAATTCCATGATGCTCTTCACCGTTCGTGAGTGATCTCACCGTAGGCTTGTGCTACGGCAACAAAAGTCCTTCCCCGACAATGGTGCCAGAAATCCTTCTGTCGTCTCTTGAGCTTGCGTTGGGTTTTCCCTTGAAGAGGAAGGGGCGATGCAGCACAGGAGCAGTAAGTATTTCCCTCAGTTTGAGAACCAAGGTATCAATCCAATAGGAGAATCTCGTCAAGTCCAGAGTACCTGCACAAACAAAAAGAGCTTGCACCCAACGCTATAAAGGGGTTGTCAATCCCTTCAAGATTGATTGCAAAGTGAGATCTGAAGGCGGAAAGTGCAATGAAGAAAAAGTGTAAGGCTGAAAATATGGTGCGGAGTTGAACCCGGGGGCCATAGTGTTCACTAGAGGCTTCTCTCAAAATAGCAAATATTACGGTGGGTGAACAAATTACTGTCGAGCATTTGATAGAACCGCGCAAAGTCATGACGATATCCAAGGCAATGATCACACATATAGGCATCACGTCCGAGACAAGTAGACCGATACTTTTTGCATCTACTACTACTACTCCACACATCGACCGCTATCCAGCATGCATCTAGTGTATTGGGTTCATGACGAACAGAGTAACGCCTTAAGCAAGATGATATGATGTAGAGGGATAGACTCAAACCAATGATGAAAACCCCATCTTTTTACCCTTGATGGCAACAACATGATGCGTGCCTTGCTTCCCCTTCTGTCACTGGGTGAGGTCACCGCACGGTATGAACCCGAAACCAAGCTCTTCTCCCATTGCAAGAATCATAGATCTAGTTGGCCAAACAAAACCCACAACTCTAAGAGAATTACAAGGATATGAAATCATGCATAAGAGAGATCAGAAGAAACTCAAATAAGATTCATAGATAATCTGATCATAAATCCACAATTCATCGGATCTCGACAAACACACCGCAAAATAAGACAACATCGGATAGATCTCCATGAAGATCATGGAGAACTTTGTATTGAAGATCCAAGAGAGAGAAGAAGCCATCTAGCTACTAGCTATGGACCCGTAGGTCTATGGTGAACTACTCACGCATCATCGGAGAGGTCAGGGTGTTGATGAAGAAGCCCTCCATATCCGAATCCCCCCTCCGACAGGGCACCAGAACGTGCCCTAGATGGGAACTTGCGGAGACAGATGCTTGCGGCGGTGGAAAAGTACTTTCAATGATCTCCTAATTTTTTTCAAGGATTTTAGGGAATTTATAGGCGGAAGTCCTAGGGCAGAGGTGGCCCAGGGAGCCCACAAGCCTGGGAGGCGCGGTCCCCCCCCTTGGCCGTGACTAGGGGGCTTGTGGGGTCCCTGCAGGCCCCTTGCCATGATTCTCAAGCTTCCCGATATTTTTTCTGTTTCGAAAAAATCTTTTTGGCAGTTTCTTTCCGTTTGGACTCCGTTCAAAATATTCCTATGAAAGGGGTCAAAAACATGGAAAAAACAGGAACTGGCACTTGGCTTTGAGTTAAGAAGTTAGTCCCAAAAAATATATAAAAGGCATACAGAACATCCAAAGTTTGACAAGATAATAGCATGAAACCATCAAAAATTATAGATATGTTGGAGACGTATCAGCTTGCTGGACGGTGATGGGTTGGATGAGATCTATCATGTAATATTGAGTTAGTTTTCACGGGGATTGATCCCTAGTATCCACTATGTTTTGAGATTGATGTTGCTACTACTTTGCCATGCTTAATGCTTGTCACTAGGGCCCGAGTGCCATGATTTCAGATCTGAACCTATTATGTTGTCGCCAATATATGTGTGTTCTTGATCCTATCTTGCAAGTTGTAGTCACCTACTATGTGTTATGACCTGGCAACCCCGGAGTGACAATAGCAGGAACCACTCCCGAAGATGACCATAGTATGAGGAGTTCATGTATTCACCAAGTGTTAATGCGTTGGTCCGGTTCTTTATTAAAAGGAGAACCTTAATATCCCGAAGTTTCCATTAGGACCCCGCTGCCACGGGAGGGATGGACAATAGATGTCATGCAAGTTCTTTTCCCTAAGCACGTATGACTACATACGGAATACATGCATGCATTAGATTGACGAACTGGAGCTAGTTACTTATCTCTCCATGTTATAACTGTTGCATGATGAATAGCATCCAGCATAATCATCTATCACCGATCCAATGCCTATGAGTCTTTTCTTACTGGTCCTTACTACGTTACTTTGTCGCTACTGCTGTCACTGCTCCTACTGTTACTCTCTTGCTACTGATGTTACTTTGCTGCTACTACTGTCACTTTGCTGCTACTGGTTACTGTTGCTACTGCTGCTATCATACTACGTTGCTACTGATACTTTGTTGCAGACACTAAATCTTTCAGGTGTGGTTGAATTGACAACTCAACTGCTAATACTTGAGAATATTCTTTGGCTTCCCCTTGATTCGAATCAATAAATTTGAGTTGAATACTCTATCCTCGAAAACTGTTGCGATCCCCTATACTTGTGGGTTATCAAAGACCCAATTTTCTCATCTAGATCCTGAGCATATGGCCTGTGTAGGGCCGGGGGGGGGGGGCAAATGGGAAAGAAATTCCTCTTGACCTTGTGTAATCAAGAGATTCCCGCCACACGCGTGTCGCAAGAGGACTACACTTTCGATGCTATAATAGATCATCTCGACCAATCGCCAAGCGTGTGATCATATGTAATATAATATTTGTGCATTAAGGCACTTCCCTTCATGTTTTGGAAACTCTTTCTTTAACCGGCCATCGGCTTCTACCTCCCCTGTTAAAAATTGGGCATTGTTTCGTACTTTGTATCCTACAACATCAGGAATTAATTTCCAATAACCAGGCGATCTGGCCATGTGGTACTAATAGACAAAGATTACATGGGGGGTTATGTTATATTATGATGAGACATAAGAAACATCTTCGAGAAAAATATTTCATCGATGGGTTCCTTTTTCCGGGTTGCTACATAGGATGTAGTCGGTGTGGCCGTTTCTCCATGTAATACGGACATCCATTATATACGACGAAAAGTGTCGATTAGATGGACATCGTTCTAGGAAACCAAGTGGTATCTTAAGAAACGCTAGCTTTTGTCTTTAATCGTCTTAGGTACGTATCCAGGCGAACCGATCGTAGCATCGCAGCGGTGCTCCCTTTACCCTCTAGCCAAACATATCGGGAACGTAGAGTGTGAGCACATGAGCTAGGAAACTCAGCATTGCAAGGATCTTAAGTCCAATTGATGCATATAATGGTGAGAATCGATGTTGAGTGGAGGTGTATATATAAACAAGTAGGTATGACAAATACTTTGATCGGCTTCTTGAGGAAGCCCCGACGTGCTATTTGATCATTCCATTTAACGTGGATGTTCTGATAAATGCTCAGACAGTTCAGTTAAGCCGAACACGCCCTGGGTCCGACTAATAAGCCCTACAAAAGAGAATAAAAGTTTTGGGCAAACAGGAAAAAGACAAGCATACAATTTGATCTCAAGTCCAATTGTATGTGAACGTTGAGTCTATCACACCCGATCATCACGTGGTGTCTCGAAACGACGAACTGTAGCAACGGTGCACAGTCGGGGAGAACACAATTTCGTCTTGAAATTTTAGTGAGAGATCACCTCATAATGCGACCGTCATTCTAAGCAAAATAAGGTGCATAAAAGGATTACCATCACATGCAATTCATAGGTGACATGATATGGCCATCATCTTGTGCTTCCTGATCTCCATCACCAAAGCACCGGCACGATCTTCTTGTCACCGGCGCCACACCATGATCTCCATCATCATGATATCCATCAACGTGTCGCCATTGTGGTTGTCGTGCGACTTATGCTATTACTACTAAAGCTACGTCCTAGTAATATAGTAAATGCATCTGCAAACACAAACGTTAGTTTAAAGACAACCCTATGGCTCCTGTCGGTTACCGTACCATCGACGTGCAAGTCGATATTAACTATTACAACATGATCATCTCATACATCCAATATATCACATCACGTCATTGGCCATATCATAACACAATCATACCCTGCAAAAACAAGTTAGACGTCCTCTAATTGTTGTGGCATGTGGTTTTCAGGATGGCGACTCCCACCTCCCACCTCCCACCTCAGCGACTCAATGGTGATCTGGTGCTCTAGCCGGCGCATCTACCCTTATCGTTGCTCTACTGCTCAGGTGAACCCTCCCGACCCCCCCCCCTCACGTGGTCGTGCATGGCGTGCATGGGTGGTTCCACATTGGATCTCGATTTTTCTCATGGTTTGGCTTTCGCCGAGGAGGTTTATCGCCATTCTGGGGTTACGATGCACCCTATGAAGCACCTCCGCTCCTTCATCATGGTGGTTTCTTTTGGTCGCCATGTGTTCCGTCTCTCTGAGGACACGGTCGCCGCAGCTCTAGAATCTGTGATTGGGGGCTCTGCCATTGAGTTTCGCGTCTCTCAAGTGACAGATTCGGTTTTCTCCTTCAAAGTGTCCTGCATGCAAGTTGGTTTTCATATTTTGGACCTACGCTCATTCAAATGCTCAAGTTTTAAGTGCTTTTTCCATCTATGGGGCCATGGTGGTCCGAATTGGCGTCGGGAATTCTCTCCGTGGAAGAAGCAATGTGATGCTGAATGGATTATTGTGAGTCCATCTAAGAGGAGAGCCTCACTAGGTCTGATGGCAATGCATTCCAGACCTCTAAAATCTTCTCTTAAATCTGGATCATCTGTTCGTAAGAAGCTCACATTCGCATCCCTCCAACAATATGAGGTTTGCAAGGGTTATAGATGTCCTGTTTCCCACGATGAGCTACTCACGCTTGAATAGGCTAGTTATATGGTGCCTACTCCTGAACGTGTCATCATCTCTGCGCCACCGCCGGCAGAACTCCGGTGGACGACGGCCACGCCACATATCACGTTCGGCACAGTTTCTCGCCAACAATCACCACCCGGATCTCCCAGAGCTGATTTTCAAATCGCCAAAATTAACGTAACTTCTCCCGTGCAACAAGGCGCTGCAGTTGATCCCACGGAGATTCATGGTGTTTTGAATTATGAGAATCAATTTTCGGTGGAAAGTTTGGACTCTGGGCCAATTTCCACGCTCATTAATGAGCCTGCTGAGGTTACCTCCTTCTCTCGGCCCGAACCTAATCCTAGGATGGATATTCCCTCCTCACAGGAAGCCATCTGGCCTTTGATGAACTTATTAATGGCATGGTTGAGGAAATCTTTTCTTGCTCCATTTGTAACGCTTGGGGACATCTAGCTGCCAACTGCACGGCTTCGCCTGGATTCGCTGACAGAAATGTGGGTCACGCATGATCTAGAGGAGCCTCTTTTGTGCATAATAATTGTCTTACTTGGAACTGTAAGAGACCCAGCACCTCCCCTGCCGCTGATATCTCGGGAACTGCTGATACTCTTGGCGAAACCGCAACGCCTGCAGCACAGTTCCGCCCTGTCTCATCACCGTCGCATCCTCAAACTCCCTCCGAGATGCCGCCTACCACTCCACCACGGCCTCCCGCAATGGCGAACTTCAAGCTTGATCCTGAGTTCTTTTTCCCGCCGGGCCACAACATCATCGACGGAGGACCTGACCGGCTGCCTCGGACCTACACCATGCCTGCTGTCCCCATCACCAGGCGTCATGAGTGCTTTGTAATCACTGACATCCACCCTGCGCCCCCGGCTGACCACTTGGTCCAGGTATGGCAAGAAGTAGCCGCTCTTCTTCTTCACCGAGGACTTCATGTTCGATCTGCCCAGCCATGGATTGAGGGCGTTGGACTGTTTGAACTTAGAGATGCGGCGGAGAGCTACGCTGCGGTTCACATGGTTCCGCGGGAAGTTTCCCATAACTCTGTAGTGCGCTTCTTGCGACATGATCAGGGCGTTGGTTTCCGTGGACAAGAGGGTTTTCTCCATGGGTGCCTCATGCTTCTGGGGGTCCCCCTATACTTCCGCAATACTGAAGGCTTGCGGGCTGCTGTCAACACCTTCGGAGAGTTCCATCATTTGGTCAGCAATGATCCTTACTTGGTTCGCTCCATTGTGTTTGCTTCGTTCCAAGACGACCGATTTGTCCCTCGCAGTGTCAACTTCTCTGAATATGCTGCTTGGGGGGGGCAATGTGTCCTGGTCTGCACCGGTATACATCCTGGGGGCGGCCCCTGCCGAACTACTGCCCAACGATGAGGATCCATGCCCCTCAATGGCAACCCTCACCCGTTTCCTGGACATCTCGTCAATGACAACCTGCAATTTGCTCTGCCCCCGTACCCTGCGTTGGGATGGAATGCGGTGCCGCTAGCACCTGAAGATCCAGTGGTACCTGCTGCTAATGCTGCTGATGACGGTGGTTGGGGACAGTCGCCGGCAGCAACAGATGGAGTAGGATGGGAACCTGAAGCGGCCCAGAAGCACTTGCTGCTGATCCTGTTCAGGATCAAGAGTCCATGGTGATTGATCCACCGAGTCCTTCTTCCTCCGACTCGGTTCATGAGCTTGTCGACCTCGACCCTCAGCCGCAGGGTGGCATTGAGACGGAACCTGCTGATCAAGCCCCCCCCGGCTCCCAACCTGGAGGTGATAGTGGCTAACCCTGTCGCCCCTGATGCTGACATGGCACCGATTGTCCAGGGTCCTGCTGCTGAGCCGGAGGAGGATGTGCTTGGGGTGGAGGAGGCGCAAGATGACAATCCTCTGGCGATTGTCCCTTACAACCCCCCTCAGATTCAGTCTGACAACCTCTTTGTTGGGGCTGCCAGGGTTTTTATGGGCCTCCTCTGCCGCCAGTTCTATCCTGGTCCCGTACTTTTGACGCTTTAATGGGAGCTGCTACCTCTATGCACGTGCCTTGCCAGCTGCAGATGCCAATGGTGGCGCCCATTGTGATCCCCAAGCGATCATGGGCGGCGGCCTTCGACGCTGCTGCTCCAGCGCTACCACCACCAGAGCCTGCTAGTAGCACACTCTCCGTGGATGAGGTAATCCCTATCAGTCCATCTTCGTCTGTAGAGGACTTATCCTTTCACTCTCCCGCTCCAACGAAGAAAGGGACCCGCAAGAAGGCCACTCCTGTCGTCGACACCTCTGTTCGTCGATGCACCCACGGCTCCATCAAGCGAGATGGCTTCAAACCGATCCTGTAGGAGCTGCCAGCGCACGTCCCCAAGAAGAGGAAGCCCAAGGCCAAGCCAATGCCTTCTCCACCGCAGGAGTCTGATGATGTGCAAGTACCTCCTGCCACTCCTATTCCAGTGATACAGGCGGTTGGACAGACACTTGGCATTGCCCGTGAGAAGCTATCTGTGGATCGACTTGTGGAAGATCCTGCTGATTCCATGCCACCGTCTGCTGATGATTAGTTCACTCATGTTAATTTGTTACTGTACTGGCTCCATGTACTGTGAGACTTCTGCTTGCTCTGTCTTTTGGTTAACTCAACCTTGGTCGCACAGGCTATTACATAGCCCTGTTTTTGCTCTATGTATATTGTCCAATGGATAGTTGTTCTATGAGAAGTTGGCGTGTGCTGTGTTGGAATGTGCGTGGTCTAAATTCGTACCATAGGCAACGTGCGGTTCGTAACAAGATTGATGAGAGCCTAGCTGTTGTGGTGTGCTTGTAGGAAACCAAAATGCAATCAATTGAGTTTCGTACAGTCAAGTGTTTCTCTCCCAAACATTTTGATCAGTTTGCCTACTCTCCCTCCACGGGGGCATCAGGGGGGCTTATCACCCTTTGGAACTCTTCCGTTCTTACTGGTCAATTAGTTGAATGCACACCCAATGGTTTGATCATCTCCTTTACCTCAAATCATACTGGTGAATCCTGGACTTTGGTGAATGTCTATGGTCCTTGTCAAGGTGAAGCTAGAGATCTATTTGTTAGCTGGCTATACAATCTTCATATACCCACTCGGGCTAATTGGTTGTTTCTTGGAGATTTTAATTTCATTAGATCCCCTGACAACAGAATCCTTCCTGGGGCTGATGTAAATGATATGTTCATCTTCAATGAAATTATTGGGCATCTGGGATTGCTGGAACTACCCATTAAAGGCAGATCTTTCACTTGGTCCAATATGCAAGATTCCCCTCTTCTGGAGCAGCTTGACTGGTTTTTCACATCAGCCAACTGGATCTCCTCATATCCTCTTACACAAGTGCTCCCCCTTACAAAGACAGCTTCTGATCATGTTCCTTGTGTGGTCACTGTCAACACTTCCATCCCTAAGTGCAACTTATTTCGCTTTGAAAACTACTGGGTTGAAATGGAGGGCTTCATGGAGTGTGTTCACCAATCCTGGCTCATTCCTTCCAGGAAAACCCATATTACTGCTGTCATTATGGATAAGATGAAACATCTTAGGCAGGCTCTGAAAAAGTGGCAGACAAACCTATCTCAGTTGAAATTTTTCATCTCCAGATGCAATCAAGCTGTGTTGTGCTTGGATGAGCTTGAGGAATTGAGGACACTCTTCAGACCAGAGGCTAACTTCAGGAATATTGTTAAGTTACACTTGGAGCATCTTTTGCATCTCCAGTGCTTATACAGGAAAAAGAGAGCCACTATCAGATTTGTTAAAGTTGGTGAGGAAAACACTAAATTCTTCCATGCTATGGCAACTGAGAGATATAGGAGGAATTCCATTGCATCTCTCGAGTTAAATGATGGTTCCATCATATCTGATCATGATCAAATTGCTGCATGTTTTTGGGCATCATTTAAGGATAGAATGGGCACTTCTCTTGGCATTAACATGGCATTTGATTTACAATCTATGCTTCAGAAGGTGGAGGGTCTGGATATTCTCACAGAACCTTTTTCTAAGTCTGAAATGGACAAGACTATTCAGGAAATGCCCATTGACAAAGCTCCTGGACCTGATGGTTTTAATGGTCTCTTCTTCAAGAAATGCTGGCCCATTATCTCCCCTGAGTTTATCAACTTGCTGTTGCTTTCCATGCTGGTCATGTTGGTCTTGGTGGACTTAAGAACATGAACTCATCTTATATTACTCTGATTCCCAAGAAGAGATCACCTGAACAAGTGGGAGATTACAGACCAATATCACTTACTGGGATTGGCCTCAAATTCCTGTCCAAAATGATTGCTAACAGGTTACAGTTGCAGATTGTGAAGTGTCTTCACAAGAATCAGTATGGTTTTATCAAGTCTAGAACCATTCAAGATTGTGTTGGATGGACTCTGGAGTACGTGCACCAATGCCATCAATCCAAGAAATCTATACTCATTCTCAAGCTGGATTTTGAAAAGGCATTTGACTCTGTGGAGCATGAGTTCATTTTTCAGATTCTCAAACACAAAGGCTTCAATGACAGATGTTTACTTTGGGTAAAGCAGCTACTAACTTCTGGCTCATCTTCGTTCCTGATCAATGGTGTGCCTGGAAAGAAGTTTATGTGCAAGAAAGGAGTCTGGCAGGGAGATCCCATGTCCCCACTGCTTTTTGCTATTGCTGCTGATTTTTTACAGACTCTGGTTAACCAACTGCTGGTGGAGGGTCTGATTCAGCTGCCCATACCTTGTCATGATAAGGATTTCCCCATAGTGCAATATGCTGATGATACCCTTATCATCCTACCTGCTGATAAACCTCAATTGTTACAGTTCAAGAAAATGCTCTTACTTTTCTCCCAATCCACTGGATTACAGGTGAATTATCACAAATCTGCCCTTCTACCTGTCAACACTCCTCCACAGCAACTCCAGGACCTCGCAGACTCCATTGGCTGCAAAGTGGGATCTTTGCCCTTCACATACCTTGGCCTTCCAGTTGGGACAACTAAACCAAGAATCATCGATCTCATGCCACTGGTTGATAACATGGAAAGAAGGCTCAGTGCTAGTTCATCTTTTCTGGCTCAGGGGGGAAGGTTACAGTATTTAAACTCAGCCCTGTCTTCTGTGCCTATCTTCTTTCTATGCAGTCTGGATATCCCACCAGGCATACTGAAGCAGCTTGAAAGAATTCAAAGGCAATGTCTATGGAGGAAAAATGGGCAAGATCATGCACCCTCTCTTGCTGCCTGGCAACTGGTGTGCAGACCTAAAAATAAAGGAGGGTTAGGTATTATGAATCTAGCAATCCAGAATGAAGAACTGCTGCTCAAGCATGTTGATAAATTTCTAAATCATGTTGATATCCCATGGGTTCACTTAATCTGGAACACTTACTATCATGACACAGTACCTCAGGGAACTGCCCTTTGTGGTTCTTTTTGGTGGAAGGATATCTGTAAACGGCTTGACAAATTCAGATCAGTTACATATGTTCAGCCTAACAAGGGTGACTCCTTCCTGTTTTGGTCTGACTCCTGGTTGATTGGAAACTACACTAGGCCCCTGGCTGCTAGATTCCAAAGACTTTTTTCTTTTGTGGATGATCCTTTCTGCACAGCTCAAGAGGTCTTTAAAGCCTTTTACGATGATAGCATGCTCTCTATGTTCCACTTGCCACTGTCTGCTCAAGCTTACCAGGAGCTGCTTTCAGTTCAATCTTTGCTTCAAGACCTGGATATTGATCATCAGCCTCTGACATATGGGTATGGGGAAAAGATGCTAAGGCCTACACAGCCAAGAGATATTATACTCACATTCACAACAGTATTACATCAAACCCTTTACTCAAATGGATCTGGAAAAGCTGTTGTACCATGAAGATTAAAATGTTTGCCTGGATGCTCATCATGGATAGGCTTAACACTCAAGACATGCTTGAACGGCGTCACTGGAATGTTTCCAACTCCAATCTCTGTGTTCTATGCCATGCTCGAGTCAAGGAAGACAAAGATCACTTATTCTTCAACTTCCTTTTCAGTACCAGGGTCTGGAATTACCTGCAGATCACATGGCAGGGTCCATCCATGTGGAGTGCTATTGTAGCTGCTAAACGAGACTTCCATAACCCCTTTTTTGCTGAGGTGGTCTTCAATGCATGTTGGAACATCTGGACTGTCAGAAATGCCAAGGTCTTTAACCAGGAGCAGCCTAAGTTCAGAAAATGGAGATCTGGCTTCATCCATGACATTTCCCTGTTAGCTCATAGGATTAAGGCTAGTTTTAGGGATGATCTCCTTAAATGGGTTTCCTTTTTGCCTCCTTGAGGTTTGTAGCCTTAGCTCCTCACCCCATTTGTACATTCTAATTTCTCCTTGTACATACTGCTCTTATATATGGGAATAAAAGAAAAAAGGCTGTGGGGGGTTTTCCCTACAGTAGCCGGTCAAAAAAAAAAGATAATAATGGCAAGAAGGTAATGTCGTTGGTCTAGCCATAAAAACACCGAAGACGAGCCGCATTCCATGGTTCGGCTCAAGGCGGTTATCCTCGAAGTTGCGCACGTGATAAGCTCCTCGTGTTAATACTTCATCAATTATAAAAGGCCGGGCCCTCCCACTTTGGGTGAAGTTTATGCTTCTGCTTGTCTCGGAGGCGTAGGACGAGTTCACCCACATGGTATGCCTTTGCTCGAACTTCCCTGCTCTGATAGCGTCAAACTTTCTGTTGATAGAAAGCGTATCGGGCTAGAGCTATGTCATGCTCGCCTTCCAGTGCATCTAAGTCATCTTGACGATCCAACTCACACTCTTTTTGCTTGTACATACCCACCCGAGGTGCGTCGTGTATGGTGTGTACCCTGTGGAACGATTCGGGGTGGTACACAAGCCCCATTGTATGGAGTCGAGCTCCTCTACCCACTGGCAGTCCGATTCTTGAAGAGAGTGGACCAACCGAGGTTTAATACCACTCATAATGAGCCCATTGGCCCTTTCGACATGTCCATTGATCTGTAGGTGGTATATGGAGGCATAGTCGAGCTTGATGCCCAAGTTTACACACCAATATTTTACCTCCAGTGCGGTGAAATTGGATCCGTCGTGTGTTATTATGCTATGCGGGACACCATAACGGTGTACGACACCGGAAATGAATTCGATTACTGGCCCGGGTTTGGCGGAGCTAACAAGCTTTGCTTCAATCCATTTGGTAAATTTGTCGACTGATACGTCTCCAACGTATCTATAATTTTTGATGGTTCCATGTTATTATCTTATCAAACTTTGGATGTTTTGCATGTCTTTTATATATTTTTTGGGACTAACTTATTAACTTAGTGCGAAGTGCCAGTTCCTGTTTTTTCCATGTTTTTGACCCCTTTCAGAGGAGCTTTTGAAACAGAGTCCAAACGGAAGAAAATCCCGAAAAAGATTTTTTCTGGAACGGAAGAAGATCGGGAGGCTTGGGAGCCAAAGCAGGGGAGCCTCAGGGGCCCCACAAACCCCCACCCCGCGGCCAGGGGGCGCGCCATCCAGGCTTGTGGGCTCCCTGGATGCCCTTTTCCCTAGGTCTTTCGCCTATATATTCCCATAAACTCCAGAAAAAATCGAGGAGATCATCGCAATCACTTTTCTGCCGCCGCAAGCTTCTGTCTCCGCAAGGTCCCGTCTGGGGCACGTTCTGGTGCCCTGCCGGAGGGAGGATTCGGACACGGAGGGCTTCTTCATCAACACCATGACCTTTCCGATGATGCGTGAGTAGTTCACCATAGACCTACGGGTCCATAGCTAGTAACTATCTTCTTCTCTCTCTTGGATCTTCAATACAAAGTTCTCCATGATCTTCATGGAGATCTATCCGATGTAATCTTGTTTTACGGTGTGTTTGTCGAGATCCGATGAATTGTGTATTTATGATCAGATTATCTATGAATCTTATTTGAGTTTCTTCTGATCTCTCTTATGCATGATTTCATATCCTTGTAATTCTCTTCGAGTTGTGGGTTTTGTCTGGCCAACTAGATCTATGATTCTTGCAATGGGAGAAGTGCTTGGTTTTGGGTTCATACCGTGCAGTCACCTCACCCAGTGACAAAAGGGATAGCGAGGCACGCATCATGTTGTTTTCATCAAGGGTAAAAAGATGGGGTTTTCATCATTGGTTTGAGATTATCCCTCTACATCATGTCATCTTGCTTAAAGCGTTACTCTGTTCTTCATGACCTCAATACACTAGATGCATGCTCGATAGCGGTCAATGTGTGGAGTAATAGTAGTAGATGCAGAAAGTATCGGTCTACTTGTCTCGGACGTGATGCCTATATGTATGATCATTGCCTTAGATATCGTCATGACTTTGCGCGGTTCTATCAATTCCTCGGCAGTAATTTGTTCACCCACTCTAACACTTGCTATTTTGAGAGAATCCTCTAGTGAAAACTATGCTCCCCAGGGTCTACTCCACACCATATTTTCAGCCTTACACTTTTCACTTCGTTGCACTTTCCGCCTTTAGATCTCACTTTGCAAACAATCTTGAAGGGATTGATAACCCCTTTGAAGCGTTGGGTGCAAGCTTGTTTGTGTTTGCGCAGGTACTCTGGACTTGACGAGACCCTCCTTCTGGATCGATACCTTGGTTCTCAAACAGAGGGAAATACTTACTGCTCCTGTGCTGCATCACCCTTTCCTCTTCAAGGGAAAAACCAACGCAAGCCCAGCCTCTGTCAACGTGTCAATTTCTGGCGCTGTTATCTGTGGCATAGCAGAAGAATTTCTGGCACCGTTGCCGGGGAGGAAGATCAAGTCAAGAACTCATCCAAGTAGGTGTCGCAAACTCATCTCTTGCATTTACTTTGTTTGCTAGTTGCCTCTCGTTTTCCTCTCCCCCACCTCACCAATTTGCCTTTTTCGTTTGCCTTTTTAGTTCGCTTTTCGTTCGCCCTTTTTCTTGCCTGCTCTTTGTTTGCTTGTGTGCTTTCTTGCTTGCTGAAGTCACCATGAATGAAAACACCAAACTTTGTGACTTCTCAAATACTAATAATAATGATTTTATTAGTACTCCGATTGCTCCCGCCACTAGTGCGGAGTCATACGAAATCAATGCCGCTTTGCTGAATCTTGTTATGAAAGAGCAATTCTCTGGCCTTCTTAGTGAAGCGCATCCCATCTCAATACCTTTATTGAGTTTTGCGATAGGAAACAGAAAAAAGATGTGGATGATGACGTGATTAAATTGAAGCTTTTTTCCTTTCTCGTTGCGAGATCGCGCAAAAACTTGGTTTTCTTCTTTGCCCAAAAATAGTATCGATTCTTGGGATTAGTGCAAAGATGCTTATATATCCAAGTATTTTCTGCCGGCTAAGATCATCTCTCTCCGTAATGATATCATAAATTTCAAGCAACTTGATCATGAACATGTTGCACAAGCTTGTGAGAGAATGAAATTAATGATTAGAAATTGTCCCGCTCATGGCTTGAGTCTTTGGATGATTATTCAAATCTTTTACGCTGGCTTGAATTACGCTTCTAGAAATATCTTGGACTCCGCATCAGGTGGAACGTTCATGGAAATCACGTTAGGGGAAGCCATAAAGCTCTTAGACAACATCATGACGAACTACTCTCAATGGCACATTGAAAGGTCACCTACTAGTAAGAAGGTACACGCTATAGAAGAAATTAACTCATTGAGTGCTAAGATGGATGAGTTAATGAATTTGGTTGCTAGTAGAAGTGCTCCTTTGGATCCTAATTATATGCCTTTGTCTTCTTTGATTGAGAGTAGCAACGCTAGCTTGGACGTTAATTTTGTTGGTAGGAATAACTTTGGCAACAACAATGCCCTTAGAGGAAACTATGTTCCTAGGCCTTTTCCTAGTAACTCCTCTAATAACTTTGCCAATTCCTACAACAATACTCATGGAAATTACAATAGATTACCCTCTGATCTAGAGAGTAATATCAAAGAGTTCATCAACTCTCAAAAGATTTTCAATGCGTCCATAGAGGAAAAACTACTCAAAATTGACGATTTGGCTAAGAGCGTGGATAGAATTTCTTGTGATGTTGATGCTTTGAAAGTAAGATGTGCTCCTCCCAAAATCAACATGGATGAAACTTTGAAAGCTATGCGTGTTTCCATGATTGAGAGCCAAGAAAGAACCGCCCAAATTCGTGCTAGACATGAATGGCATAAAAAGGCGTGTTCTCGTGATGAGAATCACGAAGATCTTAAAGTGCTTGGTGTGACTCCCATTGAATCTTTGTTTTCTTGTGTCAAACCTAATGATTATGGGGCTGGATATGAATCCACTTTGGTTGAAAAGTGCCCCTATGATTCGGAGTCCATCTATCTTGATGCTAAAAGCATTAAAAGTGGAGTAGAAGACGTTAAAACTTTGAGTAGTAATGAAATTACTACCGTGGATTTCAAGGAATTCAATTATGATAGTTGCTCCTTGATTGAATGCATTTCTTTGATGCAATCCATGCTGAACTCTCCACACGCTTATAGCCAAAACAAAGCCTTTACCGATCATATCGTCGAAGCTATGATAAAGTCTCTTGAAGAGAAACTTGAATTGGAAGTCTCTATCCCTAGAAAGCTTCATGATGAGTGGGAACCTACTATCAAAATAAAAATCAAAAACTATGAGTGCAATGCTTTGTGTGATTTGGGTGCTAGTGTTTTTGTGATTCCAAAGTCTTTATGTGATGTTCTGGGTTTTAATGAGACTGAAGAGTGTTCTCTTAATTTGCATCTTCTGATTCTACTGTCAAGAAACCCATGGTAAGGATCAATGATGTTCTTATTGTTCCAAATAGGAACTATGTACCCATGGATTTCATTGTGTTTGACATTGATTGCAATCCTACTTGCCCTATTATTCTTGGTAGACCTTTCCTAAGGACTATCGGTGCTATCATCGATATGAAGGAAGGGAATATTAGATTTCAGTTTCCTTTAAGGAAGGGCATGGAACACTTTCCTAGAAATAAAATAAGATTGCCTTATGAATCCATGATGAGGGCCACTTATGGTTTGAGCACCAAAGACGACGATACGTAATTCTATCGCTTTTATGCCTAGCTAAGGGCGTTAAACAATAGCGCTTGTTGGGGCGAAAGCCAATGATTTTATCTTTTTCTTTCTGTTTTTTGCGTCCACACTTTCATAATTCTGTTGTGATTATGTTTTTTGTGTTTCTTTTGTGTTTGAGCCAAGCAAAGCCTTTATGACTAGTCTTGGTAATGGTTGTTTGATCCTGCTGGAAAAAGACAGAAACTTTTCGCTCACGAGATTATTTTTCATTTTTATTCAGAACGAGCTTTTGATTTGATTCTTTTAACTGCTGATTGATATGCTTTTTTCCCAGGCCTTCGCAATTTTTCAGATTTTGTGAGGTACCAGAAGTATACGAAGTATAGAGATTGCTACAGACTGGTCTGTTTTTGACAGATTCTGTTTTTTCTTGAGTTGGTTGCTTGTTTTGATGAAACTATGGTTAGTATCGGGGGGTACTAGCCATGTAAAAGTGAGAATACAGTAGCCCATCATCAATATAGATGGAATTCAATTTTGCTACAGTACGAAAAGAAATGGTAGTTTGTTTTCTTGTACTAATGTTATCACAAGTTTATGTTTAAGTTTTGTGTTGTGAAGTTTTCAAGTTTTGGGTGATGTTCTCATGGACAAAGAGATAAGGAGTGGAAAGAGCTCAGGCTTGGGGATGACCAAGGCATCCCAAGCCAAATTCAAGGACACCAAAAAGCCTAAGCTTGGGGATGCCCCGGGAAGGCATCCCCTCTTTCGTCTTCAATCCATCGGTAACATTACTTGGAGCTATATTTTTATTCACCACATGATATGTATTTTTCTTGGAGCGTCTTATATCTTAGGAGTCTTTTATTTTTGTTGTATCACAATCATCCTTGCTTCACACCTTTTTGAGAGAGAGAGACATGCACTCATCGTGATTTCGCTAGAATACTCATAGTGCTTCACTTATATGTTTTGAGCTAGATACTTTTGCTCTGTGTGCTTCACTTATATCTTTTAGAGCATGGCGGTGCGTGATTTGGTAGTTGGCTTATGCTATGAAAGTAGTACCAAATGTGCTAGGTACCCAAAGAGGATGCAAAAACCTCCATCTTCATGTGCATTGAGTAGAAAGAGAAGTTTCGATTCCTCTCAATTAGTTTTGAGACATGGATTCGGTAATATTGAGAGTTATGTTAGTAGGGTGTTGTGAATCTAGAGATACTTGTGTTGAAGTTAGTGATTCCCTTAACATGCACGTATGGTGAACCGCTATGTTAGGAAATCGGAGCATAATTGATCTATTGATTGTCATCCTTTGTGTTGAGGTCGGGGTCGCGCGATGGTTTACACCTACCAACCCTTCCCCTCGGAGTATGCGTTTAGCACTTTGTTTCAATTACTAATAAAAACTTTCGCAATAAGTATGTGAGTTCTTCATGACTAATGTGATCCCATGGTATATATGCACTTTCACCTTTCACCATTGCTAGCCTCTCTAGTGCCGCGCAATTCTCGCTGGTACCCAAACCCACCATATGCCTTCCTCAAAACAGCCACCATATCTACCTACTTTGGCATTTTCATAGCCATTCCGAGATATATTGCCATGCAACTCCCACCGTTCCTTCTCATGAATTGTGCCGTCACTCTCATATTGCCATTTCATGATCGTAAGATAGCTAGCGAGATGTTTCAATGGCATACGCCATGCTAGATCGTTGCACATCCCGGTACACTGCCGGAGGCATTTCCTATGGAGTCATCATCATTGTGATCTTTGAGCTGTGAGTAAATAAAAGTGTGATGATCATCGTTATTAGAGCATTGTCCCATGTGAGGAAATAAAAAAAATAGGCCAAAGAGCCCAAAAACAAAAAAAAGAGAAAAGAAAAGAAAAGAAAAAAGAGAGGCCTAAGAGCCCAATTGAAAAAAAGAGAAAAAGAGAGAAGGGACAATGCTTATCCTTTTCCAAACTTGTGCTTCATGATAGCACCATGTTCTTCATGATTGAGAACTTCTTGCTTTGTCACTACCATATGCTAGTGGGAATCTTCATATTATAATTTGGCTTGTATATTCCAATGATGGGCTTCCTCAAAATTGCCCTAGGTCTTCGTGAGCAAGCAAGTTGGATGCACACCCACTAGTTTTCCTTTTGAGCTTTCACATACTTACAGCTCTAGTGCATCCTTTGTATGGCAATCCCTACTCATTCACATTGATATCTATTAATGGGCATCTCCATAGCCTATTGATACGTCGAGTCAGTGTGACCATCTCCTCCTTTTTGTCTCACAACCACCACCACACTCTATTCCACCAATAGTGCTATATCCATGGCTCGCGCTCATGTATTGCGCGATAGTTATAAAAAGTTTGAGAAAGTAAGAGTGCGTAAATAATTACTTGGCCAATTCCGGGGTTGTGCATGATTTACATTAGTTGTGTGAGGATGATGGAGCATAGCCAGACTATATGATTTTGTAGGGATAACTTTCTTTGGCCTTGTTATTTTCAAAGTTCATGATTACTTTGCTAGTTTGCTTGAAGTATTACTGTTTTCATGTCAATACAAAACTATCGTTTTGAATCTTACAGATCTGAACATTCATGACACGTGAAAGAAGTTGCAAAGGAAAACTATGCTAGGTAGCATTCCACATCAAAAATTCATTCTTTATCGCTTCCCTACTCGAGGACGAGTAGGAGTTAAGCTTGGGGATGCTTGATACGTCTCCAACGTATCTATAATTTTTGATGGTTTCATGCTATTATCTTGTCAAACTTTGGATGTTTTGCATGCCTTTTATATATTTTTTGGGACTAACTTATTAACTCAGTGCCAAGTGCCAGTTCCTGTTTTTTCCATGTTTTTGACCCCTTTCAGAGGAGATTTTGAAACGGAGTCCAAACGGAAGAAAATCCCCGAAAAGATTTTTTCTGGAACGGAAGATCGGGAAGCTTGGGAGCCAAGGCAGGGGAGCCTAAGGGGCCCCAGAAGCCCCCACCCCGCGGCCAGGGGGGCGTGCCATCCAGGCTTGTGGGCCCCCTCGACGCCCTTTGCCCTAGGTCTTTCGCCTATATATTCCCATAAATTCCAGAAAAAATCGAGGAGATCATCGCAATCACTTTTCCGCCGCCGCAAGCTTCTGTATCCGCAAGATCCCATCTGGGGCACGTTCTGGTGCCCTACCGGAGGGGGGATTCGGACACGGAGGGCTTCTTCATCAACACCATGACCTCTCCGATGATGCGTGAGTAGTTCACCATAGACCTACGGGTCCATAGCTAGTAACTAGATGGCTTCTTCTCTCTCTTGGATCTTCAATACAAAATTCTCCATGATCTTCATGGAGATCTATCTGATGTAATCTTCTTTTGCGGTGTGTTTGTCGAGATCCGATAAATTGTGGATTTATGATCAGATTATCTATGAATCTTATTTGAGTTTCTTCTGATCTCTCTTATGCATGATTTCATATCCTTGTAATTCTCTTCGAGTTGTGGGTTTTGTCTGGCCAACTAGATCTATGATTCTTGCAATGGGAGAAGTGCTTGGTTTTGGGTTCATACCGTGCGGTGACCTCATCCAGTGACAGAAGTGGTAGCGAGGCACACGTCGCGTTGTTGCCATCAAGGGTAAAAAGATGGGGGTTTGATCATTGGTTTGAGATTATCCCTCTACATCATGTCATCTTGCTTAAGGCGTTACTCTCTTCATCATGAACTTAATACACTAGATGCATGTTGGATAGCGGTCGATGTGTGGAGTAATAGTACTAGATGCAGAAAGAATCGGTCCACTTGTCTCGGACGTGATGCATATATGTATGGTCATTGCCTTAGATATCGTCATGTCTTTGCGCGGTTCTATCAATTGCTCGATAGTAATTTGTTCACCCACCTAACACTTGCTATTTTGAGAGAAGCCTCTAGTGAACACTATGGCCCCCAGGGTCTACTCCACACCATATTTTTAGCCTTACACTTTTTACTTCGTTGCACTTTCCGCCTTCAGATCTCACTTTGCAAACAATCTTGAAGGGATTGACAACCCCTTTGAAGCATTGGGTGCAAGCTTGTTTGTGTTTGAGCAGGTACTCTAGACTTGACGAGACGCTCCTTCTGGATCGATACCTTGGTTCTCAAACTGAGGGAAATACTTACTGCTCATGTGCTGCATCACCCTTTCCTCTTCAAGGGAAAAACCAACACAAGCCCAGCCTCTGTCAACGTGTCAATTTCTAGCGCTGTCGTTTGTGGGATAGCATCGACCATAACGAGGAGTCTTTTGTTTTTCTTAGTCCCCCCTTTAAGTGGGCCGACCATATCCAGACCCTAGACCGCAAAGGGCCACATGATAGGGGGGCATGTGGCTTTGATTCGCAAAGAGTTGACACCCCGCACAATGTTGAACAAGCGCGTGGGCGTCCTCTCGGTCCATAAGCCAGAAGAAACCTACTCGAAAAGCCTTGTTGACCAGGGCCGAGCTGCTGCATAGTGACCGCCCGTACCGGCGTATACTTCGCCAAGAAGCTGCCTTCCCTCCTCCTCGGATATGCATCACTGGAGGACTCCTGTGGTGCTCTTTTTATATAGCTCGCCTTCATGGACCTTGTAAGACTTTGATCGGCGGATGATATGTCGCGCCTCGGCCTGGTCATCCGGGAGTTCCTTGCGAAGGAGGTAAGCAAGGAAGGGTTTGGTCCATGCCACAATTACTATCATGACCTCATGGTCTCAGGGGTTTTATTCAATTGAAGTTTCGTCGATGATTTTATCGTCCTGCTTGGTTGTAGGTGGTATAACCTGCTCTTCACCATCGGCTCCTGTGCTACCCATTTTGTCATGTCGTACTACAATTGGCTTGAATATCCATTATAGGAATATGTTGCTGGGGACGGGGTCGCGCTTTGCACCTAAGCGGGTGAGAACATCCGCAGTTTGGTTATTGTCTCTTGAGACGTGGTGGAATTCAAGCCCCTCAAATTGTGTTGATATCTTGAGTACGACGTTTCTATAAGCTGTCATCTTCAGAATTTTTGCATCAAACTCGTCGTTGATTTGCGAGATAGCAAGGTTAGAGTCTCCTCGTACCTCGAGCCATTGGATGCCCATTGAGCCTACCATCCAGAGACTGTGTAATAGCGCCTCGTACTCTGCTACGTTATTCGAGTCAGCATACATGATCTGTAGCATGTACCGAACATTATCCCTGGTAGGGGATGTGAGAATCACTCCAGCCCCCAGACCAGCGAGAGTTTTGGACCAGTCAAACTACATGGTCCAATGAGCATAAGTGTTATACTCTCTAGGGAGTTCGGCCTTAGTCCATTCAGCGACGAAGTCGGCCAAGACTTGAGATTTTATAGCTTGTCGTGGTTTGTAGGTAATCTCAAATGGCAGGAGATCGATGGCCCATTTGGCAATTTTGACGGTGGCGTCCTTATTTTTAACGATATCATTCAATGGTACTTCCGAAGTCAGAGTGAACGCACATTCCTGGAAATAGTGTCTAAGTTTGTGTGATGTCATAAACACTGTGTAAGCAATTTTTTGGTAGTGCGGGTATATGGTTTTGCATGGGGTGAGTACCTCGGATACGTAATAGACCGGCTTATTTGTAGTTGTTGACCCTCAACTTCTTGTTCTACGGCGAGTACCGCGCTCACCACTTGATTGGTGCCTGAAATGTATAGCAACATTGGATCTGTTGTGAAGGGTGCTTCTAAGATGGCGTTACTAGCCAGTATCGCCTTGATCTCCTCTAGAACCGGTGTGGCCTCATCAGTCCATTTGAAGTTCTTAGTTTACTTCAGCAACCTATAGAGCGGGAGGGCCTTCTCACCGAGGCGAGAAATAAATCGGCTTAAGGCGGCCATACAGCCTGCCAGCTTTTGGACGTGATGTAGCTCTGTTGGAATGGCGAGTTATGACAATGCTTGAATTTTGGCTGGATTAGCATCGATTCCTTTATGCGACACTATAAACCCGAGGAGTTTGCCGGCTCGGACTCCAAAGACACACTGATCCGGATTAAGCCATATATCGTATGCCCGTAGGTTGGCGAAGGCTTCCGTGAGGTCGTCTGCCAGCTGGCTAACGTATCTGGTACGACCACATCATCCACGTATGCCTCCACAATTTTGCCGATCTGTTTCACCAAGCATGTTTGGATCATGCGCTGGTAAGTGGCGCCCGCGTTTTTAACCGGAATGGCATTGTGTTGAAGCAGGATGGCTCGTAGGGTGTTATAAAGGCGGTTGTGGACTGATCGGATTCCTTCATTTTGATCCGATGGTATCCAGAGTAGGCGTCGAGGAAACACAAGGAGTGGTGTGCGGCTGTCGCATCGATAATTTGGTCTATCTGAGGTAACGCAAAAGGATCCTTAGGGAACGCTTGTGTAAGTCTTCGAAATCGACACATAGCCGCCAAGATTGGTCCTTCTTTGGTACCATGACCAGGTTTGCCAATCAGCAGGATGTTTAATGTCTCTAATGAACCTAGCTTCCACGAGCTTGGCAAGTTCTTCACATAGCTTGACGCTTTGGTTCAGAAAATAGACGCACGGCCTGCTTGGCAGGCTTGAAGCCTTTGATTATGTTCACAATGTGTTCCTCCAACCCACGAGGGATTCGTGGCATGTCTGAGGGGTGCCAGGCAAATATGTCCCAATTTTCGCACAAGAAGACACATAGTGCTTCGTTGATTGCGAGCTCCAGTTGGGCTCCGATGGACGTTGTCTTATTAGGGTCTGTTGGGTGTACCACAAACTTGACAATCTCGTCCGCAGGTTTGAAGGATGTGGACTTGGACCGCCCGCCGAGGATCACGTCATCTTTCTCCACCACGGCACATAGTGTTGTGAGTTCCTTTGCGGTGAAGGTCTCGGCTAGTACCTCCAAGGCTAGGGATGACATTTTGTTTTTAGCTCGAGGGGCTCTGTTGGAGTCACTGATCACTATGATTACGCCATTTGACCCTGGCATTTTGAGCTTCATGTACCCATAGTGCGGTATGGCTTGGAATCTTGTGAAGGCTTCGTGTCCCAATAGGGTGTGGTAACCACTGTGAAATGGGACGATATGAAAGACGAGCTCTTCAGATTGGTAGTTCTCGAGTGTACCGAATACTACGTTGAGCGTAACTCGTCCGATGCAGCGGGCCTCTCTCCCGGTGACAATACCCCGGAAGGTTGTTGTGCTTATCTCGATTCGACATCGGTCGAACTACATTTTTGCAAGTGTGTCCTCAAAGACGAGGTTGAGGCCACTGCCCCCGTCCATTAGCACGTTGTTGAGTCTGAAGCCATCGATTATGGGGTTCAATACTAAGGCCTCAGGTGTCCGGCCTGTGCTAGCCGTCGGCTCGTCGCCTTGGTCAAAAATAATTGGTGTGTTCGACCATGGATTTGCCGGCATAACATGTTGGATTTGATGGAGCTCCCGACAGGCTCTCTTTCTCTGATTCTTTGAGGTAAATGTCTCGTAGATCGTTAAGATTTCTCTACAGTTATCCGACGGCACCATTGATCGGTCCTCCGTGGGTGTTGCCTTGAGGATGCTCTCCCCACTTTTTGCGACCTGCCTGCCGACCCAGCATGCTCGAAGGCTACGGATGGAGCTTGATTCGGGCAGGGCACAGTGTATGGGGCATGGCCTGTCCAGTAGTACCTTCGACGACCGTCCTGTTCCTTGTCCATGTTCTCCTCATTGACTGTCCGGACATGACCAGCCCCGTGAGCGGGGGTGTGCGTTTTGTCCGGATTTGTCTCATTTGCTCAGTAAGGCTGGGATCATTGCACATTTTCTGTATTTGCCAAGTGCTTTCCATGGTGCGGTATTTCAGCACTAGGCTTGATAGCTCGGTGAGGGTACGAATCCGCCGACGGGAGAGGGCGTTGAGGATGCCCTCATCGCGGCAATGATGTCGGAAGGTGATAATAAGCTCCCGTTCGTCGCGGCCCATAGTCCTATTGTTGAGGAGGAATCTAACCCAGAAGTGATCTACTGATTCCCCTGGCCGCTGCGTGACATCACATGGGAGTGATAAACCAAACTCTTCCGCTTTATGCTCGAGTTGGGTGGTGGGTTGGAAAAGATTTTGAGTTCCGTGAGTTGTAGGTTGGAGATCTCGGTGGCAGCATCCCGGGCTGGGTCGCGCACTCGATCAGCCACTATCCTCGAAGCATTGCCGGGGCGAGATAGATACGCCGGATTATTGAGTAAGTCCGGATGATCTTTGACTGGGACACATATTGTTTTTAATTTCGGTGGCCGTTGCACGGAGTCCTTAACCAGGCACTAGATAATGTTGATCACGCATGTGATGGGCGGGAAGGGAATTTCCCTATCATCGGGTCTGAGCCTGATATGATTGTAGATCGTAGCTAGATTGTTTATCGCGCTCATGGCTTGGACCTGGTTGAGTAGTTCGAGTAGTGCCGGGGTTTCGGTGGAGTTCGTGCCGCCTGTGAGTTCGGGGTTGGCCCGCATCACTGGTGCTCCAGCGGCGCTCGAGGTCACCTCGGAGGAGTAATCGGCTGAGACGAGTTCGGGTGTGTTGAACACACCGGTCTCTAAGGACGGACTAGGGGTGAAGGTCGTCCCAGTGGTGAGATCCGCGGTTTCAGAAGCCGAAGCATCGGGACCAACAGGTTCCTTGAAAGGATCTAAAAGTCTTGTTAACACATGGTCTCCCCAGGGGTCAGTGGTGAACTCCACGCTCCCGAACCTGACTTCCTAACCGGGGGTAAAATTCCCGACATGGCCAAGGTAGACGGCCGGATTGGCGTGCAGAACAACGCTTCCAAATGCCAAGATCTGTCCAGGGACGAAAACATCTTTGTTGAGGATCTCCTCACTACTGACTAAGCTTACCATCGATCCTTCCGGCAATACAATCAGTGGAACTCTCAATGAAAGCACCAGTGTCAGTGTCAAAACCGGTAGATCACGTGTAGGGGGTCCCAAACTATGGACCTTGGATCGATGGGCTACAGGAAAGAAGGGGAGACAGTATTTACGCAGGTTAGGGCCCTCTCGAGGAGGTAAAACCCTACGTCATGCTTGATTATATTGATGTGGATGATGATTACACAGTTGATCTACCTCGAGATCGTATGAGCTAAACCCTAGATGAGTTAACTTGCCTACATGGACGATGACCCCCAGTTTATATAACCACCACGGGATCTAGGGTTACATACAATCGACCTAGTCTACTTTACTTGGATGCCATGCCGGTCTTCGGTGCTTTCCTCCTTGAATACGAGCTGACAACACAACCCGGCCTCCAATTAGTACGACCCATTAGGTTGGCCTCTTCATAGCAAGCCGACTACCCGAGGACCTCTTAATCCCGTAATCCCTCACACTACACACACAAACTCTAACATAGCACTTCATCAAGCATGGTGCAATAATATGAAATGATTATATGATGCCATGATGCAAAATATGAATGATGATAGTCATGAAGCACAATTTTATTAAACCCAGCACATGAGGGCAAGCTTGTATGGTTGAACATGGAGTACAATACAAATAAGGCAAGGGGTGCACTTGGGCTGTTACACACGAGGGCCTCCCATACTTCAGAAGCGAGGGAAGAATGATAACATGGGCGAGGGGCCTTCCCTACATGCATCTCTTGTAAATGTATTCATTTTTATTCTAGTTCGAGTATTCGTGTCTTCATGGCTTTTTTGTTTGATTTGTAGTTGATATCCAATCGAGAAAAAATGGTTGAGTAGAAGGAGCAACATCTACCATATTCGACCATTTCATTCTTCCTACTTTCTTTCTTATCGACTACGAACATTGATGATCTTTGTGCAAGCCTATTGTAATGCCCCAGATGTAACCCCTGCCATTTTGGGAACCTTTCCTATTTTGGAAACCATGTTGAGATGTTATAGAGTTATCATTTCATGTGGCTTTAATTTGTGTCTTCATCTTGCATCATGGCATTCATTGCATTCATGGCAATCCCATTATGTTGATGTTGCTTGATCATCATGAGTCTCATGTGATTATGAATGCTAGCGTGCTTGTATTGATGTTGTGGTGTTCTCAAAAACAGTGGGGTTTCAAACAAGGTTTCAAAAAACCCCTTATCTATTAATATTTGAACTTATGAATCAACTTTGTTAAAACCTGTTCTAAAATGTTGATCATTTAGTGTTTTATCTTATGATTCAGGGCTATTGTCTTAGGGTTTTAAAACTTAAGTCATATGGGGTTCTTTTTTACAAAACAGCTAATTAAACCCTGTTTTGATTTTAATTTAGTTGCTCCAAAAATCAGTTTTGTATTTTATTTAAATAGGGCATAATTCCCTTATGCCCTAAGTATTTTTATTTTATTTTCTTCAAACCCCTATGTGGCAGTGTGCATTTAAGTCTGGGTGTTGCTTATTTTAAAAAGGAAACCCCCCCTCATTTTATTTTCTTCGGCACGCGCTAGATAGCAAGTGGGCCAGCTAACTTTCCCTGGCCCATCTCCTCCTTTCCCCCGCGCAAGCCCGCTCGCCTCTCCTTCTTCCTCCTCGTTGTCGTCACCCTGTACGACTCCACCTCCACCACCGATCCTTTCCCTCTTCGATTCGGCGGCTCCAAGCCTGCATCCCGAGGCATTTAAGCAGCCACGCGCCCCCCTCGCAACCCTAGCTCCACTTCCCCCCTCCTCTCTCTCTCCCTGGCGCCGTCATAAGGCGTTCCCAAGCTCTCCATCGCCATGGGTTGCTCTTGTTGAGGTCGTCGCCGGCAGATCGCCGCCTCGCCTTCTTCCCTGACCGAACCAGGAGGTAGCGGAGGGTCTACGCGTTCCCTTTTCGCGAAGATCCGGCGTCGGTACCTCCTTCCCCAATGTCCACGACGACCGGCTCCTTCCTCTTCCCTCCGGCGAGCTCCTTCAGTCCGGCTCGTCGCTCTGCTTCATCTCCAGCGACACGTTACCTCTCTGACCCCTAGGTGAGCAGCACACCGCTCCCCTCCGCCTTCCCCTTCCCTCCATAGACGCTCGCGCCGCGCCGTCGCCGGCGTTGCTCTGTCGCGCAGAGCAGCAGCAACTTCAATGCAGTAGATAGGATGTCCATCGCGCCGCCATCATGGTTAACCTCCCGGCGAGTTCGAGGCGGGAATGGAACCCCTGGGGTTCCCTCCCCCCCCCCACCCACAAGCGTCATGTAACCGATTCGTCGCCATAGGGCTACCGGGGAGCCTCCCCTATTCCGGCCGCCGCTGGTCTGCAGTCGGAGCAGAGGGGGATGCTCAAAAGAGCAACTCCCCCCTTTGTGTTAAGAACCGTAAGCGTAGCAGGGTGGTAGGGGTGTGATTTTGCACCAGGGAGGTCCTGGGTTCGATCCCAGCATCTCCCCCTTTTTATTTTCTTTTCCTTTTGCTAATTTGTTTTCTTTTTGCTTTTAAATCCTCGCAGGGTGTTGTTTAGTATTTTAGTGATGCTTAGGAGATTTGTACCATGCATGTTCATGTGTGTATGTGTTTATGTGTGTATGTGTGCATGAGTTTGTGTGTGTAGGTTGGAGATGTGTGTGTATGTGTGTATGTGTTACACGCACACACTTGTGCAAGTATGCACAAACACATGAGTGTGCATATCCACATATAGTGGGTGTTTCATTTATGTGTGTGTGCTCATGTGTGTGTGTAGGAGTAGGTTGATGTGCTCATAAGTGTGTGTGCTCAAATGCATGTGTATGTGAGAGCACATGAGTGTGTGTGTGGATGAACACATCACACTTGAGGTTATTTATGTATGTGATGCTATGCCTAGCTAGTTTGATCTTGTCCTAGTGCAAGTGCATGTGTAGGTGATGCATCAGACAAGTTTTACATGTGTCTAATAGGCAATTGTAGCTCATGTGATTCTAGGTGGTATTTTCGAGCAAGTTTTGTGCCTCGATGTTACATGCAAGTACCCATGTATTATATATGATTTTTGGGTAGAATCATACCTGGAATCCATTGGTGCAATCAGATTTCACTTTAGAGCAACTTCATAAAACTGTCATTTTCTTTCATGATGCCATGTTTAGTGCTTTGTATTAGATGGTGCCTTGACCCTTTGAGGATGAATCCTTGATGTAGTGGTAGTGGGTGAACCACTCTACGGCATGGGGTATTTTTTTTGTTCTTATGAATTTCTATGCACCTATTGTGCCTTGTCGAAGTTGACACTTTGCTGAAACTGACAGATTGTGAAACCTTGTGATTTTCACCAAGTCTGGGAATCAGATGTTATTTTCTTCCCTTGTTGTCTTGGATGAATTAGCTCCTGTGTTGGGAATCAGCTCATGCAACAAACTAAAGTTTGTGAGCTTTTGTGCTTGTCTAGCACCCTATTAAATTCCATGCTTATTCACTTCATGTAGATATCATTTTGGAGGCTGCCAAAATGCTTCAGAGCATAAGCAACTGGTGAAAAGATTTTCACTAAGTCCCAGAATCTGTAATATTTTGTCCAAGTTTGTGTCCATAGATCTGCTCATGGGTGACTCCTTTGAATTATGGATTTTCACTAAGTCCCAGAATCTGTAATATTTTGTCCAAGTTTGTGTCCATAGATCTGCTCATGGGTGACTCCTTTGAATTAACTTCTTGTTCAGGGTTGTAGAGATTTTGGATGGCTTTTGCCTCATATCTTGTTTGGATCATTTAGATGGTTGTAGCTACTTTAAATATTGTAGACAAACTGCTATGATGCTGTTGAAAAACAGATTGCATGTTTTTGTTGATTTGAAGCTTGTGTGGTCATTGTTGATGGTGTGGTGTGTTCCCATGCACCACCCCTCTTATATTTGGTTGCTTGATCATGTGGCAACCTGGTAACACCAGGAGAGTGCCATTGGAGTGTGTTTGTGGCTGATTTGAACCGTGGGTCTCCATAACTTGTTTCGTAGTTTCCGGTTGATCCGTAGCTCCGTTCTCTACGTTCTTTATATGCTTTTGCATCGTTTTCTTGTGATGCACATGTTCCTGCCATCTTCATGCATGTCAAGGTAACTTAATATGAGGTTCTGTCCAGAATTCAATTAACTCAACTAATGCATATCAAAGTGACTAGAATAGTGATGCATGCTTCCTTCTTCACACATGCATCATATTGCTTGTTGCATTATGTTGTGTTGGTGTTCTTTGGATGTTATCTTATCTTGGATAGCATCGGGATCAGAGAGCAAGTACGTAGATTCTGGAGTGTACGTGCAGGAAGATCAAGAGCAGTTCCAAGCTGAAGACATCACAGGCGAGATGACCGTGACCTTGATACCGTATCTCGCTTTGTTATGCTTAGAATCATGTTTCCTTCGATACATGCTCGCTGCCTACCACTTGAAGTATGTCACATATCTTTTCCATAAACCCCAAACACCTCCCCCTCCTATCAAATGTTGTTTGGCTAAGTAGGCTTGCTCAACTTCTAATGAGTAGCTTTGCTAGTTGCAGGTGCCAGCTGTCTCATGTGTTAACATTAGTATTTTGATATCACTATGTTTACAATGCTATTTAATTAATGCACCTATATACTTGGAAAATTACGGAAGGGCTAGCCTTTTGCCGGGTGATTTGTTCCATTGTTGCCGCCTTAGTTTCTGTTACCGGTGTTTGTTTCGATAACTGATCGCTCCTAACACGTTCGGGGTTGTTATGGGGACCCCCTTGATAAATCATGTAGTGTTAAGGCTCGTCCGGCAGGACCCAACATTGGTTTTAATCTTCTAATCACCTAGTAATAATTTGCATAGGGAATAGCTACCCCGAGGATTTAATCAACAACCCGGGCCAGTGCTCCCCATGAGTGTTGTTCCAAACTAGAGCACCGTGCGGGGCCAATCCGGGGCAACTCGGGTGATTTCTATCAGGCCACCGTAAGCTTCGCTTATCCGGCGTGTCCTGAGACTGAGATACACGGCTCTTATCGGGGTCGTCGACATGTTGGGAGGTCCTGCCACATTTGTCTTACCTTAGTGATATATCTTGCGTATAGGAATCCCGGTGAAACTTTGGGTCTCCTCAAAGTTGAGGTTTTCCTCTAAGGAATCTGACGAGATCACGAGTTTCGTGATAGAGGATTACTTTGTGGCCCGTGGCAGTTTGTGATGGACTAGTTGGAGCACATCCTGCAGGGTTTAATCTTTCGGAAAGCCGTGCCCGCGGTTATGTCGCAAACATGGATATTTTGTTAACATCCGGTTCTAGACAACTTAAAGTAACTCTACTAAGACTGTCAACTGAGTGCGTAACCGTGATTGTCTCCTTCAAAGCCCACTCTTCGATCGGGAACATGGTGGGCTTATGTTTGACGTAAGTAGGTGTTCAGGATCACTTAGTGATCATCTAGTCTTCGATCGCTCACGTAGACCACCATATTATTACTTTGATCATCGTAAGTTAGCTACCATATATGCTTAGGTTGCTGCAAACCCATACACTAAACCTTCCTCACCTAAGAACTTGACTAGATTTAGTACCAATGTCATTAGATTGTTGAGTCCTCGTGGCTCACAGATTACTAGAAACCCCAACAGGTACAGGTATGCCCGACGCGGGAGATCCTGATGACAACCAGCTGAAGTGGGAGTTCGATGAGGACTCTGGCCGTCTGTATGTGAACTATCCGGAAGACTGAGACCGTGGTCGTGATCGTGGGCTAGCATACGGGATCTATTAGATCATGAGTTTTTCTGTTTAAGTCTGTAGCTGGACTTGCTGCTACTCTGAATAGTGTGTGTCTCTAAGCTATATGATATATTCTTAACATATGGCAAGTGTATGCCCTACTTGTTAATCTTTAATTATGTATTGTGATGATTACCCCGTTTGCGAAACACGTAGATGTGCCCCTTCCCCTTTTGAGGCCTCGCCCCTAAATAAGGAAAGGGCCGCATCTTAGTCGTTAGAACTTGGTATCAGAGCCTTATGACCATAGGAGGCTTTGTGTGATCGAACTTGGCCGAGTCGAGTCTAGTAAAATGTTTTGATTCTTAGTTATATCGGAGAGTAGGTTTCTTTTTTCTCCTCTTCTATGCTCTGGTGAGGTTCTCGACTTAGGAAATCTTAATTCTACTCCTCTTCTCACTCAAAAAAATTTAGGATCACGCGGGTATTTTGGAATCTATATGATATCGATCTGACGGAATTCTGTCTTGGTGCCTCCGGTCTGACTTGATTTCTTTCGGGGAATTGAGCTCCAGGGGATTCTTGTGCACATCGCCATCATTCAGATTTCTTAGTATCTCAGGACGGAGGATGTTTGTAATTTCTTCAATACTAGTTGTGACGAGAGGAGTCCGGCTTCCCCAGTACTTGTGCAGAGAGTTCCGGATGTATCGCCACACTTTGTATCATTGTGATTACGCGGGTTTGTAGTAGTCAAAGGTCCGAGGGACTGGTTATGTGTTGACGGATGTGATACACTGGACGGGTTAGTATAGGAGTTGTGTGACATATTACTCCTTGTATCCGTGTACCTGATTGCATGACCAGATATTTTGGGAATTCATAGGTGGGATATCAAGTAGTGACTTATAGGACAATCTTCCTACAGATGCATGATGTGAGGTTGGGATTCGACATTCAGTGGGTACGTTTGTTCACGGTCGTCTTACATCGGTTCTCATTGTGTCTTAAAGAGTCCTTGTAGCTTGCTACGACTCGGGGATGCTTCGTAAGTCATCTGCACTGCCTTGCACAGGATGGCTATTGTAAATTCGAGCTCGTGCGATCATATCCATGAAGATATTGGATGGAATCTCTGCCATATGTTTGTTTCGAGCAGTTCTAGTTCATACTTGGTTTTTAAGTGGTCTTAATCAGATTTTGTCGACAGTCACTTTGAGGAAGCATTCTTACTATTTTGTTCGAGTGCAATTGCTAATATTCTTGTTCAGATATTCCTGCCTTTTGATTCAACTTTACCTTCAATGTTATTCTCTTGTCTAATGTGTTGTCCGTCTTCAGGATGGCTCCACCAACTCGTCAGAATCCGTGTCGCGGGGGTACTGATGTTCTGCCACCACCCCCTCTGCCACCTCCTCTGCCGCCTCCTCCTACAGAGGCTTGGCCAGCGGTGATGGCTGCAACAAATGCTAACACCCAGATCTTAATCCAGCTGTTGCAAGAGAGGACCAATCAGCAGCAGGGCAATTTCAACCATGGTGGTAATCAGTTTGCATCTCTGAGTCAATTCCTAGCAAACCAGCCGAACACCTTCACGTCATGTGATCAGCCGTTTGACGCTGAGGACTGGATTCGGGACATGAACAAACACTTTGAGTGCAGCAATGTCCGTCCAGAAAACTTCGTCAAGTTTGCAACGTTTCAGCTCAAGGGGCACGCGTCAGTTGAAGGACTCCAGGGGTGGCAGATTGATCAGTTGGGATTAGTTATGCATGCAGAGATTTCAGGTCTCACGATATCCCGTCTAGCTTTGTGGAGGAGATGCGTGAGAAGTTCAGACGCTTGAAGCAAGGTGGTTCTTCTTTTTACAAGTACAACGTCGAGTTTCATGAGCTGGCTCGATATCCCTTGCAGGACATTCCAGATCAGAAGAGCAAGATCTATCAGTTCAGAGGTGGTCTGAGAGAGGACTTGCAGCTAGCCCTCGCCTTGCACGATCTCGATGAGTTTTATAAGTTCTATAACTTGGCTCTCACAGCTGAGGCAGCTTTGCTCAGGGTGGAGAATTCGAGGAAGCGTTTCAGAGAGTCCAGTTTGTCGCCCTCAACTCAGGTGGTTCCGAAGCAGCAGAAATACTGGGTGTCTCCTCCTCCTCCTCGGCAGACTCAGCAGTACAAGAAATTAGGTGGTCGTGGTTCTTCCCAGCCACCCAACCCAGCTTTCTAGCAGAGGTTTCAGTGGCAGAAGCAAGGGAATCCTCAGGTGCAGTTCTGTCAGCCGGCAGATGTTACTTGTCACAAGTGTGGGCAGAAAGGTCACTATGCCAACAAGTGCACCTCTCATCTGCGTCTTCCACCTCCTCCTCCAGGGAAGCCTCCAAGCAATGCCATAGTGAAGTTCAACCCCAGGTCTGCGAGAGTCAATATGGTGAATGCAGCTGAAGCAGACAACTCCTCAGACGTGATTATGGGTAATCTCTCAGTTAATGATTTTCCTGCAAAAGTATTGTTTGATTCTGGTGCTTCGCATTGCTTTATGTCAAAGTCATTTTTCATCAAGCATGATTTCCCCATTGCAAATTTGGATAGACCTTTGGGTGTTGTTTCTCCGGGTGCGCAGATGAGGTCAAATTCTGTGGTTCCTGGTGTCTGTGTCAAGATGGGTGATTATGCTTTTCTGGCATCTCCGTATGTCTTAGGTAACTATGATATTGATTTGATCCTTGGAATGGATTGGTTGGCTATGAACAAGGTGTCTATTGATTGTGAAGCCAAAGAAGTGAAGCTAACTCATTCTTCGGAGGACGTGATTATCTTCACATCGCGTGATGACATGGTCCGTCAGTTTTCCTTGAGTGAGAAGGGTGAGATCTCTCCAATTTCGCAAGTCCCAGTGGTCTGCGAATATGAAGATGTTTTTCCGGAAGAACTGCCAAGAATGCCTCCGCACCGAGCAGTTGAGTTCATAGTTGAGCTTGAACCTGGTACTGAGCCTGTGTGTAAACAGTCGTACAAACTGGGTCCAGAAGAGCTAAAGGAGATGAAGAAATAACATGATGAGCAAGAGCATCTGGGTCTGATCAGACCAAGATCATATCCTTGGGGCTGTGGAGTTCTTTTCGTCAAGAAGAAGGATGGTACGGAACAACTCTGTGTCGATTGCCGTCCATTGAATAAGAAGACGATCAAAAACAAGTATCCACTTCCTAACATCAATGAGTTGTTTGAGCAATTGAAAGGGACTAAGATCTTCTCGAAGCTTGATCTTAGGATGGGTTATCATTAGATTCGCATTCGCGAAGAGGACATTCCAAAGAATGCTTTCAGAAAAAGCTTTGGCTCGTATGAGTACACGGTGATGTCTTTCGGTATGGCCAATGCTCCGACGACCTTCTGTCGGATGATGAATTGTAACTTCTCCCCATTCAAGAATGAATTCGTCTTGTTGTATCTTGATGATATTCTGGTCTTTTCGGAAACTGAGGAAGAGCATGAAGAACATCTCAGGCTTGTGCTTGATAAGCTAAGAGAGCATAAGTTCTATGCTAAGTTTTCCAAATGTGAGTTCTGGTTGAAAGAAGTTGTCTACCTTGGGGACATCATATCTGCCGAGGGCATCAAAGTTGATCCGTCAAAGGTGCAGGCCATTGTTGAGTGGGAACCTCCGCAAAATGTGAAGCAACTTCGAAGCTTTGTCGGGCTTGCAAGCTATTGTAGAAGATTCGTTGAGAATTTCTCCAAGATTGCTAAGCCTCTCTCAAATCTTCTTCAGAAGGGTGTGAAGTATGTCTTGTCTCCATAGTGTCAGTTGGATTTCGACACACTCAAAGAGAAGCTCACTTCTACTCCAGTCTTGGTTCCTCCTGATGACTCCAAACCTTATCAATTGTTCTGCAACGCCTCTCTTCAAGGTCTTGGTGCAGTGTTGATGGAAGACAAGAAAGTGGTAGCTTATACCTCGAGGCAGTTGAAGCCAAGTGAGAAGAATTACCCCACTCATAATCTTGAGTTAGCGGTAGTGGTACATGCTCTGATGACTTGGAGACACCTCTTGTTGGAAAGAAAGGTTGAAGTGTTCACCGATCACAAGAGTCTCAAGTACATCTTCACCCAGCCTAACCTCAATCTTCGGCAAACTCGTTGGGTGGAGATGCTCCAAGATTTTAATCCGAGTGTTGAGTACACTCCAGGCAAAGCTAATGTTGTGGCAGATGCTTTGAGCAGGAAGGCTTACTGCAACAGTCTCATTCTGAAGCCTCTCCAGCCTGATCTTTGTGAATCTTTCAGAAAGCTCAACTTTCAGTTAGTACCTTAGGGATTTCTTGCTAATCTTCAGATTTCTCCTACCTTGGAAGACCAGGTCCGACAAGCTCAACTTCTTGATGCAATGGTGAAGAAGGTTAAGATTGGCTTGGAAAAGGGAGTTCCCAAATATAAGTGCTTCAGTGTTGATGACAGAGATACATTGTTCTTTGAGGATTGCCTTGTCGTTCCGAAAGGAGATCTCAGAAAGGTTATCATGGAAGAAGCTCATAACTCTCTTCTCTCGATACATCCATGAAGTTCCAAGATGTATCAGTATTTGAAACAGACCTTCTGGTGGACACGCATGAAGCGTGAAATTGCTCAGTTCGTAAATGAACGTGATGTATGTCAAAGGGTGAAAGCAGAGCATCAACGTCCAGCAGGTCTTTTGCATCCATTGCCCATTCCCGAGTGGAAGTTCGACCATATTGAGATGGATTTCGTCACCGGGTTTCCGAAGTCCAAGAAGGGTAACAATGCCATCTTCATCATCATCGACAAGTTGAGCAAAGTCGCTCATTTCCTTCCAGTCAACGAGTCTATCTCGGCATCTCAGCTTGCAGAGTTGTACACTTCGAGGATAGTCTCATTGCACGACGTTCCAATGCTAATTTCTTCGGATCGCGGAAGCATCTTTACTTCCATGTTCTGGGACTCATTTCAGTCTGCGATAGGTACTAAGATTCGATTCAGCACAGCCTTTCATCCTCCGACTAGTGGGCAAGTTGAGAGAGTCAATCAGGTCCTCGAGGATATGCTAAGAGCATGTGTCATTTCGTTTGGCATGAAGTGGGAAGACTGCCTACCTTTTGCTGAGTTTTCTTATAACAACAGCTATCAGGGAAGTTCAAGCAAAGCTCTGTTTGAGATTCTCTATGGCAGGAAGTGTCGTACCCCGCTCAACTGGTCAGAGACTGGCGAGCGTCATATTCTTGGGAATGACTTGATTGAAGAAGCAGAAGAAATGTATCGTGTCATTCGGGATAATCTCAAAGCAGCGCAGTCCCTCAGAAGAGCTACTATGACAGCAAGCATCGTGACATGGCTTATCAGCTCGATGACTTCGTCTATCTTAAAGTGTCTCCTATGAAGGGCACTCAGCGTTTTGGCATCAAAGGCAAGCTTGCTCCTCGTTTTGTTGGGCCTTTCAGAATTGATGGGAAGAGAGGCGACCTTGCATATCAATTAGAGATCCCATCAAACTTCGCAAATGTGCATGACGTGTTCCATGTCTCTCAGCTCCGGAGATGCTTCAAGACTCCCGAGTGCACAGTTGCTCTTCAGGATATCGACCTTCAACCCAACCTATCCTACCGTGAGCATCCAGTTGCAGTTATTGAGACGACTGAGCGCAAGACCCACAATAAGTCAATCAAGTTTCTCAAGGTGCATTGGTCACATCATTCCAATAAAGCGGCCACTTGGGAGTGCGAGGATCACCTCCGTTCCGAATTTCCAGAGTTCATTCAGTCCTAGTTCTCGGGTCGAGATCTTCTTGTAGTGTGGGAGAGTTTGTAATGCCCCGGATCTAACTGTTGCCATTTCGGGAACCTTTCCTATTTTGGAAACCATGTTGTGATGTCATCGAGTTATCATTTCATGTGGCTTTAATTTGTGTCTTCTTCTTGCATCATGGCATTCATTGCATTCATGGCAATCCCATTGTGTTGATGTTGCTTGATCATCATAAGTCTCATGTGATTTTGAATGCTAGCGTGCTTGTATTCATGTTGTGGTGTTTTCAAAAATAGTGGGGTTTCAAACAAGGTTTCAAAAAACCCTTCTCTATTAATATTTGAACTTATGAATCAACTTTGTTTAAACCTATTCTAAAAATGTTGATCATTTAGTGTTTTATCTTGTGATTGAGGGGTATTGTCTTGGGGTTTTAAAACTTAAGTCATATGGGGTTCTTTTTTACAAAGCAGCTAATTAAATCCTGTTTTGATTTTAATTTAGTTGCTCCAAAAATCAGTTTGTATTTTATTTAAATAGGGCATAATTCCCTTATGACCTAAGTATTTTTATTTTATTTTCATCAAACCCCTATGTGGCAGTGTGCATTTAAGTTTGGGTGTTGCTTATTTTAAAAAGGAAACCCCCCTCGTTTTATTTTCTTCGGCGGCGCTAGATAGCAAGTGGGCCAGCTCTCTTTCCCTGGCCCATCTCCTCCTTCCCCCGCGCAAGCCTGCTCGCCTCTCCTTCTTCCTCCTCGTTGTCGTCACCCTGTACGACTCCACCTCCACCATCGATCCTTTCCCTCTTCGATCCGGCGGATCCAAGCGCGCATCCCGAGGCATTTAAGCAGCCAGCCCCCCACCCCTCGCAACCCTAGCTCCACTTCCCCCCTCCTCTCTCTCCCTGGCGCCGTCATAAGGCGTTCCCGAGCTCTCCACCGCCATGGGTTGCTCCTGTTGAGATCGTCGCCGGCGGATCGTCGCCTCACCTTCTTCCCCGACCGGACCAGGAGGTAGCGGAGGGTCTAGGCGTTCCATTTTCACAAAGATCCGGCGTTGATACCTCCTTCCCCGATGTCCACGACAACCGGCTCCTTCCTCTTCTCTCCGGCGATCTCCTCCAGTCCGGCTCGTCGCTCTGCTTCATCTCCAGCGACGGGTTACCTCTTTGACCCCTAGGTGAGCAGCGCCCCGCTCCCCTCCGTAGTCGCTCGCGACGCGTCATCGCCGGCGTTGCTCTGTCACACAGAGCAGCAGCAGCGTTAGTGCAGTAAATAGGATGTCCATCGCACCGCCGTCGTGGTTGACCTCCCGGCGAGTTCGAGGCGGGAATGGAACCCCTGGGGTCCCCCCCCCCCCCCCGCAAACGCCATGTAGCCGATTCGTCATTGTAGCGTTGCCGGGGAGCCTCCCCTGTTCTGGCCGCCGCTGGTCTGAAGTAGGAGCACAGGGGGATGCTCAAAAGAGCAACTCCCCCCTCTCTGTTAAGAACCGTAAGCGTAGGAGAGTGGTAGGGGTGTGATTTTGTACCAGGGAGGACCTGGGTTCGATCCAAGCATCTCCCCCTTTATATTTTCTTTTCCTTTTGCTAATTTGTTTTCTTTTTGCTTTTAAATCCTCGCAGGGTGTTGTTTAGTATTTTAGTGATGCTTAGGAGATTTGTACCATGCATGTTCATGTGTGTATGTGTTTATGTTTGTATGTGTGCATGAGTTTGTGTGTGTAGGTTGGAGATGTGTGTGTATGTGTTACACACACACACACACACACACTTGGGCAAGTATGCACAAACACATGAGTGTTCATCTCCACATATAGTGGGTGTTTCATTTATGTGTGTGTGCTCATGTGTGTGTGTATGTAGGAGTAGGTTGATGTGCTCATAAGTGTGTGTGCTCAAATGCATGTGTATGTGTGAGCACATGAGTGTGTGTGTGGATGAACACATCGCACTTGAGGTTATTTATGTATGTGATGCTATGCCTAGCTAGTTTGATCTTGTCCTAGTGCAAGTGCATGTGTAGGTGATGCATAGGACAACTTTTACATGTGTCTAATAGGCAATTGTAGCTCATGTGATTCTAGGTGGTATTTTCGAGCTAGTTTTGTGCCTTGATGTTACATGCAAGTACCCATGTATTATATATGATTTTGGAGTATAATCATCCCAGGAATCCATTGGTGCAATCAGATTTCACTTTAGAGCAACTTCATAAAACTGTCATTTTTTGTCATGATGCCATGTTTAGTGCTTTCTATTAGATGGTGCCTTGACCCTTTGAGGATGAATCCTTGATGTAGTGGTAGTGGGTGAACCCCTCTATGGCATGGGGTATTTGTTTTGTTCTTAGGAATTTGTATGCATCTATTGTGCCTTGTTAAAGTTGACACTTGGCTGAAACTAACAGATTGTGAAACCTTGTGATTTTCACTAAGTCTGGGAATCAGATGTTATTTTCTTCCCCTATTGTCTTGGATGAATTAGCTCCTGTGTTGGGAATCAGACCATGCAACAAACTAAAGTTTGTGAGCTTTTGTGCTTGTCTAGCCCCGTGTAAAATTCCAGGCTTGGTCACTTCCAATAGATATCATTTTGGAGGCTGCCAAAATGCTTCAGAGCATAAGCAGCTAGTGAAAATCTGTGATTTTCACTAAGTCCCAGAATCTGTAATATTTTGTCCAAGTTTGTGTCCATAGATCTGCTCATGGATGACTCCTTTGTATTAACTTCTTGTCCAGGGTTGTAGAGCTTTTGGATGGCTTTTGCCTCATATCTTGTTTGGCTCATTTAGATGGTTGTAGCTACTTTAAATATTGTAGAAAAACTGCTATGATGTTGTTGAAAAAAGGATTGCATGTTTTTGTTGATTTGAAACTTATGTGGGCTTTGTTGATGGTGTGGTGTGTTCCCATGCACCACCCCACTTATATTTGGTTGCTTGATCATGTGGGAATCTGGTAACACCAGGAGAGTGCCATTGGAGTGTGTTTGTGGCTGATTTGAACCGTGGGTCTCCATAACTTGTTTCGTAGTCTCCGGTTGATCCGTAGCTCCGTTCTCTACGTTCGTTATATGCTTTTGCATCGTTTTCTCGTGATGCACATGTTCATGCCATCTTCATGCATGTCAAGATAACTTAATATGAGGTTCTGTCCAGAATTCAATTAACTCAACTAATGCATATGAAAGTGACTAGAATAGTGATGCATGCTTCCTTCTTCACACATGCATCATATTGCTTGTAGCATTATGTTGTGTTGGTGTTCTTTGGCTGTTATCTTATCTTGGGTAGCATCGGGATCGGAGAGCGAGTACGTGGATTCTGGAGAGTACGTGCAGGAAGATCAAGAGCAATTCCAAGTTGGAGACATCACAGGCAAGATGACCGTGACCTTGATACTGTATCTAGCTTTGTTATGCTTAGAATCACGTTTACTTCGATACATGCTCGCTGCCTACCACTTGAAATATATGCCACCTGTCATTGCCATGAACCCCAAACACCTCCCCCTCCTAGCAAATGTTGTTTGGCTAAGTAGGCTTGCTCAACTTCTAATGGGTAGCTTTGCTAGTTGCAGGTGTGTTAGGGCGTATTTTATGCCTAAGTAATTTTGGTGATTGATGACAGTACCGCAAAGGACTAATCATGTGTGTTAAGATTTGAGATAACACATGTCAACGGCACAAGACGACTCGCCCCCTCTTTCCATGGAACAGAAGCACGGTGTACTCTACGATTCTCCTTTTTTGAGTCATATGAACACCGTACTATTAAGAGGGGACCCGTAGTGGAAAGGTTTGGGTGGAATCAATTTTGTACGCACACACTTTATCTCTTTTCCCCTTAGCTGCAACTTTGGAGTGGCTCCCGCCTCTGTTTTTATCTCATCTAAGCAAAAGGTCTCTCAGCGTTAGTACCGCTGTGCCTAGCGGTAGTACCTCTAGCCCTAGCGCTAGTATCACTAGCCCTAGCGGTTGTACCGTTAGTGCTGGCGGTAATACCGTTGTGCTGGCGGTAGTACGGCCCCTGGTCAGCGGTAGTACCGCTCCAGGAGCTTAGTACCGCCTTCCTAGCGGCTGTACTTCGTCGGACCTTTTTGCGAAGACTTTCTTGGCGGTGGTTGGCCCGGTGGTGCTTCTGCACTACCATGGGCCCAGCGGTAGTACCGCTGCAGCCAGCGGTAGTACCGCGAGGCTCGGGCTGTGAGTGGGAAAACGGTTGGATTCCCCCCCCACTATATAAGGGGTTCTTCTTGCTGTAGAACCCTACCTTTGACCCTCCCAAGCTCCATTGTTGCTCCCTAAGCTCAAAAGTGCCCGATCTCTCTCCCTAGCCAATCAAACTTGTTGATTCTTTAGTGATTGGTTGAGAAGGCCTAGATTTACACTTCCACCAAGAGAGAAGTTGATTCCCCCACCAATCCCTTGCAGATCTTGTTACTCTTGGGTGTTTGAGCACCCTAGACGGTTGAGATCACCTCGGAGCCACATTCCATTGTGGTGAAGCTTCGTGGTTTTGTTGGGAGCCTCCAAGGTTTGTGTGGAGTTTGCCCCAACCTTGTTTGTAAAGGTTCGGTTGCCGCCTTCAAGGGCACCTATAGTGGAATCACGGTACCTTGCATCGTGCGAGGGCGTGAGGAGAATACGGTGGCCCTAGTGGCTTATTGGGGAGCATTGTGCCTCCACACCGCTCCAACGGAGACGTACTTCCTGTCAAAGGGAAGGAACTTCGGTAACACATCCTCGTCTTCATTGGTTCCACTTGTGGTTATCTCTAACCTTTACTTCGTGTATGCTTATGTTGTTGTCTATCTCTTACTTGTCTTAGTTGTTCTTGTTGTTAGCATCATATATGTTATCCTCGTTGTTGCTATTTTAGTGAACCCGTATGTTGCTTACCCTAACTTGTTAAGATTAATTGAAAAGTTGTCGTTGCCTATTCACCCCCCCCCCACTCTAGTCAACTATATCGATCCTTTCAATTGGTATCAGAGCCACGTCTCTTTATTAAGGGTTTAACCACCCGAACAGTATGGAAGATGATGAGGGAGTTCCCCGTGCACAAACCGAGGGCATGGACTTGACTTCGATCACAAGGGACGACTTGAATACGGCTATGGCCGCACTCAAGACGTCCATGACGAACGAGGCCAAGACCATGCTTAAAGAGTTAATTGAGGGAATTAAAAACTCTCCCGAACCGGCATAGGTGGTTAAACCCACCACCACGGATTCAGAGGCCAATTCCGTTAGGGAAACGGCTAGAGGTATGCAACCTCCTCCTCCTCTCGAAAATGATGGGAATGGGACGTATGCATCTGTTCCACCACCCTTAGTCTATGGAGGACCGGTTCCCACACCGCGTCTTAATCCTGTTGGTCCTCCTCCTAAGCTTGTAAAAGATGATTTTGCTAACTGGGTACTTTCTATTAAGTCTCATTTGAATCACAGCTCAACAAATTTGTGGAGAATCATCGAGCAAGGCTATTATCCCCATGATCCAATTAACCTCACTCCAAGAGAAGAAGCGAACAATCAATATAATCACTCTGTTTTGTTTATTCTCCAGTCCGTAGTGCCACCTGAAGATCTTCCTCACTTGCGTCCCTTCACTTTGGCCAAGGACTGTTGGGAGCAGATTATGGTGTTGTACAAGGGAAGCTCAAGCATTCAATGGTCCAACTATGAAGTGGTACTTGATAAGGCCGATGAGTTTGTGATGAAGGAAGACGAGGACCCTCGTGATCTCTACAGGAGGGTGACTGCTATTGTTGTGGCACTCAAGGACCATGGGAGCAAGGATGTGGATGATACATGGGTCAAGCGCAAGTTTCTCAAAGCCATCATGCCTTTCAATAAAGCCATGTCATCTGTCATTCATCAGCGACCAGACTTCCACTCCTTGTCTTCCAGTGAGGTGTTGGATGAATTCATTGCAATGTCAATCATGAACGAGACAGCTGACAATGCACTTGCTCGTGTTCGCTCAAAGACAGCTTCACCCAACCTTGCGTTAAAGGCAAAAGCAACTTTTGAAGAAGAAGAAGAGGATGAGGAAGAGGAGAGCTGCCCTGAAGATACGAAGTATGCTTATCATGAGCACATGGCTCTTGCGTCAAGGCAATTCTGGAGCAACAAGAGGAACTCAAGACCCACCTTCACCAAGAACAACTCAAGTGGGTTCAAACCCAAGCAACGAGTGAGGACATGCTATAACTGTGGTAACGTGAGTCACTTCGTGGCCGAATGTCCCTATGAGAAAAGGGAAGACAACGGAGGCAAGCTCATTCGCAAAGACAAAACCAAGTCATTCCCAATCAAGAACAACTTTGTGAAGAAACCCCACCCAAAGGGCATGGTGGCCCTTGAAGAGTACCCTTCCGATGATGATGATGATGATGATGATGATATGGTGGCAACGGCAACTGTTGCTATTGCCACCCCCTCACCCAAGAAGGTGTCTCTCTTCAATGGCCCCAACGAGAACCACATCGCCAAGTGCCTCATGGCAAAAGGTATCAATCAGGTAACCCCCATCATTAAGACCAACATCGCTACTGCTCCTTCATTGTTAAATTGTGTTGATGATAGTGATGTTGGGGAACTTAATGAGCATGATCTTGACAAATTTCTGTGCACTATTAAGGGACAATCCAAGAAGCATTTTGTTGCTCTCCTGGAACAACTGGGTGAGGCCAATGACCTCATCGAGTCTCATGAGGAGACCATCTCTGAGCTTCAGGGACATAGTCGTGACTATGCCGATGAAATTGCTGAATTATCTATTGCACTAGAAAAAGAGCGCACTCTTCGTTTGGCTCTTGAGGAGTCATACAACGATGACTGCGCTAAAATGCGAAAGAAACTAGATCATGATATTGTTCTTACTCGTATGCTTAAGTCTGAAAAGTATGCTCTTGGGGTTGGCCATGACAGACTCAAAGTGGAGTTTGACACACTTGACAAGGCTCACAAGGTCTTGAAAGGTGTTCATTTCTCTCTGAAAGAGTCTCATGATCAACTCCAAGCAAAGCTTACCAAGGAGATCTCTACTTATCCTCCCTTTGTGTTAATTGATAATGCTTGTACAACTAATCCTTGTTGTGAGCATGTACATCTTGTGGAGGAAAATGCCAAGTTAAAGGAGAAACTTGAGAAGGGCCTTGTGGCATGCATACAAGGTGAGAAGAGCCTGAACGACCTCTTGAGCAATCAAAAGGGTGTTGTAGGAAAGGAGGGACTTGGACTTACCTCCATGTCAAAAGGAAAAAGGAGGAACAGATACAAACGATCCCCTACCCTCATGGACATCTTTGTCAAAGAGGGCGAAGGGACTCAGGAGGTGAACAGGAACAAGGTGGACGATGGTAACATCAAGAAGGGCAAAACCATTCCTACTAACACAGCCGGCAAACTCAATCCTTCCTATGTCTTATGTCGTGCTGGTGATGGGCATGTTTATGCCAGATTTGTTGGTTCTTACTATGAGTCCATTGAATGGGCTATCTGGGTTCCTAAGACCCTTGTCTCTAACATTAAAGGACCCATTAAAAATGGGTACCTAAAACCAAGCCTTGATCTATTGCAGGAGTTTGCTTCCGGTGGGCTGTCATGGTTGCTCGATAGTGGTGCAACAAATCACATGACCGGAAGCAAGGACTTAGTGGTGGATGTGCATCCTTCTCCATCTATGCCCACCCATGTCCAATTCGCCGATGCATCCTCGTCAAAGGTATTGGGATTTGGTAAGGTGGTCATCTCTCAAGAGTTATCTATTGAGAAGGTCATGCTTGTTGAGTCTCTTGCCTACAATTTACTTTCGGTTCGTCAACTTGCAATTATGGGTTTTTCCACTTTCTTTAATCTTGATACTGTGGTCCTCCTGTGGAGCAAGACTCTTAAAGTAGCCTATGTTGGATATGTCGAAAATGGTCTTTATGTGGTGAACTTCTCAAAGCGACCCACTAAGACTGCGACGTGTTTAGTGGCTAAAGTTGATGTGGGCTGGCTTTGGCATCGCTGACTAGCTCATGTCAATATGAGATCTTTGCAAAGTCTTCTCAAAGGGGACCATATTCGTGGACTAAAAAATGTGAGTTTTGCTAGAGATCGTGCTTGCAGTGCCTGCATTGAAGGAAAGATTCATGAAACTGCTCATCGTCCAACGACTCTCATCTACACTAAGAGGCCATTGGAGCTCCTCCATATGGATCTGTTCGGTCCTCCATCATTTGATAGTCTTGGAGGCAGAAAGTACTGCTTGGTGATTGTTGATGACTACTCAAGATACACCTGGGTATATTTGTTCAAAAGGAAGAGTGAGACTCAACAAACTGTCATCAATTTTGCTAATGAAGCTCAATGTCAACATGGAGCAAAGATCTTGATGTTTAGAAGTGACAACGGCACCGAGCTCAAGAACTACACCTTGGATGAGTTTCTAGGTGATGAGGGAATAAAGCATCAACATTCAGCACCATATACCCCTCAAAAAAATTGCGTGGCAGAAAGGAAGAACCGGACTTTGATGGATGTTGCAAGAACAATGATGGCGGAATTCAAATCTCCATATAACTTTTGGGCTGAGGCCATCAACACAGCATGTCATGCGTCCGATCGGCTCTATATCCGAAAAGGCTTGAACAAGACTCCATATGAGATTCTCACTAGAAACAAACCCAATCTCAAATACTTCCGGGTATTCGGTTGTAAGTGTTTCATTCTCAAGAAATGTGCACGTTTAGCTAAATTTGATTCTAGAGCACAAGAGGGCATCTTTGTTGGTTATGCTACAAACTCTCATGCTTACCGTGTCCTCAACAAGTCCACCGGACTCATTGAGGAGACGTGTAACGTGGAGTTTGATGAAAATAATGGCTCCCAAGTGGAGCAAAGTGGTCTTTGTGATGTAGGTGATGAAATTCCTCCCCAAGCCATAAGAAGAATGCGGATTGGTCAAATACTCCCCATTGAGGAACCCCTTGTGGCCGAAGGAGAAGGACAATGCTCTACTCAAGTGGAGCCATCACCCCCACAAGCCCCACACGCTTCCGATGAACAAAGAGAATACTCTCAACAAGATGAACAAGCTCAAGGTCAAGATCAATTGCCCAACAATGGTGATGTGTCCCATGATATTCAAGCACTTACCCAAGGTTCTGAACCTGCTCATGATCAAGATCAAGTGCAACCACAAGATCTAGACCAAATAGAAGCACAAGATCAAGATCAAGAGCAACCACAAGTACAAGGACAAACAAGTGAACCTGCTCAAGTCGAAAGTCAAGATGATCAGGATACTGTCTCGCAATTCCCTTCTACAGCACCAACAGCTGGTGCCAAGGGAGGTTCAAGACGCAAGGGCAAGCAAAGTAAACAAGTTGATGCTCCCGAGTTATCCAATGAAAAACTCTTGGAGCGTCGAGCAGCCAAGATTGCGAACAAGCTGAGAGTCAAGTCACATCTTATGAAGAATGTACTTGGCAATTTAAAAAAGGGAGTATCCACCCGTCAACAGATTTGGAATTATTGTGAGCATCACGCGTTTGTTTCGTATTGTGAACCTCAACAGGTACAAGAAGCGCTCGATGATGAGGATTGGCTTATGGCCATGCATGAAGAACTTAACAACTTCGAGCGTAACCAAGTCTGGGATTTAGTGCCAAGACCAAAGGAGGAACATAATGTCATCGGGACCAAATGGATTTTCAAAAACAAGCAAGATTCCAATGGGATTGTGATTCGAAACAAGGCAAGATTGGTGGCTCAAGGCTACTCCCAAGTCGAGGGTATTGACTATGGTGAAACCTTTGCCCCTGTTGCTCATCTAGAATCTATTCGCATGTTGCTTGCATTTGCTTCTCATCATAATTTCAAATTACAGCAAATGGATGTGAAAAGTGCCTTTCTTAATGGTCCTTTAAATGAGTTGGTCTATGTCAAACAACCCCCGGGATTCGAACATCCCAAGCTCCCCAATCAAGTGTACAAACTTAATAAGGCACTCTATGGCCTTAAACAAGCCCCACGTGCGTGGTATGAGTATCTTACTGAGTTGTTACAAGATCGTGGGTTTGAAATTGGGAAGATAGATCTCACTATTTTTACTAAGAGGGTTAAAGGGGATTTGTTCATATGCCAACTATATGTTGATGATATCATTTTTGGTTCTCCTAACATTTCCTTCAATGAAGAATTTGCTGCACTAATGACCGAGAAATTTGAGATGTCCATGATGGGAGAGTTGAAGTTCTTCCTCAGATTCGAGATTAAACAAGGCTTAGAAAGGACCTTCATCAAACAAGCCAAGTACACTCAAGACATGCTCAAACGGTTCGAGCTTGAAGATGTCAAGCCGGTCAAGTTCCGCATGCCAACAAGATGGAAGCTTGACAGTGATCCCAATGGTAAAGCAGTGGATCAAAAGGTATATCGCTCCATGATTGGATCCCTCCTTTACCTTTGTGCATCAAGACCAGATATTATGTTGAGTGTAGGGATATGTGTGCGGTTTCAATCCGCACCAAAAGAAAGTCATTATATGGCTGTTAAGCGAATCTTTCGATATTTGGCTCATACCCCAAACTTTGGTCTATGGTATCCCAAAGGAGCAAACTTCAACCTAGTGGGCTATTCTGACTCAGATTGGGCAGGAGATTGTGTGGAGAGGAAGTCAACTTCTGGAGGATGCCAATTCCTTGGTCGCTCACTGGTAAGTTGGTCTTCAAAGAAGCAGAATTGTGTCTCACTATCATCCACCGAAGCTGAGTATGTGGCAGCTGCAAGTTGTTGTGCAAAATTGCTATGGATTAGGCAAACTTTAAAGGACTACGGTGTCACTTGTGACAAAGTGCCTCTTCTATGTGACAATCAAAGTGCTATCAAGATTTCCCTCACCCCAGTGCAATATAGCAAGACCAAGCATATTGATATTCGCCATCACTTCATTCGTGAACATATCAAGCTTGGTGATATTGAGGTTCACTTCATCCACACTGAAGAGCAACTTGAAGATATTTTCACTAAGCCCCTAGATGAAGCAAGGTTCCGAGAGTTAAGGCATGAGCTAAATATCATTGATTCAAGTAATGTGGATTGAAGCTAGGCACTTTGCACCACACTATGCATTCGATCTTGTTCTAGATGTAGGCATGGACATAGGGGGAGTGTTGTTCTCTCAATGAACTCTTCCTCCCCCCATTATGCATAAATTGATCTAGTCTTTCACTTTAGCCATTACCAAATAGCACTTGTGCTACAAAGACGAGCGTTGGTCATGAACCCAATGATAATTCTTCGCGGTGTCATACCTTTGTCTCAAACATAGGTGGCCTCGGCCACCGCCCCACCTTTCTCTCATATGGAAGAAAGGATACAAAATAACGAGTCAGTATATCTTGCTGGTGCTATCTTCTTATTACACTGACTTATCGTTTGTCCATGTCTTTCTCATGCAATCCTATGTCTCGTTGTGCCATTTCGAGCGGTACTACCGCCAGGGTTAGCGGTACTACCGCCAGGACCCCAGCGGTACTACTGCTCGGGATAGCGGTACTACCGCCAGGACCCCAATCTACCACGACCTCACTAGGGCTTTTAGGGTTGTCTCAAGGGGGAGCGGTACTACCGCCAGGGGGAGCGGTACTACCGCGAGGACCCCAGCGGTACTACCGCTGCACGCAGCGGTACTACCGCCAGAGGTAGCGGTACTACCGCCAGGACCCCAGCGGTACTACCGCTGGCCCATGCCCCTTGGACTATATAAAGGAGGGAGAGCCCGTTTTCCTGCCCTCTTTCTTCTTCCTCGTGGATCTTCCCTCCCCAACCCCGAACTCCCCCTATTTGGATCTCTATCTCTGGAGCCCCTTCTCTCCGTTGAGTTGGAGGGTTTGCTCCACTCCTCCTTCCTCCACCAAGTGCCATGGACTCCGGTAAAGCTCCTCCCTTTATTCTCTTGGTTGGTGTTTTCTTGTTCTAGGATTAGGAGCATTGGTGATTTAGATCCATGGCTATGGTGGTGTGCTTTGTTCTTGTATGAAACGAAGGAGATATTCTAGGGGAGTGTAGGTCCTATGATTCATTGCGTTTATATCGACATGCTCTAGGTTCTTCACAGTTTAGATCAAGCACTTCTTCTCTTACTTTGGATAAGATCTAAAACTTGAATCCTCTTGACTAGGCATGTCTTTATCTAGATGATTCTTGAGATCCTCATATGTTTAGGGCTATGGTGGTTTTTGTAGTGATTATATGCAGTACCCATGGCCCTCGTAAATCCAATCTAGCCGTTCCTATGGGTCTTTTTCTATTCAGATCTGAAAGTCAACCCCCTAGTGGTACTACCGCCAGGGGTAGCGGTACTACCGCTAGGACCCCAGCGGTACTACCGCCAGGGGTAGCGGTACTACCACTAGGACCCCAGCGGTACTACCGCCAGGTGTAGCGGTACTACCGCGAGGAGGATATTTTTCTTCTTTTCCATTTTCTTGGCAATGTGAGTTTACTTTTATGCCTCTTTTTGTTCATTGCCTTGACTCCTCATGTCGCTCTTATTCGGTGTGTGTCTTGTGTGTCACAGGTGGTGCTCGCCGCTCGAATCCCCCACGGGACACCTAGCCGAAGCAGTATCGCACTCAAGATGCTCCAGAGGGCTCCGCCACTTCTGGTGTGCCTCCCAAAAAGAAGTCTTTCAAGAAGACAGCTCACAAGGACAAGGGGATCAATGTTCGCACTATGCCCCCTAAGGATTTTCTGCGGTTCCGCACCCGCAATCACTATCTAGAAGAGAAAGCTCAGATCAAGGATGTCGAGCATGTTTGGTCACGGGATCACTACAGGATCTATCGCGACATCATCAAGCACTGCAAGAAGATGTTTGTTCCAGTTCAGTGGATTGACTTGGCTCACCTTCAGCAGAACCCGGATTACTTTGGTGAGGCTCTCTCTTCGACTGACAAGCTGGGCATTAAGGAGATCATCTCCTTCAAGCGCGACTTTGATCCAGATGTTGTCACCCAATTCTATGTCACTGTTCACTTCTCGCCTGATGAAGAGCGCACCATGACTTGGATGACTGGTACTCAGAAGATGACAGGTTCCTGGTCAGAATTCATGAAATTTCTCAAGGTCGACTGTCAGGGAGCTGGCACTCCTCTTGGGTTGCGTCTGCATGCTCCATCTTCATCTACTACCACCTCCAAGGACAGGCTGCAACAACTTTATGTGAAGAAAGGTGTGCTCCCCAAGCATCTGGATATCATGCATCGGATCTTCCGCAACACTCTCTTTCCTCGCATTGGCAACTTTGACGAGGTGCATGGTTATCTAGCTGAGATGCTTCTGCTTTGTGAGGAGGCTAGGACTAAGGAATCTGCCCCTCTCGATATTTCTGACGTGATGTTCAACGAGCTCTGGAGCTGCATCATGAACCGCAAGGTTCCCATCTACGGGCCATACTTGTTTGCCTATATTCGCCAGAGGTGGCACGACGTCTATTTGATTGAGGAGTTCCACCTTCAGGCTGATTACTTTGTGCACGATCCTATCAGGCTCCACATCAAGGACAAATGGGCCAACCCATCCACTTCGTCTCAGCACATGGACACTGACACAAAGACTGCTGCTGAAAGAGGCCCCGCTTCTGAGTCCCAATCTTCTGCTATGCCATCTTGGGCAGTGAAACTGAAGGATAAAATGAAGACTCTCTTTTGTATGCAGGCCAAGGGACAGTATCAGACTCATGTGGCCCTGAAGGAGAACCGTCAGAGGCACAAGCGTGTCCTGAGGACACTTGATGTTGATATCTCCAGCGGCTCAGAGGACGACATCACTCCAGAGTCTGCTTGGATGCGGGCTCAAGGTTATCAGTGGTCTAATGCAGAGGAGGAGGCGTCTGAGGAGGACAATGAGGAGGAGCAGGACGATCCGGATGCCACGGACGAGTCTGGGGCTGATGAGGATGAGGAGTGACCACCTGTGTCATTAGGTGTGCCCCCTTTTTGGTGTCTTGTGCCAAAGGGGGAGAGAGTCTAGGAGCTGGATTTGAGATTTGAGCTTTGCTTATCTTATCGTGTTTTCTTTGAACTTGGTTTGCTTTTATTTGCTATCTTTGCTTTGTGTGATGTGAGACTTGAACTAGTGTGAGATTTATTTCTATCATATGATGTGAGTCATATGCTCCTTAAATTTTCTATACCACTATCCTTATGTTCACATGCTATTCACTGTGCAAATCCGATATTGTCATCAATCCACCAAAAAGGGGGAGATTGTTAGGGCATATTTTATGCCTAAGTAATTTTGGTGATTGATGACAGTACCGCAAAGGACTAACCGTGTGTGTTAAGATTTCAGATAACACATGTCAACGGCACAAGACGACTCGCCCCCTCTTTCCATGGAATAGAAGCACGGTGTACTCTACGATTCTCCTTCTTTGAGTCATAGGAACGTCGTACTATTAAGAGGGGACCCGTAGTGGAAAGGTTTGGGTGGAATCAATTTTGCACGCACACACTTTATCTCCTTTCCCCTTACCTGCAACTTTGGAGTGGCGCCCGCCTCTGTTTTTATCTCATCTAAGCAAAAGGTCTCTCAGCGGTAGTACCGTTGTGCCTAGCGGTAGTACCGCTGTGCTGGCGGTAGTACCGCCCCTGGTCAGCGGTAGTACCGCTCCAGGAGCTTAGTACCGCCTTCCTAGCGGTTGTACTTCGTCGGACCTTTTTGCGAAGACTTTCTTGGCGGTGGTTGGCCCGGTAGTGCTTCTCCACTACCATGGGCCCAGCGGTAGTACCGCTGCAGCCAGCGGTAGTACCGCTAGGCTCGGGTTGTGAGTGGGAAAACGGTTGGATTCCCCCCCCCCCACTATATAAGGGCTTCTTCTTGCTGTAGAACCCTACCTTTGACCCTCCCAAGCTCCATTGTTGCTCCCTAAGCTCAAAAGTGCCCGATCTCTCTCCCTAGCCAATCAAACTTGTTGATTATTTAGGGATTGGTTGAGAAGGCCTAGATCTACACTTCCACCAAGAGAAAAGTTGATTCCCCCACTAATCCCTTGCGGATCTTGTTACTCTTGGGTGTTTGAGCACCCTAGACGGTTGAGGTCACCTCGGAGCCACATTCCATTGTGGTGAAGCTTCGTGGTTTTGTTGGGAGCCTCCAAGCTTTGTGTGGAGTTTGCCCCAACCTTGTTTGTAAAGGTTCGGTCGCCGTCTTCAAGGGCACCTATAGTGGAATCACGGTACCTTGCATCGTGCGAGGGCGTGAGGAGAATACGGTGGCCCTAGTGGCTTATTGGGGAGCATTGTGCCTCCACACCGCTCCAACGGAGACGTACTTCCTGTCAAAGGGAAGGAACTTCGGTAACACATCCTCGTCTTCATTGGTTCCACTTGTGGTTATCTCTAACCTTTACTTCGTGTATGTTTATGTTGTTGTCTATCTCTTACTTGTCTTAGTTGTTCTTGTTGTTACCATCATATATGTTCACCTCGTTGTTGCTATTTTAGTGAACCCATATGTTGCTTACCCTAACTTGTTAAGATTAATTAAAAAGTGGTCGTTTCCTATTCACCCCCCCTCTAGTCAACCATATCGATCCTTTTAATGTATCAGCTGTCTCATGTGTTAACATGAGTATTTTGATATGTCTATGTTTACAATGCTATTTAATTAATGCAGCTATATACTTGGTAAATGACGGAAGGCCTAGCCTTTTGCCGGGTGATTTGTTCCGTTGTTGCTGCCTTAGTTTCGGTTACCGATGTTTGTTTCCATAACTGATCGCTCCTAACACGTACGGGGTTGTTATGGGGACCCCCTTGATAAATCGTGTAGTGTTAAGGCTCGTCCGGCAGGACCCAACATTGGTTTTAATCTGCTAATCACCTAATAATAATTTGCATAGGGAATAGCTACCCCAAGGATTTAATCAACAACCCGAGCCAGTGCTCCTCATGAGTGTTGGTCCAAACTAGAGCACCGTGCGGTGCCAATCCGGGGCAACTCGGGTGATTTCTATCAGGCCACCGTACGCTTCGCTTATCCGGCGTGTCCTGAGACTGAGATACGCGACTCTTATCGGAGTCGTCGACACGTCAGGAGGTCCTGCCAGATTTGTCTTACCTTAGCGATATATCTTGCGTATATGAATCCCGGTGAAACTTTGGGTCTCCTCAAAGTTGAGGTTTTCCTCTAAGGAATCCGAGGAGATCACGAGTTTCGTGATAGAGGATTACTTTGCGGCCCGTGGCAGTTTGTGATGGACTAGTTGGAGCACCCCTGCAGGGTTTAATCTTTCGGAAAGCCGTGCCCGCGGTTATGTGGCAAACATTGATATTTTGTTAACATCCGGTTCTAGGCAACTTAAAGTAACTCTAATAAAACTGTCAACTGAGTGCGTAACCGTGACTTTCTCCTTCGAAGACCACTCTTCGATCGGGAACATGGTGGGGTTATGTTTGACGTAAGTAGGTGTTCAGGATCACTTAGTGATCATCTAGTCTTCGATCGCTCGCGTAGACCACCATATGATTACTCTGATCATCGTAAGTTAGCTACCATATATGCTTAGGTTGCTGCAAACCCATACACTAAACCTTCCTCATCAAATAACTTGACTAGATTCAGTACCAAGGTCATTAGATTGCTGAGTCCCCGTGGCTCACAGATTACTACAAACCCCAACTGGTATAGGTAAGCCCGACGCGGGAGATCCTGATGACAACCAGCTGAAGTGGGAGTTCGATGAGGACTCTGGCCGTCTGTATGTGAACTATCCGGAAGACTGAGGCCGTGGTCGTGATCGTGGGCTAGCATACGGGATGTGTTAGATCATCTGTTTTTTCTGTTTAAGTCCATAGCTGGACTTGCTGCTACTATGAATAATATGTGTCTGTAAGCTATATGATATATTCTTAACAGATGACAAGTGTATGTCCTACTTGTTAATCTTTAATTATGTATTGTGATGATTATCCCGTTTGCGAAACGCGTAGATGCGCCCTTTCCCCTTTTGAGGCCTTGCCCCCAAGTAAGGAAAGGACTACTTCTTAGTCGTTACACCTATCTAAAATTGTAATTCAATGCTGATGTATGTAGATTGGATGATGATGATGTATGTAAAATGGATGTATTATATGATATATGTATGTACATGTGAACAATATATATATATATATATATATATATACATGAAATATATTGTGTTGTATGCATAGTACAGTACATGCATTTTTTTAAATCCAAAATTTATTGACAGTTGTCGACAACAACTGGTGCTCGCCAGTGAAGCATCTGCTATGATGCAACCATACTTTCATGCACCCCACTAGTGGTGGCGGGTTCTACAACTTTCCAGCCATAGAAGAGAAATTAGGAGTGGCGGGCCACCGCTCGCCACTAGTGTCCTGTTAGAAGTGGCAGGCTGTCCTGAGCCTCTAGCTCGCCACTGGTGGCCATTTTGCACCTGTCACTACTAGACATTCCTGTAGTAGTAAGATGGCGACACATAAACGCAGGAACATAATTATGGTTGGCCGCGTGGAGAAAGAAGTAAGTAATTAATCTGTGATTATCATAAAAGAAAACTAAATATTATTTCGGGGTGGCAAATTTAGTGACATGGATGGTCTGCATGTGGTCAGACCTGAGGATGTGTGACGTGGCTCGGTGCTGACGTGTCTATGTTGCATGTTGAGAACAATCAAGTAGTGGGATGAACTTGTTAAGTATATATAAGATACGTATAAACTAAAACTACTAAAACCTAACGGGATCTAATATGGAGGGTTAGGCAATTGCTTGTCTGACCCCTGTTCGCACCCTCTGTCTCTGCGTGTGGTTCTACGGTCTACCGAGCTGATATGTGTTTGTGCATTCTAACATGCACTGCTTAGTTCCGATATGAGAGCATCTAGAATTAAACCATTCTTCCTCCTTAAATGTTTGAAATGTTAATCCAGTCAGTGTACGATCAAAAAAAGTTAATCTAACCGAACCCCTTATTTAGTCCTTATACGTCTGGGCTAACCCATACTCCTCAAATCGAAACGAGATGCAGAAACGTTATGAGTACATCCGGACGTGACCGTCGCAGCTAAGCACCCCGTTTCATTTCATAGCGGTCCCACCAACAGCCACCTGAAGCTCCTTCTTCTCTCATCAACACAATGTTAACAACAAGGTGACTTGGCATTGCGTGCTTTTGCTCCAACGCACGTGTCGGGGAGGTGTTTGCGTATGCGTGAAGATGAGCTTGCACCTGCATGGAGCAAGCTTTTCTGTTAATTGCATAAGCCAATTAAATTTTACTGTATGAATGAGGTAGCTTGACATTAGATTACGTTTAATCAACTCATGATTGTTCATTGAATGTCAGGTTCATCTCATTCATTTACGTTGATAACCATACTACTCCCTCCGTTTCTAAATATAAATTTTTCTAGAGGTTTAACTAATGGACTACATACGAATGTATATAGACATACTTTAGAGTATAAATTCATTCATTTTGCTCCGCATGTAGACACCTAATGAAATATCTTAAAAGACTTATATTTAGGTACGGAGGGAGTACAATGAAAAAGATTATTTTTTGTTCAAAAAGAGCCACGTAAATATCAACGTTTTGTTTGTGAAAGAGATAAACCATGACTATGAATCTTCTCTATAATAAGAAGAGAAAATTCATAATAATAGCCCATCTACTTTACAAAGGGTACAATGTTGACCGAACCTTATCGTTTCTGGACAACCGAGCTATTTGAGTCGCTCGATTAGCTTCTCATGCGGCGAGGTGAAACTAAAAACATCCAAAATTCGCTGGCTTAATACGGATATTAAAATCTTAAGTATGAGAAATTTATTCGGTGTTTTTATACAGCCCATGTGGCCCAACACGGACGAAATCATCAACTTGTACGTGCTTACATGTACCCCTCTCTACCTAAATAATTATAGTTGAGAAAAACTATTACCTAGTATTTTTTAACTTGAAATATTTAAGTATAGGGGTATTTGCTTATTTTAAAAAATAAAGTTTGAGAGCCTGTTCAGTTAGGGCAACTCCAATGTGCCGACCTAAACGGACAACGATTTCGTCCGGCTTTGTCCGTTTGGGTCGGTCAGGTGAACACGAACGTCCGCTTCTGTAAACGGGCCGGCTCATGCGCCCAACGCTGACCGGACCCATTTTTTGCCGGCGAGAAAAAAACATAAAACATAAATAAAAATTAAAAGCCGCCCACGAAGGCCGGCGATAGTCCACGCGTCGCGTCCGTATTATATTAAATTAAAAAAAACTAAAACTGCGTCCATGCAGTCCTAGGCATCGCCGTAGTCGTAGTCGGGGCTGGTGAGGTAGACCAGCGTTGGCGCAGGGCCGACCCACGGGAACGCCGAGTTCCAGAGCACAGCTGCGTGCGCCTTCGTCGTTTGCCCCGCCGGCGCGGGCTATGGTGGTGGCGGTGGCAGCGCAACAACACGAGCACACTCCTCCTCCGCCGCCTCCCGTCGATCCTCCTCCTCCTCCTTCTCCAGCTCCATGAGCCACATGCCTTCGGCACGCTCCGCCTGCAGGTGCACCGACCTCCGGTGCTCGAGGTAAGCTTGCTCCTGCAGCGGGGTTGCGCCCAGCCGGGCGACGCGCTGATGAAATCCTGGACGACGTCGGTCTGGTGGTAGACTTGTCGTGGCAGCGCGGGCTCGGGCTCGGGCTCCGGCGGAGGTGGCACAACGCAGTCGCCAGCGGCCGACAGTGCCATGGCCTCCGTGAGCTGCCGCTGGTACGCCTCCTCCTCTTCGACGACGCGCCAAGCTTCTTCCTCGCTGTCGCGGAGGACACCAGCGAGCGCCGCCTGGTAGGCGGCCTCAGCCTCCCAGTCCTTGTCGCTGACGACAGGCGGGGGCGGCGGAGGGCCTCCTGGCTGCACTTGGTGCACGCCACGGCGGCGCTGCTCCTCGTGCTCCACCGCGAACCAGACCTCCCAGTTAGGGGAGTCGGCCGCGTATGTGAGGTCTCGTTGCTGCTCCGTCGTCAGCAGACGTCATCGCTTAGTCACCTCCTCCAGATGCACCCGCGTCGACCGCGACACGGCCGACACCGGAATCCTCTCCGGATCTAGGTGTCAGCCATGCGTCAGCGTGACGTCGGGGTAAGGGAGTGCGACGCGGTGCTCCCAGTGGCACCGTGCTTGGTGCACCGGGACGCTCACGCGCTGGCGAGGCCGGGAAGACGACGACGGGGAGGTGGCGCAGGGGAAGAGCAGGGCCTTGCCCTTGTTTGGGAAGCCGCCGGCCATGGTGGGTTAGGGTTTCGGTCGCTTTGGTCGCCAAGGAGCTGGCGAGATGGGGACGAGGGCGGGTTCTGGAAGCGGGTGGCGGAACCCACCACACGTTCGGAATAAAAAAGGTCGGCCACGGTCGCCGACGGATGGGTCCGAGGATGGCCATCGTCATAAATTATGTTGACCGCGGTGGTTGGGGGCGGACACCGAGGGGGCGCTTCGCGTTCACTTCGTGTCCGAATCGACGCATTTCAATCTCAAATTTAAGCCAAAAATGGATCGGCGCGGACGTGAAGCGGACGCGTTTTGGCAATGCGTCGACGTGTTGCACCATTTTTTTATCCGCGTCGATCCAAACGAACGACGACGGACGAAATGGGTCACGCGGTTAAAGTTGTTTTTACTGTATTAACGTGTCTACGGATTTTTGAGAGCCTAATTACAAGTTACGGGCTGTAGATGACGAAAATCACCTCATAGGTCGAGACGATGGAGCACCCTACCACCTTCTTCTATGGTCTATGTCACGATCGTAGTACCGCGACAAAACTACCACAGGGCCTACCCTGGACCTCCGTCATCTCTTGGCGAGCGCTTCTTCGATTCTTTAGGTGTTCATGACATCCGACGGCAGGTAACACGTTCGACGGGATCGGACGGCAGGCGCGATACGTCCGACTCCAAGTCCTACTGCTACCGTTCATCCTCCCGCTGGAATACGGCACAACGTTCGGGAAACCTCCTGGCCTCTCGTCCAAGTCTCTGATAGCTAATGCCTCTGGGCTGCCCGCGTGGCAGCAAGAGATAGGTCACACGGGAGCTTCGTGACAATTTCTATGTTGTGTGATGAGGGAAAGACTCAAACAGAAACGGTAGACGCATCTATCGGTTGCGACGGGCAGTAGGGCACAGTGTCCATTTCAGAAAACGACCGGAAAACTACGTAGAAACTTTTGCTCGCACGCACGTGTAACACTTTAGGTTTGTTCAGCAACAGCGGTGGTATGTGATGCATTTTTTTATCCTTCACACGGACTCTCACGGTACGTACTGCAATCAGTATAAGCACAACTTTGATACAGTTAAAAATGCAAAAATGCTAGACATGCAAAGGGTTACATAAAGTTATATGCTGACTATTAGAAATGTGTGTAGATTTTTTTCACCGGTTCATAGGAAACGCTAGGGACGCCGTTTGTTTTCCCGCATATATTCCAGTCAGGTCCGCGCGAAAATAAAATAGTCTATTTTTTTAAAGAATAGGAGGCTTCTTCCGGTTTCATTACTTGAAAATAAAACCACAAAGTCGTTCATACATCAGCTTACTGAAAGAAGCACTTCAAAAACGAAAGGGAAGCAAACTACAAACACAAGGCAAGTGCAATTAAAACTAACACGCAATTATTTACCCAAGAAACTTAATAACAAAACTATTCAGATGCAAATCAGGTCCTGGGAAGCCTTGCGAATCTTTAACGGGGGAGCTGTTGCAGCCTGAGACGACCAACACGCAATCAGTGGTGAAACTGGGTTCGAGATGGTCATGGCTCCAATCTTTCGTTTCTTGGAAGGTGTGGCGAAGTTGACACTGTCTCCGGAGATCTTTAGCTTACTCCAAGGGTCCGCCAGGGGGGCTTCATGGGATGCTCCACACGTGAGCCACTTGTGATCATCACAGGTCGTCGAACGAAGACTGCAAGATGTCTCGAGAAGGCCTTCAACCTCTTCACATACTTGTCTCAGGATAACACAGTCCAGGTTTTGATAGTTTTTAGGATCAGCCTCAACACGTGTTTGATAGAGATCCAGATGGTGTTATTGAAAATAATATAGTTTCTATATTTCCACACACACCAAATCATAACAAAGCTAACAGTATTGAGAGCAGAGTTTTTTTTATTTGAGACCCAAAACTTAGCAACTAATTTGAAATCAGTCCCAATTTTGACCCCAAAATGCTCCTCCACAAGCGGCCAAATTTTCCTAGCAACCACGCACTCAAAGAATAAATGAGAACTGGATTCAGCATCAGAACAGAAAACACAGTGTAGGGGTTTGATAATCTGCCTTTTCCTAAGGTTATCCCTCGGCATAAGCTTACTACTAGCAAAGACCAGACAAAAACATGAATTTTCGGGGGAATTCAAAGTTTCCAAACACAAGGAATGAATATTGGTTGCACCCCTCTAAAAAGTTAGTCACATGATAAAGGGAGCTAATAGAATAAATATTCCTTTATTTACTAGTTGCCAAATCAGAGCATCGATATCATCTATGTAAACGATACTTTTAGCCACCACCACTAAGTGATACCACTGCTCCATGAGCTTTTCACTAAAAATCCTTCTAAAGGTAAGTTTCAACTCATGCACATCTCAAATCTCTCTAACACTTCTAGTTTGTTCATTACAAATGGAGTAAATAGGCCAGAATTGCACAACAAGAGGAGAAGCGCCAAACCAGGTATCTTCCGAGAATACGACACTACTCCCTAACCCAATATTCATCTGTAACCAAATTTCAGAGTTTGGATAACGGATTTGATCCCTTTCGAGAACCTAGAGGTCTTGGGGGTCAGGTTAGAGGAGGGGGGAATATTCATTCTCCCAGTCATGTACTTATGATCTATGACCATTTCCGAGGGTTTACCTTCCCCTTCACAGTAACTTTTCACCGAAGACCCCAACAGGCAGAGATGGATGTCTTGGATGTTGGGGATGCCTAAACCTCCAAAGTTTTTTTCATGCACACTAGTCTCCAATTAGTTAGGTGAAGCTTCTTGCGACCCCTCAAAATCATTCCAAAGGCAGTTGGCCATCTGAGAATTAATCATCTCTATGGCCCATTTAGGAAATTTAAAGAAGGATATCAGGTAGATGAGGATACTGGCTAGGCATGCTTGGATTAAGATTAGCCTGCCTTTATAAGAGAGGAGCTTCCCTCTCCATCCAGCAATCCTTTTCATGATATTATCTATTAGAGGTTGGATTTCCTCTTTTCTTAGCTTGTCATGGTGGAGGGGAATTCCTAGGTATTTAATTGGGAATTCCCCTCCCTTACAATCTAAGGCAGATAGAAATTGAAAAAAGTTTGTTTGGTTATCCACATTCATTATTAGGCCTCCATAACACAAATGTTAAAGCACCTTTGGGCATGCATCCAAAAAAATGCTTAAATCGGGTTTTTTTGTGGACTTGGGCCCAAGCGGGGCAATCCTAGACATGTGGGTGTGTGTGGCTGCATGCATGGTGGGATCTCAAGATGTGGTGTTGTCATAAATTACCCTCACCTTCCTTCCTCACCGCTCTATCCCCTCTTTCCCACTCACACCAACGGCGGTGACCAGCGAGCGACAACATGATGATCCAAGATGACGGCTACCACCACAGCAATTGCAGACCTCCATGGAAGCGCATTGGCCATGGCGGTAAGTCTTTTTCGTGTCTCTAGATTTACTGATTTTGACTCGGGCTAGATTTAATTTGAGAACACGATTAGAGAGGTAGGGAGGGGATTGAACACATCGAGGGTGGGTATTGGATTATGCACCGACAATTATTTGAGTTCATAGCTAATTTTTAGATTACATCGGGGGTGGGGATTGGGGTATAAACTTTTTTTTCTAGATGCGGTGATCCTCGTGTTGCACCGAGTGGCGATGGGGTGTATCCATCTTCTTTTCTTCCTGGTCGTCTTCATCCTCATCATCTCCGTCCTCACCGTATTCGTCAGGAACGATGGATCTTGTACAGTCGCCTACCATCGACGCCCTAGCCACCATGTGCACCTTGTTGTCCTCCTCCTCTGAAGCCACCACAATCATTGTCATTCAGTAGACTATGGCACTGTGTCCATTAGGACGCCTGTACTCCGTGTACTTGGCCCACTTTTCCCTCTGTCGAGCATCATCGGAGTCGGACTAATTCGTGGCCAAGCGAAGGATGTCGAGTGACGTAGCATCCTTCGTCGGGTCAGGAATTAGTGTCTTCAACTCCTCCGTCATTGCCTTCTTCACCATAGCGTTAGACTCCTTGTGCATGTCTTCCATGCCGTTGAAGTTCAAGCACACTTCCATTGTGTTCTCGAACTTCGCACGGTCATCGAGCGAGCACCCGAGGAAGAAAGCCCTCCATCCCATGCCTAGGGTAAAGGGTTGGGGTTGGAGTTCATGGCGACAGAGAGGTGATAAAACAGAGAGGTTGAAGAGGAGAGGAGGTGAAAATGACAGAGGGTTTAAGTGCGGTGCTGGGTAGTAGTGTGGGTAAATAAAGGAGCGTTAGGCCGATAGGAATGAATATTGACCTTTGAACTGCGTGGTGTTCATAATGTCGGAGGACAAGTGCAAGGAGGTCGTACCACCATTGGAGAAGGGCAAGGAGGTCATTCCGTCATTGGTGAACGTGTCGATGCACAATCACCCTAGCGCCAAGTGGAGGAACTATGGGTACTACCATGAGGAGCCAGGACCAACCCACTTTTGTAAAGTGATCTTTGCTTAGAAGTTGGAGACTTTTCCTTTGCCTCTGGACTTTGCGAAATACTTCCCTATTGTGCCAACAGTGTTCACTCTGAAGACGAACACCGGCTGTTCATGGAGGGTCACAGTGAGGGTGATCGACGGCACAGTCACCCTTGATTAGGGTTGGGCCACCTTCGCCGTCGTTCACTAGGTCAAGATCGGGTACATGGTGATGTTCAAGCTGCCGACCCCCAACACCATGAAGGTGGTCGTCTTTAACGAAGACGATGTGACGATGGCCAGTAAGTGCAAGAAGCACTACGATGCCTTCCCCGTCACTGTCTAAATGACCTCTTATTGCCAATTCTGTGTTGGTTGTTAGTTTGTGAGTATATTATGTGTTGCACTATCATTTAAAGCTTATCTTACTATGTTCAAATTTGATGTGTTCTAAAGTTTGTTCTGGTTGATCTATTTTTGTGTCTCTGGTAACCTCACCACATCGACAAGGAGGTTACCACACTATTGTCTTGGATGTAACCAAACAATCGTACTTGTGTTTCCCCTGAAACAAGCACACAACCAAATAGCATGCTTCCGTTTCGGCACATGCAAGCTAAAGGGGATGCATGCAACAAATCAACATGCACATGTTAGTTTTTTTGGTTGCATATGCTCAGCGAGGCCCAACTGATACAAGTATGCAAAAGGGCAAAAAATGTTGCAGGTAACCAAATATGCCCTAAACTAAGGGCCCGTTCAAATCTTCTCCACAAGCGAGCTTCATGGCACCATGGAAGATCCAATTTATGCGACAATGCCACTCTGAAGTGCCTCCATACTGTTTTGATCAAAAGACCCCCAAGTAAACGTGCGCATGCAGTCAGTCCCCGCGCCTCTTCTCTCTACCGCTAACCCTAGCAGTCGCCCTGCTTGTCGCCATGCCCCCACCAGTCTTCCGACGCGCCCCTTCCATCTTCGCCGCGTCCACCTCACCGACAACAGGACACCTGGCCTCAACATGTCAACCCCACAAACGTTGGCACCATGACACCTCGACAAGTGCAGCACGACGTCTTACCCCGGCGGCTCAAACACCCCGACACCGTCCTTGCCCCTTCCTCGAGATCAAGATGACATGTCCATGTGAAAGCACATATGCTCCCTTGGTGGTTTTGATAATTCATGAAAATATACATTGTCTCTTGGACTAATACTTTTACCGAGTATATTTCAAATATAGTCCACGGAGAGGATTGGCTAAGAATTGTGAAGAAAAGCCCCAAGGAAGGAAAGGAGTAGGATTGGCCAAGCTTCAAGCTTCAAGACTCTACATTTTATATATTGTGAGAAATCACATTTGAGTCCATCGGAAAACCAATACTATTAAAAGGGGGTGAGGTGACTATGATGATCTGGTTGCTCAAGTGCTTAGAGATAGCAACAAAAAATACTCATGAAATTCTCTTCAAATATTATGCCAAAATGCACAATGTCCAAAATTCGGTGCCACCAACTTTTCCCAGTCAGCCCTACCGAGTTTTACCTCAAACAGATCCCATGCCGAACCCTAGCATCTCGGAGACACCAAGTGCCATTTTGGTACAACCGAAACAGTGCCCCCATCTTGGGTGATCAACTTATTGTTGGGTAACGTAGCATAAATTCAAAAAAATTCCTACGCATATTCAGATCTTCCTATGGAGAGACCAGCAAGGAGAGAGGGGTGAGTGCATCTTCATACCTTTGAAGATCGCTAAGCGGAAGCGTTACTAGAACGCGGTTGATGGAGTCATACTCGCGGTGATTCAGATCGCGGTGTGATTCCGATCTAGTGCCGAACCACGGCACCTCCGCGTTCAACACACGTGCAACCCAGTGACATCTCCCGCACCTTGATCCAGTAAGGAGGAGGGATAGGTTGGGGAAGATCTCCGGCAGCACAACAGCGTGGTGTGGATGGAGAGACGAGGTCTCCCGGCAGGGCTTCGCCAAGCACCATGGGAGGAGGAGGAAGGAGGGCAGCAGGGCTGCGCCGAGGGAGAGAAGAAACGGTGTGCAAAACAGCCCCAAACCCCACTCTATTTATAGGAGGAGGGGAGGGGATCGCACCCTAGGGTTTCCCCCCTAGGTGGTGCGGCAGCCCCCTAGATAGGAGGTACGGTGGCCAGGGCAGGGGAGGGGGTGGCGCACCCCTTAGGTGGGCCTTAGGCCCACCAGTGCCTAGGGTCCCCCCCTTCCACCTCCTGCGCCTTGGGCCTCTTGTGGGAGGCGCACCAGCCCACTTTGGGCTGGTTGCCCTCCCCCTTTTGGCCCATGCTGCCTCTTGGGCCTGGTGGCCCCTCCCGATGGACACCCGGGACCATTTCCGGTGGTCCCGGTGGTCCCGGTACGCTACCGGTGACGCCCGAAACATTTCCGGTGTCCAAAACCATCCATCCTATATATCAATCTTTACCTCCGGACCATTCCAGAGCTCCTCGTGACATCCGGGATCTCATCCGGGACTCCAAAAAACTTTCAGTAACCTTGTATAACATTTCCCTATAACCCTAGCGTCATCGAACCTTAAGTGTGTAGACCCTACGGGTTCGGGAAGCATGCAGACATGACCGAGACGCTCTCTGGCAAATAACCATCAGCGGGATCTGTATACCCATGGTGGCTCCCACATGTTCCACGATGATCTCATCGGATGAACCACGATGTCAAGGATTTAATCAATCCCGTATACAATTCCCTTTGTTTGTCGGTATAGAACTTGCCCGAGATTGGATCGTCGGTATACCTATACCTTGTTGAATCTCGTTACCGGGAAGTCTCTTTACTCGTTCCCTAGCACGTCATCCTATGACTAACTCCTTAATCACATTGAGCTCATGAGGATGTTCTATCGAGTGGGCCCAGAGATACCTCTCCGTCACACGGAGTGACAAATCCCGATCTCGATTCGTGCGAACCCAACATACACTTTCATAGGTACCCGTAGTGCACCTCTATAGTCACCCAGTTATGTTGTGACGTTTGATACGCCCAAAGCACTCCTACGGTATCCGGGAGTTGCACAATCTCACGGTCGAAGGAAAAGACACTTGACACTAGAAAAGCTTTAACATACAAACAATACGATCTACTGCTATGCTTAGGATTGGGTCTTGTCCATCACATCATTCTCCCAATGATGTGATCCCGTTATCAATGACATCTAATGCCCATGATCAAGAAACCATGATCATCTATTGATCAACGAGCTAGCCAACTAGAGGCTTGCTAGGGACATAGTGTGATCTATTTATTCACACATGTATTACTGTTTGTTGTTAGTACAATTATAGCATGAACAATAGACGATTATCATGAACAAGGAAATATGATAATAACCGTTTTATTATTGCCTCTAGGGCATATTTCCAACAGTCTCCCACTTCCAACACCCATAGCATTATGGTGTTGATCATGTTTTGCTGGAGGAAGAGGTTTAGTCAACGGTCTGCAACATTCAGATCCGTGTGTACTTTACAAATATCTATCACTCCACTCTGGACATAGTCCTGGATGAAGTTGTAGCGGCGTTTGATGTGCTTGGTCTTCCAGTGAAACCTGGGATCCTTGGCTATGGCAATGGCTCGAGTGTTATCACTGAAGAGTGTCATTGGACCCGACGCGCTTGGAACCACTTCAAGGTCGGTGATGAGCTCCTTCATCCAAATTCCTTAATGAGCCGTGCTACTGCAACAAAAGACCTTCCAACGGCGCCAGAAATAGGCACGTCGATGGGAGAATACTTGGCTTGATCTTTCTGCTGCGGCTACGCCTTAAGGGATTTCCTAGGCAAGTATGCAAAGGATTTCACCCGTGGCCTTGGAGCCTTGCGTTGGTGTTCCCCCGAAGCGGAAAGGGTGATGTAGCCTAGCGGTGGTAAGTATTTCCCTCAGTTTGAGAACCAAGGTATCAATCCAGTGGAGGAGTATCTCAAGATCCTGCACAAACACAAAAACTTGCTCCCAACGCTATGAAGGGGTTGTCAATCCCTTATAGATTGTTTGCCAAGTGAGAACTGAAAGCAACAAAGTAACAAAGCAAAGTAAAAGCGGAGATGTAAACGGTGCATGTGAATAGACCCGAGGGCCGTAGTGTTTACTAGTGGCTTCTCTCATGAAAGCAAGTAGACGGTGGGTGAACTAATTACAGTTGAGCAATTGATAGAACCGCGCAAAGTCGTGACGATATCTATGCAATGATTATTTCTATAGGCATCACGTCCAAAACAAGTAGACCGATATTGTCTGCATCTACTACTATTACTCCACACGTCGACCGCTATCCACCATGCATCTAGTGTATTAAGTCCATAAGAACAGAGTAATGCCTTAAGCAAGATGACATGATGTAGAGGGATAATCTCAAACCAATGATAAAACCCCCATCTTTTTACCCTTGATGGCAACTACTTGATGTGTACCTTGCTGCCCCTACTATCACTGGGAAAGGTCACCACATGGCAGAACCCAAAACCAAGCACTTCTCCCATTGCAAGAATCATAGATCTAGTTGGCCAAACAAAACCCAAGACTCGAAGAGACTTACAAGGATATCAAATCATGCATATAAGAAATCAGCAAAGACTCAAATATATATCATAGATAATCTGATCACAAATCCACAATTCATCGGATCTCGACAAACACACCACCAAAGAAGATTACATCAGATAGATCTCCATGAAGATCATGGAGAACTTTGTATTGAAGATCCAAGAGAGAGAAGAAGCCATCTAGATACTAACTACGGACCCGTAGGTCTGAAGTGAACTACTCACGAGTCATTGGAGGGGCGATGATGATGATGAAGAACCCCTCCAACTCCAAAGTCCCCTCCGGCAGGGCGCCGGGAAGGGTCTCCAGATGAGATCTCGCGGAAACGGAAGCTTGCGACGGCGGAAAAGTATATTCGAGGCTCCCTTGATTTTTTGCAGAATATTTGGGAATTTATAGGCCAAAGATCTAGGTTACGGGGCGGCCAGGGAGGCCACAAGCCTGCCCACCGCCGCCTCCCCCTGGTGGCGGAGTGGGGGCTTGTGGGCTCCCTGGAGCCCACGTGGCTTGGCCCAAAGGCCCCCTGATCTTCTTCCGTTCGGGAAAAAATCATTTCAGGGTTTTTCTTCCGTTTGGACTCCGTTCGAAAATCAGATCTGAAAAGAGTCAAAAACACGGAAAAAACAGGAACTCGCACTTGGCACTGAATTAATAAGTTAGTCCCAAAAAAGATATAAAATGTACATAAAACAACCAAAGAAGACAAGATAATAGCGTGAAACCATCAAAAAATATAGATACATTTGAGACGTATCAAGCATCCCCAAGCTTAACTCCTGCTCGTCCTCGAGTAGGGAAGTGATAAAGAATGAATTTTTGATGCTTTCATGCTACCTAGCATAGGTGTCCTTTGTCATTCCTCTTATGTGACGTGAATGTTCAGATCCATTAGATTCAAAAACAAATAGTTTGCTATTGACGTGGAAACAATAATAATTCAAGCAAACTAGCAAGGTAATCATGAACTTTCAAAATAACAAGGCCAAAAGAAAGTTATCCCTACAAAAGCATATAGTCTGGCTATGCTCTATCATCATTGCACAACGAATTTAAATCATGCACAACCCCGGTATTGGCCAAGTAATTGTTTCACATCTTTACTTTCTCAAACCTTTTCAACTCTCACGCAATACATGAGCGTGAGCCATGGTTTTAGCACTATAGGTGATGTGGAGTGTGATGGAGGTTGCAAGACAAAAAGGAGAAGATAGTCACATTAACTAGGCATATCAATGAGCTGTGGAGATACAAATCAATAGATATCAATGTGAATGAGTAGGGGTTACCATACAAATGATGCACTAGAGCTACGGGTATGTGAAAGCTCTTAAAGAAAACTAGTGGGTGTGCATCCAACTTGCTTGCTCACGAAGACCTAAGGCAATTTTGAGGAAGCCTATCATTGGAATATACAAGCCAAGTTATATAATGAAAATTTCCCACTAGCTATATGGTGGTGACAAAATGAGAGACTCTCAATCATGAAGATCATGGTGCTTAATATGCACAAGTGTGGAAAAAGTGGTAGCATTGTCCCTTTTCTCTTTTTCTCTCATTTTTTTTGGTGGGCTCTTTGGCCTCTTTTTTTATTTTGGTGGGGGTTATTTGGCCTCTTTTATTTCCTCACATGGGACAATGGTCCATTAATGATGATCATCACACTTTCAACTCAAAACTTAGAGTAACGATGACTCTATATGGAATGCCTTTGGTAGTCTACTGTGGCAATGATCTAGCATGGCATAGACATCAATGGAAACATCATGCTAGCTATCTTACGATCATGCAATGGCAACGTAGACGTGGTGGCACATGTCATGGTGGTAGTTGCATGGCAATATATCTCGGAACGACTTTGAAAAAGCCATAGTAGGTAGGTATGGTGGCTGTTTTGAGGGAGGCTAATGGTGGGTTTTGTGCACCGGCGAAAGTTGCACGGCACTAAGAATATAGTGATGGTGGAAGGTGAAAGTGCATCTAAACCATGGACTCAACATTAGTCAAGAAGAACTCATATACTTGTTGCAAAAGTTTTATTAGTAATCGAAACAAAGCATTCAACGCATACTCCTAGGGGAAGGGTTGGTAGGTATAAACCATCGCGCGATCCCGACCGCCACGCAAAGGATGACAATCAATAGACTAATCATGCTCATATTTCATCACATAGCGGTTCACCATACATGCATGCTACGGGAATCACTAACTTCAACACAAGTATTTCTAGATCCACAACACCTTCCTAGCATGACTTTAATATTACCATAACCACAACTCAAAACTAATTGAGATGAATCAAACTTCTCTAACTATTCAATGCACATGAAGGTGGAAGTTTTCGTATCCCTTTGGATAACTACCCCTTTTGAGACTACTTCCAAAGAATAGATCAACTACCAAGCCACGCACCGCTGTGCTCTAAAAGATATAAGTGAAGCACATAGAGCAAAAGTATCTAGCTCAAAAGATATAAGTGAAACACATGTGAGCTGAATTGTCTACCAAAAGATATAAGTGAAGCTCGACAAAATCACGGTGTGTGCATGTCTCTCTCTCTAGGTGTGCACCAAGGATGATTGTGACACAACAAAAATAAAAGACTCCTACGATACAAGACACTCCAAGCAAAAACACATAACATGTGGTGAATAAAAATATAGCCCCAAGTAACGTTACCGATGGATTGAAGACGAGAGAGGGGATGCCTTCCCGGGGCATCCCCAAGCTTAGGCTTTTACGACATCCTTGAATCTCTTGGGGTGCCTTGGGCATCCCCAAGCTTGAGCTCTTGCCACTCTTTATCTCGTTGTCCATAAGAACTTCACCCAAAACTTGAAAACTTCACAACACGAAACTTAAACAGAAACTCGTGATAACATTAGTACAAGAAAGCAAACCACCACTTCCTTAGGTACTGTAGAAAACTTAAATTCTACTTGTGCTGATGTTGGGTTACTGTACTTTCAATCTTCCATGGCTAATACCCCCGATACTATCCAGAATTTCATCAAAATAAGCAACCAACACAACAAAAACAGAATCTGTTAACAGCAGACCAGTTTGTAGCAATCTGTATATTTTGTATACCTCTGGTACTTCAACAATTCTGACAAATTACGACAGTCTGAAGAATTTGCGTAGCAATCAGAAGCAAAAAAAGAATCAACTCAAAAGCTCTTACAGAAAAAATAATGAAAATTCTTTTCGTGAGCAGAAAGTTTCTGTCCTTTCCAGCATGACCAAACGATCATCCCCAAGACTAATCATAACGGTTTTGCTTGGCACAAACGCAAAAAGAAACACAAAAAACACAATCATAACAGAATTATGAAAGTGTGGAAAACACAAAACAGAAAGAAAAGGATAGATTCGTTGGGTTGCCTCCCAACAAGCGCTTTTGTTTAACGCCCTTAGCTAGGCATTCAATGATGCTCTCTCAAAAGACAAGAATTGAAGCACAACGGGAGCATCATAAAGCATGTGAAAATCACATCTAAGTCTAACATACTTCCTATGCATAGGCATTTTATAGGAAAACAAATTGGCAAGAAAACCAATATCTGCCAAATGCAAGGAAGAAGAAAGAGACAATAGCAATCTCAACATAACGAGAGGTAATTTGGTAACATGAAAGTTTCTACCAAAATATTTTCCTCTCTCATAGCAATTACATGTGGGATCATATTTAAATTCAACAATATAGCTATCCCATAGGATATTCTTTTCTTGATCCACATGCATGCAAAGTTGACGCTCTTCAAAAATAGTGGGATTATCATAAAATAAAGTCATGACTTCTCCAATCCCACTTTCAGTATTGTTGCAAATATCATATTCATCATGAGGTTTGAACAAATTTTCAAGATCATAAGAAAGATCATCACCCCAATCATGATTATTGCAACAAGTAGTGGACAAAGAAAAACTAGCATCCCCAAGCTTAGGGTTTTGCATATTTTTAGCATGATTTTCACTAATAGGATTTATAGTGAAACCATTGCAATCATGCTTTTCATCCAAGGAGCCCTTGTGAATCACTTCATAAGTTTCTTCCACACAATTTTCAGATTCACGCATCTCAAGCAAAACTCCATAAAGATAGTCAAGTGTCCTCAACTCACTAGCAATTCGTTCCACACAAGTGGGTCTCTTAAAGAGATTAACAAACGGAGATGCAAGCATATTGAAGGCACATGTCACACAAGCGAACAGAAAGCAAGCGAGAGAAACGGGCGAACGAAAAAAAGCAAATGAAAACGGCAAAAGTGAGGTGGGGGAGAGGAAAACGTGAGGCAACTGGCAAAAGAAAGTAAATGCAAGAGATGAGTTTGTGAGACCTACTTGGATAGATCTTGATTTATCCTCCCGGCGACGGTGCCAGAAATACTTCTGCTAATGCAACAACAGACCTTCCAACGGCGCCAGAAATAGGCACGTCGACGGGAGAATACTTGGCTTGATCTTTCTGCTGCGGCTACGCCTTAAGGGACTTCCTAGGCAAGTATGCAAAGGATTTCCCCCGCGGCGTTGGAGCCTTGCGTTGGTGTTCCCTCGAAGCGGAAAGGGTGATGTAGCGTAGCGGTGGTAAGTATTTCTCTCAGTTTGAGAACCAAGGTATCAATCCAGTGGAGGAGTATCTCAAGATCCTGCACAAACACCAAAACTTGCTCCCAACGCTATGAAGGGGTTGTCAATCCCTTATAGATTGTTTGCCAAGTGAGAACTGAAAGCAACAAAGTAACAAAGCAAAGTAAAAGCGAAGATGTAAACGATGGATGTGAATAGACCCGGGGGCCGTAGTGTTTACTAGTGGCTTCTCTCATGATAGCAAGTAGATGGTGGGTGAACAAATTATTGTCGAGCAACTGATAGAACCGCGCAAAGTCGTGACGATATCTATGCAATGATTATTTCTATAGGCATCACGTCCAAAACAAGTAGACCGATACTGTCTGCATCTACTACTATTACTCCACACGTCGACCGCTATCCAGCATGCATCTAGTGTATTAAGTCCATAAGAACAGAGTAACGCCTTAAATAAGATGACATGATGTAGAGGGATAATCTCAAACCAATGATAAAAACCCCATTTTTTACCCTTGATGGCAACTACTTGATGTGTGCCTTGCTGCCCCTACTGTCACTGGGAAAGGTCACCACATGGCGGAACCCAAAACCAAGCACTTCTCCCATTGCAAGAATCATAGATCTAGTTGGCCAAACAAAACCCAAGACTCAGAGAGACTTACAAGGATATCAAATCATGCATATAAGAAATCAGCAAAGACTCAAATATATATCATGAATAATCTGATCACAAATCCACAATTCATTCGATCTCGACAAACACACCGCCAAAGAAGATTACATCGGATAGATCTCCATGAAGATCATGGAGAACTTTGTATTGAAGATCCAAGAGAGAGAATAAGCCATCTAGCTACTAACTACGGACTCGTAGGTCTGAAGTGAACTACTCACGAGTCATTGGAGGGGTGATGCTGATGATGAAGAAGCCCTCCAACTCCAAAGTCCCCTCCGGCGGGGCGCCGGAAGGGTCTCCAGATGAGATCTCGCGGAAACGGAAGCTTGCGGCGGCGGAAAAGTATTTTCGAGGCTCCCCTGATTTTTTGCGGAATATTTGGGAATTTATAGGCCAAAGATCTAGGTCAGGGGGGCGGCCAGGGAGGCCACAAGCCTGCCCACCGCCGCCTCCCCCTGGTGGCGGAGTGGGGGCTTGTGGGCTCCCTGGAGCCCACCTGACTTGGCCCAAAGGCCCCCTAATCTTCTTCCTTTCGGGAAAAAATCATTTCGGGGTTTTTCTTCCTTTTGGACTCCGTTCCAAAGTCAGATCTGAAAAGAGTCAAAAACACGGAAAAAACAGGAACCGGCACTTGGCACTGAATTAATAAGTTAGTCCCAAAAAAAATATAAAAGGTACATAAAACAACCAAAGAAGACAAGATAACAGCGTGAAACCATCAAAAATTATAGATACGTTTGAGACGTATCAAGCCGCTTCTGAAGCAGCTATGTACTCCGCTTCACATGTGGATTCCGCCACGACTTCTTGCTTACTGCTGCACCAGCTCACTGCCCCACCATTCAAAACATACACGTATCCGGTCTATGACTTAGAGTCATCTGGATCTGTGTCGAAGCTAGCATCAACGTAACCCCTTACGACGAGCTCTTCGTCACCTCCATAAACGAGAAACATCTCCTTAGTCCTCTTTAGGTACTTAAGGATATTCTTGACCGCTGTCCAGTGTTCCATACCGGCATCACTTTGGTGCCTCCCTACCAAACTTATGGCAAGGTTTATATCAGGTCTGGTACACAGCATGGCATACATTAGAGAGCCTACGGCTGAAGCGTAGGGGACAGTACTCATCTTCTCTCTATCTGCTGTCGTGGTCGGTGACTGAGTCTTACTCAATCTCATACCTTGCAAAACTGGCAAGAACCCCTTCTTTGAGTTTTCCATATCGAACTTCTTCAATATCTTGTCAAGGTATGTACATTGCGAAAGACCTATGAGGCGTCTCGATCTATCTCTATAGATCTTGATGCCTAATATGTATGCAGCTTCTCCAAGGTCCTTCATTGAAAAACTCTTGTTCAAATAGGCCTTTATGCTCTCTGATACGTCTCCAATGTATTTATAATTTTTTATGGTTTCATGCTATTATCTTGTCAAACTTTGGATGTTTTGCATGCCTTTTATATATTTTTAGGTACTAACTTATTAACTCGGTGCCAAGTGCCAGTTCCTGTTTTTTCCATGTTTTTGACCCCTTTCAGAGGAGATTTTGAAACGGAGTCCAAACGGAAGAAAATCCCCGAAAAGATTTTTTCCGTAACGGAAGAAGATCGGGAAGCTTGAGAGCCAAGGCACGGGAGCCTCAGGGGGCTCACAAGTCACCACCCCGTGGCCAGGGGGGAGGCCAAGGCCCACAGGCTTGTGGGCCCCCTGAGCGCCCTCTGCCCTAGGGGTTGCGCCTATATATTCCCTAAAAATCCCAAAAAAATCAGGAGATCATAGAAAGTACTTTTCCGCCGTCGTAAGTTTCTGTCTCCGCAAGATCCCATCTGGGGCACGTTCTCGTGCCTTGTCGGAGGGGGGATTCGGACACGGAGGGCTTCTTCATCAACCCCATGATCTCTCCGATGATGCATGAGTAGTTCACCATAGACCTACGGGTCCATAGCTAGTAACTAGATGGCTTCTTCTCTCTCTTGGATCTTCAATACAAAGTTCTCCATGATCTTCATGGAGATCTATCCGATGTAATCTTCTTTTGCGATGTGTTTGTCGAGATCCGATGAATTGTGGATTTATGATCAGATTATCTATGAATCTTATTTGAGTTTCTTGTGATCTCTCTTATGCATGATTTCATATCCTTGTAATTCTCTTCGAGTTGTGGGTTTTGTCTGGCCAACTAGATCTATGATTCTTGCAATGGGAGAAGTGCTTGGTTTTGGGTTCATACCGTGAAGTGACCTCACCCAGTGACAGAAGGGGTAGCGAGGCACGCATCGCGTTGTTGCCATCAAGGGTAAAAAGATGGGGCTTTCATCATTGGTTTGAGATTATCCCTCTACATCATGTCATCTTGCTTAAGGCGTTACTCTGTTCGTCATGAACTCAATACACTAGATGCATGTTGGATAGCGGTCGATGTGTGGAGTAATAGTAGTTGATGCAGAAAGTATCGGTCTACTTGTCTCGGACGTGATGCCTATATGTATGATCATTGCCTTAGATATTGTCATGACGTTGCGTGGTTCTATCAATTGCTCGACAATAATTTGTTCACCCACCATGATATTTGCTATTTTGAGAGAAGCCTCTAGTGAACACTATGGCCCCCAGGGTCTACTCCACACCATATTTTCAGCCTTACACTTTTTACTTCGTTGCACTTTCTGCCTTCAGATCTCACTTTGCAAACAATCTTAAAGGGATTGACAACCCATTTAAAGCGTTGGGTGCAAGCTCGTTTGTGTTTGCATAGGTACTCTGGACTTGACGAGACCCTCCTTCTGGATTGATACCTTGGTTCTCAAACTGAGGGAAATACTTACTGCTCATGTGCTGCATCACCCTTTCCTCTTCAAGGGGAAAAACAACGCAAACCAGAGAAGTAGCAAGAAGAATTCCTAGCGCCAAGGATGGACTTTTGTTACCGTAGCAGAAGAATTTCTGGCGCCGTTGCCGGGGAGGATCAAGTCAAGAACTCATCCAAGTATGTGTCGCAAACTCATCTCTTGCATTTACCGTTTTTGCCTCTCGTTTTCCTCTCCCCCACTTCTGAAAAACAAAAATTTACAAAAAAATATTTGCCCTTTTTCTTCGTTTGCCTTCTTCGTTTTCCTTTTTCGTTTGCCTTTCCTTTGCTTGTGTGCTATGTCCCTTCAATATGCTTGCATCTTCGCTTGCTGAAAATCTTTTGATATGGATCCTCATCCACTTGCTAATCTCTTTAAGAGATCCAATTATGTTGATCCAATTGCTAGTGAGTTGAGTGCACCTGACTTTCTCTATGGATTTTTGCTTGAGATGCGTGAATCTGAAAATCGTGATGAAGAAATTTATGAAATGATTCATGAGGGCTCCTTGAATGAAAAGCATGATGGAAATGATTTCATTATAAATTCTATTAATTACATTCATGCTAAAAATATGCAAAACCCTAAGCTTAGGGATGCTAGTTTTGCTATGTCCACTACTTGTTGCAATGATCATGATTGGGGTAATGATTTTTCTTATGATCTTGATAATTTTTTAAGCCTCATGATGAGTATGATATTTGCAACAATATTGAAAGTGGGATTGGAGAAGTCATGACTTTATTTGATGATAATCCCACTATTTTTGAAGAGCGTCAACTTTGCATGCATGTGGATCATGAAAAGAATATCCTTTGTGATAGCTACATTGTGGAATTTGAATATGATCCCACATGTAATTGTTATGAGAGAGGAAAATATTGTGGTAGAAACTTTCATGTTACCAAATTACCGCTCGTTATGTTGACATTGCTATTGTCTCTTTCTTCTTCCTTGCATTTGGTAATTATTGGTTGTCTTGCCAGTTTGTTTTCCTATAAAATGCCTATGCATAGGAAGTATGTTAGACTTAGATGTGATTCTCACATGCTTTATGATTCTCTCATTGTGCTTCAGTTCTTGTTTTTGTGTGAGCATCATTGAATTATCAATGCCTAGCTAAGGGCGTTAAAAAATAGCGGTTGTTGGGAGGCAACCCAATGAATTTATCTTTTTTCTTTCTGTTTTGTTGTGTCCACACTATCATAATTCTGTTGTGATTGTGTCTTTTGTGTTTGAGCCAAGCAAAACCTTTATGACTAGTCTTGGTGATGGTTGTTTGATCCTGCTGGAAAAAGACAGAAACTTTTCGGTCACGAGATTATTTTTTATTTTTTATTCAGAAAGAGATTTTGAGTTGATTATTTTTGCTGCTGGTTGATATGCCTTTTTCCCAGGCAGTCGTAATGTTTCTGAATTTTCGAGGTACCAGAAGTATACAAAGTATACAGATTGCTACAGACTGGTCTGTTTTTGACTGATTCTGTTTTTGTTGAGTTGGTTGCTTGTTTTGATGAAACTATGGATAGTATCGGGGGGTACTAGCCATGGAAAAGTGAGAATACAGTAATCTAACACCAATATAAATAGAAATCAAGCTTTCTACAGTACCTAAAGAGGTGGTAGTTTGTTTTCTTGTGCTAATGTTATCACGAGTTTCTGTTTAAGTTTTGTGGTGAAGTTTTCAAGTTTTGGGTGATGTTCTCATGGACAAAGAGATAGGGAGTGGAAAGAGCTCAAGCTTGGGGATGCCCAAGGCATCCCAAGCCAAATTCAAGGACACCAAAATTCCTAAGCTTGGGGATGCCCGGGGAAGGCATCCCCTCTTTCGTCTTCAATCCATCGGTAACATTACTTGGAGCTATATTTTTATTCACCACATGATATGTGTTTTTCTTGGAGCGTCTTGTATCGTAGGAGTCTTTTATTTTTGTTGTGTCACAATCATCCTAGCTGCACACCTTTTTGAGAGAGAGAGAGAGACATGCACTCATCGTGATTTTGCTAGAATGCTCTTAGTGCTTCACTTATATCTTTTGAGCTAGATAATTTTGCTCTATGTGCTTCACTTAGATCTTTTAGAGCACGACGGTGCGTGATTTGGTAATTGGCTTATGCTATGAAAGTAGTCCCAAATGTAATAGGTACCCCCAAGAGGATGCAAAAACCTCCATCTTCATGTGCATTGAGTAGAAAGAGAAGTTTTGATTCCTCTCAATTAGTTTTGGGACGTGGATTCGGTAATATTAAGAGTTATGTTAGTAGGGTGTTGTGAATCTAGAAATACTTGTGTTGAAGTTAGTGATTCACGTAGCATGCACGTATGGTGAACCGCTATGTTAGGAAGTCGGAGCATAATTGATCTATTGATTGTCATCCTTTGTGTTGAGGTCGGGATCGCGCGATGGTTAACACCTACCAACCCTTCCCCTAGGAGTATGCGTTTAGCACTTTGTTTTGATTACCAATAAAAACTTTTGCAACAAGTATGTGAGTTCTTCATGACTAATGTGAGTCCATGGTATAGATGCACTTTCACCTTCCACCATTGCTAGCCTCTCTAGTACCGCGCAATCCTCGCCGGTACAGAACCCACCATATTCCTTCCTCAAAACAGCCACCAAACCTACCTATTATGGCATTTTCATAGCCATTCCGAGATATATTGCCATGCAACTCCCACCGTTCCGTCTCATGACTTCTGCCGTCACTCTCATATTGCCTTTGCATTATCGTAAGATAGCTAGCGAGATGTTTCAATGTCATACGCCATGCTAGATCATTGCACATCCCGGCACACTACCGGAGGCATTCCCTATAGAGTCATCACCATTTTGAGTTGTGAGTAAATAAAAGTGTGATGATCATCATTATTAGAGCATTGTCCCATGTGAGTAAATAAAAAAAGAGGCCAAATAGCCCAAAAACAAAAAACAGAGAAAAAAGTGGCCTAAGAGCCCAAATGAAAAAAAGAGAGAAGGGAGAATGCTACTATCTTCTTCCACACTTGTGCTTCATAATAGCACCATTTTTTCATGATTGAGAGCTTCTTCCTTTGTCATTACCATATGCTAGTGGGAATTTTCGTTATATAACTTGGCTTGTATATTCCAATGATGGGCTTCCTCAAAATTGCCCTAGGTCTTCGTGAGCAAGCAAGTTGGATGCACACCCACTAGTTTTCCTTTTGAGCTTTCACATACTTATAGCTCTAGTGCATCTCTTGTATGGCATTCCCTACTAATTCACATTGACATCTATTAATGGGCATCTCCATAGCCCTTTGATACGCCGAGTCAATGTGACCATCTCCTCCTTTTTGTCTCACAACCACCACCACACTCTATTCCACCTATAGTGTTATGTCCATGGCTCACGCTCATGTATTGCGTGATAGTTATAAAAAGTTTGAGAAAGTAAGAGTGCGAAAACAATTACTTGGCCAATTCTGGGGTTGTGCATGATTTACATTAGTTGTGTGAGGATGGTGGAGCATAGCCAGACTATATGATTTTGTAGGGATAACTTTCCTTGGCCTTGTTATTTTGAAAGTTCATGATTACTTTGCTAGTTTGCTTGAAGTATTATTGTTTTCATGTCAATAGCAAACTATTGTTTTGAATCTTACGGATCTGAACATTCATGTCACGTGAAAGAAGTTGCAAAGGAAAACTATGCTAGGTAGCATTCCACATCAAAAATTCATTCTTTATCACTTCCCTACTCGAGGACGAGTACGAGTTAAGCTTGGGGATGCTTGATACGTCTCCAACGTATCTATAATTTTTGATGGTTTCATGATATTATCTTGTCAAACTTTGGATGTTTTGCATGACTTTTATATATTTTTTGGGGCTAACTTATTAACTCAGTGCCAAGTGCCAGTTCCTATTTTTTCCATGTTTTTGACCCCTTTCAGAGGAGATTTTAAAACGGAGTCCAAACGAAAGAAAATCCCCGAAAAGATTTTTTCCGTAGCGGAAGAAGATCGGGAAGCTTGAGAGCCAGGGCAGGGGAGCCTCAGGGGGCCCACAAGCCCCCACCCCGTGACCAGGGGGGAGGTCGCGGCCCACAGGCTTGTGGGCCCCCCTGAGCGCCCTCTGCCCTAGGGGTTGCGCCTATATATTCCCTAAAAATCCCAAAAAAATCACGAGATCATCGAAAGTACTTTTCCACCGTCGCAAGCTTCTGTCTCCGCAAGATACCATCTGGGGCACGTTCTGGTGTCCTGCCGGAGGGGGGATTCGGACACGGAGGGCTTCTTCATCAACACCATGACCTCTCCGATGATGCGTGAGTAGTTCACCATAGACCTACGGGTCCATGGCTAGTAACTAGATGGCTTCTTCTCTCTCTTGGATCTTCAATACAAAGTTCTCCATGATCTTCATGGAGATCTATCCGATGTAATCTTCTTTTGCGGTGTGTTTGTCGAGATCCGATGACTTGTGGATTTATGATCAGATTATCTATGAATCTTATTTGAGTTTCTTCTGATCTCTCTTATGCATGATTTCATATACTTGTAATTCTCTTCGAGTTGTGGGTTTTGTCTGGCCAACTAGATCTATGATTCTTGCAATGGGAGAAGTGCTTGGTTTTGGGTTCATACCGTGCGGTGACCTCACCCACTCACAGAAGGGATAACGAGGCACGCATCGTGTTGTTGCCATCAAGGGTAAAAAGATGGGGTTTTCATCATTGGTTTGAGGTTATCCCTATACATCATGTCATCTTGCTTAAGGCATTACTCTGTTCATCATGAACTCAATACACTCGATGCATGCTGGATAGTGGTCGATGTGTGGAGTAATAGTACTAGATGCAGAAAGTATCGATCTACTTGTCGCGAACGTGATGCCTACATGTATGATCATTTCCTTAGATATCATCATGACTTTGCGCGGTTCTATCAATTGCTCGACAGTAATTTGTTCACCCTCCGTGATATTTGCTGAGAGAAGCCTCTAGTGAAGACTATGGCCCCCACGGTCTACTCCACACCATATTTTCAGCCTTACACTTTTTACTTCGTTGCACTTTCCGCCTTCAGATCTCACTTTGCAAACAATCTTGAAGGGATTGACAACCCCTTTGAAGCGTTGGGTGCAAGCTCGTTTGTGTTTGGGTGGGTACTCTGGACTTGACGAGACCCTCCTTCTGGATTGATACCTTGGTTCTCAAACTGAGGGCAATACTTACTGCTCCTGTGCTGCATCACCCTTTCCTCTTCAAGGGAAAAACCAACGCAAACCAGAGAAGTAGCAAGATGAATTCCTAGCGCCAAGGAAGGACTTTTGTAACCGTAGCACTCTCCAACATCTCTATATTATTCCCCATCAATAATATGTCATCCACATACAGTACGAGGAAAGCTACAGAGCTCGCACTCACTTTCTTGTACAGACATGCTTCTCCATAAACCCGTATGAACCCAAACGCTTTACTCACCTCATTAAAACAAATGTTCCAACTCTGAGATGCTTGCACCAGCCCATAGATGGAGCGCTGGAGCTTGCACACTTTGTTAGCACCCTTAGGGTCGACAAAACCTTCTGGTTGCATCATATACAACTCTTCCTTAAGATTCCCATTAAGGAATGTTGTTTTGACGTCCATTTGCCAAATTTCATAATCATAAAAGGCGGCAATTGCTAACATGATTCGGACTGATTTCAGCTTCGCTACGGGAGATAAAGTCTCTTCGTAGTCAACTCCTTGAATTTGTCGAAAACCCTTTGCGACTAGTCGAGCTTTATAAACGGTCACATTACCGTTTGCATCAGTCTTCTTCTTGAAGATCCATTTATTTTCTATGGCTCGCCGGTCATCGGGCAAGTCCACCAAAGTCCATACTTTGTTCTCATACATGGATTCTATCTCGAATTTCATAGCCTCAAGCCATTTGTTGGAATCCGGGCCCGCCATTGCTTCTTCATAGTTTGAAGGTCCACCGTTGTCTAATAACATGATTTCCATCACAGGGTTGCCGTACCACTCTGTTGCGGAGCGTACTCTTGTGGACCTTCGCGGTTCAGTAGTAACTTGATCCGAAGCTTCATGATCATCATCATTAATTTCCTCTTCAGTTGGCGTAGGCGCCATAGGAACAATTTCCCGCGCTGCGCTAGTTTCTGGTTCGAGAGGGGGTGTAATGACCTCATCAAGTTCTACTTTCCTCCCACTTCTTTCGAGAGAAACTCTTTCTCTAGAAAGGATCCGTTCTTGGCAACAAAGGTTTTACCTTCGGATCTAAGATAGAAGGTATACCCAATAGTTTCCTTAGGGTATCCTATGAATACACATTTCTCCGCTTTGGGTTTGAGCTTCTCTGGTTGAAGTTTCTTCACATAAGCATCGCAGCCCCAAACTTTAAGAAATGACAACTTAGGTTTCTTGCCAAACCATAGTTCATACGGTGTCGTCTCAACGGATTTAGACGGTGCCCTATTTAAAGTGAATGCTGCAGTTTCTAATGCGTATCCCCAAAATGACAGCGGTAAGTCGGTAAGAGACATCATAGATCGTACCATATCTAATAAAGTGCGATTATGACGTTCAGACACTCCATTGCGTTGTGGTGTGCCAGGCGGTGTCAGTTGTGAAACGATTCCACACTTCCTTAGGTGTGTGCCAAACTCGTGACTCAAATATTCCCCTCCACGATCAGATCGTAGACACTTAATTTTTCTGTCATGTTGATTCTCAACCTCACTCTGAAATCCCTTGAACTTTTCAAATGTCTCAGATTTGTGCTTCATCAAGTAGATATACCCATACCTACTCAAATCATCGGTGAGAGTGAGAACATAACGGTAGCCACCGCGAGCTTCAACGTTCATTGGACCACATACACCAGTATGTATTATTTCCAATAAGTCTGTCGCTCTCTCCATTATTCCTGAGAATGGAGTCTTAGTCATCTTGCCCATGAGGCATAGTTCGCATGTGTCTAATGATCCAAAGTCAAGAGACTCTAATAGTCCATCAGTATGGAGCTTCTTCATGCGTTTAACACCGATATGACCAAGGCGGCAGTGCCACAAGTATGTGGGACTATCATTATCAACTTTACATCTTTTGGTACTCACACTATGAATATGTGTAACATCACGATCGAGATTCATCAAGAATAAACCATTCACCAGCGGAGCATGACCATAAAACGTATCACTCATATAAATAGAACAACCATTATTCTCTGACTTAAATGAGTAGCCGTCTCACATTAAGCAAGACCCTGATACAATATTCATGCTCAAAGCTGGTACTAAATAACAATTATTAAGGTTTAAAACTAATCTCGACGGTAGATGTAGAGGTAGCGTGCCGACGGCGATCACATCAACCTTGGAGCCATTCCCGACGCGCATCGTCACCTCGTCCTTGGCCAGTCTCCACTTATTCCGCAGTTCCTGCTTTGAGTTGCAAATGTGAGCAACAACACCGGTATCAAATACCCAGGAGCTACTAGGAGCGCTGGTAAGGTACACATCAATAACATGTATATCACATATACCTTTAACGTTGACGGCCTTCTTGTCCGCTAAGTACTTGGGGCAGTTCCGCTTCCAGTGACCTTTTCCCTTGCAATAGAAGCACTCAGTCTCAGGCTTGGGTCCATTCTTTTTCTTCTTCCCGGCATCTGGCTTACCGGGCGCGGCAACGGCTTTGCCGTCTTTCTTGAAGTTCTTCTTACCCTTGCCCTTCTTGAAACTGGTGGTCTTGTTGACCATCAACACTTGATGCTCTTTCTTGATTTCTACTTCTGCAGACTTGAGCATCGAGTATAACTCGGGAATGGTCTTCTCCATCCCTTGCATGTTGTAGTTCAGCACCAAACCTTTGTAGCTTGGTGGGAGAGACTGGAGGATTCTGTCAATTATAGCATCATCCGGAAGGTCGACTCCAAGTGAAGTCAGACGGCCGTGTAACCCAGACATTTTGAGTATGTGCTCACTAACAGAACTGTTCTCCTCCATCTTACAGCTAAAGAACTTGTTGGAGACTTCATATCTCTCAACATGGGCATGAGCTTGAAAAACTAGTTTCAGCTCTTGGAACATCTCATATGCACCGTGTTGCTCAAAACGCCTTTGGAGCCCCGTTTCCAAACTGTATAACATGCCACACCTAACCAGAGAGTAGTCATCACTCCGCATTTGCCAGACGTTCAGAATGTCCTGGGCTGCTGCGGGAGCGGGATGGTCACCTAGCGGCACATCAAGGACATAAGCCTTTTTAGCTGCTTCAAGGATGAGCTTCAAGTTGCGGAGTCAGTCCGCATGGTTGCGACCATCATCTTTCAGCTTGTTTTTCTCTAGGAATGCGTTGCAATTGAGGTTGACGTTGGCCATCTACAATATTTATAAAGACAACTTTTAGAATAAGTTCAGGACAATTAATTTCATTTAATCAAATTAAGTATGAACTCCCACTTAAATCGACATCCCTCTAGTCATCTAAGTGATACATGATCCATGTTGACTAACCCGTGTCCGATCATCACGTGAGACGGACTAGTCATCATGGTGAGCAACTTCATGCTGATCGTATTCAACCATACGATTCATGTTCGACCTTTCGGTCTCTAGTATTCGAAGTCATGTCTGTACATTCTAAGCTCGTCGAGTCAACCTAGGTGTTTCGCGTGTGTAAATCTGGCTTACACCCGTTGTATGCGAACGTTAGAATCTATCACACCCGATCATCACGTGGTGCTTTGAGACAACAATCCTTCGCAATGGTGCACACTTAGGGGAATACATTCTCGAAATTTTTAAGAGGGATCATATTATTATGCTACCATCGTTCTAAGCAATAAGATGAAAGACATGATAAACATCACAATGCAATCATATAGTGACATGATATGGCCATTATCATCTTTGCTCTTTCGATCTCCATCTTCAGGCATCGCATGATCATCATTGTCACCGGCATGACACCATGATCTCCATCATCGTGTCTCCGTGAAGTCGTCACGCCAACTACTACTATCACTACTACTATAGCTAACCGTTAGCAATGAAGTAAAAGTAGTAAGCACATAGCGTTGCATCTCATACAATAATTAAGACAGCTCCTATGGCTCCTGTCGGTTGTCATACTCATCGACATGCAAGTCGTGAAACCTATTACAATAACATGATCATCTCATACATCATACATGCAACATCACAACTTTGGCCATATCACATCACATGTCAAATCCTGCAAAAACAAGTTAGACGTCCTCATATTGTTGTTGCAAGTTTTACGTGGCTGATTTGGGTTTCTAGCAAGAACGCCTTCTTACCTACGTGACAGCCACAATGATGATATGCCAAAGCTATTTACCCTTCATAAGGGCCCTTTTCATCAAATCCAATCCGACTAGAGTGGGAGAGACAGACACTCGCTAGCCACCTTTATGCACGGTGTGCATGTCTGTCGGTGGAACCAGTCTCACGTAAGCGTACGTGTAAGGTCGGTCAGGTCCGCTTCATCCCACAATACCACCGGAAAAGAATAAGACTAGTAGCGGCAAGCAATTGACAAATCATCGCACACAACCTTTTGTGTTCTACTCGTGCATAGAATCTACGCATAGAAAACCTAGCTCGGATGCCACTCTTGGGTAACATAGCATAAATTCAAAACATTTCATACGCATATTCAGATCTTCCTATGGAGAGACCAGCAACGAGAGAGGGGTGAGTGCATCTTCATACCTTTGAAGATCGCTAAACGGAAGCGTTACTAGAACGCGGTTGATGGAGTCGTACTCGCGGTGATTCAGATCGCGGTGTGATTCCGATCTAGTGCCGAACCACGGCACCTCCGTGTTCAACACACGTGCAGCCCGGTGACGTCTCCCGCACCTTGATCTAGCAAGGAGGAGGGAGAAGTTGGGGAAGATCTCCGGCAGCACGACGGCGTGGTGTCGATGGACAGACGAGGTCTCCCGGCACGGCTTCGCCAAGCACCGTGGGAGGAGGAGGAAGGAGGGGAGCAGGGCTGCGCCGAGGGAGAGAAGAAACGGTGTGCAAAACAGCCCCAAACCCCTCTCTATTTATAGGAGGAGGGGAGGGGGATGCCACCCGTAGGGTTTCCCCCTTAGGTGGTGCGGCAGCCCCCCCAGATGGGAGGTGCGGCGGCCAGGGCAAGGGGAGGGGGTGGCGCACCTCTTAGGTGGGCCTTACGCCCACCAGCGCCTAGGGTCCCCCCCCCTTCCACCTCCGCGCCTTCGGCCTCTTGTGGGAGGCTCACCAGCCTACTTTTGGCTAGTTGCCCTCCCCCTTTTGGCCCATGCTGCCTCTTGGGCCTGGTGGCCCCTCCCGGTGGACCCCCGGGACCATTTCCGGTGGTCCCGGTACGCTACCGGTGACGCCCGAAACATTTCCGGTGTCCAAAACCATCCATCCTATATATCAATCTTTACCTCCGGACCATTACGGAGCTCCTCGTGACGTCCAGGATCTTATCCGGGACTCCGAACAACTTTCGATAACCTCGTATAACATTTCCCTATAACCCTAGCGTCATCGAACCTTAAGTGTGTAGACCCTACGGGTTCGGGAAGCATGCAGACATGACCGAGATGCTCTCCGGCCAATAAACATCAGCGGGATCTGGATACCCATGGTGGCTCCCACATGTTCCACGATGATCTCATCGAATGAACCACGATGTCAAGGATTCAATCAATCCCGTGTACAATTCCCTTTGTCTGTCGGTATAGACCTTGCCCGAGATTCGATCGTCGGTGTACCTATACCTTGTTCAATCTCATTACCGGTAAGTCTCTTTACTCGTTCTGTAGCACGTCATCCTGTGACTAACTCCTTAATCACATTGAGCTCATCATGATGTTCTACCGAGTGGGCCCAGAGATACCTCTCCGTCACACGGAGTGACAAATCCCGATCTCGATTCGTGCCAACCCAACAGACACTTTCAGAGGTACCCATAGTGCACCTTTACAGTCACCCAGTTACGTCATGATGTTTGATACACCCAAAGCACTCCTACGGTATCCGGGAGTTGCACAATCTCACGGCCGAAGGAAAAGACACTTGACATTAGAAAATCTTTAGCATACAAACAATACGATCTAGTGCTATGCTTAGGATTGGGTCTTGTCCATCACATCATTCTCCCAATGATGTGATCCCGTTATCAATGACATCTAATGCCCATGATCAGGAGACCATGATCATCTATTGATCAACGAGCTAGCCAACTAGAGGCTTTCTAGGGACACATTGTGTCTATTTATTCACACATGTATTACTGTTTCCTGTTAATACAATTATAGCATGAACAATAGACGATTATCATGAACAAGGAAATATGGTAATAACCATTTTATTATTGCCTCTAGGGCATATTTCCAACACTTATTAGAATCGGAATTTCCCAGTTTTGAGAATTGGTCTCACTTAGTTGTGAAAACTGACAAGGCCAGCCAAATTCGGTACCACCGAGATTCATATATCGGTCTCACCGAAAAGACAAAAGTTGCCACATTTTGCACTAGTCGGTGCCACCGGGTTTCACTTTGGTTTCACCAAGGTGGGCAATAATGTTGTAACGGTTGGATTGTTTGGAGATGCCTATATATACCCCTCCACCACCTCTCATTCGTAGAGGAAGCACTCAAAACGACCCAACACTTGACAAATTTATTTTTCGGAGAGAGAGCCACCTACTCATGTGTTGAGATCAAGATATTACAATCCTACCATTTGAACCTTGATTTCTAGCCTACCCAAGGTTCTTTCCACCCAATCTATCTCTTCTACCCAAGCGAAATCTGTGAGAGAGTGATTGAGTGTTGAGGAGACTATCTTCTGAAGCACAAGAGCAAGGAGTTCATCGTACTTCCACATCCATTACCTTTTGGAGAGTGGTGTCTCCTAGATTGATTAGGTGTCTCTTGGGAGCCTCCTACTTCGTGTTGTGGAGTTGAACCAAGAAGTATGTACGGGCAAGGAGATCGCCAACTTCATAAACATCTACCCCGAGTGAGGCTAGTCCTTCGTGGACGTAAGCCGTGATGGAATAGACAAGGTTGCTTCTCCGTGGACCCTTCATGGGTTGAGCCCTCCGTGGAATCGCACGACCATTACCCTTCATGGGTTGAAATCTCCATCAACGTGGACGTACGGTAGCACCACCTATCGGAAACATGCCAAAAGTCACCATGTGAAAGGACATGGATGTCGCCTAGAGGGGGTGAATATGCGCTTTAAAATAATTACGAATTAGGCTTGAACAAATGCGGAATAAAACTAACGTTTAATTTTTCAAGCACAAAACCTAAAACAACTAGGCTCACCTATGTGCACCAACAACTTATGCTAAGCAAGAAAAAAAAAGTGATAGCAAGATATATGACAAGAAACAATATGGCTATCACAAAGTAAAGTGCATAAGTAAAGGGTTCAAGTAAGAGATAACCGAGGCACACGGAGACGACGATGTATCCCGAAGTTCACACCCTTGCGGATGCTAATTTCCGTTTGGAGCGGTCTGGAGGCACAATGCTCCCCAAGATGCCACTAAGGCCACCGGAATCTCCTCACGCCCTCACACAATGGAAGATGTCGTGATTCCACTACGGGGCCCTTGAGGGCGGTCACCGAACCCGTACAAAAAGGTTGGGGCAATCTCCACAACTTAATTGGAGGATCCCAACAACACCAAGAAGCTTCACCACAATGTCAAATGGCTTCGAGGTGACCAAAAATGCTTGGGGCAATATCCACAACTTAATCGGAGACCGTGATGCTTGCCCGGAGCTTTACACCACAATGATTGAGCCCGAGGCACCACCAAACTTGTAGGATGCCAAATAATCCATTAAAAACAATCTCTAGGGGTACCAAGTATCCAAGGGTAACAAGCTTCTCAACTTCTCACTTCCACGTATCACCGTGAAGAACTCAAACCGATGCAACTAATGCAATTGCAAGAACACACGAAGTGGTAAGTCCCTCACACTCAAATACCTCCACAACAACAAAAGCTATGGAGAAATATGAGAGGAAGAACAATGAGCTCACAAAGAACTCCAAGATCAAGATCCAAGGGGTTCCCCTCACATAGACAAGAAAGTGATTGCTAGAGATGTGGATCTAGATATCCTCTCTCTTTTACCTCAAGACCTAGCAAGAATCATTGGAGGGGTTGAGAGTTAGCAAGCTGTGAGAAGGTCAACAATGGGGGAAGAACACGAGCTCAACATATGGATCAGATCCAATGGGGAAGAAGACCCCCTTTATATAGTGGGGGAAAGAATATGCCCGTTACTGATGCGTCTCCAACGTATCTATAATTTTTGATTGTTCCATGTTATTATATTATAAACATGGGATGTCTTATATGTATTTTTATGCCATTTTATATCATTTTTGGGACTAACCTATTAACTCAGTGCCTAGTGTCAGTTTCCGTGTTTTTGACCTTTTCAGAAAAAATAATAAACGGAGTCCAAACGGAATAAAACCTGCGGGATGATTTTTCCATAACAGAAGATACCCAGACGACTTGAGAACCAAGGCAGGAGGTCTCGTGGGAGGTCACGAGCCCCCTAGGCGTGGGCGCGCCTAGCAGGCTCGTGGGCCCCCTTGCCTCCTTTGCCCTACCTCTTTCACCTATAAATTCCCTCAAATCCCGAAACCAACAAAGAGAGCCACAAAAATACTTTTCCGCCGCCGCAAGCTTCTGTCTCCACGAGATCCCATCTGGGGAACGTTCTGGTGCCCTGCCAGAGGGGGATTGGGAAATGGAGGCCTTGTTCACCAACACCATTGCCTCTCCGATGATGCGTGAGTAGTTCACCACAGACCTTCGGGTCCATATCTAGTAGCTAGATGGCTTCTTCTCTCTCTTGGATCTTCAATACAAAGTTCTCCATGATCTTCATGGAGATCTATCCGATGTAACTTTCTTTTGCGGTGTGTTTGTCAAGATACGATGAATTGTGGATTTATGATCAGATGAATATTATTTAAGTCTCCTCTGATTTCTTATATGCATGATTTCGTATCTTTGTAATTCTCTTCGAGTTATGGGTTTCGTTTGGCCAACTTGATCTATAATTCTTGCAATGGGAGAAGTGCTTGGTTTTGGGTTCATACCGTGCGGTGTCCTCACCTAGTGACAGAAGGGGTAGCGAGGCACGCATCGTGTTGTTGCCATCAAGGGTAAAAAGATGGGGTTTATATCATATTGCATGAATTTATCGCTCTACATCATGTCATCTTGCTTAAGGCGTTACTCTATTTGTTATGAACTTAATACACTAGATGCATGCTGGATAGCGGTCGATGTGTGGAATAATAGTAGTAGATGTAGAAAGTATCGGTCTAGTTGTCTCGAACGTGATGCCTATATGTATGATCATTGCCTTAGATATCATCATGACTTTGCACGATTCTATCAATTGCTCGACACTAATTCATTCACCCACCGTAATACTTGCTATCATGAGAGAAGCCTCTAGTGAACACTATGGCCCCCGGGTCTATTTTACACATTATATATTCCGATCTACATACAAAAATACCAAAAATACCTTGCTGCACTTTTATTTATATTTACCTTTTATCACTATCAGATCTCACCTTGCAAGTAATCGTGAAGGGATTGACAACCCCTTTATCGCGTTGGGTGCAAGTTTGTTTGTCTTTGCGTAGGTTCATTGGTGCCTCATCTTGATACTCCTACTGGATTGATACCTTGGTTCTCAAACTGAGGGAAATACTTATCTCTACTTTGATGCATCACCATTTCTTCTTCAAGGGAAAAACCAACGCAAGCTCAAGAAGTACCAGTTACCCTCAATTTCAGCCCGAGCACACGAGTACTACCGCTGCTAGGAGCGGTACTACCGCACGGTAGATCCAACTGCCACGAAAGTAAAAAATTACTTTCGTGCCTACCTCCGTTGAGGTTGCGGTTGTGCAAAAGTCCGATGGGACGGTAGTACCGCCAGAGAGCGGTAGTAAAAAACTACTCCCGCTCCTAGAGCGGTACTACCGCTCGCACCTGCGGTACTACCGGTGGACACTGAAACTGCCATAACTTTCACAAACGAGCTCCGAATCGAGCAAACTCATTCTTCTTGGATTCAGGATGACAAGAGCTATCCAACAAAAATATAATCGAGCAAAATCTTAAGAACATGCAGTTGCGAAAATGCCAATGATATAGAGATGTGAGACCTCTATGAATGAAGAACCGGCAAAAACTTCCAACATCGAAAACATCATAGAAGATGCATATGGACTCCGTTTTCGTTGAACTCGAGCTTGTCATGAAGATGACCATAAGCTCTAAAACGCACAAAGACACACCAAACAAGAACCAAGAAATATGATGCAAAGATGCAAATGGTTTAAGCTTTCAATGAACGATACGATCAAGCTACTCACTTGAGAGCCCCCCTTGACAGTACGACAATCTATCCTAAAATAGAGAAACCTACCAAGGGCAAACCTGTACCTTGCACCTAGCCCTCTTGAGCTAGATGACGATCTTGGCTTCCTCAAGATGGACCACCTTTCTTCATTGCGTTGGTTTTATGAAGACTAATTGATTGCTCCCCCATACGCATTATGTGTGAGCCAGTCTTCAGCACATCTTCACAAGTCCATTGCCACCACAATGGACGGCAAGCTTCAAGCATGATATCTTCGTGATGCTCCACTTGAACTTGCACACCACAATCTTGATGACGATTAACACTTGATGTCATCCTTCATAGGTTGAATGAGATCTCCCTCTTGATGCAAACCCATGGAAACACACCTAACCCCACATACAACTTTCACGAAGACCATGGGTTAGTACACAAAAGCGTTGTGGACAATGCTTATCATACCATGGGATCACTTGATCCCTCTCGGTACATCTTGTACACTTTGTGTGTTGATCATCTTGATTTACTCTTTGCTCAGTCTTGATCAACCTTGTGTCTTTATAGCCAATCTTTGGATAATACTTTGAATACCACCTTGGTTTCGGCCAGGCCGACTGGATCAAGTGGCTTTGGCTAGACCGACGACAATATTTTTTTTAAACCTGCACAATATTTTTCAGTTTTAATAAAAAAATATACTATTTAGAAAAAAATAGCCTAAAGAAGGACACTGTAAAACTTGAAAATCTGAAAGATTCTAGTCTAGTGAAAAATAATCAACAAAGGAATATTCTAGTGGTAAATAAGGACGGAATCTATTCATTAAAATGGGATGGGAATGATTCACCATTATTTTCGTGGCATCAAGAAAAATAACTAGCACATCATCGCGATCCCCGAGTATATTTGTTTCTGTTTCAAGTTCAGATGTCAATGTGATCTAAGGTAGGACGTCGGGGGGAGGAATGTCCACATTGATCCGACGACAAGAATATCCACCCAAGAAAGTAAACCTTGTTAAAATGGATATCAGTTGCCTTCAACCTTTTGCCTTTGCATAATTTTGACTAATTCGCCAGCGATCACTCCAGAGATTGTGCAACGGTTGCCATGTACGTACGCAAGTAACAATAATCACAATCACAAGAGCAATTAACGCCCTTCTCATCACCCAATTAACAACGCAATCTCGGTTTAACCATGCTAATGGTTGCGGGTCCGACCGTGCCATACAGAGGGGACGAAAGAGCACTCTCGCATTCTGTATACTTCTCGCGCCTTCCTGCTGCCGCTCCCGAAACTGGCCTCGCGAGAAGCTTCCGTCGACGGCGTTCCGGCCGTCCGATCCACAATCTCCACCAGGCGTACGCGTCAGATCGCACGGGCCATGCTCCCTGACTGGCCACGTGGGGACTGGGGAGGAGCCTGGCATTTCCGCCGGGTTATCCATTCCGCCCTGCGTTTCCTTATTTATAGCCTCGCCACCCACCGTGAAACCTCATCAGAAATCCCAAGCCAAAACAAAAACCACTCTCTAAATCCGACACAAAAACTCAAGCCCGAGCCCAAAGCTTCCTCCCTCCCGGAGACGAGATGGCTCCCGAGCTGGCCGGCAAGATGACCGCCAAGGCAGCCGTGGCGGCGGCCAAGCCCGCGACGAGGGCGTACGTGACGTTCCTGGCGGGGTCTGGGGACTACTGGATGGGCGTGGTTGGGCTCGCCAAGGGCTTGCGCAAGGTTGGCTCGGCCTACCCGCTGGTGGTGGCCGTGCTGCCCGACGTGCCCGAGCTCCACCGCAAGATCCTCGTCTCCCAGGGCTGCATCGTCCGCGAGATCGCCCCCGTGTACCCGCCCGAGAACCAGACCCAGTTTGCGATGGCCTACTACGTCATCAACTACTCCAAGCTCCGCATCTGGGAGGTAAATTGCTACACCGCCCGCATGTCTCGCTCACGTGTTTTTTTTCTCAAACGGAGCCAAAAAGCTTTGCCTCATCAAATTTAATAAGAACTTTTTTTAGTGTGTATGGCTAGTAATGGTATGCTGATCTGTTCTTGGTTTTGTTTTGAGCGCAGTTTGTGGAGTACGAGAGGATGGTGTACCTTGACGCCGACATCCAGGTGTTCGACAACATCGACGAGCTGTTTGATCTGCCCAAGGGGCGCTTCTACGCTGTGATGGACTGCTTCTGCGAGAAGACGTGGAGTCACACCCGGCAGTACCAGATCGGCTACTGCCAGCAGTGTCCCGACAGGGTGACGTGGCCGGCCGCCGAGATGGGCCCGCCGCCGGCGCTTTACTTCAACGCCGGCATGTTCGTGCACGAGCCCAGCATGGCCACCGCCAAGGCGCTCCTGGAAACCCTCCGCGTGACGCCGACCACCCCATTCGCGGAGCAGGCAAGCAGCTAGTGCTTTTGTTCCGAGAGTCCAGATTTAGCGATGATGGCGTTCGTGCTCACCTTGTTCTTGCTCCCTTCATCTGCAGGATTTCTTGAACATGTTCTTCAGGGAGCAGTACAAGCCGATCCCGCTGGTCTACAACCTTGTGCTGGCAATGCTCTGGAGGCACCCGGAGAACGTCCAGCTGGAGAAGGTCAAGGTGGTGCACTACTGCGCTGCGGTAAGTGGGCGTGACCTCTTGGCTGGTGGTATGAATTTCGTTCGGTTTTTTGATTACTTTCTTGCATTCTTACGGATGGATTGGTTACACCTGGTCGCAGGGATCGAAGCCATGGAGGTTCACGGGAAAAGAGGACAACATGGACAGGGAGGACATAAAGATCCTCGTTAGGAACTGGTGGGATATCTACAACGACGAGAGCCTCGATTTCAAGGGCCTGCCCGCCCTGGCCGCGGACGCCGACGAGCTCGAGGCGGCCGCGACGAAGCCGCTCCGCGCGGCCCTTGCGGAAGCTGGCACTGTCAAATACGTCACCGCGCCCTCGGCTGCGTAATCCCCGGTCGCCTAGCTCCGGCAGCTGCGCGCGCCAGCAGGCCCTCGTGGAGTGCCCGTGCCACGTATAAGCATTTGCATTTTAGTATTTTGCGTCTGTTCGGTTCCAAGTTAGCAGTTAGCAGTATCATTTCAAGTTTAAGATAGGAGGTTTGATCGAAACAGTCCACCTATGTGAATACCCTTACACCCTTCGTGAAGTAGAGTGCTGTCGTCCTGTATGAAAGAATTATGTGTTGAATCAATAGGAAGATGCAAACATTATGGCATGTCAATTTCTCTCACACTTTTTGTCAGCTCTGCTCTCCTTGTCATTCCTTCTCTGAAATGACGAAATGCGTCATTCTCGGGGGTGCTCCAATTCAATGAGCCCTCTTCACGTTTTCTGGATGGTTCTCGGCCCAGCGGCAACCTCAACTCGAAAGTACGATTCGGAAGAGCCGACGGGTGGGTCCGTTATATCCAGCAGTCTGAATAGTATGCGGTCCCTTTGCTCAAAGGATCCTGTCGGTGTTTTGACTGTGAGGATTTCGGGCTCGCTCCGGGGTCGTTGTGCTCAGGACGTGCTCCACCTATGGGGGCTCCGAGCGCTGTCGACGTGCTGATCTCATGACTGGCCGTGAAACGGACAAGGAAAATTTCTTCGGTGAAATGGAGTAAATAGGCTGATCTCATGACTGGCCGGTGAAACGGACGAGGAAAATTTCTTCGATATGCCAGCCTCCGAAACCTAGAATCAGCGGTCTATTTATTTTAGCAATGTCCGATGACTATTGCAATATGTACGATGACTATTGCAGTATGTACGCAAGATGCATCACGCTGCAGATGTGTTTCACTAAACCCAAGCATATGAAGTGACAGTACCAAGCCAGGGACATCTTAGTTAAGATGATAAGCAAGGACAAACATGAGCACAAAAAGGGCGCTAAGACAATGATCATATCCGAGATTTGAAAGAGAAAAACGAATGCATTTTCAACCTTGCGGGTCTAACTAACATCAACACCTCCACTACAAGAACCCTGAGTTTTGAAGGCGCGCAAGAGCGTCTTTTTTGGAGCATCTTTTAGGAAACCACAGTAAGAAGTTTCGTGATGGTGGTCCATTAGTTTTATCTTCGTAATATTCTTTTTATCTCCTTATCCTTGGATCATACCCATCTTTTGTATTCCCGCCTTGCTCCCAGCTATTTTCAATATATGCCAGCCATCTATTGGATCTTTAAAAAAAATCTTTGATGAAATGGAGTAAATAGCAGGTCTACGAAAAACTAGTTTTTTTCTTAATTTTTTAAAAAGCTACTAAAAATAATGGGCTGTTCTAAAAAGCCTTAATTGCCGAACCGACTTTTGGTCATTGGTTGGATGGTGTTTTAAATAGGTTTAAAATGTTATTAAGGATGGAAGCGTATGCCTTATTTTGATTGCTTTGGCTATAAAAAAATAATTTAGTTTTTAATAGTATAAACTCGACTGCTTTGCAGGTTATTTTTCGTTGTACGCATTTGCTTCATATGTGGTCTATGCTACAAAGAACGGAGTTTCAACCGCTGTTTAAGGCGGTGTGTACGCGGTTGAAGCTGGTGGCGAAGGAGGTTTTTATCTGACATGGGTGGCATCAAAATCTTCGGATCGGTCCATGATCCTCTTCGACATAGGCAGAGTGTTGGTCATATATGACTCTACTGTTGCCGATATGTTGGTTTCTCGTTTATTTTCACAACTATCAGACTTTTGGTGTTCGGTCATGTGCATCTTCGTTATGCAGAGACCAGGTGTGACTCATCATAATTTGTATCCATTTGATGCTACATTTTAAATAAATAAAACACCCTTTATCGAAAAAGAAGGGCCCGCACATCAGATCATCATTATATTATATTGGACTGTTAGTTGACCGTTATGACATTATGAGCCCACATGTCGATCCCTAAAAAAAGAAATCGAGTCACTATAAGTTTTGGAAAAAGGCAATCAGGTCCCTCTGCCCTTTAAGGGCATGCACAATGCATAGCCTTAAGGTGATGCCTCGTATACCATGTAGGATCGGATGTCAGAAAAATTAGGTTCGGATAAGGAAGCGGGATCCTATACAGGAGGCGGGTGCTTAAAGAGAAAAAGTGTGGTCCGGTATAAAAAGTTGAAAAGGTTAGAGTGAAAAGTAAAGATGCATGTGTATTAGAGTCTTTATTTTTTATTCTTTGACGAGACATCCTGATGGTAACTTGCATTGAAGAGAAAACGTCAATATAGATGCCTCAAGCTACTTTTTATCATGGGGCATCTATATCCAGATGCTATCATTGTACATGCCCTAATTCCCGATGTCCTTCTTCGTATGTGTCGTTCCTGAGGGCCGTTGCTCCCCACTCCCGTTACCGTTGATGGCCGCCATTGTAGCTGGTCCCTGTCGCAGCCGTCGCTGCTCCCTACTGCTGGTGCGGGCCGCTGCTCCCCGCGCAGTTCTCCACCGCCGTTGATGGTTGTTACCCTGCGTCGTTCTAGCCATCGCTGCTCCCCGCTCCGCTACGGGCCGCTGCTCCGCGCCGTTGTAGCCACCACTGCTCCCCACCACACCCGTCGCGGCCCCTATTACGCGCGACTGACCTTGCCTTTGTCGTCGTGGTAGGGCTGCTCCGGCCATGGTGTGTGTTAGACTTGTGCCCAATATTTGTATAAGTTAGGTTGCAGTTGGACTTGGATTTGGACTGTGTGTAGACAGGGTAAGAGTTGTGTCCTATTAGGACACTTCTACCCATAGGCCTCTTATATAAAGAGAGGGTAGACACACGACGTAACCTGTGCCAACATAATAGCACAAACACGCAGGGGAGCCAGCAACGTGTGCTCGCGCTTGGGCGGCCAGGGTGCGGTATTATTGTGATGGTGTCACGGGGAGGAGCGTCCGTAGCCAGGCCCCGGCGATGTAGCCATGTCGGTGAACCTCATTAACAAATCTCGATGTTGTGCTTGTATGATTGCTTGGTCCTCGGTAGATCGATTGTATGCCTTTGACTATTCTAACAAGTGGTATCAGAGTAAGATTCAATTTGAGGCTGTGGATACTTGATCTAGAGGAAGAACGAGAAGAAATCATCAAAGAAATCATGGATGCAGAGCTGTGCTGCTGATTGATCGAGGAAGCAACATGGCGTCGTTTTGATGGATTAAACATCATTGCGAGAAATCTAAGAACACGATGAGAAGTTGATGGAAGGATTTGCAGCCGGAATAGCAATCGAAAGGAGGCTAGATGCGGATCTCGACAGAATTGTGCGACAACAGAACTTCTTGGCGTCTCGGTGTCTATGAGATGCGATCGGTGGCTGGCGGTGCATGCGGACTCACTTGCCAGGGTGTGTGCTCACAACGCTAGATGCCCAAGCATGCGGCAAGGCTGCGGTCCAGGTGCGGGCGCGGACGACGCATTGAAGGATGGGTGCTTAGTCGCGGACGGGCGGGCATGGCGTGAGGCACGATGGCCTATGGCTGCGAGGCCCGGGATAGCACCGGTAGTGGCCCATTTTTCATTGTTGGGAGCTGCGTGAAGCAAGGCACCATGTGGGAAGCCGGATGCGAGCAAATTGATATGACTGGAGCAATGGCGTGAGATTTTTTAAGGGAACAAATCGGTTCTAGAAGGTATTGTAGCGTGTTGGAACATGGATTCTGCTGGCGATTAGCATGATGATCTCGTGCATGGAAAATAGTAGAACAAGAAAATAGTGAGGAAGTCACATGGTGCTACACGAGTGGATGAAATTATTTGAGTTTGTCGCACCGTACACATGAGACTACAGGAACTACTTTTGGGTTCTTCGCTTGGTAGGCTAAGGAGGTGGCACCATGGCAGCAGTGGTGTTGTTTGACTGGCAGTCAAATGGGAACGAGGATGACGACGTGCGTATAAGTCTTGGAGGAGTATAGAGCCCATTGTGGTAGGATCATGCATACACGGGGCGTCATGTAATGCATGGAGATGTGCGGGCGGATATGACGCAAGGTGGAGCATGGTTGCAGTTGGATATTTCAGCTGGGTCGGACTACTGTCTGATGGACCGATGAGGATGTTGGTCAAAGCAGATGATGGTGGTGATTTCAACTACGACGACATAGGAGCGTGATGATGATGGTGACCGACTTCTGGGGCGTGGAAACACGTGGTGCGGGCCTGAGGGCTTGTGCGGCTTCGACAAGACTATGTCACGGGGTTGATTCAAGGCAGTGTACACATGAGAGCTTGAAGTCGACATGGTGCGGGGTAGCATGGCGCAACTACATGGACTCATGTTGAAGGTGGAGATGGGTCTGGTGAAAGACTTCACTCTATGATGACAGAGGGGCTATAGTGTAAGACGTCAGAGAATCGAGCCTATTTCAGCACGATCGCGAGAGACACATGGATTGGGCTGGGTACCAGTTGTCTGATAGAGACGTGATATTAGGCATCAGTCGGTGATGCTCGGTGGTTCTGTGTAGTGGTGGGTTGAGCGAGTGTGGTCTAGCTACCCGGGAGACTCGACCAGGACAACAAAGGCTCGGCATAGTGTTAGCGGCGAGGCGTGCTGTAAGCACGGGACACGACGACATGCCTAGGTACTAATGGTGAGACATGTGGTCATACAAAGTGTGCAGGGGTGATGAAGTAGTGTTGGCGAGTACGAGATTAAAGTTGGTGACTGGGTTTATCGGTGCTAGTTGATAGGCCGGGGTTGACCATGGAGAATCTGAGAAAGTGACAGGAAGTCTGAAATTGTGAGAAGCGGAAAGAGTACATGGTCATATATTATGTGGTGTTCATTGCACATGACAAAGTGCGGATGACAAGAACGGAAGGAGGCGGAGTGCTATAGCCGTGTGACATGCTAGAAACTATCCGGGAAAAGGGTGAGACAACTGTGAATTTGACTCAGGGTGACACAGGGCGACGATGAAATTCCTTCAAGTTTCAGGCAGACGGTCAAGAAAAGCGAGGATGCTGAGTTTAGATAACTTTTATATGCGGCATCCAATATGTGGGTTGTGGACTTTCACGCATGTCAGTGATCAGTGTGTGATGGCGTTGAACGGATACTCTAGAAATTGGAAGCACAAAGCAGAGTAATGAAGAACTTAATTTTTCTCGAGTGTTGACTATGAAGAAGACGAGAAGGGACTATTGTTGAAGGTGGAGTCACATGGAGTCTGGGAGTAGCAGGATGCTCATGGCGTATCTCAAATCCAATGTACATGAAGGTTCAACAAATGGACGAATCCAAGATGGTGGAGAATATTCGCCAAGGTAGAGTTTGCTAGAATTGTGTCAAATATTCGTACAAGTTAGGTTACAGTTGGACTTGCATTTAGGCTGTGTGTAGACATGATAAGAGTTGTGTCCTATTAGGACACATGTACCCCTAGGACTCTTATATAATGAGATGGTAGACACATGACGTAAACCTATGCCAACATAATAGCTTCGTGTTATTTTACTACGGACTCTTGAATAGATCGATCAGAAAGATTAACTTTGTGGTGGTTTCGTACCCGACAATAATCTCTTCGTTTGTTTCCCGCTATTAGTGACTTTGGAGTGACTCTTTGTTGCATGTTGAGGGCTAGTTATATGATCCAATTATGTTAACATTGTTGAGAGAACTTCACTAGTGAAAGTATGAACCCTAGGCCTTGTTTCCACGCTTTGCAATACCGTTCGTGCTCACTTTTACCATTTGTTACCTTGCTGTTTTTGTAATTTCAGATTACAAAAACCTATATCTACCATCCATATTGCACTTGTATCACCATCTCTTCGCCGAACTAGTGAACCTATACAACTTACCATTGTATTAGGTGTGTTGGGGACACAAGAGACTCTTTGTTATTTGGTTGCAGGGTTGCTTGAGAGAGACCATCTTCATCCTACGCCTCCCGCGGATTGATAAACCTTAGGTCACCCACTTGAGGGAAAATTGCTACTGTCCTACAACCCTCTGCACTTGGAGGCCCAACAACGTCTACAAGGAGAAGGTTGCGTAGTAGACATCAAGCTCTTTTCTGGCGCCGTTGCCGGGGAGGTTAGTGCTTGAAGGTATATCTTTAGATCTTGCAATCGAATCTTTTTGTTTCTTGTTCTTTCACTAGGAAACTACAAAATAAAATGGAATTGAGGATGCCTCATATGCTCCATCTTTTCAATGTCTTTCGTGAGCATGATGGGAAGGAAAATTGTGCTCAAGTGCTGAAAGAAGAATTACATAGAACGCTTGGCATAGAATATGTGAATGATGAGCATGATTGCAATGTTCTTAGCATGAATTCTTTGAATACCCATGATGCTAATGATATGCAAAGCTACAAGCTTGGGGATGCTATATTTCATAAAGATGATCTTTTAGTTCTTCCACTTTGAATGATCAAGATCATTTTGATGAAAGCATGCCCCCTATCTATGATGATTATTGTGAGGATACTTATGCTTTAAAGAAGAGGGATGATAAAACTTGTCATACTCTCGAAACCCCTTCGCTAAACCTTGCTTTTTCATTGTGGACACAATTTGTAGTGCTCAAGTCTTTTACGATACTCCCACTACTATTCTTGAGAATAGATTTTCTTATGTGGAGAGCAGTAAAATTTCTATGCTTGTAGATCATGAAAAGAAAGACTTAGGTGCTGGTTATATTGTTGAATTCATTCATGATGCTACTGAAAATTACTATGAGAGAGGATCATATGCTTCTACTTATTGCAATAGTATCAAGCTTCCTCTCCATATGTTGAAATTTTTGAAGATGTTTGTTTTGCCTTCCTATGCTAGTTGATTCTTGCTCCAATAAATTGTTTGATCACAAAATCCCTATGCATAGGAAGTGGGTTAGACTTAAATGTGCTAGCCATTTGCTCCATGATGCTCTCGTTGTGTTTCAATCCTTACCTTTTATGTGAGCATCATTGAAATCAATGCCTAGCTAAGGGCGTTAAACGATAGCGCTTGTTGGGAGGCAACCCAATGAATAAATTTTTCTTTGCTTTTTTGCTTCCTGTTTTGTTTTCTCCACACCATCATAATTCTGTTATGATTGTGTCTTTTGTGTTTCTTATTGTGTTTGTGCCAAGCAAAACCGTTATGATAGTCCTGGTGATGATTGTTTGATCATGCTGGAAAAAGACAAAAACTTTCTGCTCACGAAAAGAATTTTCATTTTTATTCTGTAAGAGATTTTGAGTTGATTATTTTTGGTGCTGATTTATATGCAATTTGTTAAGACACTCGTAATTTTTAAGATTTTTGGAAGTACGAGAAGTATACAAAGTATACAGATTTCTACAGACTGGTCTGCTGTTAACAAATTCTGTTTTTGTCGAGTTGGTTGCTTATTTTGATGAAACTATGGATAGTATCGGAGGGTACTAGCCATGGAAAAGTGAAAATACAGTAACCCAACATCAGCATAAGTAGAATTTAAGTTTGCTACAGTACCTAAGGAAGAGGTGGTTTGCTTTCTCATACTAATGATATCACGAGTTTCTGTTTAAGTTTCGTGTTGTGAAGTTTTCATGTTTTGGGTGAAGTTCTTATGGACAAAGAGATAAAGAGTGGCAAGAGCTCAAGCTTGGGGATGCCCAAGGCACCCCAAGAGATTCAAGGATGCCGTAAAAGCCTAAGCTTGGGGATGCTCCGGGAAGGCATCCCCTCTCTCGTCTTCAATCCATCGGTAACGTTACTTGGGGCTATATTTTTATTCACCACATGTTATGTGTTTTTCTTGGAGTGTCTTGTATCGTAGGAGTCTTTTATTTTTTTTGTTGTGTCACAATCATCCTTGCTGCACACCTAGAGAGATAGACATGCACTCACCGTGATTTTTTCGAGCTTCACTTATATCCTTTGGTAGACAATTCAGCTCACATGTGCTTCACTTATATCTTTTGAGCTAGATACTTTTGCTCTATGTGCTTAACTTATATCTTTTAGAGCACAGCGGTGCATGGCTTGGTAGTTGATCTATGCTTTGAAAGTAGTCTCAAAATGGGTAGTTATCCAAAGGGATACGAAAACTTCCACCTTCATGTGCATTGAATAGTTAGAGAAGTTTGATTCATCTCAATTAGTTTTGAGTTGTGGTTTTGGTAATATTGAAGTCATGCTAGTAAGGTGTTGTGGATCTAGAAATACTTGCGTTGAAGTTAGTGATTCACGTAGCATGTGAAAGTGCAGTCACGCCCTTAATCGAGTTTTGGTGTTAATGACAACACATACATAGGAAACTAATCTTATTTGTTGAGTGTATCTCAGGATGGCTTTTAAAGTACTCTTAGTAGATCGAGAATTATGTGCCAAGGTGTCTTAAGAAGATCGGGACTTATATGTCAATAAGGCTCGCGATTGAGAAACAAGATGATGTAGCCTATCCTTTAATTTACTATTCTTGAGTGTAGGGATCCCGCACTATTAACAGGGGATCACGGGTTTTGCGATGAAATTGCTCAAACTACATCTCCATTTATCCTTTGTGATCTTTCCAAAATAGAACCAAAGCCTTGGACATCCCGCCCCCTCCGGGCATCCGAGGGCCGGACGCCCGACCACTTCGGAAAACCGGAGCCTTATAGCAGAGTCAAAAGCTCGGACATCCGGCCTCCTCAGGACGTCCGAGGGCCGAACGTCCGACCCATTTTGGATATCCGGAGCCTTGCACCAGAGTCAAAAACCTCGAACTTCCGGCTTCCTCCGGTCGTCCGAGGGCCGGACGTCCGACCTCTTTCGGAAATCCGGTGCCCTTGAACAGAGTTGAACTCTCGGACAACCGACCCTCTCTTCGGACGTCCGGTCCCTGTTCGACTACACAGTGGCCAACTGATATGAATACTCCCTCGGTCGTCCGACGCTTGTCGGACGTCCGGAAACCGTCGGACGTCCGACCACTGTCATACTTAAGTGACCCCAACGGTTACTTTAGTCTCCCCACTATATATACCCCCTCCCACTTCGTGAGAGGGGGTCCAACACAGCAAGAACACTTACAAGAACACCTTCTTCCTCATTCACTCTTGCCTACACCCAATCTTAGATCCCAAGAGCATTTGTGAGCCCCTTTGAGTGTTGTTCCAATCAAAAGATAGATCGTCTCCTCCTCCTCTCCACCAAAGCGATTTGTGATTTGAGCAAGTTTTTGAGCAATCCCTGTGATCTTGTTACTCTTGGAGGTTGGAGACTCCTAGGCGGTAGGAGTCTTCGGAGAGGAATCAAACCTTTGTGATTACCCCCCGAAAAGTTTGTGAGGGTTTCGAAGCCACCTCAAGGCTTACCACTAGTGGTTGAGAAACGCCTTCGTGGTGTTGTCTCAAAGGGAGAATAGGGTGAGCCTTCGTGGCGTTGGTGTGCCTTCGTGGTAACATCCGCCCCTCTAACGGTGACGTAGCTTCCCTCCAAGGAAGTGAGCACCGGGATACATCCTCGTCTCTCTTGGAGTTGTGGTTATCCCTAACCCTAACTCTCTACTTGTGTTAATCCTTATTACGTACTTGCATTTGATTATAGTTTACCAGTTGCCTTACTTTACTCTAAATAGCTTACTCTTTGTCTTTGCAATTATTAGGCTCACTCTCATATTCCGCACCATTGCCTAAAATTGCTAAGTAACTATTAAAATTTGGAACTGTACCTATTCACCCCCCTCTAGGTCCATCTCTATCCTTTTCAATTGTTATCAGAGCCTCGTGCTCTATTCTTGTGGCTTAACCGCCCTAGAGCGAGATGGACGGGACTTCCACGGAAGTCAGGTCCTTCACCTCTGAGGACTTGGAACGGGCCCTTGCCAAGCAAAAAGAGGAGCATGATGCTTCTCTTGAGGCCTTGGTCCAAATGAGACTGGCCTCATTAACCACGGGGACAACCACGTCTCCGAGGGCCTCAGGGAAAAATGTGCCCGGTTCTTCATTTGGCCAACAACCTCCATTCAATAACCAAACTAGTGTTCCATGGCTTTATGCTAGATCTCAAGTTGAGAAACCTAAGAACAATCCTGGAGGAAAACCTCCTTTGCTTGATGACAATTCCGATTTTGCTTTATGGAGAGTTGGTATGCAGGATCATCTTAGGTACGCCAATGATGAGATGTTGGACATCCTCGAGCATGGCTACCACCCTATAGATCCAAGGTACCTCACTCCCAGAGAAACTTATGACAAGCATCTCAACGACACTACGATCATGTGCATAAGAAAAGGAATGAATGACAAGCAACAGAGACCTTACATACACATCACAAGCGCCAAGGAACTGTGGGATAGCATTATAAGGACCAAGACCGGTACCTCCACTCTCCGGCTTGCTCAGTATGAAATTGCCAAGGGGCAATTGCAGAACTTCTGTATGGAAAAGGGTGAATCTCCCAAGCAACTGCTAGAATGGCTCATGACTCTCGCCGCAGACATTGAGTCCTGTGAGTGTGACAAGACGCAAGATGGTTTCAACCTGACCAAGAGATTTCTCGTGGACAAGTTACTCCATGCCCTTGCTCCGTACCACCATCAAATGGTATGGGACATAAGGCAGCACCATGGGTTCAAAGAAATGACCGAGATGACATCATATCCACTTTCCAATTATTTGAAGAGTCAAAGGCAAATGCAACAAAGCACCTTGCCATGCATGGTACTTCAACATTAAAGATCAATCTTGCTTTGAAAGCCAAGCATGAATGTGACGAAGAAGAAAGTGAAGAAGAAGAGGGTGATGAAGACTGCGAAGATGGTGATGATGCTGACTCTGATGAAAGCCCATCTTATGAGGACATTGCTCTCTTTGTAAAGAAGTTGAGTGCAGGAAAATTCAAGGGAAGATTCCCAAAGAAGAAAGTAAGAAAATGCTCTAACTGTGAGGAAACCAACCACTTCTCCAATGACTGCCCTTATGAGAAGAGAGAAGATAAACCAAGGTTTCTGAAGTCCTTTGTAAAGAAGAAATTGCCAAACCCTATGAACTCCAAGCTCAAGAGGAGAGATGGAAGAGCAATGGTTGCACAAGAAGAATCAGATCCAGAAGACGTTGGTGGGGTTGCCGGAGTAGCTCAGGATACACAAAACACCTTGAGGCTCGTCAACGAAAGTGGCGATGTTGTTCACTACAACTATATGAAAGACTACAAGGGCAACACCCACAAGTGTTTGATGGCAAATACTGCCATAGAAGACGAGGAAGACCAAAGCTCCCATGATAAGGTTAAGGTAACTCCACGGTTAAACTCTTTCAGTCTAGTTTCTACCTCATCTGATGAGTACCTTGATGCGGAGGATCACTATGAGGACAATGACTTAGATCATCCTATGTTTGCCAAAATAAACAAATTTATGTGCTCTCTTAAAGGAAAGAAGCTCACTATGTTTCACATACTTATGGAAATGGTGAGTAAGCACACCAATACCATCAAGCAACTCGAAACCCTCGTCACTGAGGAGAAGGAAAGGAATGAAATCCTTGAGCAGAAACTCCTGTATGAGGAAGCACAAAATGATGCATTATGCTCAAAAGTTGGTGCAAACCTTGATAAACATGCTAACGATCTTGCCTCCTTGAAAAAGGCTGAATCTGTGTGCAAAGAGTTATTAAATGATAAAAACAGACTTGTGAATTCTCATGCTTCTCTTTCTAAGGACTGTGAGCGCCTATCCTTGTCTCTCAAGGACAAGGAAGAGAAACTCACTGTTCTTACAAAGAGCTTTGAGGCACTCAAGGTTACTTACCTTGACACTCTAGCTAAGGCTTACTCCTCACCTATTATTAATGTTGATACCTGCACTGCTAACTCTAGTAATGAACTGGCATCTATTCTTGAGGAAAACTGTTCGCTAAAGGCACAACTAGATAGAGGTCTCATGACATGTGCACAAGGACAAAAGACTCTCAATGAGATCTTAAGTCAACACAATGAGGTCTTTGCCAAGGAAGGGCTTGGGTTTAATCCAAGCACTGCCAAGAAAAGTGTATCTCCTCTGAAGTGCACCACCCCGCTTAAAGAAACATTTGTACGAGAGGGACACAAGGAGAAAGGTAAGGTTGTGAGTGGGTCGGTCACTAGGGGTTTGCCCACTCTCAACAAGACAACAGAGTTCATGCCTCCATCCTATGTACTTTGAAAATCAAAGGAAGGAAAGGTTTATGCTAAATTCGTTGGTCCCCGTAATGCATTCTGTTTTTATGCTATTTGGGTCCCTAAGACTCTTGTAACTAATGTGAGAGGCCCCATGACGAAATGGGCACCTCAAACCAAGTCTTATTTCGTGTACAGGTTGTTTTCTCCGGAGGAGTCAAATGGGTGATCGACAGTGGATGCACCAATCATATGACCGGAGATAGTAACTTTCTCTATGACTTCATGCAAGCCATTCGACCATACATGAGCATTGTATTCGGAGGAGGGTCGAAAGGGCAGGTAATTGGGTTGGGCAAGGTGGGAGTCACTAATGACATGTCTCTTGCAAATGTCATGCTTGTCCAATCTCTTCAATATCATTTGCTTTCAGTTCGCCAATGGGCTTCCGTTGGTTATGACACACTATTTGGACTAACGGATGTGAAAGTCTTTAAGAGATACACTCTCGAAGTGGCCTTTGTTGGAGAGTTGGATGGCAACCTTTACATGGTTGATTTCTCGAAAGAGAGCACTTTCCATACAACTTGTCTGATGGCCAAGGCTGACATGGGATGGCTGTGGCATCGCCGGCTCGCCCATGTCGGCATGAGAAATCTTCAAAATCTCTTAAAAGGCAATCACATCCTTGGACTAACCAATGTGTCTTTTGAGAAAGATCGTGTGTGCAGTGCATGCATAGCTGGGAAGCAACATCAATCAAAACACCCACCCAAGAATATTGTATCCACCTCAAGGCCTTTAGAGCTCCTTCATGTGGATCTGTTTGGGCCTTGCTCATGGGATAGTCTTGGGGGGAAAAGTATGGACTAGTCATTGTTGATGATTACTCAAGATATACATGGGTATTCTTTCTCAAGTCCAAGGACGAGACGAAGATCACCTTCATTGATTTTGCTAAACAAGTCCAGCGCAAGTTTGACAAGGCCATCAAGGCAATAAGAAGTGATAATGGCTCCAAGTTCAAGAATTATGATGACCCACAAGTATAGGGGATCAATCGTAGTCCTTTCGATAAGTAAGAATGTCGAACCCAACGAGGAGCAGAAGGCTCTGATAAATGGATTTCAGCAAGGTAATAACTCCAAGCACTGAAAGTAGCGGTAACAAGTGATTGTGTAGCAAGGTGAAACGTAGCAAGCAAAGAGTAACAAGTAACAAGTAGTAGAAATGGTGCAACAAGTGTCCCCATCCCTTTTGTATCAAGGGACAAGCCTGAACAAAGTCTTATAGGAGGAAAAATGCTCCCGAGGACACACGGGAATTTCTGTCATGCTAGTTTCATCATGTTCATATGATTCGCTTTCGTTACTTTGATAGTTTGATATGTGGGTGGACCGGCGCTTGGGTACTGCCCTTACTTGCACAAGCATCCCACTTATGATTAATCTCTCTCGCAAGCATCCGCAACTACAAAATAAGAATTAAGACAAAGTCTAACCATAGCATTAAACTAGTGGATCCAAATCAGGCCCTCACGAAGCAGCGCATAAACTGGGGTTTAAGCTTCTGTCACTCCAGCAACCCGTCATCTACTTACTACTTCCCAATGCCTTCCTCTTGGCCCAAATATGGTGAAGTGTTATGTAGTCTACATTCACATAACACCACTAGAGGAAAAACAACATACAACATATCAAAATACCGAACGAATATCAAATTCACATGACTATTATCAGCATGACTTATCCCATGTCCTCAGGAACAAAAGTAACTACTCACAAAACATCATCATAATCATGACCAGAGGTGCAATGAATAGCATCAAGGATCTGAACATAAACTCTTCCACCAAGTAATCCAACAAGCATCAACTACAAAGAGTAATCAACACTACTAGCAACCTTACAAGTACCAATCTGAGTTGCGAGACGAAGATTGGTTACAAGAGATGAACTAGGGATTGGAGAGGAGATGGTGGTGATGAAGATGTTAATGAAGATGCCTCCCCTCCGACGAGAGGAGTGTTGGTGATGAAGATGGCGACGATTCCCCCCTCCGGGAGGGAAATTTCCCCGGCAGGATCGTCCTTCCGGAGCTCTAGATTGGATCTGCTCAAATTTCGCCCCATGGCGGTGGCGAAACAACGAAAAAGCTCCCGTATGATTTTTTCCAGGTCAGGACACATCATATAGCAAAAGAGAGGGGCTAGTGGGCCAGTGGGCTGCCCACAAGCCTGCCCTGTGCCACCAGGGGGGGGTGGCAGTGGGCAAGCTTGTGGGGCCCTGGTGGCCCCCCTCCGGTAGTTCTTTCGCCCAGTATTTTTAATATATTCCAGAAAGAATCCACGTAAATTTTCAGGGCATTTGGAGATGTGCAGAAAAGTGGACTAGGATTTACTCCTTTTCCAGTCCAGAATTCCAGCTGCCTAAATTCTCCCTCTTCAAATAATCCTTACAAAATAAGAGAGAAAAGGCATAAATATTGTACCACAAGTAATATTATAGCCCAAGAAGCAATAAATATCAACATGAAAACATGATGCAAAATGGACGTATCAACTCCCCCAAGCTTAGACCTCGCTTGTCCTCAAGCGAAAACCAAGTTCCATAAACATGACCACATGTTTGGGGACGAAGGTGTCGATAAAACATAATATAGACATGAGGGCATCATGATCACACATAGGACAACAATACATCATAAGGATTCTTATGGGAAAGTAACAATTCCTTCACAAAGCAAAGCATGAAGCAAAAACCTTACCGAGAAGTAACCAACAATAGTCCATAGTCATTGAAGCACTTGCAATTTATTACAACATCAGAAAGAGTCAAATAAGAGCTTGTAAGGAAAACCCACATACTCAATCATCTCTTTTATTTTCCACAATTGTTATAACTCATGTGGTACTCATGGTGTCAAAGTTTCAGCTGAACACAGAGGAAGATAGGGGCTTATAATTTTGCCTCCCAACGGTTTACCTCAAGGGTAGAGTCAACAACAATAAAGCATGAGTACTCAACTCCAAGTTGATATATGAATATAGATCTTTCCCAAGCATGTGATGGTAGACAAGACAAAGGCAAAAAGGGAATTGGTGATGATCACCATGACTCTTACAAGGGTAAAAAGTAAAGGTACAAGATAGGCCCTTCGCAGAGGGAAGCAGAGGTTGTCATGCGCTTTTGAGGTTTGAATGCGTGTCCTCTTAGTGCGGAGGAACGTCACTTTATATTGCCCCCCGTGATAAAGAACTTTATTATGCAGTCTGTCGCTTTTATGTCTTCCTCATCATAGGTTCGTACAAAGCTTATTTTCCACACACAAATAGATCATACATATTAGAGAGCAATTTTTATTGCTTGCACCGATGACAACTTACTTGAAGGATCTTATTCAATCCATAGGTAGGTATGGTGGACTCTCAAGGCAAAACTGGTTTGGAGGTTTATGGATGCACAAGTAGTATCTCTACTTGGTGCGGGAGTTTTGGCTAATATGAGGTGGAAGCAATCGTCACATGCTAAGGGATCTCTAATCATATAACATTGTTTGGAACCAAGCAAACACAATTCATTATGTTGTCTTCCTTGTCCCACATCTACTCCTAGGCATGTAATACTTTGGTGAGTGCTCACAATTGCAAAACGTGTCTAAGATGATATATCTATATGTGAACCTCTCTTTCCTTATTACTTCTTATTAATTGCAACAATGACTAAGGTCTATGTTAATTTCTTCTCAACAAGGTTCAATCATCATACTTGTCATATGTGAAGTTATCACTTTCCATAAGATCGTCTCATGATCTTTCATGCTATCGTTCTTTTCATACTTTTGATCATGGCACAAAGCAGAGCCCTTGACTAAGACACACTTTATTATGTAGCTCGTAAGCTCGAATACATCGGGGGAGAGACAAAAGCAAAAGACTCAAACTAAAAACTAAAGACTTATTCCTCTAAAAGAAGAAATGAAAACTAAAAAGGAAAGAACTAAAACAAAGGTAAAAGCAAAAGATATAAAGGTGATACGATACCAGGGAAACTCCCCCAAGCTTGGCAGAAGCCAAGGGGATTGCCCATACCAATGCTTAGTTGTCTTCCTTTGGTGGTGATGGTGGTGTTGTTGTGGCCTTTGATTCCAAGAGAGCTATCAACCTTTGATTTATAACTCTGAGATCTGTGACATGGTTTTCGAGCAAAGCAACTTCACAAGAAAGAGAAATATTGCGAGCACGAGTTGTTTCGCAAAACCTCAAGACTTCTATCAAGGATGGAGACATCATGTGGAGGAAGGGTTGGAGAAAGTCTATTCCTTCAACGTCTTCAACGTTGAACATAGGTTGGACTTCCTCCCTAGCTTGGGTTTTCTCCTTAGCTTGGTCCCTGGCTTCCGTAACTTCTACTCTTTTCATATCAGCATCTACTTCCTCATGAACTTGGTGAAGATCATTCTCCCCAACAGATTCCCGAGACATCTTTGTTCTAAATCTGCGCCAGACAACAAGCTCGAAACGAAAATAGAGGAAAACTACGCGATACGTGTTGGAATTATGCCCTAGAGGCAATAATAAATATAATTATTATTATAATTCCTGTATCAAGATAATCGTTTATTATCCATGCTATAATTGTATTGAATGAAGACTTATATACATGTGTGGATACATAGACAAAACACTGTCCATAGCAAGCCTCTAGTTGGCTAGCCAGTTGATCAAAGATAGTCAGGGTCTTCTGACTATGTACAAGGTGTTGTTGCTTGATAACTGGATCACGTCATTAGGAGAATCACGTGATGGACTAGACCCAAACTAATAGACATAGCATGTTCATCGTGTCATTTTGTTGCTACTGTTTTCTGCGTGTCAAGTATTTGTTCCTATGACCATGAGATCATATAACTCACTGACACCAGAGGAATGCTTTGTGTGTATCAAACGTCACAACGTAACTGGGTGACTATAAAGATGCTCTACAGGTATCTCTGAAGGTGTTCGTTGAGTTAGTATGGATCGAGACTGGGATTTGTCACTCCGTGTGACGGAGAGGTATCTTGGGGCCCACTCGGTAATACAACATCACACACAAGCCTTGCAAGCAATGTAACTTAGTGTAAGTTGCGGGATCTTGTATTACGGAACGAGTAAAGAGACTTGCCGGTAAACGAGACTGAAATAGCTATGCGGATACTGACGATCGAATCTCGGGCAAGTAACATACCGAAGGACAAAGGGAATGACATACGGGATTATATGAATCCCTGGCACTGAGGTTCAAACGATAAGATCTTCGTAGAATATGTGGGATCCAATATGGGCATCTAGGTCCCGCTATTGGATATTGACCGAGGAGTCACTCGGGTCATGTCTACATAGTTCTCGAACCCGCAGGGTCTGCACACTTAAGGTTCGACGTTGTTTTATGCGTATTTGAGTTATATGGTTGGTTACCGAATGTTCTTCGGAGTCCCGGATGAGCTCACAATCATCACGAGGGTTTCCGGAATGGTCCGGAAACGAAGATTGATATATAGGATGACCACATTTGATTGCCGGAAGGTTTTCGAAGTTACCGGGAATGTATCGGGAATGACGAATGGGTTCCGGGTGTTCACCCGGGGGGGGGGGGGGGCAGCCCACCCCGGGGAAACCCGTAGGCCTTGGGGGTGGCGCACCAGCCCTTGGTGGGCTGGTGGGATAGCCCAAGAAGTCCCTATGCGCCATAGATAGAAAATCAAAGAGAAAAGAAAAAAAGGAGGTGGGAAGGGAGAGAAGGACTCCACTTTCCAATCCTAGTTGGACTAGGATTGGAGGAGGACTCCTCCTCCCTTGGTGGCGCAGCCCTTGGGGCTCCTTGAGCCTCAAGGCAAGCCTACCCTCCCCTCCTCCTATATATATGGAGCTATTAGGGCTGATTTGAGACAACTTTTGCCACGGCAGCCCGACCACATACCTCCACGGTTTTACCTCTAGATCGCGTTTCTGCGGAGCTCGGGCGGAGCCCTGCTGAGATTAGATCACCACCAACCTCCGGAGCGCCGTCACGCTGTCGGAGTACTCATCTACCTCTCCGTCTCTCTTGCTGGATCAAGAAGGCCGAGATCATCGTCGAGCTGTACGTGTGCTGAACGCGGAGGTGCCGTCCGTTCGGCACTAGATCGTGGGACGGATCGCGGGATGGTTCGTGGGACGGTTCGCGGGGCGAATCGAGGGACGTGAGGACGTTCCACTACATCAACCGCGTTCACTAACGCTTCTGCTGTGCGATCTACAAGGGTATGTAGATCGGAAATCCCCTCTCGTAGATGGACATCACCATGATAGGTCTTCGTGCGCGTAGGAAATTTTTTTGTTTCCCATGCGACGTTCCTCAACAGTGCCATCATGAGCTAGGTTCATGCGTAGATGTAATCTCGAGTAGAACACAAAATTTTTTGTGGGCGGTGATGTGTGTCTTGCTGCCCTCCTTAGTCTTTTCTTGATTCCGCGGTATTGTTGGATTGAAGCGGCTTGGACCGACATTACTCGTACGCTTACGAGAGACTGGTTTCATCGCTACGAGTAACTCCGTTTCTCAAAGATGATTGGCAAGTGTCGGTTTCTCCAACTCTAGTTGAATCGGATTTGACCAAGGAGGTCCTTGTATAAGGTTAAATAGCAATTCATATATCTCCGTTGTGGTGTTTGCGTAAGTAAGATGCGATCCTACTAGATACCCATGGTCACCACGTAAAACATGCAACAAAAAATTAGAGGACGACTAACTTGTTTTTGCAGGGTATGCTTGTGATGTGATATGGCCAACGATGTGATGTGATATATTGGATGTATGAGATGATCATGTTGTAATAGATAGTATCGACTTGCACGTTGATGGTACGACAACCGGAAGGAGCCATAGGGTTGTCTTTAAACTAACGTTTGTGCTTGCAGATGCGTTTACTATTTTGCTAGGATGTAGCTTTAGTAGTAATAGCATGAGTAGCACGACAACCCCGATGGCGACACGTTGATGGAGATCATGGTGTGGCGCCAGTGACAAGAAGATCGTGCCGGTGCTTTGGTGATGGAGATCAAGGAGCACGTGATGATGGCCATATCATGTCACTTATGAATTGCATGTGATGTTAATCCTTTTATGCACCTTATTTTGCTTAGAACGACGGTAGCATTATGAGGTGATCTCTCACTAAACTTTCAAGACGAAATTGTGTTCTCCTCGACTGTGCACCGTTGCTACAGTTCATCGTTTTGAGACACCACGTGATGATCGGGTGTGATAGACTCAACGTTCACATACAACGGGTGCAAAACAGTTGCACATGCGGAACACTCGGTTTAAGCTTGACGAGCCTAGCATGTGCAGACATGGCCTCGGAACACATGGGACCGAAAGGTCGATCATGAATCATATAGTTGATATGATTAGCATAGGGATGCTTACCACTGAAACTATACTCAACTCACGTGATGATCGGACTTGAGCTAGTGTAAGTGGGTCATGAACCACTCAAATGACTAGAGAGATGTACTTTTTGAGTGGGAGTTTAGCAAGTAATTTGATTAAGTTAAACTCTAATTATCTTGAACATAGTCTAAGTCCACTTTGAATATATTTGTGTTGTAGATCATGGCTCACGCAATAGTCACCCTGAATTTTAATACGTTCCTAGAGAAAGCTAAGTTGAAAGATGATGGAAGCAACTTTGTAGACTGGGCTCGTAATCTTAAGTTGATCCTACAAGCTGGGAAGAAGGATTATGTCCTTAATGCTGTGCTAGGAGATGAACCACCCGCTACGGCTGACCAAGATGCTAAGAACGCTTGGTTAACACGTAAGGAGGACTACTCAGTAGTTCAATGTGCAGTCTTGTATGGCTTAGAGCCGGGACTTCAACGTCGCTTTGACCGTCATGGAGCATATGAGATGTTCCAGGAGTTGAAGTTTATCTTTCAGAAGAACGCCTGGATCGAGAGGTATGAGACCTCCGATAAATTATATGCTTGCAAGATGGAGGAGAATTCGTCTGTCAGTGAACATGTGCTCAAAATTTCTGGGTACTCAAACCGTCTAGTAGAGCTGGGGATTGAACTCCCGCAAGAGGCTATCACTGACAGAATTCTTCAATCACTGCCGCCAAGCTATAAGGGCTTTGTGTTGAACTACAACATTCATGGGATGAACAAGTCACCCGACGAGTTGTTTGCGATGCTAAAAGTCGCAGAGTCTGAACTCCGTAAAGAGCATCAAGTGTTGATGGTGAATAAGACCACTAGTTTCAAGAGAAACGGAAAAGGGAAGAAGGGTAATTCAAAGAAGAGCGGCAAGCCTGTTGCTAATCCGACGAAGAAACCCAAAGCTGGACCTAAGACTGAAACAGAGTGCTACTATTGCAAGGGTATGGGTCACTGGAAGCGCAACTGCCCCAAGTATCTGGATAATAAGAAGGCGGCCAAAGAAAAATCAGGTATATTTGATATACATGTTATTGATGTGTACTTAACCGGCTCTCGTAGTAGTGCCTGGGTATTCGATACCGGTTCTGTTGCTCATATTTGCAACTCGAAACAGGAACTACGGAATAGGCGAAGGCTGGCGAAAGATGAAGTGACGATGCACGTAGGAAATGGTTCCAAGGTTGATGCAATCGCCGTCGACACAGTTTCACTTCAGTTACCATCAGGATTAGTTATGAACTTGAATAATTGTTATTTAGTGCCTGCGTTGAGCATGAACATTATATCTGGATCTTGTTTATTTTGAGACGGTTACTCTTTTAAGTCAGAGAATAATGGTTGTTCTATTTCTATGAGTAACATCTTTTATGGTCATGCACCCAATGTGAGAGGATTGTTCATATTGAATCTTGATGGCGATGATACACATATACATAACATTGAGAACAAAATATGTAGAGTTAACAATGATAGCGCCATGTTTTTGGGGCACTACCGCTTAGGTCATATTGGTGTAAAGCACATGAAGAAACTCCATACCGATGGACTTTTGGAGTCACTTGACTTTGATTCACTTGACACGTGCGAACCATGCCTCATGGGCAAGATGACTAAAACTCCGTTCTCCGGAACAATGGAGTGTGCCAGTGACTTGTTGGAAATCATACATACCGATGTGTGCGGTCCGATGAGCGTGGAGGCACGCGGCGGATATCGTTATTTTCTCACCTTCACTAACGATTTAAGTAGATATGGTTATGTCTACTTAATGAAGCACAAGTCTGAAACATTTGAAAAGTTCAAGCAATTTCAGAGTGAAGTTGAAAATCATCGTAACAAGAAGATCAAGTTCCTACGATCTGATCGTGGGGGTGAATATCTGAGTTTCGAGTTTGGTGCTCACTTAAGACAATGTGGAATTGTTTCACAGTTGACACCGCCTGGAACACCACAACGTAATGGTGTGTCCGAACATCGTAATCGTACTTTATTAGAGATGGTGCGATCTATGATGTCTCTTACCGATTTGCCGTTATTGTTTTGGGGTTATGCATTAGACACAGCTGCATTCACTTTAAATAGGGCACCATCAAAATCCGTTGAGACGACACCATACGAACTGTGGTATGGCAAAAGGCCAAAGTTGTCGTTTCTTAAAGTTTGGGGATGTGATGCTTATGTCAAAAAGCTTCAGCCTGAAAAGCTGGAACCCAAAGCGGAAAAGTGCGTCTTCATAGGTTACCCAAAAGAGACAGTTGGGTGCACCTTCTATCTCAAATCCGAGGGCAAAGTGTTTGTTGCTAAAAACGGAGTTTTTCTCGAGAAGGAGTTTCTCTCGAGAGAATTGAGTGGGAGGAAGATATAACTTGATGAGGTTGTCGAACCTCTCATCCATCTGGATGGTGGCGCAGGGCAAGGGGAAACCCCTGTCGTTGCGACACCGGTTGAGGAGGAAGTTAGTGATGATGATCATGAAACTCCGGTTCAAGTTCCTATCGAACCACGCAGGTCGACGAGACCATGTGCTGCTCCAGAGTGGTACGGTAATCCCGTTTTGTCAATCATGTTGTTAGACAACAATGAACCTGCAAATTATGAAGAAGCAATGGTGGGCCCAGATTCCAACAAATGGCTCGAGGCCATGAAGTCCGAGATAGGATCCATGTATGAAAACAAAGTGTGGACTTTGGAAGTACTACCTGAGGACCGCAAGGCTATTCAGAACAAATGGATCTTTAAGAAGAAGACGGACGCTGACAGCAATGTGACCGTTTATAAAGCTCGACTTGTGGCAAAGGGTTTTTCACAAGTTCAAGGAGTTGACTACGATGAGACATTCTCACCCGTAGCGATGCTTAAGTCCGTCAGAATCATGTTAGCAATAGCTGCATATTTCGATTATGAAATCTGGTAGATGGATGTCAAAACGGCGTTCCTTAACGGTTTCCTTAAGGAAGAGTTGTATATGATGCAACCCGAAGGTTTTGTCGATCCTAAAAATGCTAACAAGGTATGCAAGCTCCAGCGATCCATTTATGGACTGGTGCAAGCATCTCGGAGTTGGAATAAACGCTTTGATGAGGTGATCAAAGCATTTGGGTTTATACAAGTGGTTGGAGAATCTTGTATTTACAAGAAAGTGAGTGGGAGCTCTGTGGCGTTTCTAATATTATATGTGGATGACATATTGCTGATTGGAAACAACGTAGAGTTTTTGGAGAGCATAAAGGATTACTTGAATAAAAGTTTCTCTATGAAGGACCTAGGAGAAGCTGCTTACATTCTAGGCATTAATATCTACAGGGATAGATCGAAACGCCTGATAGGACTTTCACAAAGCACATACCTTGATAAAGTTTTGAAGAGGTTCAAAATGGAACAGTCCAAGAAAGGGTTCTTGCCAGTTTTACAAGGTACGAGATTGAGTAAGACTCAGTGCCCAGCAACTGATAAAGATAGAGAGCAGATGAGCACCGTCCCCTATGCTTCAGCCATGGGATCTATCATGTATGCAATGCTGTGCACTAGACCGGACGTTAGCCTGGCCATAAGTATGGCAGGCAGGTTCCAGAGTAATCTAGGAGTGGATCACTGGACGGCGGTCAAAAATATCCTGAAGTACCTGAAAAGGACTAAGGAGATGTTTCTCGTGTATGGAGGTGACGAAGAGCTCGCCGTAAAGGGTTACGTCGATGCAAGCTTTGCCACAGATCCGGACGACTCTAAGTCGCAGACCAGATACGTATTTATTCTTAATGGGGGTGCGGTAAGCTGGTGCAGTTCCAAGCAAAGCGTCGTAGCTGATTCTACATGTGAAGCGGAGTACATGGCTGCCTCGGAGGCGGCTAAGGAGGGTGTCTGGATGAAGCAGTTCATGACGGATCTTGGAGTGGTGCCAAGCACACTGAATCCAATAACCTTGCTCTGTGACAACACGGGTGCCATTGCCTTAGCAAAGGAACCACGGTTTCACAAGAAGACCAGACACATCAAACGACGCTTCAACCTCATCCGCGACTACGTCGAAGGGGAGGACGTAAATATATGCAAAGTGCACACGGATCTGAATGTAGTAGACCCGCTGACTAAACCTCTTCCACGTGCAAAGCATGATCAACACCAGAACTGTATGGGTGTTAGATTTATTACAATGTAATTCGCATGGTGATGTGAGGGCTAGATTATTGACTCTAGTGCAAGTGGGAGACTGTTGGAATTATGCCCTAGAGGAAATAATATATATAGTTATTATTATAATTCCTGTATCAAGATAATCGTTTATTATCCATGCTATAATTGTATTGAATGAAGACTTATATACACGTGTGGATACATAGACAAAAAACTGTCCCTAGAAAGCCTCTAGTTGGCTAGCCAGTTGATCAAAGATAGTCAGGGTCTTCTGACTATGTACAAGATGTTGTTGCTTGATAAGTGGATCACGTCATTAGGAGAATCACGTGATGGACTAGACCCAAACTAATAGACATAGCATGTTCATCGTGTCATTTTGTTGCTACTGTTTTCTGCGTGTCAAGTATTTGTTCCTATGACCATGAGATCATATAACTCACTGACACCGGAGGAATGCTTTATGTGTATCAAACGTCGCAACGTAACTGGGTGACTATAAAGATGCTCTACGGGTATCTCCGAAGGTGTTCGTTGAGTTAGTATGGATCGAGACTGGGATTTGTCACTCCGTGTGACGGAGAGGTATCTTGGGGCCCACTCGGTAATACAACATCAGACACAAGCCTTGCAAGCAATGTAACTTAGTGTAAGTTGCGGGATCTTGTATTACAGAACGAGTAAAGAGACTTGCCGGTAAACGAGATTGAAATAGGTATGCGTATACTGACGATCGAATCTCGGGCAAGTAACATACCGAAGGACAAAGGGAATGACATACGGGATTATATGAATCCCTGGCACTGAGGTTCAAATGATAAGATCTTCGTAGAATATGTGGGATCCAATATGGGCATCCAGGTCCCGCTATTGGATATTGACCGAGGAGTCACTCGGGTCATGTCTACATAGTTCTCGAACCGCAGGGTCTGCACACTTAAGGTTCGACGTTGTTTTATGCGTATTTGAGTTATATGGTTGGTTAGCGAATGTTGTTCGGAGTCGCGGATGAGATCACGAACGTCACGAGGGTTTCCGGAATGGTCCGGAAACGAATATTGATATATAGGATGACCTCATTTAATTACCGGAAGGTTTTCGGAGTTACCGGGAATGTATCGGGAATGACGAATGGGTTCCGGGCGTTCACCGGGGGGGGGGGGGGGGGGCAGCCCACCCCGGGGAAACCCGTAGGCCTTGGGGTGGCGCACCAGCCCTTGGTGGGCTGGTGGGACAGCCTAAGAAGGCCCTATGTGCTATAGATAGAAAATCGAAGAGAAAAGAAAAAAAAGGAGGTGGGAAGGGAGAGAAGGACTCCACTTTCCAATCCTAGTTGGACTAGGATTGGGGGATGACTCCTCCTCCCTTGGTGGCGCAGCCCTAGGGGCTCCTTGAGCCTCAAGGCAAGCATCCCCTCCCCTCCTCCTATATATATGGAGCTATTAGGGCTGATTTGAGACAACTTTTGCCACGGCAGCCCGACCACATACCTCCACGGTTTTACCTCTAGATCGCGTTTCTGCGGAGCTCGGGCGGATCTCTGCTGAGATTAGATCACCACCAACCTCCGGAGCACCGTCACGCTGCTGGAGAACTCATCTACCTCTCCGTCTCTCTTGCTGGATCAAGAAGGCCGAGATCATCGTCGAGTTGTACGTGTGCTGAACGCGGAGGTGCCGTCCGTTCGGCACTAGATCGTGGGACGGATCGCGGGACGATTCGTGGGACTGTTCGCGGGGCGGATCGAGGGACGTGAGGAAGTTCCACTACATCAACCGCGTTCACTAACCCTTCTGCTCTGTGATCTACAAGAGTACGTAGATCGGAAATCCCCTCTCGTAGATGGACCTCACCATGATAGGTCTTCGTGCGCGTAGGAAAATTTTTGTTTCCCATGCGACGTTCCTCAATAATACGGAGGTCAAAACCTTCGGGCGACTAAATATTGATTTTTTCTGGGGCAGAAGGAGTTCTCCGCAAGAAAACGAAGTCCGGGAGGCCCACGAGGTGCCCACAAGCTTGCCCACCGCCACCAGGGGGGTGGTGGCGGTGTGGGCCCTTGTGGCTTCCTCGTTTGCTCTCCGGACTGCTTTTTATTTTTCTAATTTCCCAAAAATTCGAATACCGAGGAAATTTCCTATTGGAAAAGTATCTAAGTCCAATTTCTTGCCGAAATAGATACATCTTCATTTTCAGGGTCTGAAACAGGCTGATAAACATCCCTTATGTACTCCTCTGGAGCTATGACATTGATGATATTGGTCTAAACATTTATGGGAGTACCAGAGATGTAATGGTTGATTCTTTGCCCATTTACCACTCTAGGAAAATTTCCTTCCGTGTTATTGATTTTGATGGCACCGGAACGATATACGTCTTCGACAACATAGGGACCTTCCCATTTAGAGAGAAGCTTGCCTGCAAAGAATCTCAAACGAGAATTGTATAGCAAGACATAGTCACCTACATTGAACTCTCGTTTCTGTATTTGTTTGTCGTGCCATCTCTTATCCTTTTCCTTGAACAACCTGGCATTCTCATATGCCTGGGCTCTCCATTCATCCAACGAGCTGATATCAAACAACCGCTTATCACCGGCAAGTTTGAAATCAAAGTTGAGCTCTTTGATTGCCCAATAAGCTTTGTGTTCCAGCTCAAGAGGTAAATGATAGGCCTTACCATAAACCATTTTATACGGTGACATGCCCATGGGATTCTTATAAGTAGTCCTATAAGCCCATAGTGCATCGTCAAGTTTGCTAGACCAGTTCTTTCGAGACCTATTGACGGTCTTTTGTAGGATCAACTTGATCTCCCTATTACTCAACTCCACTTGACCACTAGACCAAGGATGATAAGGAGATGCAACTCTATGGTAAGTATTCCCTCAAAGAGGAAAGGGTGATGTATCCCTCGAAGCGGAAAGGGTGATGTAGCACAACGACGGTAAGTATTTCCCTCAGTTTGAGAACCAAGGTATCAATCCGGTGGAAGAGTATCTCACCAACCTGCACAAACACAAAAGCTTGCACCCAACGCTATGAAGGGGTTGTCAATCCCTTATAGATTGTTTGCCAAGTGAAAACTGAAAGTAACAAAGTAACAAAGCAAAGTAAAAGCAGAGTTGTAAACGATGGATGTGAATAGACCCGGGGGCCGTAGTGTTTGCTAGTGGCTTCTCTCATGAAAGCAAGTAGACGGTGGGTGAACAAATCACTGCCGAGCAATTGATAGAACTGTGTAGAGTCGTGACGATATCTATGCAATGATTATTTCTATAGGCATCATGTCCGAAACAAGTAGACCGATACTTTCTGCATCTACTACTATTACTCCACACATCGACCGCTATCCAGCATGCATGTAGTGTATTAAGTCCATAAGAACAGAGTAACGCCTTAAGCAAGATGACATGATGTAGAGGGATAATCTCAAACCAATGATAAAAACCCCATCTTTTTACCCTTGATGGCAACTGCTTGATGTGTGCCTTGCTGCCCCTTCTGTCTCTAGGAAAGGTCACCACATGGCAGAACCCAAAACCAAGCACTTCTCCCATTGCAAGAATCATAGATCTAGTTGGCCAAACAAAACCCAAGACTCGGAGAGACTTACAAGGATATCAAATCATGCATATAAGAAATCAGCAAAGACTCAAATATATATCATAGATAATCTGATCACAAGTCCTGAATTCATCGGATGTCGATAAACACACCGCCAAAGAAGATTACATCGGATAGATCTCCATGAAGATCATGGAGAACTTTGTATTGAAGATCCAAGAGAGAGAAGAAGCCATCTAGCTACTAACTACGGACCCGTAGGTCTGAAGTGAACTACTCACGAGTCATTGGAGGGGCGATGATGATGATGAAGAAGCCCTCCACCTCCAAAGTCCCCTCCGGCAGGGCGCCGAGAAGGGTCTCCAGATGAGATCTCGCGGAAACGGAAGCTTGCGGCGGCGGAAAAGTATTTTCGAGGCTCCCCTGATTTTTTGCGGAATATTTGGGAATATATAGGCACAAAACCTAGGTCAGGAGGTGGCCAGGGAAGCCACAAGCTTGCCCACCGCCGCCTCCCCCTGGTGGCGGAGTGGGCCCTTGTGGGCTCCCTGGGGCCCACCTGGCCTGGGCCAAAGTCTCCCTAGACTTCTTCCGTTCGGGAAAAAATCATTTTGGGTTTTTTCTCCCAAAATCAGATCTGAAAAGAGTCAAAAACACGGAAAAACAGGAACTGGCACTTGGCACTGAATCAATAGGTTAGTCCCCAAAAAGATATAAAAAGGTACATAAAACGTACAGAGAAGACAAGATAACAGCGTGAAACCATAAAAAGTTATAGATACGTTTGAGACGTATCACACATCATACTTAGCTAGCATCTTGCGGAAAACACCATGAATAAAGTGTGAACCGCCATCATTCATCAAGTATCTAGGGACTCCAAATCTTGGGAATATGACTTCTTTAAGCATCTTAATAGAGGTGTAGTGATCAACATTTTTAGTGGGGATAGCTTGTACCCACTTAGTAACGTAATCCACAACAACTAAGATGTGAGTGTACCCATTGGAACTCGGGAAGGGTCCCATATAATCAAAGCCCCAGACATCAAATGGTTCAATGACAAGTGAATAGTTCATAGGCATCTCTTGACGCTTACTGATGTTCCCTATCCTTTGGCATTCATCACAAGACAAGACAAACTTACTAGCATCATTGAAGAGAGTGGGCCAATAGAAACCTGATTGCAATACCTTATGGGCAGTTCTATCTCCAGCGTGGTGTCCTCCGTAGGCTTCAGAATGACACTTCTGCAGGATCTGTCCCTGTTCATGTTCACGCACACAACGTCTAATAACACCATCTACTCCTTCCTTATAAAGGTGAGGATCATCCCAAGAGTAATGTCTCAAATCAAAGAAGAATTTCTTCTTTTGCTGATAGGTGAAACTGGGTGGTATGTATTTGGCTACGATATAGTTTGCATAATCGGCATACCACGGTGGACTAAGTGAAGTGCGGATGACATTTAATTGCTCATCAGGAAAGCTGTCATCAATTGGTAGTGGGTCATCAAGGACATTCTCTAGCCTAGACAAGTTATCTACTACAGGGTTATCAGCACCCTTTCGGTCAACGACGTGCAAATCAAATTCCTGTAGCAGGAGAACCCATCTCACCAGCCTAGGATTAGCGTGTTTCTTCTGCATAAGGTACTTAATAGCAGCATGATCAGAGTGAATAGTGACTTTGGAGTCAACTATGTAAGATTTGAATTTTTCACATGCAAACACGACTGCTAAACATTCCTTCTCCATTGTGGCATAGTTTCTTTGGGCAGTGTCTAGAGTTTTACTAGTGTAGTGAATGACATTCAACTTCTTGTCAACTCTTTGTCCTAGAACAGCAACAACAGCATAATCACTAGCGTCACACATGATTTCAAAGGGCAAGTTCCAGTCAGGTGGTTGAACAATATGTGCGGTTATCAAAGCCTTCTTAAGTATTTCAAAGGCTTCCTCACAATACTCATCAAAAACAAAAGGAACATCCTTCTGCAAGAGGTTGGTAAGAGGCCTAGAAATCTTAGAGAATTCTTTAATGAACATTCTATAGAAACCAGCATGACCTAGGAAACTTCGTATACCTCTGATATCTGTGGGGCAAGGCATTTTCTCAATTGCATCAACCTTAGCCTTATCAACTTCAATGCCTCTCTCGGAGATTTTGTGTCCTAAGACGATACCTTCATTAACCATAAAGTGGCACTTCCCCCAATTCAAGACGAGGTTGGTTTCTTCGCATCTCTATAAGACTCGATCAAGGTTGCTGAGGCAATCATCAAAGGAAGACCCGTAAACAGAGAAGTCATCCATGAAAACCTCGACAATCTTTTCACAAAAGTAAGAGAATATAGCCATCATACATCTTTGGAAGGTGGCAGGTGCATTACATGAGCCAAAAGGCATACGTCTATAGGCAAAGGTACAGAAAGGGCAGGTGAAGGTGGTTTTCTCTTGATCAGATTGTGCAACAGGTATTTGCGAGAAACCTGAATAACCGTCTAGAAAGCAAAAGTGTGTGTGCTTTGATAGCCTTTCTAGCATTTGGTCGATGAACGACAAAGGATAATGATCTTTCCTGGTTGCCTTGTTCAGTTTTCGGAAGTCTATCACCATTCTATAGTCGATAATAATCCTTTGTGGGATTAGTTCAACCTTATCATTAGGAACGACGGTGATACCTCCCTTCTTAGGTACACAATGTACTGGACTTACCCAATCACTATGAGCAACAGGATAAATGATTCCTGCTTCTAGAAGCTTTAATATTTCTTTTCTAACGACCTCTTTCATCTTAGGATTTAATCTCCTTTGATGACCAGCAATTGGTTTGAAGTTAGGATCGGTTTTAATCTTGTGCTGACATAGAGTAGGACTAATACCCTTAAGATCATCAAGAGTATATCCAATAGCAGTGCGGTGCTTCCTCAGAGTTTTTAGTAACTTCTTCTCTTCACGCTCTGAGAGGAGAGCACTAATAATGACATGATATATCTCCTTCTCATCAAGATAGGCATACTTAAGAGTACTAGGCAACTGTTTAAGCTTGAACACAAGATCACCCTTTGGTGGGGGAGGATCCCCAAGCAGTTCAACAGGCAGATTATTCTTGAGAATAGGACATTGTTCTAAGACAATTCTATCTATCTCATCTCTCTCCTCCATATGCATATCATTTTCATGCTCAAGCAGATATTGCTCTAGAGGATCCGTAGGAGGTACGGCAATAGAGGCAAGAGCAATGATTTCATCCCTACCAGATGACTCTCTTTCATGGGGTTGTCTTCCAAACTTGGAGAAGTTAAATTCATGAGACACACCCTCTAAACTTACCGTGACAGTCTGCTTAGTGCAATCAATGTGAGCATTGACAGTATTGAGAAAGGGTCTACCGAATATGATGGGACAAAAGCTACCTTGTGCAGTACCAAGGACGAGGAAATAAGTAGGATACTTCGTCTTACCACACAGGACTTCCACGTCTCTCACAATTCCCAAAGGGCAGATAGTGTCTCTATTAGCTAGCGTGATAGTGACATCAATGGGTTCTATCTCAGTAGGTGCAATCTCATCTTTGGTTTCATCATATAGAGAACGGGGTATTGCACTAACATTATCTCCCATATCACATAAATCATGGTAACAGTGATCTCCTATCTTAGCAGAAACAACGGGCAGGCCAACTACAGGTCCGTGCTTGTGTTTCGCATGAGGTTTAGCAATTCTAGCAGAGTCCTCACAGAATTTGATAACATGCCCATCTATGTCTTCGGCTAAGAGATCTTTGATAATAGCAACACTAGGTTCAAATATAATCTCTTCAGGGGGTGCAAGTGGTCTAATGTAACCCCTACGTATCACAGTTGGAGCTTTAGAATAATCCTTCATCCTAGCAGGGTATGGTGGTTTCTCAGTGTAAGAACAAGGAACAACAGGATCACTAAAAGCTATGATTTTCTCCTCAACTAGATTGGTTTTGGCTATGTTGCTTTCTACAGGAGGATGATATTTAAACCACTTCTCTTTAGGAAGATCAACATGAGAAACAAAAGATTCACAAAGAGAAGCTACTATCCCAGAGTCAAGTCCATACTTAGCGCTAAAATCTCTAGAAGTGTTTGTCTCAACAAAAGATTTAACGCAATCAAACTGGAAATTCATACCTGAGTCCATACCTTCCTCCAGCTGCCAATCTTCATAGTTGCGTTTGATTCTCTCCAATAAATTTCACTTGTGATCAATATCCTTCTTCATAAAAGAACCCACACAAGAAGTGTCAAGCATGGTACGATCTTCATGAGAAAGCCGAGCATAAAAGTTTTGAGTGATGTTTTCTCTTGAGAGCTCATGATTGGGGGCATGAATATAGAATTGATTTAAGCCTCCCCCAAGCTTGAGCTATGCTTTCCCTGTCACGAGGCCAAAAGTTATAAATAAAGTTCCGATCACGATGTACTAAATGCATGGGATATAACTTTTGATGAAATTCCAATTTCAACCGATTGTAGCCCCATGATCCAGTATCATCACATAGCCTATACCATGTCAACGCCTTATCCTTCAAAGATAAAGGAAAGACTTTCTTATTTACCTCATCCTCGGGCAAACCTGCAAGCTTAAATAAACCACAAACTTCATCTACATAGATTAGATGAAAGTCTGGATGTGAAGATCCATCTCCTGTAAAAGGATTAGCCAGCAGTTTCTCAAGCATACCCAAAGGAATTTCATAAAATATATTTTCAGTAGGTACCTCAGGTTGAGGAGCAACTCCTCGTGCTTCCGTTCGTGGTGAAGATACCCCAAACAAACTCCTCAAAGGAAGAGTTTCCATAGTGACAAGTGACAATAAATTTCAGCACAGTACAAGAGTATTTCCTTACCAATTTCCACTTACCAAAGGCGCTTCACTCCCCGGCAACGGCGCCAGAAAAGAGCCTTGATGACCCAAAAGTATAAGGGATAAATCATAGTCCTTTCGATAAGTAAGAGTGTCGAACCCAACGAGGAGCAGAAGGCTCTGCTAAACGGATTTCAGCAAGGTAATAACTGCAAGCACTGAAAGTAGCGGTAACAAGTGATTGTGTAGCGAGGTGAAACATATCAAGCAAAGAGTAACAAGTAACAAGTAGTAGCAACGGTGCAGCAAGTGGCCCAATCCCTTTTGTAGCAAGGGACAAGCCTGAACAAAGTCTTATCGGAGGAAAAACGCTCCCGAGGACACAAGAATTTCTGTCATGCTAGTTTCATCATGTTCATATGATTCGCGTTCGTTACTTTGATAGTTTGATATGTGGGTGGACCGGAGCTTGGGTACTTCCCTTACTTGGACAAGCATCCCACTTATGATTAACCTCACCTCTCTCGCAAGCATCCGCAACTACAAAAGAAGAATTAAGACAAAGTCTGATCATAGCGTTAAACTAGTGGATCCAAATCAGCCCCTCACGAAGCAGCGCATAAACTGGGGTTTAAGCTTCTGTCACTCCAGCAACCCATCATCTACTTACTACTTCCCAATGCCTTCCTCTAGGCCCAAATATGGTGAAGTGTTATGTAGTCGACGTTCACATAACACCACTAGAGGAAAAACAACATACAACATATCAAAATACCGAACGAATATCAAATTCACATGACTATTATCAGCATGACTTATCCCATGTCCTCAGGAACAAAAGTAACTACTCACAAGAAATAATCATAACCATGACCAGAGGTGTAATGAATAGCATCAAGGATCTGAACATAAACTCTTCCACCAAGTAATCCAACAAGCATCAACTACAAAGAGTAATCAACACTACTAGCAACCTTACAAGTACCAATCTGAGTTGCGAGATGAAGGTTGGTTGCAAGAGATGAACTAGGGATTGGAGAGGAGATGGTGCTGATGAGGATGTTGATGAAGATGCCTCCCCTCCGACGAGAGGAGTGTTGGTGATGAAGATGGCGACGATTCCCCCCTCCGTGAGGGAAATTTCCCGGCAGGATCGTCCTGTCGGAGCTCTAGATTGGATCTGCTCAAGTTCCGCCCCGTGGCGGCGGCGAAACCACGAAAAAGCTCCCGTATGATTTTTTACAGGTCAGGACGCATCATATAGCAAAAGAGGGGGGCTAGTGGGCCAGTGGGATGCCCACAAGCCTGCCCTGCGCCACCAGGGGTGGTGGTGGCGGTGGGCAAGCTTGTGGGGCCCTGGTGGCCCCCCTCCGGTAGTTCTTTCGCCCAGTATTTTTAATATATTCCAGAAAAAATCCACGTAAATTTTCAGGGCATTTGGAGATGTGCAGAATAGTGGACTAGGATTTGCTCCTTTTCCAGTCCAGAATTCCAGCTGCCTGAATTTTCCCTCTTCAAATAATCCTTGCAAAATAAGAGAGAAAAGGCATAATATGGTACCACAAGTAATATAACAGCCCAAGAAGCAATAAATATCAACATGAAAACTTGATGCAAAATGGACGTATCAAATTACACCCTAGAAGAAGTTCTTAGTGATGAGGGAATTGAACATCAGTACTCCGCATCTTACACCCCTCAGCAAAATGGTGTAGCAGAGAGGAAGAACCGAACACTTGTGGAAATGGCAAGGTCCATGTTTGACGAATACAAGGTACCACATAGTTTTTGGGCTGAGGCTGTCAACACAGCATGTCATGCATCAAACCGGCTTTTCCTTCGACCAATATTGGAAAAGACTCCATATGAGCTCCTAACCGGGAACAAGACCAATGTCAAGTACTTTTGTGTATTTGGATGCAAGTGTTTCATCCTCAACAAACGGGACCGGTTAGGAAAATTTCAATCCAAAAGAACTGAAGGAATTTTTGTTGGCTATGGATCAAACTCTCACGCCTACAGAGTCTACAACAAATCCAATGGATGTGTTATAGAAACCTGTGACGTGACGTTTGATGAATTTAACCGCTCCCATGGGGAGCAAGTTGACCTAAGTGATGCAGGTGAAGAAGATTCCTCGCAAGATATCTTGAAAATGGGTGTAGGTGCACTTCTTACCATGGAACAAGAACCCCATGATGATGATGAAGATGATGAGAGTATTTCTCATCCTCAAGACAGTTCACTGCCCGTACCTCCACAAGATACTAGCACACATATCATGTCAGTTGTTCAGGATCAAGTGGGAGAACATGTCTCTCACCCTGATCACACTCAAGAACAAGTTGACCTTCAAGAGCAAGACCAAAGTATGGATATTGTTGATGATGAACCTCAACAGGTGCAACGCGGAGAGGAATATCTTCCACCGCACGTTAATGATCCATATGTTGAGGACGCTAATGATGGAAACAAAGTCGAACCTCATGAAACCCTGACCTCCATTATGACACGTGTGGCCGGTCGTGTTGATGTTGATCAAATCCTCACCGGCGTGTCGGAAGGTAGAGTGACTCGTAAACAATTAGCAAACTTTTGTGCTCACTTTTCGTTTGTCTCTAGTACTAGGCCACACAGGGTTCAGGATGCATTGTGTGACAATGACTGGCTCCTTGCTATGCAAGAAGAGTTAAACAGTTTTACATGCAACGAAGTATGGTCAGTGGTAAAACGACCAACTGAGGAACACAATGTCATTGGAACTAAATGGATCTTCAAGAACAAGGAAGATGAGAAAGGGATTGTCCTCCGCAACAAGGCAAGGTTAGTAGCATAGGGGTACTCCCAAGTTGAAGGTTTGGACTTTGGTGAGACTTTCGCCCGTGTTGCTCGTCTTGAATCCATTCGCATTCTATTAGCCTATGCTGCTTTCAATGGTTTTACTTTGCATCAAATGGATGTGAAAAGTGCTTTCCTTAACGGTTCTCTTCAAGAAGAGGTATATGTATCACAACCACTTGGGTTTGTTGACCCCAATCCCAAAGACCATGTGTACAAACTTCACAAGGATCTGTATGGCCTCAAACAAGCACCCCGTGCTTGGTACGATCATCTTAAGAAGTTCTTACTCGATGATGGCTTTGTGAGAGGGGTGATCGATCCCACTCTTTTTACTAAGAGGGAAAACGGTGATTTGATCTTATGCCAAATCTATGTGGATGACATCATTTTTGGTTCTCCTAACATCCATTTATGCAAGAAGTTTGCGGCGTCCATGACCAAGACCTTTGAGATGTCACTCAACACGGATTTGAAGTTTTCTCTTGGGTTTAAAATACAACAATTTCAAGAAGGAATTTTATTGTCTCAAACTAAATACCTCAAGGACATTCTAGAAAAATTTGATATGACAAATGCTAAACCAATGAAGACACCCATGGCCACAGATGTTGTTCTAAATGAAGACACCAACGGTATTCCTTTTGACCCATCTACTTACCGCTCTATGATTGGTTCGTTGCTTTATCTTTGTGCATCTAGACCGGACATCATGTTAAGTGTAGGCATATGTGCTAGATTTCAAGCTTCCCCTAGGGAAAGCCATCATACGGCGATTAAACATATTCTTAGATACCTTGTTCACACCCCAAAGTTAGGACTATGGTACCCTAAGGATGCAAAGTTCGGTCTCATTGGGTACTCCGATGCGGATTGGGCTGGTGACAAAGTGGGACGGAAATCCACTTCTGGTGCATGTCAGTTTCTTGGATGTTCCTTGGTAAGTTGGTCCTCGAAAAAGCAGAATTGTGTTTCTCTCTCCACGGACGAGGTCGAATATATTGCAGCCGCAAGCTGTGCAACCCAACTGCTATGGATGAGGCAAACCCTAAAGGATTATGGCATCACCTATCGACACGTGCCTCTTCTCTATGATAATGAAAGTGCCATCAAGATCTCCGAGAACCCCATTGATCACCCTCACACAAAACACATTGATATTAGGTATCATTTCTTGAGAGACCATGTGCAAAAGGGTGACATTGATATTGCTCATGTGGGTACCGACATGCAGCTCGCTGACATCTTCACCAAGCCACTATGCAAAGCAAGATTTTGTCAACTTAGGCATGAACTTGGTATCTTGGAGCTTGATAACATAACTTGAAATCCTGTACACATGCACACACTCACATTATGTTCTTGTCTTGATGCAGCATGCATTTAGGGGGAGACACTAGCACTCACATCATAATTTTGGTTTTAACCCTATAATATGCATAAATCAACTACCTCCCACAAGTAGTATATATAGTTCTTATAGGCAACTCTGTTGGGTGTCCCTTGTGATAAACCATGTAAAATCACCTTATCATCAAGATCCCAGAAATTGCCTCTGCCTACTTCCCTCTCAGACGTCCGACGCATCTCGGACGTCCGACGGCTGACACACTTTGGACGTCCGGCACCTGTCGGTCGTCTGACGGTTGATGTTTCTGGTGCCTCCCTTTTCGGTACTTGATGCCAAAGGGGGAGTAGTGTATCCTAGTTTTAGTCTTTGGAGTTTTAGCTTTTGAACTCAATTTGCATATTTGAATAATGTAATGGATAAACGACTGTGATGCACTATGTATCGCTACCTATGAATGTCGTGCTTGCAATGATATCATCGTATGTTATTATGTTTTGTTCTATTACTTCATATGATGATCGGTTTCCATATGATGATCTATTATCTCTACTAAGTCACATGATATCTTCGATACACACATTAAGGGGGAGCTCCGTTATTTTTACTGTGCACATACTAAGGGGGAGCTCCGTACCAAACCTCTCCAAAGCTAAATGTATGTTAAATCTTTTGAGAGCTATGTATATGTTGTCATCAACTACCAAAAAGGGGGAGATTGAAAGTGCAGTCATGCCCTTAATCGAGTTTTGGTGTTAATGACAACACATACATAGGAAACTAATCTTATTTGTTGAGTGTATCTCAGGATGGCTTCTAAAGTACTCTTAGTAGATCAAGAATTATGTGCCAAGGTGGCTTGAGAAGATCGGGACTTATATGTCAAGAAGGCTCGGGATTGAGAAACAAGATGATGTAGCCTATCCTTTAATTTACTATTCTTGAGTATAGGGATCCCGAACTATTAAGAGGGGATCACGAGTTTTGCGATGAAATTGCTCAAACTACATCTCCATTTCTCCTTTGTGATCTTTCCAAAACAGAATCAAAGCCTCGGACATCCGGCCCCCTCCGGATATCCGAGGGCCGGATGCCCGACCACTTCGGAAAACCGAAGCCTTATAGCAGAGTCAAAATCTCGGACATCCGGCCTCCTCAGGACGTCCGAGGGCCGGACGTCCGACCCCTTTCGGATATCCGGAGCCTTGCACCAGAGTCAAAAACCTCGGACTTCCGGCTTCCTCCGGTCGTCCGAGGGCCGGACGTCCGACCTCTTTCAGAAATCCGGTGCCCTTGAACATAGCTGAACTCTCGGACATCCGACCCTCTCTTCGGACGTCCGATCCCTGTTCGACTACACATTGGCCAACTGATATGAACACTCCCTCGGTCGTCCGACGCTTGTCGGACGTTCGGAAACCGTCAGACGTCCGACCACTGTAAGACTTAAGTGACCCCAACGGTTACTTTAGTCTCCCCACTATATATACCCCCTCCCACTTCGTGAGAGGGGGTCCAACACATCAAGAACACTTACAAGAACACCTTCTTCCTCACTCACTCTTGCCTACACCCAATCTTAGATCCCAAGAGCATTTGTGAGCCCCTTTGAGTGTTGTTCCAATCAAAAGATAGATCGTCTCCTTCTCCTCCTCTCCACCAAAGCGATTTGTGATTTGAGAAAGTTTTTGAGCAATCCCCCTGATCTTGTTACTCTTGGAGGTTGGAGACTCCTAGGCGGTAGGAGTCTTCGGAGAGGAATCAAACCTTTGTGATTACCCCCCAAAAAGTTTGTGAGGGTTTGGAAGCCACCTCAAGGCTTACCACTAGTGGTTGAGAAACGCCTTCGTGGTGTTGTCTCAAAGGGAGAATAGGGTGAGCCTTCGTGGCGTTGGTGTGCCTTCGTGGTAACATCCGCCCCTCTAACGGTGACGTAGCTTCCCTCGAACGAAGTGAACACTGGGATACATCCTCGTCTCTCTTGGAGTTGTGGTTATCCCTAACCCCAACTCTCTACTTGTTATAATCCTTATTACGTACTTGCATTTGATTATAATTAACCGGTTGCCTTAGTTTACTCTAAATATCTTACTCTTTGTCTTTGCAATTATTAGGCTCACTCTCATATTCCGCACCATTGCCTAAAATTGCTAAGTAACTATTAAAATTTGGAACTGTACCTATTCACCCCCCTCTAGGTCCATCTCGATCCTTTTCAGCATGCACGTATGGTGAACCGCTATGTGATAATGTCTGAGCATGATTAGTCTTTTGATTGTCAACCTTTGCGTGGCGGTCAGGATCGCGCGATGGTTTATACCTACCAACCCTTCCCCTAGGAGTATGCGTTGAATGCTTTGTTTCGATTACTAATAAAACTTTTGCAACAAGTATATGAGTTCTTTATGACTAATGTTGAGTCCATGGTTTATATGCACTTTCACCTTCCACCATCACTATCTTCTTAGTATCGTGCAACTTGCGCCGGTGCACAAAACGCACCATTAGCCTCCCTTAAAACAGCCACCATACCTACCTATTATGGCTTTTTGAAAGTCATTCCGAGATATATTGCCATGCAACTACCACCATGACATGTGCCACCACGTCTACATTGCCATTGCATGATCATAAGATAGCTAGCATGATGTTTCCATTAATGTCTATGCCATGCTAGATCATTGTCACGGTACACTACCGAAGGCATTCCATATGGAGTCATTGTTGCTCTAAGTTTTGAGTTATAAGTGTGATGATCATCATTAATGGAGCATTGTCCCATGTGAGGAAATAAAAGAGGCCAAAGATGCCCACCAAAAAAAAGAGAGGCCAAAGAGCCCACCAAAAAAAATATGAGAGAAAAAAGAGAGAAGGGACAATGCTACCACCTTTCCACACTTGTGCGTATTAAGCACCATGATCTTCATGATTGAGAGTCTCTCGTTTTGTCACCACCATATAGCTAGTGGGAAATTTTCATTATATAACTTGGCTTGTATATTCGAATGATAGGCTTCCTCAAAATTGCCTTAGGTCTTCGTGAGCAAGCAAGTTGGATGCACACCCACTAGTTTTCTTTAAGAGCTTTCACATACTCTTAGCTCTAGTGCATCATTTGTATGGCAATCCCTACTCATTCACATTGATATCTATTTATGAGCATCTCCACAGCTTATTGATATGCCTAGTTAATGTGATCGTCTTCTTCTTTTTTGTCTTGCAACCTCCACCACACTCCACACCACTTATAGTGCTAAAACCATGGCTCACGCTCATGTATTGCGTGAGAGTTGAAAAAGTTTGAGAAAGTAAAGGTGTGAAACAATTACTTGGCCAATACCGGGGTTGTGCATGATTTAAATTCGTTGTGCAATGATGATAGAGCATAGCCAGACTATATGCTTTTGTAGGGATAACTTTCTTTTGGCCTTGTTATTTTGAAAGTTCATGATTACCTTGCTAGTTTACTTGAATTATTATTGTTTCCACGTCAATAGCAAACTATTGTTTTGAATCTAATGGATCTGAACATTCACGTCACATAAGAGGAGTTACAAAGGACAACTATGCTAGGTATCATGCAGCATCAAAAATTCATTCTTTATCACTTCCCTACTCGAGGACGAGCAGGAGTTAAGCTTGGGGATGCTTGATACGTCTCCAACGTATCTATAATTTTTGATGGTTCCATGCTATTATCTTGTCAACTTTGGATGTTTCATATGCATGAATATGCTATTTTATATCTTTTTTGGGACTAACCTATTAACTCAGTGCCAAGTGCCAGTTTCTGTTTTTTCCGTGTTTTTGGCCCATTTTCAGACGGAGTCGAAATGGAATGAAACTTTACGATGATTTTTTTGGACCAAAAGAGATCCCCGAAGCTTTGGAAGAAGGCCAGAAGAGCCACGAGGGAGTCACAAGCCCTGACGCCGCCACCACCCCCCTAGGTGGCGAAGGGTAGGCTTGTGACCTCCTCGTGGGCCCAACCGACGTAATTCCACCGCCATAAATTCCTATAAATTCAGAAACCCCGAAAAAGAAACCTAGATCGGGAGTTCCGCCGCCGCAAGCCTGTGTAGCCACCAAAAACAAATCTGGAGCCCGTTCCAGCACCCTGCCAGAGGGGGAATCCATCTCCGGTGGCCATCTTCATCATCTCGGCGATCTCCATGACGAGGAGGAAGTAGTTCTCCCTCGGGGCTGAGGGTATGTACCAGTAGGTATGTGTTTGATCTCTCTCTCTCTCTCGTGTTCTTGAGATGTCTTGATCTCGATGTACCATGGGCTTTGCTACTATAGTTGGATCTTATGATGTTCTTCCCCCTCTCCCTCTTGTAATGAATTGAGTTTCCCCTTTGGAGTTATCTTATCGGATTGAATCTTTGAGAACACTTGATGTATGTCTTGCACGTGTCTATCTGCTATGATCAACTTGCGGGTTTGTGACATTGGGAACCTATGCATATGGGTTGGCACACGTTTGATTCATGCACTACTGGAATCCAGTTCTTTGCTGTCAGCCAGTTCTTTGCCGTCTGCTGGCTGACGACAAAGAACCTCTTTGCCATCAGTTGACACAAGGTAGACGGCAAAGGAGTGACACATGGCAAAAATACTATTTGCCATGTGTCGGCCCTTTGCCGTCTACCAGCGGACGACAAAGAGACCCAGGGCAGATGGCAAAGAGGACGGGTGGGTCCCATGCCTGCCATGTCCGAAATCCAGGGTCCTTTGCCGTCCGCGGGCCTTTGCCATCTGCCATGGGGCCCTTTGCCGTCGGGGGGCGGACGGCAAAGGGGCCGCCCTATAACGGCCGTTAACCCCCTCCTCCTCACTGTCTCTTTCCCCCCGGCCACTTTCTAGCTAACTGTCTCTCTCCACGGCGACCCCCTCCCCACGAGAGCCCCTACCCGCGGCGAGACCCTCCCCGCGGTGAGCCCCCCCGCGGCGAGCCCCTTCCCGCGGCGAGCCCCTCCCAGCGGCGAGCCCCCCCCCCCCCGCGGCGAGCCCCTCCCCGCGACGAGCCCCCCCGAGGCGAGCCCCTCCCCGCGAGAGCCCCTCCCCGCGGCAACCCACCCCCGCGGCGACCCACCCCGCGGCGACCCACCCCCGCGACGAGCCCCTCCCCACGGCGAGCCCCCTGCCGCGCGCCCCCTGCCCCCCAGCCGTCGTCCACCGCCCCCGCCCCCTGCCGTCGTCCACCGCGGTGAGTTCTTCTTCTTTTTCTTTTTAAAAAAGTTAATTACTTTAGTTAGTTTATTAGGTTAGTTCTTTTATTATATATATGGTAATTTAGTTAGTTTATTTGGTTAGATTTTTAGGCTAATTAGGTTAGAAGAAAAAAAGCAGAAGGAAAAAAAGGAGAAGGAAAAAAGAGGAAAAGCAGGAGGAAAGAATGAAAAAGAAAAAAGGAAAAGAAGAAAATAATTAGAAGAAGAACGAAAAGAAGAAGGAGAAGGAGAAGAAGAAGAAGAAGAAGAAGAAGAGGAGGAGGAGGAGGAGAAAGAAGAAGAAGAAGAAGAAGAAGAAGAAGAAGAAGAAGAAGAAGAAGAGGAGGAGGAGGAGGAAGAGGAGTTGAAAGAAGAAGAAGAAGAAGAAGAAAAAGAATAGGAGGAGAAAAAGAGGAGGGGGAGTGGGAGGAGAAAAAAGAAGAAGAAGACGAAGAAGAAGAAGAAGAAGAAGAAGAAGAAGAAGAAAAGAAGAAGAAAAAGAGGAGAGAGGAGAAGAAGAAAGAAGAGGAAAAGGGAACCCCGGCACCCCGAAACTGACTCTTGACCCCCGGCCCCTGACGCCCGACGCCACTGACCCCCGACCATCGACCCCCGACACCACTGACCCCCGACCCTCGACCCCCGACGCCACTGACCCTCGACGCCACTTGCCCTCGACCCCCGACGCCACTGACCCCTGACCCAGACCCTCGGCCCACGACTCCCGACCCCGACCCTCGACGCCACCAACCCCCGACCCCCGACGCCACTGACACCCGACGTCACTGACCCTGGACCCCCGACGCCACTGACCCCCCACAACCGACGCCACTAACCCCCCGACCCCCGATGCCACTAACACCCGACACCACCAACCCTCGACGGCACTGACTCCCGACGCCACTAAGCCCCGACCCCCGACACCTTTTCTGCCTTCTTTTGAACGAGAAGGTGCTTTTCGGCATTCCAGAGGCCGACGAGGTCATAGTTTTGTAAATTATGGGTTAGGTCACATATTTTCCGATTATGTTAATTATAAAAACATCGTATTTGTGTTGATCATGTGAATTTCAATGTGCAGTTGTTCGACGACCTCCACGTGCGTTGGACGAGCTCTGCCCTTGCGTTTGTTGGTGAGCACAAATGACTTCTCCTCCTACCCCCTTAATTTGCTCTGTCCCGGTCTTCGTGCCGATGAAACTTGCTAGCTATAGGTTTCTTCAATCATGAGTATGCGTGACCAGTATGCGTCTCCTGTTTGAAAGGGCGACATCTATAAATATGCATTTCTTTGCATATTTATAACCGCCATCCTTTCAAATTGTCCAACATTATCCATGGACAGCCCGAGTATGTGTAGATTGGGTTTGTTTTCCCGTATGCTGTGCTCCGGATCCGATGCGGAATTTCGTGAGTGCATCCCCTGTTGTTCTCCGGGTACACATCCTCTCTGGTTATTGCCGAGACGTGTATCAGGAGAACAGCGGGGAGGTGCTGCCGAAATTCTGCGTCACATCTGGAGTAGAGCATGGGAAAACGAACCCAGTCTACACATACTCGGGTGGGATTAGGACCTATCTTTACCTATTAGCGTGTAGGTTGCATGGACGTAATAAAAGTGAAAAACAAGATTAGCGTATGAATATAGATGATGAATTATATATTTATTTCTTGTGCCCCCATAGGTAGCTAGGCAACATGAGTGATCGTGCTTGGATGTACACTGGTCACCCTAGTCAGAAAGACATGACCCATGAATGGTTAACAAAAACCAGGGGGTTTGTGAGAGCCGCATTTGCAAATGGCCAGCAAAAAACATGGTGCCCCTGTCCCAACCGCGACAACTGGAAAAAGCAGACAGAGTTTGAAATGGGTAAACACCTGCAGAAGTGGGGTTTTACGCCTAATTATACGGTGTGGACTTTTCATGGTGAGTCTGATCAACGTGCCAGAGATGAGGTGATTCATCGTCGCACCGACGAGCACGGTACCGGGATTGAAGACATGGTGCAAGACTTTGATGATGCTCGGGATTCGGACGATGAGATGGAGGAATCTGCAAAGGCCTTCTATGAAATGTTGGAGTCTTCAAAACGTCCTCTCCACGAGCAGACTGAGCTTTGTCAGCTGGATGCCGTCGCGCAAGTAATGGCTTTGAAGGCTCAATTCAACCTAGGCAGAGAATGCTACGACGCGATGATGACGATATTTGGACGCTTTCTACCCAAAGGCCATGTACTCCCTGCAAATCTGTACCAGTCAGAGAAAATCCTCCGTGTACTTAAGATGCCCTATGAGAAGATACATGCATGTGAGAATGGATGTGCCTTATTTAGGCTTGAGTATGCGGCCTTGAACTATTGCCACATTTGCAATTCTTCCAGGTATATTGTGGTAGACAATGGCATGGGTGAGAAGAATCAGACCAAAATCCCCATTAGTGTTCTTCGGGATCTGCCAATCGTACCAAGACTTCAACGTCTTTTCATGGTCGAAGAGACGACCAGACAGATGACATGGCACAAATTGGGCAAAAGAACCGAACTAGATGGAGATGGGAACAAGATGCTGGTACACACTTCAGATGGTTTTGCGTGGAGGCACTTGGATGCATTACATACGGATAAATCGGAAGATCCAAGGCAACCTAGAGTTTCCATCAGCACGGATGGGTTCAATGTGTATGGTATGACGGCAACACAATACAGTTGTTGGCCTGTATTTGTCATTCCACTAAATTTGCCACCCGGAGAGATTATGAAAAGAAAGAACATTTTCCTGACGTTGATAATTCCAGGGCCCAACTATCCGGGGAAGAATATGAATGTGTACATGCAGCCGCTTAAGGATGAGTTGCAAGAAGCCTGGGATAATGGGATCAAGACCTACGACGCGGCTATCAAAGTTTTTTTCAAAATGCATGTGTGGTACATGTACTCGACGCATGATTATCTGGCGTTTGCGCTATTCGCTGGCTGGTGTGTGCATGGAAGGTTCCCGTGAACCACATGCAAGGCAGCTCTTCAGTTCCGTTGGCTGCAGGCTGGTCGCAAGTATTCTTGCTTCGACATGCATAGACAATTCCTGGATCCTGACCATAAGTTGAGAAAAGACAAGAAGAATTTCATCAAAGGTAGAGTTGTCAAAAACACTGCACAAGCTGCGTTGACAGGCCAACAGACCCTTGATCAGTTAAACGCTCTCGAGCCTGATCCTTTGTGTCCAGGATACTTCAAAGGGTATAATACGGAACACGCCTGGACTCACAAGTCATGCTTATGGGATCTGCCTTACTTCAAAGACCTCCTTTGCCCACACAACATTGACGTGATGCACACTGAAAAGAATATTGCGGAGGCCATTTTTGGTACATTGTTCGGCATAGAGGGGAAGTCAAAAGATAATCCTAAGGCTAGAATCGACCTGGAGGCTCTATGTGATAGACCGTTGCAAAACTTGCAACAACGGAAAGGAAAGAAAAGCATAGCGAAGCCAAAGGCATGGTTCAATCTTGAAAGGCCAGCTATGAGGGAAATGCTATTGTGGGTGAAAATGCGGTTGACGTTCCCCGATGGGTATGCTGCAAATCTAAAGAGGGGAGCGAGTCTTGAGAAATTGAAAATATTTGGGCTCAAGATTCATGATTGGCACATATGGATTGAGCGGGTAATGTCGGTGATGTTGCGTGGCTTTATCCTTGAGGATGAATGGCTAGTACTGGCAGAGTTGAGCTATTTCTTCCGTTCTCTTTGTGCGAAAGAACTATCGCCTGGCGTGCTAGATGAAATGGAAGAGTTGGCACCGGAGTTGATCTGCAAATTAGGAAAGATCTTTCCACCGGGCTTCTTCAATCCAGTGCAACATTTGATTTTGCATCTCCCGACCGAGGCAAGAATGGGGGGGGGGGCATTCAAAATCGATGGTGCTACTCAACTGAGAGGATGCGGAAGACGCTTCGAGCTAAGTGTAAAAATAAACGTAGAATTGAAGCATCGATGGCCGAGGCATTCATTACTGAGGAGGCGGCAAACTTCATGACAGCACACTACAAAGCCAAAAATTATCATTTGCATAACCCGAAGCCTTGGTACAATGATGGCGATCGAAAAAAGTTCGATCCAACCTCAGCCTATTCAAAGGTAAGCTCGCACCATCCGGTGCTTCGGAAGGGAAATCGTTGGATGTCGAAGAATGGCGGACCATTTCATTGTATATCTTCACCAACCTAACAGAAGTGCGGCCGTACATCGATTAAGTTCTCGGTAATTTATTGTTCCGCAACTTCTAATTGCTTTGAACTACTCTTATTCCCGGATATTTGATATAGTCGATACGTCGCCGAATTCTCGGATGGAGCGGCCATCGAAAAGGATTTCGTCGAAGAGTATGAGCTTCTCGCGAAGCATGGAGGCGACTATCCCGGTTTCATCTCTTGGTTCAAACAAAGGGTAATTAATTACCATTAAGGGCCCATTTGATTTCTTGGTGTAATTTGCGGCTAATGCATCCATTCTTTCTATTAAACTTGTAGGCTAATGCAGAGTCTATGGACGTCGAGTTGAGACAAGTCGCTAATGGTTTTGACTATAAGGTCCGTTCATTTGACAAATACAACATCAACGGGTATCACTTTCGTACCTTTGGCAAAGAGCTATCTATGCCCGACCTAAAGACTACAAATTGTTCTGTCTCTGCTATCGGCGAAGGAGACACCGAGTATTATGGAAGAGTTGAAGCAATTTATGAACTTCTATTCTATGGTGAAAACCCACCGACCGTCGTAGTCTTCAAATGTTATTGGTTTGAGCCGAGGGAGACTAGAAGGACTCATGAACATATAGGACTAGTCGAAATCAACCAAAACACCCACTTAGATGTTCCCGATGTCTATATTACGGCTCAACAGGCGACACAAGTTTTATATCTACCGTGGGCGTGCCAAACTGATCCAAATCTCAAAGGTTGGGATGTCATTTATGAAGTGCCACCACATTTTCGACCACCTACCCTCAATGAAGAGGATTACGAACCTCACATTAACCCAGACACATATGAAGGAGAATTCTTCCAACAAACACGTATGGCCAAGAAACATTTCAAGAACCGCTCTACTTCACCCCAGAACATTGAAGTAGACAGCGACAGTGAATCCGTCTTAACCCCTGAGCCCGAACAGGAAGAGCTGGAAGAAGAAGAGGTTACTGCTGCGGATGACCTGTCACTTCTTGACCGATTACATAATGGTGGCCTTCCACATGTTCTTCGTGATAGTGATGATGATGATGCATTTATTGATGATAGTGATGATCATGATGCATTTATTGACCCCGAAGCATATATAGACGAGCACGATTGTTATTAGTTCATGTCAGGTATTCAACTATTATACTACATATAAATTTTGAGTTCATGTTAGGTATTCAATTTTTATTAGTCATGTTGGTATTTATGACGATGATACACTTAAATTATATACATTTTATTACTCCTGTTGGTATTTATGTTGTACTAATTTCATTTACTCTTTGTCATGACAGGTGTTGAAAGATGGTGGGAATGGGTCGAAAGCACTCCACGGCTCCTTCTTCGTCAGCGGGTGATGGGATGGGTACTTCCATTCCTGCCTGGCCTCTTCAGAGAGTGTTGCTCTCTACTATGCAAGGAGCGCCCCCCGTGAGAGGAGGTCGACCCCCCGCGAAGCCGAGAGGCACTAAAGGTACACGTTGTATTCATGTTGGTATTTATGTTGTACTCATGTTGTATGCATATTGGTATTTATATACATTTTATTACTCATGTTGGTATTTATGTTGTACTAAAGGTACACGTGGCCGCAGGAGAGGTAGGGCGGTGGCTGCCACACCTTCTGAGGTGGCGGCTACACGGTCTCTGCCACCACCCCAAGCTGATTCACCTGAGCACAGTACTTCTAGGGTGGATTCATCTGAGGTGGAGGCTACACGGTCTCCGGTTCACGAGCCTCGGGTCGACGAGCCTCAGGTTGACGAGCCTTCGACCCACGAGACTCGTGTCCTAGAGGCTTCCTTCCAGGCGACTCCGGAGCAAAGCAGGGATGAGGGTACGTCCCAAGATACCCAGTGGGATGCTGGTAGCGACGAGGAGCTGGGTGAGGGGGCTACCGTCTACCAGCGTGGTAGTTCGAGGCTCCCGCTCGTGCCAGCGACCCCCGAGCAGAGGTGGTCGATTAGGCCAAATGGGGACAAGTAAGTTAATTTACTCTTATTTAACCTTTTGCCTTCGCGTTTTCTCAAATATCTAATGTTTTGGCTTTAATTTGTCATACTGTAGGGGTTGGATTGTTCCCAAGGGTGTCCGCAAGCCGAACAGTGTCCTTGGTGTTCTTTGCCGTAAAAAATTCCCAGGGTTTGTTACGTTGCCCGGTCGGGAGCGAGAAGTAGGAATGACCTGCGAGCACTACTTGGGTGCCCCGGCCCCGCCGGAGGTGGAGATCGACGGTGTTTTGTGCGACACGAGGGCGAACATGGTGATCCGAAAGTTCTGGGTAATTTCTCCTTCACACAATTATAAATCAACCATAGCTATTTATTGTACTAATCAGTGTTGTCTCATTTGCAGACCTACTACAGGTGTGAGGAGGGATACGAGGAGGACGCGACAAAGGTTATCGAAACCGAATGTCGCTGCCTACTTCAAAACTTTCGGCACGAGGCTCGGGTGTAGGCTGTTTGAGACTACTATGCCACGCGACGTATTAGGATTGACAAGGCGAAGTGCCGTGATGCTAAGATGGAGAAGGAGCATTACATGAAGGTAATTACATATAATTAAGGCTTTGTAGTTAGTTTCCTTGATTTGGTTCTTACGCGTTCAAATTTCTCTTTATTAACTTAGGTGCCCCCGAGATGGTGTGTGGATAACATGGATTGTTGGGAGGCCTTGGTGGATCAGTGGTGCTCCGAAACATGGGAGGCCAGCCACAACAACGCCAAGGAGATGCGTGGCAAAATGGTTGGCGTGCCACACCATCAAGGGAGCATCAACTTAATCCAATTTGGCGAGAACTGGGTATGTGGTTTGCTTCATGCCTCATGCAATTCATTCTTAATGCTATATTGAGCCCTTTACTAATACAATTTTCCTCTCTCTCTCTTTTAGGCGCGTCACAATAAGACGGAGGCACCACAGATGTACGACCTGTATGCGATGACCCATACTGCCTCGTACAAGAAGGTCAAGGCATTCTCTTAGTCTGACCTCGAGCATCCAAAAAACTTCACCAACATCTCTTCCCACCACAAGCTCGTGAAGTACAGAGATCATGGGAAGGCGAGGAAAGGGGAGGACTTTAACCCGAGCTAGGGGCCTATTGATCCAGAGCTGGTGATGATAGTTGGCAATGGGAGGCCCCATGGCCTGATCGCCATTGGATACGGCCTTATACGTTGTCCTAGCACTCTCCGACAGATAAAGGCACGCCAAACGAGCTCTTGTCCGGAGATAACACATCGTCCACGGCCAGTCGAGCTCGCCATCGAGGTTAGTTTAATGGACTCAACTATCTTTCCGTATTATGTTGTGCGTTGGAACCAATATGATTACATTGCTAACAATGAGTTGTGTTGCAGGCTGCTATTCAGAAAGAGAGAGAGGCAATGCAGGCGGCTATGGCGGAGAAGGGTAAGGAAATTAGGGAGCTCGAGGAGAGGACGACTGCATTGGTGGAGGCCGAGAGGCCACGGAATGATGCGTCTAACAGGGCCATATACGAGCTCTTCGTGGTAAGTTTCTTCTTCATGTTATTTCAAATCTTGCATTTGAATGTCCGTTTCATTAATAAATAAAAAGTATGACTTGTCGAAACCAAATGTACAGTCTATGTGCGAGAAGAGCGGCCAAGTCCCTCCGCCGATGCCAGTCATTAACGTGGCGGGGACGGTGAGTTTCATTTCAGTGCAGTGATCGTAAGAGTGTCCTCATGCTAACTACACATTGCAAACGATGTTTGGTCCCGAATATCTCCTGAAACGCATCGCACGACCCTTCTACAGTCGAGCCTTCTCCAGGGCAGCCTTCTCCAGGTGAAACAAGCCAGAGCCACCGTGCTTCACCGCTGTGATGACGATAATGGTATGTTATTTCTCGTGTTTTAATAAAAAATAGCTAGGCTTCCATCTAAATGACATAATTAGCTTAGTTAGCTCCAAGAAAGGCTAAATTGGCTAATTATCCTATGAAATGACATAATTAGCTTAGTTAGCTCCAAAATGACCTATTTAATAAAAAATGACCTATAGTTAGCTAAGTTCTCTCCTAAATGACATAATAAGGCTTATGTAACTCCAAGATGACCTATTCCCCCTAACTTAGGTATTAAATGGCCTATAATTAGCCTAGCTAGATCCAAAATGGCTTAAGAAGCATAGTTTGCTCCGAAATGACATATTTTACCCAAGTTAGCTCCAGAACGACCTATAGTTAGCTAGGGTTCCACCTAGATGACATAATTAGCTTAGTTAGCTCCTAAATGGTCTATTTAATAAAACATGACCTATACTTAGCTAATTATCCTCGAACTGACATAATTAGCTCCAAAAAGGCATTCTAAGCCAATTTAGCCCGAACTAGGGGACAAGAGGAGAAGAAAGAGGAAAATGAAAGGAAGGAAGAAGAAGAAGAAGGAGAAGGAGGAGGATAAGAAGGAGGAGAAGAAGGAGACGGAGCTCCTCCTTCTCCTTCTTCTTCGTCCTTCTTCCTACTTCTACTTCTCCTTCTTCTTTTCTTCTTCTTCTCCTCTTCCTTCTCCACCCCCTCCTCCTTCTTTTACTTCTTCTTCTCTTTCTCTTCTTCTACGTAGCTTAAACTCATCCAAGAAAGGCTAAATTGGCTAATTATCCTACGAAATGACATAATTAGCTTAATTAGCTCCAAAATGACCTATTTAATAAAAAATGACCTATAGTTAGCTAAGTTCTCTCCTAAATGACATAATAAAGCTTACGTAGCTGCAAGATGACCTATTCCCCCTAACTTAGGAATTAAATGGTCTATAGTTAGCCTAGCTAGATCCAAAATGGCTTAATAAGCATAGTTTGCTCCGGAATGACCTATTTTACCCAACTTAGCTCCGGAACGACCTATATTTGCCAGGGTTCCACCTAGATGACATAATTAGCTTAGTTAGCTCCTAAATGGTCTATTTCATAAAACATGACATATACTTAGCTAATTATCCTCGAAATGACATAATTAGCTCCAAAAAGGCATTCTAAGCCAATTTAGCCCGAAGAAGGGGACAAGAGGAGAAGAAAGAGGAAAAATGAAAGGAAGGAAGAAGAAGAAGAATAGAAGAAGAAGAAGGAGAAGGAGGAGGATAAGAAGAAGGAGAAGAAGGAGGGGAACAAGGAGAAGGAGCTCTTCCTTCTCCTTCTTCTTCCTCCTTCTTCCTCCTTCGCCTTCTCCTTCTCCTTCTTCTTTTCTTCTTATTCTCCTCTTCCTTCTCCTCGTCCTCGTCCTCCTCCTCCTCCTTCTTTTACTTCTTCTTGTCTTTCTCTTCTTCTACGTAGCTTAGACTCATCCAAGAAAGGCTAAATTGGCTAATTATCCTACCAAATGACATAATTAGCTTAGTTATCTCCAAATGACCTATTTAATAAAAAATGACCTATAGTTAGCCAAGTTCTCTCCTAAATGACATAATAAGCTTTACGTAGCTGCAAGATGACCTATTCCCCCTAACTTAGGTATTAAATGGCCTATAATTAGCCTAGCTAGATCCAAAATTGCTTAATAAGCATAGTTTGCTCCGGAATGACCTATTTTACCCAAGTTAGCTCCGGAACGACCTATAGTTAGCTAGGGTTCCACATAGATGACATAATTAGCTTAGTTAGCTCCTAAATGGTCTATTTAATAAAACATGACCTATATTTAGCTAATTATCCTCGAAATGACATAATTAGCTCCAAAAAGGCATTCCGAGCCAATTTAGCCCGAAGACGGGGACAAGAGGAGAAGTAAGAGGAAAAATGAAAGGAAGGAAGGAAGAAGAAGAGGAGAAGAAGAAGAAGGAGAGGGAGGAGGATAAGAAGAAGGAGAAGAAGGAGGATAAGAAGGAGAAGGAGCTCCTCCTTCTCCTTCTGCTTCCTCCTTCCTCCTTCTCCTTCTCCTTCTTCTTTTCTTCTTCTTCTGCTCTTCCTTCTCCTTCTCCTCCTCCTCCTCCTCCTCCTTTTACTTCTTCTTCTCTTTCTCTTCTTCTACGTAGCTTACACTCATCTAAGAAAGGTTAAATTGGCTAATTATTCTATGAAATGACATAATTAGCTTAGTTAGCTGCAAAATGACCTATTTAATAAAAAATGACCTACAGTTAGCTAAGTTCTCTCCTAAATGACATAACAAGGCTTACGTAGCTACAAGATGACCTATTCCCCCTAACTTAGGTATTAAATGACCTATAATTAGCCTAGCTAGATCCAAAATGGCTTAATAAGCATAGTTTGTTCCGAAATGACCTATTTTACCCAAGTTAGCTCGGGAACGACCTATAGTTAGCTAGGGTTCCACCTAGATGACATAATTAGCTTAGTTAGCTCCTAAATGGTCTATTTAGTAGAACATGACCTATACTTAGCTAATTATCCTCGCAATGACATAATTAGCTCCAAAAAGGCATTCTTAGCCAATTTAGCCCGAAGAAGGGGACAAGAAGAGAAGAAAGAGGAAAAATGAAAGGAAGGAGGAAGAAGAAGAGGAGAAGAAGAAGAAGGAGAGGGGGGAGGATAAGAAGAAGGAGAAGAAGGAGAAGGAGCTCCTCCTTCTCCTTCTTCTTCCTCCTTCCTCCTTCTCCTTCTCCTTCTTCTTTTCTTCTTCTACTCCTCTTCCGTCTCCTTTTCCTCCTCCTCCTCCTCCTTCTTTTACTTCTCCTTCTCTTTCTCTTCTTCTACGTAGCTTAGACTCATCCAAGAAAGGCTAAATTGGCTAATTATTCTACGAAATGACATAATCAGCTTAGTTAGCTCCAAAATGACCTATTTAATAAAAAATGATCTATAGTTAGCTAAGTTCTCTCCTAAATGACATAATAAGGCTTACGTAGCTGCAAGATGACCTATTCCCCCTAACTTACGTATTAAATGGCCTATAATTAGCGTAGCTAGATCCAAAATGGCTTAATAAGGATAGTTAGCTCCGGAACGACCTATAGTTAGCTAGGGTTCCACCTAGATGACATAATTAGCTTAGTTAGCTCGTAGATGGTCTATTTAATAAAACATGACCTATACTTAGCTAATTATCCTCGAAATGACATAATTAGCTCCAAAGAGGCATTCTTCGCCAATTTAGCCCGAAGAAGGGGACAAGAGGAGAAGAAAGAGGAAAACTGAAAGGAAGGAAGAAGAAGAAGAGGAGAAGAAGAAGGAGAGGGAGGAGGATAAGAAGAAGGAGAAGAAGGAGAAGAAGTAGAAGGAGCTCCTCCTTCTCCTTCTTCCTCCTCCTTCTTCCTCCTTCTCCTTCTCCTTCTTCTGTTCTTATTCTTCTCCTCTTCCTTCTCCTCCTCCTCCTCCTCCTCCTTCTTCTAATTTTACTTCTTCTTCTCTTTCTCTTCTTCTACGTAGCTTAGACTCATCCAAGAAAGGCTAAATTGGCTAATGATCCTACAAAATGACATAATTAGCTTAGTTAGCTCCAAAATGACCTATTTAATAAAAAAGGACCTATAGTTAGCTAAGTTCTCTCCTAAATGACTTAATAAGGCTTACGTAGCTGCAAAATGACCTATTCCCCTTAACTTAGGTATTAAATGGCCTATAATTAGCTAGCTAGATCCAAAATAGCTTAATAAGCATACTTGCTCGTGAATGACCTATTTTACCCAAGTTAACTCCGGAACGACCTATAGTTAGCTAGGGTTCCACCTAGATGACATAATTAGCTTATTTAGCTCCTAAATTGTCTATTTAATAAAATATGACCTATACTTAGCTAATTATTCTCGAATTGACATAATTAGCTCCAAAAAGGCATTCTAAGCCAATTTAGCCCGAAGAAGGGGACAAGAGGAGAAGAAAGAGGAAAAATGAAAGGAAGGAAGAATAAGAAGAAGAGAAGAAGAAGAAGGAGAAGGAGGAGGATAAGAAGAAGGAGAAGAACGAGGAGAAGAAGGAGAAGGAGCTCCTCTTCTCCTTCTTCTTCCTTCTTCTTCCTCCTTCTTCTTCTCCTTCTTCTTTTCTTCTTCTTCTCCTCTTCCTTCTCCTCCTCCTCCTCCTCCTCCTCCTTATTTTACTTCTTCTTCTCTTTCTCTTCTTCTACGTAGCTTAGACTCATCCAAGAAAGGCTAAATTTCCTAATTATCCTACGTAATGACATAATTAGCTTAGTTAGCTCCAAAATGACCTCTTTAATAAAAATGACCTATAGTTAGCTAAGTTCTCTCCTAAATGACATAATAAGGCTTACGTAGCTGCAAGATGACCTATTCCCCATAAATTAGGTATTAAGTGGCCTATAATTAGCCTAGCTAGATCCAAAATGGCTTAATAAGCATAGTTTGCTCCGGAATGGTCTATTTTACCCAAGTTAGCTCCGGAACGAGCTATAGTTAGCTAGGGTTCCACCTAGATGACATAATTAGCTTAGTTAGCTCCTAAATGGTCTATTTAATAAAACATGACCTATAGTTAGCTAATTATCCTCAAAATGACATAATTAGCTCCAAAAAGGCATTCTTAGCGAATTTAGCCCGAAGAAGGGGCCAAGAGGAGAAGAAAGAGAAAAAATGAAAGGAAGGAAGAAGAAGAAGAGGAGAAGAAGAAGCAGGAGAGGGAATAGGATAAGAAGAAGGAGAAGAAGGACGAGAAGAAGGAGAAGGAGCTCCTCCTTCTCCTTCTTCTTCCTCCTTCTTCCTCCTTCTCCCTCTCCTTTTTCTTTTCTTCTTCTTCTTCTCCTCTTCCTTCTCCTTCTCCTCCTCCTCCTCCTCCTCCTCCTCCTTCTTTTACTTCTTCTTCTACGTAGCTTAGACTCATCTAAGAAAGGCTAAATTGGCTAATTATCCTACGAAATGACATAATTAGCTTAGTTAGCTCCAAGATGACCTATTTAATAAAAAATGACCTATAGTTAGCTAAGTTCTCTCCTAAATGACATAATAAGGCTTACGTAGCTGCAAGATGACCTATTCCCCCTAACTTATGTATTAAATGGCATATAATTAGCCTAGCTAGATCCAAAACGGCTTAATAAGCATAGTTTGCTCCGGAATGACCTATTTTACCAAAGTTAGCTCCGAAATGACCTATAGTTAGCTAGGGTTCCACCTAGATGACATAATTAGCTTAGTTAGCTCCTAAATGGTCTAGTTAATAAAACATGACCTATACTTAGCTAATTATACTCGAAATGACATATTTAGCTCCAAAAAGGCATTCTTAGCGAATTTAGCCCGAAGAAGGGGACAAGAGGAGAAGAAACAGGAAAAATGAAAGGAAGGAAGAAGAAGAAGAGGACAAGAAACAGGAAAAATGAAAGGAAGGAAGAAGAAGAAGAGGAGAAGAAGAAGAAGGAGAGGGAGGAGGATAAGAAGAAGGAGAAGAAGGAGGAGAAGAAGGAGAAGGAGCTCCTCCTTCTCCTTCTTCTTCCTCCTTCTTCCTCCTTCTCCATCTCCTCCTTCTTTTACTTCCTCTTCTACGTAGCTTAGACTCATCCAAGAAAGGCTAAATTGGCCAATTATCCTACGAAATGACATAATTAGCTTAGTTAGCTCCAAGATGGCCTATTTAATAAAAAATGACCTATAGTTAGCTAATTCTCTCCTAAATGACATAATAAGGCTTACGTAGCTGCAAGATGACCTATTCCCCCTAACTTAGGTATTAAATGGCCTATAATTAGCCTAGCTAGATCCAAAATGGCTTAATAAGCATAGTTTACTCCGGAATGACCTATTTTACCCAAGTTAGCTCCGAAATGACCTATAGTTAGCTAGGGTTCCACCTAGATGACATAATTAGCTTAGTTAGCTCCTAAATGGTCTATTTAATAAAACATGACCTATACTTAGCTAATTATACCCGAAATGACATATTTATCTCCAAAAAGGCATTCTTAGCGAATTTAGCCCGAAGAAGGGGACAAGAGGAGAAGAAACAGGAAAAATGAAAGGAAGGAAGAAGAAGAAGAGGAGAAGAAGAAGAAGGAGAGGGAGGAGGATAAGAAGAAGGAGAAGAAGGAGGAGAAGAAGGAGAAGGAGCTCCTCCTTCTCCTTCTTCTTCCTCCTTCTTCCTCCTTCTCCGTCTCCTTCTTCTTTTCTTCTTCTTCTCCTCTTCCTTCTCCTTTTCCTCCACCTCCTCCTCCTCCTCCTTCTTTTACTTCTTCTTCTACGTAGCTTAGACTCATCCAAGAAAGGCTAAATTGGCTAATTATCCTACGAAATGACATAATTAGCTTAGTTAGCTCCAAGATGGCCTATTTAATAAAAAATGACCTATAGTTAGCTAAGTTCTCTCCTAAATGACATAATAAGGTTAGGTAGCTGCAAGATGACCTATTCCCCCTAACTTAGGTATTAAATGGCCTATAATTAGCCTAGCTAGATCCAAAATGGCTTAATAAGCATAGTTTGCTCCGGAATGACCTATTTTACCCAAGTTAGCTCCGAAATGACCTATAGTTAGCTAGGGTTCCACCTAGATGACATAATTAGCTTAGTTAGCTCCTAAATGGTCTATTTAATAAAACATGACCTATACTTAGCTAATTATCCTCGAAATGACATAATTAGCTCCAAAAAGGCATTCTTAGCCAATTTAGCCCGAAGAAGGGGACAAGAGGAGAAGAAACAGGAAAAATGAAAGGAAGGAAGAAGAAGAAGAGGAGAAGAAGAAGAAGGAGAGGGAGGGGGATAAGAAGAAGGAGAAGGAGGAGGAGAAGAAGGAGAAGGAGCTCCTCCTTCTCCTTCTTCTTCCTCCTTCTTCCTCCTTCTCCCTCTCCTTCTTCTTTTCTTCTTCTTCTCCTCTTCCTTCTCCTTCTCCTCCTCCTCCTCCTCCTCCTCCTTCTTTTACTTCTGCTTCTACGTAGCTTAGACTCATCCAAGAAAGGCTAAATTGGCTAATTATCCTACGAAATGACATAATTAGCTTAGTTAGCTCCAAGATGACCTATTTAATAAAAAATGACCTATAGTTAGCTAAGTTCTCTCCTAAATGACATAATAAGGCTTACGTAGCTGCAAGATGGCCTATTCCCCCTAACTTAGGTATTAAATGGCCTATAATTAGCCTAGCTAGATCCAAAATGGCTTAATAAGCAAAGTTTGCTCCGGAATGACCTATTTTACCCAAGTTAGCTCCGAAATGACCTATAGTTAGTTAGGGTTCCACCTAGATGACATAATTAGCTTAGTTAGCTCCTAAATGGTCTATTTAATAAAACATGACCTATACTTAGCTAATTATCCTCGAAATGACATAATTAGCTCCAAAAAGGCATTCTTAGCCAATTTAGCCCGAAGAAGGGGACAAGAGGAGAAGAAACAGGAAAAATGAAAAGAAGGAAGAAGAAGAAGAGGAGAAGAAGAAGAAGGAGAGGGAGGGGGATAAGAAGAAGGAGAAGAAGGAGAAGGAGCTCCTCCTTCTCCTTCTTCTTCCTCCTTATTCCTCCTTCTCCCTCTCCTTCTTCTTTTCTTCTTCTTCTCCTCTTCCTTCTCCTTCTCCTCCTCCTCCTCCTCCTCCGTATTTTACTACTTCTTCTACGTAGCTTAGACTCATCCAAGAAAGGCTAAATTGGCTAATTATCCTACGAAATGACATAATTAGCTTAGTTAGCTCCAAGATGACCTATTTAATAAAAAATGACCTATAGTTAGCTAAGTTCTCTCCTAAATGACATAATAAGGCTTACGTAGCTGCAAGATGGCCTATTCCCCCTAACTTTGGTATTAAATGGCCTATAATTAGCCTAGCTAGATCGAAAATGGCTTAATAAGCAAAGTTTGCTCCGGAATGACCTATTTTACCCAAGTTAGCTCCGAAATGACCTATAGTTAGCTAGGGTTCCACCTAGATGACATAATTAGCTTAGTTAGCTCCTAAATGGTCTATTTAATAAAACATGACCTATACTTAGCTAATTATCCTCGAAATGACATAATTAGCTCCAAAAAGGCATTCTAAGCCAATTTAGCCCGAACTAGGGGACAAGAGGAGAAGAAGAAGAAGGAGAGGGAGGGGGATAAGAAGAAGGAGAAGAAGGAGAAGGAGCTCCTCCTTCTCCTTCTTCTTCCTCCTTATTCCTCCTTCTCCCTCTCCTTCTTCTTTTCTTCTTCTTCTCCTCTTCCTTCTCCTTCTCCTCCTCCTCCTCCTCCTCCGTATTTTACTTCTTCTTCTACGTAGCTTAGACTCATCCAAGAAAGGCTAAATTGGCTAATTATCCTACGAAATGACATAATTAGCTTAGTTAGCTCCAAGATGACCTATTTAATAAAAAATGACCTATAGTTAGCTAAGTTCTCTCCTAAATGACATAATAAGGCTTACGTAGCTGCAAGATGACCTATTCCCCCTAACTTAGGTATTAAATGGCCTATAATTAGCCTAGCTAGATCCAAAATGGCTTAATAAGCATAGTTTGCTCCGGAATGACCTATTTTACCCAAGTTAGCTCCGAAATGACCTATAGTTAGCTAGAGTTCCACCTAGATGACATAATTAGCATAGTTAGCTCCTAAATGGTCTATTTAATAAAACATGACCTATACTTAGCTAATTATACTCGAAATGACATATTTAGCTCCAAAAAGGCATTCTTAGCGAATTTAGCCCGAAGAAGGGGACAAGAGGAGAAGAAACAGGAAAAATGAAAGGAAGGAAGAAGAAGAAGAGGAGAAGAAGAAGAAGGAGAGGGAGGAGGATAAGAAGATGGAGAAGAAGGAGAAGGAGCTCCTCCTTCTCCTTCTTCTTCCTCCTTCTTCCTCCTTCTCCGTCTCCTTCTTCTTTTCTTCTTCTTCTCCTTTTCCTTCTCCTTCTCCTCCACCTCCTCCTCCTCCTCCTTCTTTTACTTCTTCTTCTACGTAGCTTAGACTTATCCAAGAAAGGCTAAATTGGCTAATTATCCTACGAAATGACATAATTAGCTTAGTTAGCTCCAAGATGGCCTATTTAATAAAAAATGACCTATAGTTAGCTAAGTTCTCTCCTAAATGACATAATAAGGCTTACGTAGCTGCAAGATGACCTATTCCCCCTAACTTAGGTATTAAATGGCCTATAATTAGCCTAGCTAGATCCAAAATGGCTTAATAAGCATAGTTTGCTCCGGAATGTCCTATTTTACCCAAGTTAGCTCCGAAATGACCTATAGTTAGCTAGGGTTCCACCTAGATGACATAATTAGCTTAGTTAGCTCCTAAATGGTCTATTTAATAAAACATGACCTATACTTAGCTAATTATCCTCGAAATGACATAATTAGCTCCAAAAAGGCATTCTTAGCCAATTTAGCCCGAAGAAGGGGACAAGAGGAGAAGAAACAGGAAAAATGAAAGGAAGGAAGAAGAAGAAGAGGAGAAGAAGAAGAAGGAGAGGGAGGGGGATAAGAAGAAGGAGAAGAAGGAGGAGAAGAAGGAGAAGGAGCTCCTCCTTCTCCTTCTTCTTCCTCCTTCTTCCTCCTTCTCCCTCTCCTTCTTCTTTTCTTCTTCTTCTCCTCTTCCTTCTCCTTCTCCTCCTCCTCCTCCTCCTCCTCCTCCTTCTTTTACTTCTTCTTCTACGTAGCTTAGACTCATCCAAGAAAGGCTAAATTGGCTAATTATCCTACGAAATGACATAATTAGCTTAGTTAGCTCCAAGATGACCTATTTAATAAAAAATGACCTATAGTTAGCTAAGTTCTCTCCTAAATGACATAATAAGGCTTACGTAGCTGCAAGATGGCCTATTCCCCCTAACTTAGGTATTAAATGGCCTATAATTAGCCTAGCTAGATCCAAAATGGCTTAATAAGCAAAGTTTGCTCCGGAATGACCTATTTTACCCAAGTTAGCTCCGAAATGACCTATAGTTAGCTAGGGTTCCACCTAGATGACATAATTAGCTTAGTTAGCTCCTAAATGGTCTATTTAATAAAACATGACCTATACTTAGCTAATTATCCTTGAAATGACATAATTAGCACTAAAAAGGCATTCTAAGCCAATTTAGCCCGAACTAGGGGACAAGAGGAGAAGAAGAAGAAGGAGAGGGAGGGGGATAAGAAGAAGGAGAAGAAGGAGAAGGAGCTCCTCCTTCTCCTTCTTCTTCCTCCTTATTCCTCCTTCTCCCTCTCCTTCTTCTTTTCTTCTTCTTCTCCTCTTCCTTCTCCTTCTCCTCCTCCTCCTCCTCCGTATTTTACTTCTTCTTCTACGTAGCTTAGACTCATCCAAGAAAGGCTAAATTGGCTAATTATCCTACGAAATGACATAATTAGCTTAGTTAGCTCCAAGATGACCTATTTAATAAAAAATGACCTATAGTTAGCTAAGTTCTCTCCTAAATGACATAATAAGGCTTACGTAGCTGCAAGATAACCTATTCCCCCTAACTTAGGTATTAAATGGCCTATAATTAGCCTAGCTAGATCCAAAATGGCTTAATAAGCATAGTTTGCTCCGGAATGACCTATTTTACCCAAGTTAGCTCCGAAATGACCTATAGTTAGCTAGGGTTCCACCTAGATGACATAATTAGCTTAGTTAGCTCCTAAATGGTCTATTTAATAAAACATGACCTATACTTAGCTAATTATACTCGAAATGACATATTTAGCTCCAAAAAGGCATTCTTAGCAAATTTAGCCCGAAGAAGGGGACAAGAGGAGAAGAAACAGGAAAAATGAAAGGAAGGAAGAAGAAGAAGAGGAGAAGAAGAAGAAGGAGAGGGAGGAGGATAAGAAGAAGGAGAAGAAGGAGGAGAAGAAGGAGAAGGAGCTCCTCCTTCTCCTTCTTCTTCCTCCTTCTTCCTCCTTCTCCGTCTCCTTCTTCTTTTCTTCTTCTTCTCCTCTTCCTTCTCCTTATCCTCCACCTCCTCCTCCTCCTCCTTCTTTTACTTCTTCTTCTACGTAGCTTAGACTCATCCAAGAAAGGCTAAATTGGCTAATTATCCTACGAAATGACATAATTAGCTTAGTTAGCTCCAAGATGGCCTATTTAATAAAAAATGACCTATAGTTAGCTAAGTTCTCTCCTAAATGACATAATAAGGCTTACGTAGCTGCAAGATGACCTATTCCCCCTAACTTAGGTATTAAATGGCCTATAATTAGCCTAGCTAGATCCAAAATGGCTTAATAAGCATAGTTTGCTCCGGAATGACCTATTTTACCCAAGTTAGCTCCGAAATGACCTATAGTTAGCTAGGGTTCCACCTAGATGACATAATTAGCTTAGCTAGCTCCTAAATGGTCTATTTAATAAAACATGACCTATACTTAGTTAATTATCCTCGAAATGACATAATTAGCTCCAAAAAGGCATTCCTAGCCAATTTAGCCCGAAGAAGGGGACAAGAGGAGAAGAAACAGGAAAAATGAAAGGAAGGAAGAAGAAGAAGAGGAGAAGAAGAAGAAGGAGAGGGAGGAGGATAAGAAGAAGGAAAAGAAGGAGGAGAAGAAGGAGAAGGAGCTCCTCCGTCTCCTTCTTCTTCCTCCTTCTCCTTCTCCTTCTTCTTTTCTTCTCCTCCTCCTCGTCCTTCTCCTTCTCCTCCTCCTCCTCCTCCTCCTTCTTTTACTTCTTCTTCTCTTTCTCTTCTTCTACGTAGCTTAGACACATCCAAGAAAGGCTAAATTGGCTAATTATCCTACGAAATGACATAATTAGCTTAGTTAGCTCCAAAATGACCTAGTTAATAAAAAATGACCTATAGTTAGCTAAGTTCTCTCCTAAATGACATAATAAGGCTTACGTAGCTGCAAGATGACCTATTCCCCCTAACTTAGGTATTAAATGGCCTATAATTAGCCTAGCTAGATCCTAAATGGCTTAATAACATAGTTTGCTCTGGAATGATCTATTTTACCCAAGTTAGCTCCGAAATGACCTATAGTTCGCTAGGGTTCCACCTAAATGACATAATTAGCTTAGATAGCTCCTAAATGGTCTATACTTAGCTAATTTCTCTCCGAAATAACCTATATATACACTTCTTCATCTAGTATTATTCTTCTAACTTTCTTATTTGTCATTTTGCAGATTACCTTCACTTCACGGGAAGCTTGGATTATATTGATGGAATGCTTGAAGATGATTTCTTGTACCATGGGTTGTATTGAAACCATTGTAGTATATGAATATATATGAAACTTTGTATGCATGTGGATGAAACGGTGTAATATATGGTTTGGTACAGATGCAACTTGCATAATATGTATGCACTATGGATGAGAGTTATTTTAATATGGTTATGAGTACGGAAAGAAATTTATTTATGTCAAATATATATATATATCCTGATTATTCTTAAAAATGCTGAATATAATAAAAAATAAATTAAAAAGGGGATGGTTCCCCCCTTTGCCGTCTTCTCCCACATGCCAAAGGGGGGTAGGCAGACGGCAAAGGGGGGAATCTGCCCCCTCTCTCTCCCCTCTTTGCCGTCTGCCCCCACATGGCAAAGGGGGTAGGCAGACGGCAAAGGGGGGAATCTGCCCCCTCTATCTCCCCTCTTTGCCGTCTGCCCCCACATGGCAAAGGGGGGTGGGCAGACGGCAAAGGGGGGAATCAGCCCCCTCTCTCTCCCCTCTTTGCCGTCTGCCCCCACATGGCAAAGGGGGGATGGAAGATGGCAAAGAGAGGAGGCCTGCCGCTAACACTTAACGGGGCCATTGCAGTATATGCCGTCCCATTTAATTTGCCGTCTTCCCCCTCATGACAAAGATTCTTTGCCGTCCGCTTTAAAAAAGCAGACGGCAAAGAACCTCTTCACCGGATTTTTTTACCGTCTAGTTTGCCGTGTGCTGACCGACGGCAAAGCCTTTGCCGTCCATGGTTCCCCCCTTTGGCGTCTGCCATCGCAGACGGAAAATTTCTGAATTTCAGTAGTGATGTGAGTACTCGATGTATGTTTTGGTGATCAACTTGCGGGTTCGTGACATTGGGAACCTATGCATAGGGGTTGCCACACGTTTTGACTCTCCGATCGAAACTTTGGGGCACTCTTTGAAGTTCTATGTGTTGGTTGAATAGATGATTCTGAGATTATGTGATGCATATCGTATAGTCATGCCCGCAGATACTTGAGGTGACAATGGAGTATCTAGGTGACATTAGGGTCTTGGTTGATATGTATCTTAAGGTGTTATTCTAGTATGAACTCTATGATGTTTCAAACGGAAAGAATAGCTTCGTGTTATTTTACTACGGACTCTTGAATAGATCGATCAGAAAGAATAACTTTGTGGTGGTTTCGTACCCGACAATAATCTCTTCGTTTGTTCCCCGCTATTAGTGACTTTGGAGTGACTCTTTGTTGCATGTTGAGGGCTAGTTATATGATCCAATTATGTTATCATTGTTGAGAGAACTTTACTAGTGAAAGTATGAACCCTAGGCCTTGTTTCCATGCTTTGCAATACCGTTCGTGCTCACTTTTACCATTTGTTACCTTGCTGTTTTTGTAATTTCAGATTACAAAAACCTATATCTACCATCCATATTGCACTTGTATCACCATCTCTTCGCCGAATTAGTGCACCTATACAACTTACCATTATATTAGGTGTGTTGGGGACACAAGAGACTCTTTGTTATTTGGTTGCAGGGTTGCTTGAGAGAGACCATCTTCATCCTACGCCTCCCGCGGATTGATAAACCTCAGGTCACCCACTTGAGGGAAAATTGCTACTGTCGTACAACCCCGTGCACTTGGAGGCCCAACAACGTCTACAAGGAGAAGGTTGCGTAGTAGACATCACATATGTCCGCTATTTAGCGAAGGTCATGTCGAAAATTTCCATGAATTTCGTCATGACTAGTGCTAGAAACTAGGACATATGGAGTGCTTGGGAGTGCGAATTCTTTCGCTATAGTGTCACGGTTGTTGTTTACACATTTACCACATTTAAATAGGAAATGTCTGACGATGAATATTGGGAGTGTAAATATTGCGGCGATTGTCGGGGTATGTGCTACATGCCTTACCTGCGAGACGATAGGTTCTTCAGCATGAAGATTGATGAGAATGGAGATATGTTCTCCCTTGCCATGCAAGAAGATATGTGTTGGAGAGGCTTGGTTTTGAAGACCACGAGAGAATTGAGATGAGGAGCGCTAACATGAGGACTATGCATGGTCACACATTTGTTATCAAAGTATTTAATTCAGTTTTTCAAACAGAATTTGGGTGCCCAAAGTGGGAAGATCTTTGCAAGGCATATGGATTTCAGGAGGGTATGGAAATAACCTTCGATCTTCGTCCTGAAGATAATATGCCAGGCAAAATCATCATTTGGGTGTTTGTCGATGATATGCTTCTTGTGTTACCTCCATGTGAGTTTCTCAACCATATTTGTCAAGTAATTTTCATTTATATTTAGAAATAGTTGGTGTTCATCCATATACTAAATTTGTTAAATTATAACTTACATCTTATTTCTCTTCTTTGAGCGAATTACGGAAATTAATTGACACGACACACTACACGTATGGATCACATCTAACTTGGGAGGAGAAGGATTTTCTTGTCCACTTTCTTGTTGCTGGTGTTTTAGTTTCTAGGGATACCTGCCCGTACAATTTTGGAATTGGCCAAAATTATACATTTTACATTCCACTAGTGCATAGGTTGAGGCCGGACGACATTCGCCGAAATATCTTGGTAAGAGTTTCCTAATTAAGTACGCTCTACTATTAATTGCATAAATGGTGTTGATTACATTGCTAACTAGGTTATTATTATGTTCTTCAACAACAACTGCCACATGATGTAGTGCCTTTGTTGATGCACCCAGAAGGTCAAATAAAAATTAAAAGCCCGCTGAGGGCTGAGTTCGATGCTCCACACTTGAGTAACCTCAAATCAAAATCACAAAGGCTCCAAATTGAAGCATGGAGAGAAATAAAGGAGTGCAAGCCACAAGTTGGAGACCGTTGGATCTCTGTGATTCATCATGGAGACATATGTGTTATTCTGTTTTATGACATTATACCTAAGAGCGAGGACTAGGTCTTATGAGAGACAAGTTATTCTGGTTTATATTAACTTGACATGATCGATTAGGATGCCTGCATATGATGGCTATTAAGATGTTTCTCTGTTTTACTTTATGTGTATCATATGATAACTTGGCATATGATTAAGATGATGATGAGTTGTTAGATTAGTACATAAGATGATGATGAGTTATATGACATGATACTCCGTCCGTCCCAAAATTCTTGTCTTAGCTTTGTCTAGAAAAGGATGTTTCTAAATACTAAATTTGACTAGATACATTCGTATCTAAACACATATCAGACAAGAATTTTGGAACGGAGGGAGTACTTTATGTGTATGATGTGATGAAAGTTATGCATGTTTATTACGATAGGATGAAACCACTGTATAGAGCATGCACAAATATGTAGGGGGGCATAAATACGATGCGAATTAAATAATAAAAGCGGGAATATTAGTAGTAGCGCTGAAATATTAGCAGTAGCGTTGGCTTAGCAGTAGCGCTCTACTTATTCCGGCGCTACTGCTAACGTAGATATCAGTAGCGTTTTCAATCCAGCGCCACTGCTAAGAGTTAGCTATAGCGCGTTAGCCGTAGCGCTGGCCGCATTGCTACTAATAAGGCTAAACCCAGCGCTACTACTAGGGTTTTCCCTAGTAGTGCATGCTTAGCATTACTTCTTTCTGGGGTCATCAAAATCTCTCTTCTAATAATTAACTTGCCACATTAGATTTTTTTTGTCTACATGGTGGCCTTAGCACTTGTACAAGGTGGAACATTAAGAGCGGCCTAACAGTACTCCCTCCTCGGGGTTTACTGGGCCCGGAGACCACCTCTCTTGGACCTAGGCATATAGTAATTTGCTCATATCAATGCTTACATTCCACTTCCAATGCACTATCTCACATGCCAACTCTCACATGCAACCAATGAAAAAGCATGCATGCAACATATTCATTATGGGAAACACTTGTTATCTATAGTCTGGTAAAAAGCCAACGTCAGACCACTCCATGTCCATCTATTCCGATTCAATCCCATGGTGGAGAAATTAAACACTAACCCTTGTTCCTATAATTCCTCTCAGCCGTTGCTAACCACCCGTACATCACACAAAAATGATTGCATATCCTCTGTCGTCTTCTTTGTCCGTTCTCCCCTTCCCCCTCCTCCTCCCTCCCTCCTGACCACCCCTCCTCGCGCTCCAGCTAAATCCACGCTACCGTTGGCCCGCACAGGCCTCGCAGACGCTACGACGCCGGACACCGACCCAATGCCGGCCGCCACCAAGGACCCCGCCGACGTCTGCATGATCTCCACCAAGGATCTCCATCTCTGGGGATGTCTACGACGTCACGCCGTGGCTGCACCACCACCCGGGCGGCGAGGTCCCGCTCATCACCCTCGCCGGCCAGGATTCCACCGATGCCTTCATGGCCTACCACCCGCCCTCCGTGCGCCAGCTCCTCCGCCGCTTCTTCGTCGGCCGCCTCTCCGACTACACTGCCCCCCCCCCCCCGCCTCCGCCGACTTCCATCGCCTCCTCGCGCACCTATCCTCCACGGGCCTCTTCGAGCGCGTCAGCCACACCGCCATGTTCTTGCTCGTCGCGATGTCGGTGCTCTTCTACGTCGCCCTCTACTGCGTCCTCTCCTGCTCCAGCACCAGGGCCCACAAGTTCGCCGGCGGCCTCATTGGCTTCATCTGGATCCAGTCGGGCTGGATTGACCATGACTCCAGCCACCACCAGATCACCAGGCACCCCGCGCTCAACCGCCTCCTGCAGGTGGTCTCCAGGAACTGCCTCACCGGCCTCAGCATCCCCTGGTGGAAGTTCAACCACAACACACACCACATCGCCTGGTGGAAGTTCAGCCACAACACACACCACATCGCCGAGTACTATTTTCTTGGAGGTATAAATGCTGAGAACAGATTGCTTCATTGCTTCTTGTATAGAGAGTTTTGAAAAATATGCATCCATAGTCACTGGAAAAACAATTGTTTCAATTGTTTTCTTTTTTCCAAAATTTCATGCTTCCACCTGAAAGTAATAATGCACCCTCTTTTTTACTTTGTAGCTTCATACCTGTGTGCTTCGACCTTGGTGGCACTGTTAGTTTATTTCCATTTTTCCATTGTATATGCTTCCTATCAAAATGAGTTGTGTACACCACTTTTTTCATGGTTTGTGACAATTTTGAATTTAGGTCATATAAACATGCATCCCCATTTTGGTCGCAGTCCTCGTTTGTTTTCATTTCCAATTTTCCATGCTTGCAATTTAAATGAGCCATATTGTGATAGCACATATGTATGCTTCCTACTAGTTGAGGTTTAAAACCATACTTCATACTCTTGTTTATTTCTCATGCATGATGCCCACAGCCAATCCTATGTTTCTTACCGATCATGCTTCTTCACAAATGATGCTATAATATCATTTTTGAACATTCTTACATACTTAGAGATGTTTGTATTAGCTGATTGATTGACACTTTTTAATTTTAGTTCATGGCTTTTTCATCATGAAATAGCTTGATACACCTTGATTCTGCAGGAGTTGCCATACCGTGTTTCTAAAGGGCCCAAGCCACGACAGAGAGCCCTCGTTCCGAGACGTGGTTTGTGGAAGCTGAAAATATTTATGGAAAGTCGCATTGTTGTATGCTCTTTGAAGCAAACAATACTAATTCAAGAAACTAAGAATTTTTGAGGTCAAACTGACCACTCTGTACAATGTGACATTTCAAATTCTGATTGATAAATGAGTTGTATTAATTTAAGAAATTTAAATCATGATCTATTGCAGCATGATCATAATGGTAGTAACCAAAGGAGGAGGGAAGCACATTTGTAGCATGTTTAAACATTCCAAATAAAAATAAGAAGCATTGTAATAGCCGTGAGTACAAGGAAGCAAATCTGTAGGTCTTCGGAAACATGTTTATGAACATATGAAGGATATGTTATCTAAAAGGCTACCACCAAATTGAAGAGCTGGTAGAAAATTTTCAGGTCATACGAATCACATAGAAGAATGAGTGATGTGTTGTGATATTGGTGAATTAATAGGAAAAGCAAACTTAGTTCAAAAAATCGGTCGTGATTCTTGGCAGTAGTTATTCAAGACTAAATCATACGGACTCAAACTTTTAGATACATATTGTGCACGGAAACAAATGTCAACTGCAGGGGAAGGAAAATTCACGGAAACAAAAATGTTGTGGATATATTCTCTCGAAAATAAGAGGGAATGGATACGAACAGTGAAAAATAAAATGGAAGCAGTTAATTCATGAGTGATTTTCGGGAGAGTACTTTCCTTTAGGAAGCAATTAATGGCTGCATTAGCGGGAAACAACCTCAGGTGCACAGTTTTTGGGAGCAATTAATGGCTGCATTAGCAGGGAACAACATTAGGTGCACATTTCCTGGAAGAAATCCAACGATCCAGACTCTCTATATCTAACGGTAGAATACTAGTCTGATGGATGCTTAGGAATCAATAGTCTGATTCCTAGCGGTGCCCATTTATTATTTAGCTGTGGGACTAACAACAATAACTCTCTCTACAGCCAATGGAATGGTTGCATGCAAGTAAATTTTGAAAGTAAGGCCTTATAAAAATGAACATTCTTATGATGATTTTAGGCCTAATAAACCCGAACAAAGGGAATATTAACATAGACTAATAACATATGCATGTTACTAATCTAGTTATTCTCCACTATGAGTAGTCTCACCCGACTTCATGACGTACCCGCAAAAGAGACGCACGCGTAGCATCATGATACACTCACAAAGTCGTTCAGTTAAATTGCTCGATGTATAGCATGTCAAAGAAATTAGGTCGAGTACAAGTGCTAACTACACATGAAGTCCTTTATGTTCCTTGTGATACATCCATATAAGTAGCGACATCCACGCTTAATATATACTCCCTCCGTTTCTAAATATAAGGTGTATTTTTTTTAAAGTCAATCGTTGTCAATGTTTGACCAACATTATAGCAAAATGTATAAATATTTACAATACCAAATATATATTATATAAAAATATATTTCAGGGTGAATATAGTGATACTGATTTTGTATTCCAGATATTGATACTTTTGTCAACAAAGTTGGTCAAAGTTTGAGAAGTTTAACTTAAAAAAATATTACACCTTATATTTAGGAACGAAGGGAGTATAAAACCACCTTTTCCTAAATTGAAGAGCTTTGATAGAGCAGCCCCGACAAGGGTGTTTGGTTGGGTTATGAGTTGTTAAAGAACTATTGTGGGCTGTGAGTTGTGAGACAACTATTGTGGAGTAAAACCTATTGTGAGTTGTGTTGTTGTTGGCTAACTGCTTGTTAGAGTTGTGGCTTTCAAGTAAATTGGGTGGAATACCCCTGATTTGCCGAGAAAGTGTTTATGTACTGATATAATGTTAATAGTTTGATTTTGACCTCGTTCGCTGATTTTGAGCTATCATATGTATGTATGGATATGATATGTATATATTTTTGTAGTTAATTAGATTGTGAGAATTATTGTCGGGACCCCGACCATAAGCCATAGGAATCCAGCCTGTAACACATTGCATCACTTTGCGCTCTCACGCACGGTTAACCCCACGGCTGCCACCTTACCTTAGTCGGGACCGATTGCGTCTTTTGATTCACGTATGCAATTGTGTCGCTAGCATTCCAATGTCAAAGGACTCGGGTCGACATAACTAGTCATAAACTCAAGTGGCACAACTGTACAGAGACATGCATACATAACCCAACAAAGCATGTGTCGGTCATCAGCGTGTATAGACGAGTCGTAGCAAGCTACAAGGACTCCATTACACCGCATGACATTTCTCCGTACGGACACACACAAGAGCTAAGAAGGATACATGGCGGTCAACCAATGTGTCCGGAGCAGTAGGGAGCTATCAAGGCTCAGTGGAAGCACAGAGGGGCATTTCTCTGTAAAGAGGGCTACTAAAGCCATACGACTAGGTATCGAACCCCATATATATCACATCACATCACACATATGCATGACATACTCAATATGCATAGATACAACAATGGCATCACAACATGACCATACAACATCACAATATTTATTTAGAAGACTCAGAAGAGCCTTGCATAATAAGTTCATACTGGTAGGGGTCAAATGACCCGACACTCAAGTCATACAAGCCATGCGGAAGCATTAAAGCTGTCTGAGTACAAACAGATGAAAGGAAAAGGCATCAAGCCTGACTATCTACAGATCCCTTCTGAAAGGGGCCAGGTCGTAGCAGGGACACCAGCTACTCATCATCATCGATGTCTAGGTAGAACCCACCTGATGGATCGTGGGGGTCTTCTGCAACATTTATTAAGCAAACATGAGTACGAAGGTACTCAACAAGACTTTAAATCAGATCTGTCTACTCATGCACAAATGTCAACAAAGGGGGTTATGGGGTTTCATGCGGCAAGCCAACTTTGACTCTTGGCTAATTTATACTACGACTTCAATTATTTTGAACAAGTTTTGATAAGTCGTACATGAGTCCACTACCACCACAACAATACACTATCATGGATTCTTTCTCGTTTCCCTACGAGAATGCCGTTCATGATACTCACATTTATCTTGATACTTTTATAAGTAGCCATTAAAGTTATCTATGAACAATATATGTTTCCAAGTAGTCCATATACGCGGACGCGGCTATTCGAATAGATCATAACCCTGCAGCGGTGTACTTCTTCACCCACGCTCTTGCCACTTATCGCCATGTGCACTTTACACACCTCGACAACCTTCAAGCAGAAGCCCAGCGAGGGAGTCGGCCACGACAGTTAACCATGCTAATACCTAGTCCAGGTTTATCACCTATTTGAGAGTGAACCCGCACGGAAGTCCGGACGAAGTTTTTGCTACAGCCTCAAACGATGTGCGCAGGGTTCCCAAGCCCACCATCCGGGTGCCACTGCCTATCGCGTCATTGCCCACCTCTAAGGTCAGCACTATGCACGGCCTCCAGCATGACTACAAACACCATAAACTACTTGCAACTAGTGGACCGAGTACTAGGCGATTAATAAGCCGAGTGGGGTCATATTTCAAGGCCCATCATGTGGTAGTAGCTAGTCTTGGATTACATACACATAACTCAGTTCCTAAGAACTGTTCCAATGAGACAACCCGCCACGTAATCATACACAGCCTCCCACCTGTGCCTTTACCAAATTAGGTTCAACACTTAACCATTGTTACTAGAACACATTTTTTCCCTCCGGTCCATCACCGAGATGGAACAGGCCTGACACAACTCTAAGCATAGCAAGCATAGCAGATAAGCACATCAAGGCACAAGCATCTACTAGGTATGCTAGGTTGCAGGGTTTAGCTATTTACTGTGACAAGGACAGGTCATGCAAAGGAAATAGGTTCAACTACCGAGGCAAAAACATTTATCACAATGTGTCCTCATGCAATAAATGAGAGCAGAAGCGAGAACATGGGATTTTATCAGTATGATCAAAAGGGGTGCTTGCCTTGTTGCTCAGTAGGGGAATATAATCATTCGGTCGGATATTCAGATGTATCCGTTGGGGTAGGGCCTACCAAAATAAATGACAACAATTAATACAAGTCATGTGTGTCAATATGATGCTTGAACATGGCATGAAAATGAAATGTGACATGGCTAATGTAACTACCATCTCTTTACATGGCTAATGTTCAAATATCACTTCAAATAAGGTATTTTTCAAATGCCCTTTGAATTGATTTGACCTGATGCTCAGGTATAACTTATTTTATCATGCCCGAAAATAGGACCATTGAATTCATTGGATTTTTCTGATCAGTTTCCATATATAAATCATTTTGATTTGAATTACAGATTAATTTCTATGAATTTTTGAAGTTTTTACTATTTCTAGAATTATTTTTATTGCAAAATTCATTTTATTGCGCCAGCATGACATCAGCACTGCATCAGCTCGGCTGACTAGCCGTCGCAAGTCAAACCTGACCAATGGGAACCACTCGTCAGTCTCTCTGGCTTAAATCAAATTAGAATTAAGTTAATTAACTAATTAGCAGTGGCTGGCCCACATGTCATTGTATGTTTAATAATTAATAAATTATTTATTTTTATTTCGGTTAATACTAATTAACCAGAGGCTGGCCCCACCTGTCATTGGCTCAGGTGTGTCAAACCCACCGGCGGTGAGGTCAAACTCACCGGCGGCGAGCCTCTGGCAACACGAAAAATGGCGGAGGGCATCGGAAATGCATCTCCGTCGTCCATTTGAGCGGCGGACGGCACTGGAAGAACGACCACTCGATGGCGCGTCCAATGGTACCGGTCCCAGGGGCTAGGGTGGACGGAATCAGCACCGGCGATAAGCTTGGCGGCTGCCCGAGCTCGGGCCTCGTTGAGGTCAACGCTACGTGGCTCAAAGCACGCGGGACATGGCTCTTACAGCCCCTACGCGACGTGCTAGAGCTGCTGGTGGCCTCAGAATGACCAGCCGATCACCGGAGCCTCACCGGCGACGAGCTCCCGCGGCGGATCTCGTCGGGCTCCGGTGGAATCGTGGCTAGAGCTCGGGAACGAGGGGGAAAAGCACGGGAATGGGTTCCTCACGTCATAGAGAGGGCAGAGGCAACGAGAGCTCGCTCGGGGATGACCTGGAGACGACGAGTCGACGGCGGCGAGCTCGGTGGACGGAGCTTGAAGACGACGACGATCTGGCGTCTCGGGAGCTCTCGGCATCGTTTGGCTTGTTGGGGAGCTTTGGGACGTCATGACGGAGCTTCTGCGCGGCTCGTAGCCAAGGATGGACAGCTGGAGCAGTTTGGCGATGGTGAGCTCGAGCACCAGCCATGGCGGCAGAGAGGGAGAGGAGGGAGAGAGTGAATGGCGAAGAGGAGAGGATGGAAATGGCTTTGGTGGAGCTTATCCACGATGCTAGCGTGACGGAGGTGGCTAGCAGGCACGCATCTGTGTGCTGCTGCCAGAGAGAGCGGCGACCACCTCCTGCTTGGTGACTCACGAAGGAGGAAGACGACACATGAGGGGAGTTGGGCTAGGCCAGGCGACAAGTAAGCTCTTTCTCCCATTTTTCTTTTATTTCTTTTCTGTTTTGCAATTCCAGTATTTGTTTTAGTAACTTTTGGCTCTAAACTACTCCACAAAATATTGAATATATTTGTGGGGTTTTATTTGGAATATTTGCAAGCACCACAAAATAACTTAAATAGTTATAGCCATTTATTTTGGCTATTTGCAGTGACTTTCATGAATTGTTTTAATTGCCAAAAGTGTTTGGAAAATATTAATCATCCCTAAAATATTGTTTCCAATATTTAACACAAAAGATGAAAAAATTTCAGGACCATTTTAGGTTCATTGAAAATCACATCTTTTGGATTGGTTTGGTTAGGGTGGGGTTCTAGGGTTTATTTAATCCCCATTTCATTTTTAATGCTAAAATAAAATATGAAGCACAATCAACTAACACCAAGTAGTAATTCTATGGATGTGACAACCCACCCCCACTCAAAAAAATCTCGTCCCGAGATTTGGAAGTCGTCTGGAAGAGCGCGGGATACTCAAGTCGAAGACAGTCCTCCCTTTCCCAAGTTGCTTCTTTTTCAGAATGATTTGACAATTGAACTTTTAGAAACTTAAGGTTCAGACGTCAAGTGGTACGCTCAGCTTGATCAATAATACGAACATGGTATTCTCCATATGAAAGGTTATCCTGGAGATCAAGCGTTTTGTGGTCCACTTCATGGATAGGATCCGAGAAGCAACGCATGAGCTGCGAGACGTGGAAGACATCATGAGCCTTGGAAAGATGTGGAGGAAGTTCCAATTGGTAGGCAACTTCTCCTCGTTTGGCAAGAATGTGAAAAGGACCAATGTAACGAGGAGCCAATTTTCTTTTGATACCGAATCGACGGGTACCCTTCATAGGTGTAACCCGAAGGTAAGCCTTCTCGTCAACTTCAAAGGTCACAGCCTTATGATGACGATCATATTGGCTCTTTTGACGAGATTGGGCTGTTTTCAACTTTTCACGAATAATGCGAACTTGCTCTTCTGCCTCCTGGATCATATCCGGACCAAAGAGTTGCCTCTCCCCGGTTTCTGACCAGTTAAGAGGTGTTCGACATCTTCGTCCATAGAGAACTTCAAAAGGAGCTTTGCCCAAGCTTGATAGATAACTATTGTTATAAGCAAATTCGGCGAATGGAAGACACTTCTCCCTATTCATGCCGAATGATATAACACAAGCTCAAAGCATATCTTATAGGATTTGATTGACTCGTTCTACTTGACCACTTGAGTGAGGATGGAAAGCAGTGCTAAAGGAGAGATGGGTCCCCATGACATTTTGAAAACTTTCCCAAGAACGAGAAGTAAAAATACTTCCACGGTCTGAGTTAATCTCCAAAGGAACACCATGAAGAGACACTATTCGAGAAACATATAACTCTACTAGCTGGCTAGCTATTATACTCTCATGAACTCGAAGGAAATGAGCTACTTTGGAAAGACGGTCACTGACCACAATGATAGCATTATTCCCCTTCTTTGTCCTATGAAATCCGGTGGTGAAATCCATACTGACTTTATCCCATTTCCATTCAGGAATAACTAAAGGTTGAAGGGTGACAGGAGGACTTTGATGTTCTGCTTTAACACGATGACAAACATCGTAGTTAGCAACGAACTGAGCAATTTATCTCTTCATCCTAGTCCACCAGAACCTTTGGCGTAGGTCTTGATACATCTTAGTACTGCCAGGATGAATCATCAGAGGAGATTCATGAGCCTCCTTAAGGATCAGCTGCCGCAGATATTGATTCTTAGGAACCACTAAACGGTTCTGGAACAACACAACACCTTGATCACTCATAGAGAATTTCTTAGCATTTTTGCTAGTAATATGCTCCTTGATCCGTGATATGCCCTTATCACGCTTTTGGCCAGCTATGATTTGATCCCTAAGAGTAGGTTTCGCCACCAAGGTGGAAAGGAATCCTTGAGGAACAATGTGGAGGTTCAACTTCCGAAATTCCTCATAGAGACGTGGTTGACTTTGTTGTAACATGAGATTGTTACACTAAGACTTACGACTTAGTGCATCAGCCATGACATTGGCTTTCCCCGGGGTGTAAGTTATCCCTAAGTCGTAATATGTGATCAACTTGACCCACCATCTTTGCCTGAGATTCAAATCTGGCTGGGTGAAAATGTATTTCAGACTTTGGTGACCAGTGTAAATTTCGCAACAATTACCTAGAAGGTAATGTCGCTAGGTTTTTAGTGCATGGACTACAGCTGCATGCTCAAGATCATGTGTGGGATAGTTATCCTCATGTGGACGCAATTGTCGAGATGCGTATGCAATCACATGATGATCTTGCATGAAAATGAAAACTAATCCTTGTCGCGAGGCGTCGCAATAGATAACAACGTCCTTGGAGAAATCTGGTGGTACCAACAGAGGTGCGGAAGTCAGGCGTCTTTTCAGTTCCTGAAAGCTATGCTCACACTGTGGGGTCCACTCGAACTTTTTATCTTTCTTGGGGAGTTCAGTTAGAGGCTTTGCAACCTTGGAGAAGTTCTCGACAAAGCGGCTACAATAGCTCGCTAGACCAAGAAAACTCCTAACTTGCTTAATCGATTCAGGTTGAGCCCAATCAAGGACGGCTTGCATTCTTTCGGGATTGACAGAAATACCTTTACCAGAGATTACATGGCCTAGATAGGTTACTTTTGGTAACCAGAATTCGGATTTTGAAAATTTGGCTTAAAGGCGATGCTCTCGAAGTTTCATCAATACCAGCCTTAGATGCTCAGCATGTTCTTCTTCGTTCTCCGCGTAGATGAGAATATCGTCGAGGTATACCACGACAAATTTGTCCAAGTAATCCATGAAGATCGAATTCATCAAGCGAGAAATAGTGGCTGGGGCATTGGTTAAACCGAACGACATGAAGGTGTACTCGTATTGACCATAACGAGTGACAAAGGCCATTGTGGAATATCCCCGTTCTTGATCTTGATTTTATGGTAGCCTAACCTCAAATCCATTTTGGAAAAGACTGAGGATCCAGCAAGCTGATCATACAGATCGTTGATCCTGGGGAGCGGATACTTGTTCTTTATGGTGACCAGAATAACTAGTCGATAATCTACAACCATCCGATCTGTTCCATCCTTCTTATTGATGAAGAGGATGGGACAATCCCAAGGATAAGAGCTAGGATGAATGAAACCTTTATTCAAGGCCTCATCTAGTTGTTTCTTAAGTTCGGCTAGCTCTAAGGGTGCCATCTTATAGGGTCTTCTGGCTATTGGGACTGTTCGTGGAATAAGATCTATCACAAACTCCACATCCGTGTTAGGTGGAATGCCTGGCAGTTCTTCTGGAAAAACAATCGGGAAGTCACGGACTACAGGAATGTCTTCTAGCTCTAGAAGAGGACTAGCATTGAGGGAATAGAGTTGGCATTTGACAACTTGAGTTGAGACATTAACTATCTCACCCGATAGATGTGTAAGCTGAACATTCCTAGAATGGGTATCAATCTTGGCGTAATGAGCTGACATCCAGTCCATACCGAAGATGATATTGACATATGAGGATTTAAGAGCTATCAATGATGCTAGGAAGACTAGCCTGTCCACAAGAATTTCATTGTCATAACTTATCCTAGAAGTTTGCCAATTACTATCAGGAGTTTGAACCACTAATGGAATTGGCATATCACAAAAGGACATGTTATGCAACTGCGCATAACTTTCGAAAATGAAAGAATGAGATGACCCAGTGTCAAAAAGAACAGACGTCGGGTGACGATTGACAAGGACCGTACCCAAAATGACGTCGGGATTCTCTGCAGCTTCTTTTGCTGAAACATAGTTCACGCGGCCATGCACAAGAGTTGGCTTCACATAAAATGCTTTGCCCGGCTTGCCACGCCCAATAGACTTTTCAGGTTGCTTGGCAGCGTTATTCTGAGGAGACTCACATGAATAGTGGCGTGGTTCTCCACACTTGTAAAAAATCACTTGGTTGGCATGTGGTGCAGTATTGGTAGCTGGACCATCATAGGTCTTGGTTGGAGGGTTGGTCTGATTTGCGTGAGGAGCCACGTAGGATGGCCTCGGAGTGTATCTTGGGGGTAGAGAACTATTCGGGACCCACACCCGGCGTTTCTGAAACGCTGAACCGGATGAGGAGCCAGAATCACGAGAGTGCTTCTATGTTGCTTCATAGTCAGTATGACCAGTCTCAGCACTGATCGCCTTGTTGAAAAGAGGTTGGAAGCTCGTACATTCATGAAGGTGCAAATCACGACGAAGTTTGGGGCTCAGTCCCTTGTGGAACCTTGCTTGTTTCTTGGCGTCAGTTGACACCTCTTCACTTGCATTGCGGGCAAGGATTCAAAACTCACGTCTATATGCATCTACAGTCAGCTTCCCTTGAGTGAATGCACAGAAATCCTCTCTCTTGTGATCCATTAACCCTTTTGGAATGTGATGCAGACGGAAAGCTACACTGAAATCAGCCCAAGTGGCTGCTGGTCCGGTAGGACGCATAGCTTCATAATTCTCCCACCACAGATTGGCGGGGCCTTCCAGAAAGTAAGCAGCAAAAGTCACCTTATCAACCTCAGCAACGTTGGCAGAACGTATCTTGCGTGAAATACTACACAACCAATCATCAGCGTCGAGGGGATCGACGAAATGATGAAACTTGGGTGGATTGAGCTTGACAAAGTCATTGAGGGTCACTGAGTCATTTTGCGGCTGACGAGCCATATTCTGCTCAATATGCTCTAACAGACGATTGGTTTCTCTCTTATTCCTTTCTGCCTCCAGCATAACCTGTGCTAGAGAGTGCGGGTGAGGCAGGTTCACCTGAGCTGCTTGACTACCCTCTCCCTGCTCATGGCGAGGAGCATGGTTGTGCCTGGTGAACACCATCCTGACAAACAACTCACAGCTTAGACTAGATCAACATCAATTCTAGCTAAGGAATTAAGAAATGCACTGAACAATATGGAATGCGGAAATGAACATCCGAACAACATGGCAACAAGCAAACTGCTATATATATACACCATGGTTCATACACACCATAACATAGTTGAGTACAAACTCAAACTGAAGAGCAAACTACTGAAAAGATGACACTACTCATCAGAGGCTTTCCAAGCTTCCTATACAGTATTTATCTATGCCTCCGGAACTCATCTCACAACCTAGTCATATTCCACAAGACACACAAGACTGTGGAATTATAACTATTACAATACTACTACACTACTCACGAACTCAAGCATCCGCATAGAACATCTCCTACAGGTTTCCTGCGTGACCTGGGAGCTGAACCTGAGGATCAGGAAACACCCTAGCCTGAGATCCCTGGAAACCATAAGGGCATGGATCTGGCCTCGGTCCCCTGACTGGTGGAAACAGAGGTCCATGAAGAGGGGTGACACCTCTGATAGCAGGCCAATCAACATAAGTTGGCAAATGAGTCCTAACTGGGTTTAACATCTCCATGTCTCCATAGCCTGTCTGAACGACAGGTGCCAGCTGTGTCAAAGCTACCCACAGACGGGCACGAGTAGCATAGAGCTCCATGCGAAGAGCACGAGCATCTCGGTCTCTATTCTCTAACATCTGGGTGGTAACCTGCAGCAACGGGTCCTCCAAAGAGGAATCAAAGTAAACTCCAGTGAGATAACCTTTTTCTTCTGGCTGAGAAGCTGGAATATAACAGAACTCTGAATTCTGCAGCAGTGCATGTCTTGCTCTCATGATGGTTGATGACCCACAAGTATAGGGTATCAATCGTAGTCCTTTCGATAAGTAAGAGTGTCGAACCCAACGAGGAGCAGAAGGATCTGACAAGTGGTTTTCAGCAAGGAAATATCTGCAAGCACTGAAATTATCGGTAACAAGCGATTGTGTGGTGAGATGATTTGTAGCAAGCAACAAGTAACAAAAGTAGCGACAGAGCAGCAAAGTGGACCAATTGCTTTCGTAGCAAGGGACAAGCCTGGACAAAGTTTTATAGGAGGAAAAACGCTCCCGAGGACACACGGGAATTTCTGTCATGCTAGTTTTCATCATGTTCATATGATTCGCGTTCGTTACTTTGATAGTTTTATATGGGGGTGGACCGGCGCTTGGTGCTGCCCTTACTTGGACAAGCAGCCCACTTGTGATTAACCCCTCTCGCAAGCATCCGCAACTACGAAAGAAGAATTAAGACAAAGTCTAACCATACCATTAAACTAGTGGATCCATATCAGCCCCTTACGAAGCAACGCATAAACTAGGGTTTAAGCTTCTGTCACTCTAGCAACCCATCTTGTACTTACTACTTCCCAATGCCTTCCTCTAGGCCCAAATAATGGTGAAGTGTTATGTAGTCGACGTTCACATAACACCACTAGAGAAAAAACAACATACAACACATCAAATTACCGAACGAATACCAAATTCACATGACTACTACTAGTATGACTTATCCCATGTCCTCAGGAACAAAAGTAACTACTCACAAAACATAATCATATTCATAACCAGAGAGGTAATGAGTAGCATCAAGGATCTGAACATAAACTCTTCCACTAAGTAATCCAACTAGCATCAACTACAAACAGTAATTAACACTACTAGCAAACTTACAACTACCAATCGGAGTCGCGAGATGGAGATTGGTTACAAGAGATGAACTAGGGTTTGCAGATGAGATGGTACTGATGAAGATGTTGATGATGATGAGTCCCCTCCGATGAGAGGAGTGTTGGTGATGACGATGGCGACGATTTCCCCCTCGTGGGGGGGGGGATTTTTCCCCGGCACGATCGTCCTACCGGAGCTCTAGATTGGTTGTGCTCAAGTTCCGCCTCGTGGCGGCGGCGAATCCACGAAAAAGCTCCTCCTTGATTTTTTTTCCGGACGAAACCCTTCATATAGCAGAAGAGGGGGGCTAGTGGGCCAGCAGGCTGCCCACATGCCCCCTAGGCGTGGCCAGGGGGGTGGCCGCGCCTACCAGGCTGTTGGGGAACGTCGCATGGGAAACAAAATTTTTCCTACGCGCACGAAGACCTATCATGGTGATGTCCATCAACGAGAGGGGATGAGTGATCTACATACCCTTGTAGACCGTACAGCAGAAGCGTTAGAGAACGCGGTTGATGTAGTGGAACGTCCTCACGTCCCTCGATCCGCCCCGCGAACAATCCCGCGATCAGTCCCACGATCTAGTACCGAACGGACGGCACCTCCACGTTCAGCACACGTACAGCTCGACGATGATATCGGCCTTCTTGATCCAGCAAGAGAGACGGAGAGGTAGAAGAGATCTCCGGCAGCGTGACGGCGCTCCGGAGGTTGGTGATGACCTTGTCTCAGCAGGGCTCCGCCCGATCTCCGTAGAAACGCGATCTAGTGGAAAAACCGTGGAGGTATGTGGTCGGGCAGCCGTGAGAAAGTCGTCTCAAATCAGCCCTAATTGCTCCATATATATAGGAGGAGGGAGGGGGGCCTTGCCTTGGGGTCCAAGGACCCCCAAGGAGTCGGCCGAGCCAAGGGGGAGGACTCTCCCCCCCCCAAACCGAGTTGGACTAGGATTGGTGGGAGGGAGTCCTCCTCCCTTCCCACCTCCTCCCTCTTTTTTTTCTTTTCCTTTGATTTCTTATAATTGGCGCATAGGCCCCTTTGGGGCTGTCCCACCAGCCCACTAAGGGCTGGTGTGTCTCCCCAAAGCCTATGGGCTTCCCCGGGGTGGGTTGCCCCCCCGGTGAACTCCCGGAACCCATTCGTCATTCCCGGTACATTCCCGGTAACTCTGAAAACCTTCCGGTAATCAAACGAGGTCATCCTATATATCAATCTTCGTTTCCGGACCATTCCGGAAACCCTCGTGACGTCCGTGATCTCATCCGGTACTCCGAACAACATTCGGTAACCAACCATATAACTCAAATACGCATAAAACAACGTCGAACCTTAAGTGTGCAGACCCTGCGGGTTCGAGAACTATGTAGACATGACCCGAGAGACTCCTCGGTCAATATCCAATAGCGGGTCCTGGATGCCCATATTGGATCCTACATATTCTACGAAGATCTTATCGTTTGAACCTCAGTGCCAAGGATTCGTATAATCCCGTATGTCATTCCCTTTGTCCTTCGGTATGTTACTTGCCCGAGATTCGATCGTCAGTATCCGCATACCTATTTCAATCTCGTTTACCGGCAAGTCTCTTTACTCGTTCCGTAATACAAGATCCCGCAACTTACACTAAGTTACATTGCTTGCAAGGCTTGTGTGTGATGTTGCATTACCGAGTGGGCCCCGAGATACCTCTCCGTCACACGGAGTGACAAATCCCAGTCTTGATCCATACTAACTCAACTAACACCTTCGGAGATACCTGTAGAGCATCTTTATAGTCACCCAGTTACGTTGCGACGTTTGATACACACAAAGCATTCCTCCGGTGTCAGTAAGTTATATGATCTCATGGTCATAGGAATAAATACTTGACACGCAGAAAACAGTAGCAACAAAATGACACGATCAACATGCTACGTCTATTAGTTTGGGTCTAGTCCATCACGTGATTCTCCCAATGACGTGATCCAGTTATCAAGCAACAACACCTTGTTCATAATCAGAAGACACTGACTATCATTGATCAACTAGCTAGCCAACTAGAGGCATGCTAGGGACGGTGATTTGTCTATGTATCCACACATGTAAATGAGTCTTCATTCAATACAATTATAGCATGGATAATAAACTATTATCTTGATACAGGAATTATAATAATAACTATACATTTATTATTGCCTCTAGGGCATAATTCCAACACAGGCTTGTGGCCACCTACTGTCGCCCCTCTGGCGCTTCTTCGGCCCAGTATTTTTTATAAATCCGGAAAAAAAATCCTCATTGATTTTTATGTCGTTTGGAGTTGCGCAGAATAGGTATCTCAAACTTGCTCCACTTTCAGGCCAGAATTCCAGCTGCCGGGATTCTCACTCTTCATGTAAACCTTGCAAAATAAGAGAGAAAGGCATAAGTATTGTACCGTGAAGTGAAATAAGAGCCCAAGAAGCGATAAATATCAACATGAAAACATGATGCAAAATGGACGTATCAACTCCCCCAAGCTTAGACCTCGCTTGTCCTCAGGCGAAAGTCTAGCTCAATAAATATGTCCACATGTTTAGGGAGAGAGGTGTCAACAAAACAAGATACGAACATGCATGCATCATGATCATGATCAGAACAGCAATACCAACATATAATCTCTCATGCTAAAGTGATAATTCCTTCACAAAGTAAAGCATGGATCACGAACCTTACCGAGAAGTAACAACCAATAGCATGTAGTCATTGAAGCAATTGCAATTTATCACAACATTAGAAAGAGTCAAATAAGAGCTTGTAAAGAAAATCCACATACTCAATCATCCTTTCGTTCTCTACAATTGCTACAACTAACGTGGTACTCATGAGATCAAAGCTTCAGCTGGACACAGAGAAAGATAGCGCTTATAGTTTTGCCTCCCAACTGCTTACCTCAAGGGTAATGTCAACAATAATAAATCATGAATACTGACTTCCAAGTTGACATAAGAATATAGATCTTTCCCAAGCATATGACGTTAGTCAAGATAAAGGCGAAACAAGGAATTGGTGAAGATCACCATGACTCTTTCAAGGGCAAAAATTAAAGGTACAAGATAGTTTATGGTGGACACTCATGGCAAAACTGGGTTGAAGGTTTATGGACGCACAAGTAGTATCTCTACTTGGTGCGGGAGTTTTGGCTAATATGAGGTGGAAGCAATCGTCACATGCTAAGGGATCACTAATCATATAACATTGTTAGGAACCAAGCAAACACAATTCATCATGTTGTATTCCCTGTCCAACATCTACTTCTAGGCATGTAATAGTTTAGTGAGTGTTCACAATCATAGATGGTGTCAGAGATGATATATTTATATGTGAACCTCTCCTTCCTTATCACTTCCTATTAATTGCAACAATGACCAAGGTCTACGTTCGTCTACCCTCAACAAGTTTCAATCATCAATCTTTTTATATGTGAAGCCATCACTTCCCATAAGATCATTACATGATCTTTCATGCTTTTGTTCTTTTCTCACTCTTTAGATCATGGCAAGAGGCAAAGCCCTTCAACTAAGACACTCTTTATTATATGGCTCACGAGCTCGAATACATCGGGGGTGACACAAAGCAAAACTCAAGACTAAAACACTGAGACTTTTAATCTACTAGAGAAAGAGAAAACTGAAAAGGAACAAACTAAAACAAAGGTAAAGACAAAAGATGTGATGGTCATACGATACCGGGGCAACTCCCCCAAGTTTGGCAAAAGCCAAGGGGATTGCCCGTACCCATGCTCGGTTGTCTTCCTTTGGAGGTGATGGTGGTGGAGTTGTTGCAGAGGTCTTGAGCTTGTTTAATTTCCACTTGAGCATAAAATTCTGCTCTCTCAGATCATCATTTTCCTATTCAAGCTTCAACACCCTTTAGCATAATTCCTGCTTACTCTCCTGCAAGAAATGGGAAGGGATAAACAAAGTCTTAGAATTCTTCCTCGAGTCAGGGAGGCTCGACTTCTTGAACTCCACATGCGTGCGTCCAGGTTGAGGTAGAGGAGCCTCTTCTTCATCAGAACTTGTTTGTTCCTTCCCCTTGGGATCATAATCTTCTTCCTCATCAGTGGTCCAGCCATAAGGATCCAAGTCCCCATAGACATTGGGGTCAGCAAGGTAATCTTCCACATAGCTTTCCCCCTCTGAATCTTGAGAAGACATCTTGCCCTAGATCAGCGGCAAAAAACAGGATCGAAACGAAAAATAGAGGAAATCTGCGTGATAGAGGGTTCAGACCTCACGGGAGAATATATATTGACTTTTTTC